>NW_027132813.1:32105000-33305000 GCF_026122565.2 Emydura macquarii macquarii
TTTCGTTTTGGGTCACATGTATGAAATAAGGTATAGCTAGCACATTTTCAAGTGATGATAAATAAATTCAGAAATATGCAGAACAAAAGAGAATAACAAATATTGAGCTCAAATCCTGCCAAACAACATTCTCAAGGGATTTCCCTTTGTCACCACTTTAACATGAGACTTTTACTGTTCCATTTTATGCTGTATTGCTTGTATGTATGTTTCCCACTTGATTCTTCAGATGTAATAAGATTCCTGAGATTTAACTGGAAATGCATAGATCACTTTCCCTGTTATCACTATGGGCTTGATCCAAAACCCACTGGAGTCCGTGGGAATCTTTCAATAGGTTTTTAGATGAGGCACTATGAGCCATACATATTGAAATTGATTTGTGTGTGCTTGGAACATAGAAAAGCCTATTCCATTATTTTCCTGTTTAAAAAGCACGGTCTGTACCAGCTTCCTTTTTTAAATCGTTTATACAAAGTGTATCCTAAGTACTATTTCCTCTGGTGTAAACATTGTTAAAAGAATATTGAAGCAAACATGAACTATGTTTATAATGCTGGGGCAGAACCATAAAATGTTCCTAGGAATGCTTTCTTTTACTCTCTTCAGCAATCTTTGGCCAGATTCTGATCTCAGATACATCTGGAGTAACACCACTGAAGTCAATAGAGTTTTTTTCAAATTCGCATAGATGTAACTGAGTTCAGAACCTGGCCCCTAATAAGTCACTAGTCTCCATGGCGAGGACAAGATTGGTATATTGGAATTTCTACATGATCTTGTATAAGACTGTTATAAGGTGTGTTTGCATATATATACATAATTTCTTACATACAATACAATATATTTTCAGTCATTCCTTTAATTCTAACTGCATTTTACATTTCCTCACATCAGGAAACATTTTTGACTTAACCTAATGTTTTGGTTTTATTCAATAGTGGACCGAACCCCTGGATCTAGTCACCCCCTATCTATGGGAAACCTCTATGAACAGAGCCATCACTTACAGCCATATATATATTTTAAATCATTATATGAATTCTCCAAGTGAGTTTCAGACACTTGATGTACAGGTGGAATTCACAAAAGTGCCTTTTCCACCCCGCCCCGGCATATCTGATTTCCCAACTTGAAATACTGGCATCAGATTCTTTCATCACATACAGCTGCCACTTTTCTATTCTAAGCTTCCATTTGGTGGAGATACAGTAATTGAAGCACTCTAATACATTGATCTGTAAAGTGCTTTGCAATATCTTCAGTATGAAAGTCGGCAAAACCAAATTCTGGTCTCTAAACTACTAAAAAAGTTACTCTCTCTGCTGAGAGAATCATTATGCTCTCCTCTCTGTTTTCTTGCTGTTTTCCACAATGGTAACACATGGGGGCTGGGAGGGATTTTGGGACTGGAAAAAACAGCGGAGACTAAGTTGGCTGAGAATCTCCGATTGACAAGGCATCCCTTTCCCACTAATCCTATCCCCGTTTTTAATATTTCCTGGTAACCATCTCAGTCATTCCTGAGAGCAGATGCCTTTAAAAAAACCCCAGGATTGTATTGCCTGAAAAGACATGGCAGGCTTCTGTGATTTATTATGAAGCCCAAACTTTTGCGCACTGCTTTTACCACAGAGGATTCCTGATGGATTTGGAACTGATCCTTGCAGAGGCCTTGCATACAGCATGGTATTATCCAGATAAATAAGGAAACAGAGGCTGCTAGCTTTTCTAGCAGTGTTACTGGTTAGAAAAATTTCTAAAGAAAACACATAACTTATGACACACAGGTGAGATGCCAGGATTTGGCTTGCTCGATCAGTGGAGGATTTTCTATTGACCATTATTATGACACACAGGGCCCGATTCACTGCATCATTACACAAGTTTTACACTAGTAAGACACCACTGATTTCAACTGGGATAATGGAATGATGAACCAGGCCTATAACCTTCAAAACTAAGAGGAATCCTCCAGGCATTCTGAATAAAGCAGCCCTCCAGAAAATGGATTCCTAGAGAGTCAACGTGTGTGATGGATCCCCACCCCTATCAGGAATGAGTTAAAGGGGAACAATCAGCCCCACCCAGTGCATCTGTGAGGCCTACTGGGCTTGGAGGTGGGTGGGCTCTGAAGAAAGAGGATTCCTGCTTAGTTTAGGGTGACACTCCAAAGAATCAGACTGCAATTCAGAGTTCCTTAGGCCCTGGAAAAAGGTGTTACTGACTGGTGAAATAGCTTGAGAGCCTTGGCTGCACAGGCCCTGTCAGAAAGGAGAAGGACTGGTACTTTTGTTTCTTTCCTCTTTAGCTTCCTGAATGCCTAGGATTCTGCTTTTATGGGTGGTGGCAGCATATTGATGCCTTCAGCTCCAAGACAGGAGCAGTGCCTACCCTCAATGGGGTGTTAGAGAGGTATATCATTGGAGGCTTTTGTAAAGCCATACGTTCCCAAAGATAGAAATAGAGCACTGTAGCCTGTTACTATCATTTTGAAAGATAAGAGTTTGGAGCAATATCTGCAGAAATTAACCCCAAAATTAAGACTTAATTAGGCAATGCAACATCCCACTTAGCCCTACAATGATGCTATCTTATTATGAAAGAATTCCTAACAACTGGCTTGAATCCTTCAAGTTCTGATGCACTGTTAATTTCAGAATGCTACCAGCATTTAAAAGCAAACATCTCCCTGCCTTAGTAAGTCTAATAAAGCAGTAACAATCTGTCCTCAAACTATGGCAGGCAGGATTTGTGACAAATCAATTTGTGTATTCCCATGCTCACATGACTATGCAAGCCAGGGCCAGATTTAGGGCTCTGGGGTGCCAGACTGGGGAGTGAAATTTTGTATTTGCATAAATGGCTTATATATGGCATGAATAAATACAGATTTACAGATCCTAACATGCAAAATTTATCACCTTATGTGACAGGGATAAATTATGCATGCAAATTGTGCATCAAAGTTGTGAAATGGGCTACAAATGCAATAAAAAAGTAAGGTAATCAAAATTTAATGAAGAGGGGGGTGAGGTGCTGAAGACGCTCTTCACTTGGGGTACCATTTGATCCAGGGCTGGCCCTGACACAAGGGAACAGAGAAACTGACTAGGCATAAAGTGCTGCCAAATGCACCAGGGCTAAAGTGTAATTTGGACTTTACCCCCATGCAAAGGAGTAAGAACCATTTACCCCTGATCTTGAGATCCTCAGACCCCGACACACAGGAGTAAATTGGGCTGTTGCCCACTTATGCCCTTCCCTGGAGCAGGTGGGGGGAGAGGTATATCACTTGTTGTTGGTAAGGGGCTGCAGTAAATTACTACCCTCCAGAGCAAGGAGGAAGCAGAGTGCCTCTTGGGGATGGTGCAGCTGATACGCAATCCCTTGTTAAAAGCTATCCCTAAATGCACAGTCTAGCTCAAACTAAATTGAGAAAGTATAAAAAGGACATTTATTTTTTCCTAACTTTTTTCAGACAGTTCTAGTAATGTTAGGTTTGACTTGGAACAAGGGTTGGTAAACATTTTGAGGCAGAAATGTGACTCTATATTTGACAGTGTCCCTTTTCAGTACCATAAGAGAAGTACACTTTGAAGTGAGGCAATTTTGGAGAAAAAATTACCTTTAAAAAAATTAGGACAAACATCCAAAAGTGACCAAACAGTACTTATAAAATCTCTTGTCCCCCCATCAACTTATCTGAGTTATTTTAAACTTTGCAGAAAAACTCTACGATATGATGATCTGGAATATATGAATTTTCAGATCCACTGGTTTAAGGTTGCACAACTAGTATATGTGGCAGGGCTGGCAATTTCAAATGTATAATGGGATGTAGGGGTTGTCTTTGATTCCTAAGTCACTTTTGAAAATGGGACTTTGGGCTCATAAGTCACTGACACTTTTGAAAGTTTTACCTAATATCCCTGTAGTATGCATTTGCTAACATGGAAAAGTAATGTTAGGACTGTACACAACTTGTTTTTAGCTTCCTTTGAATACAGTTTAGCAACCGGGAATAAGGGGGAAAGCTATCACTGTGTGTCCAACTAATTTTTTGCAAACCACCAGCAAGTGCTCCACACATCAGTAGTCAATGGATCACAGTTTGGGAAACATTGACATAGAGGGAATGTGAACGTTTGTATCAAGGGACTGCTTGTCCTTCCATAAATGAAGCCTGAAACTAAGGGCTTGCATACATGAGGATGTCCAGGAAATTTAATCTGAATTAACTAACTGTGAATTTGAAGTGGATTAGTTAAACCACATTAAATCCCTGTGTGAACAACTTCATTCAGAATTAGTGTGGCCTTAGTTGGGTTTATCCTAAATTCACTTAAAAGTAAATCTTACCTGTGTTACGAGTAAATAACATTTTGGAGCTTTGACTCTGCAATTGGTTCCATGCATTGGCTTGAGGGTCCACACCCAGTGCTCCATTGAAGTCAGATGGGGCTCTGTATAGGCAAAGGGGTCCAGCTGTATGGATCTGAATGCAAGATCAGGGCCCAGATGATTTAAACTGATGGCATTTTAAAAACCTAATAAACTTTTATAAACTGTGCTCTTTTTGTGCCAAATCCTGACATCCTTTCTTGGTTCTTACTCATTTACAACTTCCATGAAAAAAAAGCAGAAGTGTGGTCCGATTAAAACCTGAGTAAGGTGCTCAGGTTTTTCGTTCTTTCTTTTTACTACTTGTATTTCATTTGATGAGGGTGATGTAAATCAGGTTGGTTAAAGTTTCATTTTTTAGCTCTCCTGTACCAACCCAGTGCTGTAACTGTATGTTTTTTCCAACACTGTAGTAGAAAGGTTTAAAAAAAACCTATGTTCATATTATTTGCATATCTCCACTTGTTTCTGCCCCCCTATCTGCATATATCTGTGTGTTTTGTTTTTTAACAAAGCCTAAATTTGTGGCCAACCAATGTAACTATTTTTAGGTGTGTATTCCTCCACTTTTAGCTAATAGAAGACCAACTGCTCAATTTTTTTCCTTATGAAGAGAGTTAAACATTCTTATTTTTTCCAAATGACCCCAAAGATCTAGGATTTGAGTGTGTGAAATACTTCTAGAAAAATAAAAGTAAAATTTATGGCCAAACACAAGAAGAGAGAAAAGGGAAGAGAGAGAAGTTGCTGGACAGCAAAGGAGAGCTGCACAAAAAGAATTATGCAGACTTCACATGGAGTCAGCTAAGTGCTAGTGTTTTATTAACTTACTTCACTGTTTTTTATTTGGAGCATGTGAGAGAACCTTGCCGCAGTGGCACTTCCTTGTGGCACTTTATCTTCCATAATGTGGGGTCTGCTTCAATCACAGTTGCACAAGGAAGGATGTTTGAAGGGGGGTATAGAATATTCTAGGATATCTGGCCAGAAATAGTTCTCATGAAATATGCAAAACGTTACACCCATTTTTTTCATGGAGATCTAAGACAAGGTTCCCTGGGGCCTGTATAACACCCAGGTGGGATCTGAAACTCTTCCCTTACCTTTTTATTTACAATCCTGAAAACAAGGTAATGCAAATGCTTGCCTGGGGTTTGCAGTTAGATTCCTCATATGCTTGTTCCAGCTCCAACTAAAGTTTCTTTCATCCACTCAGCAGGGCTGCAGGGACTTCTCCTGGCACAGACTCTTGCACTCTCAGTGCTCCTCCAATGATTTTCAATCTCTACGGTGCTGGAGGAAGAGAGTAGGAAGAAATCAACTGAGTGCTCAGGGTCTCCTTGCTGAAATGGGGAAGACAGCATTTTCCTGAGAACAGGCTGAAACAGAGAGAACAGGATTCCTTGAGCCTTTATCCCACAAGCACGTTTCCCAGAGTCTCTGTTCCCTTGTGGGGACTCACAGGCCATTTGCAAATGTCAGTCCAAGGCACTCTTTCTAGATAAGCTCTGTGCACAGAAACAAGCCTATCCATTTCACTGGAACAGGCCAAGGTAAAGGCTGTTATAACTATACTTTACTTCAGTAGTCTAGTCCAGTGGTTTCCAACCAGTGGACCAAAAGTGGCCTACAGGGTCTTTCAAAATGGCCTGCTGCTCCCTTCCCACTGGCTGCAGAAGGGAGCTGCTGCCTAAGAACCCAGGCAGAGTGCGTTGCCATGGGACTACAAGAGGAGTGCAGGCTCCTTACTGCAGCCAAGGGGATTGGAGATCAGTGCTCCCTTCCCCCGCTATAGCAGGGATCATGGGCAAAGTGCTCCGCCTGAGTCCCTAGGTGCTGCAGAAGGGAGCCACTGTCTAGGGACCTAGGTGGAGCACACGGGGCTACAGGCTAGTAGGCCCTTAGCTCAGTGGGGCCTTATTGTATTGAGTTTGAAAACCATTGCACAAAGAGAATGATTCTGCTGTGTTTGGTAAAATATCTGTGATATCTGTTGGTGATAAAGGTCCTGAGAAAGGGTTACCTTAGGGAAAAGAATGAGATTGGTGATCCTTCCCTAAGGGAGGGCAGGATGTCCATTTCAGTCAAACAAGCTGTTGTTAGGTCTGTGTGTGACAGTTTGTACAAAATTGATCATAGTCTTGTAAAAGTGATGAACATAAGGGTACAAAGTATTCCTTGTGAGGTATCATTTGAAAACTCATAATCTGTTGAATGTTATTGTCCTGGTAAAATATGTTGCAACACTGTAAAAGATATAAGATTCTACTGTATGACTTCACTAAGACACATTCCAAGTTTTAGAAAAGCAGGCACAGACTAGTTCTTCAGAGACAAAAGGCAAACTGACACCTCAGCCAAATGTCAGCACAATCAAATGGACTATCACCTGATTAAGTGGCCATTTTTGGCAGGAAGAAGTGTGTGAGCAAGGAATTTGCAGCTTGGCAATGGAACAACTGGGGGTTCCCATGTAAACGGATTGGCTGTTGCCTGTACCCCAGCTGTAGATGATTTTCAAAGATCTGAAAATGAAGAACAGAGGTCCCAGATCATGTCTTTCCCCTCATCTCTACTCACAGTTTGAAAGACAAAGAAAACATCATTGAACTGGAGGAGGGGTCCTTGCTGAAAGGTTCCAGACAGAATGCTGTAAGCATGTGGCGAGAGAAACCTTTTTGCTTTAAATTCACTTAGCTTGATAAATTAGGTATTAGTTTGCATTTTACCTTTTATTTCTTTGTAATCATTTTTGACTTTTATGCCTCATTACTTGTAATGACTTAAGATCTATCTTTCTGTTGTTAATAAACTTGTTTTATTGTTTTATCTAAACCAGTGTGTGTGTCTGGATTGAAGTGTTTGGGAAACTCCATTTGAGATAAAGTTTGTGCATATCATTTTCTAGTAATGAAATAACAGACTTTCTATGAGCGTGTGTTGCCCAGGAGGGTATGGGGCAGTACAAGATGCATATTTCTGGGGACAAGTCTGGGACTGGGAATGTCCTGGTGTCACTCTGCAATATAATTCAGGAGTGGCTGACCTGGAGCACTTCTTAACACAACTGGGAGTAATTTACATGCTAGAGGGTGTGTGAGCAGGCCAGGTATAGTTGCTTTCATAACAAAGCAGTGTAAAGGGTATCCCAGGTTGGAGAATTGAGGGGACACAGCTGGGCATCAGTCCAGATTGTATCCTGAGTAATGTCACAATCTGTGGTCTAGAAATGCTCTCCTGACATCAATTATCACTTTATCTCTAATCCCTCCTTTTCAGACAAGATAACAGACAATGGTAGCAAGGCAGCTCTGGCATGATCTGGGATCTTTGGGTTTATGGCCTGGAGATAATATGGAGACAGTATTAGTTTGTGTGGCTGTTGATCTCCTAGCAATAGACACAGACTAGATGTTTTTGTTTTTTACTTTTGCCAGCAGCCTTTTATACCATTGACAGCTAAGTTTTGGTGAGTAGACCCTGAAAGGAATGGATAGGGTTGCACTTGTGTTGTTAACAAAGGAAGGATGGCCTTGTAGCTAAGGCACTGCCCTGGGACTCAGCAATTTGGATTAATTTCCCTTTCTGCCACTGAGTACCTGTGTGACCTTGGATGATTTACTTAAACTATCTGGGTGAGATACTCTTTATACCATGTAAAAGTGCTAGAGTGGCATCAAGGGGCCTGAAAAGTCTTGTATCCAGCCAAAGGAGGATTTCTGTTGGTCAGGCACTCTAGCCATAAGGCTGCCTCCCAAGAACACTCTGGCAAATCCTGGTGTAGGGTGTGTGACAGGAGTAAGAACTAGACTTGCAGCCTGGCAGCCCACGAGGCTACTATAACTTAGACTGGGGCACTGCCATGGAACAAGTGTCTCTTTGATAGGAACAAGGGCCTGGTTGCTCATGACAACCCTGTGAACTTCACCTTGGAGCAACTGGGTACTACAGGTGGCAGTTTACTGGCCAATTGGGGTGAAGTACCTGATCCCTCTAAGACAGTGTTTCTCAATTGGTGTTCGGTGGAACCCTGGGGTTCCACGGGAACACTGTTAGGGTTCCGCGAGCAGCTGTTCTCCGCGCCACCGAAAAAGGGAAGATGTCCCGGATTTTCCGGCGGAGGGTATCCAGTGTAAGTGTAATTTAAGTGTAAATTAATTGAGAAATGCTGACCTTTGCTTATTTTGACATTTGAAGACTGTTAAGAGTTTGGGGGGTTCCGCAATTATTTATGGAGTTCAAAAGGGTTCCGTGGCCAAATTTAATTGAGAAACACTGCTCTAAGAAGGATATCTGAGCAGTCGGAGGGCGGGGAGGAGGGTTGTTTCCCAGGTGGAGATGCCTGTAAAGTAAGAATAGGCCTGTAATGGAAAAAAGATGGCTTCCAGGACAGCAGTAGCCAACTGAGAGACAACTCTGAAAAACTCTACTCTAGTAACCCTAGCTCAGAAAGGGGACAACAGCTGGGCTTGGAAGGCAAAGGACTTGTGACTACTTTTGACAAGACAAGATGCGTTCAGAAAGAATGGACTACAGTTTAAGAATAGCTCTGAAAGTAAGATTTTACTTGTGTTAATTTCCATTACCAATCAAGGGAGCCCCTGGGCTGAGAGATTTCTTAAAGGCAAAGATAAAAGTTTATTTGGACTAGTTTATACAGGGTGGAAGGGAAATTGAGTCATGATCCCAGGATGGGCTCTTGGAAAGGCAGGAAAATACCCTGAGGCAGCCCTGTTTATGTCTATGCTAGCTACCTATTCATGTTGCTGAAGCCCATGATGCTGCATTTCCAGTAATATTCGTAGCCATGCTAGTTTGGGTAAAGCTAGCGCAGGGATACCTACCTGAGCTGCAATCACACTGCAGGTGGCAATGTAGCCATACCCTAAATTATGCTGGGGGACTCTTCAGCCACGAGAGAAGGCCAGGATTGGGAGGGGGCAAGAGTGGCTTAAAACCACCACGGGCCTCGCTTGCCCAGGTCTGAGTTCTGTGCTACACCTATAAGAGGTGCAGCATTGAATATCACCCTCTATGCCCAAAATACTTCCCTACTTGACAGGGGTACTGGATGGATTATTAATTAATTTGCATTCGATTATCAAATGCTATGGTAATGGTGTGGGGGCTGTGTAAGAACACAGAGAGAATCATATTGTAGGGGTATTCCTGGATCCTAGACTGATTCTGCAGTCGCAAGTGGCATCAATAGCTAAGAGTGTCCTTTTTAATTTGATTCCTGCTCAAAGACTGTAACCGTTTCTCTTTTATATGGACCTTGCCTCTGCCATTCAGGCCATCTAGATGATGGCAATGTACTCTACATGGAGTGATGCTGGAACAAAACGTACTAGGTTATGTTGAATGCAGTGGCTTGTCAGCTTAATGGCCTTGCTTTAGGGAGATTGTTATACCAAAAACTGCATTGGTTCTTATTCACTTCCGGGCATAATTTAATTCAAATGTTTTGAAAACAATTTGTAAACAATACATGGGGAACTCATTCCCACAAGATGTTATAGCAGGCACAAGCTCAAAAGCTTTCAAAAAAGGGTTAAACATATATAAGAACAACTGCAATTACATTAGGCAGAATAAAATATCTGAGATATATAAACCGTTATGCTTGAAGGCATAAGCCAATCACTAACTGACGAGGTTTAGGAAGAAATTTTTCCTTTGGGCAGACTATTCCATTATTGTCTATCATGGATTTTATTCTGAAGCATCGGGTTCAGACCACTATTGGAGACAGGGTACCAGCCTAGGTGGACTACAGATCTGATTTTCTATCTTTCTGACTGTAAAATCTGGGGTGATGCATCTACATACAAAACTAGAGTCTGTGGTAGAGAAAGGAATCTTGTGGGAAGTATAAGCCACCCATTTGCAATGGTGGTGCATACTGTCTACTCAGGGGCATACTGAAAACCCAGTCAACAACTTTCCTAACAGCCTTACCAATGCTTGGTTACGCAGTACAAAGCTTGGCCAAATAAAGTCTGTGACTGATAATTTTTGACTGTGTTGTTATTCTCAGAGTACAAAGCACCATAAGGTCACAGCGCTATGAACAATTACCACAACACATGGGAGTCATTGGCCAGCAATCTTCCTCCATGTCTTTAAACAGCCTTCAGTTGTGCGCCATGCCACATCCCATCCAGTCACCACATTATCAAACCACACTTGTCGTGGACACACTCCTGCCACTAGCAGCTGGCCCCAGTTCCTGCAAAAGTTGCTTCAGCAATCTTCTTTTGTTCAGCTGGCTCACATCTCCTGCAAACTCAAGTTTTCTTTCTTTCTTTGATATTGGCTATCACTCCAGTAATGCTGTAAATACAAGTAATTACCTCTTTGTTAATTATGTGTTTGCTAGAGCGAACGCTCAGCAATTGCCTGTAGCAGAAAGCCTTTTAATGTCCTTTTTCCTTAGTGTCCATGTCTTGCTTGCATATAGCAAAATGCTGAAGACAAGAGACTGCATCAGTTTCGTTTTACACTTCATAGTAATACCTTTGTTTCTCCAAATTTGGCTGACTGTTGCTAGAGCAGCACTCACGAGTCCAATTCTATGTCAGATCTCAAAGTGATGTTTAATGTCACTTGTAGTCATGCTACCCAGGTATCTGAAGTGCTCAGTGTATTCCAGTGCCTCTTCAGATTTGGGTAGGAATACCTTTGCCATTTCAACAGACTTAGATGTCACCATTGTATTTGTCTTTTTTATGTGATATCTTTAGACCTAATTTCTCTGCTTTCACTGATACTCTTTTCTAGCAATTTTTGTAACTCTTCTTGCATCAGTCCAATCAGGTCAATATCATCAAAAGCAGAGATGAGTAATTATTCATCCACGAACAGGAACACTCTCCTGTAGGATACCGTCAGTGGCTGCTCTCAAGATTTGTGTGAGGTAATAACTGAAGAGTCAGTGATAGCATCCATCTCTGTATGACGCCTATCCTCAGATCAAACCAATTATTCTGCTCACAGCACACCCCACAAACAGTGAAGATGTCATGCTTCTGTAGAGATTATTACATTTTCACCAGCTCTGACCAGCCACAAGAATGCCAGATGCTGTCAGATGCCTTAGCAAAATCCATGAAGATGTGGATCAGTTTCCCATCATTCTCCAGCACACTCTCGCATAGCATATACAGATTGAATATCTGCTCTGCCCATAGTAGGAGAGAGACAGAATCTTTAAATATGCTGGATGCTATTGCCCTCTCTAAATTTTTTTTTTTTTGCTGACTACTTACTTGGAAGCTATTAAGAGTTGGTTATTAAAATTTTAATCTCTTATCCTTTAAACAATGTTATTCATAATAGCAAGCACTATTACCTCTCTCTGTTCAGTTTGGGATGTTTTATCACACAAATAATACTAACAGCTTCCTGGCTAAAATCTATGTTTTATGAATTACTGAACAAAATCAAAATAATTCAGTTCATACTGATGACTGGCAAAGGGATATTAATAATCTAAGCCTGATAGCATATATAAATACATTCATAAAGTGAAAAATCACAGGCTTTCTTGCTCCCAGATTTTATCATAACCCATACATTGTATATAAAATGGGTTGTTAACCTAATGGAATGTGGCCCTTATCCTCAAAGGTATTTAGGCTTCTAACATTCATTTAAATCACTGAGAATTAGGAACCTAAATACTTTTGAGGTTCTGGGTTTGTGTGGCGGAGGAACCGTGGTCAGGCTGATAATATGATACATATAGGCTGGAACTGCCCAAAAGTTAAAAGATTTTGGCTTGTTGTAGAAAGGCAATGCAAATGAACTATAAACTAACCTTGAGAAATCTCCCATATTAACACAGCTACTGGGCAAAATACTTTATTATACCTTTATTTTCATTTATTCTTTGAATTATTATTCCTGATGACTACAGTAAAAGCAATGCTTCTAAGTCTGAACCAAAATTTGGGAGGCTTTAACTATGTAAAACAAATCAATATCCTAAAATGTGATGTATACAACAAGTACTTGAACATGTGATTAGCCATCATTATTGAAGACCAGATTCTTCGGATCTTAATGGTGGAAGAACTCCCATTAAGCTGGGAAGTTTTGCTTTGTCAGACATTGTAGAATTTAGTCCTTATATTGAACGAAATATGGATTGGAAAGCTATCTCTTCTGTAGAACTTTTCACATTGAGTCAGAGTCTGTCAACCTTACCTATGTTGACTAGCATCTCACTCTGCAGATACTCCAGCTGATTTCAGTGGGACTAGGTGGTGAATGAGGCATGCAGAAAGGTAGCAGAAGTGGGCTCTTACATTGTCCTGTTTATTTTGCTTTATTTCCTTTCACTATATATGTAAATGTCTAAAATGCTCTTTGTTTGTTCCATGTGACCTATTCTTTGTCATAATGGTCAGACAAGTTGTGAGCTAAGACTACCGGGTTTTTTTTATTTTTTGTTTTTGCAAAATAGGATCATTTTACTATTACCTCATCTTCCTCTTTGCCTATTTTATCCACCTGTTTTGTCTTGTTGCACACCTAGTTTGTCAAATCTCTGGAACAGGGATAGTCTTCTCACTATGTGTTTGTACAGTTCATATCATAATAAGGATCTCACCCTGACTGTGGCCCTGATGTGCTACGGTGCTGTAAACAAAAATATTTAGTTCTTATACAGTACGCTAGTTGTTTAAATTATTCCCATGTGACCAGAGTTCTTTCTCCACGTTGTCTTGGGTATAGGGTCCAACATTCCCCAGCTCTCCTGGGATGGCCACGTACTTTTTCCCCATTCCATTTCCACTCCTAAGAGAGCCCTCCAGCTAACCCCCAGATAGTCCACCCTTCTGGGGCTGGAAATGAACAGAAAAGAAAGTAACACAACTGAATTTGTCCCAAAAGTGGGTAAAGGCTCTCTTCCTTCAGGGGATGGCTCATCGGACTGCAGCCCTAAGCTAAGTTTACAAGTAAATAGAGAAGAATAGTCTCCCCCACAAAGAGAGTCAGCCTTGGGTCTTCCTTCCTTCAGGAAGGGTCTATTGGGCAGCAGCCATCCCAGGAGCTCCTGCCTTCAGCTGGCCCTCCAGCTGCTGAGGATTGAAGGTCAACTCTCCTCCCACATCTGCCTGAGCCTAGTGGCCTTTTAAGCTCCTGCCTCTGTTTTTGACATCTCTCACAGATGTGATGGGAGTGGGGCCATCTGAGCCCCCAGTGCCTGGCTAATCCTGTGCTGCCCAGTGCGGGGTTTGTAAATGAGGCTTTCAAGTAGGGTGACCAGATGTCCTGATTATATAGGGGCAGTCTTGATATTTGGTGCTTTTTCTTATATAGGTGCCTATTTGCCCCCAACCTCCTGTCCCGATTTTTCACACTTGCTATCTAGTCGCGCAACTTTCAAGGAAACAGATGGCCAACTTGTTCCATGCCAGGGGGT
The DNA here is from genome assembly GCF_026122565.2 of Emydura macquarii macquarii. Classification (NCBI taxonomy): domain Eukaryota; kingdom Metazoa; phylum Chordata; order Testudines; family Chelidae; genus Emydura; species Emydura macquarii. The sequence goes on from NW_027132813.1 coordinate 32,118,838, forward strand.
CTTGTGGTTTAAGATAAATGTAATTTCTGTTTGGATAAGACAATTAAACTCCTTCCAGTTGTGGCAGACATGGCTACATCTGAACACATCTCCCCAGGTATAAGCTGTTGCATAGAGCTGCTGCACCCAGTGGCTCCCTCTGCCAACCACTTGGTCAATAGAAAAACCAGTTGCCACTGGCTGATCCTTTTGAGGCCAGTACGGAAATTCAGCCCCAGTGCCACCATCCCAGCGCCACAAACCTGGCTCCGCTGCGTACCACCCAGCAGTGAGGATCACACAGAACTGCAGCCCTCCTCTCCCCTGCCTGGATCGCGCCTCAGCGCTACGCCCTGACCACCCACCCACCTCCTTGCGCAATTAAATGATCTCGACGTTCAGTGTGGCCTCAGCCATTGCTCGGGAGGCCAGGGCGCACCCTTGCGCCTCGCAGCCGCCCCCGCCCTGCCCCCATGCTAGGCAGGCTGTGTAACACGTGCTCCCTCCTGTCCCATCACTCGGCGCGGCGCTGACGGAGCAGGAGGGAGGCAGCGACAGGACACTCCTGTGTGTGGCTGGGTGTGTGTGTGGGTGGGTGTCACTCAGCCGGCAGCAGCGGGGCTCGCACTGACGTGCGGCCGGGCCCAGTGCAGGGCGCTGGATTCGCTGGCGAGGGGCGGCGAGCTAGGGAGGAGGGAGCGCGCGTGCTCCCGTCGGTCCCCTTTCCCCGCCAGCGCGCGCGCGCGCCCTCCCCGCCCGGGCGCGGCGGCGGCGGGGCGGTGGGTGTGCGCGCGCTCTCCCCGCCCCCTGGCTGCTGGTCCTGGCTCAGCGCAGCAGCTGTCGCTAGGCAGGCGGAGGCGCGCGGCGGTGCTGGGGGGGGGACGAGCGCGAGCGAGCTGCGGATTCCTCCAGTCCAGTCCCTCTCTTTCGCTCCAGCCGCTGCCTCCTCCGGCCACGGCTGCTGCATCTCCCCCGACCCCCGCCGCTCACGGCTGCGGAGGGGCGCCCTGAGCGTACCGGCACGGGAGCGGCGCCCCAGCCAGGCGAGGTATGGGGCTCTCGGGGCATGCGGACCACAGAGCACAGCCATGAGCGACCCCTCCACCCGCCCCAGAGAGGCAGAGGCTTGCCTCCTCCCCACGGGCTGCAGAGAGGCATGGCCAAGGCAGGAGGCCGGGGGAATGTCACCTCACCTCCCCCTGGGGGACAGAGCTGGGAAGGGGGAAGTGTGTCTATCTGACGGGGGTGCGGGGGGTTGCAGAGAAAGGGGGCGACGGCCTCTGATGCACCCGGCGGAGTCTCCCTCTGCAGAGAGAGGCGAGGGAAAGGCTTTCCCCCATGCTGTGGTTGTGCCGGGCCGTGAGCTTGCCAGCCCGGCTGGAGATGGTCGGGGTGGGTACGGGCTGCGTGCACCCAGACTCCATCATTATGTTGCAGTAGGATTATTGTGCCGCCTCCTCGGTCACTAACGCTGTCCCTTTGGTGCTTAGGCAAGGGGATGAATGGTCCGGCAGCAAAACCGGGCAACGGGGGGGAAGCTAATGACAGCAGGCGCCTTAAAAAAAAAACCCGCCCCAACTGGGAGCTGACATAGGTGGCTGCCTGTAACGGTGCATGGGATGGATGCAAACAGGCGTGGTCAGGACTGAGCGTGCTGCGGCTGCCTCCCGCCGCCCTTCTGTCTTTCGGGACTGGGCGTTCATCAGCTCTGGAGGAGACTGGTCAGTTTCCCCTCCACCCAGTACTGCAACAGGTTTGTGGACATAGGGTGTGTTTTAGGATTGGATATGGATCCGCCAGGGTTCCCTCTGTTGGGATAACTGGTATTTTAGTGCAGCGGTAATAGCGCCTTTCCTGTTTTAAAAAACCAAAAACTAATCAGGTTTGGATTTATCTGTGTTGAAATGATAGGGAGGCTTTGCAGTATGTATATCTTGAAAGCAGGCGTGTGTAAATCATGCCCGTGTTATTTATTGTTGTGATTTTCCTTTTCCTTTATGCCTGAGGAGAAATGATGCAGCACAATGCAGTGATCTGACAATCTTTATTCTAGTCTTTCCGGCTACATTTTGCATGATTCCCTTGTGCACTGTCAAAACCCCACCCAACAGGAAATCGGGATTGTTTTTTTTTCCCGGAGACAAACGCAATCACAGCCCTATCATTCTGCCTTCTTGCCTTTTATGTTGGTTGTTTGCGACTCTGATCAGTGTGTCGTGTAGAGGCAGATGGCAATTGTGCGTTTAGGGTGGGTTTTTTTTTTTTTTTTGCTTGCTCTTGGTCTCTGTAATGAAGGGGGAGTTATGCGATTGCAGTTCTGCAGCTCTAATGCGGTCTGATGGAGTCCAGCCTGCGGCTGGGGAACATTAATCTGATACTACAAAAGTAGCAGCATTAGGGAGGGGTTAGAGGAAGAATGTTATTGTAAATGAGAGGAAAACGATGCACATTTGTATTGTAGCAGATAGGCACCTACTGTTCATGCACCATTTAAAGGCAGACTGTATGTAAATCAGATGGATATGATCAAAGTGGTTGTTGGTATTAAGTGCCCTTTCACAGTATGCAGGAGAGCACGTCAGACCACTTGGTATTTCTTTACCTTATACCTGAAAGGTATTTGTGGTGTTATCACCACTAAACCTTTCAATTCTCATACTGTTTGTCGCAAAACGCTAACATTTAGTGATGTAAAAATATTTTCTTCTCTTTGAAATTAATTGCTCTTTAATCTCTGTTTAAATGAAATCTACAGTCATTGGTCTGGTTTTTTTGCAGTTTCATTAGTCTCATTTCAGATTGTTACACACTGCTGCTGTTTATATTTACAGAGGAAACATTTGTTTTATTTCGAGCGTTTAAATTCCTGACTTTTAAATGATTAGCCATATAAAGCTCTAATGTATTAATTATGAGGTTTGGCTTAATTTTTTTAATAGTCTAAAAGCTTTATGGACCTGAAATGCCTGTATTACTAAAGTGAACACATAACTGAAAAGGCATAATACATGGATTTGAATTCTTTGTGTTTTCCAGGTAGACAGTGTATTTAGATGCCTACAGGCCTGTTTTAACATAAAAAACCAAAAAGCAGCCTTCTGCCAAATATTGCAAGACCACAGTATCTCTGAAAAATGCATATTTCATAGCAGTGAAAAGTGGCTTTTTAAATTATTATTTTAAAGTCATCTTGCCTTTAAACATAGATCCTTTGATTTTGAAGTAAATGAAACATTAAGCTATTACAAGACTTAACTTGCATAAAAATATGGAGTGAACAATTGAATGTAGCATAAATTCCATTTCAGTCTTCTAATTGTGAGGAAATTTGCATCCACAAAGAGTGAGGGGGAGAGAAGAGATATTTCTTTCTAGATCATGTCTACACAAGATTCTGTGCTTTTTTGTCCATAGACATAAATTTTGAATTATCAATATCAAAAGTAAAATTCCTATAAATGGAAAATAAACTACCAGGGTTTGAGATTAAAGCATTAAGTACAAAGGTTTGTTGATAGAATTGTGGATATTATGAAGCCTGTTTATTGAGCTAGGTGACTGATTTTTTATTATTTCTGGCCTTTGAGTGAAATCTTGTATTGCATAAAGACATCCTGGAAACATTATTCCCAATAGTCCTGAAGATTATCGAGGCAGTTGGTGTTCATTGGTTTATTAAAGAAATATCAGCAGTGTGGAAGCGTCATAGGAGACTTAGCCATTTTGTCTTGTCAGCCAGTGTGCAAAACCCCCAGTCAGAAAAAGCACTTGAATGTACCATGAAGTCTCTAGAGTGAAAGATACAAGTTTATGATCGTACTGGTGATAAAGAGAAGTAGGTGACCAAAGAATTAGTTGTTTTACTAAATTTACTTCTACTGTTCAACAGTCCAGTTGTCAAGATGGTTGACTTTTCTGGAGAAAACTTGCAAAAATGGTTGTTGTTGTGACTCCAGTGTGACACAGGCAATTCTTGGTGGCAGTGTTGCTGGCTGGTTAACGTGTCGCAACTGATACTGGAAAGACACTAAATAAAATGAATAAACCATAGTATTTTTGCAATATTAAACTATCCAGTTTTATTATTTTCATACTGTATTGTAAATCTGGTAGTAGAATAGTGGCATTTTTGTATCTTGCTGTAGAACAAGTTAAATGAAGTAAATTGTATATGGTAAAAAGTAAAGCTTTTGTTGGAAAGTGTTGCAGAACACTGTTTCAGCTATAACGTGGGGATGAATCCAGCAACTCTGGTGTGTATCTGCTTCCAAAGATGGAACAGAGTGATGGTGAGACATTCATGCTCACTCTTGTCATGTTGTACACAAATGAAAATACTACTGCATGATCTGATTTAAGGCCTACCTGCCTTTACAATGTCCCCTTTAAGTTGGACATGTCCTGTCAAAAGAAATTAAATGAAAGTCCTTTTTCCAGCACATAAAGCCTTCATGAACTAAGTCTCTCCTTTGTCAAAGGGCCCCACAATGCTCATTAACATTACATAAGCCTGAGGAAGTATTTAATAATGGGTCACTGTGACATGGGACACTCACCTCGTGTGAGGCTGGGTATGATGCTGCAATCTTTTTTTCTCATGGCGCTGCCGGGCCCCCCCCCCAGGTTTTTAGCCTCATTAGGCAGATCTTCAGTGGTGCAGCCCTCCAGCCAAGTCACACAGTTGATATGGGTGAACACCAGGGTAGGGAAAGTCCAACAAAACCATTTGCCTTCACCAGGGTCTTTAGTCCTATCTCTGGACCCTTTACATCCCACCCTTCACTCAGGCTTCTAAGTGAGCCGTGTCCCTTTTTGGGGCCTTAGGCCACTTTCCCAGTGTTTGATGTAGGTACCTGAGCCCTCTCATTACTCCAAGTACCAGCCCAGGGACCCTATAAACAGCAGCCCTGTACCACTGCCTCCAGTTTGCTGCTGCTCTTCTCTAGGCCTTTTTCCACATAGCCCCTTTTTCTTCACCCATTATCTTAGGATTACAGTTCTCAGGTCCAGTAAATGCAGTCCACTGGACTCCTTTGGCCAGGGCAGAGCACCCATCATTGACTCTCTGGTCCCAGCCAGGAACTGACCTGTTCAGCCCCTGCAGCTCCTTTTATGTGAGCCTGCTGGGCTTTGATTGGCTGTATCTGTGCAGCCTTTCTAGCCAGGCCTGGAGGACACACCTTCACAGCTTCTTTCCTGAGGCGTGATGGGGTAGGGGCCTTCAGCAGGGGGCGTCAAAGGCCAAGGAATCCCCTGTCACTGTCAGTTACATGAATATACATATGTGCAATTTGACCACTTATGCAATAGCATTGTAATTCATTTGTGAGGTCCCACCCATGTCATACAACTCAAATGAGTCCATTTATTTATTCAGATTTGTGGGTACTATACGCAAGTTAAAAGCCTGTACAGTAGTTTACCAATGGCCCAGATATCTTCCAAATCCAAGTTGTAGGCAGTTTGTCTGGCCTCCAACCCTTCACTCCATAATTCTAGGAAAGCTTTTGCAAAAAGATATATTTTGGGCTCTGTTGGACCAAATATGAGGAGCCAGTTCTGGAGCTGATGTCTTGCCCCAGACAGTGCTCTACACCTATCCTACTCCCATTTAAATCAGGGGGAGCAGCTGTACATGAGGGCATCCCAGATAACCACAACTGCTGCAATCTTTCCTGTGAAGAAAGGCAACCTTTTAGGGCATGATGTGCACCATGCAGTCAATGGAAGTTTTCCCAAAGGTACCCATGACACAAATGATCAGGGATTTTTTTTAAGTAAAAACCAACCCATAGACCTCTTCCTGTTCCCAAATAACAGCATGGGAGTTTTGCCTCTGACGTTCATAGGAGCAGGACCCAGATATGTAGTTCTATTTAGGCCCCACTTGACGACTTGATTTCAACAGTTAAACCAGGACTGACTTTGGCCCATTGGTATTGAAATTTATTTGGCGATCTAATGCCATCTTGTTTTTGTTGTGGGTTTACACCTTCACTTTAAAAATCCTTTTGTAGTTAATTGTAATCCGGGTATAACAATCAATGGTTGCCTCTTGAGGAGAGTGCTAGAGGGTGGAGTATATGTACTATCTAATGTTACACAGGTAGAATCAACTTTCTGGAGATATACTGTACCAAAGACTGCCTTATACTGTGTTAATTTTGTTTCACATATGGTTTTCATTTGTCAGATTTTATTATAACTCTTAAAATGATCTGTTGTGAATTTGTTTTTCTAATGAACATGAGTACCATGTAGCAGCAGTCGCATCTGGACCTAACAAAGGTTTACTTTTCTTTAATAAAAAGTAGGGTTACAGAGATTTCACACATGCAACATTTTTATTATGCTTAGCTGTATCCCATATGATTTATATTACATCATTCTTGTTGCTGTTAAACCAATCCTATGTATTTAAGCAGGCAATCTTTTTTTTTTGTTTGTTTGTTTAACTTTGGCTATTTTTAATTTATAGTTAATTGCTAGAACCAATTGATCCTGTCAAATCCCTATAGAAAATGCATAGTTTTGCTGCAGAAAATCCCACGTACAAATAAGAAATGGTTCAACTTATAGCAAAATTTTTCAGGTTTCTTTAACACAGCTAGAGAGGTGGTTTTTATGTGTGTTTGTCTGAAAGAGCATAATTTGCTATATGGCTTTTAATATATGCTATAGGAAAAAGATCTACAGTCATATTTAATCTTTGCAGTCAGGGTTGGTGTCTATTTTATTGTGCCTAATGGCAGATTAAGGCTGAAGACTGTGTCCTTTTAGTGCCATTGGCTGTTTCTCTCTGACCATTTTCACTTATTAGTGATTTTGTTGTTGTTGTACTAACGTAGTTTCAGGTGTTTCTGCTTTTATATATCTTTGTTTTTCTTCCATAATTTTCTTATATTCTTCACAAATGTAGATTTTCCTCCTATATTTTTTCATTGTACACAGGACTCCTTTTGACTTGTAACAACCCTCACTAGAGGAGTGCCTGATGCTAGTTTATAGTCCTTTTTTTCATTAACTCCTTTGGAAATGTGCCAAGAATTGGAACTTTTATTAAAAAAAATATTAGTTTGACTTGTTCAGCAACATTAGCACATCAAGAAAACAGCATGAACTGAATAAAAGGGCCATGCTGTATGAAAAATTTGGGCCAACAAATGCTAAATTCACAACTGTCAGTTACCACGAATAAATTAGTGGATCATACCCAATTATGCCATAGAACCAGAAGAGGTGTGCCATTAATCCATTGTTTAGAGACACTAGCTGCACTGCAGTCAAATCTTTTCACAGGTAAATTTTCCAAATTAAGTGGATTTTCCATTTACTAGCACTCTAATAGTTTTTACTACATTCATCTTTTTTGTCTGAAAAAAAACTGCCAGGGTGCAAGGTTTATCTTGTCAGATCCTGGAACTATATCTGTTTACACCAGCTAACAATCTAGCCTGCCATCCACAGAGCATAATCTTCAACAGAACAAATGGTGATATTAAGCACTGGCATGGTGGGATTTGTCTCCCTGTTCTGCACCACTTAGCCCAAATCTGTGGGCAAGAATGTTCTCATTTCTCATCTTTGTTTATATTGTGTTTTTTTTCAGTTGTAAAAGAATGAAATCTAAAACAGGAAATACTAACTCCACTCCATTGAGTGGGTTTCTTCTTCACCCTCAGGAGGGAGAGAGATCAGTAAAGAAAAGTTAGAAAAATAAAAACAAATAGGGGCCTGATTCAGCAGTGACACATGCCAGTTTTAACATGGTGTAACTCCATTAACTTCAATGGCGCTAATAGTGATTGATGCTGATATAAGAGGGTAAGAATGAGTCCCAGCCAGAGATCTACTAGGTAGTTAAACTAGTATAGTTCAGATATATGCAGTATATTCATATTTTAAAGGAGCATATGCAATTCTGGAACAACAGTTTTTGACCATGATGAAGGGATGCTCAAAGGTAGAGACACTTATTGGAATTAAAAAAAAAAAAAAGTCTCCATCTGTCTTTTCATATTCCAGACAAACTAAATAACAGACAGGTTAATATATTTGCTTAATGTTGGTACATAAAGTCCATAGATAACCGGACTATTCTGCGTGGCATGTATGTGCATCATATGTTAGGTAAATCTGTAGAAAGCAGTTGAAGTACAAGTGATGTGCAGATTCTGCACAGGAATAGGTCACAATTTAAGGCCTGTTCTTGTGAAGTATTGAACATCGTCAATTCCCGTTGACTTCAGTCCCAACTTCCCATTGACAAAATGGGGCTGAGACAACATCCCATTGTTTTCACAGGGGATTGAGAGTACCTCAGCACTTCAAGGATGTGCTCACCACCTGGCAAGATTGATACCCCAAACAATATTACTGTCCCTTGTCACTGTTAGAGGAATTTACTTATACAGTGCACTCTGAAGTACATTTCAGGATCTTCTACAGAAAATGAACGAGTGTCATATATGATAAATTTAGACCCATCTTTATTTCCTGTTACAAAAAGATGCTGACATTCGCTACTGAGTTAATGTTACTATCATATTAACTATTTTGTATTCCTTTGAGGATCTGATAATCAGGATGAAAGCTTAATTGGCTTAATTACCCCTGGGGTGAGCCAGTTAGGTGGGTTCTATTGTAGTATTTTATTAACTACTCTACTTTGACACTTGTTCCTTACTGCCATGTTTGGTAAAGTGGAACTTTGTTGGTTGTAAGATCATGATAGACCTAAATATGCCAGCTTCTTTCAGCACTGAACAAAAAGCCTAGGTTGACTAAATAAGTCTAAAAGCTTAATTAGAATGGGGCTAATTTATGATTATTTTGCAGCCATGAATGTAGAGTAGAAAATACAGTTTATATGAAATTTGATTGAATTTTTATTTTTTCCAGCTCTGAAATGTCAATTTGTTAGTGTAGAGCCACATGTTGCAAACATTCCATTTAATTAAGGCAAGTAGTTCCTTTCTTTTTACGTTAGAAGCCAAAGAGAGCTGTGCAGGCTCAACACCTCTGAATATAAAGACCCTTATTTAGATGCTTTAATACAGATTTAGATGCCTGACTTCAGGCATCCATGTTTGAAAATGTTGCATGTAGCCTGAAGTAATTATGAGACTTGTTTCAAACTTTTCTTTCAGTAAACAAATATCTAATAAAAATATTTTAAAATCTATAGCCAGTGTCTGCAGATGGAGTGCTGTGCAGCAATGTGTAGTTGTGGAGCAGGTATTCTGATTAAGTATGAATTTATGGAATACAGCATGAGGTTAACCATTCTAGTTTGTTCTTGAAGAAAGCAGTTTTTGCCTTTGATTAGTAAATTATTGTTTACAGTGGTTTTTGAAGGGCACATTGGGCCTGATGGGCTCTAATGGAAGTCAGTGGGTACTTTGACATTGAATTTAACAAGATCATTAGCAGGCACAGAGTCCTTCATCAAAAGCCAGTATAGACCAGTAGACAGCGTACTGGAGTGGAAGCCGGGAGATCTGAGTTCGGTTTGGAGCTGTCCCACTGACTCACTGTGTGACTCTGCATAAGTCACCTAAGCCAAAGTTTTCACAAGTAACTTTTGATTTTGGTGGTCCCATTTTTGGGAGGGGCCTGATTTTTCCAAAAATGCTGATAACCCACCCTCTGAAAATGAGGCTGGGCTCTCAGAATCACTATTCACTCTTCAAAATCCTGACCTGAGCATACTGTGCTTCAGTTTCTCTTGAGGATAATGAACCTTCCCTTGTTTGTAAATTGCTTAGAGATCCATGTACTCTAAGTATTAAGTTGTATTGTTGTTTTCACAAGGATGATGATACTGATGCTTATTTGTATTTGTATTTTATTGTATGCTGAATTAATTTAACTAATATTGGGTTTATTTTATAATTTAAAATACTTTAATTTTCTGGGTATAATAAAGTTGACTGTAAGACTCCCATTGAAAACAAACAGTTTTGACAATTTCACAATATCCTCTTTTTGGAGTAAAATATTCTTATTGTCATTGTAAGTACATTTGCAAAAATATATTCCCAGGAAGTATAAATCAGTAACTGACTTCAATGGAGTTATGCTGATTTACACAAGTTGAAGACCTGGCCCAGAGCCTGTAACTTAATGTTAAAACATTTGTTGGAACGTATTTTAATTACTGTCTTTGTAACATGGACTCTTGGAGGAGCTTGTTCCAAATGTTTTTCTCATTTGCAGGCTAAGATTGTGCAAAGTGACCTCATGCTGGTAAAGGGTGGGTCAGTTTATAATGTGGAAAAATCTTAGTCAATGTGTCTTGGAGATAAGTGGGACTGAATCCCAACTAGAGCTGTGCATTAAATACTGGAATGTATGGGAAACTTGCCAGCAGATGGGAAGCAGGACTATGTGACAAGTACTAATGCAGTCACACTATACCTTAAAATAGTATCCTTGATAACAAAAGATCAGAAAATTTGTCACTTTACCTCATTTTAGCACAAATTTCTTTCTTAAAATGGATTAGAGAGCGAGTATATATTTTTTCTGATTTAAGCTCTGTTTGCTTCTTATAACTTACAGGCCATCAAAAACCTTTAACCCAGGCCAGAGTGGCATTGTAAGAAAGAAGGAAAATAACTATAACTTTAACACGGGAATACAGGTCCTTGATTAGGCAAGACTATCCATTAACTACACCGATACCTAAGTAAGGGGTGAATAAGGCTCTACACCTTGGCTAGGAACTAGTATAATTTTCTAAAATTTGTCTTCATCTGTAGGCAAGTATTGAGGCAGAGTTAAGTCAGTTACACCAGCACAGAATTATCTGGCCTGAGTGTTGAAGGCAGGATTTGGATTTAAGATTCTGGATGTGAGCAAGCAATATTTGGATATTAAAAAGGAATATTGGTTTATCAACAAATATTGAAGTCAGCTTTGTTGAAGGGTAAAAGTAAGTTTATACAACTTTCAGCTCTGTGTCAAATTTGTCAACATAACAATTTGATTCTGCATTTTATTCCTCGGCATAGATGCTTTAACCTTAAAACCTGTGATACCTAAAGTAATTTGTTATGAAAAGAGGATGAATTTGCTTCTAAATGGGTACTAGGAAAAGGGGCTGTTCTTTTGGAACAATTTGTGCTATTGAACCACTGTGTGATCCTGGTCAGCACTGGTTAGAATCCGCTGTAGAACAGCATGGAATGAAATAACCAATCTCTTAACACACATTTGTGTTGCTGTGCGGACCAGAACAAGAAACACTGTAATAGGAAGAGGAAATACAATGGAACAGTGAGCATACAGAATGAAATATCCATATGTAAATCATGACCCTTGAATTTGTTCAGGTCTCAGGACAAAAAACCTGAGTTGAATTTTTTAAATGACATGGCTTACTTCATTTGGGGAAAATATATAGCACTTTTGATCTTGTTTCAAATCTGGAATCAAGGTGACAGCAGTAATTTAGTTTTGGCTGAAAAGGAGGGGCCTGGTCCTCCACTCTATTCACCCACATTGAAATCAGTGGCCCCAGGACAAAGGTCCTTTAGAGCTGCGCTCAGGGCAGCACTCAAGTGTTGGGGGAGAGGCAAAAATGGCTTTATACCATCCTTGTTCTCCAACCAGTCATGGTGCTTTTTTAGGGTGGGGGTTTCATTCAGCATGCGGCATTACTATCAGAACCCTCGGGCCTGCTTTAAGTAATGCTAGCTGGTAACAACCTTCTGGAGCCATTGCAGCAACCAGGCATAGGTTGGAGCACAGTGGCACTATGACCATGTCTTCTCACCTCCAATGCTGGTGCTTGGAGGGGGTGTAGTGTACCAGGTACACCCGTTCTGCACCACCTAGGGATTCCCTAACCCCAGTTGGCCAGCTAAGCTAGCTTTAAGTATTTGTAGCATTGGAGTGTTGCTAAGCATCATTATTGCTGGCCAGGATCTAGCCCCATGGAATTACACTTGCATAAAACTGGTGTAGTGGAATGGAGAAGAAGCAAATTCAAAAATTTCAGTCCGAATTTCACTGAGCTTTCCATTTTCCCAGTCTTGTGATCTTTCAAATTATCTGCATAGCTTATGCATTTCCACAAATTAGATTGTTTAAAAAGCTTTTTAAGTCGTGACTAATAAAACATTTTGCAGTGAGTTAAAGGAGCCAGTAAATGATGGTAGTGGATTATTTTCAGAGAGATACTCCAAAGGTATGTTTAGACAAACAAGGATAACATGAGTTCCGAGTAAATGAAACCTACATTAAAGAGGATTAAACCTCTTTATTTTATTTGACCTAGGCAGGTATTTAAATAACACTCATGCAATAATGAATATCTGTTAGAGTATTAATGAAAGTCTCAACTGGATTCTTAAATTTAATCAGTCACAGAAGAAAAGAAAGATGATAAACCTAGTGAACATCAGTAGCCTAGTTGCAGTGTAGTTATTTTTCTTTTCCTATTGTGCTTAAAAAATGAATTAGCTAGGCCTTCAGATGGTATTAATCTACATAGCTCCATTGGAATCAGTGAAGCAATGCTGCTTTCACCAGCTAAGGGTCTTGCCTGAGATTTTATATTCTCTTGGTATAAAAAGTGCAGATGACTTTATTTGGGATGCAACTTGATCAGTTAAATTTTTAACAATGTAAATAATCCGAATCAGGAAAGTAAAAATTTGTTAACAAACGTGTTTATACATCACTCTTGTAGATGATGATACCCTCTGTATGGGCAGGTTTGGGTGACACAGATCTCTTATATTATCTGTGTTTTGAGTCTAAAACAAGTAATCCTAATCGTGTAGTAAATCCTGTGTTGGATTATTCTACCGAAGCATGTGTAACAAACATCAGCACTCTGATATACCTTAGACAAGAAATAGATTCTCAAGACACTTGCTTAGGTATTAATATGTGATAGTGACAGGCCAATGTAAAACTTAGGAGTTTAAATTGCTTTGACCACCATTTTCTTTTAAACAAGAGATGAGACATGGAAATCTAAGGAGCTGCTCACTAAAATGGAACTGACAGGTGACCACCACATGGACATACCAACAGTAGGTGGAGCAGTGAGTTGGTGCATGATACGCCAGCCATTTTAGAGATGTTTCTACAGCTGTTGTCAACTAGCTGAAAATAATGCGAATCACTTGGAGTTGTTGTAGCTGGGCTTGCTGAGAGAGTTCAAAGAGTCACAAAGTTCCTCAGATTCCTGGCATGGTACTGTGAACCTATATGTCACCTGAAGGGCAATTTGCAAAGTCACATGTTCATGTTGTTTAAGAGCATCTTTAACAGTAGTTGATATAGCACAGCTGTTTTCATTTTTAACTTTGGGTTGTCATAAACAGTGGCAGAAGGCCAAGGAGCCATTGAAGGGATTTAGGAATGAAATTCGTTTTAGCCAAACTGGATTATAATGACATCTACTCTTTTATAGTTAAATTTTTTTGTGCATATTTCTTTTGTAAAACATCAGTCCTTTGTTGAGGTTGGTAATTTGCATATTAAAATACTCTGTGCGGTAATTTGGAATATTAGATAATAGAAATATGAAACAAATCCTTTTGATTGTTTACAGTAAATAGAAAAATGCATCTAAAAAAAGTTTTTAAAATGTAAATCACATGTTTTGGGTTTAAAAAATGATTAGCACATGATTGGTATATAAAAGACTAATGTGTCAAATGATGAAGATATTAATTTTAGAAAATGGCTGTTATGCAGGCAGCATGACTACTTTATTAGAAGGATGCTTACAAATTGTATTCCAAACATGTTATTACAGAATTAGAGTGATATGGGCAATTCACCTGTGGTCTAACTCCACTGAAACCATGTTTATATTTATGATTGTTGTGACTCATCAGTTCTGTACTTTTACAGAAATAATTTCTTCTTATCCCAATAACAAAACAATTTTGAGAATCGGGGGGAAAAAAAAATCAGACTCAAGCCCTGAGCTGGCAAATTATTCTGGATGGCCATGAGATACGATTTGCAGGATTGTAGCCTTAAATGTGAAACTCTCTTCTACTGCTTTATGCCTCCGGATTGCAGTGCTTATAAAGCAGCCCACAGTATCAAGTGCTGTTACAAGTCAGTTGTAACATCAAATTAATAGCTCTCATGGCAAGGTATGTGTTTATACTAAATTCCTGTGCTCCTCGATTGAGTTCACACGTATGAAGCTGATGTCCAAGGGTCTGAAATATTCTACTTTGAAGTCATGACATTTTTATGTATACAAAAGCTATATTATGTCATTTTAATGACTTCTTCTGAGCCCGGTATGATTGGACTTATAGGGCCTGATCCTGCATCACTGAAGTCAATGGGAGTTTGGCTAGATTTCAGTTTCAGCAGGAGCAGGCTCATAGTACCCAAGGTATCTGGCATTCTGGGCAGATAAATAGTTCCAGGAAAAATGTTAAACTCTCTAAAACATTCCTGAAACATTTTTCTTTTCTTTTTTTTCTTTTTTACCAACATATATGACACATACAGTTAGTAGGGGATGTATTAAGGTTTTATTTGAATGTATTTGAGGTGTCATGCTAAGTGTAAATAATGCAGGCTTCCCAAATTCATACTGAGTACACTTTTATGTAACATCACCCCCTCATGTAGCTCTCTATATATGAATGAAAGGAAGGGAAAGAAGATAGTTTTCTCTTGTATTCACTCTTTAGGCCATTTACAAATGTTGGTTTAGTTTAATTTTTTTACAACTTAAATCTTACCATTAAAATCCCCCCCACTCTCTTTTGAAGTGGCTGTGGATAGGGAAATTGTTACAATTATTCGGACCAGATAAAATTCTTTTTTGTGTATATTTTAATATTTCCTTTTGTCCCATTCAGTTTCCATAAAAGGAAAATGTCTAAGTTATATGGCAAAACTAACAAGCAGTGAAACTGATGTATTGTTTGACAAGCAGCAGATAAAAAGTACTTTGTTACAAATATTATTTTTTCCCTTCCTCACAAAGTATTTGATTTAAATAAAGGGTCAGCTCACCAGGAATTTTATGGTTGGTGGTCTCAGACACATGTAGCATATTTAAATGTGGAAGCCTTTACTTAGATAACTGTATACACTGTTTATGCCTAGTAAGACTTCGGAATAGTTCTCTCCCTCTTTTAATGGTGTAATAACGACTTGTAGATTTAATTGGTACTTGAAGTACTTGTACTTGAAAAATATACTAAAAAGCAGAATTTTCAAGTGGGCTTTAAATAAAAAAACAAACAAAAACCCAATTTCTTCTTTCTTTGATGGATTTTACTCTGGGCTAATCAAATTTGTGGGTTGCTGAATTATTGTGATATCTTGTACAAATTACTTGTAATGCATTTAGTAGTTTTCTCTCTAAATTGATCTTAATGTATGGGAGGATACCACAGCACTTTGTACATAGTAGAATTACAAGTAGCTTCCCATTTTATTTTTTTTATTGTCCTTGGGAGTGATGAATTCTTGTTCTCTTTTGCAAAGCTGTCCTTCCTGTTTTTGACTTTCATTAGCTGGTGCCTGGAAAATACTGGTATTTCTTTTCAGCTGCACTGGAATTCTGTCAGCGTTCAACCTGAAGGGCAGAGTATACCTTTGGGAAATGCTGATTGGAAGATTAGCACATGCTGAAACTGGAATGTCCACAGCTTTAACACTGTTCAGATCTGATGTCTCCCAAAATAAAAGCCAGGAAAAAGCAGTAGCATCTCATTAAGGCACTGGATAAAATACCTTTTTTTTTTTCCAAGTCAACTGTAACGGGGTGCACTTGCCTTCTCGCAAGCGCCCCCTGGTCGTGTGCGTGCGTGCCTGCCTGCCTGTAGTTTTTCTTTGATTTTCCTCTGCTCATGGTGCCCTCTGCTGGCGGCTGCGCTTGTCAGGTGGGTCTTTGGTCACTCAGCTCTGGGATGGAGCAGCATGCTCAGGGCTTCCTCCCTGGAGACTCTGTTTGTCCCTTAATCCTCTGATCCCAGCTCTCTAGCTGGGTTAGTCTTGGTTCACCCCACTTCCCTGGGCCTTGTTTAAATTTCCTTCTCTCAGGGCGTAGCCACTTCCCCAGTAGCTATTGGGGGGTGGGGGGGGGGAACCAAACCGAGTGGCCCTCTCAGTAGCAGCCATGTGCCACGTCCCTTTAATTAACTGTGTTCTCCATGACTCTTATATTTGTCAAGTCCCAGGAGCCAGCCAGAAACACCTTCCTTGCTCCCCAGTCCCTGCTAGCAGCTTCTCTGCCAAGCCTTTCAGCTCCTTTTGTACAAGCCTGCTGGGCCCTGACTGGCTGCTGCTTGCAGCCTCTTTCTGATTGGCTACCTCCCTCACAACTGCTCTAGGCAGCTTGGAGGACTCTCTCTACTGCCCTTTTCTGGGGCAGAGTGTGGCAGGACCTGAGGGCCTACTCCACCCAGTCACATCACCATTTTCATGTGTGCATAAAAAATAGGCAACTAGAATTAGAACTATCTGATGATATCTGGTCCTTATATAGTACAGCAACTAACAGCTGATGTTCTCAAAATTATTTAGAAAACTCCTTATCACTCACCTCTCAGATAAGTAAATAGCATTATCCCCATTTTATAAATAGGGAAAGGGAATCACAAATAGGTGAAATGACTTGCCCAGGTCACACAATGTGTATCTGGTAGAGCTGAGGATACAATCCAGAATGTCTGACTCCTTCTCCTGAGCTCTAATCCCTAGACAATACTTTCTGTTAAGTATAACTATATATTGCTTGTATTTTTAGTAGTGAAAAATTATGATTTAATGATGATTTTCAAAGATTTGATCTTAGAAGTCAAATCCAGGTATTCATGAATGGTTTGCAATCTAGTCTGTCAACATTTATATTTTTTATTATTTAAAAATCTGTTACTGCTCTTAAGTGCTGATATTGTATTAGTGGAATAACTGAGGAAACAGTGATTGCAATGCGGTCTGCATGAATCAGGGATTTGGGGTTACTGATGTGTGGGTGGATGCAGCATTTTCAGAAAAATAACATGTTCATGGAAATTATTTAGTGTTCATATTTTGGAGATTAGCACTGAGCTGCTTTGAGTCTTGATTGTTGTCAGGAGTCCCTGGCCCCTTTGATAACAAAGTGTTATCCTGAGCCCTTAGCAAGCAAGAGATTCCACTTCATAGCTTGAACAAGAATTTCTGTTCATGGTAGTCTGGTGGACATGCAACCTTTCCTTTTGAGAGACTGTAGGAAATATAATAGGTTTGTATGCATGGTATAATTGGCTTAATTAGTATTAGCATTGTGCTTGACAGTATATTGTTTAAAGCTGTAGCTTCCTATTAGAAAAAAAGCAAACTTTGATGGCTTATTCCTGAGTTTCTGGTTTCAGAACGGAGGCTACAGGCCATCTGTAAGATGCTAACAAAAAAGGGGAGGTGGGCTTGTAACTTGAGAACCCTCATTTCCTCTCCTCCCCCCAAAAAAAAATATGCAGGGGAGAGGCATGAGTGGAATTTTTGTGCCTCCTAGTAGTTAGCATTAGCTGTTTTTCTGTCTTCACTTTAAAAAAAAAAATTATAAATGAATGCTTAGTGTTCATAAGCAAGAAACCAATAGGCCTGGCTAGAGACAGGCATGTTGCAAATTTCCATCATCCAGTTCTGCTATTGCACTCAACCTAAACCTATAATACCTCTGCTACTCTAGTTCTTGGATCTCTGGAGCAGAGAGGCTGCCAGTAGCAACTAACTAATGCTTTTGCTTTGTTATGGCCTCTGAGACTAAGTCTTCCAAACTCCATTTCTACGTGTAATCCAAAATGGGATGTAAAGTGTAGTCATTAAAGATGAAAGGATGGAACATCTAATCCACTATACCACATTGTCTTCTCCTGGCTGTCTTTCACTTTATTGTATACTGCAGATGGCAGTCGCCCGTAGATTTATTTGCATTGGAAATCTAGTATATTGATTTGTAAGTGCTTTGGTCTCTCTTCATGTGTCAGTTCCTTAGTGAAGGGGTCTGCTTTTTTCTATCTCCTCCATTTGTATCTTGATGCCTTTTAAGTCTTGAATGTGAAATGAAATACTGTGTCATCAGAAGTGCCAAATGGCAGTGGGAAGGTTGTGCAGTGTCACAGCAGCTAGTATAAAGGATTCCTTGTCACCTCTCATCGCCTGTACATTGTGACCCGAGTCACAGCTTGTTACTTGAGTCCCTTCAGTTGCGAGTCAGGTGACTTGTGGAGTCTGAGTGGGCAGGATTGAAAGATGGTTGTGGTTTTGGGTAAGAGAGGGTGAGTAAAGGGACCTATGGAAATAGGGGAACTGATACAGACAATTTTGGGCGGGCACCTTCTGAAACATTGTTCAGATGATATTTGTCATGTGCACGTGCTTTGTTGATGTGGCTCTTCTGGGAAAGTCACCTCCTGCAATGATTGAAAGTGCCATGTAGAGTCTCCACTTACTGCACTGACAGTGAAGGAGATGCTATACGCTGTTGAGCTGCATTGACCCAACACATACACTGATGAGTAGCACACAAAACATACCTTACATTTACATAGTGCTTTTTATCTGAGGATCTCAAAGAACTTTACAATGGTCAGCACTATCCCTGTTTTTACAGATGGAAACTGAGAACCCAGAGTAAGTGACTCACACATCATCAAACAGCAGGTCAGTGGCAGAACTAGAAGTTGAACTGAGGTTTGCTGGCTCCTGTTTTCCATCTGTAATGGTTAGACAGCACTGCTGCTATCTGATGTGCCGAGAAGAGAAAGATGGGGGAGAACGAGAGAGGAGGTGAATGCAGAGGAAAGAGAGGCTGGAGGATAGGGGGAACAGAGAGAGAGAAAAATAAATACACCAAAAAATCCATCCTTCCCCAAAACAGGGTTGCATAAAGGCAGGGTCCCGATATGTGTTGTGGTGTTTTGTGCAGATTAGGGTGACCAGATGTCCTGATTTTATAGGGACATTCCTGATATTTGGGGCTTTTTCTTATACAGGCTCCCATTACTGCCCACCCCGTCCCGATTTTTCTCACTTGCTATCTGGTCACCCTAAAATGTAGCTCCGGCAGAGCAAGGAGAATCAGAGCAGCAGGCAGTGGAGCACACCACTAATTGTTGTTGAGAGGGTCACCTGTTGGGGTGGCTGTGAACTGGTGGGGCAGTTTCTCAGGAAAATCAAGAACTTGTAAAATTTGAATATAAATGAGGAGTCCTGATATCCTCAGGCTGTGTGCTGTGGGATTGAGCAATCAGACAAAATGTGCATTAATTTTTAAAAAAATGTTCTTATGGATTAGCTAAAGGAAAGTTAGTAATAAAAATGCAATTTCTGAAAAAGTTTCCCTAGACTTGCTGTGGATAAAAATGTTCTGGACATGAGAATTTTATCTGAGATGAAATAGAGAAAAGAAAGACAGGCAAACAAAAATGACAAATTTGTATTTCATGAAAGAAAAAATAATTTGCTTTCCCCATGGTTCAAAGGAGGCAAGCACACCTTACTGTCATCAGTGAGAAGGGGGAGGAAACTGCCCAATGCACACCTTTTATCAGTGCAGTGATAACAGCGTGCTGCACCAGAAAATAACAGGAAAGCAGGATCCTGATCTAGGGAAAAACAAACGGGTGGTATCGTTCTGTGTGTTAGTACAGAACCTAGACAGTGGACCCCTGACCCCGATTAGGGTTCTGGATGCTACCATAACATAAATAATAATAAGTTCTATTGTACTTTCCATATCCGTTTCTCTAAGTAATGCCAATGTCATTTGTTTTCCAGGCCAGGTTGCCACTTGATGTAAACAGGTGCAACAGCTGTGGATCTGCCCCTCCATGTTTAAATGCTTTTGGCCAAATGCATCCCAAGGATAGTTCCGTGTGCTTCCACGGACTTACACCAGGGATAGATTTGGACCATTGGGTATCGTGCCTTTCATGTTACCAATAACAATGTGGAATTCAGTTCTGTAGTAGCCTGCCTTTGGAAGGGAGCACTCAAAACAATAGCTCGTTGATTTTTAAATAAAGTTGTTTGTGTAGATGGAATAAAAATCAGTATTTCATCGCCAATACATCATGCTAAACAAAGGACCAATCTGCAAACAGTTAGTAGCACTACACATATCTTTATTCCCTCCCACATTTAGTCCTGTTGACTATATTTAGTTATTGTTTGACCTATCAAATGCAAAATTAGTAACTTTAAAAATAGTTCTTAATTTTTATTTTAATTAATGACGTGCCTCATTGTATTTCATTTATACATTGAAAACGATAATGTTCCTGACACTGCAGTATTTACCCAGGCAAAATTCCCATTGGGTTATGGCTACAGGATTGGACCCTCAAAGAGATTTTTGTAATTATTTTTATATTTCTTCTATGGTTGATATTTTATTTACCATGAAAAAGAAGATGGCTGCACAGGCCTGGCTTTGAATAGTATTGTGGCTTATTCAGTTTCATGAATATTTGATTAAACTGTCAAGTATCATCAGTGATATGTCTTCAGATAACACATCCCATGTGTATAACAGCTGTACCACTATCTCCATTGGACATCTACAGCATTTTCTTTTGTCTAACTAATTTGAAAATTGGTTGTGTTTTTGAGGGATGGGGAGGGAATTAGTATAGGGTTGCCACCTCGGAGGTACAAAAAACCAGGATATCCAGGATGATCCTGAGCCCATAAAACTGGATAGCGAGTAGTGTATATAGAATACCCTGACAGATTTCCCAGGACAGCTACCTCAAAAAAGGGATGATCCTGGGAAAAATGAGTACTTCTAGGAAGGTTGTGTAGAGGAAAATATTAACAGGAATATATTAAAAGAAAAAACTTTAATAGTTGTATTCAGTTTTGCTTTCATATCTGAATGTTACTTTGAATGGTTGTAAATGGTTCTGTAAAAATACAGTGGTCATCATTAAAATGTCAGCATTTACTCATGTAACCATAGTGGTATCTGAATATTGCAGTTTTCCAATTCTAAGAACAGGAAAAAGTGCATTATCTCAGATCCCACAGGATGGAACTTGATCTTAAATGCTTGCTTTTCATTGGCAATCACTGTAATTCTGTTAGAAATGTTAATAAAATCTTTTTTCTGAGAATCAGTCTCAATTTCTCCTCTCCTCAATAATAATTCAACAACAGAAAAATGGTGGAAATAAATAATCAACAAGTATTACCTAAGTATTATCTCTAATACCTAAACAGTAGTTTCATTCTCCCCACAAATTTAAGCTGTAGCCTGCAAAGACTTACGCACTTGCTTAACTTTAAACATTGAACTCATGAGGACTGTTCACATGCTGAAAGTTAAGCACATGAGTAAGTCCTTGTAGGATCGGAGCTTTATTTCGGATGGACTGAATTCTAGCTTCTGATTGATTTTTCCTGTGTTACTTTAAAAAAACAAAACAAAAACACCTAATTTTTCTTTGATGGAAGCAATGTCTGTGATTACCTTGCCCTGCTTGTGAAGAGCATGTTGCTAGGGCATTAAGTGGTTTTAAAATAGCTTATTAATTGTCTAAAAGTACAAGTGACTGCAGAAATATCAGTTACCTCAGTGTAGTCCGAACACTGAGTTGCATTGGTGCATACTTGAAAGAGAAACTCAGACAGGTGTTGTGAGGGATGAAAAAAGATCTCCTTTTTCACATATCTGACATTTTCAACCAACATAAAACCAAAACCAGCTTCATGACGGTGAACGAAAAATGGAAAATACGATAAATTAAATATAACAGATTTTTTTTTTTTTGAAAGAAACTGGGAGGTAATTTAAGCTCCAGATTTGTGCCTTCTTCCAGGGCCAATTCATGAGTTCCCTACTCAATGCTTCCTCAGACAGTTCTCTCTTTGAAGTGAGAGTTTTGCTTGAGGAAGAACTGAGAGTCAGATTGTCCTTTAGATGAGAAAACCTGCACAAGGGCCAGGAAACCCCGTGTTTTAGCTCATGAAGTTTCTGGCCCATAACTGAGTCATCAGACTAGATTTGGCACACAAAGGGCCTGATAAGTTTCTGGCCTGGCCTGAATATTAGGAAGTAGGAAAGTGGAAGCAGCCTTCTCCTGCCCCTTGCTCACCTCATGGAAGGGGAGGGACAGTTACAGCCCCAGGACTTAGGAGCCACAGAAACTTTTTCCCTGCGAATGCCTGGGGGTGAGGGTATACAAGTAGCTCTGTGAGGGATGGGGAGGAGATAGCCCATGACCATCCCCCCAGTGACTGGTGGAGCTGGCCAGATACACCAGGGGAGCAGGCTGCACTTTCCTAAGGTCCTCTCCTTTCCACTAGGGTGCTGAGGTACAACTCCTCCCTGAGTTCTACCCCTTCCGCCCTGGGGCAGTGCAGCTCTTCACTGCCCCCTATCCAGGGCTGTGGCTTAATAATACCAGTCTGGCCCAGAGTGAGCAGGGGCATGAGCAGCCTCGCTGTGGTCCAGGGGGAAAATCTACCACTCTTGAACCGTCCATGGAAGCTAGATATTCATTTGCAGACTCAATGTCAGTCAGTTACTCCTTGGGCCCCCTCTCCCTCATGAGCTGTTGTGTAATGGCCTCCCTGCTGGCAGCTCTTCAAGAAGCTCTCTACACTTGCTGGAGTAGGAGGTACTCTGCAGAGAGGGAATGGGGAGGAATAGACGGTTGGTAGGTTTAGCATTATCTTCTGAGAGAAATCTGTGTGAGTGTTAGGAGAACAGCCATTTCCTGGCCCCTTGATCTTCCCAGAGGAGCCTTGACCCTGAGGGCTTGGAGCACAGAAGGCTTCTGCAGAATCAGTGGGGAAGGGAAGCCCATGCTACGGAGACAATGTTCCCGCTTTCCCACCCTAAAACTATCCCTGCTTCCGAGGTAGTTTCTGACCTAGGTTAGTGAAAGGAAGTATACAGAGAGCAAATTTTACCTCCCAAGCTTGATACTCAGAAGTGCTGAGCATCCACAAATCCAGTTCAGGTAGCTGCAGGTGACTGGCACCACTGAAATCCAGGGCTCTAGCATCTGGCCATTGCCAAAAATCTACTGAGTGTTCAAATGCTGGTGCCTTCTAATCTATTTCCAATGTTGGTGAGACAAATAGAAAATTCAAAAATTGTGTCTTTGTTATACCTGGATAGATTAAAAAAAATATTTTTAATTTGTAGTGTTTCAGCCACCACTCCATTACTGAAAAAATCATCATCATCATCATTTGTAACCAATTAAATGAAGTGGTTGCTGGTTTTGTTGTGTGTTCTGCTCTTGTGCAACCAGCACATTAGCTCTGCAGTTTAGTTAAGACAGTATTCCCAGACACTATTCCATATACTCCTGCTGACTTTATGCATAAAGGGTAAAGCTACATAATGCTGAATAATCCTGGCTTCTGTTAGTAGAAGGGAAGAAAAGCAGTTAGATATTTCCCAACAATAAAAAGGATAGAAATAAGCTGAGTACACATTTTTTATATTCGAGATTTGTACTAAGAAAAGGGAAAAACCAAAACATTCAAATATTGCTTTATAAAAGATCTGTGTCAGGAGATGGAGTGTGACTGTACTTTTGTATCTACTGGCAAAGTGAAGGTGAAAAAACATAATTCATTATTATTATTTATCATTTAAAGAAAATATAGAGGTAAAGAAAAAAGTTAATGGTTATGTTTGTTGAATTTCTATTGTTTCTTCTCTCCAAGGACCTAGTGAGAATCTGATTCTGATCTAACTCACACTGGCTTTTTACCCCAGTGTAACTCTATTGTCTGCAGTGGAGGTACTTCTGAGTAACATCTGTTTAAACAAGATTGGACCCTTGCTCTAAAGTAGTTTAAATGGAAGGTAATGTTATTGTGCGCTTTTTGGAATAAGATAGTCTTTTTAATAAAGACTGATTGTCTTATGAAATGTCAAACCCTGTTATCTGGTTTGATTTGTTTGGGAGGTAAAGCTATAGCTGGCAACCATCAATTCATAAAGAATTCTTGTGAATGTCTGAGCTGTTCTGTAATTTCCTCCCACTCCTGGATTCCCTTTCCTTTCTTGTAACCCACAACTTTACACTTGTTTGTTCTGGTTTCAGTCAGTTCAGAGTAAGGCATCACTGTGTTGCATCTAGCATTAGTACAGCTTTCCTTAATATCTCAAATTCATCCCAGATGTTGAAATCAATGGAGTTACACCAAAGTTTAATTTGTCCCATTGTGTTTGTAGTAAGTTACAGAAACACTCATTCTAAGATGTAATAAGCTTCAGGGTCATAGGCCTGATTTAAATCAAAGGCCATATTCAGTGTTTTTGTTACTTTCATGTGTATCTGTTCCCAGAATTGTCTCAGGATTGGATATTCCCCAAAAATATGATAGTGATTGTCTAGTTCTGTCCACACCCATATACACTGCAATAACTTCTTTTAATCTTGTGCTTTACAGGGTTATGAAATAATCTGATAGCAGCTACTAATGAAGTGAACAAGAAAGGCACAAAGAACTTTTGTGCTACATGCCTTCTATCATGTGTTTTGGGACATTCAGCAGCTTCCAAGAATGTGGAGGCTTTATTTTAATTTAGTATTTCTGTTAATCTTTAAACGATTACTTTGTCCTTCCTGGATAAAGTCAGATGGTAGCTGCAAATTTACATTAGAAGAATCTAGCACCAGGATTAATATTTTTAACCTCTTTTGTGTTTGGGGTGAGGTACATAGAAATTTATTCTGGTGGGTGCCTAATGGCACTTAGCAGAGTTAAGTTTGCAAAGTAGTTTCCACTTTGATATACAGAAAAGATGTTCATGTGGTATGGTATAAAGATTAAATTGTCATTCATTTGGGGGTAACAGCACAATTCATTTGGGACTTTGCAACTCATGAGGAATTCAGCCATGCCAAACTCATGGTAACAAAACAACCTTTATATTATACCATACAATTCACCTAATCTATTCATATCAAATATGGTTTATTTGATTCTGTTCTTTCTCAGTCTATTTTGGATGGATTTCATTAAAATTTTTGGTCACTCGTAATTCTGCTCTTGATATTTATAACTTGCATAACAAGTACATCCTTGCTGTTAGCTTTGTCATATGTATTTGGTAGAGATGAATATGGTAGTCAACATGGTATCTTTTGTCATGGTTAACCAGGCTGTTTTCACAGACAAAGCGCCTTTTTAACAGTTATTGTGTTTAATACAATATGAAACATCTCAATGGAGGGACAGTACTGCAGGCAATTTCAGAGTAACAAGCACCAAAGTGAAAAGTTTAGTCTTATCTATAGCCTTGAGCTTATTTTCTGTTTATCTATCATTAACCTGGAAAGACTCAGTTCTCTTTGCCTGGAACATCATCAGTTTTGGGGATCCTTAGAAATGAGTATTTAAAGGAATTTACTGTCTGATTTGTATTTTATCTTTATCACTTTGTCTAAATAGTAAACATACCCTTCTAACTGCTGGAGGAATGTAAGTGTATTGCAGTAGGACAAAAATAAACTACTTGCAGATTTTGTAGGTAACCTTTTCTACTGGCATCTTTCCAAAACTAAAATGATGCAGTGAAACACATTTTCAGAGGTACAAAGGAAACAAATATGACTGTAGCCCTACTTGCAGCTCTTGCTTCAATGGAGTCCAAAATCCTGTGGCATTAACTCTTTATTTTTGGCATCATTTCTAGTTAGATGGATCACTGATTCAGAGTAATCTGGATTGCTTGGTAAACTGGGTGCAAGCAACAATATGCATTTTAATACAGCCAAATGTAAATGTATGCATTTAGGAACAAAGAATATAGCCATACTTACACAATAGGAGACTTTATCCTGGAAAACTGACTCTGAAAAAAAAATGGGGTTCTTGGTAGACAATCAGCTGAACAAGAACTCCCAGTATGATGCTGTGACCAAAAGAATTAGTGCGATCCTGGGATGCATAAACAAGGGAATCTCAAGTAGGAGTACAGAAGTTATTTTATCTCTGTATTTGATACTCGGGTGACTGCTGCTGGAATATTGTGTCCAGTTCCGGTGCCCGCAATTCAAGAAGGATGTTGATAAAGGGGAGAGTGTTCAGAGAACAGCCACGAGAATGAGTAAAGGATTAGAAAATGTGCCTGATAGTGATAGACTCAAAGAGCTCAATATATTTAGCTTCACAAAGAGAAGGTTAAGGAGGGACTTAATATTCAGTCTATAAGTATCTACAGAGGGGATAAATATTTAATAATGGGCTCTTCAATCTAGCAGAGAAAAATATAACATGATCCAGTGGCTGGAAGTTGAAGCTAGACAAATTCAGACTGGAAATAAGGTGTAACTTTTTGACAGTGAGGGTAATTAACCATTGAAACGATTTACCAAGGGCCGTGATAATTCCTGACAATCCCATCCCTGACAATTTTTAAATCAAGAGTGGATGTTTATCTAAAAGATATGCTGTAGGAATTGTTTTGGGGAAGTTTTATGGCCTGTGCTGTATAGGAAGTCAGACTGGTTCCTTCTGGACTTGGAATCTATTCATTTAGTTTGCATATTTGTTTTACCATAGCACAGTGTCTGTGTTACATCTGTCTCCATTTCATATTCATAGATTTGACTGTCTCATTATGTAGGTCCCCATTGAGATCACTGATCTGAGAAATCCTGCTCCCTCCTAACACCCTCCTTATTAGCTGCCTGAAAGGGGGTGGGATGGGGATAGGATCATGCCTCTTCTCCCTCCACCACATAGCACAGCTGAGCAGGCGAGATGGGAGCACGTTGCACTTTCCCCAAGAGTGGTGTAGCTGCTGTGCCTGTGTGTACTGTCTGGCAGGCCGAAGGAGGAATTTTGGGGTGAGTCAATCAGAATTGCTCCTGGGGTCTCTATCTGCAGCACGGTATCTTGCACCCTCTCTCGTGTACTGAGCACACCATGGCACCAGAGGTATGTATCTGTGTGCAAACATAGATCCCCTGCCGCGATGTCTGCTCTTTTTATTTATTTTTTCAAATGTCCTGGTGTAGTCTCATAAGTAACAAGTGGGCAAGAATGCTAGCATCTATCCCATGATGGTCTATAAAATTCAACACCCTCATGGATTGTCTCACTTTTCCCCTAACCTTAAAAGAGGTCTCCCTACTTTTGTAGCTGTATGCTTTAGGCTGTGCGGTTCCAGTTCCTGAGAGCAAAGAGGTTTTGCGAAATCTGATGTACATTATCATACTCAAGAGACGGAATACTAGCTCATTCTGGACTTAAAATGGCTGAATCATATTGTGGCTAGGTGCCACTTCAAGATGGAGTCGGCCAAACAGGTCATTCTGGCAATCAGTCTGGACAGTTTTGCTAGCATTACTGAACTTACAGGGCCTTTATATATTCCACTTGCCTGATGTTACCACCAGTAGCAAATATTTAACACAAGACCCTCTTACCTTCAAAACTGCACACTCCATGCCACTCTGGCTTGCCAACATACCAACAGTATTTGCACAAATAAAGATTGTAATAGCAGCTGCCTTAGGAAAAGGAGGGGCCAAGCAATGATCTTGTGTTTCTTTCCTTTTAACCTCTTTTTATCCTCACAGTGCATGAATATTTAATGGAGAGCTATAATTATGAAAAAGCTAACATAAAATAATCCTAGGGTTTATACTAAAGCTTCTTATGAGCACTTCATGCATTTCAAAGTATTCAGTTAATTTATTCACTTTAGAAGAAGATGCCCAGATCCAGATGTTTCCTCAACACTCATCCACACAACCAACCGGGTGAACACTGGCTCACCTTTTACCTGGCGGAGCGTGACCGCGGAGAGTTTTTTGACTCATACAGACACCCCCCCGAACAGCGTGTTGTTTCCTAGAAGCATTATGGAATTTTTAAACAAAAATGCCACGTATATCACGTTTCACACTGGATAATTACAAGATACCTGTTCCGTCACCTGTGGCTATCACTGCGTGGTTTTTTACACCACTGTAGCCAGGGTTTACCTTTTGACCAGATTTTAAAATTGTATTCTAACGACTTAGTGCAAAACGACTGGATGGTGGTGAATTTTGTAAGAAATATAAAAAGTAAATTCTTGGGCGTGCCCGGGCTTGCTCAAAACATGTTTCAACAAGCCCAGATGTGTGTATCTTGTAATGACTTTCATAGCTGTGTTTCTCAATAAAGCGCCCCTGGCGAGGGGTTTTAAAAAAAAACCCAATGTCTGTGTTGTTGTTTGTTTTTTTTTTTTTTTTAAAGCACACCTAGATATTAAATTGGGGGGAAAAAAAGTACATTTTTTATTTAAAGCAAAAACATTACCACTTTAGAGCGTGAAAAACATTACACACTGAACCATTCAGATCTTTTAGCCAGTTTTTGTTTGTTAGGAGGCAAAAAAGGTTTATGATCAACCCTGACCGTGGTCTTCAGGCGCTCCAAAAGACCCCTTTTGGCCACGTTGCCCATGATGGAAGATGGCACGTTTAGTTCCACCATGACGCTCATCAACGCGTCCCATCCTTTTGGTTCGTGTCCTCTAGGAACGGAGCACGTTTGGGTGACGGCCCTGACCAAGTCGAGCATGTTAGAGCTGTTGACCACCGAGCCTTTGTACACAAAAGCCTCTTTATCGTCCTACGAAGATATATTTTTATCCTGTCCCAGCTTATTTAGCAATACTGTTGCATTTTTCTTATAGCGCTTACCGATGCTATCCAATACTTCCTGAGCAACAGGGTCAAAGGTTTTTGGTGGTTCTAAGGGCGTGTTCTGTTCCTGTTTTGGTAGAAAGAGACTTATTTTCCCTTGAGCCACATCACTCTGTTTCACGTACGTTAGGTACCTCTGAAGCATGGCGGCGTATAGTTTAGCCTTTTCATGTTCATCTAAGTCAGGCCTCTGAAGAACAGACTTCATTTCAGCATCCAGCAAGTGAGTTGCGGTCTTTCTGATATTTTCCTCTGGAGGAGCCCTTAATTGCTCCAACTGGCGGCTGGGCACCAGGTACATTTTTTCCACGTGCTCCATTATTGATTAGTCAAAAGTCCAGTTAGCAGAGGGATAGCAAAATGTAACAGGGTCCGATAAACCCTCCGGACTGCTTCACCAGATGCTTTTTTCTTTTAAACAAGACCCTCTTATTACAGAGAGTTTTTATAAACATGTCTCTTTTTCAGCACGTACACTTGATTCTGTGTCAAAGGTATGTTTCCTTTTAATGTATTCAACACTATTTCAGAGATGGCTGTCACTAAATCGTCAGAAGCCGAACACAGTATAGCCTTCCTTTGCTGCGGGGACGATTTGCTAAGTAATTTTAAAAGAACCAGGTTTCTTTTCTTGCGGGTAGACATGTTTTCAGCCGGCCAGCCGGACTGTTAAAAAGGACCGACCAACAAGTCACCTCTTTTTATACCCGGCTGTTGTTCTTTTTAAAGTGTAAACCGCTGGCCAGTCTGGAGGGAAAAGACCGGTTCTTAGTCTGTAAGCCTCTGGTATGGAAGCGTTTAAATCTAGCACCAGGTAGCTGTAAGGTTTTTTGGTAGCATCCTCAAAAGCTTCTAGAAAGAATTGTCTTGCCGGGGTACATTTGCCGGGTGACCAAGGCAATTTGTAATTTATCCCTGGGATTTTTGAACAGAACCATATACTTGGTGTTTAGGTTAATCATGCGACTCTTTTTTTCCTTGACAAAACATGTTCTGAACTATACACATAATGCTCAGGTACCTGTGATGCACATACTTGGTAAAGGCTTTCTCAATTTCATCGCTTTCACAAGTAGAGTTCATCGGATCATCTACGATAACCATATTTACTTCATTGGTGGGAAACAAACGGTCATCGTCAAAAGCAACGGGCAGCCCCTCTACAAAATTGATAAAGAGATATTTACGGAGCAGTTCTTTATACAGAGGCTGCCAACAACTGTAACACCACATGATGTTCTTAGGCGTGACAGACAACATTCGCTTGGTGTTATCCAACACGTTTTTTATAAAGTAACTTTTCCCACAGTTGCTAGGCCCTGCGAGAATTACAGAAAATGGGTGTTTCCACTGCATGTCTATTTTTTCAAAAGCCATAGGGCAGCGTTTTAAACCCTTCTCTGAGGACACTCTTGTTGTAAACGACTTTCTGCGTTTTCTTAAGGGTCTTTGTCTCTATTTGCCACTGGTTTTTGTTCCTCACGATAGAGAGTTGCTGCACCTCTATTTTTTTGGAGGTGCTTTCCCCCGGGGTCGGCACTATAATGCAGGACCAGATCTTTCAAACTGTCAAAGTTGATTTTTTTCACAGTTTGCTATGTTCAGGGTAAACCCTTTGACTTTCATAAAGGCATTTCCTCCTGAAAGCTTGTATCCATACGTTTTCGGACCAGCTGACACAAACTCGGTGATGTGCTGATCTGGCGGGATTTCGCTTGTGAGGTCCCCTAAATAATCTCCCAGAGGGGGATTCCAGTCACCCTCCCTTTGCACAAATATCACCGAGTCCGTGTCGTGGTACAGGCACCGCTCTTGCAACCTGTGTAGCAGGTTGTACAGTTCCAAACAGGCATAAGCGGTGGTGAAACAGGCAATGAAGACGTTGGTATTGCCGGAGACCGAATAGCGGTCTTTCGAGTGCTTCCAATACAGACACGCTGTTTTAACATCGATAAACCTGCAGGACGAAACCTCATAATTGGGGGAAAACAGGTATCCAAAGAGTTCATCAGGGTCTCTCACGATGCTGAGCTTGGGCGGGTTTGTTCTTTGCTGAATTTACCCCACAGAGAATTTTAAAACATTTTAGTGATTTGACACTTAGTGGGGTTCACGGTGATTTTGTGCGGGCGTAAACGCACGCCTTCTTTCTGATAAAAATCATTAACATACTTATTTTGCTTTTCTTCATCTGCACACCAGCTGGGATACCCTGAAGCCTCTTGTTTCTGACGCAGGGGTAATTTTATGTACTCTGAAAAGAGTTTGTCAGGGGGCAGGGCCTAAGGATTGGGGGTGGAGACTCTGGGACAGAAGTCAGGTGACCGGATGGGGTGGGACTTCTGGTGACAGGTGGGTGGAGATAACATTTGATTGATGGTAGGCCCCTTGTACTACTAATGGAGTGTGTGGTTTGCTGGAAGTTTTAAATGAGCTATCTTTTCAAAATGGTTTAAAGTTCCAAATCAATAATACAATATATGAGGTGATGTACAATTTACAAATGGATACATTTGCAATCCAACCATTTCCAAATCAGCCTTGGGTTTGCCTGACAAGATCTGAGTTTGGGGTTCCGTTTTTCCTGCAGCAATATATAGACTTGCAATATATGGAGTCAGTAACACCTAAGGCTCCATTTGTTGTCTGTATCTATCTACCACTTCATCAACATCATGCATGAACATGGTTAGATGTTCATGAAGCCATCAACAGTTGCAAAAGAAGTGCAGAACCTTGGTCTTATATTTTCACAGTTAAAATACCTTTATTCAGTTTTTCATGCTGTTTCCAGTGTTGTTCTGTTGCTAGTGCCTTCTGCTGTTGCCTGGGAACACAGTTACTGGTCTTGCTCCCTGGGTCAGCAGGGAATTACTTTAAAGTCAGCACACTGCTTCAGATGGGCAGAGGTACCACACAGGAAAGTGTTAGCTATGAGTCTAGTTGGACATCAAAGAGCCTTGATAACACTGCAGTTAGCAAAGTCAGATCAACTTAGTAGTTCTTGGAAGTCTAAGATAGCCTTTTGCTTTTATTGTACGGACTCATGAACTGTGACACAGCATTTTTTGTTTGTTGTTGATTTTGTTTTTTGAACGTATGCCAATAACATTTTCAGTGTGTGAGTGGAGCTGATCGAATAACAGAAATAATGGGAATATTTATTCACAAATACTTAATCAGTTTAAAAAAATCTCAAATTTTGCATTAAATATTATTTGAACCAATTGATTGTGCCAGCTTTATATGAGACTCTAGGGGTAGCAGAGACTTGAGCACTGGTTCTACAGCTTTTAAAGCTGTAAAATGATGGCCATCTTTGATGTCCTCACAAAGGAAATATTTTCTGTTTTGTCTGTTCTTTATCCCTTAGTCGCACTGACATTTTTAAAAGCTTTAAACATTTAGTTTTTGCAAGAAAAATAAATTAATATTCAGGAGTTGCCCAGAGAAATGAAGCTTTTAGAGCATAAAAAGGCCACGAATAAAGCATTCTTCTTTTGAGGCACGTCCCCATCCAAGATGACCATCTGCAGTGATGTGTAGAAAGAGGGAAGATCTGGAGAGCTGCCAGATGTTTCAAAGGACGGTGCAGTTATGATCTGATTTGACAATTTCAAAGTTGTTTTAGTATTGCCAATTCTTGCAATTTTATTGCGTTATGATTTTTGGTCTTTTTTTTTAAAAAACCACAGCTTTTGTTTTAAAAAAATACCCAATACATTTTTAGTTCTCATGGCTGGGAAGTAAATCTTGTAAGTTTGTACTCCAGTATACCCTAAAAACTCAAAAACCAGAAGGCAAATAGAAAGCACCCAAAATTTTTAAAATCTCATAATTTTAAAGTCAATCTTTTGGTATTTTGGGTCCTGACTCATGAGTTTTCAACACACGGAATTGGCAATACTATTAATTACAGAGTGAGTTTGAAAGGTGCACTTGCTTGATAGCAGAATCTATGTTCAGATGTATCTTATATGGCAAAGTGAAGTATTGTATGGATCATCATCATCCCAGCCAGATAGATTTTTCTCAGATATGGATACCTGCTTGTGCCCTAGTAAAATCCTACATGGTTACTAGAGCACGGTGATCTGTAGTCTGAAAACATTTGAGCTACATTAGCCGTGCAGGGTAAAACTTTTATATGATCAATGTTCTAGTAAAGTGACTAGTCGGCTGCTGATGTTATCGGGATCCTTCTCAGAGTTAGCACTGAATACAACCTATGATATTCTTTTTTTCCTGTTCAGGTTAATCTGGTTTCTGGTTATCCTTTTTTGTTGCCTACCATCAGGCAGGACATAAGCAATTGACTGCAAGTGTTTTGGCATTCCTTCCTTATTCCTCAATCTTGCATCTGCATCTCAAGCCAGAGATACACTTTGTTTATTTTGGCTGAGCAAATAAAGCTCGGACACCTGCAAGAAAACAGAAAAGCTCTAAGAATGGGTGGCTTTGGGTAAGAAATGATTCTGCTGTTCAGCTCTTAGCTATCTAGGCATATTCTCATCATATTTTCCCTTGTATTTATTATACATATGGTCTAGAGCTACGAGGTTCTATCCTGACTAGGGTGGCATGGGGACTAGTCTCTCTAATAAAGATGTCCAGTAGCAAATGGAGGGTGTCCCTTTCTGTTGCTTTCCATCCTGATATGATTCCTTTCCAGAGACCTAAACAAACAGAAGGACACCCAGTTCTTCTAAAATCCGGAGAGGGACTTGAGGTTAGCCTCAGAAAGATCTGGAATCAAAAGTTTTACATCAAGTTACCAAAGTATCAGCAAGCCTGTTACTAACCCATGAATGCCATGCTAGTACTCTTATCACTCTGCATCTTTTTAATCTTGTAAAGGGATGATTTGTCTTCCTCACAGAATTGATGGGAGAAGTTTAAATAACCTGTCCTGGGCATTTTATTGTGATTTCCTTCTAATTAGGAAATAGACGTTTCTCAGAATTATCTTTTCAGTCAATACCTTGAACAAATTCCTTGTACCCATCATGATACAAAAGGAAGAAAGTTTTACCAATGTACTTGGCCTTTGAACACATAATTATCTGAAGTGGGGTGTCCCTAATGCTATTTTTTGCCTTTGTAGGTTAACTTTTCCTAGGATAAAGGATTCCTGATGTAGACCAATGAAAATAGTTAATTCAGCAGTGTCAGCATAAACTGAATATACCTCCACTTCTTTTGTTGTGGTCACTCTCAAAGATATCCTTAGTATAGAATGTATGTAAAATAAAAGCCATAAATTGAGTATGGTGTTCTCATGGTACATTTATATTTTGACTGGATGAATGAGAGACATCCAGCTCCAGACACTACTCAGGCCTTGTTTACACTAGACAGTTTTGTTGACGGTAGTTTTTTCGGTGATATGACGGTAGTTTTTTCAGTGATAAAAAAGCACTATAATTATAGCACTTGCGCCCATCCACACAGCACTCATTTTGTCACAAAAATGCGTCCACACTTAGTGCTGTAATATTGACAATGAGAGCAATGCATTGTGGACAGGCATCCCACCATGCAACTCAGCAGCTTCTGCCACTAGGAATTCTAGGATGGGGAGAGGGTGCTGGCTCAATATCCCATGGTTCATTGTGTTTCCATGGCATCATTCATTGCATTGCTGGCAGTGACTCATGCCATTTTTTCAACGGCTGCCTGCCATTTACTGTGCACCTGCCATCTCTGTCTGAAAAGATGGATCCCATGCTACTCTCTACTGTGGCTTTCAGCATTCTGAACACATCGCGGCTGGTTGTGCAGTACATCATGAGCTCTGAATTGGAACAGGAATCTGAGGAGCCTGCCCTGCTGCGTGACATGCAGACAAACAGCACATTACTGTTGTTGTTCACGGAGCATCTGCACATGGTGAACCACTGCTTCTGGGTGCGTGAAACAAGCACTGAGTGGTGGGATCACATCGTTCTGCAGGTCTGGGATGATGAGCAGTGGCTACAGAACTTTCAAATGCGCAAAGCCACCTTCATGGAACTCTGTGCAGAGCTGGCGCAAGGACACCAGAATGAGAGTGCCCTCTTGGTGGACAGGCGCGTGGCAATTGCTGTGTGGAAGCTGGCAACTCCAGACTGCGACCGGTCAGTTGCTAATCAGTTTGGAGTCAGCAAGTCCATAGTTGGAGCTGTGTTATCACAAGTGTGCAGGGCCATTAATCACATTCTGCTGGGAAGGACTGTGACTCTGGGAAATGTGTATGAAATAGTGGATGGATTCGCAACAATGGGATTCCCTAACTCTGGTGGGGCAATAGATGGTACACATTCCAATTTTGGCACCAGACCATCTTGCGACGGAGTACATCAATAGAAAAGAGTACTTCTCTATGTTACTGCTGGCGCTTATGGATCACCATGGGCATTTCACTGACATCAACGTGAGTTGGTCAGGAAAGGTGCATGATGCTCATGTCTTCAGGAACACTGGCTAGTACCAGAAGCTACAAGCAGGGACTTTTTTTCAGATGAAAAGATTCCAGTAGGAGATGTTGAGATGCCCATGGTGATCCTGAGAGACCCAACCTACCCACTAATGCCATGGCTCATGAAGCCTTACACAGGCAACCTGGACAGCAGCATGGAGCGCTTCAGTAACAGGCTGAGCAGGTGCCGAATGACTGTTGAATGTGCATTTGGCAGGTTAAAGGCATGCTAGAGATGCCTTTATGGCAGGATGGACTTAAATGAGGACAATATTCCTGTGGTTATAGCTTCCTGCTGTGTGCTCCCATAATTTATATGATGCTATGGGTGAGAAGTTTGCCCCTAGATAGACTGTAGAGGCAAATCGCCTTGCATCTGAATATGAGCAGCCAGATGTCATAGGTATTAGAAGGGCACAACTGGGGTCCATACACATAAGGGAGGCATTGAGGGCCCATTTTGACAATGAGAACCCATCAGGTGTTTTTTTGAAACTGTGCAGTGACATTCTATGACCGCTATATAGCTGTACATGCGTCGGTGGTTGATGCACATATCATGTTCAACACATAAATAAAGAGTGCTTCTTGTTTTGAGACCTTTTTATTATTAAACAATTCATCACACAACACAAACAAATCCTACAGGGGGGAAAATAGTGGGGGGCAGTGCCAGCTCTGACAGCTGCGTGTAAGTCCAGCTGTCGTTCTCATAGCTGTCTGAGGGGGTGGAATGAAGGGGGTAGCGAGATGGTCCGTGACTTTGGTAGGAATGTGTAAGAGGAGTGCAGGGGAAGAAGTTTTGCTGCGGCTGAAGGGGTGGGGGCCGAGCTCGCATGAACTGTGTCTGCAATGGCACTATTGTCTTTAGAAGCTCTGTTTGCTGCTCCATGGCCTTGATCATTCGCTCTTGGCCAGCTAAAATTTTCTCTTTGTTTTCCTTCTGTTCCTGTCTGTCCATTTTCTGAGATTCTGACATTGATTGTCTCCATGCCCTTTTCTCTCTTTTGGATGCCTCAGAGGACAGGAGGAGTTCCTGGAACATCTCCTCCTTGCTTCTCCGGGGTCGCTTCCTTATCAGTCGTAGGTGGTCTGCTGGCATAGGGGCCTTGGCTGCGAAGGTCACATCTGTGTAAGAACAAGAAACAATGAACAAAACCATTATTGTGAGTGCCCTAATAGTACACATGAATCACTGTGAAACACACCTCATTCTCATTGTCCCCCTGTGCAGAGTACAGCTCCTTGATCTGCCTGAGAATGGTGAATTGTGGGGGGGGGGGGGGCAAGATCATACAAGTAGGTCTGGGTTCTGGGTGGGTACTTGCTTGGGGCATAAGTGCAAGTACATAAGGAAAACAAATTTCAAATTGTGCCACCGTTCTCCACGAGCAGGGACCATAGAAGCAGATATCTCACTCCTTAGAGTCAGCTAGGATGCATTTCCTCCATGTGAGCAGCTTCAAACCGGGTTCCTATGCTGCATGACTGTGCGCTGCTTTGGTCCCCGCTCAAGGGATTGCCAGTTGGTGTGGGAAAGTGACCTACAGTGGGGGTAGAAACACAACTGCTCTGCCCAGGAATCTGAGGCAGGGATTGGGGAGTACCTCTAAAAAAGTTTCCTAGAGGTCACACCAGAGGATATCTGCGAAATCTCAGCGTGATTAATGTGCTTTTCAGCCATACCTCCAAGATGCGCAAGGGAACGGGAAAGCACATCCAAACACAGCTACTGCACATTTCTATTCCTTCAAGCATCTGTATGTTTTAGCCAAGCTAAGGACCTCCATGCCTCCAATACGCAAGCAACAGCAACTTCCAAACACTTACCAGAGCTCCCCTCTCCCACATCCTGAGCGCCTGAGCTGAAGGGCTGGGGCTGGCTGTAGCCTTCTGGGGTCTAGAGCAGCTCCTGACTCTCAACCTCAGCAACCGAACTGTTCTCCAGCTCTGGGTCATCCTCCAGCTCCACTTCCTTGTTGATGACCTCTTCGCTGGGGTTCAGTCCAGTGTCCTGTGGTTCTGGAGCCAGGGAGGGGTCTACGGGCATCTTGGGGGTGGATGTAGGGTTGTCGCTGAGGATGAATTCCAGCTCTTTGTAGAAGCAGCAGCTCATTGACTCCACACCAGGGTGACGGTTTGCCTCCTTGGCCTTGTGGTAGCTCTGCTGCAGCTCTTTGATTTTAGCTCGGCACTGCAGCATGTCCTGCCCATAGCCCTTCTCCGCCATGGCACGAGAAATCTGGCTGTAGGTATCAAAGTTCCTTTGGCTAGAGTGGAGTTGGGACTGCATGGCAGACTTCTCCCCCAAATGCTGATCAGATCCAGCAGCGCCGGTGTACTCCAAGAGGGAGAGCGTTTGCTGCGTGGAGCTGCCATGGACAGATGAGATGCAAGCTCTCCACGCTGAGTGGAACAAAAATTTGAAATTTACGACAACCACAAAGTGGGGAGGGGTGCATGGCTGCAGAGCAGCGGAGTGCAAACAGATGTCCAGAGTGGTCAGGATTGTCTTTGTGGGACATTTCGGGAGGCCGATTACCGTGACAAAAACATACAGCAGTGTCTACCCTGATGATTGTCGCTAAAAGTTTGTCGCAAAATGCTCTACACCTCTTGTTAAGGTGGTTTTATTTTGTGGACAAACCAGGGCAGTTTTGTCGACAAAAGGGTCATTGGAGTGTGTACACCGGGATTGTTTTGTCGACAAAAGATGACTTTTGTCGGCAAAACTCTCTAGTGTAGACTAGGCCTCAGAGAAACTTGACTTGTGTTCTACAGTAGCAAGTAGCATTTATAAATGTTATAATTCCAGCTACTAGGCCACCTGGAAACTCAGTTTTGGAAGACAGTGTTATCTGGACCCAGGGACAGATTCCTGGCTCTGCTCCACTAAACATCTCTTTTGGGAGGATGACAGGTGTGTGTGCTTCACTTTTTTTTTAAATTGGCTGGAAGTTGGAAGGGAAGAGTTGAGATTAAGATTTGGACTTTTCATAAATTTGCCTCCCCACAACAAAACTGATCAGGAATATTGGCTTCTATGCACAGCTTTATTTGGGGATAGTGGGCCAAATTCAGAGCTAGTGTAATTAAATTAGACTCCATTAAGGTCAATGGAATTGCACCTGCATATACCAGATCTGAACTTTTGGCTCAGTGCATCTTAACAAGCATTTGGGGATAAGTAGCACGTATGGTCCTTAGTTTCTGAGTCTGAGGTTAAAGTCACAAATGATTAAAGTTGTACGCTTGAAAGGAATGAAAAATCGAATTGAACTGACTGAGGAGGACAGGCCATCAGCCTATGGGTTGGAAAAGTAGAGGAGACATACCAGGAACTATTCAAGGAATAGAGCCAGCAAGTGAGCATGATACATGCAGAAACTGGAGAGGGCATGCGGTCATTTTTCAGAAGCCAAGAACATTTGCATGGGCTCTTCATAATGTAAAATGGAACTTTTCTCTGGTCCTTTCCATTTTTCACCTTCTTTAAATCTTTAGTGTTATCCTGTTTCCACAGTGCTCCTCTCAAACCTTTAGAATAGTATTAGAAAGCATTTAAGTAGGGTAACTTCCAGGACTGTCTTTTTGATCTGTGTTTGTACAGCATCTAGCACAATGGGGTCCTGATACAAGACTAGGGCTCCAAGGTGCTATGATAATACAAATAAATAATAATAATGAATAATTTTGTGAATCTAAAGGACAGGGGCATCCTTGACTGACTAAATCTGTAGCACAGCTTCGGGCAGAGATATTCTAGGTCTCCACTAACTCTTTGCTGGACCTCCAAATTTAACAGAGCTGCCTTTTTAGATGGGAATTGGATGTATCACTCCAACAGGCCCCTTTAAAGGCTGGGATTTTCAGAGAATTTGAGCTGTGTAAGTACTTCATAGGAAAGGGTGAAATAATTTTTCAGGAAGAGTGTATCGGCATGCTGTGGACTGTGGGAAAGATTAAAGGAAATGTCTAGTTCTGTGGCAGAGTTGCAAACTGTTCCTTGGGTGATGGGGGAGGGGTTAGATTGACTACTGCGTGACTGCTGGTACTAGAGCAAATAATTCCATGTTCACACAAGTAGGTTTGCAGAGACGTTATCCGGCATTGTATATTACTGTGTTTTATTTTCTTCTGTAAATGCCTGCTGAGGTGTGTGTGGTGTTTTCACGGGGGGGGGGGGGGGGGGGGGGGGAGAGAAGGAGGGAGTCATTCTATTCTATT
The DNA here is from genome assembly GCF_026122565.2 of Emydura macquarii macquarii. NCBI lineage: Eukaryota > Metazoa > Chordata > Testudines > Chelidae > Emydura > Emydura macquarii. The sequence goes on from NW_027132813.1 coordinate 32,158,162, forward strand.
ACCATTACTTTGCCATTGTATATTTGTGTAAAGAATTGAGGATATAATTTGAAATGTACCAGTTCCTTGCCACTATTTATGCAAAGTGCCAGCAGACTCTGGATACTCTGCAGATTACAAAATTGCTTTTGGAAAATAAGTTTAATAAGCAAAATAAAAGACTAGGTTTTAGAAATCTGGCAAGAACTGGATTACTAAAGTAGGCAGATTAGCCTGGATTTCATCAGGAAGGATGAAGTTCAGATATGTTTCTGTATGACTACTGGAGAAGTGAAGTTCACAAAATACACTGAACAAATACAGTTAATCTTTCAATAGAGAAATTGAAATAAACTTTGTTTTATGCAATATGTTATTCTGCATACCATGTAGGGTCACTATAAATCTGTTAAGTGCGTCTGGTGGGGAAAAAACCTCTGAATTATGCAACTAGATGAGTATAGTATGTGAGCACATAGCAGAGTGGATCTTTACTGAGCACCCCCTCATGCCAGGGTCGCTTTGCAGGCACCCTGCCCTTTTAGCCTCTCTTGCATGCCCCTTAAGAACAGAAACATTCTTGACAATCCTCAGGTTCCCAAAATGAAGTTCACACTAAGTACGTAAAGTCCAGCACCACACAACAAGTCCATACTAAGCTCTGCTGTCTTCTCTCACAGCTCTGGAGCTTCTTTTTTTTTTTTTTTTTTTTTGTCATCGCAGTTATGTTCTCACAGCCCACCCAGCTGGACTTTAGCCTTCTGGCTATGGCCTCTAGACCTGCAAATTTCTAGCCCTAAACTCCATCCATATTTCCACACAGGCCTCAGGTTCCTCTCTGTCACAGATCACTTGGTCCCAGGGTCTTCCCTGCAGTCTCTACACTTTTCTGAGCTTTCCACTTCATTGCAGCCTCTTTCTGCTCTTTATAGGGCAGTCACCCTGATCTCTCCCCTTGTTGTTCATTCCGTAATCAAGGATGGATAACCAGAAGCCTCAAGGGGCCAGCTGCCCTCTTACAGAGCACATACCAATAAAATATTTAACTAGCATAATTTTTGTATTAAATTCTCTGCCTTTGGTGATCCTGATTAGCTGTTTTATCATGAATTCTAAATGGATGTCCTTTTGAAATGTGATTGGTTTTAGCGTTTGGAAAATTAAATAAAAATGAAGTAGTGAGGCACTGATTGCTTTCAGAACTTGCCAGATACTGAAAACAACAGTCAAGTTCTTATTTAAATATGGCATTAATAATAAATGACACATCATAACCCATAAACCGGGGCTGTTATTGAGAGGAAACAAGTGGAGTTCAAATGTTATTTATTTATTTATTGAATGAGAAATTCTAGAATACTCTTCAAGCATAGCATGCATAGTTAACTTATTAAAAATTCAGAAAGCAAACAGGTGATAGAAACAATATGTGAGATACTGTCCAGTGGGTAAAGCTTCATAAATCTAAACATCTGTACCCAATTATGAAGCCTCTATGGATGTATTTTTTCCTTAGTCCACATTTCTCACTATGAACTAATAGCACATAATAATAAAATCTTGGCTGTCTGCCACCACAAATACAGTTTTGGCTAACTTCTAGAGTGTTTGTGGAAGTAGAAAAGCAATGCAGCTGTTGGGTTGGGTACTTTCCATCTGAGAATACATTTTCCAGACCAAAAAAACCTCAAATCAGAATGGATAATACTCGGATATTTTGCGTATCTTGGCTTTCTATTTCTTTTAAGTTTGTCCTGCATTAAATGTTATGACTCTATAATAGGCTTTGTAATCAAGGTATTTTGCTGAGCTCCTGGTTCACCAATTAGAGCTGAGGAAACCAGAGAAAAACTATATGTGATTTGTTTCTTTTTTCCCATAAATATTGGGAGGGTGGGGGGAACAAACTAAATGTATGCTCACATCTTCTGTCTTTTGAAGTTTATAGTTTAAGCCTTGGCATTTGTGTAAAATAGTCTAGGTTCAAAGAAAAACACTGGTGATATATTTTGTGTATTCGCTTCAAAGAGCCATAAAATTAAAAAATAATAAAAATGCAGCGTGTTGGATGAAATTAATATTTTCTTTTTTTTCTAGCCTCAAGCTGAGTTCCACTTAATCTGTGTATTAGGCAAGGAAAATTATTATATGTAAATGAAGCAGCATTCAGTTGTGGTCAGTAGCTGTTTATAGTAAAGCACCATGAAATTGCCAATGATAACTGTAGCTAGATATTTAGATAGCGCTTAACTCATTTTGTTTATTTGCCTGTTTTGTTTAGGTTAGTTAGATGCCTGGGAAGAAAGTGAGAGAAGATGATAACCAGTTAACCATAGAGATTTGAAATATAAGCTAGGTTATGATAACTAGCCATGAGATTTTGAGAGAACCTGAGTTCCTAACAGAAGCAAGGAAGAAGTCTGTCACTGTGCTTTCTGGTGTTCTTCTAATGGAAGTAGTGACCTGGAAGAGATGCTTTCATGCACAACAAACTAGCTAGGCAACTCCCATGTCAGCATGGGCTTGAAGCACTGGTTTAGCCCACGGCAGGTAAGGATTGCCTTTTTTCAACCTGTAGTCACCCTCTGACTGCTTCAGAAGGCTAAGTACTGCACTCCTCGGATGGATGGATGGATGGCTCTTGCAACTACATGAGGCTTGAGGATAGTGAAGAGGGAAGGAGTAAAATAAAAAATGGAGAATGGGACTTGGAGAACTGGTTGACTGGAGAAAAGCTAGGGAAAAATGTCCACAGCACCCTCTTTCGTGTCAGATAAAATTTTGTGGTTTAGATTACTTATGGCCCAGTAACTTTTAAAATGCATTTATTAGACTTGCATTGCGCACTTTATAGGACAACACTATGCTTTTGAGGAAGCATATTATGGTGGCCCTTTAAAGACTGGCCAATTGTCTTAAATAACTAAATACATTATAAGTGTTCAAGATACTTCCAATAGTAAGTGTAGGGGAGTACAGGGAATATTACAGATACTGAGAACATTATCTGTATATTTTTGGTAAGACAGGCACATTTTTAAGAACCAGTGCTGTATCATATAAAAAGAGATAAATACCTACATTTCAGATTAAACAGCAGAGGAGAGTAGGTGCAAAAATACCCACAAAAGACCCTGACCAGTATTAAATAATTAGGGTAAATTTTGCAGTTCTCTGGTGTTTTAAGATGTAGCTTTTCTGAACCATTCCTCCATCTCCTTTACCCTGTCTCCCAGGATTTTTGAAGCACAGGGTGTACATGTTTTTCTTTTCAGGCTCTCCCTCAAACTGTTCACTCACAATGTACTGAAAAACAATTTGAGTTAATCTAGATGACATTAAATCCCCCTAACCCATCCCAAAGATCACTGGAGAACTACAGGCATGCATCTAAAATTAAAGCAGTAATGATATATATTTCTTTTTCTTTACTGAAAATGCTTAACTATTTTATCTATACATCAGATGGAAGTTTAGGGGGGAAAAGATTTCTGTTAGTCTTGTCAGGAGCTGGCTAAAAGAATGTAAGGAATGTAGAAAGGAATCAGCAGCTGGTGTCTATTAAAAGCTTCAGTATGGCCAAACATAGCCAGTGAGTTTAGTTTTACCTGACATCTTTCTCTATGAAGGATTAGTTTAGAGAGGCCAGGAAGAGCAGGATGATATGTGCTGCTTTCTTTTTGGGAGAATGAAACAGAATTCATATTCTTTTTGAGGAAACATTGGGCCAAACCCAGCTTGCCTGTTGACTTCAGTGGTGTTTTATTATTATTGCTGGATGCTTTTCTTTCTTATCTGGGGGTTTGTTTTTCAAAAGGTTCATCTTGCTTCCACTTTTGCATGCACAAAATTGTGCATACATACAGACATCACCTCGTGCCTTGCATGTGGAACATATTTTAGAATTGAAAAATTCTAACAATTGTACATGCATTTTCTCTAGTGCAGCAGTATGGTGTTGTCCTGTAAAGTGCCCATTCACATCCATGGGCTTAGTGAGTGCAAATTGACGCTTATGCATGCAAGTGTTGCTCCAGTGAAAATGTTGCACCTGCGAAGTGCAGTGTCATGAGGTGCTCCATTCACTGCCAGTCTGGCCACCTCCTGGTCACTCTGGGGCTTTGCTATCGAGCCAACGCCCTTGTCTGTGTTTGCACACTGTTACTCTGACACTCTGGTCTGCAGCTCCTCTAGCTCCAGGACTCACAGTGTCCTCTTCATGACTTAGTCCTCTGGCTAAGTCACTCAGAGTTCCCCTTTCCGGGGTTCAGTCCATCAACAGTCCTAGGCAGTCTTCCCATTCACTGTCCCGGTGCTACACTCTCAATGGCTGGTTGGGGAACCTGGGCCCGCCTTCTACTCCAGGTTCCAGTCCAGGGACCCTCAACACAGCTGTTCTGGGTTTTACTCTCTCTGTCCTCACTGCTCCTTTCCTGAACTGCTTCCTACATGCTGGTTCCTCTTCTCTTTGTGAGTGTACCAGCTCCAAAACCCTTCTCTCTCTTCCCAGAGAGAGGCTGCTGCTGCTGCTGCAGCCTGCCTTCCTGCAGCCTTTCCCAGCCGCCCCAAACACTCCTCCCTCTTCTGAGGGAGTGACTGCCATTTCTCAGCAGCAGCCCAAGTCTATGTAGTCTTCTACCTGGCTTTATAGACACTGCCTGTTCCTGCACAGGTGGGCCTGCTTGCAATCACTTTCCTCCTCCTCCAGGTGCAGTCTAGGCAGTTAATTGGCCTATCTGGCCACTTTAACCCCAGCCAGTCCTGTGTGGGGGTGAACACCCCATCACATGCAGAGACTAGAATCTGAAATTTTACTTTTTTGTCTAAGGTATTTCTTGGGCACCCATCATCCTGGTATGCAGGTGTCAGCAGTATCCTATTGGCTTTTGGTAAAGAGAGAAATTTGTTATCCTGAACAGCTAAAGAGAAATGACTAGTGTAAAAGGCAGAGGTTAAACACTAAACTAAATGTCACAAAAGAGCAGTTCTTTCAGGTTATTGCACATGATGATGTGCACACTGAAGATGAATACATTAAAGATTATACGGCACTCAGATATGTATGTGTTTTGGGGACCATATTTGAAACAGGCATTCTTTGGCCTACTTCTCCAGGGTGCTGAGCACCTGCAGTTCTCATTTTTGTTTGATTTTTCAGTGGCGGGTCCATAATAACATGAAAATTATTTAGATTTGCTGATAAATGCAGAAATTATAAGAATAGTTTTAACCGTGTATCTGTGCAAAGGAACCTTTTTTAATCAAACTGGCTTGTCCTTTTCCTCAGCTTACTTTTCAGAGTGCTTGGATATAAAGAGAAACTCTACTTTCCATTGGTGTTGTCTAGAAAATAATTGTGTATTCAGCCTTTTTGAAGTCAACTTGATGAGTCAAAAATTACACGTCTGTCAGTAACTATTTATCTTTGATAAATTAGTAACTAAAAATTGTATACTCCTTGAAGCAGGATGTGACTCTGAGCCAGATTCAGCCAATGGCCAGTGAGGTTTCTGTTTTTGGGTTACTGCTTGTAGTCAAACATTTAGCTGGAAACCTTCAATCTGGAACTGTCGGGCTTTCTCTAAGTTCTGTCCAGGACAGCTTCCTTTACTAGGTCATAATTCTGGGCCAATTCCTTATCCAGAATGCAGTGCATTTTTTCAGCCTCTCCAGTTAGAAATGGGGCCAGCCTGATGGGCCAGGATCCCCTGGGACATCATGGGCAGCTGTTCACATTTGGCCAGATAGCTTAGGATCTAAAAATGACCTTCAAGTCTAACAAGCTCAGGACTGGAGTTTGCAGTGGGGATATCAGGTGCACTCAGCTCAACAATAGGGGCATGTCTAGTCAGATTCTTGATGAGGTGCTCTTTAAACTGCTGCTGGGCCTTCAGTTACTCCTTCGTAAATTGCTGCTGGACTTCTTGGACTGCAGCCTGGGCCTGCCATTGCTCAGTTGCCTATGCTTGCTGCTGCGCTTAGATACTTTAGTGTCTCTTCCACTTTCCCTTTTTTAAAAGGGAGTTCACCAACCAAAATCTTGCCATCTATGCCAGATGTAGCCGGCTGTGACTCTGAGCTGGCATCTCTCAACTGGCCCTTTAAATTACTTCCAGCCAGCTCTGCCTGTACTGGTTGCAAAGTCAGTCAAATACACAACACTTTGAAACAAAAACCTTCACAAATTATTCTTTTCTCCCAGATGCCTCTGCTGGGTGGGGTTTCCCACTGCTCTCCCACAGTTTGAAGGCAGAGTCAAAACAATTCAGTCTCATTCTCCCTGGCCTGGGAGATGTTAGCAGGCAATCTGTCTCTTACGCGGGAAGAGACAGATTGTGTGCTACCCTGTTATCCAGTACTTGTTCATATTGGCTGCAAGAGAGAGGAGCCCTGCCCTGCTCCTGGTTTCTTAAAGGAATAGCCTGGGATTTTCCTGACAACAAATGTTACTCTAGTTCCACTTCCTCTCTCTCTCTGTCTGTCCCCATCATTCTCTGGGTCTCCATCTCAGAACTCCTGGAACAGGGTAGTCTGGCCCCCAAGATGTCTTCTTCTGGTCTTAAATGGCCAATATACTCTTACAGTCCTCTTTTTCACAACCATAACAGAATGTCACAGACCAAGAGGCACCAGGAACACACAATTAATGATCAATTCCACATACCTATCAGAGGAGGTCTGTCTCCTAAACATGGCAGTAATCCATTTGATGAATGATTGTAACACCACAGCAGACCTACAATCAGGAGAAACATGCAGTTGGCCCTTGGAGTGTGTGGCGGGGTGGTGGCAATTTGTAGGATAGTGGCCTGGATGGGAAAGTTAATATTTTTCAATTTGGTTTAGCAACAATTGGAGGTGAGTTATGTCCTTCAGTAAAAGATCCATCCACAGTGCTACAATCCCCTTTTGAGTCTGGGAGTCAGATCCAGACAGACCCAGACACAAGGAATTAAGTCAGCATTAGTATAACTGCCATTAAGCTGGGCTTTTGCCTTCACTTCTAAAGAATCATGGCCATTTGTCAAAAATGTGTCTCAGCATTTAAAAATTAAAATGAAAACTTCTGATGTAACTAACATTATATCAGTCAAATACTAATTCTTTACAAAAAATTATTCTTTTGTATCCCACACCCTGTACTCTGAAGGTTATCTGCCTAATCGTCCATTAATCAGTGCATGGAATTGGATAGGATAGCAGTGTTTTTGATTCTATGTATCCCCTCCATTTCCAAATTGTTTCCTTGGTTTATGCTCTTGTCCCAAGGCTCACTCAGTCACACAGCTGGTTATTCATTTTATTCATAATTGAAGAAAGTTGGAAGAAAAACTTGAAACAAGTTTAGGTTGGGGAAGGGTGAGAATTCAAGAGCGGGAGTATAAATGCTAAAACTACAGCAGTTCTTGAGCGAGCAGAATCCTCAGGCTTGTTTATTTGGCAGCCTTGATATTGTAAGGAGGTACTGGTGATCAGATTTCACATTCAAAGGAATTTGACCAGACTACAGGGAATTACACTCTCTAGCCTTAATTCAGCTGAGCCCATGTTTAAAACTCCTTCTCTCCAGAGCCAGTTTTTAATTATGCTTCTACCACTGCTTTCATTGGAAAGGTCTGTTTATCCTCTTTTGGCAAAAGTTATAATAGCCAGTTCTTCAAAACAGTTCTCCCACTTTGCTAGATGTTCTTGTTAGCTACAAGAGACGGGACACAGATCTCTGAGGAACCCTCTCATTCCTGCATTTCTTTCCATGAAGCATTCTTCCATCTCATCTCCATTCACTTCCCCCTCTTGTCCTTCCCTTGGTGATTTTTCTTTAACAAGAGAATGAAATATTGCTTTAAACATATGCCTGCTAATCATATGAGTATATTCAGTAATACCATTACACTATTTGAATGGCTGGACTAATTTGTCAGCAGAGTGAAGCTCTTCATCTTTCATTTCTTCTAAGGAATAACTCTTCTTAGGTTTTATGTCTGACGCTGTAATCTATGTTGCAGTCTTTATGCCCTTAAATGTTGGCTGGAAACATCGTCCTTAGTGAGACTACATATCACCAGTTGCTGCACTCATATAAATGTGCTAGGTCCTTAGTGATATTAAAATAAAAAATGATGCAGCAGAGATCATTTTAGCCTCTCCATGGACCTCAGCTGAGCAAAGTTCACAAATGTGATCAGGATTCGATGGCTCTTCCATTCTTCTCCATCTACTCCCAAATTTATGCCTTCACCCAGGGAAGAGCTGAACTCCTGGCAGCTGTTACTGAAGTCAATGGGAGTGTGGATGTTCAGTCCTCTCAGGGTCACTCGCTTGGTAACACAAGGCCAGTTTTCAAACAGCAAATTAGAAGCCCTCTTTTTCATAAGCTGGACCATAAGAGAATAGTGCTCACAAAGAGGGATCTCTCTCTTCCAAGGTCAACTGTATTTTATTGAAACCCAGAAGACCTATGAGCTAATGCAGATTATTGAAAGACTTTTTAAGGTCGCTGAATGATAAAAATTATTATTACTATAAAATATTGCCCCATATTTTGAACTTCTTTTGGAAAAGCCTAGCCAAGGGACTGGCTCCTAAAACAAGGATTAAATGTTAGCATTTAGAGCACTGAATAGTAGACATCAGGTTTCTCAACCCTTTCCTTCATTAATCTTCATCATAAGTAGCTAGTTTACCATTTTACTGTAGCATAAATTTGCATGGGTGCATGAGTAACCTGTCTCACTCAAAGTTTATATTCTGGTAAGTGAATCAGTTATATTTAGCTCAGTCTTTTAAATTCCACATCCCAATCCCTATTTAGTTTTAGTTTTATAGAATAGCCTCAGAAAAGTGTAAATGCCTCTAGTGAAGGCTGGATAACGTAGTGTTTCCACCACGGAGATGCATCCCATCAAGATTAAAAAACATGCCATGAGTGAAAAGGCGGTACTGTGTGTGGACATACAAGGGACAGTGTAGAAGGAGTTAACTAGGCAGCTACACTGGAGGTCTCTTGTAATATTTGTGTGAGCACTGATTGGAGGTGCCTGCCTGCCTGAATCATCCCTGAATTGCTTTTTGGCCAAAACGTCCTTAGAGCAGTTTAAATACCAGTAAATTTTTCCTTTAATCTGCTCTCAATTAGCTTTAGAAGTGGATGAGAACTACATAATTCATTAATTTCTGAGCACTCATGCTCAGGATAGGAAAATCCAGGTTTAAAGATTCAGGCTATCCTATAGGGGTTCACACTGTCCTAATAAAACTGTGATAACATGTGCCGGTAACTCATTAATATATGAACTCTCGATCTATGCTATGAATGTGTCCCAAATCTTCACAGCAAATTTAGCCCATGAACTATATTTCTGCACTCATGGAATAGTTTATCCTGCAACTCTATTAGGGCCCGATCCCCTTCCGTTGACTTGTATCAGGCCCTTGGTAAAGAGGTACAAAGTCTTCAAAATGAACAGTCTTCCTTTCTTCTACTCCACACCCTCAGGGAATGTACAGGGGATTCACCAGTTTCAACCATTTATTTATGTCCTGTGCTGTTCTGTTCTGTTTAGGCTTCCAAGTGTTCCATTGATGGATCTGGCTTCTTTCTTTATTCTGCATAATGTTTCTCTTGGTCACCCTCTTTTTCTCTTTGCAGGTGGTGTTCATATTATCACTTGATGTGAAATTTGTTTTGGTAGCATCCTTAAAACATGTTCTAAGTATATCCATCATCATTTTCTGACTATGTTTGATGTTTTAGATTGATTTGCTCTACTTAGAATTTCTGATTTTGCAAGAAACTCTTTCCAATGAACTCTGAAGATCTTCTGCAGGCATTTATTTTGGAATGAGCTGATCTTCTTATCAATTTCTGTTGTAGATTTCCATGGCTGCTCCATAAAGGAGAACAGACATTATGCTGATGGTAAAAAATCATATTTTTGTGTTAGGGCCAATCATGTCACTTTTCCAAATCTTTTCAAGCTTATGAAAGTTGTTTGCTGATTTTGATATTCATTGTGTAACATCAAGCATGTTATCACCATACTTGTTCGTCTCATTCCATAGCTAGGTAAAATGGTTTACTTCTTCTAGAGTTTCTCCATCTACTCTGCTGCTTGCTTTGGGGACCTTGATAGCCATATATTTTGCCTTTCCTTTGCTGATGAGCATACCAACTTGTTCTGCTGTGTCTTCCAAAAGCTGGGTCTTTTCTTCTCTCAAGTCATGTGTTGAACAGTGTCATCAGCAAAAACATAGTCATTCAGTTGTGCTTTTATCATTCATCCATAAAATTCTTCTGTTTTCTTCTGTGGTTACGTTCCTCACAATTTAGTCAATGACCAGTGTGAACAATAGTGGGGCATAATAAACCTTTACCTTACTCCAGCTGTCACTGCAAATAATTGGCTGATGTTGTCATCATCTCTGACTGCACATTTGGCATTATCATTTAGATCCTGTAAGATTCTGATTATTTTTGCTGGTATTTTGTAGTGTGTCATGATTTTCCAAAGGCTGTCTCTGGGTATGCTATCAAAAGCCTTCTGGAAATTTATGAAGTGTATCACAAGAGGTGTTAGCCACTCCACACTTTGTTCTAGAACATATTTGAGAACGTCAACGTCTGCATATGATTTCAGTGGTCTAAAACCTGCTTATTCCTCTCTACTTGGGAGATCTGTTTGTTTCTATATGCATTCCAGGATGATGCAAATGATTTTCCTAGGCACTGAGAGTAGTGTCATTCCTCTCCAGTTATTGCAGTTGGTAAGGTCACCCTTGTGACACTGGCAGACCAGGTGCCAGCTCATGCCAAGGACCCTAAACCTTACTGACCACTGGCAAATAGTTTATAAGAATGTGTTTAGTGGTTAGACTTTATGAAATGCTTATAGGATGGTGCTTGTATTAATCTTACTTGTAACATCTGTACCCCATGTTATATTGTTTGCATTGTAATCCTCTGTAATTGTGTAAGTCACCAAACAGGAAAGGAGCATTCGTTAATGTAGAAATGCTGGCTTTCTACTGAAGGTGTATGGTCCTGCCCACCAAGAAGGCCTATTGAAACCGAATGAGCCATTCTGAAACATCAAAGAACAAAGACTTAGTTGATTGCTCCTGCCACACTCAGGAAGAGGAGACATGCAGTGGACTCATCCTAACAGCTTGAACTCTGGGTAAAGTGAATAAAAGTCCCTGACAAGAAGGAACTGTATCTCTGTGCTGATTGAATTCTGAGGGGAGAAGATTTCTAAGCATGGGCAAGGGATCCCCAGAAGTTTGGCCTGGGTTAGCCCTAGGGGACTTATAGAGCTTGCATATTACAGCAGCTTCTATTATCTTTTGGAACCTAAGACTGTAACTCGTGTGTGTGTATGTTTACTTGCTTTAACCTTGAAGTTTCCTGTTAAATGATTGTCTTATATAAGGTTGTAAGGTCGCCTTTTTGGGTAGCATCTTCAGCCCCTTGACGTTTTCTATCAATATACGCCCTTTTACCTGTTTGAGCACTCCTTTCTATCTCTGCCTATAGCGCTATATTCTTCTTGCCACTTGCTTGTCTCTTCACATGTTTAGCATTCTTGAGTTTTTGCTTTACACTTCTCTTTTCCACTGCTGTCCAAGTAGTATCACTAATCCATTCTTCCCTTTTAGATTTTGTTGTTATTAGCGCTGCCTTTGCACATTCTACATAGTACTCTCTCATTTTTTCCCACAGAGTATCAGTGTCTTGCATTTCTTCAGTTGACTCCATTAGAACATTAAACCTGTTCTTCATGTGAAGCTGAAAAGCACTTTTTATATTTGCACTTTTAAATCTGCTCTGTTGATACCTGCTCTTCTTTTAACTTTCATGCTCTTTAACTTGATCTTCAGTTTAATGACACAAAGATTATGATCAGTGCCCACATCTGCTCTCTTGTACACATGTATGCTGACCAGCCCAGAATGTTCTTGCAATGCAGAAGTGATCTATCTGGTTCTTTATAGTACCATCTGGAGAATTCCATCTCACTTTATGTATTTCTTTGAGGGAATATTGTCCCATCTATTACTAGGTTGTTCACACTGCAAATTTCTACTAATCGTTCACCATTTTGATTCATGTCCAAACCTCTGATACACTTGCCCATACCTTTATCCAACTCATCCTTGTTACTTCCAATCTTGTGCATTAAAATTACTCATCATCACTATGATATGTTTTGGAACCTTGGTTTAACACGTTCTGTAACAAATCCCCTGAAGCATCTTTTTCCTAGTTGGCTTTTCATTGACTGGTGCATAGCATTGTAGGGCTGTTAGTTTGAAGAATCTTGTCTGAAAGTGAAGACTAATAATTCTTTCATTGACTGATTCCTACTCGATCAATGCCTGCTCTGCTTCATTCGACATTAGAAATTGATACACCAGCTTCAAGTCTATCAACCACATTGCTGGAGTAGACTGTGGTATTATTCATTTCTCTGAAGGGCAGTTTGTTCAAACCTGTCCCTCTACACTCACTGATTCCAAGAATGCCAAAGTGGTATCCATCCATTTTTTTTTGATTATTTGAGCAGTTTTTGTAGTCTCATACATTGGTCTCACATTCCAAATTCCAATTTTCATTACTGATCTGACCTTGAGCAAGGGACTTTCCAGGACATGGGCTTCCTTATGAGTTTGACCACAATGCCTGTCATATTCTTCACATGAAGTTGATTTTTGTTTGAGCCTGCTGCACAGTTCTATGGCTCTTGGTGTTCATTTCTGTAGAAGTTTGTTTTACTTGATGAGTGTGACCCTAACAGCATCCTAATTCAAGAATGCAAGGGGCTCACAGGTATCAGGTAGTGCATTTCAGCTGTCCTGGCCATTTGAATGTACCCCAATTCACTAATGTCATAGCCTGTATATAAAGGTGTCAATAGAAAGCTAATAATCATTGTGATCATTAATATTATTGCGTGGTGCATGTATAGAGGACAAATTCACATTACAAACATACTGGGAATTATGTTATCAAAGTGTTTCTGCCAGGCAGGGCTAAAGATACCCCATCCTAGACAAAGGAGCATGGTTTGGTCACCTGGAATGTATTGCCAAGATACATTAAAAGGCAATGGGAATGCAAATACATAGAAAATGAACAGGACCATCAAGAACGCAAGGGGAGGAGATTGCAGAAAACAGATTAATTTGCATTTTAACAAAAACCAGTATGGGTAGAAATCATCATGAAACTTACTTCACCAGGAGACTTCATGTTGCCTTTCTCACAGCTTGAAAGAACTTTACTTTGGGGGTAACCTTCAGAAGAATCCATTTCAAAGATTCACTGAACTATAAAGAGAAGGACAGAGAACCCCAAGTTATCTTTCACCTAAGAAGACAAAGGAACTTTTTCACTTTGGACTTTGAGAGATCCTGACCAGGGAGTGGCAGCCATCTTGCTTGAAGGTAGATTGATAAGGAAACTACCTAGAGCAAAGGCTGTAGCTTGTTTTGTTAAGTCTTAGCCTGTAGAAGTGTTTTTCACTTTTATTTGTTTGTACCCATTTCTAACTCTATCCTTTATACTTGAACTCACTTAAAATCCTTTTGTTAATAAACTTGTATTACTTTTAATCTAAACCAACACTGTGCTATGTGTGATTTAAAGTGAATGCTAACTCCAGTTAATGTGGCAAGCTGCTGGGTATGGTATCTTGAAAGAAGAAAGGAACCTTAATATTTCTCTGAATAGTTCAGGAGAGGGCTGGACACAACCCATCACTGGTCTGGATTGCACTCCAGAATGCACTCCAGAATGTGACAATGGGATTACCAGCCCCATATGTAATCTTAGGTCTTTGTCAGTGGTTCTCAACCTATTTACCAACATAGGCTGCATATGCAGTTCTCTGTGTGTTAGTGGGCCGCATCCACACAATATATATAGTATCAGTATGGCTCTGAGAATGTCACATGGACCATGTGACATGAATGTCACAAGTGGCCCAGGGGCCGCAGGTTGAGAACCACTGGTCCATGGCTCCACGTTCATTATTTGGAGCAGTCCACATGTGGATGCTTCCCCATCCTACACTTGGGGGTTGGGCTTGGTAGCTTTGGATGTCCCCAAACCGACAGCGACTATTTAAAAGAACCATTATAGATAAATATTGGAAAAGATTTAGCATATTCTGCAGTTTGCTGAAAAACCATAATAAGGACTTAATATTCTTCCAGCCCATGTCAAGTGAGAGCCTTATGAAATGGCCTTAATTACACACTTCGTGTACAGTTTAAGTGCATTCATGCATATGTCAGCATTTGGTGCAAACTGTACAGCTGAGAATTGAAGACTCTGCTGGGATCCCTGTTGATGTTCGCTTTCTGTGCAGAGATGGGAGAACGTGGTTCACCAGACATGTTAAATGGCTGACTTTCAGAGCTTTCTGTATCTTGCTGCAGCTAGCAGTTAGACTGTATTTTGCTTTTAAATTATTTTTTAAAAAGCGGTTAGTATTTTGGGGCCATGATAGTGACTATGTGCTTTGGTTGTAACTATGATAACTTTCCATTCTGAACCTGATTTTGTCCTCAACCCTGATTAACTTCCTCCCCCGCCCCCCCCCCCCCCAAAAAAAAAGACGAAAAGCTACTTGAAATTTCTCCCTACCAGTTCTCTAGCTTGAGAGGATTTTTTAAAGGGTATGAAGTTACTTGGAAAAGATGTCTTGTAGATATGAGAGTTTGAAAACCTGAGAAGCTTCTGTTACTAGAAAAATCTTCACGTATTCTTTGGAATGTCATGTGCCAGATACCCATCTCAATGGAGCTATGCCACTTTACACCAGTTGAGAATCTGGCCCCATATCTCAAATGGCTTGTTCTAGAACCTCCAGGACAAAATCCTGAAGTCCTTATTCAGGCTCACTGAAGTCAATAGGACTTTTGTCTGAGTAAGGGATGACTAACCCAGGGGCAACTGGATAAAATTCTATGACCTTTATTATACTGGAGGTCAGTTTAGATGATCTAATGGTCCCTTCCGGCCTTAAAATCCACGAACCTATGAAAAACTGAGTAGGGACATCAGGATTTGCTCCAAATTTGTTTTATGAAGTTGTCCTCAATGACTATTAGAGCCTCTATGCTCTGAATTTGGAAGATTGTATGATTAGTTTTAAGTACTGTGTTTGCTATGAAACTTGGAACTTTGCCCTAGGTGCAGCACAAATTGATCATAGGTGTCTTGGAGCCACAAAAACTGAAAATTGTGGAATTAGAAGTACCTGGTGTACTGTGGTCGTTTCCTGGGGATATAGGAACAAAGTGAAGATTTTCTGAGGAGCTGTAACTCCGAATTACCTGGCTTTCAGATGTTAGTGTTTTGAGCCCTGGCATGTAGATTACACTTATAATATAGGAACATATATTGTGTAATTTTATGACTTGAACACACCCTTCCTGCATGTAATGGGAACACGGGGATTTCAGTCCTATTTTGCAAATGTGTACATTAGTTAAGTGTCTGTGGCCTTTATGCTGGTATCTGGTCTGTACCTAAATCATGGAGTTTCAGTCTACTGCTAGAAAGGTGAATGGGGGACAATGGAGTATTCATCTCATGGAGGGTAGTGGATGAAGGAAGGATCTTGTATATCCAGGGTATAATGTGGACCATAAGTGGAGGTAGGTATTTGAGATGTGGTAGTATCCAGACTGCACCATGAGGACAGCAAGGATTCTCATCTCCAATTAGAGAATGTGTTCCCAATTTACAGGTTGCTATTAATATTCTTTGGATTGGATAAGTGGGCAGGACTGTTGTTGGTCTATTCAAAGTTAAATGTTGCATTTGTCAGAGTAAGGAAGCCAAGTTAAGGATGGTGTTGGAAGCATAACTGAATCTTTTCAGACTTTTTAGGCTCAGTTTTTAAGGTCTCCAGTTTTTCAGGTGCATATGCTAGTGTGTAGTCCTCTAACTGCCAGGTTGCAACCCTAAATGTTTATTTAAAAAAAAATTATCTGTAGCAGTTTAATAATATTGTTTTAAAATTAAAGTAGATCATTTTACAGCCTCAACTGTCTTCTAAGATGTTTCTAAATCATTTAGGATAAGTCAACTAATATGTATCTTGCAGAAGTAAAAGCCAGTCTGTAAGAGTGCCAGATTGTAGAAACAAATCCAACATGTGTTTTTGTTCTTGTTGGATGAAGGGAGCTGAATATTAGTCAGTATAAACATAAAGTCTAATTATTATTCAACTATTCTTTTTAAGAATTTAAAAACTGTAAAGTGAATTTATTGCTAAAGGATCAGACTGACAGCCTCAGAGGCTCAAGTCCTCTGTTCATCAACGGAAGAGGAACAGCATGGGCAACATAAGTCCAAACTTCCTCCTGCCTCCCTAGGTGGATCTCCCATAAGGATGAGAGGATAGTTCCATCTTATGCATATTCAGCCGTTGATCTCTCTGAGGAGACTGCCAGCAAGAATACCAGTTGTGATGTTGGTTTCTGTGACATATACATCTGACATTTAGGAAATGGATGGAGGCCACCAGATGTATGATAACAGTTTTTGGTCACAGTCAACTTTGTCCACATTTATTCTAGTAACATAGAGGTGGAAATTTCTGTATCTCAGATCCTCTGAGCCATCCAATTCTACATAGTTTATTGTAAGAATGTCAGGCAAATAGTCAGAGAATACACAATTTACATGAGTAATGAGACCATTTGGGATTGCTGTTCAAAAGATAGCTAGTTGAATCATAAAATCTCTTGATAATCCTTGTGGAATAAGAGTAACCTGAAACTGACTACAGTTTAGGACAATTTACATAGGAATAATAATTCTTTAAGGTAAACATTATTTTGTCACAATAAATACAAGTATTAAGAAGTAAATCTGGGTGTGGTTATGACAGAATTATTGTAACTGTCATTTTATCTTATTAAACATAGTAGTGTAATTCACTGTGAGTAATCAATGAGTTTCTTTTAAAATTAATTCTTTCTTCTGTTGATCTGAATAAAATTGCTTATTTTCTGTTATCTGATAAATAAATGCATCAGAATCCAGTTAGTTTATGGGAATAAATACAAAGGATCAGCCCCTTGGAAATTGGCTTTGAAAGCTGTGCGAGAGAAATGCTTTTCTGGTAGTTGATTTACTTTTATAAAACAATTAATCTTTTTGAAGATAATGTCAAGAAAAGAGAAACTTTTTATACAATATGTTTTAAAGAATGCCTTGAAATAAAAGGGCTTGATCTGGTAACTATGTTGAATGCTGGAGTAGACAACACAGTGTTACATTGGATCATCAACTAAGGCATTATCTGATAAATATACAAAACTATTTGTTGCAAATTATGAGCAGGGCTCCATATTTAAGGCCTCCACTGTGTATTCTGGGTATTGTACCACGTCTATGGCATTTACTTAGTTCACCATCACATTGATTTTAGTTAGAGTCAGACATTTGTAAAGACACAATTTTGCTTTGTATCTGGGGTACAGGCAGATCTTGCTTTGATGTAAGAAATACAACATACTTGTGTGTGAATGTCACAGCATTTTTAAATGCACAATAAAGTATACATTTTAGAAATGAAATGAGTTTATAATTTAAATAAAACTTGATTGCATTCTCCAAACCCTTGTGTAAATATTTTATCTTGTAATTTTAATATGTGGCAAATGAAAATGTCTGGTTTTTGTTAATTCTTAATTGATACATTTGATCACTAGCTAAGACACTAACTAATGCATGCAATCTTAAGTTTTCATTACTGAAGATTGGGAAGGACTTCTTGTTTAAAACCCCTCCCCAAAATTCCTGTAAAAGGCTGAATTGAAAATCCTTTATGTATACTGCATATACCGTTATGATTCCGGTTTGGTCAATGTGATTGATTTCAATTTCATTTCCAGCATGGATCAGTAAGTTGCTAATGTAACTGCTAAAAGGGGTGAGACTGAATACTTGGGGTGAAATCCTGACCCCACTGAAGGCAATTGCAAAATTCCCACTGGCTTTAATGGGGCTAGGATTTCATCCTTCGTTTCTCCCACTTTGTCTTTAAAGCTTTGGTGTGCAAAGCCTCGGCATGGGCATACGGAGGGCAGAAGGAGGAAGGAAAGCCTTCCATCTCCTAAACCCTTGCATGGGCCTGGTACAGTCTGCCTCTAGGTTATTTACTTTCCAATGTACACACTACAAGTAGCATAAGTGTAAAAAGAAATTCTGGCCCATAGCAATAAACATAGATCTAAGCCTGTTAAGTCTTGTTTTCAAAATACATACTTCTATTATGTTCTGTTAGTGTGAAAGCACTTCTACCCTTAGAATTATGTGTATTCAGCTACTCACGATGTATGACAGCTAAACTTGATATTCTGTACTGCTTTCAATACATAAAGTCTGTTGCATGGTTATATTGGTATTTCTTCTTAAAGCCAGGATGTTTAAGTCAAGTAGATTACATTTTCTTGAACTAAATCTTTCCTCTGCCAAAAGTACTTTTTAGTATGTGCCATATATTATATAGTGTATTTCTTGCAAGTGTTTTACCAGGCACTTTACACATGACTGGAGAATGCTACAGTAAGCTAATGATAAACAATACAATTGCCTCCTGCTTTGTGCTGACTGTATAATTCAGTAGAGCAATTCTACACTCACAAAGATCTTGCTGAAATCATCAAGCAGTGGATAACTGAGCAAATAAAATTACTGAGCAGAACTTCAGTGAAGGTAACATGCTGTCACTGAAAGACATATTTTAAGTCTTTTCAGCATACATCTGTTACGTGTTTGGAGAATATTATAGACCATAGATCATGCTTTAAGTAATTAATAGAACAGTGATAGTTCTGTGGCACTTTAAAGACTAACAAATTTATTTGGGCATAAACTTTCGTGGTCAGAAACCCACTTCGTTGGATGTAATTAGTGGTGACCGTAAGTACTTTCACAACTCTAAAAGTATTGTCAAACATTTTTCTCCTTTATTATATTTATTTGTCTTTCAGCTATTTTGTGTCTAGTTTTTTAATAGGAACAGGCATAATTTAGGAACACGATTTAAGATTTTAGCTCAGGATTATTACAGGGATTCCTTTTCTAGAATGAGAAACCTGAAAATTTCACCTGATTCTCATATTGACCTACTCTTGCTCCCCCAAAACCCCTATTGGAGCGGTATTGGACCGCGGCTGCAGCTGGAAAAACAGGAAGTTGCAGCCAAATATACAAGGAAAAACAGGCGCAGACGTGCCAACTCTCGCAAATTCTTCACGAGTGACACAATTTCTAAGTAAAATTTAAGTCTGACTCATGATCTCGCAATAGAGCTCTCAAATGTCAGGATTTAAAAAAAATAATAAATGAAAATCCTGACATTTGAGAGTTCTATCTCCAGAACATAAGTCAGGATTCATTGTACTTACAAATCACTCCCGCTGTCAACCACTACGGTCCACCAGAGTTCCCGCTGTCAGCAAGCCCCAGTTGGTGCTCCCGCTGTCAGCCACCCTGGACTCCAGCTGTTGGGCTTGGGCGTTTGGGCCCCCACTGTCAGGTAAGCCCCTTCCCACATCACCCCACTGCCCTGGCTTAACCCTCCATCCCCCATCTTATCCCACTTCTGTGGGGTGCACATTGTTTTGGGGAGCCACTTCAATATACTTCTGCCATGTCTGTACATTGCTTCCCTGGTAGCAGCTCGGAGCAGTGCTGCCCTCATTGATCAGCTTCCACTGTCACCTCGTTCTCATTTCTCCAGGGTTTTCCTTCCTGCTTTGGGCACTGCTGCTGCTTCTGACCAGCAGCAAGGCAGAGTTAAGATTCTATCATCTTCCTCTGCATCCCCCAATCCTGAGTGAAGGTTTCCCGCAGGAAAGCAGCGGGATATGACGCAAGAGTAGGGCCACAAAAGATAATGGAGCATTCATTGACTTTGGGAGGAAATGAAGTTTTGTGCTGCTCCATCCATGATGTTCCTCATCGGTGAGCGTATCTTTAATGATCCTCATGTGGCTGTCTGGCCCCACACACAAACATTGGCACACTAGTGCAAAAATGTCCTGAACAAAGTTTGTCAGCTATAGGAACAGATGATTGCCATGGTCTGGGAGGGCAAGAGATAGGGAATGGTACCTGCAAACCCTGATCCATAATTGCATAAAGGTAAGAGCTCTTAGCAGTATTGAGAAAGTTCCTGCAGCAGGAGCCCAAATCCTCTTCCTTTCAATAAATATACACACATAGGTAGTACTATGCTAGTCACACATACACTGGGAGTAGGCAGGGGGAGATCAAAAATCAGAAAGTGGAGTTAAAAAATCATGATTTAATCTGTTATAAGAATCTCATGATTTTTTTGGATCTGACTCATGATTTTTGAACTGTTGGGGTTAGCAATAGTGCATGAGAATTCCCTGGCCCTTTTTAGGTAAATTCTGTATTTTGTTTTGGAGTGATTTTTGTGGATTTGTTTAGTCTGTGAATATCCTAAAAAATGTACAGAACTTCTCTAGAAAGAGCTGTGGAAACTTTTGGCTGCAGCTTTATCTCTACAACGTCTGTTCTCTGGGTCTCTGGCTGCAGTGCTGACCTTCCTGTCTTGATAAATATGATTAGGCTGACAGCATAGCTTCCTCCTTTCATATTTAAAAATTTTAGTGCAGGCATTTAAAAGAAATAATTACTAAGAATTTAGTCATGTCTTATATCAGAGCTAGTGAAGGAAACTCTTTAATATTGCATGGAGGTTTTCCTTTAAAATTATCTTCACTGTAGTACTGGAGTGCACTCCTGCAAAGTGCTTGTTTTTTCTTTGCATTATCTCTCCTCTACCTGCTGGTCTCCCTGTTCCCATGGTACTGAGTCTACATTCCAGACCTAAGCGCTTCCTTTAGAAATGCCTGGACAACAAACAACATTATTGGAGCAGCAGGAAAATGCAGATTGTCCAGTCAAGCAGGTTTGAAATAATGGACCAAGTTCATTCCTGATGCAACTTTACCAGGGATGAATTGGGCCCACAGAATTAAAAAGGAGAATAATGGAATAGGAGGTACACACAGTACAGCTGTTTGGTATACATCTCTAGATACAAAAATAGATAAACTCAATGGCCTGTGGGAACCCCTGGGAAATTAGTACGTAACTGGGTTCAGTTCTTAAGATTCACTAATTTTATTTTTCCGTTCTGAATTGCTTCTTTTCAGAAAGTACTTTTGAAGCTTTAGGGGAAAGAGTCATGATTCTTAGTGGACCAGAAGGAATGTTGTAAGTTACACTACACATTTCATATCAAAGATACCTGCGGTTTTCCAGTTGAGACTTGGCCTAAACTGATGCTGTGTAAAACCTCTGGGGCCTGATTCTGGTCACAATTATGCTGGTTTTACACTAGTGTAACTCCATTGACTTCAGTGGAGTTATTTCAGATTTATACCAGTGTACAGGCCTGATCGAAAGCATATTGAAGTCAGTGGGACTCTTTCTGTTAACTTAGGGCCTGATCCAAAGCCTACCTAAGTATATCCCTGTTCTTGCCAGGTACTGTGAGGCCTGATCAGGCATTTTTCATCCTTTTTTTGTGTGTGTCTATCTGTTTATTGGTTTGGGCAGAAACAGCTTTAAGTTGCTCAAGCTGAAAAAGATGTATTTTCAGAGTTTTCTACTGGAAAATGACAGCCCAAAAAAGGTAAAATGCCCTAATAAGGGAATATGATTTTTAAAAGGCCTTCCCAGAACAATTTGTTTCATATTCTTTCATCCTGTTGCAGTTTAAAAATAACAGAACTGATTCCATCTCACCATTTGTAAAGGTCACACAGCTCGCAAACACTCTCCAGTAACAGCTTCTTAAATAACCCGACGCATCTGTTTTTTTGTTTTTTTTGTTTTTTTTAAAGTGGGATTTCTTTGCAAGTAAGTACAGGTGGAAATCTCCAGGGATAGGTATGGGGAAACGAATCACACTTTTTATCCTAGGATATTTGTCTGGAAAACAAGCACATCTCATTCAGAGAACAGTAAAGTTAAATATGCGTTTCCATGAGATGGATTTTTTTTTTATGTATGTAAATATAAAATGCTGATGGAATTAACCTAGACTCGATAAAACCATCCTTTCAAATATATAGCAGTATGCTTTGTAACCTGGACTCACTGCAGGGTACAATGCTTTGCTGTGTTTGCATTGCTATTGTATTCCATTTTCATTTGTCAGTAGGTGGCACCAGATAGCTAGACAAAATCCACTGGTGTCTTCACTTGCTTGTGCTTCATCATTATATTGTTCAAGGGGTTTTTGCCATTGGCTGAAGGTTTT
Organism: Emydura macquarii macquarii; assembly: GCF_026122565.2. NCBI lineage: Eukaryota > Metazoa > Chordata > Testudines > Chelidae > Emydura > Emydura macquarii. Next base: position 32,180,466 of record NW_027132813.1, read on the forward strand.
AAGTACTTCATTAATGACCATTATCCTGTTTGGAACCTTTTCCTGTGTGATAACGATTTAGAAATAATGACGGTCAAACTCTACTTTGTCACATTTCTCTGTAGAGCTAAATCGATCATACAAGTAAACATCCACGTCCTAATGTTGCTTTTGTTATGACATAATAAGCTTTAAACAAATGTAAGATATGTAACTGGGTCGTAGTCAGGTCTTATGTGTTAAAATATTGGGCCTGATCCTGCAGTCCTTACTAAAACCTATTGAAGTTAATTTGTAATGGCTGAGAAAGGACTGCAGGCCTCAGCCCATAATCAGTTTGCTTTGTAATTCTGTATTATTGCAATGAACTGTCTAATAATATAGAATTTGTGGAGAGGAGGGGAATCATATAGATCAATTAAATTAGATGTTTTCTTTGATTTTGTTGATATTTTCTATCCCTGTGTAGTACAGACTGTTTGTATTGGATTGCCGTCTGCCCCCAGTCTCTTTTTCATATTTTTATGAGTATACGTTTTATCAGTGTAATTGCTTTATGAAGGGAAATGGTGCACTGGCTTTTATATTTACTTTTTGTATCTTATACAATAATTTAATCGCTTACAGCAATCATTTTGGGCCTAGTTCATTAGAAATATTCAGTCCACATATGCACAGTTTATTTGTAACTGATGTATTTTTCCCTAGCAAATTACAGTACTTTATTTCTAATCAAGAGCAGATTTTACATCCACATCTCCCTAGGGTACTGGGCAGCACATCCACAGAGAGGCATAAATGAGAAGTAAGAACCTGTTTATATTCCAGCACAGTCTCACTGGGCCTTCGATTTGGTTTTGAGGGGTAAACAGTAACTGCACACTCTTTACTCCAGCCCAAGCAGGTGGGCAGGGGAGCAACTAGAGCCTGGGCTTGATCCACCAAACCCTCTGGCCATTGATACAAGGTGGTGATAAATAAGCTGTTGGTTTAGCACCAATAGAAAATTATGACAAACACCACCCCCCCCTCCAACCTCATGCCGCAGGAGGGCTGATTCCTTTCTTCCTGTGATGGCACCAGTGACCTTGTGTTAGAAGTACACTCCAGCCCTTAGTGCTTGTTGTAAAACGTTTTAAGGTCCTTGGATGGAAGACAGTATAGATACCATCCTGCTGATTGCAGGATAACAGCCTAATGTATTATTTATGGTATGTAATGACAGGTATGCTACCATTTTGTTGCTGAAATGAGTACGAGGAAATAGTGATTAGTGTTGTATTTCATTAGACAGGATTCCAGGTAAATGCCCTGTGGTAGTCATTTGTTCAGACTTCGCAGAAAAGTCTGCATACAGAAAGAAATGTTTCTTCATCCTCATATTAAATGTTTCTGCTTGCCAAAACACTCATCTTAATGCTTACATGAGTTTGTTTTTAATTTTTGGCCACAGCCTGCACCTTTCTGGAAACGTGTCCAGGTCTTGTTTTGCACATTAGGGTTTTTGTAGCTAACTTATCCAGAATTAATGTTTTACGGTCATGTTTCACAGGTGTAAAAGGCAAACAAAGTCCGTTTGAAAATAAAACTCGGGACATGTCTTATTGTGCTATTTAGCATGTTCTATTCCCTTTGTTGTGAGTCATGATGGTCTTATTTATTTTTTATACCTGGCCCAAGAGGGGGATGCTAATGATCCAGCCAGCAGACCAAATTCGGTGATGAATCCTGGTAACGTGCCACCTGAGGCACTTTGCGCATACACTAAGAAGACTGCATGTAAATGTTCTGCAGTGAATTTCAGACGGAGTGGTAGGCTGTTGAGATTTCTGAACTATATTGGAGCTGTTTCTTCAGGTTACCATATGGAAGCCAGTGACTTTGAAGCCAAAAGTCCTGCGTTTGAATCTTGCTACCACTTTCCAATGTATGTGTATAGTTTTACGCCACCACGTTATTTTTTCCTTTCTACAGAGCTTGTTAAGGAGAAGCCAATGCCAAGGATAGGCTAAGAAGGTTCAAGATGACAACAACGGTAGCGACAGACTATGACAATATTGAAATCCAACAACAATACAGTGATGTGAACAATCGCTGGGATGTCGACGACTGGGACAATGAAAATAGTTCTGCGCGCCTGTTTGAGCGATCCCGTATTAAGGCCCTCGCTGGTAAGCATTCAAGTGATGAGAACTCAGTGCCAGTAGTTGACAAAACAAGATTTCTGTTCAGTAGAAACCTGATGCGATAAGAGTAAATTATTGCTTGATGTCACAGCCGAAGTATTCCTCCTTGAATTTTCTATGTATTTTCCCCTGTTAAAAACACTATATTGACTGCCTGTAAGCACAAAAGCCCAAGATTTAAAATTCTAATATAATTGAGTAGAAGGCCTTATTTATTTCATATGTAGTGTCTTGGGAGGAAAGGAAGAGGCTCCTTAATGCATCTTAACTGTACTAAGCAACTCATTCGTTGTCCATTATAGTCAATGGGCATGTCCTAATACGTTACTGTGGTTTAAAGTTCCTTTTCCAGAGCCTGTAAGTGAAAGTTCTCAGGCAGCCTGAGTCAGTTTCCCTGAATGATTTGAATTCTTTGAAAAGGAGGGACTCCGCTGTCCACACCCACATCATTATTTGGCTAGATCACGCTGTCTGTTGAATGTTATATGTGTACTTTAAAATGTAACATTTCTAATCATTGTCTTGGAGATATATGTAGATGCTGAATGTTTTTAAACAGTTTCTCACACACAGTATTGTTGAAACACAAGGATTTTACACATTCTTCACAGAATACATGAATGGGTGTATTAACTTGTCTTGCAACTCAAAATAAATTCCTAATCTCCAGTGCATAGAAGACATACTCATATTTTTCAGAAATATGGACTTATTGCTTAAAAAACAAGACAATAGAAGACCAAATTCTTCTGTAGTTACACCAGTATGAATCAAGAGTAACTCCAGTGAAATCAGTGGAGTTACTCCAGATTTACATCGGAGTAACTGATAACCATTTTCATTCAGTTTGTTTATCCGAATGCCACACAGAAGGTTCTGTTAGCCAGTGTTCAGACAGAGTGCGCAGTAGTAACTGTCTTATTCTCCTATTAGCTTTCTTAGTGTCTTTCTGAATAAACTGTTATGAAATGTCACTCTTAGCCTCTGGGATTTACATTTTTTACAAAGTAGGTGGTCTCTGGTGTGTCGTGCCCATACACTTCTCGTCTAGAATATAACTTCTGACTGAATTTAAAAGCAATGTTTTGACTCATCTGCTATGGAAATAAGTTTAGAAATCAGAACTACTTCAGTTATGTATATCAGATGGGAATCTTCGCAGTTTTAAAAATTTTGGCCACATATTCAAATTATTTTGATTCATGGTCCTATAACATACACCATTGCCAGCAACATTAATTTCTAGATCCTAAAGGAATCTGAAGGACAGTATAACTTCCACTGTTTCGCAATCTCTTCTCTTGGCAAAGTTTAAAACATTCAAGCTGTCCTTAAATAGAGAAAAGCTATATTTTGAGGCTTTCACGTCAGTAGTAAATACTGACAAAAGTGTAAAATATCTAAAGTAATAAAGTTTCTAAAATCCATGCAGTTTCTTGTCTAATTACATTCTGATCATCATGCACATTGTATTTGGCTTTATTTATTTTATATATTTTTTTTGTTTAAAGGCATGTGATTATTGCATATTAAAGGTTGCACATTAATGAAGTATGTTTGAGTAGGAAAGATACTGTGTCATGCCCTCTTAGCTCTGAGGCACTGTTCTGCAAAGTAATTTTTGTGCATGCTGTAAATGATTGCCTGAATCTCATGGTAGCATGCCCACATTCCTAACCTCTGAACAAAATGCCTCAGTAGTGTGGGACATACTGTGAGCAGGGAAAATGGCTCAAAATGTGCTGAGGTTTCTGGTCGTTGACATTTTGATTAGAAGAACGATTACAAATACAATAATTGTTAATGTCTTAAAATATCTTATTTATAAAATTCACTTTGGCAAGGTGCAGGAACTATCTGCTTTCATTCATTAGGACCAAACTATGGGATGAATCCTGCAAGGTGCTGAGCACCCTCACCCAACCTATTGAAGCCAGTGGGAGTTGAGGGCTTGCATCACTTTGATGTTTCTAAGTACCGTGTAGTATCAGGCTTAGAGCTGGGTGACAGGAATGTAAAATAGTCCATGCAGCTAAATAAAAGACATATCTTGCAGCTCTTACTCATGTGATTAACCTGTTGACTTCAGGGGAACTGGAAGGGATGAAGGACTGGGTCCTAATCTTAAACTTTGTTACTTTCAGAAGACCTTACTTTTTACAGATCACATCAGCACAATGTGAATTTGAAGTTATGAGGTAAATGTCTGTTCTAAAACAGTGAGATACTTTTCAACTTAATTTTTTAAAAATTAGGGCCTGATTCTGATCTAAGTGATGCAGTAGTGACTCCAGTGAAATCAGTGATGCTATACCAATATTAAACCAGTGTGAGATCAGAATCAGGCCCTGTGACCTTTAAAGTTTGACATGAGGAACAAACTGCATTTTACTACTACCAAGTTAAGATACTCTGTGTTTTACTTTTATCCAGTAGATTTGATGGTATTTTTGTCACAAATATGACTAGGAGGAATTAGGCACTGGATATATCTGCCGTTGAAGTCAGTTGCCCCATTGACTTCTGAGGCAACTAGATCACACCTTATCTGAGTTATAAATAGTAAACATGAAAACAATCACTTGAAGGATATATAACACAAGGTAGGTGCTTAAATAATTTAGATAATCTAAAAGAGATACCAGTTTCAAAGCAGAGAACCTACAGCAGATTTGATATGCAGCTATATTTAAACACACTCACTTCTCCTGTAGGAGAATTGATTAGGTTTTTATAGGCATTACTCACCAGTATTATAATTTTGATAAATTTTTACCTTTTTGACTTTGCATTTTATTATTGGCATTGTGAGCGCCTTGTGGCACTGAGACTTGTCTTGCTCCTTCCACTGGTGCAGCACTGCTTGAAATACTGGCACCCCAGAATTTTATTTCAGCTCAAAGGTTGTAATTATAGTATAGTCTGAATGAACCACTGCTGCAGGCACCACTTCAAATACATTTTTTGCTTCTCTGCCTGATGGATTATCTTTCCTCCAGTCTCGCCAGGCAGACAGGCAGTTTCAAATTTTTAACAGGTGAGAGTAGTTAACCATCGGAGCAGACAAACAAGGAATGTGGTGGATTCTCCCTCACTTGGAGTCTTTAAAGCAAGACCAATCTCTTTCTGAAAGTTATGCAGTAGTTCAGCCGCAAGTTATTGGGCTAGATGCAGGAATCGCTGGATGAAATCCTATGGCTGTGTTATGCAGGAGGTCAGACTAGATTATCATAGTTGTTCCTTCTGGCTTTACAATCTGTGAACCTATAAATCTGACTACAACCATTTGAATATGGATACAGTGAGGTTGGTCATTAAATCTGTAGAATTTTCTCCTATCAATATACTGTTCTTTATAATGCGTATCTCCATGTCCTTGTTATCCCACCCTATCACAGAAGTCTGCTGTGTATCACATATCCAACATTAGTCTTACAGAACAGACCCTGATTCATTATGCAGCTCCCGTAAGTAATGGTAGTCAAGAGTGGCACTGCTACAGGCATTAGACACTGTGTACAACAGATGCTTCTGTAGTCAGTGTGAATAATCCTGCTGGTTCAAATGCCATCTGTCCACATCACACGTTCTTGTGAAGTGATAATAGAAAAAGTATGCCACTTCCAGAATATTCCATTTCTCAACTGGATGTTAATAAAGAATTAGCCCAAATTTTTCAAATTTGCTTGCCTAAAGCTAGTCGCCTAACTTCACATTTTAAATGTTAACCTTTGTCCTTCAGATTTATCTGAGTAAGTAGGAGCTCTAAGACTCAGCTATAAGACTCATAAAGATGTAATACCTTCATAGTTTATGGAATCAAAGAGGCTTCTCTCCTTAGCTTTTTTAGGGTGTAGCTCATGTGAAGCTGTGTACAAGCTTTTGCCCTTCCTTCTATATGGAAATGCATACGCTAGACCCTACGGTTTAATTTTAATAGGTGAGTGGCACACCACAAAATGGTTCTAAGGCAATCTTGGGGGGATTATGAAGACCAGCAAGAGAGGGGAATTACAGGATCAAGAGCGCTCCACTAAGGATACTCTATCCACAATCCACCAGACATTCATGTCTAGGGACTGTTAACAGCCTCATCTGACCTTAAACATCATGGTGGTGCATGGGGACAGAAGTGATCCTCTAGATAAGACAAGACCCATGCCATGCATGGGTCATCATTCATTGTCAACAACGTGAGTTGCATTCATAAGCAAATTGTAGGAAATGAAATTGTTAAAGAGTTTATCCTGGTCATGTATTTTTCATTGTTAATATGGGTAATATATGGGATTTTAGGCTTAGAGGACAGAAAAATTCATACTGGACATGTGCTAGGCAGCTACAAAGTGAGTGTCATATGTCGGTAGATACACTGTAGCCCTTGGGACAATACTTCAGCCTGAATTTGGACTACTCACATTTGTTCACAAGGCTCCCAAAAGACCTCATATACTGAGTGAGTGCATTTTGGTAGGGTTTTTTTTTTTTTTTTTTTTTTAAACTAAGAGTATTTAGTTCTTTGGATAAAACACAGATATACAGATCCTGATCAAAAATGGGAAAGACTGAAATTCTCTTATCAAGGTACTGCTTACATTATTTTTTAGGCATACACTGCTTGCTCTTGTTATCTGTCTAACATATCACTAGTACCAAAGTTTCTGTCCCTTCAGCTTACGAAGTACCCAGTAAAAATACAGTCAAAATAAAGCATTGGGTCCAAAATCAGTAACAAAGGAATAGAAAGCAATGATGTAAATTTTGCACCTTTATCAGCGTTAAAAAGGCTCATTCGTACATGTGAAAGATACTACTGAGATTAATCTTTTCCAAAATCTCTTTCATGAACCTCTGTCAGTTAAGACATCTGGGACCATAATAAAAATAAGTACATTGATTTTAAGGAGAAGCATTTAAGGGAAGTGGAGCTTGCAGTATATGGATACTTGTAAGTGATATAGAAGCATTCAAGGCCTCACAGACAAATGGAAGCCAGGTATAAAGAACATCTGAAGGAGTCACTTGATACAAAACAGAAACCCACAGTGCTGAGTTAGCAGATGCACCTCTTTCACTGTCTATTTAGGCAGCTAGAAGTCTCAGGCCTGCTCAAGTACTGAATAAAAAGTACATTTTCATGTTAATATTCAACTGTGAAGCTGTTTTAATTGCTTAAACCAACCTACATTTTTAAGGACTAGATCCTGCCATCATCACTCACATTGAATAGTATCTTCCTCTACATATGGTCCCATTATTTCAGTAGTACCTAAAATAATTGCAGTCTTGTAACTCAGTGAAAACAAGGGGACTAATCATGTGAGAGAAGATGATTTGCAGCAGTAAGGGTTCCAAAATTGGAATTTAGATGACACTATTCTTGGTTCTTCAGACCAGACTGATTATTCAAGGCTTTCTGATTTATTTCCTGTAGCAATGCATAGCCCCCCAGAGAAAATGGAAAAGAAAGGAAATGCATGTATTCTATTTCTGGTTGCTGAGGTCCCCACAAATTAGAGCCTGCTTCAAATCTTGTTCTGTTTCTTTTCCTTCCATTTTTTTTCTGACGCCTTTTCTTTCCTATCTGACAGCACTAAAACAGCGCTAAACCTAGTCTCAATTTTCAGAAATGTTCATTAATTTTTGGTGCCCAGCTTTAGACACCTGAAGTTTGATTTTTTCAGAGGTATCAATCACTCATTGCACCCATTGATTCATTTGGTGGTGTGGGTTTTCAGCACCTCTGAAAATCAGAGGTATAGGTGTCTCAAACTGGACACCTAAAATGAATCAATCCTTTGAAAATGTAGGCCCCAAAGTCTAAGAGAGAAGATTCATTTTATTGATACACACAAGCCTTTCCATCCATCCACAGCCATCTGGTAAGTGACACCCATACAGCAGAGCAGTTAATATTCTTCCTCTTGGAGAGCAAGCATATCACAGCCACTTGCTGAATTGTGTCTGATTGGAAGAGAAGGGACCACAGCAATCTCTCATCAGGTATAAATTAGCAATTTACAGGTTAGCCATTTACAATTCTTTCCTAGTAATCCTACATTTTGCTCACTAATACCACATTCTGGCAACAAAGCTCAATAAAAACTAATTTCTAAATTTTATTATGCCAGGCTTAGGAAATGATTATTTCACTTACACTTGCAGGAGAGGAGGGAGAGAGAGAGAGAGAGAAGAAAAGAGTAGCCATTGCTCAATTTAAGTTAACAGCAGCTTCATGGCCAGTTACTAAGGCCAAGTCTAGACTAGAAACTTTTGCTGGTGTAGTAGTGTAAGTTAGGGGTGTGATTTCTTACCCTCCCTCCCCCCCAACATTTCTATATTGGCAAAAGCCCTAGTGTAGACTCAGTTATACTGACATAAAAGTACTTTTGCCGGTATAGCTTATTTTGCTTGGGGAACCAATATAAGCTGTTCCAGCCAAAAGCCCCTTTTTGCCGTTTATAAACTGTGTCTACATGAGGAGGATTTGTTGGTATAGATGTACTAGTACAGATCTACCTGGAGATATTTTCTAGTGTAGACCTGGCATGACATAGGTAGGGCTCCGCTTCTGGAATGGCTTCTTAATAAGTACTGTAATCTTCGAACAAGTACCTACTGGAACCAGTATGGAGGTAAGTGAGCTTGAGGAAAAATGAATGTGATGTTCTAGTCCCAAAAATCAAGGATATAATTTTAGCATCTAATGTGGCATTGAGGGAGGGAGTGTGGCAGAAGAGATACTATTACATTTTTGTACATCACCTGCCATTCTGGTATAGAGCAATGGTGAGCACTCTGCTGTCATGATAACAATAAATAAAGTTTAACCCCATCTTTCGCTAGTAAATGATTTATTTGATTTTTAAGGCTGTTGGGAGAATTAAAAAAAAAATTAGCAAGCAAGTAGCAAAATTGTTTATTTTTTGTTTATTTTAATCCTTGCCCTTCTCCCCATGTTTTTTTAAAAGGCCTTGACGGGCAGGTGCAGAGGGAAATCATGTACATGGATCAAGATACATGAACACTATATACAGTAGTAGATATACATTACAAGTAAATGATACAAATCATACTATTTGTTGCAACAGTACCATTAAACATAGTTTGGGGCATAGGCAGTTGGTGCAGCTGGGTTGTTACAACCCAGAAGAACATGTTTTTGGTATGGCATAAACACAGGTGTTGATTGTGGCTCTGTTATCTCTCAGTAGGTGTAGGGAGTAGATGATGTAGGAATACGTGTTTTAAATATGGCTAGTAGGCAAGCAGCCCAGATACATTAAATCAGTTGCTTTTCCTCTGTGATTAAATATCAGATCCATGATCTTGTACAACTCCCTGATTATAAAACCAGTTCAAACCAAACTGCAGAAAAGGGAAATGCTATATATATATGACCAGTTTGTTTAACTGATACACCTTGGTTTGTTTAAGGATAGTAATTGCAATTATGAAATGATAGGATGAGTTGGTTAAGGAAACTTGATCCAAGTTAATAGCTATATGATACAGCATACAAATTTCCCAGGTATGACAAGTATAACTGTCAGAATAGACTTTGAGCTTAGTTACGTGTCTTGGGAGTGGTCTAGAATGTGAAGAGTCACTGGCAGCATGTGCTGGAAACTTTGAAAAACACGGTCATTTTATGCTTTTTTGGGACCAGCAATAGCTTGTAAGAAGTGGAGAAGGGAGAACTCAGCATCTTGCCAGAGAGTAAGACTGAAATGGATAGATATGTTAATTCCTGTATACTGAGCTCTGGGACTGGAGTGCAAGTACCATATTTCCCCCACCTAATCTCATAGAAAGAGCTTCAAGCGTGCATCAGTCTTCATGCACAAAGAAGAATGAACTTCACGCTTATGTGATTCAACTGAGGACAGAGTGAGCTGTAAAATTGGGTGGTTTAGCTAAATGGAAACTTCTCAAAAGTGAATGTAGAGCATCTGAGAAAATAAAGTGACAGAGTCTTTGCTCAATGTCTTTGCTCAATGGAAAGGAGGCTGGAAGCTGCTGGAAACTGGATATAAATCTGGATGATTTTATTTTTTTGCATGTGAAATTCCCATGAGGTAACAGGGAAGCCCTATGGACTTGATTCTGTTCTCTTACACAATGGTTTTAAACCCATGTTAGCTGCACTGACTTCAGTAGAGTGATTCTTTGATTTACATTGCTGTAAGTGAGAAGAGAATCATGTCATTGGACCTCTTGATTGGTGCAGTACAGTTCTGTCCTGTCTATCTTTGTTTTCATCACCTGCTCATCACCATGGTATCTGAAGAGAGTGGAGCACTGTGGAGATGTGCTTTTGGCTGCCAGGGTTGCTGAATTAAGTGGGCTGTAGCTTTTTGCATCAATTGGACTAGGGACAGGATCTTAAAAGCTGTAAAGAGAAGGCAGGATATTATTTATGAAGGGAACTAAAATACTTCTGGGAGCCCAGTTGCACAGAGAAGAAAGAAAATACGGTAAATAAGAAATCTTTCATGGAGGATAACATGCATGGTAGTGACATGCCCAACTGAACATCAGTTGTATCAGATGAAATCATGCAAAAGTAACATGTTTCTGGAGGAGAGCTATCAGTGTAGAATGGAAAAAGATCAGACTCTCAGCTGGTGTAAATTGGGATAGCTTCAATAACTGCAGTGGAACTATGCTGATTTATACCAGCTCTGGAGCTGTCCCAGAATGAGAATCCAGAAGATTTAAAAGGCTAAAATCTACAGCTTTTGTTATTAGTATCAACAATTTAGTACATTTAACGGTTAGCCCAGGCTCTTTTCTGTGCTAGTTACTGCTTATAGTTTTAATTTAGTAAAATACTTAAGCATTTGCTTCATTTTAAGCATGTACTTAAGTGTTTTGCTGAATCATGACTTTAAAAAATAAGTTTCTTGTTGATAGTTGTCCACGCACCAATAATGGCAGATATTTTAAAAAGAGACTTATGACTTTCACCAGGGATTAATTTGGCCCATAATACTAAGTACGTCTTTCAAAATCTATCCATGAGCCAATAATTGCAGAGAAATCTGTCTGCAAACATTGTGTACATAGAAGAAAATGTTCTCATGTCTGTCTTTGAGCTTCTAACTAGCCAGGCTTCTGTGTTTATGGAGCCAAAACTCAATGTGCTTTGAGTTGCTCCTTCTTTTTGTTGCTTGTGTGCCCCTGTAGTATAAATAATATCTAGCAGAGCTTATTTCAAAGTAAAATTCAGTACATGAGTTTTTAAAATGTTCCTTAATTTCTAATACAGAGATATTCTGTAGGGGAAAGATTAGTGACCAAAGTATCCTGAGAGACCACAGATTTGACTCCGCCTTCACTGTTCAGCATGAACTAAAGTACCAGGAAACTTACTTTGTATTGGTCTTTCTGATAAAGGCCCAGAGAAGAGCTACAAAAATGATTTAGAAAACACCACCCCTTATGATCAGCCACAAGAGACGATTTGGAGGCAGCTTGATCATGATGACCCTTAAACCCTAACACAAAGCAAAGATATCTGACCTTAATGCTAGATGGTAAATGATAGATAAGCTATCTGGCCCTTAATTTAGTGCATGAAAGCATAACAGAATCCAATGACTGGAAATTGAAGTTAAAAAACAAATGAGGAGTACGTTTTTAATAGTGAGGGTAATCGACCATGGGGATAGCTCACCAAAGAACGTGGGAATTCATCATCACTTGGAGTCTTGAAATCAAGACTGAATATCTTTCTAAAAGATAAGCTTAGTTCAAGCATAAATGATTTGGGCTTGATCATATTCCCTTCACAGTAAGGAAGAATAATTCTCTCCACTGGAGGAATCACTTATTCTTTAGCCCATGTTATGCAGAAGGTCAGACTAGATCAGTGGTTCTCAACCCATTTACCATTAAAAATGGTAAAGGGCTGCATGTGCAACTCTCTATGTGTTATGTGGGACACATCCACACAATATATATACTACCTGCATGGCCCTGAGGGTGTCACATGGGCTGCAACTGTGTGCTGGTTGAGCCACAAGTGGCCCATGGGCTAGGGGTTGGGAACCACTGGACTAAATGATAATGTGGTCCCTTCTGGCGTTAAAAATCTATGAACCATGGTGCTGTCAGCTCTGCATGGACTTCAGAGACCTCATGGCACTTCCAGTTTGCCTTTGTCCTTGGAAGAAATGTCCTCTTTCCCATGCTGTTGTGTGGGAAACACTGTACATCTACACTATTCAGTTTGTGTGAAGCATTTTAGAACCCTTTAGGATGGGAGGCACTATATAAATATGAAATTTCAGGTGAAGTCAAGATATTTACTGTGTTGTTACTGAGCTGGCTGAGTGCTGAATGAACCTGGTTTTTACCCTTTGCGCCACACCAAAGGCTATGAATGCTGCATGACTCATGCACCTGCCTTTGCTGTTGAACACCTTCTGCAGGGATTGAACACTGCTTGTCTCTTCCTGTCTAGATTTGCTCCTGCAGTGTCCATGCATTTTCTCTCTACCAGTTTGAAGGATAAGTGATGCAGCAGTGAATCTGGAAATGTGAAAGCGTTGCTCATTTAGCTCACTGACCATTGACGACAGCCAAGATGATTAGAGGAGCTCAGAGGATTTTCTGTGAGGGAGTAGCCTGGGGAGGTCTGAGGTGCCCTGAAAGAGACTTTGAGGAGAGGAAGTTGATGGTGAGGAGGTGGAAAGAAAAGAGATGAGAATAGGAGAAATACAGAAGATGGGGACAATCCATTTGCAACAAGGTGACAGTTCCTAGGATTCTCTGTTACAACGCAGGGCTCCTCTACTGAGCAACTCTGAATGCAGGGACTAGAACCATAAAGGTGCAGGGTAATCACAGCTGGCTCATAATAGCAGGGGATGTTGTTAGCTCCAGTCAGAAGGTAAGAAGGATTGGAGTGTTTCTTAGGGGCAGTGGGAACTAGGAGCTGGGATGGAGGAGGCCCTGTAAGGAAACCCTAGGAATAGCCAAGCCTGAGGTGAAGCATAGGTTGTGGTTTATGTTTGTTTTTGGTATTTAGTTACCAGTAAAACCTTACAAGTGGGCAAATTTGGACTATATGTAATATGTATGTGCACTGTTGCAGCACGGTGAAAACTCCACCAACTTATACATAGAGCACTTCTTGTCAGGCATGAGGCATTATTGGAGTACTAGACAATTTCCAAATCACAGATAGGGAAAGTGTGGGTGGGGGGATTTGGAGTAAGGAGCTTTTAGAAAATGAGATGGATATTTTCTTTATTTTGGCTTTAAAAGTAAGTTTTCCAGGGCAAGGATTCTGCATTTGGGATTAAAAAAAACCTCCAGAAATATTAGTTTCTTCCATACTTAATCTTTCCCTTCTCTCCAATATTTCATTTTGAATTAATTGCAGTGTCAGTGCTGGCCAGTACTGTGGCTTCCTGCTGGAATTTTGGTTCTAGTGTGTAAGAAGCCACTCGGAGTCCATTTAAAATATGTCCATTGGTAAGGCTAGACCAGTTGTCCTTCCAGAACTCTCACTGTCCATTGGCAAAATAAGAAGGAATGTGGTGTTTTCTTCCTGAGCAATGGCTGATAACAATCAGGATATATAACATATACAAAACAATAAGCACAGTATACTCTGTATATAGACATGGGATGTGTATGTATGTAAGAACGAGAGATTACAAAACTAAATACATGGGCCTAATGTGCTCGTATCTCATGTACCTAGCTTCCATTTTATACAGGAGCACCAGAAAACTGAAGTGATCTTCTATGCATTAGCAGGAGTGTTGTAAGCAAGACACAAGTAGTAATTTTTCCGCTCTACTCTGCTTTAATTAGGTCTCAGCTGGAGTATAATGTCCAGTTCTGGGTGCCACATTTCAGGAAAGATGCGGACAAATTGGAAAAAGTACAGAGAAGAGCAACAGAAATTATTAAAGGTCTAGAAAACATGACTTCTAAGGGAAGATTGAAAAAAATTGGGTTTGTTTAGTCTGGAGAAGAGAAGACTGAGGGGGGACATGATAACAGTTTTCAAGTACATAAAAGATTGTTACAAGGAGGAGGGAGGAAATTTGTTCTCATTAAGCTCTGAGGATAGAACAAGAGGCAATGGGGTTAAATTGCAGCAAGGGCAGTTTAGGTTGGACATTAGGAAAAACTTCCTAACTGTCAGAATCGTTAAAACACTGGAATAAATTGCCTAGGGAGGTTGTGGAATCTCCATCATTGGAGATTTTTAAGAGCAGGTTGGACAGACATCTATCAGGGATGGTCTAGAAGATAATACTTGGTCCTGCCTTGAGTGCAGAGGACTGGACTACAAGACCTCTTGAGGTCCCTTCCAATCCTACACTTCTATGATTCTATGCCTGACGTGACTATGCTATAGCAAAGCACAACTTTTCCTGCCTTACATGAAAAATTAAATATTTAATATTATATATTAAAATAAAACTATTGAACATTATGATCTCGGAGAGTCTAATTTAGCTGGGCTTGAACTGAGGAGCAAGAGAGGAACAGGTCATACAGCAGTTTCAAATCTTCTCCAACTTTTATAAGTTACTGAGCAGCAAATGGAAAAAATAAAACACTCTCACTTACCTGCTCACAAATCACATTGCACAAGTTGAGGAAATTTTGAAAATTACTGAGTGGGTAAAAAAGGAAAAGAAGCAAAAGAAAGAAAAAAGCCATCATTGAAACATAGACATAATTCATTCTATTGAATTCAGTAGCAAATAAGAAAGAAATGGGGAAAACAAAAAGTTTAATTTTTTTTTTCAGTTTTCAGAAATCAAATCTAAAAATTTTAATTCACTTAAAAATTTCCCCTGAAAAAAAATGGATGAAAATTTTTCATTCAAAAATATCACGGGGGAAAATTTTTTTTACAAGTGCTAATAAATAGTAAACTAAATTAAATACCTGATGTAACTGCATTGGTTTTGATGGAGTTTCACTATGTATGTATTTACCCAAGGTTGTTGATGTAAAGGAGATAAGCAAACCAGCACAACTAAACTTTTCTTTGGCCGCAAGCTGAGTATAATTGACACTTAACACTTCAGATACATTTTCTTACTTTCCTGATTTGACAGTGAAGGTGATTAAAATTCAGAAAAAAACACAACTGGATTTCACTAGGTGTATAAAACATCAGTATTTTTAACATCCGTGACTCATTTAGCTGCCCTTTCCCAGTCATCCTAGTTTCTACAATGGTAACATCAATTCTTTCACTGGTCATGGAGCTGTGCAAATTGTTCTTAGGAAAACCTGAAACCAGGTGCAAGTGACTTGATTTCATTAAAGGGACAAGGTGGGTGAGGTAATATTTCATTAGAAAATTGATAGACCAGATTTGTCAAAAGTTTTTCAAATGTTTTGTGTAGCTCTGGCCCCAACTTCATTTTGAAACCATGTGAAAGTTACAGGTTCACTTTGAGGCGTCAGTATGATTTGTATCTAAAACTCAGAGCAAAGCTGTGAGAGTGCCAGACTGGGCATACTGAAACCAAAGCAAATTCCTCCAGGAACCCTGGGAAAGCAAACACTGCTGGTTTTTAGTGAGCTCTTTCCCCCTCCTTTTTAGTGCCGATGGACGTCCAAGGTGCAAATGCTAACACTTCTGCTTGTGGGCTGGTGTTAGAGGCACACAATTGTTCACATCTTCAAAGTGGAGGCAGGAATTTGTGCCCATAAAGCTGTGCACCGGCTCAAATTGAGACCGAGGCCTCTAATATTTTACATTAGTGGATCTCAGACTTTTTTATCTTGTGGTTAGTTCTTAAAATAGATCCTCTTATGGATCTTCTCCCCTCATAACTCTCATCCCGCACCTTCCTTGCAGTAACTAAAAATATGATTGTTGCAGGAATAAGGAGACAGTAAGTAACTTGTTTTATAGTGACTGGTATGGCTGCTCTGTTAGTTTTCTCCCCTATTGTATCTATGCTGTTTTTCTTCTCCTGTATGATATGGTTTATGATTATTAATTGTACCAAATCTCATCTCTCGTATGCAGCTCTCTCTGCTCTCCTCTCTCCAGATCATTTTACAGTTTGGTTCTATGATCCCCTGTGTTTGTTCCCCCTCCAATTGTAGGCTTCGAGCCTGCATAATTCATAATTCTTACCCTTTACAACCATTAAATGCTTAACTTTACCACCATGAATAGTCCTGACTTCTCATGGTTGTAAACTTAAGCATGTGTGTAAGTGTTTGTAAGATTGTGGGCCTAAGTATCAACTGCAAATTTGCTCATGGTTGAATTTTCATTAAAGAATCGCTGGACAAAGTAAGACAAGAAGTTGAAAGGTGGTTGAGGTCTTTTGTTTTTAATTAAAAAAGGTGTATGGAAATCTTGAGAGTCCTAGCCTGGACTACAGCTAGCAAGTAATAGAACTACTTAAAGAGGGATTATCATAGGTTCTCACAAATCAAAGCTCTGTGTCTCTTTGAAACCAAGTTTTGATTTTAGGAGCTGTGTTTTTCTTAAATTTTAGAATAGCATCAGTAATACACGTGCAGCAGGATTTTTCAAATGTAGCAGTATTCAACAGGCACATTTGATGTTCTACATTTTCATGTTTCTACAATCCCTTTCTGGATAATACTTAGCTTAAGTTTTACATAAAAGGTAGAGAGCTTGATCCTGCCAAGGCAAAGACAAAAATTACATCAACTTCAACAGTGAAGGATCAGACACAAAGAGGATTAAAAAAAACCCCAAACCTTCAAAGCTCCACAGAAAGCAAACCCTGGTTAAAGGTAGCTAGCTGGGAGAATGGGCCTATAATAACTGCAAACCAAAAACTAACACTTAGATTCAACTGAAATGCTTCTCATAAATGGAAATTGCATGATCAAATGAGTCATTATATTTATTTCATTTTCTTTTGATACATCTGATTAGGAGCTAAGGAATTGTGGAAAAATGTATGAAAATGACATGCTTCTTTGTAAACTGAATTTATTGGTTACACTATATTTGCAGAAGGAGAGAGATAATTGAGGTTAGTGCATGTTTTTTATGATATTGTATGTTTGATTCTTCCTTCCCTGCTGCAATGTATTGGATACAAATTGGAGGGGAAACAGCTAACTGGAGAATTAAAGTTTTAAGGTTACATATATAGTTAAATGTAACACACACAGTTATTTTTGAGATACTGCACTCCAAGTTTCCTTATCTGTGGCAAAAGCAACTGCTTCCTTATTGTCTGAGTAACTGTTGTGTACACAGGGCTAGATTCTGCTCTCATTTGTACTGGTTTAACCTGGAATAATTTGAGTAAAGTCAGTGGAGTTATTCTGGATTTACATCGGTTTTAATGAGAGCAAAATCTGGCCCAAAGTCTTTAGCTCTTGCTGTTGCACTAAATAGGTGTGTTCAACCTTTACCCTTTTTGAGAGAGTAGCAACTGTTACGTGACTTGACATTTTAGATTAATAAATCATCCTTTTTTACCTTTCAGATTTTCTCTAGTTAGTTACCAACAAGAGAATTTACAAGGGCAAACATGAGTAAAAAGGAAAGACAGGGATGATGATTAACTAGAAGGTCTGTAATTATTGTAAGCTGTAGCTTGCATACTGCTTCCATCTACAGAGATAATTGCCTTTCACCGAGTTATAATTTCACTGCTTTGTTTCAGAGCACAGCAGTGCAAAGAATGCATTTATTTTATTATTTTAAAATAGCTAAGAATACCTTGTGTATTCTCTGGCTTTAAACACAGGGTGACAGAAAATAAAAAAATAAATGTCTTTGAAGAACAGGTAAAACTAGAACACTTTTTCCTGAACCCTTTACCCCTTAACCATTTATCACACAGGTTAACCTCGTAAGTGTCCACAGAAAAAATTTACATTTTATTTGAATCCGAATGACTGTTTTTAAGATGGATGGTTATGATTGTTTTGTGGTTTAAAGTTGTTCCCAAGCTGGCACTTAAAAGGCAGAGTTAAAGGTGGGTTTTTTTTTTTTTGATAATATAAATTATGCAGCTTTTTGAATGCTTGTTGGAGGAGAGTTATAAAGTGGAACCTTAACTTAGAATTTCCAGATTTGCTAATTTTATGTTTTTTGAGAAAATGACAGAATTTTCTTAAGGGTTTTTTGGCTGAAGAAAGTGATACATTTGTTCAACTTTAACTCGTTTTTTGAGTGGGATGTCCTTAGGTGTTTTTTAAGTTTAGGAATTGCTCTGTGACAGTTGTCTGTGAAGATCTTGCAAGTTGCTTGAAGACGCTGGAAGACCTTGAAGTCCATGCAGGGGTAGATCCTATTCTGTCCCAAATAGTCTCCTGCCTCCAGATGTTGTTTCTACCCTTTCATCATTACCATACCAGATCCTTTTGTCTCCCATAAGGCTTTAGTCATAAAGCTTGAGTCAGGGTATATGCAATTTACAAAGCATGAATCCAACTGATGCATGCATATAACGCATGCTTTGTACTGTGTATGTATATTGTTAAATGGATAATCATCTACATGTGTTGTTTGTGTGATAGCTATTATTTAAATATTTAAAGTTATATGGAAGCCACTACATGTTAAATACGATGGGAGAAGGACATAAGAAGGCCATACTGGGTCAGACCAATGGTCCATCTAACCCAGTATTCTAGTCCATCTAGTCCAGTATTCTTCCGACAGTGGCCAATGCCAGGTGCTTCAGAGGGAGTGAACAGAACAGGTAATCATCAAGTGATCCATCCCCTGTAACCTATTCCAAACTTCTGGCAAACAGCAGTCCCTGCCCATCTGGCTAATAGCCATTGATGGACCTATCCTCTATCAATGTATCTAGTTCTTTTTTGAACCCTGTTGTAGTCTTGGCCTTCACAACATCCTCTGGCAAGGAGTTCCACAGGTTGACTGTGCATTGTGTGAAGAAATACTTACTTTTGTTTGTTTTAAACCTGCTGCCTATTAATTTCATTTGGTGACCCCTAGTTTTTGTGTTATGAGAAGGAGAAAATAACATTTCCTTATTTATTTTATCCACACCAGTCATGATTTTGTAGACCTCTATCTAATCCCCCTTAGTCATCCCTTTTCCAAGATGAAGTCTTAAGTCTTCCAAGTCCCAGTCTTAATCTCTCCTCATATGGAAGCTTTTAATCATTTTTGTTGCCCTTTTCTGTACTTTTTCCAATTCTGATATATCTTTTTTGAAATGGGGTGACCAGATCTGCATACAGTATTAAAGATGTGGGTATATCATGCATTTATAAAGAGGCAATCTGATATTTTCTGTCTTATTATCTGTCCCTTTCCTAATGATTCCTAATGTTTTGTTAGCTTTTTTTGACTGCTGTGGAGTGGATGTTTTCAGAGAACTATCCACAATGACTTCAAGATCTCTTTCTTGAGTGGTAACAGCTAATTAGATCCCATCGTTTTATATGTATAGTTGGGATTATGTTTTCCAATATGCATTATTTTGCATTTATCAGCATTGAATTTTCTCTGCCATTTTGTTGGCCAGTCACCCAGTTTTGTGAGATCCCTTTGTAACGCTTCACAGTCTGCTTTGGACTTCACTATATCAAGTAGTTTTGTATCATCTGCAAATTTTGCCACCTCACTGTTTACCCCTTTTTCCAGATAATTTATTAATAAGTTATTTATGAACAGTACTGGTTCCAGTACAGACCCTTGGGGGATACCACTATTTATCTCTCTCCATTTTGAAAACTGACCATTTATTCCTACCCTTTGTTTCCTATCTTTTAACCAGTTACTGATCCAGGAGAGAATCTTCCCTCTTACCTCATGACATCTTACTTTGATTAAGAGCCTTAGGTGAGAGACCTCATCAAAGGCTTTCTGAAAATCTAAGTACACTATATCCACCGGATCCCCCGTGCCTACATGCTTGTTGATCCCCTCAAAGAATTCTAGTAGATTGATGAGGCACGATTTACCTTTACGAAAACCATGTTGACTCTTCACCCAAGAAATTGTGTTCGTCTATGTGTATGATAATTCTGTTCAGTACCAGGCAAATTAGTTGAAAGTATAGTAATGAAGTTAGGCATACTGGAATGTAATTGCTGGGATCGCTTCTGCAGCCTTTGGCATCACATTAGCATCACTTTAGCTATCCTACAGAAGCTGATTTAAATGATAGGTTACATGCCACAATTAGTAGTTCTGCAATTTCACATTTGAGTTTCCTCAGAACTCTTGGGTGAATACCATCTGGTCCTGGTGACTTATTACTGTTTAATTTATCAGTTTGTTCCAAAACTTCCTCTAATGACACCTCAATCTGGGACAGTTCCTCAGATTTGTCACCTAAAAAGAATAGCTCAAGTTTGGGAATCTCCCTCACATCCTTTGCTGTGAAGACCGATGCAAAGATTTAATTTAATTTCTCCACAATAGCCTTAGCTTCCTTGAGTGCTCCTGTAGCATCTCGATTGCCCAGGGCCCCACTGGTTGGAATTTTGTGTAGGTAAATCTGTTTCAGAGAGATGCTGAACCAAAAGAGTACTAGGGAAAGCTGTAAAAAATGGACATCATTTAAAAAACCTGACATATCTGAAACTCAGCATGTGATTTGTCCCACGCTTTCCAAAAATATTAACCAGTTATGATATGTGAAATTTCGGGTCAATGTGATTTTGGTTTTGTTAAAGTTGGGCCTGTACTCAGAAGTTACCTTTAACCTTAATTAAGATGGCTTGAGTGCCTCTCCATAATATCTCACATAATTAATACTGTTAAGGCTTCTTGGTCTGTTAAAATGAACAACTGAAGAAAAGTCTAAAAATGAAAACTATCCCCAGGGCTTGGTGCACATGGACTTGATAAATTCAGAACGTGGCCACGTAACAGCAGTAAACTCAATACTAAGTTTATCGTAGTTTTGGAGTCAATAGCAAACAAACGTATTAGGATTTATACTACTAGAGCAAAAATGGGAACTGGCAGGATTCCCATTTGTGAGAAGTCATGGTACATCTGGTATAGAGCTTCAGAAATACAGACAGAACTCATTTGCTTTGTTCTTTCCATTGCATTATCACCAAAATGTTATGTGGAGCCTTTAAAAAATGTGTACAGTGGGCCCAGCAGAGCAAAAATTGTAATTCAGTGCTGAGTTAGCAGCACCTGGTGATCAGTGCCGTCCAAAGTAGCTGATGTGATCATTATGGAAAATGGTCACATCTATCACTCAAAGATCAGTCAGGCTGTCCACATGGCAAGCTAGAGGCAACTACAGTGAGGGCAAATTCACAGAAAACAAGCTACAAGAAGACCTCCAAATACATACCAATATATTTTTCCACAACACACACAAAACCCAACAGGATAAACTGGCCAACCACAAAGCTTCTTCCCATCCTCAGCATGCCCTTCGTGGGGTGGGGTGGCGTAAAGCCTGCACTGCTCTGTGTCCGCTGTAGTTGCTCCCTATTTGTGGCAGTGCTGCAACACATTGTAGTGGATAGGCCAGAATCTGGCCCCAGGTTCCTAATGGGAAGCTGGCTCCAATCATAACTAAGGAGTGGCTACTGCCATTCTACAGTACTGTTTGGTATTTTGTGCCGGGTTTTGAGATAGTTTGGAATAGTGGTGAAGAGCATTATATAAAACCAAATTCAATTGGAATTCACATTCATATTTGGTCTGGAAAACAAATGCTTAATTTGAGCCTTTTATTTAAACATTTTCTTTATTTTATTAAGAAAAATACAAAACCCAAACAAACCCTCCCTGCCCCTCAACAAATAGAGACAATGCAGTGTGTAAAACATTTACATTAACAGAACAGTCATTATTACCAACATCAGAATAAATACAAGCCATCAGGGCTCATCACAGAAAATAATTTAGCAATTCCATTTGGTGTATTGCAGACATCTCCCTCTTTTAAAAACTAAACAGCACAGTTGAGAAAGAACCTTTCTTTCAGTGCAATTTGGGGTGTATTCCAAGGATTTAAGCTATTCATTAACTCAAATATATCCAATTCAATATTCAGCCCCATAGGGGATTTTTCAGAGTTTAAGTTTACATTTTGTTTTTAATGGTTTATTTTTTTAATGATGTTACTCAGATAATTTTTTCATTTTAAAGTATATCCCTGTTCTTTTATCAGTCATGTCTACTGTAGTGTTACAATCTAGACTTGCATAGCAACACTTAGCTAAGGGAGGGGCTGCTGTAACTGAGTTGATATGCCCACAGGTGTATGCATTACTTGCCTTGCTGTCATAGGAAAAGGTTTTCCTATCAGTATAACATAGATCAGATTTTACAGTGAGAAGGTTAATGATAGGAGGAAAATTACAAAAAAAAAAAAAAAAAAAATCAGCAAATATTCCCTCTTGACCTTTGGGAAAGCTCAGATCCATATCTGAACATCTTCACATCCTACCCCAATTTGATTCCAAATATTATTCTTGTTAATTTTGGCCCTGCTGTGGAATTTGTATGCTTGGTGCATTTCCCTTCCCTGCACTGGAGATTTGAGGGCTGCAAATGCACTATGTGGATTTCATGCTGCTTTCTGTGCATTTTGGAGACAGCTGGTTGTACAAAGATTATCGGGGAAAGGTTTTAGTAGGAACATGGATTTGCCCTACTGGGATCAGAGCCTTGTTCTCCTAAGTAGAGTATCCGGCCTCCCAAGTGACATTACCTGATGCTTTAGAAGAAGGTGCAGCCTTTCCTGTACCCTTTCTGTTCCCACTGAACGTATAGGTACACCCACATGTGTACATACAGTTACACCCAGCCATTGTGCAGTGCTGCAAATGAGGTGAAAAATCTTACCCCGACCCCTGCAAACAATTCCTTAAAGCATGAGATTTGATTGCACTTAGATTAGTTTACATAGCTATTATTTAGTTAGTTAATAATGTTGAACGGTCCCATTCAAATCTAGTGTTAGTGCCACAAGCACACATGGCGCTCTGAAGATTGAGGGTGGAACTTTCAGAAGCATCTAAGTGATTTAGGTGTGGTCAACACTTAAAATGTTTTACAGGCATAACTATATCAGCAAGGGTGTGTGTGATCTTTCTTACTGGTGTAATTGCTGTAGTAAAAGCCTGAGTATAGATGCAACTATATTGATATGAGGCACTTTAACCAGGGTAGCTCTATTTCCCTTTGGCCAACCAAAGGTATAAGTATTTTATATCAGTATAACTGCAGGTACATTAAAGGCATTTTGCTGTTTTATCTATGCTGGGATAGTTAAAAAGCAGTAAAACTTTGAAGTGTAGTCAAGCGCTTAAAGGCACTTTTGCTCCTGTCAGTGCCATTTTGGTGTGATGTGACTTAGAGGCTTTTGGAAATCCCATCCTGAGTTTCTCTTGGGAGATGCTGAATCCCCTCCTGCTTCTTGTGGTCAATGGGCATACAGCACCATTCAGGATCTGACCCTTGGTGCATTTGTTCACAGGTACCTCTGATATGACTGCTTGAATTTGCACATAGCTGGGAGTAGGAGTAGAGATGCAGCAGTCTGTGAGGTAGACTGTGATTCTCCTACAGAAATTGCCTTCACAATTACTGGATGACTAAGAACTGGTGAAACTGCAGTGACAAACAAAGGCAACATTTTGAAATACCGAGGGATTGGAGTGGGAGGGGAACGGCGCATTGACTCAGATGGAAAGGAATTTGGAAATGCAAGAAATAGAGGGAAATGCTTGTGTGAACATTATCAGCATTTATTTTAAAAACAGGCAAACAAGTGTGTACTGGGCACATGAAACTGGAATTGAGTTGTGTGAATGTATATTATTGAAAGATGAAGGCTGGGGAGAAGGCGGTTTCTGAAGAAAAACTGAAGGAGAGTGTCTAATAATAGAAGATCATTTGAGTTTTGATAATTCTCATGCTGCTGCTGCTATTATTCATTTATATTATGGCAGTGTTAAAAGGCTCCAGTCAGGGCCCAGAGAGGGACAAGGCATCTTCATTTACATTAAAAAAACCCCCAAAAACCCCACACACCCTGTATTCTCCTCTGAGTGCATACCATGGAAAATCATTAGTCTCACAATAATACCCACCATACAGATAATTGAGGAGGCAGAAACACACACTCAAGAGATATCAACATGTTTAGCATCTGCTAAACTAAAATTAATTCAAAGGAATTGTTTAAAAAGCATTTTTACAAAGGCATTTGTCCCTCGCACCGTCCATATTTTGAAAGGCTGCCTTTGCCCAGTGCTAGATACTGACTGAGTGCTTCTTGTACGTGTGCGTTACTTTTTCAAGTGCTCTCCTTTTCATGTGATAGTAATCTGAGACTTTTCCGTTACATGAGGCTCTTAACAAAAGATTGTAATTCCACCAGCTTTGTTTGGGAAGGTACCATTGTCTCTAGTGTATGCCTAGATGTTTTTAAAAAGTCCAGGAGGAGATACATGCTTTCAGCTTTTCACTGAAGGGCTTGGACTGTACGTTCCATTGAGGGCTTTGGATTGTAAAAGCTGGCTGAATCAAGGTTTCAAGATCCTTTTAGCCCTTCCCCTGCACCCCCACCCCCTTGCCCTTGGTACAGCCTTCCTTTCCTCTACAATGCTTTATGCTAATCAAATGACATCACCACTAAATACACAGTGAGTGGCTACTGATTATATTACAAACCAGCCAGCAGAAAGGTCTGAGGAGGTGTGTGCTGCTGCTGTTGCTCCTGGAAGCTTTGCAAAGGAGGGCATTGGATGGCTCCATGCTGCTTTCTTACTTGGGGTTGAATCTGAAACTTGCTTTTATTTTATGGTTTAATTGCATTAGGGTTAGGTTAGCAACTGAAACCAACTGCAAGCACTGAGAGTTCCATGGAGTAGGGGGAGAAAAAAAAAACCCTGGTGGTTTAAATTTGAATCCGCTACGGGCAATTTACCATCAACCCACACTACTGGATTTTGAACTGAAGCTGTTATTTACTTAAGGTTCAGCTAGAGCATTTTCACTGGGGCCGGGGGCCAACCTTCTGAGGAAGCAGGGATTTGCTTGGATGTGTGGTGGAGAAAGCTGTGGGGTTTTTATGCTGCAGTTCCACACTGAGTTCTAAATGGAATTACAAAAGTCAAGCAGTGTGCCAGGGCCATTGTCCCTGGGTTATGCAGCTCAGGTGCCATATAACTATAATCAGTTAGAGGGAAGATTCAAGCAGTTACAAGGTAAGCCTGTGCCTTTTTCTTAACAGTTGCTATGATATGATGCCTGTAAACATACTAGCATGAGCTGGCCTGGTTCTATAACACGCAGAGGCCAAGAGTGCTGCTGTAATAAATAGTTTTGCAGTCTTTTAAAAAATGCTGTAAATCCTCTGTTCCTCTGGGAGTGCCTTGGTCTCACGCAGTATGTGGACACGAGCAGCTTCATAGGTGATAAGAGGACTACCCCAGGCCCAGTCATTTAGAACAATAGAAAAGTGGGGGAGCAGTGAGGGAGTGGTCTTTTTGTTCGAAACCCCTCTGCAAATTACAGTTGTGAATATGATGTTTAATCATGGAATTTTAATTTAGTTGTGGTGCAGTTAGCAGTGCAGGAGCTACTTCGGATCCCTGCCATACAGCAGCTTTTTGTAAAATGTAGCCTGACATTTTCAAATCAAGAATGGTCACTTTTCTTACAGGTATATTAATTTGCTCAAATGGTGACACTTCAGAATCTGTAGTATAAGGAAACACTGACATACTGCAATGATCCCATTCTTCTCTGCCATTTATTTATTTTACTTTTAGAGGGAGAAGAGTATATTTTAATGTCTATTATTTAATTTCTGTTTTGCATGACAATGGGAAATTGACATTTGTTTCTAGAAATACTCTTGTGTCCTACAGAAAGCATTGCAGGGGCAGTGGAAATCTAGAGTATCATCAGTGTAAAAGAACAGAATGAGGCTCAGCGTCTTTTTAAAAAAATGACACTGCGAGTTCCAATGTTCTTCTGGGTCTGGCATGTCTTAGGGATGAATGAAACTCACATATTGCTGTTTGAAAATCAAAAAGAATTCATAATCAAAACCAAAATCCTCTTCAGTTTTCAAATCCATGTGACTCAGTAAATATTCCCAGAGCAGTCCAAGTGCAGTGAATTTTAACCCCACTGTACATGTTTATGTTACTCTCTTCAGTGCCACAAGTGTAGTACTGTGGTTCTTGCCAGAGAGGAAGAACTGTGTTTAGCACAAAGAATGATTTTATTTGGCTTAAACAGGAAAAAAAAGTTCATTCATAGTAGTTTGTTTATTTTGTAAACTAGCTCACAGTAATGGCTGCACATTAGATCTGAACAGATAAAATGACAACATTTTAAACATTGGTAAACTAGACATTCCTTAGGCAGAGCATGAAAAATCAAGGCTCCAAATTTACACATGAGTGAATATGTTAAAATCTTTAGCTTACACATCTGTCAGATCATACACTGAGTACTTACTTTAAAAAAGAGCAAGTTGAATTTGTGGCATAGAAAAATATACTGACTCCTGCCTCTTTCTTTTCTGGTTAAGTTAGATGTCCTAACAAACTGGTTTTATCATATTAAGTTGCACCACTTCAGGAATTTATGTCTGTTTACATCCCCTTGAAACAGGCAAGCAGACTGCTTGTGGTGTAAGCACAGAAAGTGTATTTTCCCTTCAAAAGAGTACTTCTGTGCTGGCTTCAGAAATCAAGTCACTGTAACAGTCTCTTTACTGCAAT
This sequence comes from Emydura macquarii macquarii, assembly GCF_026122565.2. Lineage (NCBI taxonomy): Eukaryota > Metazoa > Chordata > Testudines > Chelidae > Emydura > Emydura macquarii. The sequence continues at coordinate 32,207,321 of NW_027132813.1, forward strand.
TTCCTCTGAAGAATGGACAACAGTTAAAAACCAGAGTTTTTCAGAAGGTGTAGGGAGGAGCTTCACAGCAGGACTACCCATAACAAAAGGCTGTTTATTCCCAAGGCAGAGAGGGGAGGCTTGCTTGAAAAAACAGTGCTGACAGCGATCTTGTTCAGGGTGGGACTTAACTACAGGAAATGTCTGAAATTATGCACTAAATACTCCATGAAATGCCAAACAATAACACCAAATACTGTGTGTTGCAAAAGGAGCAATTTAGTTCTGCTGACTCTGTGGTGATCTTTCCTCAGACTTGAAAGCTCTTTGTTTGGAACATGTTTAAAAGTCTTCATTTTGCAGTTGATGTAAAATGCTAAAGTGACCTTTGTCCTTTAAGCTGGCTATAAATAATATACTCAGTTCAAAATATTGTGGATTTTCTGCACTGGAAGTTGCTTAGTTTGGCAATGCTTATGCTTCCAGGACCAGCAATGATGAGCTGAAGAAGTATAATATTTGTAAATTACATTTTCATTACATTTGTTCTTTCCCATCACAGAGGGCGCATAAGCAAATAATGATGACCTTGGTTGCACCCTGCACGTCTTGCAAGCTCTGTGGAAAAGCACCATTGAAGTTTTTTGCTTTATTTTGTGTTTTATTCTTGGTTTCCCACATTTATAGCTCTGTGACTCACTGTGCTGGTGAGAGAAGTGATACTATGCTAGAGATCCTATAATAAATACAGAAGGAAATAACGTAAATTCCATTGACCTCTCTCCAACACTGAACCCGCCCCACTATTTTTCATAATCCTAAGGGGTTTTATTTTTTGCCATGGATCTGCACCTCTGCACTAAGCCTGGGCAAGGCTCTGTTCAAATCTAGTGTACGCTACGCTTCTCCTGTAGGAAACACTCAAGTAGATTAAACAGAGTATCCAGGCATAGCACAAAGCTTCAGATACATATAGAGGTGAGGATGGCTCTTTCTTTGACCTTGCTTCATAAAAAGGAGGCAAGTGTAGCTGGAACTGAATTGTCACAGGAGAAGAGAAAAGGAGCCAGGAGGCAGCCTGAACCTATCCTAAGAACCCAAATGACATATGCATACCTCTGTAATCTACCTCTTTTAAATGCAAAGAGGTGGCTCTGTGCTGAGTATTAAAAGATTCTGTTGATGAACTTGTTGATGAGGCTGAAGAGATATAAATTGCCCCCCCTCCCCCACACACATCTCATTCTCTTTTGAAATCTTATATTCGTTGAGGTAGTATCTTTAGATACAGAAAGGATAATGTTGAACTCTCACTCCAAGTAATTGCTTTCACACACCATCTCTGCATGCCATTTCTACCAATAGGCACACACTGAGAGCAAATAACCCTATCCCTTGTTTGTGAAAGGATGCTAACCAGAAGAGAAACCGTGTCAAACTGGTGCTAATGTTACAGATGGCATTACACATGAAAAGAACTACAGGTACATAACGTATGCAGTATAGTTGTAGCTGTGTCAATCCCAGGATATTAGAGACACAAGGTTGGTGAGGTAATATCTTTTATTAGATAGCTTCTGTTGGTGAGAGAGACAAGCTTTCGAGCAATACTCGAGCAAAAGAACTCTTCTTCTGACCTGAAAAAGAAGAAAAGCTCTGTCTGGTTCAAAAGCTTGTCTCTCTCACCAACAGAAGTTCGTCTAATAAAAGACACTGTCTCACCCACCGTGTTCCTCTACAGATGCATAAGGAAGGCTAGGTCATCTGCCGTAGATTTAGAGTTACTTAGGCCTGGTCTACACTGCCGGCGGTGTCGACAGGAGATACGCAAGCTACTTACTGAAACTTGCATATGTCCCGTCGACTTACTAACTTTCACTTACTGCCGCGGCTGCACTGCAGGAGACGCCCTCTGGTCGACGCAGCGTTACTCTTTTCAGGGAGGGCAGGGTGTGTGGATTTACTGCAGAGAGCATTTCTTGGATCAGTTGTGCGGGTCTCCACTTCCCGCTCAATCGATCCCGCTGCCTCGATCCGTGGAGCCCGATGCAACACCTGCAGCGTAGACATACCCTGAGTCATCACCACCACTGTTTCGGTGGGAATGTAAATGCAGGTGAAGAGGCTGATGAGGACTCTTGTGTAAGTTCATTTCACTTTAATAAACCTCATACAAATAAGCTATAATTATTAACTGAAGATCTTTACTGCACTAACACTGCTGGATCCTACTGATAAACTTAATGGCCATGAAGGAGCTGACATCAAGATGTTAATGTGGCACTGATGCATACCTTGAAATAGATTTTTTGCATCTTCATTAAGATCCTCAATGAATACCTAGTAATTTCAGTGCTGTGAGAAGGCAATCTTTGATGAGAGAGGAGGCAGCCATCATCACTACAGTGCATCCTTAAATTCATTCCCATTTAGTCAACAGAACTAAGTAGCATTTATTAAAGTTTCCAGAATTTGTAGCACTGTGCGTTTATCAATTTCTGCAGTGTAATTACTGGTGTCATTCCAGGCTGTACAGAGCAATCTGGATCACCTGGTAAACTGGGTGCAAGCAAACAATATGCATTTTAATATCACTAGATATAGAGGTATACATCTAGGAATAAAAATGTGGTGCATACTTACAGGGTGGGAAACTATCCTGGGAAGCAGTGACTCTGAAAAAGATTTGGGGGTTGCAGTGAGTAATCTGTTGAACGCGAGCTCCCAGCTCCAGCCAAAAGGGCCAATGCAGTCCTTGGATGCATAAACGGGGATCTCAAGTTGGGGTAGAGAGGTTATTGGTGTGACCACTGTTGGAATACTGTGTCTATTTCTGGTGTCCCCAATTCAAGAAGGCTGTTGATAAATTGGAGAGGGCTCAGAGAAGAGCCATGAGACTGATTAAAGAATTAGAAAATATGTTTTATAGTGTTCAACTCCAGGAGCTCAATCTCTTTAGCTTAATAAAGAGAGGTTAAGGGTGACTTGATTCCAGTGTATAAGTAAAAATATGCTCTAGGAGTCATTTTGGGGAAGTTCTATGGCCTGTGTTACACAGGAGGTCAGACTAGATCACAATGGTCCCTTCTGGCCTTGGAATCAATGAATCTATTCTCAGATGTGGGCACCCACGATTTAGGGCAAAGCAGGACATACTCACTAGCCTCTCATGAAGTGAGGTTGAGAGGAGCCTTCAAAATAGTGAAGTGGAAGGTGATAGTTTTTTCTTTGGGCTGAGTCTTTCAGTAGATTTTCTGTAGTGAGGATGATCGAGAATCATTTATGGAGAAATATATAGTGAAATTTCATCTTGGGCTAAATTTATAACTTTTTGTAAAAAATTGTTTTTAGTGAGGAAAAAGTCAAAGTGAGAAAATATACTTTAAGTAGGCAGGGAGGGATACAAGCAAATGTGGTAGGGTCAGTTTAGTCCTCTTCCGTAAACACTGTATCAGAAGAGTAAATTTGACTATATTGCACTATAACAGTGAACTATGGTCATTTGACTGTGATGTGTGCTCTGGGCAACAAACCTTAACCTGATAGCAATACCCTTCAATATAACTGCTTTAATTTGAATCTGAACACCTGCACCAAGCCAAAGTAGTCAGGTTTGGTTGGGGTGGGGACAGGGCCGACCCTAGACCAAATGGCACCCCTCCCCCATTTGTTAAACTTTTGAATACTATATTTTTTATTGGATTTGTATCCCATTTCACAACTTAAATGCACGATTTGCATGTATGATTTATTTCTGTCATATAAGATGATAAATTTGCATGCTAAGATCTGTAAATATATATTTATTCATGCCATATATAAGCTAATAAAAAATTTGCTTCCTCAGCTTATAGAAACTTTTTTTAATTTTAAGAATAAATGAAATGTACTAACATTGAGAGATTGAACTGTGCACCAACATTGGATTGAACAGTATTAAATAGTGTTACAGCAGGTGACAGCCTTAGAATGTTAACCCTAGTCCTTTAGTTCAAACGATCCAAAGACTGGCCAATGTCATTGTCAAGTGATAAAATAGCTAGTGATGTCAGTCTCTCGTCAGTCTGACTGACTGGCAATGCCCCACCCGTTATGTACTGGCGAGGCATGGCTGACATCATCCTAGGAGGTTCAATGAAAATGTTGTTCTCAAAAAGTCAGGAAGGTTCCACGAAATTCCACAAAGGTCCAGAACATTCTAGGAGGTTAGTGAAAAATGAATCCACATATGGAATACCTGAAACATTTTACTTCAAACATTCTATTTTCCCTTTTGTCACTAAACAACAGAAACAACACACCGAGCCCGGCATCCTAGGTGGTTGCCTGCCCCTAAATCCAGCCCTGGTGTGGGGTTCATGGTTGGTAGGAAAGAAGAGAGAAATATTGTTTCTATTTTTAAAAAATCGAGGGCCCTCAGATAATATTATGATGGGGCCATTATATGGGTAGATTTTTGGTTCCATCCGGACCATGGAACAGTAGCAAAGCTGCTCCACGTTCTCTAGACTTTTTCTCCTGACCCCGTTATGTGAGAGTAGAGGGCTGATGGATCAATGTACTTGTTGATACATTGGCCTCATCCCCAAATCCCCTCCATGTCCACGCTAGGAAGCGTCATGGAGCTGAGCAAACTTCTCAAAGTTTATGGAATCCTTGTGTGAGGTTTTTCAGATTCTGCCCCACCCCTAGGCAATGCAATAACACAGCATTCTGCTACAACCAGGACCCTCTGAAGATGTGGGAGAAAGGGCAGGGTTAGCCCCTAATAGGGTATGTCTGCACTGCAATAAAAGACCCATGGCTGCCCCAGGTCAGCTGATTCAGTCTTGCGGGGCTCAGACTGTGGGGCTATAAAATTGCAGTGTAGATGTTCGGCATCGGACTAGAGCCCGGCCTCTGAGACCTCACAGATCTCCAAGCACGGGCTCCAGCCCAAGCATGGACGTCTACAGCACAGTTTTGTAGACCTGCAGCCCAAGCCTGAGTCAGGTGACCCAGGCCAGCTGCAGCTGTGTCTCTGTGTCTTTTATTGCAGTGTGGATGTACCATTAGACAAACCTAATTGAGAGAAATGTCTCTTCTGCTGCATGGATTCAGTTTTAAATAATTTTACAGTAGCTCAGTAGCAATTGTCTGCATAGCTAGAGCCAGTGATTACTAATGGACCCCCTACTATATGTAGAGTAGACTAACCTAGCTACCAGTCCTTATTGTTATGCTAATTGTTACTAGAGGTGAGGCAAAAGGGTAGGAGGTGAAATTCATTTCAATAAAATATCACGCGATTTTAATGTAGGCCCAATTTGAATTGCAAATATATTCATTCTCTGTGGCAAAATTCTGCCCATATCTACATTCTCTGCAACCCACCAATGTCAATGTATGTGAGGGGATGGTTTGATCCTTAGTCTTCAGTGAACATGCTAACACAAGTTGTACAGCAAGATGGATAGAAATGGTTTGTGGATTCCCAAATGCTTAGTTAAATCTGCTCTAACGATGTGGTTTGAGTATTTATTTCTTTGAGAATCTTGATTCTCTTCCATTTAAAAAAAAAATGCTGCAAACACATTTAAACGCTAAATTTGTTCAGGTGTGGTTGTTTCAGAAGGTTCAGAAGCTGATAATTGAATATTGTTGTAAGTCTCCTATGTTTAGAAATTTATTAGAAATATTCACTTATGTACAGCTGTTGAAAGAAGAGGCTTTAAAAAACAAACCTGTTACTTAGGCTGTGTCTACACTGCAGACCTTAGAGCAGCACGGCTGTGCTGCTGAAAGGTCTCTCAGGTAGCTGCTGTATGCTGAGGAGAAAGAGCCCTCCCCCGGCATAATTAAACCACCCCCAACGAGCAGCAGTAGCTTTGTCGGTGGGAGAGCACCTCCCGCCAACATAGTTCTGTCCACGCTGGTGCTTTGGTCAGTGAAACTTATGTCAGTCAGAGGTGTGAAAAAAAGTTTTACTGACAAAAATGCTAGTATTAGACAAAGCCTTAGTTGAGTGTCTAATTTGGGGATTTAATTTGGAGGAAATGATGTGCTGTGGGTTGTAATTAGAGCATCCAAGTTCTTCATTAAAGCTGACTCCCCAGCAAAACACCTGCTGAGACTTGTGCTGGATTCTTGTCCGTTCTTAAAATTAGCTGGTGAAATTTAAACAGTCCTTGTATTCTTATGCCTCCTCTTGTCAGTTTTGCACCAAGGTGTGTGACTTAAAACTGAAGCAGAGAAGCACAATGATACAAAGTGGCTCATACCTGCCTTACAAGTTATTGGCTTTTGCTCGAAATGAAAGATTTCAGTTGCAGTTACGTTATAGAAGTTGTAGAGTAGCACAGAGACAAGGCTATGTGTATTTGCTCTCCTGACTTCTGCAGCAAGGGATCTGGATTCTGAGGCACTCCAATGCTGCAGGCTAGGACTAATGTGGCAGCTTCATATGAATTAAGAAGTGGAAGTTTTTAATGAATGCAGTATGATAGTGAACACTTATCAATGCAGTATTCCTTGTGGTATTGAATTTGATATTAAATTAAATTAACTCTTACCCCATATCTTTAATTTTCAATGTACCGCAGGGGTTTTTTGGAAAATCAGTGTAACTCTGTCAGAGAAATCATCCAGGGAAGGCTGGGGGGGGGGGGGGGGGAGATAATTTTTAACGGTTTTAGGCACCTGAGAAGATGTGGGAAGCAGTTTAAGACTGTGATATATACACATTTGTGGGGTATTTCTGCTCAAATGTTTGACCATGGACTAGTTTAAAATGAAGACATTAAATTGTCTTTAAATTCAAGTTAACACACCATTGAGGTAACTGGGAAAATTCACAACAATTAGAGCTGTCATTTCAAAGTTTTGGCAGATTGTTCTCATCAGTTTGTGTTTGATTAATATTTGGAATATTTGCTTTTAACTGTGAGGGCTAGAAACTTAATTTTAAAAAAAATGTTAGCTTAGGCTCTGGAACATTCTTCTGCGGAAAGGCCATTCTGGTTCAGATTTGGTGGTCCTGTGCTTTTGGAGTAAATGGGGCTCTGAAAAACAGAATGTGTTTCATACATAACCATAAGCAAGACTTTGAGCACCAGGGGTTTGAGCCAGTGGCATTGAATTGAATTTCCATTGATTTAAATCGGTTTGGGCCAGGCCCTCCTGTTCCATAGGTTACAGCAGAAAAAGCGTGTGCACAATGTCTTTGGCTGGTATCAGCCTGGATAGCTCTGTTGACTTCAATAGAACTATACTGATTTACTACAGCTGAAGAGGAGCTGGCCCTTTGTATATTATAGTGTGATAATTTAATTGAACTAAATTTGATGGAGAATCCAAAAGTCAGCTAGGCAATTTAAAGGGATATAGGAAGATGTTTTTTGTTCCAAACAGGTTTTTATCTCAGGGCTGTATCATGCTCCCACTCAAGACAATTGTACAATTAACACTGACTTGAGTGGAAGCAGGAATGAACTCTTAAGTAGACCACATACAGATGACGGTAGTGGTAGACAGAGGCAAACCATCATGTGATTTCTCTTCTGATTTCTTTCTTTTAAATTCATTTAATGCTTTTTCCTTTATTTTCTCCATCCCTCACTTGACTATTAAACTTGTACCCTAAACAATGAAAATCTGTCCAAATTAAGGATCTGGAGAGTGTTGGGAGAAGAAGAAATTACAGATTTGCAGCATGATTCACAGGAGACATGTTTCCTGTATTGAACTGCTCTCCTCTTATATTTTAGTGCAGAACATCATATTACATTTAATAAGATGTACCACAGCTGTTCAGAAACTGATATAACATATGAAGATGTAGTACCTTTTTCCTGCTGCTGGTCCAAGCCAAGGCAGCGCACAGGTATTCAATTGTTAGTGCCTCTGAACTGTTTTGTTCCTCTTTAAATTGAATTGAAAAGTATTGGTTATTCAATATCAGTGCATGGTATTGACATATTTTCCCCTGTGAAAATGAACAGTCCCTGTGTACTGATTAAACAGCTTTCAGAAAGTTATTTAACAAAAAAGTAGGATCACCTTCTCTAAGTGTATAGAAGCGGGTGTGAGGGAAATGATGGAAGAAAAGAATTGGAGAAGAGGGTGGTTCAGAATCTACTTTGTACTTCAAGCAAGATGGAGCTGGAATATTTTTGGGATTTAATTTAAGGGGCTGCCAGGTAACAATCCATACCAGAGCATCATTGTTCCAGCTAACTGGCTTATTGACTCTAAAGTGACAAGGTTATTAAATGGGTCTGAGGTGAAAAGCTCTGAAGTTGGTTAGTCCTTCTCAAGGTCAGGGTTAAAGGCCGTTATTAGACCAAATTAGAAACCTGTGGATTACTCTGCATTACCACTAATCCCCTATTGTTAACAAGTTCTAAATTCATTACAGCAAGAAGGAAATCATGAAATAGCATGTAAAAGCACAGAGAGCACTCTGTCTCCTGTCCACTTGAATGAGAGTGCAGGTGTTTGAGGAGTCTTAAATTTTCTCCAGTTTAACTGTACAGTTAACAATACATGTGTGAGCATGTAGTGAATGTAGTTAGTGTCTGTGCCCAGTGTTATTTCCCTCTTCTGACACCCTCCAAACTCATACTAAGTGTCATTAAAAATGACATTCTAGGACAATCTAAAAATGTTCAGGGCTGCTGAAGACGTGCACACCAGAACTCTTCTGTTTCTCTCTGCTGAGAGAATACAAGATGGATAATGATCACTCATGCTTGTGACTTTTGATGTAGAATCTAAGGTCACGATGGCAGTGAGTATTCTCGTTAACACAAAGGACCCTGTACAGTCGCTGTTGGAACTAGGGTATCCCGAGCTGAGCGCGTCCTTTGTGAAAGAAAACTACTGTAGCCAAACTAATATTAACCAGGCTCCATAGATATGCTGAATGCCCCACTGTATTTCTCGTAACAAAAAAACAAAACTAAACTAAAAGGCCCTTCAGTTTTAAGGGGGACAGTACATTTAAACTGTAACGATGGCACAGTCTAGAGGCTGCATTAATTGCTTTTAAAAGGTCTTGTGAAAGACCTGGGATAAGTGAGTTGCCTTTTAATCCTAAAATGATGTGACTGGAAATCCAGATAATTCAATGTTCACTTACATTTGTTTTATTCATAGAAAACATGAGATGGAAATCAACAAAGAACCCAGACACAGCAGCTATTGCAAGACAAACTTAAATTTCATAGACTTCATTATGTAATTGTTATTTGGCAGAATAAATTATATTTTTACTAAAGAATGGTGCAGGATTGTGTATTAGGCTCTATGTTCGTCCATCTGTCTGTCCGCCCCCTAAACGTGATCTGTTATTTGCCTGTTTTGCACATGCCCTTTAACTGCAAACACAAAAAATACAATGCTATGGTATTTCACGGAATTGTATTAATCATTCTCTAGCCAGAAAGACTCCAAACACCTTTTTCCGAAAGGTGTATCTGGGTCATACGCACCTGTAAAAATGGCAAGGCAAAGGTTTCTAATGAATTTGGTTTTTAATAGAGTGAAAATGAGAACACTTCAGGGTTCAGTTACAAAGAGGAGTAGATAGAAGTTCAGCTGGAAGGAGGATTACATACGAATGAGATGCTGTAAATATACACGCAAACAGCACGGTATGGAGGTTATTTGCTTTAAAATTGCATCCTAGTCATAAAAGAGGGAGACGCCTAGGTCTACAGAAGTTTAACAGCATGATATAAAATTCAATATATCAGTGTTATACAGAGATTGAATTTCTCTGCAGATCATCTGCCAAACAAAACAAAATCCTGGCTACAGGTTTTTTGCAGGAAAGTGCTGTGTTACATAAAAATGTTTAAGTAGACTAAAGCCTAGGATTATTGCAGGGAGATTGTTAGGAGTCAGGTGATACAATAGCTGAGAAGTTGGTTCTGTGTGTAAACTGGGGGTAGCTTCTTTGAAGCTAATGGAGTTACACAAATGTATGGAGCTGAGGATCTGGCCCACAGTTTTTCTCTGCCATTCAGGCCTGCCTGTCTGCGCTTCTCCCACTACTATCCTTCTTTGGTTACAACTTCTTTGCATTAATATCACATGTTGGGTTCTTTTCCCCTAAAATATGACAGCCTGCTCTGTCCCTTTTGTGCTGATAATGCTGCCAGCTGTTAAGTATGATTTGAGCATGATTCAATTCCAGGAAAAAAAGGGAAGTGACAACATGTCCACGGTTGTTCTTATTTTGGCTGCACATAAGAGTCCTCTTACCTGTAGAAAACTCTGCTTGTAGTTGGGAGAATAGTTGTTTTTGTCTCTAAGTCAATATCTTTCAGTAACAATGATAATTTCCAGGGAAACTAGAGTATTCTGTTAATGGTGAAGACATTATTTTTCAGGGTGTGTACATTTTTCAGCTTTTTAGATTGTTTGTCTGCTATTATAACGAAAGTGATTGCATTGTAACTGCACATGTGACTGCCCTTTGGCTGCCGTTTAACATGAGTAGCACTCATTATGGTATGGCAGTTAAATCAAACTATGAGTAAATAAGGGAGGTGTCTCAAGAATTCCAGATGTTAGTTTCATGTTGAATTTTTTACCTGTAAACTGTAATTACTTATCAGAGAAACTGATAATGTTGGTTTAGGCTGCTTTTGGTTTTAAGTATCTCGGGTTCTTTAGAACGAAGGACATTCATCTTGAGCATGAACCCCTGCATCAACTAAACACCCTGGTGAGGCTGCTTAGAGTGAGTCACCAGTGGAGTGGCTATGAAGAGGGTGCCTGTAGAGGTGGTCTCCATGCCAGTTCCACAGGCACCACTGCAGAATTGCAAAGGGGAGCAATGAGCCAGGAGAGGGGCCATCAGAAAGTTGCTTAAATGAATCCAGTGGCTTTAATACCACACATAAGCGACCTGAATGGACTACAGCTGTTATTCCAGCGGTGGACATGGGGACTGTGCTCTGCTCTGTGTGCTGAATTTCATCCCATTAACCCCCTATGTGCTTCACTTATTCTGGATTTGTGTGACAGATGTACATTGCTCTCCATGCACATTGCCTCCTCCAAAAGAGGAATTTTATTTTGCTTTTAACAGGGAAAAAGTACTCTTTGAGCAGCTGTAGCATCATCTCCAAGCGGGTCCCTTGTTGTTACGCAAGTATCTTTTTGGAATCTTGCCATTTTCGCAGGTGTGATGATAATCCAGTAGCCTCTAATACCAGATTATATTCTAGATGTATCTGGGCGTGGTTGACCACAGTTTTCACTTAGGTTATTATTATAAGAGTTCACATTGTGAGACATGGACTGTGAAATGGAAAGTGTGGCGTGTTTCTCCCTTAAATAAACTGTGACTTGTGTATTACTACTAAAATAACTTTTTCATATATTTAGTGGTGCCTGATGGGACTTTCATAACATTTCTATTATATAAATCCTTAGCTGGGGGGTTTATAACAAGGCTATAAAAAGTTGCTCCACTTTGGGAGAGTTTTTGGAAATTATTCTCAGGAGAGTCTGGGCATCCGTGTAATTAAAAATAACATGTGGAACCCAGCTACATTGTATTGAGTCAAATTCTTTGCAGTTTTATCAACTTCAGTGGGGATGCACAGGGTGTAAAACAAGCCAGAATTTGGCCCCATAGGCTCAACAGTAACATGTTGGACCTGCTTCAGTTACGTATGTTTTATATTGATGTAAGTATTTACTGCAGTTGAACAATTCCTGATTTGCATTGTGTGTGTGTGTGTGAGGGAAGAATTGGGCTTATGGGGTCTGGTTCTAAATTGTCTTGAGGCATATATAGTTATTTACACATATGCAAAGTTGTTGTTTTATCAATGGGAGCTGTGGGTACTCAATTCTTCTGAAAATCAGGCAGCTAGGATTTGGCACATGAATTTAGAAAATAGTCTTTAAAAGGCCATTTAAAAGTGTTGATTTAACATGTCCCTTGTTGCACTTCCAAGAATAGCTTTCTCTTCTGTTTTTCTTTCAAATTTTAAGGCAGAAAATAGCTGAACAATAATAAAAGCTAGATATTTTGATTTTCAAAAAGGGAGAGGAAGAAAAAAAGAGGGGGGGAAATAAATCCATGAAAACAATTTTTTTTTTAAATGGACAATTTTTCTTAAACATTCATATTAGAAAAAAGGCCATCCCCCCCCCCCCCCAAAATCGTTTAATTCAAAAAGTTTGGCCAGCTTTGGTTAGAAGTGGAATTTTGTCCTTAGCTGCTTTGTTGTGCTGACAACTGGCAGCAAATCCTTGTCTCTGGTTGACGAGTGCACAGCCCAGCTCAAGAGTGGTACACTACGGTAACCTATGCATTCCCACTCTCCAGGGACAGTGGTGCGCTGCAGTGATCCTTCGTTGCCTGAAGTCTGCTCTAAATAATAGCAGCAGCCAGTGGCCCCAGAGGGCTTGATGGTAATTACTTGGGGTATAAGGAAGTTTTGGCCATGCCCTATTTCCCCTGGCTATGCCTCCCTAGCAGGGAGGAAGCATAGTATGTTGGGGATTCTTTCCATGCTGGCTATGCTGCCTTTAAGACCAAAATCTACCTGTGGTGAAATGCCACTTTCACACTGCAGAATTTGGATGACGGTGAGTAAAATAACACTATTGAAGGTAAAGGACTGCCTTTCATCCTTATCTCCTCTGAATTTCATAATGTGCTTGACTGTAAACGTTAGTTAGCATAGTTTTAGTATGTCTCTGTGTGAATTACTTAATACCATAATGGCTTTTGTTCTCTGATTTACATAAATAAACCCTCATTTCTGGTTTAGCTGCTGTTGCCAAGTTTGAACTACACTTTCCCAGCAGCTGTGGCGGGTCACTCTGGACAAGTTTTTCAATAGTATATACACAGCATTTTTCACACGCCTGAGCTGCATATGTACTTGAAGTAGGCTTACACGAGCTCATAGGTATGTGCACATGAAAATCCCTGATTTGTGGGTGTGCATCATCTGTTGAGTGTACATAGAACACACGTATACACATTTGAAAACATATGTCTGTAAGTGCATTGTCACAGCTTGGGAAGTCTGTCAGCCTGTTAGATTTTCTAGTTTTTCAGCTACTATATTGGTTGTTTTTTCTTTTATTTTGTATGTCTGTATCTACGTGCATTAAGGACCCAGTTCAGCAAGGTACTTAAGCACATTCCTGACTTTAGTCCCATGAGTTCAATGGGACTATGCATGGTACAGTATGACCAATTTTATCAACTTCAGTGGGGATGCACAGGGTATTATTAGATATTGTGCCTAAGTACAATTTGAAGTACAATTCAGCATGCTTCTGTAATTTGAACTGGAGTTGTCATTCTCACAGATGACTGCTTTCCTTAAGTGAGTTCTTTGAGGTGGAGCTTTTCAACCTGTGATGTTTATAAACTCCATTACCAGATAGTCTTTAGCCACCCGCAGCCAAGGTCATTGGTGGTATTGATGGTAAACGAGAAAGAGAGACAAGGGTTGCAAGGCCCAACGCCCAAATCCAAGGTCTCGAAGAAGCTGGCTCTCTTTGTTAGGAAGGTGTATTTCATGGGGGCACTCCAGCTTCACATCACAACCCAACAGGTGATTCTGAGCCGATATAATTTTAATTCATGGCAGACTATGACAATTCAAGGAGCTGCTTCTGGCTGACTCAAGATCGGAATTTGGAGTGGTTGTTGAAGAGGGAAAGGCAGTGGCAAGGATTTTGTTGCAGGCTGCTCTGGAGACGGCAGACTCAGCCCTGTGAACCATGTCTTCCGTGATTGCCGTGAGAAGGAGCTCATGGCTGTAGGTGTCGGGCCTCCCTCCAGAGGTCCAACAGACTATTCAGGACTTGCCCTTTGAGGGTTCAGGGTTATTTTCGGAGCAGACAGACTCCAAACTCCACAGCCTAAAGAATTCAAGGGCAACACTGAAATTCTTAGGGCTTCATACGCCATCCACACAAAGGAAGCATTTTAAGCCATAGCCTGCTCAGCAGTTTTACCTGGCACAGCCTAGGCAGGACTACTGTAGGAAGCGAGGCAGAAATAACAAGCATAGGTCACCGCAACCCCTGTCCAACCAAGGCCAAGGCTCAGCGGGACAGTCTTCCAGCTCCAAGCAAGCATTTTGGAGGTGTGCCTGAGGCAGGCACACCAGACCAGATCCTGGATCCTTCTCCTTGCTTCCTGAACTGTTCATCCCATTTCTGTTGTGCATGGTCTCAGATAACAGATGGGGTCTACGCACGGTAGAATTGGGGTATTCTCTCCAATTCTATACCTCCCCTTCCTTCCACCCCCTTCCCCATCCCTCTTCAGGGACCCCTCTCATGAGCAGTAGAGGAGGTTCCTTAGGAACTAAGGGAAAAGGGGTTTTACTCCTGATATTTCTAATGCCAAAGGGGGTCTCAGACCTATGCTCGATCTGCAACACCTAAACAGATTCATGAAGAAGCTGAAGTTCCGCATGGTCTCCTTGGCTGCTATCATTCCCTCACTGGATCTGGGGGACTGGTATGCCGCCCTCGACTTGAAGGACTCGTATTTTCATACATCAATAGTCCCATCCCACAGAAGGTTCCTCAAGTTTATAGTAAACCACGCATATTATCAGTTCACAGTCCTCCCCTTCAGCCTGTCAGCGGCCCCTCGAGTGTTCACCAAATGTATGGTGGTTGTCACAGCATTCCTAAGGAGACGACAGGGACAAGTGTTCCCTTATCTAGACAACTGCCTTGTCAAGGACTGCTCCAGGGATCAGGGAGAGGCACGTCAACCTGATCCCATCAACTTTCAGCAGACTGAGTCTACAGGTAAACATACGCAAATTGATCTTGTCCCCAAAGAATAGAGTTTATAGGAGTGGTCCTAGACTCGGTCCAGGCAAAGGCACTTCTGCCAGAGTCTCTCTTCCAGACCATTTGCTCCATTATAGAGGACTTCAGACATTGCCTCACCACGATGGCGCAGAGCAGCCTGAAGCTCATATGGCCTGAACGTATGTGGTCCAACACGCAAGGCTGAGGCTCAGACCTCTCCAGGCTTGCCTGGCATCAGCTTACTGGCCAAACAGAGACAAACTAGACAAGGTAGTTTCGCCTCCCCCTCAAGTCATCAAGTCTCTTTTGTGGTGCTCAACCCTCAGTCAGTATGTAAGGGAGTACCTTTCTCCAGACCTCAGCTGTCACTATGTCTGGTCACGGATGGATCAGCATTGGGGTAGGACATCTAGGAACTCTCAGTATGCAAGGCCTCTGATCTCAAGCATAGCTATTACTCCACATAAATGTCAGGGAGCTGAAAGCGGTTTGCCTAGCATGCTAAACCTTCCAGTCCCAACTGCAAAGGAGATATAAATCAGTCATGATGGACAATGCAACAGCAATGTTTTATATAAACATAGACGGGTGGCGCTCGCTCTTCTTCCCTGTTTCAAGAAGCCCTCAAGCTGTGGGATTTCTGCATACACCAGAACGAGCTGGCGGACCATCTCAGCTGAGCCTTCCATGGCCACCAGTAGTCTGTTTGCCCAGACGTGGTGAACAGCATCGCCCAGAAGTGGGGAGTTCCCCAAGTAGATCTCTTTGCAACGATACTCAACCGTTTTGTTCTTTCCTGATCCACAGCCTGGGGTTGATCGAGGATGTGTTCCTCCTTCCTTGGAAGGGCCACCTGCTTTACACCTTTCCTGCTCGTTCACAAGGTCCTGCTCAGGATCAGGAGACAGAACCAGGTCCGTCATACTGATAGCCCCAGCCTGGCCCTGAGAGCGTTGGTATGACGCTACTGGAGCTGTCAGTAGTCACTTCGATCACCCTGCCTTCGGTGCCGGACCTAATCACTCAGGACTGCAGCCGCCTCCAGCATCCCAAGCTTGAGTCTCTCCACCTCATGGCATGGAAGCTTCATGGCTAAATCCCATGGAGTCGTCATGCTCAGACTGTAAGAGAGGTCCTCCTCGGCAGCAGGAAACTGTCCACCAGGCCTACATACTTAGCCAAGTGGAAAAGGTTTTCCATTTGGGCAGTGCAGAAGGGCGTCCTTTGCAAGCAGCACTACCCTTCATTCTGAACTACCTGCTGCGCTTGAAGCAAGTAGGCCTAGCAGTGTCCTCCATAAGGGTGTACCTAACGGTGATCTCCGCATTCCATCCTAGGGTGGATGGTCGATCAGCCTTTGCTAATGCAATAGGGACCTGCTTTCTCAAGGGCCTGGACAAGCTGTATCCCCAAGCTCACCGTCCAATACCAGCATGGGACTTTAACAGATGCTCTCTAGGCTAATGGGGCCTCCCTTCGAGCCCTTAGCAAGATGCTCGTTCCTGTATCTCTTATGGAACGTGGCATTCCTGGTTGCAATAATCTCAAATAGGAGGGTGTCGGAGCTCAAGGCTCTGACATCCAAACTCCCCATACACGGTGTTCCATAAGACAAGATCCATTTGCAACTGCACCTGGCCCTCCTCCCTAAGGTGGTATCCCATATGAAATTCATATGACATTCATATAAGCCAGGACATCTTCCTGTATTCTTTCCTAAGCAGCATGCCAATACCAGGGAACGAAGTCTCCATTCCCTAGATGTCATGTGGGCACTGGCTTTCTACATCCAAAGGACAAGATCATTTTGCAAATTAAACTAGCTCTTTGTCGCAGTAGCAGACAGGATGAAGTGTTTTCCGGTGTTGTTCCAGAGGATTTCATCATGGATCATGTCCTGCATCAGGACTTGCTATGACCTGGCAAAGGTACCAGCCTCGGCACTGACAGCATGCTCCTCAAGGGTGCAGGCCTCCTCAGCAGTATTCCTGGCAAGTGTCCCTACACAGGAGATCTGCAGGGCTGAGGCATGGTAATCAATCCACATGTTCACCTCACATTATGCCATCACCCAACAAGCCAGGGGCGATGCAGCATTCGGCAGAGCAGTGCTTCAATCAGCGATTCCGTGAGCTTCGACCCCTCCTCCTACGGTCAGCTTGGGAGTCACTAGGAATCAACATGAGTAAGCACTCGAAGAAGAAAAAACAGTTATTTAGCTTTCATAAATGTTGTTCTTCGAGATGTGTTGCTCATGTCCATTCCAAAATGCACCCACCTTTCCCTCTGTCAGAGCCAGCCAACAAGACAGAACCAAAGAGGCGTTGAAATGACATGTCCCTATATATGGTACCGTGGAGGCATGACCTACACTGACCCAACAGGTACCACTAGGGAAAAACTTTCCGACGACTGTGCATGCAGCACGTACACTTACTTGGAATGGACATGAGCAACAGATCTCGAAGAACAACAGTGATGAATGGTGAGTAACTGGGTTTTTTTAAATCTCTTTTTAGAAATAGCCTCATGTTCTAAATTATCCATAGATTCCTTCAACTAGTTCAAATCATTTTTGCTGTAACCTAGACAATTTTTATTGCCAATATTCATTGTCCTTTAATCAAGGGACATCTTAGGGGCCATTTTAGATCAAAACCATAGCACATGCTGATATCCAGCAATATTACCAGTTTTTTACTGCTTTTATTTGGCAATCTTACTCTACGGAACAGTATATCTCCATATACAATATACCCTGTAATCATCAGAGGAAAATTATTCTGTGACCATGGAAACAGAATTAACTGAACAAATCTTGAGCAAGGTTATGAAATCAGCCTATTAAACTGAAAATTCTATTAATCCCCAGTTGACACAGTGGTTATTTAAATATATGTTTGTTGATTTAAAATATTTCATCTAATAGTAAAAATATATAATTTAACCACAAACTATTATAAACTTAACTCCTAGATTTTATATTTCCAGAGGATTAAATGCATTCATGATGGATGGAGTGTGAGCTTCTGTCTATCATGGCAGGGTGCCCACTTCCCGGCCTTAATGGTGAACATGCGGCTGCACTGAGTCACAACACTCCTACCTACTTCCTTTCTCTACTCTAAAGTATAATCACAGTGGACAGTTGTCCATATTCCAGTGCATTTTGACATGTACCATATTGGTGCTCCAGGACGAGGAGTGCCCCAGGTTCCCTTGTGCACTAGGGTTGCCAGGTGTTCGGTTTTCGATCAGAAAGTCCGGTCGAAAAGGGAACCTGGTAGTGTCTGGTTGCCACGGGCAGGGTGAGGCACCAAGTCATCAACTGGCACCAGCAATAGGCATAGCTTGAGGGGGCATTGTCCCCCCACTCCCGATTTCTGCGAGTGCTGAACAGGACGTACTCTGCACAGCCTGTCGTGAGGGAGGGAGGTAGGCTCTGTCTTTCCCGTGCTGGGCCACCCCACTCCTCTGTTCTCCCCAGCTGATGCCGGCAGCTCGGGGATACTGCCTCCTGGGTCCTACTGCCTGTCACTATTCTTGTCTCCATCTGCTGGGTCCTATTTCTGTACAATGGTGGGTGTCTATGGCAGGGCAAGGGGGTGGGTGGGAAGAGGCAGTGAGGAAGGAAGGGGGATGGAACAGGTCAGTCGAAAGGAATGGGGCAGCGGGATTGGGCAGGGGACAGTGAGGAGAGGAAAAAAGATGGGGCAGAGATAGGAAGGGGGAGGGGACGGGGCAGAGGGAAGAGAAAGGGATAGAGGATGGGGGCATGGGACTGGGGCGGGGGACAGTGGGGAGACGAAGGGATAGGGCAGGGAGAGGCAGAGGATGGGGGATGGAGCAGGGGAAAGAGAAGGGAATAGGGTAGGGTTGCCACCCATCCAGGTTTTTCACTTCTGTGTCAGGGTGCCATTTAGGGTTGCCAGGTATCTGGTTTTCAGGTCCTGGGAACCCTAAAAGGCACCCAAAAGTTGCCGCGGGGTCAGCGGAGGCACCGGGTGATTAACCTGCATCGGCCCCTGCTCAGCTGGAGGCCACCTCCAATCTGAAGGCAAGCTCTTTGAGACAATCCGGGGGGGAGGTTTGGGGGGAAGAGGTGCGGCAGGGGTGGGGGCTAGGTGGGGTCCGGTTACCAGCATTTAGAAAGATGGCACCCCAATTGTGCACCATTATGTGCACACAGCTGAATCATAGAAATGGGCAGTTAGTTGCCTCTGAGCCCTGAGTTCATCATTAAGATAAGGACTGAGTGGGGAACCAGAACCAACAGTACTGCACCTGAGTGAGAAGTGAGGAAGAGCGAAGGAAAAGAAGTGTCATGGAGAGGAGGTCATAAATAATTCCCCCTTCCATCCGGCCACCCTCCCAAAAACCCTCCAAAATTCAAACCTCTTATCTTCCCTTCTCCAAACAACACAGAGAAATAGTTTTATCTTAAAAACACATTCACTCTCTTTGGTTTGCTAAACAGGAGGGGAAATAGAGCCACATCAGCTGCCTACCTAGGTTGTTCACAGAACTAGCACTAGTTCACAGAACTAGCCCCTACTGACAGCCTTTAACCATCTAGCGCATGGGGAAAAGATTTTTTTGAAAAACCTTTTTTGGCACTTTCCTGCATTGTGCCAGTAAAGCATATGTTTGGAGGAAGTTGCAAAGACCAGACAGGGCTGTGTGTAGTTCAGAACACTATTGTGACCTTGGTCATTTTCATTGTTCTTTTGTGGGAGTTTCATAGACAATGTCTTGGGACAAGTCCATTCTTTTTCCAGATCCCTTTTAATAAGGCGATGTCTCTTACTTGATTGCATTTTTTTTTCAAGAGATTTAAACACTGAGGACCAAATTGGTTGTGCTGAATTTGTGTATTTTAACAGCACTAAGATATTCTGTTAGAACATGCATGTCTATCTGAACTATATACTGTACAGTAGCTCCTTTATTATTCTCTTCAGGCTATTTGTCAGTTCTATTCAGGCTGCTCACTTACATGTCTTGATAGTATTTTTTTCAGGATATAATTTCTGGAGCTAGGAAGAAATGTGACTAGGTCTCATTCCTGCAAATGCTTGTGCCCGTGCTTAACTTCAATCGTGTGAGTAGTCTCATTGAAATCAACGGGACAGCTTACATACTTAAAGCTGAACACAGGTATAGACATTTGCAGGAGTGTCACCTAAGGTGTTAAATGATTTTAATTCTCCATTATAACAGTTAGATTTCAATATATGTTCTTAAATTTGTACAAAATAATATAAACTATGGGTTCCCATATTACAGAAGTATGGTTAAACATCTGATTCATATAATTTAAACTCGTCTAGTGAGGCTAATTCAAAGCATATTCCTCTCGTAAACCTGCTGTGTGATTTGTCCTCTTCTGAATAAAAATAGGCTGAGATTTTCTCTCTGTTTAATCTTTTAACCCCAGATGGTTTTTATGTTACATTTATTGGTATGTGATTGTCAAGATCGACAGTCATTCTAGTACATAGTACGCTGCCTTTCTCAACTTTCTCAAGGAATATTTTTATATTATGGCACCCACCAGCTATCAACCCTATGCAGAAATAGACAGTGAAAGTACCTGCCTTCCAAAACCTCTGTACTACTTGGCTGAGTAGTCAGCATTGTTTTATGCAACCTTTTATCGTATGGGCAACATCAAAGAGAAAATACCAGAACTTTTTTTTTATCATGATTGCATTGTGCAGCCTTGTTCTCCTTTTCTCATTTTTAGATGTTTTAGGCAAACTCTATACATGATGTACTGTTTATAATATTCGTGTTGTGTTATAGGACTTAAAATACATCTGCTGCTTCCCAGTAAATGAGGAAGGATTGTGAAATATATAGCCTTGTTTTGAAATTTTAGAACATTTAATCCATTGTGGTAAAATAGGGGCTTGATCCTGCTCAGAATGGAAGTCAGTGGCCAAACACAACATGAGCAGAATTATTTCTTAACTTTTTTATCTTTAGCGGGTGAAGTTTGAGCACATGCATGTAAAACCCTGGTTAGAACACCGTTGTTTTCAGTGGAGTTAATCCAATGTAACAAATTCATCTCTGGTCTATTTTGTATAATAAAATAATCATGAGTGTACTAGTTTCACATTGAAAACATCAGTTGGAGCCACTTTGCTGTGTTAAACTACCAGAGAGACGGAAGTAGAAATAAAGCAGATGACCATTATTTTAGACGTTCACCCAGCATTATTAAATATGGCGCACACATGAAATGATGGTCTCAGCCTTGGACTGCTCACTTTGACTTTCTTCACATTTCATTTTTATTTTGTAGCTTCCATGTGTCTTTATTGGGGATTTTGGCTTCCTAGTAAAATGCCTTTTTTTACACTTTTAAGTTCATATTTTTAGTACCAACACCTTGTCAGCAGATGGAAAACCAGTGCAGTGCTAGAAGAAAAGAAACTTCGCTGTCCAGTTTTATTTGCCTTATTTTTAAAGGGGAAAATGTTTACAGCTTTAGAAAGCAATAACGTTAGGAGAAGCTCTGGTTTTTTGTGTTCATAATAGTGACATTTTTCTAATAGTGTCTAGTAATCCTATTCCCACTTGATGACTTTTTCCTCCTTTTCGTGGGTTCCAACTATTTTAAATTAGGGTCTTTGTTAGCATAACACACTTCATTTTAGTTTGAGTTACTTTTATGATTTAGAGTAGTGACATTGTTACGGACTATGCATGAGTTTTGTTCTCTCTGTGCTTTTAATAGCAATCATATTTATCTGTATAGCACTGCAGTGAGCTTGGGGCTTAGCGAGCCTTAAAAAGACAGTATCAGCCTGGAGGAGTTTACAATCCAGAACTCCTGATTGTCCCTGGCCCTTGTATAAGTGCATGAGCAGAACAGCACAGTCTCTTCTACCACACCCCACCACATCATACATTGCACACTAGGGCCAGGAATAAATGCAATAAAACTAACAGCTTCCTCCTGTCTCCCTCAAGGGGGCGGGGAAGGAGACTGAACCCTGTCCTTGTCCTGTCTGCCACTACCAGCACCAACAGGAATCTAGCCAAGTTCACTTAGGGGATTGTGCACTTTTCCAAGTGCCAAGATCAAAGTGAGGGCTTTTGTTTCCTGAATAAGTTCCCTCTGCTGTGGGGCTGCTCTGCACAGGTTTGTACTCGTGGCTGCCTGAAGGACACAATTTATTAGTTCCAGCTTAGAATTATTGTATAGTACCTCCTGCTGCTGATACTTGGTGAGAGCCTCACCTCCAGTCTGCCCCCGTTGTGGCCTCAGAAAGGCACCCTAAAATCCCCAGTTCTAGCTTTAGGAGGATTACACAGGCAGGCACTCTGGAAGTCAGGCATAAGACTTCCACAAGGATCCCTTCACAGATACGTTGCAGGGCAGGGCCTCAACAGTGCTGCGGAGATTCTCGGCAGTACTATGGCTTAGTGAGCAGCACTGGCCCTCAGGGCTGTGTAAATTGCACAGAGGGCCCCCGAAGCAGCCCAGGACTGGGAGGTGCAAAGGTGGCTTAACTTTGTGTTATTCCCTTTCTCCACTGGGGCTGCAAGTTCTGGGCTGCGCCACTTAGAGATGCAGCACCAAATTTCACCAATTAGCTGTAGATTGACACAGTGACTATGTTCATGTTTCTTCACAATAAAATCTTCACAGATCGTAACTGTTGTCCAGATAAGCGATCGTTGTTTTCTCAGGCATCTTTCTTAATAGGAAGAGCTTCAGGAATGGTTGGAATTTGTGAAATCATCTATTATTGGCAGCTTAATTCCATAGCTTGGCATCTGTGTAAAAACATTAGACCAGAATGATATCCTGCATCCTGAAAATCCAAGAATAAAGTGACCATTGGCCTGTGAAAGAAAGTTTTGTTTTCCTCTCTGCACTGTTGACCTGAATTCTTACGATTCTAAGAATTCTGGGAAGCTGTGGATGTTGAATATCGTAAGCAAAAGCCAGAAGCCTATATTTGATTATCAAGGCAGTGTTTTTAGCAGAGTTTGATGGGGAGTGCATACTGTATATTTCTTTACTGTACAGTAAAAAAAATATTTAAGATACAGAAATAATATTCAGCTTGTAAAAAAATATTTAAACATGAAGAAGCTGTTGCATTTACAGTTAGGAAGGAAAAGATGTCCTCCCTTCACCCTGATTGAAGTATTGCACAGGTCTACAGCTGATTGTGTATAACATATGTAATACACTGCCCATTACCTGGGCACAGCAGATGAGATGACTTGAGATGACGCTTCAATCCTGTCTCTGAACATTATGTTCCCACTGTACTGCCAGTCCAAACTGTAAGGTTAAACACCCTGCAGCTACTATTAATCAGACACTTAATGCTTCTTTCATGTTTTCTTTTTCTGGTTTAATTTCCTTGTCTTTTTTTCTGTATCAGTTGCACTAATTTTAGAACCCTGCCTTCGCAGTTCATCAGATCAGTATAGCATCTATTTCCCAGTCAAGTGGTGGTTATACGTTTTAGGCATCAACTGTCAATGGGATTTTGGCTCCTAAGTGCCTAAATCCCTTTTGAAAATGAGCTTTAGGATCCTAACTCTGTTAGGTGCTGCAACATTGAGTGCAGCAGCGCTTAAATACCTTTAAGAAATTGGGCCTAAAGTATTGCTTGTGTTGGGCTGGGAACAGTGTTTGCTGAACAAGTTTTAAACCCCATTTTAAATAGGTTTGGGCTCAATCTGTTTAAAACAAGGTTTGGTCAATGTGGAAGCGGGCAAACAATCTTTAAATTGAGTTTAGAAACGATCAGCCAGTTCAGGTAGCCTTTGCGGCTACAACAGTTAATTGCCTTTATGCTAAAGGAATGGTGGTGATATCACTATTCTGCACACTGAGGAGAGGGCTATGTGTGTTTGTGTTCATTGGCTGGATTTTTGTACATGCACTTCCCACGTCGTCTCCTGAGCCAAATTCTTCATTACACTGGTGCAAGCCCTTTGAGTTCATTGAGTTCAATAGAATGGCACTGGTGTAATAGACAGCAGATCTGGTTCCTGGTTCTTTAACCAGAATCCTACAGTCTCTCTTTTTAATTTTAATGAGAATTGGGCATCCAAATTCCTTTGGCAGCTTTAAAAGCTTTACTATTTCAGAATGTTGCTTAAATTATAAAAGGAGAACGTTTTGTCAAGGAAAGTTTATTACCTAACTCCTGTTTATTTACTGAGCAACTAAACCAAGTCAGCCCTAATAAATCACAAGCACTAAAAATGAACTCCAAGTCCCCCTGCTAATTGTATTGTTGGGGGAGTGGGGGTTTCTGACCAAAGGAAATTTCCTTCCTTATGTTGCCATAAGATAAGCTGGAGTCTGCATTATCAATGCAGCTGTTGAGAGCTACTTCCGTTTTCCTGCTGTGCATGTTTTGCATGATGCGCGTTTGTCTTTACCCCAGGGAAACAAATGTTTTCACAAACTACAAGATGTTGGCAGCTCCACCCATATCCTCTGGTTTTAGTTAGATTCTTCAAAATCTAAAAATGTCTCTTTAAAGATATGAAGGATATTTATGAACAGTATCACATTTTTAATATAAACTTAAAAGGCGTGAGTGATTATAAATGGTGCTTCCTTTCTCACTATTGATATTAAATACACCTAATTAGTTATTGATATGTATCACCATTAGTATACTTTGCCTTTGTGTAATAGTACACATGAATATAGTATCTATTAGTTATTTTCCATGTTTTGTTGTATTTTCTGAGCTGTAGGTGCAATTCCTGGCTTAAAATATACACCCAAATAAAACTGATGGCCTATGTTTAATTATGTGTATGGTTTAACCTAAAAGACCTGCACAAAAATGTATTTGCAGTTTATCAGTTTGAAGGTAGTGGTGAAATCAGTTGCAAAAATCTACCATCATTGTGAAATGCCAAGCAGAAATAGTCAGTAGAGGTTTTAAGACTGCCACACCCCATTCAAATAAACTTATCAACAGCTTTAATCTTGTTCTCCAGTTAGATAGATAGATAGATATATAATAACATAAATTATGTATATTATATTCAGTATAATTGACATGGTGGTAAAAACTCCTGCACTCTTGTCTACTCTGGTGTTTGCACTCTTGCTACTATCAGTGGAGAATTACAGAGCTGAATTTTTCCAGCATAGCTGCACCCCCTGAAAGAGACAGAGTGCTTTGGGGTAGGTGAGGAAAGTGGGAGTCCAGGAAGAGCTGCAGGTCTGCATTCCTGGATATCTTTCACAGGCTATTTGTCAGCTCTCCTGAAGAGCTGGTAGTGAGGGACGAACCACCAGGCTGTGCAGGAGCCAGGCTATTTATTATCAAGCAGGGCTTTCCCAGTGCAGGTGAGAGGATGCACTCGGCCAGCCAGTTATTTGACCTCTCCAATGGCAAGTGCATTTCCCTAGTCATAGTGCTGGATCATAGTGGGCAGAAAGAAAGATGGGGGAAAACAAAAATCAACAGATTTGGGTTAAAACAAATAACTAGACTGTATAGGGAACGGGCAGACATAAAACTTAGATCATGGAAATTAGAGAGAAAGATTTCAAGACTGAAGACGTCACGGGTGCAGTGTCTCTAGAATTCTTATTGCCTCCATTTCTATCTTTAACTTAGTGTAAACAGTGGGGATAGGAGGAGTGAACCGCCAAGTGAGAGAGGAGAGGAGGTGGAGGCTGAGCAAAGAGGAGTGAAAACAAGACAAAAGAGGGTGGGGAAATAAAGAAGCAGAAAACGAAGTAAACCATACCAGTGCAAAGGAAATAACGGAGACCACAAAGGACAAGATGGAGAAAGTGGTTAGGTAAAAGGAGAGAAGGAGCAACTGTACTGGGATGTGACTGGAAGAGAAACTCAGTGTGAGAGCAGCAGCTAGCCACTGATCTGTCAGAGAGGTTGTAGGGCCTCCATGTGAAAAGGATGGGAGTCACTGCTTAAGGAAATAGAGGGGGCTTCCTGGGGATTAACTAAAATACATTGTTGTTTGACCCACACTGCTATTTTTCTTCCCCAGACAATGGGCTAGATCATCAGTAGATGTAAATTACTGTAGCTTGGTTGACAATAACACAGGTTTATGCTAGCTTAGTATCTGGCCAAATGTATCACCATATTTTTTCATATAACATCCATAGTCTGTTTTACTTTTCCCTGATTAGGCCATATGTCTGACCCCTCAATTCCCACCTGCTAAAACAACGAATTGCTTTCGCCTCCCTTTATATTTTTATCTGCACACTAAGGAGGATTGGATAATGGTTTATAATCATGTGTTTAATAAGTTCCATTACAGATAACATAGTAATTAGATTTCACAAGTTTCTTAAAGTGACAGTGCTTTGAAAATTCAAACTTATAATATCTATCTAAATATAATAGGCATCTCTTAATATTACATTGCCATCTAGAAATTACAGTAGTTAGATAAATAAACATTATGTAGTGTTCTTGGGCACATCTGAATCACAGTGAGCTTTTATGTAAGCATTATGGGGAAGGTAGAAGTGGTAATTGTTGGAATTTTTTTAATAAATAAATGTTGCCATTACTTTAACTGTTTTCGGTGACTCGTTTGTTAAAAAAATTGCTCTTGACTTAAAGCATGAATTAGCAGACATGCAACTGTGCAGATAAAGCGTTCTAAGGAATTCACTATAAATCATTCTGAACAGTATGTTTTAGGTTCGTAGAGAGTATGTTTAAATTACTATTTGAATAGACTAGTATTTCCATTAGCCATGAGGTTTTTTTCCTTTGGTTCAAGACGAAACAAACTGCTGTTATGCTGCTGGGGATGAAGAGCAGTTTGGATACAGGAGGCTGTATCTTTTAACTGTCTATATTTGTTTCTGTAATATTGCATTGCGGGAACAGAGTCTGTGCTTTCTAATGAAGTGACCCACTTCCTGTTCACACTGCTTATTAACAAAATATATCTTGGCTTTGTATTGCTGACATTGTGGTGATGTAATAATAATTGGAATGTACTATGTGGTCACAAAGCATTGAGCATTTTGTGGAGAAAAGTTACGACACAATCCAGCTCAGTGGGGTAAAGGTCTGTGGCATGCAATAAACTAGGGTTGGTTATTATCAGGGTTCAGAAAACAAGCCTCAGTTACTGCTAACTTCCTGTTGCGTTGGCATGTCATAGTAACAGTGTACTTTGGAAAGAGAGAGAACTACTGCAAACTGTACTGTGAGTTGTCAGGCTGTTGAAAACTTATTAGTATAATACAACAAAAACACTTTTGAGAGTTAGTTCCAATGCATTAGCCCCCTCACAGGGTATTGCAAGAATAAATTCAGAAATATATGGAAGGCACTGAGATATTGCAGTGATGGGGTAATATAAGTAAACAAATATCTACTGTCATTGAGCTGCTGATACCTCTCATATTCCCTTTCAGATTCTTCCTTCCTGTTTCCTTCTCTTACCACCATCTCCTTGTCTCTATTACTATTTATTTTTTTTACTTTGTATTCTTACTCCCTCGGCTTCAGTTTTCTTCTCCTCTTTTCACCTATCCCATTGCTGCCAAGGTCACACCTGTTCTACAGTCCCCGTAGTCAAGCAGATAAGATAGTAAATCTAGCTATGAATATGCCAGATTCATGCACCTGTCCATGCTAGAGAAGCACTGTCTGCAGGAAAACAGCATATTGCGCCTGCTGAGAAATTCCAAAAGGTCAAAGAGCATGGGAAACATGGGACAGATGCAGTTCTGCATGAAAATTCAACCCCCTTAAACTCCAATAACATTTCATATATCTAAAATAATGTGTCCAGAATTTTCAGACATGGGTGCCTAAAATTAGGTTTCTAAATCACAGGGGCCTGATTTCCAAAAGCGCTGAGTACCCCCAAATCCCAATGAAGTCAATAAAAGTTTCAGATGCTCAGTGCCTTTGAAATGAGGTCTCTTATTTGGGTGCCTAAATATGGATTTAGGAACCTAACTTACGACACCTAAGTTTGAAAAGTTGTGCCTATCACTCTTCCAGAATCCAGTAAAATCAATGGGGTTCTTTTCATTGTGTAAGGTCTGATAAATAAGGTCCTGATCCAGAGCCCACTGAAGTTAATTAAGGCCTTTAGTGACCAAGGGATGCAGCATTTTCTGGCTGAAAGTCATTTGATATTCAGCAGACTACTTCTTAAGTGTTTCTGAATTAACGTAGTCCGTAGTGAGCATACACATTAAATGAACTAAACTTTTGCCAATGGTTATCAGTATAAACAGTTATGCATATGCCGAAGGAATCTGTTTTTCTATGGCTTTATGTAAATCCAAGCCAACTTCACTCTTGCAGTTTTGGAACAATTCATCTTGTGCTCTTACATAAATATTTTTTTAAATCTTTGAATCCTAAAATAAATACTATAATGAAGGGGAAGAAATAAAATAAATGAGAGGCATTAGACCAAATTCTGCTCTCACACCAATGTTAATCCTGAGTAACTCCATGGATTTTAACAAAATTACTCTGGATTTACACCAGCATAAACAAGAGCAGAAATTGACCCATTATCTCAAAGATGCAAGATAACCAAGATTAACAAACCCACATGGCAGTTTGATAATTCATAGACACTCTCTAGGTTATTCTTTTACAGGTCACCTATTCCCACTTTAAGAAACGAGTATTGATGCCAAATCCTGAAGTCCATACTCCAGATTTACTTCTCAGACAATGCTGAGGCAAAATTCCCATTGAAATCAATTCTCCTGACTTGATCAGAAAATATTATAAAATAAGAAAGTTGGATTTGCTGTGAAATGTTGTCCTGATTGCTAAAATAACTCCTGGAGACACTAGCAAGCCTCTTTATTTGAATATATTGGAACACAGGTTTGAACATCATCTCATGTTTATGCATAAGTTTAGAGTAATCCTGTATCATTTCTTTGCCTAGATGAACGTGAGGCAGTTCAGAAGAAGACTTTCACAAAGTGGGTTAATTCACACTTGGCACGTGTATCATGCAGAATTACAGATTTATACACTGATCTTCGTGATGGACGGATGCTTATCAAACTGCTGGAAGTTCTTTCAGGAGAAAGACTTGTAAGTGTCTATATCTTTTTTTTTTTGGTCACCTCTTAATTAAAACCACGGGTGAAATCCTGGCTCCATTGAAGTCAGCGGCAAAATTCCCATTAATGTCAGTGGGGCCAGGACTTCACACCAGATTTTTAAGAAACCCCTTTCTGTGACTTTTTAAAAATTGTATTTAACATAAAAAAGGGCTTGATTTAGTTCTCACTGACGTTTCTACTGTCATCAGTATGAGTTAGAACCGTTAGTCTCATCTATCCTGTGAGGTGCCCACCAGGAAGGCACTGAGCCGCCTCAACTCCCATTGGGATAAATGAAGGCTCTGAAAGGTGCTCAGCTGTCTTTGATTAGGAGTATATGCAACCTGAACTTGAATCCTCTGGGTCAAATTTTTTTCCTCAGGTATGTGTGAGCAGTTCTCTTTCTCATCAACAGGAGATAAGTGTGAATGTCTGAGGGAAGATATTGACCCTGGGGACTGGGTATAATAAAACCCCAGTGATAAGAAGTGGTGCTATATGACTGTTGGAAGTGTATTTTGGGGAATGATGGGGTACTAGTTTTCCCACACAGATCATTAAATGCTGGTCCTGCTCTTAAATACCTAATTTAAAACAATCTTATCAAAGTATACAGGTCTTTAACTGTGACCCAAGGCTACATGAGGCTGCAACTGTGTGATCAAGTGTCATCAAAGGGTCTGATTTAACGGAAACCGCATGGGTTAACACCCTGCATAGTGAATTGGACATATGCCCCACAATGTTGTGTTAGTACAGTAAAACGTGATATAGGAATTGCCAAATGTTGTTCTGGTTAAGTGAACTCTGAAATGCATATAAGTGCACTGTCCCAATATTCTATATTAGAAGTTAAATACACTTAGTGTGTGTGTATTATATTTTGCTCAAAATAAATTCCTTTATGATGAATAATTTCTTTTAGTGTGATATTACTGTTTGATGTACTCTCTGCAAACAGTGCTTATACCAAATACTGTTTTCAATTACACTGGTATAACTGAGATCAGAGTTGGTCCTTATTGTAAAATTTAGACTGTTATTTCAGGTATCAAGACAGAAAAACCCTTCAATGCAGTTTCACTTCTTCATTTCAGTTTAATTAATTGCTCTGAAGTGAGTGGTATCCCATGTTACTTTATCTATGGGACATTCAGACCAGCCATACAAATTTAATCTGTGTGGGGGGTTTTTTTTCACACCAAGGTTTGAAAAATGGATGTTGTGTTCGAATAGAACATTTGCAGTTATATTGGGAGTATTGGAGCCAAGCCAGCAGTATTCTCCTAGTGAGAATTTTATATCTGTGGTTACATCACCACGAACATATCATAGTAGTGGTTTGCAACACTACTACAAATTTCTTATTTTAGCCTTATCTCAGCATTAGAATGTGAGTACAATAACCTTTGCTTAAACAGCACATTCTAGCATGCCTTCCACTACAAACATGGATATAGATAAGGTAATTCACGAAACCTTGAGACAGTTACGCACATTGAAAAGTATATTATTATGATCATCTTATGTGGCTCACTTATTAACAAATCCACATTGCTTCAGAGAAATATGGGTTGGGAAGAAATGTGGATTTGTTAGTTGAGTATATATCTAGTCAAATATTTCAGTTATGTACTGTGCACATAATCAAGAAAATCTAAATTCCTTCAAATCTTCCCTTTTCTAGTAGAATACATAGCAGAATTCACAATAGAAAATCTGCTTAAATGGCTTGACCTTTGAACTTTCAGAAATCATGAGTAATTATTGAACTGTTATCTAATTGAGGAGAAACTGAGCTAAATTCTGTTTTATGCAGCATACAATGCTTAGCTTTATTTGTCTGTTTGGGAGAAGCTGGTTAACGGTATGTGGAACCAAAATTACTATTGTTTTTTCATCCTGACTGGATTCTTTCCCACTTTGCTCAGTGGGACTATGGCATGCTGGCTTGTTGCTTCTAAAATCCTGGCATATTCAAGACTTTATGTAATAAGATTTAAACTGAGAACTGGGACTGAAAATCATGTCTATTGAAGATTAGAAGTAAATATTCTACCTGCCTTTAAAAAAGGTACCGGAGTGATCCCAGGAATTATAGATCAGGGCTTTTGACCTTTAGGTAAATAGCATGCATTGATTATTAAGAGTTGTTATAACTGAAGTTATTTTGGGTGCCTTAATTTTGCGGTTCCCAACTTGAGACACCTCAAAGGTTTTTCAGAGGATGGATTGTCAGCAGCATTTTTGGAAAATCAGGCCCTTTTTAGTGACATTTTAAATTTGGATGTCCAAAGATTGGGGCACCCAAAATCACCACACCTTTTTGAAAATTTAGGCCTCCGTGACTTGCACAAAGGCTCACAGGAAGTCTTTGGCAGGGCACTGAACTGAACTCTGCTTTCCTGCGTCCCAGGATAGTGTGCAACCATAGGACTGCTCTTCCTTTGGACTATTCTTCCATGTTGCAGGATGAGGGCAGGAATTTGTATAAGTGTAAGATTGTTAAATATTTTATTGAACCAATATACTAATTGCATTTAAAATTAAATATAACATATCTAAAGGTAGCTTCTGTCTCTAGTTATCCCAGCTGTCCTGGCTTTCTAGGTTTGCTCTCTAAATTGTAAGTTTTTTGGAGCAGAGATTGTCCCGATATCTATGATATCGGATATCGGATCTATGATATCAGATAGCACGGAGCGCACTGTCAGTGAATAACAAATAAAAAGTAATAGTAATTCTAAAAAGCTCCTAATTTAATTTTTGTTCATGATCAGGACATAGTTCTTGATAAAATGAAACAAGATAAGGAAAGGTTTGAAGAAGCTAAATACCCTCTGATGAATGACAGATAATGGACACTTTCTTCTTCTGCACCCTGGCTCCTGCTGGAACTCAGTGAAACCCTGAGCTGAATCCTGCCAGTCAAAAAGTGCAATCGGGGTCAGTTAGGCACTGTGGAATTTGTCCATTTAATTAATCTGAGTGATTCTCTGGGTCTAATTCCAGATTTATTATGTCTTCTATTTCACATGAAATCTTTGTGTTTATGGGTCAGAAAGTCTTGCCTATAATTTGCCTTCTTTGAACGTTATATTTCTTGTATTCTTATTTTTGGGATATGTGCTCGTGTAGTTTGGGAACAAACAAATCTCAGGAACTAATTAATTTGTTCTATAAAATACCATCAGTGAGTATGTTGTTTTGATTGAGGAATTTCTGTCACTATTAGCCAAACAAGATATTTTCAACTAATTTTCCCTCTAATTGTCTTGAGACATTAGAATCTAGTCCTGTTCCCATTTCGGTAAATGGTATGACTCCTATTGAGTTGAATTAGAATAGCATCAGGTTCTTAATTACCTATTCGAAATCTTCAAGGTAGCACCAGTATGCTTTTTGTGTAAACTGTAAATGTGAGGTCTGGAGATTAATTCTTGCATACACTAAGGCCTTTTTGCCTTGCTCTGACAGTGTGTTGAAACCTCGGGGTGGAAATGTAAATTATGCACACTTTGAGGTCCCATTACACAGCCAGAGTGGTGTAAAGTAGTTGTCATATAACTGAGAATCAGGTCCCTGGAAATTTGCACTCTGGGTCAGAATTAATGCTGATTTAGGCCTCCCTGCCACTTTGCCCCCAAGAGAGAACTTGTGGTCACAGAAATTTGAAGTGAAACCAGTGACTTCTGACACGTTGGTGTCCTTAAGAGTATCTTTCTAGCAAAGCATTTCATGTTTATTACAATGTTGTTCAGGCCAGTGTTCCTATGATACATAACAGAGCTGTGACTGAAACCTTCTGTCTCTTGAGTACAATCTGGAGAAAGGATTTTGCCTGAGCTATTTCAGTAGCCAGTCAATTACATTCACTGAATAAAACAAAGAAAACTGTAGATTAGCTTTTTGGCTGAATACCCTCAAAGATACTTCAGTGAGCACTAAACAAGATACTCAGTTGTTACATTTGTCTACAGAACAAAGTTTATTTAATTTTATTCTGTTTTATAACTGATTTTCAAGTGATGTTATTACATTCATGGTTTTACTCATTGACATAGGGTCTTGTTACTTTCATGCTGCTGGCTTCCTTTTTTTCTTTTAAGGAAATCAATTGGAATAAATGTATTCTGCTATTTTGATAACATCATTTTAAGGGGTCAGAAGTGTGAAATTTCCTTTTCATGGTGTCTCATTGGTTTATTTCAGGGCTAAATCTGAGCTGCCTTTAAAAGGGGTTAAATGTTGGAGGGAGATGTCCTCTGGAGCTAACCATTTCTCTTTATTGTGTTCATACATTGGTGTACTTGCTTATTTAATATATTTCCCACTGCGGCAAGTATTACTTTAAAATCAGATCTGGGATGTGCGCTAGAGAAAGGGGCATGTCAGTACAATGTAATGTAATAGACCCCCAGCAAAATCTTTAGTCTTTCAGCTAGCAAATGAAGGTAGTGGAGTGAAAAGGTTAAGGGAGGATGCGTGGCAGAATGCTTTGACTGAGAAGTGGAATGAAATTTGCTTCACTTTTTCATCAGAAGCCTGATCGAGTTCTCAGTGAAAGTGTTCACTTTCACTCATTAAATCAGCCAAATTAGCCTCAGTCATCTCTGGGTGTAGTGACCAATGGCAGTTTGTCTCGTTCCATTAGCGGACATTATTGGTTGGTTGGGGCTGCACTGGTCTTCTGACTGGCTTGAACACATGTTTCAGCCAGAGATGACCACAGTAACACTATCCTTTTTTAAGTGAGTTTTACAAGGAAAACAATTTAAAGAAAGAAGTGAATAAACCTGTATTTTCAAGGAAGAAATACTTGCCTCATATTGAAAGGGATTAATGTGGATCAAAGCCTGAGAGGAGACTCTGTCCTTAAAATGGTTTGTGACCACAGATCATGAATTGTGTTTGTGATTTTGTCATCAGCGTTAAATCCCATCCGGAGAGCAAATACATATAATACTGAGTGGTTGAGAAACACTTTTTGCGGTTTCAGTAATATCTTTTTTCCGTCTTTGTTTTGCCTTGTAGCCCAAACCAACCAAAGGAAGGATGCGCATCCATTGTTTGGAGAATGTCGATAAAGCCCTCCAGTTCCTGAAAGAACAAAGAGTACATCTAGAAAACATGGGATCCCATGATATTGTGGATGGGAATCACAGGCTGACTCTTGGCCTTATTTGGACCATTATTCTGAGATTCCAGGTAAATGAATTACTTTTGCGTTCTACAACTTTATTCTTAGTGAGCCTGAATCTCCAAGTTACTGGGGACCTCCTGAGAAGAGCGAAGTGCCATCGGGTCACCTTGACATCAAGGGGAGCAGAGGTTACTTAGTACCCAGCAGGATATGATTTGAATAGCAGCTTGCATGTTTGATGCCTGAGTGGCACTGCTGATCGATAGAGGAAGTGAATGAGAATTGTCAGCCTAGCTTTTCTGCTCTATAATTCAGATACTATTTTTAAAAGTCAAGTAAATACAAGGCTCAGAAAACAAAATAAATTCTGTTTTATTTTCATTATCAGAGTATTTAAATATCTGATATATAAACACTTAAAATCACTGCAAGTGATTTATAAAGATTTCACAGTTTAGTCTTAACCCATACTGTAAATCGGGATAGTCAATTATTTTTTGCTAAATTCTAGGTTTCTTGGTCAAGGTATAGTCAAGGTCCAGACTCCAATAATAATGATAACAAGTAAACAAAAAGATTTCAGGGTCTATTCAAAAGCATCTGGCAGTCTGGATTTGGCCCAGGGTCTGCCTATTGATTACTCCTGATGTAAACGTATTTCTCTTACGTTGCTCCTCTTGACAGCCACAGTGGTGGTGTTTAAAATCTTAATGTTTTAGCCTTTTATGGCTTTACTTAAAACTGTGTAAACAATGAGTGGAAGTATTTTTGGTTCTTTGAATATGTATGAAATAAAAGAGGGAGAAAAGTTCCCATATCAGTGGAGTGGAATGTAATTTTCAGATGTAAATTTCTCTTTAACTGTTAAGCTGGTCTGAACTAACAGCTAACCAACAATTAACTTTTATGGCAGTCACAGTGTATTCCCAATTGTTTCTTATATGTAAGGAAAAAACGATTGGTAAATTTCTCCGTGTTCTACAGTTATCCTGATACAAAGTCCTTTGCTTCAAAGAATTTTTATACTGACTTCCCATAGGATAAATGAATACAATATAATAAGATACTTTTACAGGGTTGCCCGTACTTGCATGTGCATCTGATGTCCCTCCAGCACATAACAAGTAATGCTATAGCTGGATGAGAAATAAAATTATTTCTTGTATTTTATGTGACTATTCCTGTCTGAAAGTGTTATATTCAAGCCTCAAATCCTACTTATGGAAGATATTTTGTTTGCTTTCAATCTGCTTAAATATAGGGACTCCTACACAAAGGCATGTGGCATGTGAGGTTCTTTGCAAACTGAAAACTTTCACTTGAAGTCACTGGACATTTTGGATGTGCGAGTGTTAGCAAGGCTGGCCCTGAGGGAGTAGTTGTGGAAGAAAATAAAAAATGCAAATGTAGTAGAGTGAGTGATTAGTGTCTGAACACTCTGTATGTAACTGAAGGGCTTGTTTAGAAAAAATCTGGTGGCCCTTTTCTAGGAATCTGTAATAATAAATTCAACTAGTGCACTGAGCTTCATTGTTGGTTTGTTTCCCCCCTCCCCTCCAATATGAAAGGGCCTGATCTAACTTCCATTGAAGTAAGTGGGAGTCTTTATTGACTTCAGTGGGAGCTGAATGAGGTGCTAGGCATTGTAAAACTATAGTATTGCAGTATATCTAGGAAATCTTATGTTTTTTGAAGTAAAAAATATTTTTGCTTTACTTTGTCTTTCTGAGGCTAAAATTATCAACTTACCCATATATTACCATCTTTATTTAAAAGTGAATAAAATCATAGACTTCAGCATACCTGATTGTGTTCAGCATACCTGATTGTGTTTAAGGCCAAAACTGTGGTTCCACTGAACTCGGTGACAAAGACTGCCTTCTAAGGAACCAGGATCTGTCCCTAAGGTTTCCATCTCACAAGATGCTGAGCACTGCCTATAGGTATTGATCATCTTCAACTCCCATTGAAATGAGTTGAGGGTGCTCAGCACATTTCAGGAAGCACAGAAAACCTTGCAAGATTAGGTCACAGCTCTGTATAAAACAGGGTTTGTTTTGATAATTTGAATTGAATGTTTCTGGTGAACCATAAACTATTTTGTTCATGGACTTTTAAAAAACTCTTACAGTAAATTAAAGGCAAATGAAGCTGTTCATGTTATTTTTCTTCCAAGTGAATGAACATAAATGACTTGTACACTGCTGCTCTTCTGTTTTCTTGTTCCTTGGTTTTCTGTGTTTTTGCTATGATATTAATTTATTTTATTTCTTTGGAAACATACGTGCAAACTTGGCCCAGAAATGACAATTTGATTTCATTTGAACTGATTTCTGAATCTTAGATCCAAGATATCAGTGTCGAAACTGAAGACAACAAAGAGAAGAAATCTGCTAAGGATGCTTTGCTTTTGTGGTGCCAGATGAAGACAGCTGGGTGAGTGTGGATTAAAAGATTATCTGGAATACATTTCCTACAGCATTCTGAGTTTTCAATGAAATTGTTTTAAATGTCCAAACATGTATCTTCCCTAAAGTGGATTGAACTAAGACAAGTAAGTCAGCAGAAATGGGCAAATTAATATTAAAAGCTGATATTTAAAAATCAGTGAACTCTGATTTCCTTATGTTTCTTTCATGTGTTCTTCATGCTAAATATAAAAATCTGAGAAGTCAGGAAAGGCTACTAGTCCACCAGCCCTTTTTCATTCATACTGTGAGCTTGTGATGACACTGAGGGATGTTTGCTATCAGATGTGTCCCTCAAATTTTTGAGAGAGGTCATTGAAATATACTGTCACCAGCATTTATCTGTTTCAGAAGCTTTGCCCCCAAGTCTTGTCTGTGTTTTCAGTGGAATTTTGAGTCATTCAGACTGTTCTTCTAAACAATGGTGTTCTGATCATGGATCACTGGATTATTGTTGTGAGATTGACAAGACTCTGTGGTTTGTCATCCTGGGCTGCTGGTTATTTACATTTTGTTATGGAAAATATACTAGGAATGGAGAGCTTTTTCCATGAAAGTCAGTATCAAATTCCCTTTGACTTTAGTGGGAGCAGGCCAAAGCTTAGATAGTTGAAAATGATTTAGTCCTTTTAGTTTGTGTGTTTTTTGACTGGGACATTCCGTATTTTTTCTAGAGTATCTTTGAAGTACAAAGAGTTTATCTGAATTGTGCTCTCCTTTCAAGGCAGAATCTCAGAAGATTCTAACATCTATTCTAAATAATATAATTTGGCCTCTTCTTTGCTGTAGGGTGGTAGTTGTAAGGGTTTTTGTTGTTTTTGTTTTTTGTGGCGGGCATAGCACAAAAGGACTTAATGAAACAAAGTATTCATTGTAGTCTCAAGATTGGTATAATTCTGAGGACTACCATTCTGGCGTTCTAAAATACTTCTGAACCTACAGAAATCGTGTCTTTTTTATAGAAATTCAGTGTTATGCAGTGGAATTCACCCTGCATAATGGAAAGAGTTTTAAAGGGCAAAGGACTGTGACTTGTCTTGGTTAAATCTTGTAACTGTACTCTAGACTTCGGTGGATTTGGCCCACATAATGTCTTTTGAGGGCTGCAGGGAAAATACACTCAAAGGGAAGACTGTTGGTCCTTCTCAGAAACAGAATTCTTGGTGTCTTGCTGCCTTTGAGGTAGCCACACACATAATTTAGTGCAGACTTGAATTTATTAGGCAATTAGAGTTTTGATTTCTTTCATATTCAAGCCAGGTCTACACTTACTTGGAAATTTGGCAGCAATCAATTGGGAGTTACGCAAGCTATGCAGAGTAGCTGGCGTAACTCCTGTCAACTTTGTAACTCCTCTTCTACGTGGCGTCTTCACTGCTGCGCCACTTGAGGGGGTGGTTTTAATGCATCGACTTCGGATCGATTGAGCGGGTCTTCACTGACTGCTCAATCGATCCAGATAGATCGATCTGACAGCAGTGAATTTGCTGCCATCAGTGAAGACATACCCTCAGAAAGAGGGCTTACATAAACAGAATTAGTTCCAAAATGCCTTTCACAAATTTCTTTCTTGCTGTTTACTGGCTATCCATTATTTATAGAAATTCACTGTTTCTTTCCTTCATGAAACTTGAATGGACATATAGCAAACTGATCACGGTTAAATAATTCTAGCAAAACTTAGGCCTCTCTTTCTGGGAGTTCACCTGAAAGTGGGTTTGCAAACAATCTGAACATTTTTTGGAGACTTTGAAAGTCAAATGAATCAAATGAATATTGAATCTTCTCATGCCATTAGGCATAAAGTTGACCATCACACTTACAATCTTGAGCACTTGGTTAAATGCACTTGTGGGAACGGTCATTCCTCTGAAACATTGCCTTTTGCTTCTCCAGCAGTTCCTATCACTCTCCAAAATTTAGTATTTTAAGTACCTGAAAATAATACTTTTTCAGCTATTGAATCAAGAAGTGACTTCAGACTTGAAGAGATCGGAACCACATAGGCTGCAGACTGGGCACCAAAAATTTAAATTACTTTTCTAGCTTTTTTAAAAAAAGGTTGGTTATCATCACATGTGTAGAACATAAGGTTACAAGGAAAACTGTGATGCTCTTGCCCCTTGCTCTTGACATTAATAGAAAACAGTTCATCATGACTGTGAAACTTTAGTAGCTGGTCGATAACATCCCTTCCTTATGTTATAATTGTCACTCCTACAACAAGCTTTCACTGATGTAATGTGAAAAGCCAGAGCAGGGATGCTATATTGATTATGCTCTTTCTGTTTTTTGTTGTGTCAGTTATCCCAATGTCAACATTCACAACTTTACCACTAGCTGGAGGGATGGGATGGCTTTCAATGCACTAATCCATAAACACAGGTACGTCTTTGCAATATTCTTTATAGGTTTTAAAAGATTAAACTTTTGCCGTGTCTTTGCAATATTCTTTATAGGTTTTAAAAGATTAAACTTTTGCCGTGTACTCGCAGCTTTATAGCATAGCAGTTTGCTGTTTGATTTTTAAATCTGTGGGAGTTGAAGATGGGTTACGAGAACAGTGGAGAGTCCTATGGGCAAAAGATGCAGAAAGATAATCAGACTATTATAGCTCTTCACATCACTGCCAGCTCACCCAAGAGGGAGTGGCTGGCATTGCACATCAAAATGGCTTTATTTGTATTCAGGAGAATAAATCATACATATGTGATTGTATCACTTTGTAATTGACTAGCTTTCTTGCAATGTGAAGGCGGTACCTAAATGGACATTTACTCTTTAGGTATTTCATGTGCTACCCCGACCCACACTGACTAGCACCACTGAATTCAGTGGGGCTATTTGTGGAGTAAGGTGGTATTTTGTGTTAGTAAGGGTGGCAGAATCTGTCCCTAGGTAAAATGTTCACTAGGAGCTAGACTATGCCACTTGTACTTGCATTGGTGACTACTTGCACAAGTAACGCTCACAATGTGAGTAAAGGCTGAACAATCCTAACTGTAGATTGTTTTTTCTTATTCTCTTTAGATCACGTTCATTCTTGGTAAATTATTCCCATTTTTGTCATGGGCCAGATTGTACCATGTACCTGGTACATACTGGGCAGTACCTTACTCCTTCAGTGGTCCCGCTAAAAGGGATGGGACTACTTGAGAAGTAACGTACTGGACAATACAAGTAAAGGTATCAGAATCTGGTCCAAATTCATCCCTGGGGAATTTGGCTCCATAGCTCACCACTGCTATTTTGAGTGTTCAGATTTATTTTTATTAATTAATTTTAAAATAACGTGCTTGTGTATTGGAGAAATCAAGGATTTTTCTTATTTTTTAGGCCTGATCTGATTGATTTTGACAAGCTGAAGAAATCGAATGCACACTACAATCTGCAGAATGCTTTTAACCTGGCAGAGCAACACCTTGGTCTCACTAAACTTCTGGACCCAGAGGGTAAGAATTCCTACAGTTACAGCACTGACTGGCTGTATGTGGAGGAATGTCATTCCTCTTTTACAGCCTTCTACAAGGTGCTGCTTTGTGGCAGACTTTTGTGTTGAAGGGCAATTGGATACATCTCTCTCTCCTGTCAGTACCACTCCCTGCATTTTCCTGAGGAGAAGTAGGTGGGACCCCAGAGAAATACTCAAAATGTTCCCCTTTGCAGGGGGACTGAGCAGTTCTGGCCAAGGATCCCAGCACTTCAGCTTTCATTCTCTCAGGTGGCAGTGTTTTGCTGTAATTAGACCACCACGCTGGCCCTTTATATAAAACATAAGAACATCCCAGTGAAGAGTCATCTTTATCATCTGTACGGTCAACCTTTTTCTTTAAGCTAAAATATAGATGATACATTCTTCATAGAATTGTTAGCAACGTTTTTTCAGCCAACAAGTGAGTATTAGTGTTCATGTGCGGCGTGTGGTTTTAAGCCAAGGTAACATTAGAATAGGGAACTTCATTGTCACAGGGCCGGTAAAAGTCATTTCATCACTGGGAAAGTTTCTTCTCGTTGACTTTCCAATACATTAAAATTTCTGAAAGGATAGGAGATAATTTACTCTCCATCTGCACTCATTAAAGGATTCTCCTGAACAAACATCCAATTAGGTTTGCTTACCTTTGTGAATTCTAGATATGATTGTGGGTGACAGTCTATAATTCCTTGGTCCTGGAAATTGGAATCTCCTCTCTCTAATACTGTCATGACACCGTTCTTCCAAGTGTTCGACAAATATTATGCCTCACAGTGCTTCTGTGAAGATAGGTAAACATCACTAAGCCCATTTCACAGATAGGTAAACTGAGGCACACAGAGACTGAATTACTTGTTCAGCCTCACACAGCAGAGGTTGGAATAGAACCCAAAAGTGACCCCCAGTTCTGGTATTTTAATGGCAGTTTGCATTCTCTAAGCCTTCCACAAAATATAGCACTTGTAGTGATGGAATTCTATACCTGCCACTACCAAAGAATTTGAGACTAGCTCAGAACCACAGAATGTATTTTAGTTTGGCACATAAGGCTAGACTTCAGTTAAAATCCCAGAAGCTGAAAGGCCACTGAACCCACATCTCTTGAGTCTTATGTAGTGGATTGTCAGCACAGTATGCATTGTTTCAAACATGCCCCCCCCACCACATATATACTAAAGTAACTCTTATTTTGTTTTCAGATATCAGTGTTGACCACCCTGATGAAAAGTCAATTATCACCTATGTGGTGACATATTACCACTACTTCTCTAAGATGAAAGCTTTAGCTGTCGAAGGAAAACGTATTGGAAAGGTTTGCAAGCTAAGATTTTATATGTGAAGCACAAACTAAATATTCATTTCTACTGAGCTCTTCAGCCCATTGTATATGTTAGCTTTTAATCATGGATGTGTACACTAGATATTCCTGTAAAAATATAGGAAGTGGTTAATCTTTCCTGATATTTCCATCCATATCTTAACAAAAAACATTTAGCTGATGTTTTATTTTGCTTGTTAACTTTACGTAGATGCTGCTTTCCCCTGCCCATTAACTGCTCCCAACACTCCACGGGTTCTCTGTGCAGCCCTGAGGAGTCCCTTGTTTAAAAAAAACCACTCTCTGCCACTTTGCAAAGCAGCCATGGTCCTTGCAGTTGCAACAGACTGAATGGGAATCCTTTCTCAGTCAATCAACCCCCACACCCTGCTCCTCAATTGCCTGGGATCATAGGAATTCACTGCAGAGCAGTGCAAGGTCCCCACTCCTCAAT
Source organism: Emydura macquarii macquarii (assembly GCF_026122565.2). Lineage (NCBI taxonomy): Eukaryota > Metazoa > Chordata > Testudines > Chelidae > Emydura > Emydura macquarii. The sequence goes on from NW_027132813.1 coordinate 32,249,043, forward strand.
TATCCCAGCCCCTGTTGTACTCAGGAATGAGTGGTTGATTTGTAAGCTAAGTCGCCGCCCCCCGCCCCGCTCCTACAGTCTCTTTTATGTAGATGTAGGATTGAAATGCGTGTGAACAGGTCTGGCTTTGTTACTCAGATGTTCTGTGCTGCTTGTTACAGGTACTTGACAATGCTATTGAGACAGAGAAAATGATTGAAAAATATGAATCGCTGGCTTCTGACCTTCTTGAGTGGATTGAACAAACAATTATCATCCTGAACAATCGCAAATTTGCCAACTCACTGGTTGGTGTGCAACAGCAGCTTCAGGCATTCAATACGTACCGCACAGTGGAGAAACCACCCAAGTAAACACAATCACTCTGCTTTTGTTTTTTATTAATCTCATTTTAAGAAAATACCTTAAAAACCTTTGGTATCCTATTTTTACTTAGTCCTGATCTTTATCACTCAAGAGTGGCTTGTTCCCTGCCACTCACCCACACACGGTAGAACAAGAAAATACTGTGCCATTTACAGGATCTCAGATACTGGGAGATTCCTCCTTACAACTACTACTCATAACAGTGTACTAGAAGGAGCAATAATGCGTCATTATCAGACAATAATGCCACCGTTTATGCTTGTCAGCACTGTATAATACATGCACACAGCTAATAATAGGATTTCATTGTTTATCCCAGATCAAGAGCAAGTGTCTGGTTTTACAAAACAGCTTTGAATGCTAAAAGCTGATGTAACATGAAACTTAGTCTCTTTACTTCTGTAAACTGCCATGCAACTTTGACTCTATAAATATGTTTATCAATTAATGCAGATTTCATTAATAATAATAATCACTGTCCAGAAGCTTTACAATTGCTGTTGGTTTCATAGTGCCTATAAAGTGACTGTATTTCCTAGGAAGTACTCTAAAGTCCTGATAAAAAAGAAAAAGTCTTATTGACTTCATGGGCTTTGGATCTAGCTTTAAATTCCTGAGTCAGTAGATTAACTAGGTCAGTTCATGAAATAAAAAAATCTGGCCCCCCCACAAGGGATTTAAATATATAAAAACAAATCGGCTGACTTTGTGCAGTCATTGTGACATTTGAGCCAGTTGGTTCTCGTGGGCACCCCTCTTGTCCTTCCAGCTTTCACACAGAATGAAACAGAAAAAAGGACTAATCATAATTATATGACCGTGCTATGGACAATGTCAGTCCTTTAAGAAAACAAACTTTAGTTCCTTAGAAGTGATGAAATATTCATTTTAACCCTGTTTGCTTTTGGGAATTTGTGTCTAGATTTACAGAAAAAGGAAACTTAGAAGTGCTGCTTTTCACCATCCAAAGCAAAATGAGGGCTAACAATCAGAAAGTGTACATGCCACGGGAGGGCAAACTCATCTCGGACATTAACAAGGTGAAAGCATCAACTCTGGATTTACAGCTCCTCATGTGCATCTCAAATGTTTCTTTTCTTTTATTCTCACTTCCTCTTCCTTTTCTTTTAATCTCACTACCTAGCTTACTAGGTAGAAAACTGTCCCGTCGTCGTGTCCGTCCATCCTTCCTTTCTCTCCCCCCCCCAATCCCTCGATTTGACTCAGGGGATCCTAAAGGATTGAGAGGGATGGAATGATGTTTCCTGCAGGCCAGACTCAGTAACCGCTAATGTAGCCTCAAGGCTGCAGCAGCATCTGTAACATGTGCATACGCTCCTGCCAGTGGGGGAGAAATGGTCACTGGTGTTGTGTAGCTGAGGATCCACTGGCCCTGCCCAGTTTCTCGCTAGTCCCACCCCCTTGAACTTACTGGGTCTGTCTACAGAGCAGCTGGGATTGCCTCTTCTCAGAGCTGGTAGACAGATATGTACTAACTTGGTTCAAGCTATCACACTGAAAATAGTAGTGTGGTCATGGCAGCTCGGGCTAGCCCCCTGAGTACAGGCGGTCAGGTGGGATTATTCTTGGGTGGCTGTCACCCTCAGAGTTGCTGTGTAGGCATGCCCTCTGGCAGAAAAGAGAAACAACATTTAGTGATTTTTTCCCCCCCTCTCCCTAAGCCTCATTTTCCAATGAGTTCTATCAGCCATCAAAGCTCCATACAGAACAGAGTTCCACAGTGAATCAAGGGTCTTCCTTGGCCACAGAACAGGATTTGCCCCATAAGTTTCTCCGCCCTGATATCCACTATGTGGGAGGTTACGGACAGAGAAGGTCTGTGGGAAGACACTGGGAACGTTTTTGTTGGTTCCTAGTCAGAGTTTATACAACTAGCTGTTACTTGGCTACAAATGGCTGAATGGCAACAGGTCTGATAAGATATCTTGGGGATAATAAATGACTTCAAACTGTCAGCCTTCCTAATTTGCTTATTATCATACTTGGAATTCCCAGAGCAGCTGTTGGTGGTGTCTGCACTTCGCTCTGCATCCCAGAGAGCAGTAAACTGCACAAACTCCCCTGTTTATGTTAAGCTCCTGTGCCTGTAAATGCCTCAGATACTTTGGTTTCAGGCAAAGTCACATCTCTTAGCGTTTAGAGGAATCTAGGATAATGTCTGATTAATTGGGGGCATTTTTGCTCTTTATGAGAAGGATCTGTAAGGCCAATTAGCTTGATTTTAATATGTAATTTTTATGGCAATAGCTTAATGTACATGAACAGCTTTTTACCTTTTAAAAAAAGGTTTTATGCAACAAAAGAAATAAAACTTGGTGTTCTGCTCTTTATCTGAAAGTAACACCTTAAAGCTCTATGCGTAGGAATTATTTAGGAGGGAGAACAGGTGAATCCTATTTTTCCTCCCTAAAAGGGAAAGATTTTAGTTCTTTTGGGGAAAGATCTTGTAAGAATGTTTAAACATACATGCATGTGTACAAATTCAAACCAATTGTTTTGCTTAAAGAAAACAGATTTAAAAAAAAAATAAATAAAGATCCTCACAATACTCCTGTGAGGCAGGCAGGTTTTATATCCAGTTCATAGATAGGTAAATTGAGGAACTGAAAGTCTAAGTAGTTCCACCATGGCCACACATTGGCAGAGCTGTGTATAAAGCCTAGGCATCTTGATAGTCCTGTGCTCTTTCACTAAGGAGTATGGGCCAAATTCATCCCTTATGGAACTGCTTTGGACATAGTGAATTTATCTCAGGAAATAATTTTGGTCCACAGTATTGATTTCATGTAAAGCTGACGTGATTTCTCTTAGTTCTTTAAAGATGTGAAGCTAAATAATATGATGATGCATTTTTTCATCTCCTCAGGCCTGGGAAAGACTGGAAAAAGCTGAACATGAAAGAGAACTGGCACTGCGAAATGAGCTCATAAGACAAGAGAAACTGGAACAACTTGCACGCAGATTTGATCGTAAGGCAGCTATGAGAGAAACTTGGCTGAGTGAAAATCAACGTCTGGTTTCTCAGGTGGTGCTTTCCGAACTATTTGTATGATTAAAATTATCACCGTGAGTAATTATGGGATACAGTTTCTGTGCATAGTGTGTATTCCCTCTTTCATGCTAGGTGGCCTACAGTTTGTGCTGTATGTGTTAAACTCCCTCTGAACTAATTGAGCAAGTCTATACTCAGTAGAAAAACATGCAGAATGTCTATCTAATGTTCACCATTTCAATGAAATGGTAGGACCAAGTTAATGTCTGGTGATTTCAGTGGAATTACACCAGGGATGAATATGATTAATTGACATTTGAGATAGAAAAGGCCTATTAGGTCACCTTGCCCCAACACCAATCCAGGATTTTCCCTATAGTTATGTCTATTTTTTATCAGTGGATATATTTTCAGAATATTTTGAAGCTGCAGAGTTACTAGCAATTTTTGAATAATCAAAAGTAACATTACTCAGCTTGGTTTGAGCAATAGCATTTTTGATGCGTGGTCATTACTAACATGAACTCTGTGTATTTACAGGATAACTTTGGTTTCGACCTTCCCGCAGTGGAGGCTGCCACTAAAAAGCACGAGGCCATTGAAACAGACATTGCAGCATATGAAGAACGAGTCCAGGCTGTGGTTGCTGTTGCAAAGGAACTTGAGGCTGAGAATTACCATGATATCAAACGCATCACCGCAAGAAAAGACAATGTTATACGCCTATGGGAGTACCTGCTGGAGCTGCTCAGGGCACGTAGACAAAGACTGGAGATGAACCTTGGTCTGCAAAAGATATTCCAGGAAATGCTTTACATTATGGACTGGATGGATGAAATGAAGGTAAATGTCATCGAGATCAGAAGATGGCAGGAAACTGCTGCTGATTAAAGATTGTGCATGTCCTTCATCTGTTTAAATTATGTTTGTTTTATACGTAATGTCTCTATGACCAAATGTTCAAAATCAGGAGCCTCCATTCACAGACATTAATTCACTTCTTGATACACAATGCTGGGCTCTTTAAAATATAAAATAAAAACAACTACAAAAACACCCCAAGTCTCTTACCTTCTAAACCAGAGGTCCCCAAACTGTGTGGCACGCCCCCTGGAAGAACATTAGGGGGGTGCGACAGGCCCCGGCTCCGCCCCCCAACCATGGCTCCATCCAAAGCTTCCCCCCCCCCTGGCTGCCAGCTGTGGTTCTCAGCTCAGCCCCTGGTTGCCACAGCCTTGGCCCCTGGCCACCGTGGGCCCTGCTCCCAGCCCCAGCTGGGAGGGGGGGTGAAGATGGGTTAAGGGGGGCCTAACCTAAAATGTTTGGGGACCACTGTTCTAAACAAAGTAACATTTTGTTTTTGCTTGTCTGTGTTATGGGAAGAGGGATTTACATTCAATACAATAATCATTCTGGGTCAGACTCCTTTCATGGGTGCACATATGGGTGGAAGGAGGTAAGGACCTCTTCTCCTCTGCTGTGCAGCTTTCATGAGGGCCAAGAAGACTTGCAGCTGCTGTGCTCAAAAGAACACACACAAACTGCTTCCCACCTAGTCTCTTTAGGCTGGGGAGGAGGGCAGGGCCATGGCTCCATCCATTTTTCCTTACCCATTTGCCAGCAGAGCTGACTGGCTGTGCTGAAGGACTGCAGTAGCCATGTGCAATGCCTGGGGACTAAGGGAGGCAGAACACCTCCCAGTGCTCCCCAAGGCATTACAGCCCTGAACCCTCCCCATCACAGGACTATTTCAATGGAACAATTAAGCCCTTTGTGTGTAATAGAGTTTTGAAAATATTGCCCCAAATATATTGTCAGCAGTGTAAATCTGTTGTAGTTCTATGTGAATTATTGGTATTACTCCAGATTTAAACCAGTGTAACTGAGAACAGATCTTGGCCCATCATATGTAAATATTGCTCACTCTGGTTTTATAAGTGGCATAAAAGTGCTTTACTGGCTAAATAAAGAATTTTTTTAAATGAAAACCCAATCATGAAAATGCTACTTGATATCTGGGGTCTTGTAAAGATAAAGGAGACCTTTGCCATGGGGCCAGTTGCACTGTGGTGAGAATCTTTAGTTCTGTGCTCTGGGAGATGCATGAAGCAGTTGTTTTAACAGTGCCTAACTCTGATTACACACAGCATGTTTAACTTGCTCGCTTTCTTTGAGCAGGTGCTTCTGCTGTCTCAAGACTATGGCAAGCATTTGTTAGGAGTGGAGGACCTGTTACAGAAACATGCGCTAGTGGAGGCAGACATTGCTGTTCAGGCTGAAAGAGTGAGGGGGGTCAATGCATCTGCTCAGAAATTTGCCACAGATGGAGAAGGTAAGTCATGGTTTTACTTATGTATTAGGTTTGGTCCCTTAAGCTTCATTAGTTATATAATACACTTAGGGCTAAATTCACCATCAGCATAAGGGCCCAACTCCATTGATTCAAATTTGATTCACTTATGCCAGTGGTGAATTTGGCCAGTTACTGTATCAGAATTCATCATGGCACTGTATTTTGCATGGCTTTTCACACTAGTAGCTAGCAGGTGTAGCTTTGTACTTTGTCATTCATCTTGCATTACAATTTCCCATTTCACCTCTTTCTAATGGTTACAATTCAAGTTACTGGATCTGACTCTGATCTTACTCACATTAATTTAAATCAAGAGGAATTCCACTAAGTTACACTAGAGTAAAACTGGAATGAGATCAGAAACTTGCCCATTTTATGTACTGCAATTTTGCTCTTGAGTTCAGCAGTGAATTTGAATTCACTGGAAATACTCAGGATTTACATGAGTAATTTAGAATAGGGTTTGACCAGTATTTCCTTAAACACTAGTCTTTTACTGCACTTTGCTACTCTATAAGGGAGCTTGAATGGTGCATATGTAATGTTTCAGAAGAGCTTTGCAGCTAAAAATAAGTCAGGTTGCACACTAAAATATTTCTCTGTCTGAACAGGTTACAAACCATGTGATCCACAAGTTATCAGAGATCGTGTAGCTCATATGGAGTTTTGTTACCAAGAACTATGCCAGTTAGCAGCCGAACGCCAAGCTCGCTTGGAAGAATCCAGGCGTCTGTGGAAATTCTTCTGGGAAATGGCTGAAGAAGAGGGCTGGATCAGAGAAAAGGAACAGATCTTGTCATCTGATGACTATGGGAAGGACCTAACTAGCATTGTCCGTCTCTTGAGCAAGCATAAGGCATTTGAAGATGAAATGAGTGGCCGTAGTGGCAACTTTCAGCAGGCAATAAAAGAAGGTGAAGTTATGATTGCTGAGGAGCACTTTGGGTCTGAGAAAATTAGAGAGAGAATTAAGGATATGCGGGAGCAATGGGCTAACCTAGAGCAGTTATCTGCCATTAGGAAGAAACGCCTGGAGGAAGCCTCTCTTCTCCATCAGTTTCAAGCTGATGCTGATGATATTGATGCATGGATGTTGGACATCCTCAGAATTGTCTCCAGCAATGACGTTGGCCATGATGAATATTCTACTCAATCCTTGGTCAAAAAACATAAAGATGTTGCTGAAGAGATTGCAAACTATAGGCCAATCATTGACTCACTACATGAGCAAGCGAAAGCTCTGCCGCAGGAACATGCTGAATCCCCAGACGTGCAAGGCAGGTTGTCTGGAATAGAGGAAAGATACAAAGAGGTCGCTGAACTGACAAGGCTCCGTAAACAGGCTCTGCAAGATACCCTTGCTTTGTATAAGATGTTCAGTGAAGCGGATGCTTGTGAACTTTGGATTGATGAAAAGGAACAGTGGCTTAACAATATGCAGATTCCAGAGAAGCTTGAAGACCTGGAAGTGATCCAGCACAGGTGAGAATAGAATTGTGAGGAGGTCCTGCTTACCTCAGCTGCCTGTGTGCCTTACTTAAGTCTTAACTTGCCTTTGTGATCTTCTTTTCAGATTTGAAAGCTTAGAACCAGAAATGAACAATCAGGCATCCCGTGTTGCAGTGGTAAACCAGATTGCTAGACAGCTGATGCACAGTGGTCATCCAAGTGAAAAGGAGATCAAGGCTCAGCAAGACAAACTCAACACAAGGTGGGTTAATGACTGATGACATGTGGAAACTTGACATTAGAGGAGATGGTTAGCATAGTTTCTTCTGTGTTTCTATATATTTTATATATATGTTTTTGAATGTGTGGATTTTCACCTAGTGACAACTGACCTAGTTCTAGCCTGGCCCTATGGTTTAAAAAACAAACAAACTGCCTTTCTGAGGGCCTTAGTCAAAGCCCAGCATTTTTTCATTGACATCAATGGACTTTGAATTAGGCCCTTAGTACAGTAGTTATAAATCTGTGAGAATATGGAGACTTACTGTACTAAATATTCTGCTGTAAAAATAAACTGGTACAGCATATTCTACAAATCTGCTGTTTAGATTCTTAGTTTTAGTCTTCTAGTGCATTCAAGCTATGCAGAAAATCCAGAGAGTTAGAGTGTAACCTGCAGAAAATATTTGACCCTGTGAAAAGTGAAAATGTTGAGACCCAGTTCATTGCTATCTGGTGTTTTCTAGTATACACTATAGCTCACTGAGGGGGAGGGAGAGAGAAACAAACAAAAAAACCAAAAAACAAAAAGAGGTTATTTAAAAGTTCAACAGGCTTATTTCAGCAATTTTCCTTATTCAGAAATGTTGACATTAGATTTTACCATTATTGTACGTTCCCCTCAGTTTCTCTGTTTTTCTCTCCTCCCCCTTTTTAGATGGAGCCAGTTTAGAGAACTGGTAGACAGAAAGAAAGATGCTCTTATCTCTGCCCTAAGTATCCAGAATTACCATCTTGAGTGTAATGAAACCAAATCCTGGATCAGGGAAAAGACCAAAGTAATTGAATCCACACAAGATCTGGGCAATGATCTGACTGGAGTAATGGCCCTTCAGAGAAAGTTGACGGGTATGGAACGTGATTTGGTAGCTATTGAGGCTAAGCTAAGTGATCTGCAAAAAGAGGCTGAAAAATTGGAATCTGAACATCCTGATCAGGCTCAGGCCATCCTGTCGAGGCTTGCAGAAATCAGCAATGTGTGGGAAGAAATGAAAACCACTCTCAAGAACCGGGAAGAGTCCCTTGGAGAGGCAAGCAAACTACAGCAGTTTTTGCGTGACCTGGATGACTTCCAGTCCTGGCTATCCAGAACCCAGACTGCGATTGCCTCAGAAGATATGCCAAACACACTAACTGAGGCTGAAAAGCTGCTCACTCAGCATGAGAATATTAAGAACGAAATCAACAATTATGAGGAAGACTACCAGAAAATGAGGGACATGGGTGAGATGGTAACCCAAGGACAAACTGATGCACAGTACATGTTCTTACGCCAGCGCCTGCAGGCTTTGGACACTGGGTGGAATGAGCTTCACAAAATGTGGGAGAATAGGCAAAACCTCCTTTCACAGTCTCATGCCTACCAGCTATTTCTCAGAGACACTAAGCAAGCTGAAGCATTTCTTAATAACCAGGTAAATGGACAGTAATTTAGTTCCTTGCATTAATCTCAAACAAATTGACACCATTTATTGTAGTCACCTAAGTAAGGAGATCTTGTTGTGGATGAGTTGAGGATAAGTTAAGTAAAAGTTTTTCACATAAGTGATCTTTTGTGTCATGTTGATATCTATCAGTTCTTAGGAAACCCTCTGTAGTTTATGACATAGGGAAGCTCTGTCAAACAGCACTGAACACATCTAATGCTTTTTTGTCTGATGTATTTTTCTTTAAAAAAGGAATATGTTTTGGCCCACACTGAAATGCCCACCACCTTGGAAGGAGCGGAAGCTGCTATTAGAAAGCAGGAGGATTTCATGACCACAATGGATGCCAATGAGGAAAAGCTCAATGCAGTCGTAGAGACTGGCAGGAGGCTCGTTAGCGATGGGAACATTAACTCTGACAAGATCCAAGAGAAAGTGGACTCTATTGATGACAGGTAAGGTCAGCTAAGAATTTTATTGACTGTTGTGCATCAGTCTTCCCATCCTGCTCACCCACAACTTGATTTCTTTTCTAAATTTGCCTTTATCCCTTGGATTGTGGTGATTTCCTAGCATAAAACACTAGTGCCTGTTGAATTGATACTGAGATGTGGAAAACCCCAGCTACTGGGAGCAAGAATTAAGAGGAAGTATACTGGAAAGTGGGTTTGCTTCTGTTTCTCACATCAACATAAACTAGGAAGAACTCTAGTGGAATCAGCAGAGTTGCACTGTGCAAAACTGAGCTAACTGACCTGAGAATCAACCCCTGTGTGTTTTAATCCAGTTTTCTTGTAGATGGATTAAGGCAAAGGGACATATTAGAAAATCCTACTGTGGTATGTTTTCTTTGTCCTATGAAAAAATGAAGAACCAGAATGTTTCAAAAATGAGATGGGCTAATCATAATCAAATATGACCTCTATCTTCTTCTGGAGATATTTGAAATACTGAGCTAATAGTAGGATTTGGCTGTGAGAGGGTTGCTATATCATTCTATCAGAGTATTCATAGACTGTTTATATTATTCATTGAGGGAGCCTTAGAACTAGCCTTCCCTGGTTCCACAAGTCTAAAGTTCCCCTGCTATCACCTGGCTAATTTAATTAGATTAGTGTAGTCCTGTCCTTCCTCCAAAAAAGGAAGGTGGCTTCTCTGAAGTGCAAGGCAAATTGTACCTGTCCTATCCACTTGTCTTTGATCACGTTTCCCAATGTATAAAGGAGGTTCACTGACCCTTTTTGTGAAATCAAATAAGAAAACACTGGTACAATGTCTCTTTCGTCCTTATAGCTGGGACATGGCAACTATGAATTTTATACACTTCCCCTTTTCTAAATTCTGGATGTTTAATTTTGATGGGAATGACCTTAATGCCTTTGATGCACTTTTATCCTCAGATCACAATGCACAATAATAACAATTAGCTTATGTAGAACCTTTTTGCCAAATAATATTTTAGATCCTTATACCAGATATTCATCTTCCCCTAATTATATAAATCTCTTCTTTAGAGAAGCTCAGAAATAGGTTCACTCTTGGGGAGAAGAACAATTGGCTAACTGAAATACTGTAGGATAATCCATTTAGTCATTTGCCTTTCTTTTCAGTCTGGGTAAAGTGAACATCTCTAGCCTGTATGCATTCTGCCTAAGTTATGGCCCTCCAGGATTCCCTCACGTGGTTACAAGAAAGGCAGAATATTTCTGTTACCAGAGACTCCTGGAGATCTTTTGAGGACTATTCCCTTGTGCCCTACACCCTGTAATGCCTCCCATTCCAGTGATCCTTTGTCTGACCATGATGGAGTGGATATGGCTCCCTTTAGATCCCAGCATTGATGCGCCAAGTGTCAGAAAAATGGGATCACTTGAAAGTGACCCAACACTCAATTTCGTTCCAGGGCATGAGTGTGCTGACTCTGCAGTGCTCCCCACTCCTCCAATAAAGAACCTGAACTGAAATACACAGCGCAGTGGCCACTAGAACAGGCCTACCAGCATGTCCCCATTGTACAAATATCAGTGACTCTCTATGAGAGACTATCCAGCTTCTCCTAGAAGGCAATTATAATTAGGGAAGGCAATAACAGTATTTAATGGCACTGCTGCCAAGTTTACCTTTTAATGAACAGCAGTCAGCATTGATTTCACTCTGTCTGCTTAGGCCTTAACAGTTACAATTATACAGTATCTAGCAATGTAGGGCTCTTGCTTCCACACTGTTTAATTCTGGCACCTGTGTGTTAGAGGGGAAGCAGAGGATTTATGGGTGACATGGTACATTAGGTACCAGCATTACCACAGAATTTTAGAAGTTCCAGGCTTTCAACAACCCCCAAAGTCACCAACTCTCCTCAGGTGATGACAAGTTTTCATGAATACATGCTTCTCACTCATGGCTCTTCCATGTAAGAGAAGTGGAAAATAAAAACCAATATTTGGAAACACAGAACAAGGGATTTTTCTCTCCATAAAGAAGGCAGTCTCTCAAGCTTCTCAACCTACCTAGGATAGCATCTTCTGATTTGATTCTGAGTTAGATTTTGCAGTGTAAGATTTTGTTTCTTAGTCAGAAATATGATCTGATCTGTACACTGATTTTATTATACTGCTTGAAGGGCCAGCACTAAATATATTAGCATGGGGACAAAAATTCTTTCCTCCCACTTATCCCAAGTAAACAAAGCAGGTAACTCAAAACTTTCCCTCCCAATCTTCTCTGATTTGCTGTCTCCTCCCACTAAGGCAGGGAACTTGTCTTCCGGTCAGCAAGCCTTTTCTTCTGTCATCAAGCGTGGATCCAGGAACACAGTATATTCTGTTCAGCTTCTCCTTGAAGCCCATGCTATGGTAATAGGCTGCTGGAGTGTGGGGATATTCTAGACCTGACTAGAGCTTCTTACATTTTCTATGCTTCAAAGAGGTGCTCTCACAACTTAGGAGTCTTGTTGTCAAGTGACATTTGGCATCCGTGGAACTCCTCCTTTTCACCCCTACTGTTTTATGGCACCCTAGATGGCCACCTGGCCTACCCTAATTGCATGACAGGTACCTTACGTGTTCCTGCTTTGAAATCAAGACAAATCCTAGACACTTCTTTATTCCATTTTACATCAACACATTTCCTCAGTTCCAAAGCCATTTATGTGAAACACTGCAAAAACATCCAGTGTTACGCTATTAAGGAAATATGTGCAATTGCTGTTGAGTTTCTGGAGATAAGACTCAAGAACAAAGTCTAAAGTTTGAGTGTTGTGAGAATGGGATTTTAAAGGAGGCCTCTTGATTTAACAGATAATATATCTCCCAATCAAGCGCCGCCAGAGTGTACAACAAAGAACCTAAACAAACAAGTCCAAATCCATGACATTGCTCAGTGCTTGGCAAGCGTAAGAAGCTGAGTTCCTTGTAATAAACTAACTTTTGACTTTGGCTATTTTCTCTTGCGGGGAGGTAAAGGGCCTCATCTAATCTGGTTGTGTGGCTGATGATCTCCTTATTTCTGAAAATAAGTTCTAGTTTTAAAACACCGGCATGACTGACCCAGGTCACAATGGAACTGTTTTTGCCAGGTTTTATACCCATGAAAATCCTACAGGCAAAGTGGCTGAGTAACTTCTTCCAAGACTGTTATTGTCAGTTCAGGGAAGAAAGTTTCTTGGCTTTTTCAGTGGTAGAGCTGCACCTCTATGAGAAAAAAATTGAACAGCATAAGCTTTCCTGAAACAAACAGGATCATTAGAGCCAAACTAATAGATATCTCTCAGCAGGCAGTTACCTCCACATGTGCTCAACAGTCTTGCTTTAATGATGTTTCAGAGTTTTTATTCCTGCTCAGACACTGTGAAACCCACAGGTTAACAGTTATGCCATGATGACTTTATCAGTTTTTCTGAGTCATTAGGTGCCTCCATATAGAGCAAATATTAGTAACATTGTAGCATCCTTTTAGCACTCTCCTCCTGGGTGTTTTCATTCAGTTGTGTCAGTGATTAACATCTTTATCCATTCCTATTTCACATCCTTCATAGTTCCCCTACAAAAAGGAGACTAAGCCATTCAGTTATGTGTTAGTGATTAACATCTTTATCCATTCCTATTTCACATCCTTCATAGTTCCCCTACAAAAAGGAGACTAAGCTCTTGGGGTCATTTTATGGGTGTACTCTATCTAACATTATGGTCCCTGTTTTTGGTGGAGCTGCTACACAGGACTGCAATACAAGCAATATATATGAATACATTTATGAACAAATCTATTGGGCATATACACAAGCATTTTAAAGAATTGAAGGCTGAAGGAGGAATTGTTTCAAATGTGTAAATGTTGAATCCCCTTCAGAAAATGGTTTTAGCAAGTTAATAAGAGCATTTACCACCCTGAGTAGCAGTCATGTATTGACTTTTGTAAATTTAAATACCTGGTATACCACCCTCATTACCATGGTATCTGAGCAGATACCTGAAGTTCTATCCCTTCTCTCCCCTGAGTCTTGTGAATGCAGAAGGTTTTGGTTGTTCATGTTGTTACCGGCATCATTAACATAATCAGAAAACCATGGTTTACAGTTACAGGGCTAGTTGCACCTCTGTCCCCTTTCTGGTGTGTCTGAGTTCACCCCCTCAGGTCCCATGCATTTACCTATCTTGGCACAAAATGTCACAGTTTTCCCACTCTTAAGGCCCTGGGCTACAGTACTGTGTATCAACTATTCTTACCTCCAGGTGACTGAGAGTTCAGGTACCTGTGGTTCTTCTCTTCATGTGTCCGTGAGCAGTGGTATACCATGCTTAGACAAACTTCTTAAAACAAAGTATTGTTTGTTTGTCTTAGCAGCGGGAACAAAGGTTTTAGAGAAAAAAAGAATTTGAAAACAACGAATAATTTACACCGATCTATTTTACCTAAAGCCCTAGCATCCTGCGGTGATGATCTAAGCATCGGGACCTTCTCCAGACATCACCAGCAGGGGCCTGCCTCACTCTGGTTCCCCTGAACAACTCCCCTCTTCTCTTTTAAACCCTTTTGTTCTTCTTGGTTCCCAGGCTTTGGCCCTTCTAGCCAAACCAATCCTGAAGGCTCAGCAGGAGATGATTCTGGCATCGTTCCCCTAAGAATGCTCAAGTGCTTGCTAGAGGATGCTTGTTGTGGCCATTCTTTCTCCCTCCTGCCTATTTTTTCAGACAGACTATTATTGAGTTAACCCAATATATTCATACAATAAACATCTCAATAATCAAGCCAATGTGCGGTACTCATAAATTATTATGGAACAGCTCCAAATCCATGATACCATGGCAGAGGAGGATCTTGCATTTTGTCATGAAGTGAGGCAGGACTGCAGTCATGCTCTGCACTTTCAGAGGGGGGTTCCAGAGACAGGGCCATCTATTGAGAAAGGTGTGACTCCCACCCTAAATACCTAAAAAAGTGGTCAAGGCATCACTCCTGAATTCTTTGGGCTCAACTTTCTTCCTAGTTACGCCTTTGCCACACTGTTGCCTTCACTGGAATCGCACTGGTATAAATGAGAGAAGTTGGCCCTTTATCTAGATTTTTTCCCCTCCACAGCCTGTAAACCGGAGCATAAGGAGTTAATATAGCATGAGACTTTCACATATCTCTGGAATCTCACCAGATAAAGGAAGTTATTGCACCTTCCCCTTTTCAGGACCCAGGCAGCAAAGCACTGAGTGCATCCTGAAAGGTACAGAGCACCCGTAATTCTATAGGAATTGAGAGTACTCAGTATCAGGAATCACTGCAGCTGAGCCAGTTTTCAGGCAACCTAATGAGTACACCTGGTCTGTAGTAGGCTGCCTGATTGGCTACATTGCCTGATTGGTTAGAAGAGTCAGCAGACTGACTCTTAAGCCCAGCAGCTGCTTGAAACATTTGTGAATGACTGCAATAGGTCCATTTGTTCTAAGGCCTGCTCCTACTTTGTTCTAGTCTTGGCCCCGGCCCCAGCTCCAGCCCCGCTCTGCATTGCCTTGCTCCTTATAACCCAGTCCTTACCCTCAGCTTCTATTCCTGACTTTGGCTCTGGCATCTGACCTCTGATGCTGGGTCAGACCCTTGATTCAGATTCCTGACTACTGACTAGACATGACTTCTGCTTTAACCACTAGCCATGACCACCCATGTCCTCATCACTGGTACTCAGCATCTGGTCCTTGGTGTCATTGCAGAAATGAGACCCCCTTTGCAATGAGAATCCCTCCTTGAGATTTTGTTAAGTATACCCAGGTTTTTCAAACCATTCCATGTCTCCTATCCTTTGGACAGCCACTATTTACAGAATTAATGTTTTTCTCTGAATTAGTCTTTCATTCACTGTTTAATCTGAGAGTAAAACTAGATCTTCCTGATCTGCTTTTTTTCAAGTGAAAATTCAGAAGACTCTAATCCTTTCTTCATACACCAGATAATCTTAGACTATCGAGTTACCTTTGAGAATTAAACTAATAGCCTCAATTCCAAAGGTTATGCTTATGATGATGATGAGAAAAATAATTACATCATCATCTGCTTAATATTAATATATGCTTTCACCCTCAAAGTCCCTGATGTTAGTGGCTCTGTCACTCTTATTTTGTTTAACCCCAGAATCCCCTATCCTAAGATCTTCTCTGCACATTTAACTCACTTCAAGTTAATACTTTGGAAAGTCTCTTCTTAATTTTAAAATTTATTTGACTGTTGGCAACAGGTCATTTTTATTTAATAGAATCACCCTGTAAATTCATTTCCTGATTTCTTCCTTGTTTTGTTTTGACTTCTTAAAAATGCGTACCTATCCTTTCACCCTAGGAGCTTATACAATAAAACATGAACAAATCCTACACAATAAATAATGAAGTAGGAACTCTTCCTTAACTTCTGCCTGTCAGATTTAATACCATTCCCATTTACTCCACCACCTCCTTTTCAGAAGAGGAAAAAAAGAGAGGTCTCAGAAAACAAACCCAACTGAAGTGCTGTAAGACCCAGAATCAAATCTGAAATGCTTTGGGAATCAATTAAAAAAGTTATGTGGCCATTTGCAGACAGGCAGTTGCGAGTGGCAGAGAATAGGGTCTTTCTTTGAGAACCTTATTCATGGCCAGACCTGTCTACAAAATCTTTTAGACCTCCAACCCAACTCAAAGGAAGTCAACCCAGTCCTTCTGTGGGTAAATGCACTTATGAGGGGAAAGAACCCTTCTTTTCTTCTAAACCCAGCTTGCTCTTAAACCTTTTTCTTGAAGAAATGATGGTTCTGGACATACAAAGCTTCCATTTGCAAGAATATATAGGTGTAGCCACAAATATAAATTGGTTCTTAAACACAGCATTTGGGGGTTTATAGAAACCACTACAGCCTGGCTCTGTAGAAGCAGGTTTAATGGTGCTGAGTCATAGTGAAAGACACATTAAAGATCCGGAGAGTATGTGTATGCTTTGTATTAGTTAAGTAATGTGTGATTTAATCACGGCTTTTTTGGTTTTTGTCAGAATCTTACATTTTGTGTGGTTTTAAAACTAGTGAGCCAAATTCTGAACTCGGTGACACCCGACTGACTTCAGAGCTTGGCCTTGTGTTTCAAAGCTAAACTAAAGTAGGTCAAAAAATGCATAGGAAACTTAAATAAGCACATTTGGTAACAAGCCTTAATAATGCCTTCCATCTGAAAGGCAATAAAGTGAGGCTGCCAGCGCACACATCTTCATAATAGATATTCCATAGAGGCTGCAAAAAATGATAAAATCATAGTTTTCTTTAAAAGTGCCTATGTAAGTATTTCTTGGTTTTGTGTTTTAAATAGACACAGGAAGAATCGTGAGGCAGCCAGTGAGCTTCTGATGAGGTTGAAAGACAACAGGGATCTTCAGAAGTTTCTTCAGGACTGCCAGGAGGTAGGTTGTCACTTGGCTGTGATCTTTAAAGACCTCGATCCGCAGGGTTATGAGCATTGTAACTTGCATTCAGTGGGAGCTGAGGGCTCTCAGAATCTCATAGGTTCAGGCCTTAAATGCACATCCGGTATGTATCAGATACCTGAGAGTGAAGCGAATGCTGTCTGCTCTGTTATTATTTAGGGACTCCATCATGGCCTCAGTTTCCTCTCCATCATATTAAATTAGAGAGAGAAAAAAGCTGCTAAAAGCAGCACAAATTTGAAGCTATAGTTAAGTTTAGTCACAGACTCTAAAGGGGATTAGCACTGGGTTTCTGTGCTAAGAATTTTTTCACCCATGCATTGTGTGTCCTGCACGTGTAGCTTATCCACATGGCTTCTACAAGACATTAGTAAAAGGAACACAGGGTGAGAAACATGGGCTGCGTAGGAATAAATTGGATAGTTTCTAATGTGATATTTATCTGGTGGTTTGGGTTTTTGTATTGAAAAGCATTACAGCATTTCTTAAAACATTTCTGTCCACATCTCCTATTGTCAGACATGTGCCTTTTGCACTGAAGTCACTGTTTAAAGGTGGAAATAATCTTTCTCTAAACATGCAGAATTAGTTTAGTGATTATCAGGTTATTTCATGCATCACTGACAAGACACATTAAAATTAGCTGTACAAACCTGAAACCCTCAATGAGGTGGCTGGGAAACAGCTGTGCTTTACATTTTAAATTTCAGTTTATCAGCCATGTCTCTCAACCACCTAATATAGAACACAAGCCATTAAGATGGTGTTGTGCAATAGTTGAAAAGACCTGCTGATTCCATAGGAGAAATATACAAAATATCATTCATAATCTGCACAAATGATGAAAAGTTCCAGAGGGGTAGCTGTGTTAGTATGTATATGGTAAAAACTAGAGTCCTGTAGCACCTTAAAGACTAACAAACTTCTGTGGGCATAAGCTTTCGTGGGCTGCACATCTGACAAAGTGGGTTGCAGTCCACGAAAGCTTATACCCACAGAAATTTGTTAGTCTTTAAGGTGCTACAGGACTCTCGTTGTTTGCACAAATGATGTTCACTGTGGACTTGCATGAATGCAACTGCACTGCTTTCAGTGGAGTGGCATTTGCTTGTACAGCCAGGAATTTGGCTCATTAATAAGAACATAACAAATTAGCAAAAATTTTGCTGGTATTGGCAGTTCATTCCTTCCTCCTCCAGAGCACTCGTAATAACAAAGATCCATCTGGTTCTCTGGACTTTAGCCTTTGTGTGAATGTTGATGTGCTCCCCAGATTTTAAACCTACACCTGGCTGACAGGAATTTGGATTTCACATTAGTGTTAATACAAAAGCCTAAATTTAGGTCTAGTGCAGCCTGTTAGAATGTGAGTAGTGAAGGGGTACAAGGAGCCAGGCACAACTGCAAGCTTTGTGCTCTCTTGAACGCAATGACCACTCCCTCTGAGTGAACCCAGTGAAGGAATAGTACAGCATGTACACCCCTCACCCCATGCTCTCTAGTGCTCCCTGAAGGCTTTGTGTCTTCTGAAATACACTGCCTCACAGAGGTGCCCCTGAAGTGATGCTGTTGCTCCCAACAGGGGCTAAGAATGGGGTAGGAGACTTGATCTGATCTCCAGTCCTCTGCTGCAACCTTCCAATATCCCCAGTTGATCCCTTACTTACCCAGCATACTCTCTGTTACAGATGGATCCTATTCCATCACTGTCGACAGTAACCTAAGAATAGAAGAGTGAAAGTTTTTTGAATGGTCAGTTCCTTTCACAGTCCTCTCAGTCTCACGATTAGTCACCCAACTTAGCTGTGGCCCTGTGCTGAGTCCTGGCATACAGTGCTTCCTTTCTGTGCCTCAGTGGAGCACAAGAAGAAAACAGGATAATGCTCATAGGGAAAGCTTTGGCAATCTGTATATGTCTGGGAAGAGCAAGGAAAATGATCTCACTTCCTCCCTTCTGGTGCTGCCACAGTCCACATGTCTTTGCTGCCTACCTTTCTCTATATTCAGACCTGTTTTTTTCATTAGCCAGAATACAGTGTCCTTTGGCCTCCCAAGACTCAGTGGTGGAAACTGTGTTATGAGATACAGGTGCAACAAGTGGGAGAATATCTAGTTTCCAATTCCCATTGGCATTAAGGACCAAATCTTGGTTTCATTGAAGCCAGTGGCAAAACTCTCATTAATCTCAGTAGGACAAAGACTTAGCCTTAATAGAATACATACATCTTTTCTTTCCAAGGCAATATTTTTGGGAATGAACTGTTACTGAAGCATTATTGTGTCTGTCAGTACAGAAAATATTGGCTTCCAGCATCTAGCATCTATCTCTGCTTGTTTCAAGGACTAGTTTTTAATGTTGGTGCCTAAAGATTCTTGCTTGGAACTGCTTTGTAATGTCAGAAGAAGTAAACAGGGAACTGGGAGTCAGAAATCTGGGTTTTATGCCTGACTGCCACTGGCTGTATGACACTTTACTTTGATGTGCCTCAGTGTATCCCATCTGTAAAGCACTTCAGGATCCTCAGATGGGTTTAATGTTGCCATTGAGAGAAAATAAACAAATGGCAGGCAAGCACTGTAATTACTAGAGTGTAACACCTGTCTTCTTTCTGGAAAGTGAACTATACAATCACTAATTTAGAGCTATATAATAATGTAATTCTTAGTATGGGCTCTGTTAAATCTCCAGTATCTATATGTTCCCTGCCAATATGCCTGTTAGAGCTGTAACCCCTGAGTCCTATAATATCTTTGTTAAAGTGAGATTGTTTTTAGTTAGATTCAATAAAAAGATCAGATGAGGATTTTTCTGACTCTGTTTATGTTTTCTATTTTTACAGAGATTAACCATGTTCTTTAATGACCTTTTTTTAAAATGTTCATGAATTATAAATGGATTTTGTTGTCCAAGAGTTCTGACTGAGTAGTGGTGATCTGGCAAATTTTACTGATCTGCCCAGATGGTGTTTTATCTGTAGGATGGTGCATATCACAGAAGTAGTCTGGTTAGTAACAAAGCTTAGGTTTTGTTTACATATTTTCCTCTTGGGTGGTGACTCTAAAGATGCAGAATGTGCATCTTCTCATGAGCTGGTAAGTGTTTTGTGCTGTATTTCTTCATAATTAAAAAAAATATAGGTATGACTGACACTACTCAGATGTGAGTTTCAACACAGGAAAGATTTTTTTAGTGCTAGCAGTGAGCACTGTTTTTGCTATTTATCTCTACCTCTGCTATTGGGAAACAGAATTTTTTTTTTTTAAATGTACTTGTTTTTTTAGTTTTGTTATGAAAATGATTCTCGTAATTGATATATTTCAGGAAAATCAAAGCAAAAAGGAATGAACTGTATATAAAGGGGAAAGGAATTCTGGTTATGTTTGAATTACAGGAGTTAGTTTAATGAATGTTTGGAAGTGGCATTTAAAAAAAGAAAAAAATAGTCCTTGAGTATTGAAGAACCTAGTGAAAGTTAAAAGAAATAGATCTAATTAAGTATGGTATAAATGAAGTGTGTTCATATGATAAGAGCGACATAGACATAATGTGAACTTCCTACAAAATTTTTGTAAGGCTCTGCTTTGATATAGGTGTTGGGATAGAATTTCTGATTCAATGCAGATTCACTAATGTGGATCTGTGCACTTGTGCAAAGTCACATTGAAGTCAGTGGCATTTAAAAAAAGAAAAAAATAGTCCTTGAGTATTGAAGAACCTAGTGAAAGTTAAAAGAAATAGATCTAATTAAGTATGGTATAAATGAAGTGTGTTCATATGATAAGAGCGACATAGACATAATGTGAACTTCCTACAAAATTTTTGTAAGGCTCTGCTTTGATATAGGTGTTGGGATAGAATTTCTGATTCAATGCAGATTCACTAATGTGGATCTGTGCACTTGTGCAAAGTCACATTGAAGTCAGTGGAACTCCACGCAGGTGAGGGGTCCACACTGGAGTATCCTAATACAGAGTCAGGGTTCTAAGTAGGACATTACTTAGAAAATCTTTAAGACTATGTTGGTAGCACGTGGATAAGACTTCTGCCTAGGGAGAAACAGAGGAAACATACCGTAGATGTTACCAATAATTAGAACACTTTGGGAACGTTGTAGTTGACTTCTGTGGATATAAGATTGGGCCCTTTATCATTGTGCTGAGGGATGGCCTCTGTAGTAGTACCAGTAACACATTTGATAAAAATAGTCACTTGATACCCTTTGTTAAAATGTTAGAGGTGTTGAGTCTTCACAACGGGTTTGGAGAGAGGATGTAAACTGGAAGAGAAGATGACGAGGCCCTCCCCTGGAGGACATTTTGAAGGAGCCAAAATTCATCTTCTGTTCCACCCTCTCAGCCGTTTGCCTTTTGATGGACAGACCTATCTATGTGTGTGCAAGACAGGGTAGCAGCCATGCAAGTTTTCCTGCACTGCCCTGAAAATGTACGTGTGTGTGGTGTGAATAACCATAATATATAGATGCCAAACAGATTATTAAGATAAGAACAAAAATGGACTTCTGCACTGACCCAGAAGGATCCCCTCCTGAGGGGCTAGGTGAGCTCAGTATTCATACCCACTGAACTCTTGGCATCCTTACTGACACTGCCAAAGGGCAAGCCAGCCAAAAGCCAAATTTAAGCCAGACTGTATGAGTTATACAGTATTTGGGTGTTTGGTAATAGCGTAGCCAAAGGAGGCCTTGATCAATGTTGTACTTTCTAGAATTGTGTACCTGCCACAGTTTTCGCAAGTACAGTTTAAAAGAGACAAAGAGCTGTTATGATCTACTGCAAGTATTAAATACATAGGGCCAGAGCCAAAGCTCGTTGGAATCAGTGGCTGAGTCTCTCTAGGTACTTCAGTAGGCTTTGAATTAGGCCATACTGTATAATACAAATGTTGGTTATTTGTATATTGTAGATGTTGTTTTTGTTTAACAGAGATGGACCCACACCAAAATCCTGGATTCAAACAGCTCCCAGATCTGATCCAAACTTCTTGTCTCTATGTTTGGAATAGGCCAGCCTAAATCCTTGATTCTGGATATCATCAAACTTTCTACCCACCTCTGATTCCCTATTACAGACAGTTTAAAAAAATCTCAGACAGTCATATTCTTTTCCACATTTTTTCAGCTGTCGCTCTGGATCAATGAGAAGATGCTTACTGCGCAGGATATGTCTTATGATGAAGCAAGGAATCTGCACAGTAAATGGCTAAAACACCAGGCATTTATGGCAGAACTTGCATCTAACAAAGAATGGCTGGAGAAAATTGAAAAGGTAAGTAAAGAACCTTTTATAAACTTCCACTCTTTTAAAATCATGGTTGTCTTCAGAGAAATGACTGTAAAAATGGAACCTCTTTACTCAACAGATGAGACCCCTATTGTCTTTGAGTCATTTGTTCAGTTTAGTCCAAAATTTTTTTTATATTTTCTGACCAAATATAGTTATGAAAAGTAAGTCGTCCAGTTATCTATCCGTAGTTCTCTCTCAATCTGTTTCATCCTCTGTGTAATCTAATCCAATCTGTTTTATTTTTATCAATCTAATCTATTTCATATTGTCTATCAGCCGTTTGCCAGTTCAGTCCAATTGCCAAGTCCTTCTTACTTGTGATGATGTAAGGAGAAGACACACATTGATTTTCAGGTCCCAGGGTTGGAAAGTACAAAAATAATCATTTTGATTTATAAACTGTACATATTTCCTATGCAGATCATTGAAAGAAAATAACTATAGAACCTAATGGTGCCATTTTGAATGTCACTGTTTTGGCGTATAATCACACTACTAATCAGAAAACAAACCTAATGTGAGAAGTTAAAGCACAGCCTGTTTTGTGAACAATTAAGATCTCCATTGAGTTAGATCAAGTGATTTTAATGGCTTTAATGTGCTGTACTATTTTTTCTGCTTTCTTATTTGAAAGAAGGAACACTGGAACATTAAGAAATTCTCATCTTTAGCTCTGACAATGGGTTTCTGTTCACTGTAAGTTAGCATAATTGCTCATTTCCTTCCCAGTTTAGCACTCTTTGTATCCCATTAGTGGCTTTTCTGTATTTTGCAAACAGTAATCGCTTTCATTGGTGTAACTGAAGCACTGCTCTCAGCAGCAGCAGTACCTTTCCAGCGATGCTAGTGTGTTCCCATTCTCTGTCCCTGAAAAGTCAGATTGTAACAAAGGATAAAATACCTGCACCAAAGTTGTATGTTGAATCACAGTTGCAGAACATTGTATTTTTATCAGGATGTGTTTGTATTAAATGTGCAGTGTTGTGTACAGAGGTCACAATTACAAAGCTGCTTCTGTGTTGAGAGAAGTCAAATCACTCTGTTGGTGTTTTCCTTAAATAGGGCACCTGCTTCCCTATATTTTGTTGCTGTTCCCATTGGAAGGAGAACTAGCATACAAAAGAAGCTAGGGCTGCAGCACCTTAAAGCTGGTGATATTGGGGGGGAAGCCAGTGGAGGCAAGGTATAGTTAGAATCTCCTTGCTCCTAAAAGCTGCCTGGCAACACCCATCCTCTACCGCAGCATCTTGATAGCACAGTCATACTGCACTGTACTCCCTCTGCCATCATTACCCTTGATCTCCCCATCCACCCTATGAAATATTCTGCAATATCATGAAGATCTTGCACAAGTTATGGCAGTTTTGTTCTGCGATAATTTGCTCCAGCTTGTCCCACATGTTCGTGGATGAGTATGTTCCACCCCTACCAAAACTATAAATCTGGATCCCCACAGAACCCTAAATGAGAAGGGACTTTCACAGGGTCTAAATGAAGCAGTGGAGCATGGTATGCACTTTCCATCCTTCCAGGTCCTCCCAGACCTTGGGTACAGCAGCCTTGTTTCTTGTGGAAGTGGAGGGATCTTGAAGCCTTTGAGATGTAATTTTGATGGAAAAGTGTGGCTGAAGCTGCTAAAGAATAAGGAATCCTGAATTCTACTGAAGAGACTAATTTAACATACAGACTTTTAGTGCTCTTGTCTGACATGTCACTATGTTTGCTATGTGTTTTGCAGGAGGGGATGCAGCTCATTGCAGAGAAACCAGAGACTGAGACCGTAGTGAAAGAAAAGTTGACATGCCTGCATCAAATGTGGGAGGAGCTCGAATCTACTACCCAAACCAAGGCTCAGCGACTCTTTGATGCGAATAAGGCTGAGCTTTTCACCCAGAGTTGTGCTGATTTGGATAAATGGCTGAACAGCTTGGAGAGTCAGATACAGTCTGATGACTATGGAAAAGATCTGACCAGTGTTAACATCCTGTTGAAAAAACAACAGGTAAACAAACTGAACAGTGAGTTTAAAATAGACTAGACGGAAGGGCAGTTGTAAGCCTACCAAGAACAGACAAAGAACCTTTCAGTTGAGAATAAGATGTAATTTGCTCTTTCTTTCTTTCTGTTTGTCCCTTCTTCTTTTAAGAGAAAGCAGCAGCCATTAGATACCCCATCTCCACATCTCTCAGTGCAATCTGTCCTCTTCTCCTCCCTCTGCCTGCCCCTCCCCCCCACATTGATAATGTCTTCCCCCAGGGGAATTCTCCAGTAACTGACTGCCTTCCCCACCCCACCTGTGAGTGACTCCCTGAATCCCAGTAATTGCAGCAGTGGATGAAATTACAGCACCTGTTGTTAACTCTGTTTCAAAACTGTTCAGTGTAAGTTGTGAGCAGCTCGTACAAAAATAAGAACTGGGGACCAAATTCACCACTTCTGGAAGCAGACACAACTCCCTTGAATTCAGTGATGCTGAGTCTAGTAATTCAGCAATGAATCTGGTCTTAATCTGCTTCCATGCACCTCCTTCCTTAGGTCAAAACAGGAGAAAGGCACTAGCGCTGCCTACCAGGAAATGGGTCCAATTTACTACTGATGCTGTCACTGTAAAACGTGTACACATGTCACAGTTGTTGTTCATGTGGTGAATTCCTAGTTACTGTGATTCATCCTTTGTTCTTGCCCAACATTATGAAGCTAATGGCGTTTTTTAATATTACAAATTGCATATATATATATATGAGTATCCAGTTTTTTCAAGCTCTCTTGGTACTTTCCCCCCATTTAGATGCTTGAGAACCAAATGGATGTTCGTAAGAAGGAGGTAGAGGAGCTGCAAAGCCAGGCCCAGGCTTTGAGTCAGGAGGGCAAGAGTACTGATGAGGTAGATGGCAAACGCCTTATTGTACAGAAGAAATTTTTGGAGCTACTGGAACCCTTGACTGAAAGGAAGACAAATCTGCTGGCCTCCAAAGAGGTCCACCAATTCAACCGGGATGTGGAGGATGAAATTGTGAGTACAAATCACATTCCCTAAATGCTAGAAAACGCTCAGCCTCATCAAGGGGACTTGTCTGAATTTATCTCTCACTAACACATTAGACTATTGCATTTCCCAAGTCATCTCTCTCAGCCTCCGGCTCCTCACCCATTAATGTCATGGACTGCTATGTTTCATGGGGTTTTTCCTGTAATTTCTCTTTTAGCTGTGGGTTGGCGAGAGGATGCCTATTGCAACCTCTACTGATCATGGACATAACCTCCAGACTGTGCAGCTACTGATAAAGAAAAATCAGGTAAGTAGCTGTGGTTAGGGCTCTTTAGGTCCCTGTTAATTGATTGTACCCGATATCTACTAGGAAAAATGTTTGAGGAGGCTTTACTTGGAATGAGTCTGTTTGTTGTAAATGCTCAGGGCTGAATTATGGATGCTTCAGTGCATATGTGCTGCTGGCTGAGAGAACTCAGGGAGCCTTTTCCTGCAATGTACTCATTCCAGAAGCAGTCAAGGCTTGCCCACACAAACTAATGGTGTGTGTTGCTATGCCCGCTACCCTTCTCCCTTAGGTGAAAGCCCTGCCTGGCATCATCATTTTGTAAGAGTTTGTTCAGATGCTGTTTCTAATTATTATGTTGCTTTCCTATGTAGACGCTTCAGAAGGAAATCCAAGGACACCAGCCTCGTATCGATGACATTTTTGAGAGGAGCCAGAATATCATTACAGACAGTAGCCTTAATGCTGAAGCGTTTCAGCAGAGACTTGCAGACTTGCAGCAGCTGTGGAATCTCCTAATTGAGGAGACAGAGAAACGCCACAAGCGTCTGGAGGAGTCTCATAAAGCGCAGCAGTATTACTTTGATGCTGCCGAGGCTGAGGCCTGGATGAGTGAACAGGAACTCTATATGATGTCAGAAGAGAAAGCCAAGGTGAGCAGCTTCACAGTGAAACAGGTTTGGTTTTAATTGTTAGCAAAGAGTAGAAGATGATACAAATTATCAAACAATCAATTTGGAAGCACCTGGAGGATAATAAGGAATAGCCAATATGGATTTGCCAAGAATCCATCATGCCAAACCAACCTAATTTCCTTCTTTCACTGGGTTCCTGGCTTAGTAGATTGGGGAGGGGAAGCTGTAGACATGCTGTATCTTGATTTTAGTAAGGCTTTTGACATTCTCCTAAGCAAACTAGGGAAATGAGGTTGAGATGAAATTGCTATAAAATGGGTGCCCAAGTGGTTGACTGACCATACTCAAAGCATAGTTATCAATGATTCACTGTCAAATTGGAAAGATGTATCCAGTGGGATCTCACAGGGGTCAGTCCTGGGTCCAGTACTGTTCAATATTTTTATTAACAACTTGGATAATGGAGTGGAGAGTATGCTTATGAAATTTGCAGATGACTCCAAGCTGGGAGAAGTTGCTAGCACTTTGGAGGACAGGATTAGAATTTAAAATGGCCTTGACAAATTGGATAATTGGTCTGAAATCAACAAGAGGACATTGAATAAAGAAAAGTGCGAAGTACTACCCTTAGGAGGAAAAACCAAATGCACAACTACAAAATGGGGGAATGACTAGCTAAGTGGTAGTACTGCTGAAAAGGATCTTGGAGTTATAGTGGATCACTGACTGAATGAGTCAACAATGTTATGCAGTTGTGAAAAAGTCTAATATTTTGGGGGGATGTATTGACAGGAGTGTCGGATGTAAGATGTGGGAGATAATTGTCCCCCTCTACTCAGCACTGATGAGGTCTCAGCTGGGTACTGTGTCCAGTTCTAGGTGCCACACTTCAAGAAAGATGTGGACAAATTGGAGAGAGTCCAGAGAAGAGCAACAAAAGTGATGTAAGGGTTAGAAAACCTGACTTGTGAAGAAAGATTTAAAAAACTAGGCGTGTTTAGTCTTGAGAAGAGAAGACTGATACATTTTCAAATATCTTAAGGGCTGTTATAAAGGGGGCGGCAATCAGTTGTTCTCCGTGTCCATTGAAGGTAGGACAAGAAATGATGGGCTTAATCTGCAGCAAAAGATATTTAGTTTAGATATTAGGACAAATTTTCTAACTATAAGGATAGTTAAGCTCTGGAATAGGCTTCCAAGGGAGGTTCTGGAGTCCCCATCATTAGAGGTTTTTAAGAATAAAACAGACAAACACCTGTCAGGAATTGTCTAGGTCTACTCAGTCCTGTCACAGCACAAGTGGCTGGACTAGGTGACCTCTCAAGGTCCTTTTCATTATGTTTCTATGATTCTGTAATTTAATATGTCACAAATATAGTGGGAACATAAATGAACTGAATTCACACCTGAGATCCCAAGTCAGTTCACAAGAGATCTCTGCTACCCCCAAGTTACTGTTTTCCTGTAGAACATTAGTCTTGCAGTACCAGGTCATCTTAACAGTGCATCATTACCAGACAGTAACTGCACCACTGATGCGCAACACCAGAGCTTTATAAGAAACTTTGTTTTTACACATGGTGCATGGCATACCTGTATTTTCCTGTTTGCTGATATAGGGCTAGATTCACTAGTAGGTTCAATTAAGCCAAAATGTCCAGCTCTTTTGCATCACTGGAGCAGTGTCAAACAGCTAGTCCAGCTGGTGAATCTAGCCCAGTACTTCAGAATCTAGGGCATTCTGTTAAGGGCCTTCTGCTGCTCCCATTGAATCAAATCCAAAGAGGATCAGACCGCATAAGAGACAATAGTCTACTCCTTCCTCTGTGCAGTTTGGGGGGGGGCAGCAGCAGTATGCTATATAGGTTTTTTTTATTATTTTTTTAAATGTTCCAGTGCACTAAATAACCATTTCACACCCATGTAACAGATTCCAGGGGCATTTGGTCTTCAGCTAACAGTTATTTTGCTTTAATTTTTTTCTTAAGCATAACAAATAAAAGAAAACTTAATAATGAAACCGCAGTCAGTCCACCTGAACGTTTAAGGGAGAGACGCTTATAGGTGATTTTGAGTTACATAGTCAGCTGTGCTTTGTTTTTCTTAATTTTAGCTGCACGTTGCAAGTTTTGATCAAAAAATACTGCAAGCATTTTGGGGAACCTTTTCCAGGCTCCTTAGAATTTCTTATCTTTGATCCAGGCTGTAATTCCAAAGCCTGACAAGTGATATGTCTAAAGCATCACCGGTGTTCTATAAACACACAATGCTCTTCACAGTCAAGGAAATTCAACATGCTTAATGCACAGCTGATTTAATCTCGCTCTGGATCCCAGAGGGGTCATTGTATTCACCCTTTCGCTTGTTTTGTCACTGTGTGGGGACACCATTTATCATAGATTTGACCTGGATGTATATACCATAGTCAGAACAACTTTTCTTCAAGTTGCACTTGAGAGCTATCTTTGTAGATCTCTTAAACTGCTGCCAAGTCGATTGCTCTTATTTCACCCAACCTGGTGAACTCGCCATTGCTGAGTATTTCTCCAAAGGGGAAGAACATGACTGTAATTTTTTGTGCCTGTTACAGGATGAACAGAGTGCAGTATCCATGTTGAAGAAACACCAGATTTTGGAACAGGCTGTAGAAGACTATGCTGAGACAGTGCACCAGCTTTCCAAGACTAGCAGAACTTTGGTTGCAGACAATCATCCGGAAAGGCTAGTATTGCTTTAGAGTTGTTTTTTTAACTGCCGTTAGCAGTTAGATCACTTCATTGGTACACAGTAAAAGATAAAGAATAAGGCAAATTGTAAGTAACTCGGGGGGGGGGCCAAGGAAAGGCAACGTAAAGGCAACCTAAAGGGGGTTATGCAGCTCACAGGAAATAAAACCAAGAGATCTGGTAAATGGAAATGATATTAATTTCCTTTGGAATATTGAGTCTTAGACTGAAAGAAACCTGTTAGTGTTATTGACCATCAATTTAGCGTTAACTTTTGATGCTGAAGGAAATTCTGACTGCCAGAACTATGGGAGAAATACCCAAGCTCCTTTTTCTCAATCCTAGGACAAGTGCATTGTGTGGTCTTAACCTCAGCAAATTGGGATCTTTGTTCATATTTACATTTTCCACAGCCAATGGATGTAGTCTACATTTGCATAGTGGGTCAGATCCTTGGCTGGTGTAATTGGCTTTGCTCCATTGCCTTTAATGGTGCTATACCAGCTGAGGATCTGGCCTGAATGTTCACAGGTCAAGTTTTAGTCGCTTCAGAGACTTGTGTTCTGTATGCTAAATATTCTAACAGTGATTTTTCTTCTTAGATTTTTTTATCCCATAATGTATGTATGTTTATGGATGTATGTTTGTTTTTTTAAAAATCAGTGGTGGCTCAATGTTCTTCTTGGGATTTTTTTCAGTGAGCGCATTAGTATGCGCCAGTCCAAGGTGGATAAGCTGTATGCAGGCCTGAAGGATCTAGCTGAAGAGAGGAGAGGCAAACTAGATGAAAGACACAGGCTATTCCAGCTCAACCGTGAGGTGGATGACTTGGAGCAGTGGATTGCTGAAAGGGAGGTAGTGGCAGGATCCCATGAGCTGGGACAGGATTATGAACATGTTACAGTAAGTTTTTTGGTTATGGCTGCAGACAAATCTGATTTTTCTGGGAGTTGTACACACTAGCTGGGTAATACAAATCAGTGGCAGGGTTTGCTTATTTTATAGACAAGTTTGCAAATGCACTATAGTTTTGAGGCTGTTGGGTCATTTGCATGTTCTTTGCCTCTTCACTATCACATAAGCAATACAGTGTAGAATTCCTGCCGTGGTCATAAACTACTTCAGGTTCCTGCTTGTGAATTACATTGCATGTAAGACACACCAGTATAACATTCTTGATGATCTTACGTAATTTATCTAAAACAGTCATGTGCTCCCCATCACATTTGCGTTGTATTTGTAATTCCAAATGATAGACTTAAGTAAAAAAAAATTAAAAAGTAACCTGGGGCACCACTGACTTAGAGCTGTTTGTTCACATTTTAGATGTTACAAGAGCGATTCCGTGAATTTGCCCGAGACACTGGAAACATTGGACAGGAGCGTGTTGATACTGTTAACCACATGGCAGATGAGCTCATCAATTCTGGACACACTGATGCAGCCACAATTGCAGAATGGAAGGATGGTCTCAATGAGGCATGGGCTGATCTCTTGGAGCTCATTGACACAAGAACACAGATTCTAGCAGCCTCTTATGAACTGCACAAATTTTACCATGATGCCAAGGAGATCTTTGGACGTATTCAAGATAAACATAAGAAACTGCCTGAGGAACTCGGTAGAGATCAAAACACAGTGGAAACACTACAGAGGATGCACACAACATTTGAGCATGATATCCAAGCTTTAGGCACCCAGGTGTGTATTAAGCAAACAATTTTTCAGTGTGTGTTTGGATTTAGAAATCTGGGATGACACCAGACATCTGCTAGTGACTGAGAGACAAGATTTTGGACTGCTTTTCAAAATGCATGGCTTCCACAAATAAGCATGACTTATTTTACTACTTGTATTTGTAATTTGCTTCACTAATTATCATTGTGGAGCTCTTGGTGTCTAACATAGAAATCACTCTAGAAGTCCTCAGCCTTCTATATATACAGATAATTGTTTACAGAAAATTTGTCACCTGCTGCCCTTGATTAGAAAATAAATCATAAAGTCAAAGGGCTTGTATATTGCTTATGATGACAGGTAATGAATGTAAGATTTTCAACCCCAGCTAAAGTCTTCAGCCATACATTTCCCATTAGTACTGGTGCTACATACCAATATAAAAACATGGATGGAAGGGAGGATGGTTGGATAGGTAGGTAGATCAATCTGACTCTCCAGAGGACCTGTTTGATAGGCATAATTGTAGTGCCAACATTACATTGGTTTATGCAGCTGGAAGATGAATTAAGGAAAAAAAAGTTAACTTGAATTAAATAGAACACCTATTTAAGCAATTTCAATAAAAGGTATTGGGCCGGTATTGAACCTATTCATTTTTATTTTATTTTATTTTTTATATCCGTGCTAATATAAAAACACAGATTTTAGCTATTTCTGTGCTCTTAACACAATCTTGGGAAGATTAGTATTAATTATGCTAAAAAGTTACCACTGAAATTTTCTGTACCCTAGTACCCATATTTGCACCCTTTGTGAACATTGCACAAAATAAGATATCCAATGGAAAGACAGGTATTCCAAATGGTATGTTGGGGGAGGGAGGATCAAACATTAAGGGAAACTCCTTAATCCTCTCCAGATTTTCTTATGCTTGGTGTTCTTGTTTCAGTGACTAACAGACTAATAAAGACCATAGATCTTTACGCTAAGTGCAGTTAGTCTACCAAATAGCTGTTTTTGTTATGCATTTGGACATTATAACTTCACCAGTATTGCTTCTTGTAACAGCTTCTGGAAATTGTACATGAGGAGATTTAAAATGGTAAAATTCCCACTGACTTCTATGGGAGCAGAGTTAAGCCAAGGCCAAGAGCTTTTGAACATTTCACCCTTAAAATTCAGAAACCTGTTCATATGATGGACATAATGAGCTCATTCTGATTTGATTTAACTCCATATTCTGTACTTACGCATACACAATATAAAGATTAATAGAGTTCAAAATGCAGTAACCTGTTGGAGCGTTAAATTCGTTAACATTTAAAAAAATCTAAAATGTCCAAATTACAAATAAAAAAACGATTTTCTTAAGGCAGTATATTAAACAGTCAAAAAGAGAATAGCCATTAATATATCATACTAGGAATTATAATCTCCAGTAAGGCATACAGCTATATTTCAATGAATCTTTCAGAGGGGAGAAAAGCAATTCATTGAACTGGGTTGCTATGAATTTATTGAGTTTTTCTGCATTGTTTGGAGAGCCTGGGCCAAATCACCATAGCCCTGCAACTTGTGTAGCCATTTACACTAGGGCAAAGGGAGTGCAAAGTGGGTGTAACACACTACCATTCTGTTCTAATAGTGTTTTGTACCTAGAATCTAAGTCACTTATACAGGATAGGAGACTATATGCTGGAAAGGACTGTCTCTGAAATGATTTGGGTGTCATGCTGGATAACTAACTGAATATGACATCCCAGTGCAATGGTGTGGCTAAAAGAGTTAACATAATCCTTGGAAGCATAAGCAGGGGAAAATCAGCCAGGAGTAGAGAGAGACATTATTTTACCTCTGTATACCACATTAGGGAGACAGTTACTGGAATACTGTGCGTAGTTCTTCCCAAAGGACATTGAAAAACTAGAAAGGATTTAGAACAGAGCTGCAAGAATGGCTTGAGATCTGGAAAACATGCCTTGTCATAGAGACTTGAGAAGGTCAGTCTGTTTAGTTTAGCCAAGAGAATGTTAAAAAGTGACAATCTACAAGGTCTTACATGGGGAAGAGATTTCTGATAGTGGCAGGCTCTTTAATCCAGCATACAAAGATGTGATAAGATCCAGTAGCTGAAAGGTGAAAATAGGCACATTCAGACTGGAAGAAAAGTTCAAATTTTTAAAAAGTGGGTCACTAACCACTGGAACAACTTACCTAGGGACGTGCTGAGTTCTCCATCACTTGAAGTCTTTTAATTAAGACTGGCTATCTTTCTAAAAGATATGTTCTATTTCAACCAGAAACTGCGGGCTTGATGCAAGTATTACTGGTTGAAATTCTGTGACCTCTGTTATGCAGGAGATCAGACTAGATGATCATTATGGTCCCTTCTGGCCTTAAAACCTATGAATCATTTTGCACTGCTGTAAATGATCACCCAAGATGCAGGCTACAGTGAATTGATGTGTGTTTCTTCTGAGGCTTGTTAACCAAAAGTCTCTTCTTCTCTAGGTATGATAAGTTTTAAAATGAAAGGCTGACAGGACACCAGGAGTGTGGTTTTCACAATGCGAAGTTCCAATTCTGAAAACTTACAAAATACTTTAAGGAGCAACTCACAACATAAATTAGCCTCTGAAATTTCCTTGCACTGTGGATTGTTTTGACTAAGACGCACACAGGAGCTGTGATGTTTTTGTTGGTTTGGTTTGGTTTTTAAACACATTAGGTGAGACAACTGCAGGAGGATGCTGCACGCCTTCAGGCTGCCTATGCTGGAGACAAGGCTGACGACATCCAGAAGCGGGAGAACGAGGTCCTGGAAGCATGGAAAGCATTGCTGGATGCCTGCGAGGGACGCAGAGTAAGACTGGTGGATACAGGAGATAAATTCCGTTTCTTCAGCATGGTTCGTGATCTTATGCTCTGGATGGAAGATGTTATCCGGCAGATCGAAGCCCAAGAGAAGCCAAGGTAATATGAACATCTATTAAGGAATATTGCTGCATTATTATGGTAAGGCTGCTACTTTTGCTGAGGAATATAGCAGCTTGTTTAAAGGACTGAGCCAAGATAATGGGACCATGGTTATCCGGATAATTTAGATATCTCCAACCCAATGAAATAAAATGGCTGTCTAACCAACCTTTCCATATAGACAGTGGAAAAGCAGGCAGTGGGTGGCATTTTGGCCCCCCCCCAACCCACAATTAGGAATGGCAGCCATGCTGATTGGCAGATGGAAAGAGGTGCAGAGCTGACTGGAGAGAACTAGTAAAAAGGAAAGGTTGCAATACTCTGGGAGAGTGACCTTACCACACATTAAGTGGGCTGGGCTGTCGTCTGGCTCATAGGAAAAGGTGAGTGGCCCTGTTAAGGGCTAGATAGGCAGAGAATGACTTGCTGCAGCAGCTTCAGAGCAGGTCAGCATGGGGACTCAGATCCACCCTCCCCAGCCCCAGGTGACCAGAAGGTGGGAGGGCAGGGACTACTCATGTCCACACCAGTGCACAAAAAACCCTCTTTTAGCTGGAGCTGGTGGAGCCGCCCTCACCTTCCATGGGGGTGGGAGTAGTTCAATACCAGGTCTTCTCATGATCTGCTGTGGGCATTAGACTAATTGTTCCTTTCTCCAGGGTGGGGCTGAAAAGGAATTTTTTTTCCTCACCACCAGATTGGCCAAGGCGAGCTTTGGAGAAGGGGAGGTTTTTGCCTTCCTCACAGCAGGCTGTGGGATTAGTTGTGGTGGATGTGAAATGGCAGTGAGGCTCTGATGTCACATGTAAGCATGGGGTGGATGTCCAGCACAGGTATTCCATAGGGAAGGGATACAGTGATCAGATTAAAAAGGATTAGTAAAGTATTTTAAGGAGATATTCTTTAAAGGAGTGAAAACGGAGATTCAGGACTCCTATGACTGGTACAGCAGGGAGCCTAGCTGCTTCCTTCCCCAAATCCTAATTCGAGAGGGCAGGTGGCGAGGTGACAGCAGCGAGTTGGCTGTGGAACAGGATGGGTAAAGAGGTTGACACCAGGCCCTCCCACCCAGTATAATAATAAATGATTATGGAATTACCTGTACTGAATGCTTTTATCGGCCAGGCACTCCCTGACATTTAGGAATAAAGTTGTAGCCTATTTAAACCACATCCAGTATCTCCTATCCTTCTGGCATAGCCAGACAATTACAAATCTTTCTCATACAGCCTCTAGAGTATAGCATAGGATTAAAGAGTTAACATCGCATCCCTTTGCTCACTTCATGCCTGTGTTTCAGACCAAAATTGTTCCATTCCTAATGCAACAGTGCGTTTTTGTTTGGAAAAAAAGGTTGAATAGCTTTAAAAAAACTCTAGCCATATCAATTCATCATCAATCCCTTATACCACTTCTCTTTCATAAAGAGCTTTACAACCTGCTGATTTCAGGAAGACAAATCTCATGTGGTTGTTCCATTGAATATCGGCTGAGTGGAAATTCTTGGCACTTTCTTGTTGGATTTAAGGGAGGCCACATTTAGATTCCTTGTGCCTATAAGGCACAGCCATAGTGCAGGCTCCAAGAGCCAATGTTGTCTTGGTGCTCCGGGGCAATGTGGCCATTGTGCCACATTTAGAGAAGAAACGGTGTCTAGTTCAAGTGCGGGGAGGGGCTGGACCTGCCTCTCCCCTCCGATTTTGGAGAGGCAAGCCCTAATAGCAACTAGGGTGACCAGATGTCCTGATTTTATAGGGACAGTCTTGATATTCAGAGCTTTGGCTTATATAGGAACCTATTACCCCCTACCCCCATCCTGATTTTTCACACTTGCTATCTGGGCACCCTAGTAGCAACAATACACAGTATTTACTCTTAGTATTGACCATGGCAAAAATGTGCCTGGTATCCTGTCCCCAGTCGTGCCCATCATGCAGAGGTGGGGTACAACCTTGCTTTCTGTGTATAATGACAAACTGGGAATTGATAAATTCTAGGTTGTGCATTTCTGTTCTAGCTTATTTGTTTAAAAGAACAACTATGTGGTGCCATAAACTTTGGAGTATATGTTTCTAAACCACAATTTGTCATTTTAGGGATGTTTCATCTGTTGAGTTACTAATGAACAATCACCAGGGTATCAAAGCAGAAATTGATGCCCGTAATGACAGCTTTACTACGTGCATTGAGCTTGGCAAATCTCTTCTGGCGAGGAAACACTATGCATCAGAGGAGGTACTGTGCTTGCTGACTATACAAGAGCTGCAGTGCAGCTGAACTATGGATTTTGTTTCAGCTAGAGAAGGCTTGCATTGTGTTATCTGCTGATTAATGAGGTATTCATTTTGTAATGACCGCATTACTTTCAGGTCCATTGCACTTGCTTTGGTGAGATTACTGTATTATTTCTAATCTAGGGCCAGTTCAGTGGTAGCACTTCGCATATCCATGTGGGGAATCAGTATTAGAGTCCCCAGTTTGGCACCTG
Source organism: Emydura macquarii macquarii (assembly GCF_026122565.2). NCBI lineage: Eukaryota > Metazoa > Chordata > Testudines > Chelidae > Emydura > Emydura macquarii. The sequence goes on from NW_027132813.1 coordinate 32,284,940, forward strand.
AACATACAAAACCTTTTGGCCCAGCTAACATGCAGAAGTGACACTCTCAGTTCTGATGTGGAGGACAGATGTGAACTGTTCGGATGATAAAACCTATGAGCAAGGGGGGGCAGCCTTGAGTCTTGTCAAAACCGAGGGGAACAGTATGTCACAGAGCCTATTTAAGAAAGGAGTAGGAGTGGTTTTGTGCCTCGCTGGAGAAAAACAATATCTAGCTTGTGGTGATAGAATATTAAGGGAAAATGTGTCCTGTTTTGAAGTCTTAAGGCAGAAGTCTCTGACTCCCTAGTGCTTAAACCCTGGATTTTATTCCTAATTTATCTTGGTCAGTTTGGGACAAAGTTAGGGTGGCTCTAAGCCTAAGGAAAGATGCACAACCCTCATTTCTTCGTTGCCCCGTTTAGGGAAGAAACCTTATTTTATAGCAAAGTTACTGTCCATCCAGGGAACTGATGATTTCTGTGTGCACATTACAGATAAACACAGTGGACTCTCCTCAAGGGAGACATTTAGTGGGCAACTGGAGTGTCTTTTCTAACCAGTGTTCTTGCTGAGAGCAATGTGGGGTTCATTGAGGTGTGTCAGTGGATTTGACTTTCATCAACATAAACTGTGTAGGGTGCGGGACTGTCCCTCCTTGTCGGTCCTTGAGGGAGGCCACGCCCCCGCGCTGTTGCACCTATGCAGGCAGGCTCAAAGTAGGAAATTGCTCTGTCTGGTGCCCAGGCCCTCAGGCAGGGCTGGTCAGGGCAGGGGTGAGCAGCAAATACAGTTTAGGGTTCACAAGCAGGGGTGAGCAGCAAACACATTTTAGGGGCCAGGTAAAGGGCAGAGCACCAAGCGATCTAGGACACAGTTCTTCAGTGGGAGACCTGAGGTTCAGGGTCATTAGTCTCCCTGGGGCAAGTGGCTAACGGCAGCCCCAGCAGTTCGTTAGCGCCCCAAGCAGCAGGCAGCTCCGGTAGCTCCTCGGCGACCCAGGCGTCTTGGACTTAAGCTCCGGCAGTGGGGGAGAGACGTCTTTCTCCTTTGACAGTTTCTCCCCAGTTGAGCTAAAGGGCCTACCCTTTATACGTCCCCTTCCTACTCCGCCCTCTGCTTCTGGCAGGGCAGGCGTGGATGCCTTGGGCTTTGCCCACCAGGGGCCAGATGCAGGTGTCTCCTTATGCCTCTCAGAGGGAGGCCACCCCCTCTTGCTACAGACTGTTACTAGCATTTAGTAGCCCTTATGGGTTTAGTCATATGGATTATCTGCTAGTGGAAGATGTACACTATGGTTGCATCAGTCAAATTTGATTGGCACAAATAAGTCATGTTCAATTTACATTTCTCACTAATTAATCCACATGTTGTAGTTTTAAAATGTTATATGAAGTCATGCAAATGATATATTTTAATTACAATATTGTACTTATAATCAGGATTCAGAACATTAGTGTGTCCTCATCAAGGTTATTCCTGAGAGAAAGCAACTGCACCCACTTCCACTAAGTTTAATTTCAAGTTCCCCACTGACAGTCTTGCCCAGTGTATCCTGTTTGTGAAAGTCAGTGTCTTTTGTTTGTGGTAACAGCTAATACAGTGTGATTGGCGGTGGTGAGTTATTTGATCCTTATGTAACATTGGTCCATTCTTTTATCTCAGATCAAGGAAAAGTTATTGCAGTTGACAGAGAAGAGAAAAGAAATGATTGACAAGTGGGAAGACAGATGGGAATGGCTGAGACTGAGTAAGAATGCATTTTAATTGCTTATTAGCAGGGTGAGATGTAATTTTTTCTGCATAGATATCTTTGACTACTGGAAGAACACACAAGTACTTATTTTTTAACTTATGCTGGTTGGAGTTGAGTTTACACTGGAATCATAACTCTATAAGATTTGCTACTGCTAGTGGTACAACAACTGAGTAATGGCTGCATTGAGGGCCCAATCCTGCAGCATCAAAGTTCAAATGGACATTTTGCCATTGATTTCAGGGAGGGCAGAATTGGACTTCTAACTAGCTAGAAGCACAATATCTTATGGATGTAATTATTTTTATTTTCTTTTTTACAGTTTATTTTTATTGGGTTTCTACAATGGCTGCACTAACAAAAAGGCATTTGAAAGGGCGTTCCAGGCATGTTACACACGTTCAATAGTACCTGTGTTATTTGCTATAACAGAGTCAACATCTTTGGAAGTGTAGTGGTTCAGAAACTGTATTTTTAAACCTGTAAATCCACTAGGTTTCTTATACCAAAGACAAATAGTCGATAACCATCATATCATGATATCACAATACACAGTGGAGACAGAGGTCACGTTTTACAAAATCTTAAACATGTCCATTTACAGTATAAGGCCCAGCCAGCAATCTGTTATCTTATTATTAATGTACGGTTAATGCATGGATTCTTGCACTGAAGACACATATTTTGCATAGTTCTACCACTACAGAGGTTCCTGAAACACCAGCTGCATCCCTGACAATGCTACTGGAGTAGAGCCCAATTCAGCTCCCACTGAACTCAGCAGAAGTCTCTTCATGTACTTCTACAGGAGCTGGGTCAAGCCCATAGCTAGGAATTTGTGTGCCTTTTGCATCTCAATATAAGCATTGCTCAAACTACCTCAGCAAAGCTAGAACATCAAAATTATTGTCTAGTATAAGTCTATTCAATTCAATTTACTTAGTTCAGAGAGAAATTCAGCCAAAAACACTTAAATCACTCCCTTCCTCCCCCACCCCCAGCACATGTTAAAAACAAGATCTAAAGGTACCTGACTACATTTGTGCCACTTTTGATGTCACTAAGCACTGACTGCCTTACATTTTTGTTCAGTTCTGGAAGTACATCAGTTCTCAAGGGATGCTAGTGTGGCTGAGGCCTGGTTGCTGGGACAGGAGCCGTACCTATCTAGTCGTGAAATAGGTCAAAGTGTGGATGAAGTGGAAAAGTTAATTAAGCGACATGAAGCATTTGAAAAATCTGCAGCTACTTGGGATGAGAGATTTTCAGCGCTGGAAAGACTGACTACCGTAAGTACTCTTTAAGTCCCCAAAGGGCAGCTTTCTTGGCCATTTTCCCATGCTTTGTTGTTTTGTTCACTGTTATAATCATCTTCTAGAAATGCTTCTTGAAAATGGCTGAGCTGCGAGTCGTTACCATGCTCAAATATTTTCACTTCCCGGCTATAATTGCTGGAAGTACATTCACAGCAAGAGGGAAATGATCCCATAGTTGGGACCCTCCTTCCAGGTGATGTTATGGTATTCTCACGCATTGAGGATACCTCTTCAGGGGAGGGAACTCCTGTTATTAGGAAGAGACATAATAGTAATGCGGGATTCAATCATTAGAAACATAAATAGCTGGGTTTGCAATGACCGGGAGGACTGCATGGTGACTTGCCTACCGGGTGCAAAGGTTGCAAATCTCTCGAGATATCTAGATAGATGTATGTGTAGTGCTGGGGAGGAGCCGATGGTCATGGTTCACGTAGGTACCAGTGACATAGGGAAGGATAGGAGAGAGGTCCTGGAGGCCAAATTTACGCTGCTAGTTAAGAGATTGAAGTCCAGAACCTCCATGGTAGCATTCTCTGAAATGCTTCCAGTTCCATGCACAGGGCCATTTAGACAGGCAGAACTGCAGGGTGTCAATGCATGGATGAGATGATGGTGTAGGGGGAGTGGTTTAGATTTATTAGGAACTGGGGAACCTTTTGGTAAAGGGGGAGCCTATACAGGAAGGATGGGACTTCACCCAAACTAAAATGAAATCAGAATGGAACCAGATTGCTGGCATGTAAAATTAAAAAGTTTGTAAAGCAGTTTTTAAACTAATGGCTGGGGGGAAGCCATCAGGTGCGGAGGAACACATGCTTTGGACAGAGACATCTCTTAGGGGAGGTTCTATTAATGGAGATACTCTGTATCCTAGTGAGGAGGAGAGGATGGAAGATGATAAAATATGGGTAGGATCTGATGAGAAACAGTCAAATGAAAAAGAGTCCCATTCAATTACATCACATAATGGCAAACAGCTAAAAAGTGACAATTTTTTTAAGTGCTTATATACAAATGCTAGAAGTCTAAATACTAAGATAGGTGAACTTTGAGTGCCTCATATTAAATGAGGATAGTGATATAATAGGCATCACAGAAACTTGGTGGAATGAGGATAATCAATGGGACACAATAATACCAGGGCACAAAATATATCAGAAGGCCAGAATAGGTAATGCTGGTGGGGGAGCAGCACTATATGTGAAAGAAAGCGTAGAGTCAAATGAAGTAAAAATCTTAAATGAACCAAACGGTACTGAATCTCTATGGATAGTAATTCCAGGCTTGAATAATAAGAATATAGCAGTAGGGATATACTACCAACCACCTGACCAGGATGGTGATAGTGACTGTGAAATTCTCAGGGAGATTAGAGAGGCTGTAAAAATAAAAAAACTCAATAATAATGGGGGATTTCAACTGTCCCCATATTGATGGGGTATATGTCACCTCAGGAGGGGATGCAGAGAAAAAGTTTCTTGACACTTTAAATGACAGCTTCTTGGAGAGTTAGTTCTGAAACCCACAAAAGGAGAGGCAATTCTTGAAGTGGAGCACAGGATCTGATTGAAGACATGAATGTAGCTGAACTGCTTGGTAATAGTGACCATAACATAATAAAATTTAACATCCCTGAGCGCTGCTGGGGGGGGAGGGGGCACGAAAGCAGCCCAACACCCTAGCATTTAATTTCAGAAAGGGGAACTACACAAAAGTGAGGAACTTAGTTAAACAGAAATTAAAAGGTACAGTGCCAAAAGTGAAACCCCTGCAAGCTGCATGGAAACTTTTTAAAGACACCATAATAGTGCCTCAATTTAAATGTATACTCCAAATTAAAAAAATATAGTAAAAGGACCAAAAAAGTGCCACTAAACAACAAAGTAAAAGAAGCAGTTAGAGACAAAAAGACATCCTTTAAAAAGTGGACATTAAATCCTATTGAGGAAAATAGAAAGGAGTATAAACTCTGGCAAATGAAGTGTAAAAATATAATTAGGAAGGCCAAAAAAGAAACTGAAGAACAGGTAACCAAAGATTAAAAAAATTTTTGCTGTTACTTTTTAAGTACATCAGAAGCCTGCTAAACAAACAGTGGGGCCTCTGGATGATCGAGATGCTAAAGGAGCACTCAAGGAAGATAAGGCCATTGTGGAGAAACTAAATGAATTCTTTGCATCGGTCTTCACAGCTGAGGATGTGAGAGAGATTCCCAAAGCTGAGCCATTCTTTTTAGGTGGCAAATCTGAGGAAACTCCCAGATTGAAGTGTCATTAGAGGAGGTTTTGGAACAAATTGATAAATTAAACAGTAATAAATCACCTGGACCAGATGGTATTCACCTAAGAGTTCTGAAGGAACTCAAATGTGAAATTCCAGAACTACTAACTGTGGTATGTAACCTATCATTTAAATCAGCTTCTGTACCTGATGACTGGAAGATAGCTAATGTGACACCAATTTTTTAAAAAGTCTCCAGAGACGATCCCAGCAATCACAGGCCAGTAAGCCTAACTTCAGTAACAGGCAGATTGGTTGAAACTATAGTAAAGAACAGAATTATCAGACATTTAGATGAGCAAGATTTGTTGAGGGAAGAGTCAACATGGTTTTCATAAAGAGAAATCATGCCTCACCAATCTGCTAGAATTCTTGGAGGGGGTCAACAAGCATGTGGACAAGGGTGATTTGTGGATATAGTTACTTAGATTTTCAGAAAGCCTTTGACAGGGTCCCTCACCAAAGGCTCTTAAGCAAAGTAAGTTGTCATGGGATAAGAGGGAAGGTCCTCTCCTGGATCAGTAACTGGTTAAAAGATAGGAAACAAAGGGTAGAAAGAAATTATCAATTTTCAAAATGGGAGAGAGATAAATAGTGGTGTCTCCCAGGGGTCTGTACTGGGACTACTACAGTTCAATATACTCATAAATAATCTGGAAAAAGGGGTAAACAGTGAGGTACTCAAGACAGTTAAGTCCACAGCAGACTTTGAAGAGTTACAAAGGGATCTCACAAAACTGGGTGACCGGGCAACAAAATGGCAGATGAAATTCAATGTTGATAAATACAAAGTAATGCACATTGGAAAACATAATCCCAACTATACATATAAAACGATGGGGTCTAAATTAGCTGTTACCACTTAAGAAAGAGATCTTGGAGTCATTGTAGATAGTTCTCCAAAAACATCCAGCGGCAATCAAAAAAGCTAACAGAATGTTGGGAAAGGGATAGATAATAAAACAGGAAATATCATATTGGCTCTTTATAAATCCATGGTATGCCCATATCTTGAATACTGCGTGTGGATCTGGGTGCCCTATCTCAAAAAAGATATATTGGAATTGGAAAAGGTACAGAAAAGGGCAACTAAGATGATTAGGTGTATGGAAAAGTTTCCATACAAGGAGAGATTAATAAGACTGGGACTTTTCAACTTAGTAAAGAGGTGACTAAGGGGGAATATGATAGAGATCTATAAAATCATAACTGGTGTGCAGAAAGTAAATAAGGAAGTGTTATTTATTCCTTCTCCTAACACAAGAACTAGCAAATGAAATTAATAGGCAGAAGGTATAAAACGAACAAAAAGAAGTATTTCTTCACACAACGCACACTCAACCTATGGAACTCTTTGCCAGAGGATGTTGTGAAGGCCAAGACTACAATGAGGTTAAAAAAAGAGAGAGATGAATTCATGGAGGATAGGTCCATCAGTGGCTTTTAGCTAGGATGGGCAGATATGCAAAACCATGCTCTGAAGTATTCCTAGCTTTTGTTTCCCAGAAGCTGGGAATGGGTGACGGGATGGATCACGTGATGATTATGTGTTCTGTTCATTCCCTCTGAAGCACCTGGCATTGGCCACTGTTGAAAGACAGGATACTGGGCTAGATGAACCATTGGTCTGACCAGTACGGCCTTTCTTATGTTCTTATGTAATATTTACACTTTCCATTCAGTTTATTAAATCAAATTGACCCTGTCACTCAGGCACTAAAAATGTCTTTCCCATTCATGCTAATATCCTCCCCAGCTCACTCCATCCTGCCTGCCTCCAGAGAGAGCCTGAATGGATGGCCTTTGCAACAAATTGGAGCTGTGTCAGACCAGGAGGCAAGGAAAGAAAGCAAGTTCCAGAATTGAGGGTCCCCTCTAGCTCACTGATGTATAAATTGCATTACTTGCCAGGGCTTTAATAGTTTGGGATGTTTTCTGTATATTTAATATAATATATTTTTGGAAGGTAGGAACACAAACAGTAAATTACTGTGAAAATGCTCCATTAGTTGCTAGTGTAGGAGATAGTAATTAGGGTCCTGATACTACTTGTCCTTCCTTATACGGACTGCAGTGTGACAGCACACTTGATTAATGCTTTGCAGGACGGGACCCAAAAGTTTTGTTGCAATAAACTTTAATTTTAATGATGAATCAATAAAAGCCCTGAGTTATAGTCATCTTCTAGAAACGCTTCTTGAAAATGTCTGAACTGTGAGTCATTACCAGGCTCAAATATTTTCTCTCCCCAGCTGGAATTACTGGAAGTACGTCGACAGCAAGAGGAAGAAGAAAGAAAGAGGCAGCCTCCTTCTCCAGAGCCAAGCCCAAAGGTTTCAGAAGATGCAGATTCACAACAATGGTAAGCTCAGACCAAAGAAGGCAAACTGCAAATGAAATTACTCCCCGCTTTGACCATACAAATAATAGTAAACTTTCCTTCAGACCAAACTTTCAGGTGTACTGATGTGAGGACCCCAGGGTTAGAGAGAGAGAGAGAGTTTGCATGTGTGCGCGCACACGCGCCTTAAGTGGAATGTTGTGTTTCAGATTATAAATGATAGTGGCAGGATGGTAGATGCTAGTACCTTGCACACAGAGGTGCCCTGCTTCTTTGCTGAGTCATTTACCTGAACTCTGCATGAAAGATTTAGGATATTTACTAATGAGTCATAGTGGAAGGTGCATTTTGTTAACTGTTACCAGGAGACAAGAGGGGCAGGATTGTCACTCTGAGGCAGAGGGAACTACCCATTGGGAGCAAAGAACCCTAGGAACAACCAAGTTTGGGCAGAACTTGTGTTCCATTGTAGTTTGAGTTGCCAGTAAAGCCAAATGCAGAGATGGGATAAGTGTGCTCTAGTACAGTGTGTCTATATTTTGCAGTGAGCAGGGTGGGAACTGCATCTGTCTGCAATGATTAAATGGAAACAATTGTCCTCAATCACCTGCTCAAATAATCTTTGATTCAAAACTAAAGAATGAGGGGGAATTCTGAGTTTAGGGAGGAAGGCCCACAAATAACAGCCCAGTTTCATTTATGTTGTCACTGGAAATCTCTGTGAGTCTGCACGGAGCTTGGCTGACCTGCTTAGGCTAACACAGTGAGGGCTAAACCCATTAAAGTCAATAGACAGACTGGTTCATTCTCAGCGTAAAGACATATGGATAAAGCTTTCTAGGCCTGGACAATATTTGAGAAAGTTGCTTAGTGTGCACCAACTACAGTTACAATCTAATTCACACACAAACAATGATTGCTATTATTTTCTATGTGATGTGGACAGAATCCTAGTCAGGCTATTATTTTTGTAATGTAAAAGACACAGGGCCTGATTTGCCCTCACTTACACCGTTACATGTCTGGAGTGAGTAATCCACTGAGCTCAATGCACTTACACTTTTAAAACTGGTGTAAATTGGAGGAGATTCAGGCATTTGTATAACAATTGCTTCTATTTCTACAGGGCACAAAATTCAGTAGGAAAGCCTGTTTTTTGTAAGGAAGGTTTTGTGACTTTCTAGAATTTCATACAATTTTATTTTCTGTCTCCCAACAGGGATGGTACAAAAGGAGAACAGGTTTCCCAAAATGGTTTGCCATCAGACCAGGAATCTCCACGGGTTAGTTACCGCTCCCAAACCTACCAAAACTACAAAAACTTTAATAGCAGAAGGACAGCCAATGACCGTCCATGGTCTGGACTGTGATATACAAAACCAATTGCAGCGAAAACCATCTTTATTCAGTATTTTATTGGTTTAATCTTTTGGCTTCAAATTCCCCTGCTGCTTTTTTCTTCTCCCATCCAGTTGACTTTTATTTAATTAGTAGACCTCTTGGATATATATTTGCTTCACTCTAATCCTTGTTTATTTGAATCTCTTCACTGACACTCAGTTGAGTTAAGTGACACTTTTATTTCCTGTTACTTATTGTGAGTTTTTCATGTCATTAATAGCATTAAGATTTTACAGCTAAACCATCCTTTAGATGAGTAATTGAGATTTAATGAGATTACATCATAATGAAGATGAAAACTAGAATCTGACAGGTATGACGCATCCAGTTATACTAACATGTTTCCACGCGGCAACATTATTAAATGAACTGCATTAGCAAGTGAGTTATTTACAAGGCTGGAGATAATACATGCAAGTGAGCTTGGCAATACAGGCTGAGTGGGAGGGAAGAGTTATAACTACCAAAAATAAAAGCCTTAAAGGTTAGTTGTGTAACATTCCATGCAGAATGAACTCTTTAACTGAAGATAAAAATAAACAGAGAACCTAGAACGCTAAAACATTAGCAACTGGATTTATCTTTGGTATTTAATCTTTATAAAGAGTTTTAACCATTTAGGGCCAGATTCTTCCCTCAGTTCTGCTCAGTTTACATCATAGAAACTCCATTGACTAAAATGGAGGCACCCTGGACATACAGTGTTGTAACTGAGAGCAGATTACCAACTCTGAAAAAGGAGCTGCAGTGCTTTCTTTAAAAAAAAAAATACACATAACTATATAAGAACCCACATATTTAACTGAATATAGGCTAAGTCATCCTTGCTTCATTCATGTGGGTAATCCTTATCAACCAGAGATGTCCAAATGAGGTCAATGGGAGGATGCATATGAATAAGGCAAGCAGGAGTTAGCCTCATATGTGCAGACTTAAAAATCACCAGTAAATACATTTATTTATAACAACAGAATATTAGATAATTGGTTTGTCTGTTACCATTCCTGCCAAGGCCTGAAATCAGGGGCTGTTTCCCCTGCAACGCTTGAATTTCTCTAACCCTCAGAGTGCTGTAAAGAATGCTGCTGCTCCTTGTTAAGTCTTTGGACCTGATCCTGTATGGTGCTGACAGTCACCTTAAATAACCTAAATGAGGGCACCTTCTAAGTTTGAGCCCTTGGGCATTAAAGTTATCATTTTTGCAGTGGAAATGCAAATCCTGAACTCAGATTTTGGCAGGAAATGCGTTTCAGCAGTTTACCTTTCAAATACCTATCCCTGTTGCTTTTGGTTCTGCACATATATTCTGTAAACATTCTGGGGTGTCAGAGAGTTTTCTGTGTTGTTCCTTTCTCCAATAAAGCATTTCCGTTCACCTCTAATATTAGAATGATGAAATGAATATATCGTTTTAAATGCCAGAGCTTTGCAAAGTGATGCCACAAGTAAATGTGACAAGGAATTTGAGAGCGGGCCAGCAGTAGCATCACAAAATTTCCATATACAATCAACTTTCTTAGCTGCTACCATAACCTTATTCAACTTTTATTTTCTTTTGGTTTTGTTCTTTATTATGGAATCTTTTTATAACACATCTTCATTTTAATCTTCACCATCTGCATGTTGATCTCTTAATGAGAGTCTATAATTTAATGAACCCCATCTTGCAAATACATCAAACATACACCAGTTTTGCTATTTGTGACAGAGAGTTGACATAAGCTACTGTTGAGTATTAAAATTTAGATTTCAAAAGAGTATCTTAGCAAAGGTGACTGATGGATTGTTCTCCAACAATTGTACTTTTACCGTAACTTGTCTTTCCACTTCATGATGCTTATTTTTTTTTTTTTTTTTTTTTTTTTTTTTTTTTTTTTTGTCAGGGTAACAACATATAGCTTCTTAATCCTTTTTTAATTTCTGTATACAAATATACACAAATGTTCTGGTGGATTCCATGCACCAGTGTTGGGTCTCTGTGCCTTTAAAAGTATTACAGTAATCATGAAGCATTGCTGCTTCTTCAGACTTAGCAGACTAGGAAGCCTTCACATAAGTCATTTAGGTAGATATAATTTTTAGTTTTTATTATTAGGATTAAATATACAAATTTTGCTTTTACTGTCAATAAAAATGAGTAAAAATCATAATGCCAGACACTAAGGGAATATAATATTTTACATGTTAATCATGGCCTCCATTTTTGGCCTAAAATCTCAAAATTGTATCATTACCAGAACAGTTTATAGGCTGTAATATATTTGTATTTGAAGAAGACATGTATGTCTCTTTATTCTTTGAGTTGTGGTGCAGAGACTCAAGGCGATAAACTGAATGTAATATTGCTTCATGCACTTTGAAAATCAGAGGGGTGTTTCTAATCATGTCACCTGCTGTTGTGTTGCATGTCACAGTCATGATTTAAATACCTCATGAATAGTAGCTAGCCACTAAAGTACCTGCAGCTAACCTCCCATAAACTGTCACAATGAAGAAAATTGTATTCATGTGTGTTACCGGTTTCGTTGTTGTAACGGTACAGTTTGCTTTTAACGTTTGTCCTCTCTTGTGTTGCTTCTGCATGCTCAAAGCATGTTTCCATTAAAGTTTATTTAGCTCCTATTTTTTTTCTTATTTTCATAAGAAATATTTTTGGTCCATGTGCAGATTTATTTTGCTTATCTTTTGTTCATTATGGATAACATAAAAAAATTATGCTGCAAAAATTTCCACTGAAGAGCACCCAAAGAGCTTTTCATAATCCTAACGTAACTGTAGTGTTTTAATTTTCATATGCATTTTGTTTTTTATTTCAATCCACTAATTAAAATCAATAGCTAAATTGTAAGTGAAAGTAGAAGTTCAAGGACTGGTTATGTAATTAAAATTGGCAATTGCCATTTAAAACAACAGGTTTGCAAATCACAGCAGTGAGTTACTTTGTCTCCAGTGAAAGCATTCTAACTAGATCTGCAGTGGCTGTACTGAAAAACATCCCTGTTTTACCTAAATGAGTAGATATAGGTACCTCCGTATCTGTGATATTCTCATATCCTTCCTATATTTACTGTGGGAAATATGTTGAATCCTGCAAATATTGAGGTTAATTAATAAATAGTTTTATATAGTTATATAAGGCTATTGGCAAGTATTTAAGTTACTATCATCCACTGTAATGTACAGTTTATACACATTCCCAGTAATTAATTCTTACTGTTTATTTAAACTTCATACAGTCTCACTGTATAGATCTGTCAATTTAGAAACAAGAAATTGTTTCAAGAACAGTAATTCAGCTGTTACTAGCCAAATAGCCTTTTGCTTAAGGCTTTTTTTTTTTTTTTTTTTTTTAACATGACAAAGCATGATATTAGCCTGATTTGTGATAACATCCATTTCTTGGTAACCATTCTGGCAGTGTTAGGATAATCATCCACCAGTTTTTTTTCCTGTAGCATGTTTTATTTTATTATGATATTTGGTTAAAAGTAGCAGTTGTTACTGGCTTCGATTTCACACAGTTTGCAGAATAAACTCTGCCACTGCTTTTACTAAAGCTACATCAACACTGCAAGCTAGAAGTGTGATTCCCAGCTTGTGTACACGTTCTTGTGCCAGTTCAATGTAGAAATAGTAGTGCAGCCATGGTAGCACTGTCAGCAGCCACGTGGCTTAGCTCTGCTGAGTACAAACCGGCCTGAAATGGCTGAGTACATCCTCAGTACTGCTTAGCAGCACTGCCCCTGCCCATGCATTGAGGTAGCATGCGTATTGTGCACGCGAGCTGGGAATCACACCTGTAGCCCACAGTGTAGACGTAGCTGAAAGTTGAAAAATACTGATGGGAAATAGATAGAACCATAGTGCAAGGTGGACATTTTCAAGTGGCACTTGTTTTCCCATAAACTGGATTGTAGGGTTGACCTTATTGATTGAATATGCCTGAAATTTAATGCGAGTTGTGAGTCGTTCCCTGTTTCAGTGATGTCATGTCTATACTCTGAAAATTTAGTTTGCATAAAGGCAGTTAACCAATCCTTCCCAAATTCATAACAAGTGTATACTTCAATTTTTCTAGGGCTCAGTATATGAAGTACAATGGTGTAAGATACAATAATTCATAGTTGACAGGCATGAAAAGTTCTAGCAAAGGGAGGCCTAATTTATAGTTCGTTGCCTAATAATCCTGCTGCTTTCGGTTTGTTCAGACCCTGTGCAACAGTGGGAATGTCTTTAATTATTGTGCCATTTTCAAATTCTTGCTTGCATAAAAATGGTACAGAATGTTTGTAATCTACTAGAGCATTAGCAACAATGAGCTTTAGTAACTTGCTAATAATAATACCAGGCACTCATTGTGTAATCTGTGGGCTGCTACCAAGGGTTCTACATGTCAAAGTAATGGTACAGGAAAAAATAAAACTGGAACCAAGCTGCATTGCAAAAGCACTTAGCCATTAGGATTCCAATTTAAAAGATTTTTGGATGAATGGCTCCTGAAGACGTCGACAGCTTGACCAGTCAGAGCTGCTGGAAACCTGGCTGCTCTCTAGGCTATCTCGAACACAGTGCAGCAGGCAACGCGATCAACAAAGCAAGTGATGGGCAAGGCCTTGGTTCTGTCTTTGTTTGGGGGTAAATAGCTGTGTGATGTTGAGTGATTGTGGTGGTTTCCAGTTCCTTTAACATAAATCCAATCCACCTAATAATGAAGTCTGTAATCGACTTTGATAAATTGACGCTTGACCTCTCACATTTTCCTTGCCTTTAAGATCCAAATCCTAACTGGGATGATGGACATGAAATGCATGGTGTAATCTTCCTAATTTCTGCATGTTTTGATTATATTGTGTTATCTGGGGCATGGGGAGAAAGAGCATTTACAGAAACCAGTCAATTGTGCAACATACCCTAAAGCTGTGTTTTTGTGAATGCTCCTGGACAGTTCTGATAGTATTTTCTATTTACTTTAATACATGTTTATAATTTATATTAAACTTACAATAGTAAAATTATAAATATATGTAAGGTGGCTGATGTCTATAACTTCAATTATTCCTCTAATGTATACAGAAGTGTGATTGTTACTGTTGCAAGTCTTTGAGTACTTAGCAATGGGATGAAATGCTCTCATTTTAGGAGTGACAATATATAAAAGAATATGGACTGACTAGCAGAACAAAGTGCAGTAAAACTCACACTGATGTTTAGCTCAGTCTTATTTTTCCTTTTTTTTTGCTTTTCACCTGTAAAATGGGTACTAATCCATTCATACCTTCTAATTTCCTTGGCCTTCTATGTCTCCATGGGGTGTGAAAGTGATTTTACTGGACTATCTCACTCTATAGACAAAGTGTATACTCAGCCACATTGTGCAGGATAGCAAATTAACTCTAAGATGCTGTTGCTTTGTGTGGCCTCCAGCTGAAGGTGTTTTTCCACTGTTCCTAGATGGCAGAAACTGTGGAAACAAATGAAATGGTCAATGGAGCTGCAGAACAGAGGACAAGTTCAAAAGAATCTAGTCCTGTTCCTTCCCCAACTGCAGACCGCAAAGCCAAGACTACCATTCAGGCTCAGACCGCGGCTACCCTACCAGCCAAAACACAAGAGATTCCTTCAGCTCAGATGGAGGGCTTCTTGCATCGTAAGCATGAATGGGAGACACACAATAAGAAAGCCTCAAACAGGTAAAGTAGCCAGTGTTTAATGCAAATAAGTTTCCTGTCCAAATATACTGAAAAAAACTACTAAACATCATTATTTGTACTATATAACCACTAGAGGCCCCCGTCAACATTAAGGCCCTATTGTGCTAGGTGATGCACAGACACATGGTAATAGATAGTTCCTACCCTGAAGAGTTTACGGTCTAAATAAACAAGGAAGACAAAGGATGGAGAAAGGAGTTTTATTGTGTTTCCTTATTACAGATGGGGAATTGAGGTACTGGGAAATTCAGTGACTTGCCCAAGGTGATGCAAGAAGTTGTTTTAATTGTTTGTACATAAACTCCTTCCATCCACACTGCAATCTGCTGAAAGTGTGGGTTAAAGTTAGTTTTGTATGTCCTAGCTGATTTAATTTCTAAGGGACTTATTCTGCAGTTCCCATACCGGGAACACTCCCATTGAAAGTTTTGTCTTTGTGGGGAAGCAGAATCTAGTCATAAATGACCATGGAGGGGAAGCACTGGGAAAACCAATACTATAAGTTGTTTGGAAAGGAAAGTCTTGTCTGAATCCTGGTCTAGCTCACCAATCCCTATTTCTACGCAAGAAGTGAAATGTTGGGTAGCAGCCAAGAGGCAAAGATTCAAATTACAGTACAGTAGCTGTCTTTTTCCTCTCAACTGGAATCCCACTTCATATGGAAAAAACTATTTTTGTGCTGTGGCTACTGTTGAGGAAAAACGTTTTTCCACAGAATTGAGATTCCACAGTAACGTGTCAAACTGTAAAACTATGTGGATAGTTAGGTCATAGGTATTAATATTCAGGGAGACCTGCTTCTAGTATTCCTTTCTTTTTACAACCACGTTACAGAAGAAGGTAATAATTACGGCTACAGAGTGTATATAAGAATCTAGAATTTTATATTCAATTCCTCCACTATCTTATAACACAGTGAAAAATCCCTCTATGAGAACAAGTATTCATTAAAAGGTCAATCAGTTTCTCTTTCAAGCTTGTAAACTGCCTATTCTTCCAAACAATATTCCCACTCTTAAGGTATGCTAATGTGGTATAAGGGAGAGTTCTAGAAATCGCTGTTCCATTTGGCACAAGATCAGTACTTTTGTCCTGAAACAGCACTTGCATAAGAGAATTCACAGCCTGCAGTTATGAGGGCAATACGTGCTTTGCTACCTCCCCAGACTGAGCTGATGCTCGTTTTATAAATGTGTAAAGATAATTGTGTTTGTTTCAGTCAGATTCATGGTTCATTAAAAAGAATTAGACTTATGTCTGCTTTGATTACTTTCCCTCTCTTGAAGATCGTGGCATAATGTGTACTGTGTTATAAACAACCAAGAGATGGGCTTCTACAAAGATTCCAAGGCTGCTGCTTCTGGCATTCCCTACCACAGTGAGATCCCCGTCAGTTTGAAAGAAGCAGTCTGTGAAATAGCAGTTGATTACAAAAAGAAGAAACATGTGTTCAAGCTAAGGTAAGATTGTTGGAGCACCACTCTGGGAAAGGAAAGGTTTTGCAAAGCATTTTCTTTCCCTGACAAACAGTTCCCAATTCTACAAGGCGCTGACTGCCCTCATCTTCCGGTAAAGACAAAGGAATTTGAGGACACTCAGCCACCACTCCACTGTCTGGAAACTGGCCCTTTAACATGTAGCACCAGATTTATTTATTTTTTTAGTTTCTTAATTGCCAAAGAAGCTAAGTTCAGCGTCACTGATTAATTATTTTGAGTGAGATTCTGACACTCTTACTCATATGAGCATTGACTAAAGTTCTACTCAGGTGAGTCAGTGCTATCCAATGTAGAATAACTGGACACTTTTTTTAATTTGTTAAACAGAACTATATGAGGGCTGATCTACACTACACAGTTAATTATGTCAGTGTCTACACTACAGCCTTCCTCCCGCTGATGTAAGTGCCTTACTACACCAACATAACAACTCCACCTCCTAGAGAGGTGTAAAGCTTATGTCGGTTAGTTAGGGCAACACAGTGTCCCTCTAGCCTTCTAGATACTGTGTTACTTACATGGGGTGTTGGTTGGGCAGCTACAGTCCAGCTGCCTCCCACTTCCTTGGAGAACTGGGCAGCTGGCCCTGTTCCTGGCTGGGAGCTGAAGCGAGAATGGACCCCACTTCCAACTGGGAGCTAGGGCAAGAAGCTCTGGTGTCATCTGTCGTCTTCCTCCCTCCCTCCTCCCCCCCTCACCACCACCACCACCACCACACACACACCTGTTCCCTGCTGGGAGCAGGGCAGCCTTGTCAATTTCATGACTCTTGAGCTGTGAAATTGACAAGACTGCCTGGCAAGGGGAGAGGAGGATGGGAGAGGAGTAGCCCTGGGTGGCTTCCCCCCTCCCCTCCCCGATCCCCACAGGCAAGAAGCCCCAGGTGGCTTCCTCCGGTTCCTGGCAGGGAACGGGGAGGGCTTAGCCTGCTGGGAGCCTCTGGGGCAGCCAGGCTCTCAGCTCCCCACACTGCCCTCTTAGGTCGGTGGAAGCGCTCCTGGTGAGATTGTGCACCACCAACCCAAGGAGAGTAGTGTAGGCATTCACCATTGCAGTGATTACTGCGGTGGCTGTAAGTTGACCTAATATAGGTTGACTTACCTTTCTAGTGTAGACATACCCGGACATTGCAAGTTATTTTCTTACATGGGCCCAACTTTAAGTAGGTGTCCACTTTATAGCATCTAATAAAGGTATTAACCAATGACCAGGTTGCTGCCCTGCAGATCTTTGTAGTGGAAGCACAAGCTCTTTCCACCCATGAACTCACCATAGATATTGTGGCGATTCCATAATGATGTCTGGAGCAGGAATACCTGATAGGCACTTCAGATGAAAGGAGATAAACGAGCCTGATCTTCTGTTGATTCAGTGTGCTTGATACAAATCTTTAGAGCTCTTTGAACATCTAAAGTGTGTGACAACTTTTCTGTTGGGCGCTGTGGGTTTGGACAGAATGAAGGAAGGACGATTTTCTGTGAGGCATAGAAAGTTTAATTCACTTTAGGCAAGAATGATTTGGGGTTCTTAGTACCGCCTTGTCATCAAAGAACACACACTGGGGTTCCTGCATAGATAGGGCTACCAGTTCAGAAACTCGTCTAGCAGACATTATGGCAACCAGAAAATTATGGATAGATAAAATGAAGATATTGATGTCAGTGGCTCAAAAAAGAGTGCATGGTTAGGGCTTTTAATACTACTGGTAGGTCCTACTTAGGAACGGTTAGTCTGATCACAGGTTTAGGCTGTCTGACGGCTCTGACAAATCTGGATACATGATGTTTCTCTCAAGGAACCAGAGGATCTTGTGAATAGGATACTATTTATAGCTGACATCTGGTGTACTGTGGTGCTGGGCAAAGACTCTTGTCTATGCCTTCCTGAAGAAAATCCAGGATAACTGGGATAGAAGGCTTCTTGGGATTTTTGTTGTGTTCTTGCCACCATGAGCTAAACCTAGTTCAGATGGAGGACTAGCCTTTAGTGTTGAAGCTCACCTGGATGATTGTAGAGATCCAGTCTCTTTGGAGGATAATCATAGCACAGTTAATGCTTCCCTCTCAGTAACTAGGCTGTCAGCTGTAGACATTCTGGGTCTAGATGGAGGAATGGGCCTTGGTAAAGGATGTCTGGTCCCACTGGTAACTGGGTGGTTCCAATTTCAGTTCTATCCGATTGAGAACACTCGTCTTCTTAACCAGTGCAGGGCTAGGACTATCACCTTTGCTTCTTCTCACCTTATCTTCTGGATCACCTGTCTTAGAAGTGGAAAGGGCATAAATGCATATATCAGGCTTTGTGAAAGAGCACCATCCCCATTTGGGGTCTCTTTCCCTGGTGAATCCTCTTTTTGGTTTTGTGACTAGTAAATAGATCAACTGCCGGAAGGCCACACTTGTGCAAAATCAGAGTGAAGTCATCGTGATTTGGCACCATTCTGAGTTGTTGACTGTTCATCTGCCGGGCCATCTGTCTTTTGTTTCAGCTCTCCTTTTACTTATATTGCTCTTACTGAATGGAGAATTCTCTCTGCCCATTCCACTGTCTACATTGCTTTTGCATGTAGGGTTATACTCCTTATTCCCCCTTGACTGTTAATACACACCTCAATGATCATGTTGGCTGCCTGGACCAGAACACATTCACCCTCTAGATCAGAGATCCCCAAACTGTGGGGTGTGCCCCTAAGGTGGGCACAGAGTAACCATCGGGGGCACGGCAAGGCCTGCGCCGGCCCCCAAGGGCGGAGAGGAAGTGCCACCCAGCCACACACTGCCCCCATCCCTGCCCCCCGGCTGCAGCCCCAGCCATTTCTCCCGGTTGCGGCCCTGTTCCCCACTCCTGGCCACGTCCCAGGCCTGGGCCCTGCTCCTAGCCGTAGCCTGTGCCTGAGTCCCAAGCCTTGCTCCGGGCCAGCCCCCAACCACAGCTTTGGCCCAACTCCAGGCCCCGACTTCTGATTCAGGCTCCTAGGGGGGTGTGGGCCAGGTGGGGGGGGGCAGAACCCCAAAAGTTTGGGGACCATGGTTCTAGGTAGTTCTGGAACCTCCGTAGCGCTAGTTTGACAGCTCTGAGCTACAACAGGTTGATGCTGTGGTTCCTTTTCCTGAGGTTCCTAGTGCCTTGCACTGTTTTGTGCCCCAGATGCACTCCCCATTGCACTAGGCTGGCATCAGTTTTGAGTACCTGTAAATGGGAAGACACTGGCAGATGTTCTGTGGGATTGTTCGGTACCTGGTTTGAAACCAGTACCTGAGCTTACATGCGTTCCGGTGAATGGTTCCATTTGTTCAGGAGAGAGGCCTGGAGGCACTTGATATGGGACCTCACCCATAGGTTTTTCCTCTCCATGAAACCAGAATGAGACCTGGCTAGCATAGGCTGTGCTATACCTTTGAAATGCCTCCAGAAGCTGCAGACAGGAAGAGATTAGTCCAGACATACCAGAATTGTGGGAGACGCTGAGCTGCAGAAAATGATGATACACAGTTTATGCACTTGAGTCATCATCGCCAGCAAACTGTCATAGCCCTTTAGAGATCTGCTGCAGAATTTTGCAGGTTACTGTGGAAGCTGGGAAAATTCTTGCTTTTATCTTAGATTAGATCTTTTTAAGTAGGGAGTGAGCATCCAGATTGTCTTTTCTAATAAACAATGAATTTTTAAAAGCTTGTAACGTGTATCCGAGCATGTACTCCTCAAAGAGCTAATTCCAAAATTCCAGTTATAAGATATACAGTGGGATTTCCAAGATCTCAGTGCATCCTAGAACACATCTATCATATATGTATGTAGGCTGTTGCATGATGAGGGGGGGCCAGCTGGTGAAACTCCACTGAAGCCAACATCATGTTACAGCAGCCAGTCTACACCAGCTGAGAGACAGAGAATATACGACAAGGCTTAATTGTCTGAGACAGCCACATTATTTATTTATTCTTTCACATTATGAAACTGCAAACAGGCAAAGGCATCCGTGAGTTATGCAGGTCATCACAAATGTGTTCCAGTAGAACCTTTATATCACAGCACAGCTTCACATACTCTGCACGTGCCACATGTTTAACAGGAAAATACCTTAGAAATTATTTTGAGCTTTATAAAATTCTGTTGGGACTGTTTCTTGTATCCCTTCAGTTCCCATTAAACCAACTGTAGAGACATTTCGGCACAGATAAGTAAAAACATTCCATGTTTAAACCTCTAAACTATACCTATGTACCAGTATATAAAATAACACAACTTGAAAGTTCAATATTTCAGGACCTCCCAGGCTAGATGTAAATGCTATCCCATTGGAAACTAGGAATCTCCCATTTATAACCCCATTAGGTCATGAGGTATTGAACCTTAAACCTGTCACTAGCCCAGGATTGAATATTGCCCATCCTGCCTTTCAGAGCAAGTTGTTTTTAAATGACAGCTTCTCAGAATTGAAAACGGTAAAGGTTCCAAGGAACATGGATTAGAGGGCAGGGTGCAGACCAGGTGGTTACAGATGCTTTGAAAATGCATCTTATCACAAGGCTGTGTTATTTACCACTCTGCCATGTAGTCTCATTTACCTCAATGGGCTTACTTGCTTGAGAAATGAAGCAGGATTTGGATGCTTGTATATATTATTAAGCTAAAATATGTGGTGATTGTTTTTAATTGCAGATTAACTGATGGCAATGAGTACCTCTTCCAAGCCAAAGATGATGTAAGTTTCTGTTTGTTTGTTTGTTTGTTTGTTTGAATGGTATTGCTGTCATATGCTGGTATACTGACATATGCTAAGAAAAGAAAACTGGTTTAGATTTTAAGGGCTACATTTTCAGCCCCAGTCGTCAGTTGTGCCTGCATGTCCATGTGCTTGCAGGTCCACAAGCAGTGTTGGAATTTGCTCCTTCAAAACCCATTGAGACAGAGGGGCTTTTTCAAGGTGCAAGTTCTAATACTTGTATCCATTCAGGGGTTCGATTTTCTTTTTCTTTTTCTTAAAGCACACATGGACATTTTTGCATCTGCAAAGTGCAGGTGCATGGCACATGAGTGGCAGCTGAGAAGAGGCTTCGTTGAAAAATTGGGGCTAAATTATGACTTTGGGTCATGTTCTCTTTAATTTTCTAGTTGATTAAAACAGTATGAGCAGATATGCTGATTCTACATTTTAACTTTGATGTTTGTTGAAGGAGGAAATGAACACATGGATTCAGGCCATCACATCAGCTATCTCCTCTGACAAAATTGAGGTGTCTCCAAGCACACAAAGCACTCCAGCTTCTAGTCGTGCCCAGACCCTGCCAGCCAGTGTTACAATAACCAGCGAATCCAGTCCTGGCAAGCGTGAGAAAGACAAAGAGAAAGACAAAGAAAAAAGATTCAGCCTTTTTGGCAAAAAGAAGTGAATTCCATCTCCACACACTGCACTTCTGACCTTTCCAGTGGAATCCCGGCATGCAAGCTCAGAACCAATACATTACTCTCTGTGCCTAATGTTCCTCAATATGATTTAATTTTTATTATTTATAGAGCATTAAAAAAAATCTGTTACAAATGTATGAGGTGCATTGGGCAACTTCTGTGAGAGGGAGGACCAGGTTTTGTTTTTGGTTTTGTTTTTTTAATGGAGTTAATGTAGATTAGATCTTAATATTTAAACTGTTCCTCAATTTTGTGAGGCTGTCTTGGAAAAGAACCCACATCTAGTGCTATTGGTATGCAAGGCAGCGGTGCTTACAAATTTACTGTGCACATCAAAGACAAATGTACAAATTTTCAAATATTCACTTCCATTTAAGGTTGTTATGCTGAGTCTTGACTAATAGAGCCTTCCGTTACAATTCTAACCTTTATTAAAATAATAGTGTATTATCTTTGCTGTTCCAGAGTGCAAAATATACATTAATTTACAGACAAACCATTTGTATCCTGGCATCAGTTATTAATACAACGTGAAACTTTTCTGCATCATGTACGACAGTTAAGAATGTTGGTGTACAAGAAGGACTTAGCATACTGATACAGTTTTAAATAATCTGAAATTTCAAAATTTTTTTTGCTGAAATACATTATATTGTATGTTTCAAATAATTCTAGTACAAAGTATAATAAGACTAGATGTATAATAAACCCTTTAAAATCCTTGATAGGTGTAAAAGTGGAACTGAAGCATTTACTGGAAAAAAAAAAAAAAGTAATGTTACTCAAATGGTTACTTGCTTGTCAGCTACTGCACTGTGTGTTATAATTTTGCTACATTATCTTGCTATTTGATACATAGTGTGCATTTCTCTGTCACTGTAACTATTGTAATGACAAAAAATTCATCTTACTGCACAATCAAAAATTACATTTAATAGGAATGAACTTTCAATGACTGGGCCTGTAGTCAGAGCAGTACTGGAACTGGCTTTCAGTTATATGGAATTGTACCTCTAGACTTTTACCCCTATCTGTTAAATATATGCTATGTCATTAAATGCTTTTAAAACTAAACATCTTGGTAGTTTTTATTTCGTTTCTGATCCTGTCAAATAGTAATTCTGAGATACGATAAAGAATAAATGTAATTCATAATGACATTTTTTCTTTGTAGTGAAGCTAATGGGTTTTTAATATATATATTTTTTATTTCTGTTGTGTGTGAAATTCCATATAGAATAATTCTCATGGAAGTACTTTTAAAAAAAAAAAAAAAAAAAAAAAAAAAAGGGGGGGGGGGGTAAGACAGATCAAGGGAAAAGGTGCTGAGGAGGGGAAGCATAAAGAATAGCCTTATAAAATACTGGACAGTTTGTTTCACTTATTAAAATAGAACTAGCAGAATCAGTTTGACTATGCTTGTAAGACAGGCTGTAATTTAACTACTATAATTTATTATTAGATCCATTCAACTTAATTTCATATTCCTTAAAGTCAAACCTTTTTCTAAATATAGATTCTCTTGAGATAAAGCCATAATTAAATTTAAAAGTTCTTTCAAGGCTCTGTGTTCAACACAGTACATAAAACAACAAATATGGTCTAATGGGTGTTTATTATTGATATTATACTTATAATGCAATTGACATCCAGCTCCAAAGTTCGGTATTTCTATGACTTTATCAGCTATATATAAACAGTGTGGCATTAGCTTTCTCAGTCTTTTTTTTTTTCTGGTGAGAGAGATTGATACCTCCTCAGTTATTAAGAACATTCATGAAGTTGGAGGTTATTCAAAGCAGCCCGCTAAAAGACTATGTCCAGCAAATCCCAGCAGATATTAGGGGAGAATTTTTAAGAGCTCAGTGAAAAACAAGGAATCAATTTTTAAATCTTTAGTAAGCAGATTTAGTGTAAAACACCCAGCAAGGTGTTTTCATACCTAAATTTTAACATGCAGGTAATACAATGTCAGTGTCTTAATCCCTTTCATTGAAAACTAGTGTATCATGTATATTGTTTTTTCTTTTGTTTTTGTTTTTAAATGTCTGCATTATTATACATTTTGAGACATGCTCACGAGTTTTTATTGGTATAATATTGCACTGTTTTAGTCTGAAATTAGTGACACATGGATAGCGGCTAACACCAGCAATCTTGTATATGTAAAACTGAATACAAAAAAAGTAAAGGCTTACTGTATCAGAATAGAATATGAAATATTATTCTCAGTTGATTAAAACATACCAGAATGTTGATGACTCTTATATTAGTCACTTCTTTATTAAAGCTATGATGGCCAAGAGCTCAACACTGTTACGGGAGTGCATGTTGTATGTGATGGTGGTGTGGTTTGTGGGTTTGTAATTGGGTGTGTGGTTTGACTTTAGTGGGGATAATTTTGGAATTATACTGATATAACCACCCCAAAACCTCAGGATTTGGTGCCTTGTTTAGATACAATATATCACTTCTGGTTACCTACATTGAAGAATGAGGACATTATTTGTGGTTTCTTAATACTATTTATTTTAGTCTATATTCCTGTGTTAGTAGACTCTGTAACATATGGAGTATCTTGTCTTTATGCTATTTATGTCTCCTAAGACACTTGTAAAAGTAACACTTCCCTCTTAATTTTTTGAAAGAAAATGAGTTAAAAACTAAAAACTTTTAAACTAAAATGTTGTAGCTGTTAGGAAGAAGAGTGGGATTCTTTCAGCTGTTCAAAGAAAAGTTTGGATCCATCTTTCCTCCAGATGGGAGCCCCAAGCCCAATTCAAGAATATAAAAGGAATGGGGCCCCAAGTGGATCTGCTACTTCCTGATGAATTTTGGAATAAGAACAATGAGAAAATGTGCTTTAACCATTGGGATTAACAATCTGGTGGGTGGGACTAAATTCCATTCAGACTGATGCAAAAAAAATCTTTCAATTCAGTGCATCTCTGCTCAAAATGGAGCAGCAAGATTTATGGTACATTCTGATAAATATATGATGCTTATAGTTAATGTTCTTGCCTCCCGTTGTTCTAGTAAATTTTCCTCTTTGTTGTGTTCCCTTTCATGCATTTATTTACATTTGATGACTTAACTGATAATTTAGTCTTACAGTGTGGAAGGCCCTTTAAAATACTTTTTTAATAAACGGTTTGCATGTATGATTTCGTATTGCCTTTTGTTTATGGAGCTTTTGGTTTTCAAGCTTGGCTAACCCAAGGTGATGGTTGAGTATAAATAGAAACTTAAATTACATGTGATTGGAACAAATTTTAATTGGCATTAATTCCAAAGGGAGCTGTGAGTGTTCAGCACCTCTGAAAACTAGACTATAAGTGACTTGTTTGAGGTCAAACAGTGAATCATTGACAAAGCAGAAAATGAACTTAGAGCTCCTGACTCCCACTCTGGTGGTCTGTCTCCTGGATTGAACAGGCTTCTCCCTGGAGACAGGAATGAACTGGGAGCACTCAGACAGCAGAGACGGATAGACTCACAAGGTTGGATTTGATTTGGTTTCCTGTCTCTATTTATAACCATTTATAACTAAGACGATATAATACAGTCTGTCCTGGGTGATGTAGAGGACCAAGAAAAACCTGACTGTCGGGTAAGAAATTATCCTTAATCCAGCACAACATTAACATCTGGGGCCAAGTTCTGACCATATCTAGACTCACATAACTCCTTTGGTTTCAGTGTGGCTGAGCACAGAATTTGGCTCAGGCAGTCTAATACCCTGATCCTTCAATGAACTCCATGCACACACAGTCCCAGCATCTTCAGCGGGGCTCCACATTGGGCCAGTGGCAACCCAAATGAATTGTAGGATCCAAGGCTGAAGTCAGCATTAAACACTTAGGCTGTGATATCCATGAGACACCTTACAGAAGTGAATAATGGAAGTGCAGCCTTCTGCAGTGCAGGAATTTGTTCAAGGATTAAAATGGTATTTATCTGACTTGTGCTTGTGGGAGCCTGTCAGAAGATTGCTGGAGACACCTAACGTTTGACAATTGACCAAGGGACATTGTAGTTCTCACACCAAGTCGCTATTCACTGCCCATCTTGAAATTTGTATTACCATTCAGTGATTTTTTTTTAACTTATCTGAGGTTTTCAGGCTCATCTGTGACCTTTCCAGCTGTTACTGATTTTCAGTGTGGCTGTGATTTGTTTAATTAATCTTGTAACATGAGTGGGTCCAGTTGAGTTCTGACACCATTGTGGTCTCTCTTAACCACTGCTCTCTAGCAGTTACATGAAGCCTGCTGGTGATAATACTTGGTATCAGCTTGTTGCATGCTTTTCCCCCCAGTTCAATTTCTATTTGGAAGCTGTGTCGTTACAAAATATTTAACGGTGACTGTTAACTTTACATATCACGCACCATTGGGCTATAAAGGGAAACCCAAGAGAGCAGGGGTGACACCTCTACACCATATGTCATGGAGATATGCTGAGGGAGTGGAAAGGGACATGACAAGGGCAGGAGGGGTAGTGACCTGAGCACAGCATTCTGGGCAGCCCATGGCAGCTGTGGTGGAGAAGCTACCATAAGTTAAAGCTGCCCTAGGCCATATTGGCCCCAAGAATTTGAGAGGTACAAAAGTGGCATAAAGGTGTGAGGCACAGTACAGAATCTGGCCCATTGTCTCTACGAGAGATTTCCCAAAAGGAAAGTGAAAGAATATAAAACTCACATTACATTGTTTACATTCTTTTAGTAGTTAATATACGCTTGTCCTTTTTTCATCTTCGGCTCTGTCCTCTTTTTATTCATTGCCTCCATCGAAACAATTTTAACCTTCACCGATGAGAGAAAAAAAGACAGTGGAATCTTTTTAACAAGACAACTAAGGGTAAACAACATAATTGTTAGTGATACTTGCAATAACAAATGAGTCAGATCTCCCAAGGTGTGCTGCAATTGTCCATCTCCCCCCACTGGAATTGCCTACCACGGCTCTTCAGAGACAATGTGTAAAATAGGAGCCCAGGTTTCAAAACAATTGGAGAAGTGATCTGAAATCTTTAAAAGCTCTTTCGAAAATACTCTTAACATTTAACTAAACATTGCGTTTTCCTGTTTATTTGCCAAGTAATAGTAAAAAACATAAAAATTAGAAAAATAGTCTGTGCTCTTTAATTTAAATAATCACTTGTTGCAAATCTGAACAATATGGTATCTTAAAACTTGTTTTGAGTTTTGTTCAAGTTTAAATCTGCAAAGAGTGTTGTATATTTACTGTAATATTCAGACTTAGATTGAATGAAATTTTGATGTGCTCATTTAAGTTTAAATGCCCAAAGGAACCCTGTCAACTTCAGTTTTTTTAAAAAATTTCTAATATTTAAAAATTCCAGTTTCTGACTAATCTTTTAAATAGTATGTCTTGAAGTATAAATTCATGTATAAAGGTTTTTCTGCTCCCCTGTTGATGTTCAGAAGGATCTTTTTGTCAAAGAAGAAACTAAGGCACTTCACTCCTTCAGATGTTTACTCATTTTACTTTCATAAGTAGTACCACGGAAGTGCTCCAATCTTGAAGTTTCTGATCCTGCAAACGTGTGTATTCTCATTCACTTCATTGAGACAACTCAACACAGAGAAAATTATGCATGTTTAAGTGTGCAGTTGCAGACCTAACTAACTGTACAGAAGAGAAGCTAATCTGAATAGATTCAAAATGCATTGAGTAAGTAAATTGGAAAAACAGCAGAAAAAAGATCTTTTTTAGATTTTGTCGGTGACAGTGATCTTAGGTGTTACTTGTAACAAGAGCAGGTACAACGTTTTTAAGCAGACAAACAGAAAATTTGATTTTCAAGTTAAAGAAACTTATGTCCTTACAGGCCAAGTCCCAATTATTTGTAATGAAAGTCAATGGCTATAGGTACAAGAAGTGTAGGATTGGTCCATTAATAATGGGACAATTTTATTCTGGTAAGACGAACTGTTCCCCTGCCTACATATCCACATAAGTCTATAGACACTACACCTGTGTTCCTCTCTGTAAACATCAGGAGTTGAATCCTGGTAATTTTTCTGCCTCCATTTAATTTACACTATGGGACAGGCAGTGCTAACAAACCTTTCTTACATTAGGTAGCAATTATTTCTTAACAAATATGTATCATATAACCTGGCCATTTATTTCATTATTTATTTTGATAGACCTAAGAAACTGACACTTTTAAAGAGATGCCACAGGACATTTCAATCTCTTTGAAAATCTTAAGCAATTTTATTTGACACGCCAGATCATGCTCCCATTGACAGAACTGCAGTATCATTGACCACCGCCCCCAACCCCCATTTACTTCAATAGCACCTGCCCCAGTCCTGCAAACTGCTTCATGCAGGTGGACACCTACACCTACACCCACATTGAGCCTAATTTAAGTTAAATGGATACATACATCCATAGGGAGCATCTCTCACATCATCTGGCCAACAATGAAGGTCCTTTGCTCTCTGGTGTATTTACACACTTATTTCAATCCACTAAAGCTACTAGGATTAAAAAGAATCTTCATTATTAGCCAGATATTCATTAAACCAGCTATGCAGTAAGCAAGTGTAAGGGAATGATATAAATATATTAAATCTGTGAGTTTGCTGTTAGGGGAGAGATTAATGCTGCATGCAGCTATGTGAGTGAAGACCTGCAATACCTAGCCAATAGCAACACTGATAATGTTACATGATGCCACCACAATTAACACAAAGCAGAGAGACTAATAAATATTGAATAGTTTAATTGACTAGACTTCATGTTGATGGTGTCCTTTTAAAAATTATGTTCTATTTCATTTAAATAGAGCGTTTTCTGGACCACGATGGTTACCTATTAGAGAATGTCCACTATTTTTAATCTCTAGTAGACCCTGTTCCTGCAAATACTTATGCACATGCTTAACTTTAAATACATGGTTAGTCTCCATTGACTTCAGTGAGACTAATCACATGCTTACAGTTAAGCATGTGCATTTCAGCAGGACTGGGGCCTAACTTTTCACTGTCCACTGAATATGTTTTGAACCAAACTTACCAGCATTGTTGTATCTTTAAATCCTGAGTACAAAAAGCAATTATCTCCAACAGCAATATGCCTGAGAATTAGAAATTAATTTGCAGTGCAAAAAACTGCAGATAGGTGAATCCATGTATTGAACTTAATTTCTTCTGTGACATCTGGATCACAGCAAGCAATGGTTTTTAATTCCTTATGTTGGTTCACATTTGCTTGCTATCTCTCACTTTAAATTACTGAGAAAAACCCCTTCTGCCCTTCATACTGTTTTCTCTGCTAATATTGGGGCCAGCACTTGCTTTATGGGGTTGTTTTTAGCAGATCTATAGCTAAGGGTGGATTCATTTTTTCCACTTAAATCTGGGATTGAGTCTTTTTATTTTGTTTTTTATGAAGAATACTATGAAGAATACAATGCATCTTCCCAAACTACAACAAGGAGCATGTGAGTGAAGACTGAGGGCCAGATTCTCAGTGATACAAATTCTAATTCTGTAGTTCTAATAATTTCAGTGGAGCTATGCCAAATAAAGCATCTGAGACCTTAACCCTGAATTTTTGGAGGATTTTAAAGTAAATCAATAATTAGTTTATCAGTTGAAATTAATTTTTAAATGGTTCCTTTCAGAAGTTGTTTCTTTTGTCTCATTGTTTGGGTCCCTCTAATTAACAACTGGCTTTTTCTAATCTTTTAAGAGTCGATATTGTTTAAACGCCTTGAAATCTCTGGGAATAGGCACATTTATTGTATATTACTGTTTATCTTTTAAAAATGTCTACCATTTACATAGTGGGCCAGATCATGCCCATCCCTGCACAGTTGTACAAGGAGGGGCAAAGGAGTAGGAAAACTTTGCTCCCTACACAGGTATGAGGCAGCTAATCACAGTCCTTTTGCTCAGGGAGCCCAAGAACTGTGAAATGTAGGACTGAGACTTGAGTCCTCAAAATGGGTGGGGAAAAGGTTTAGCCCCTCCAAATAGCAGAGGAGCTTTCCAGGGGGGAAGGGACTAAGAGCACAACTGCACCTTGTCAAAGGGCATCACAACAGTTGTGCTCCCCCTGCAAGCTTGGAGGCATTTTGCTTGTGTCAGGTGCAGTCCTACTGGAATGGTGCACTTAGCTGCACTCTGCCCCCGCGTTGCAGGCTGAAGAACCACCATTTGGCCTTCTAGGCTCCATATTCTCTCTTTTTTCTAGTTTAGAAGTGTCTAATTTACAATTTAAACTGTGTTGTCAGGCATTTCACTTTAATAGTGTGACAGCAGTGAGCAGCAGAGATTATTGTTTTCTGTTTCAAAGGGGTGAAAAGATTTTATATTACGAATTAGGTAAGTGAGGCATAAAACAAAACAAGATGCTCTGATATATATGCTTGGCAAAAGAGAAAATTTTGGCAAAAGGTATTGTGGAATCAAAGAATTAATCATAGAATTGATTATAGAATGCCTGGCCTGAAATTGATTATAGAGGGCCTGGCCTGAAACTGGGTAGCCTGAACTGTGATGGAAGCCCTCAGGTTAAATCACTGACAGGATGCCCCAAACTGAGACTGAGATAAAGATGCTAAAATCCCACACGATGTCTCAGGACCACCATTTAAATGCAAACTCCTTTTGTGAACTCTAGCCCTTTTGATGTCTGTAAACCGACATCTCCTGTTCTGAGAAGTATCAGTACGTGCCCCCCTGTCTTCCTGGCCCCATAGGAAGTTACTCCATACAAATTAGCATTTTAACATGTATTGTGTAGCCACCCATCTTTGGGTGATAGCCAGGTACCTGATAACCACATTGTATAATCAAGTGACTCTTTGGTCTCTCCTGTGAAAACATCTGGCGTACCCCATTGTATATATAATTGTCTTTCCTGTTAAGTATAAACTGTTAATCAAATTCCACTATACAATCAACATGTAAATGAACCTAAGCAACCCCTATATAAGTCTTTTGTATCTGGTAGCCAGGTGAAGTACATTTGCCCAGCATCCAGACATGCTGCTTGACTTCCCTATAGCCACCTGGGTTTTCCCTATGGCTATAGTATTCCCCATAGCTATGGTTATGTGACTGTGTGTGTGTCACAATTAAAGCTGCACCCGATCCAACTTTAAAATGAAGCAGTGTGACTTTATTTTTCCTCGACAGTATAATTTTGTATATTCTTTCCCTCTAACAATTCACTAACTGTAGAAATTCTTACTCAACATATTTGATATTTTTGTCCCCCTAATTCAACTTATACCCTTATCTGCTCTGCATTCAGATAACAATTTACTGAGGTTGAGATGTTTTGTAATGTGTATTAGTGCTATTGAAGCAAATTTAGATTAGTTACATGTATAATCACCGGACATCTGAGTCATTAGGTATCCCAATCATCCAACTGTATAGTTTCAGTAGGCTCATGTGATCACATCTGCAATGTGTCATAATGCAGGCATACCATATGCATCCAGGCAGAAGAGTATTAAGATAGGAGGAATAGGTATTACACTTGTAAATGGCAGAGGATCTTAAGTATATTCTTCAGTTTAGCTGTTAGAAGATTAGTAGTGATGTATTTATGGTAAAACATCTGTTTTATTCTGCAAAGTGGAAATGCAAGATGTATAGTACAATTTGTCATTCATAATGAGTCCTCCTTTGGCTTCTATCTATGCATGCAAATTAGTCTGATGATTATGAGCACCAAGTCTAAGATACAATTTCAACAGCTCTGGTTGTTCTTTTAGCTTATAAAATTATACTTTTATGTCTATTAAAATAATACATTTTACAGAATAAACAATTCTTTGAGATCATCTCATGCTTTTTATTACAGATGAAGAAATTCTCAGTATCTTATTTGCACAAGTTGCACAAATACTGTCTTATTAATACTACAATTATAATTTGGTTGCTTGATTTAGAAAGTAATTCATCTTGTTCACAGAATACCAGCATTATCCAATGGAGGTCACCCTAATCAGTGCTATCTTCAACTATACTGTATTCACTACACTTAGCAATATCACCTGAGAAAGAAAATTCAGACATTTTTTGTGTGCTTGCCTATTTGGAGCAGATTCAAATTCCGGTGAAGTAAATGGAAAGATTCCCATTACTTTCAGTGGACTTTGGATCATGCCCTTTTTGTGAAATGGAAGTTACTTGGTTTCAAGGTGCCAAAATTACATTTGCACCGCAGACGAGTGATCCAGCGTGGTGAGAGGGCCACCCCATTGCTTTGCACTTTTGTTGATTCTGGTATGCTCAATGCTTTAAATTAATTCAAGGAAGCAAATGAAGTTGTTGTTGCTTCAGGAAACATTTGTATCTATGCCTGTTGCAACTGAGAGCAGTTCAATAAAAGCCAAGCACTAAACATCATCTGACCGAGGACGTAAAACCCATATAAGGTAGAATTTGGCTTTTTTGTAACTTGAAGCATTTGACTGAACAAAAACAGGCTCTCTCTGTATTGTCAGTTGGAGCATGACATTGGTGAGACAAGAGGCCACTAACAATGTCTATGTAAAGGCCACAGAATCTTTTTAAGTAAAACACACAACATGCAAACTCCAGTTCGATGTCCCTAAGTCACCATCAGTCATGTACTGAAAGCTTCCATGAGGAGAGTCAGAGGACAAGAACACTGAAAACACAAAGCTGCTGCTTTTTCTCATTTATTAAAATGGGGGCAGGGGAGAGAATTGAGCCCCAATCTCCAAGTGCCAGGCTTCTCCTTTTGTCATGGAAGCAGGAAGTCAGCCACCTCTACACCACCTCCTATGGCCCAAGACCATGGTCCCTCCACTGATCTGGGAATCTATGCAGGGTTGAAGGATGGAGACAAGCCAAGAGAAATGCGCATTATCCTCTCTCTGGTCCCACAGAGATTACAAAGGAAATATAATACTGACCTTGCCTGTATTATCTCTTTTGTGGTCTTGACCTGGAAGCATTCTTCCATTTAAAGACCAAGCCACTCTCTCCATCCCTTCAAAGGAAGAACCAAGAAGATAATCTCAAGCAGAAATGTTTTGAATAGTCTTGAGGGGGTAAGGTGTAGTTGACAAGAACAAGATAGTAATACACTAGATGAGAATTCTGATGCTTTGGAAAGGCTATACCAGTTCTTAGAAATGTTACATGACAAGATTTAGACATAGCCTGGATGTGTGGGTATAGAAGGACGGATGAGTCAAAGATGGTGCCTGAGTGACTGGAGGATGGTGAAGTTGTCCACAGATTGAAAATGGTGAGGGAAGAAAAGGCTTTGTGGGAAAGATTAGGAACTCTGTTTTTGCTAGGTGGAGTTTAAATTGATGGCTGGACATCCTTGAAGTGATGACAGAAAAGCAGACTCAGATGTGGGATTGGATAAAGGAGTCAGTTCTAGAACTTAACCATAATAGGTCATCTGTGAATCAAAGAATTCTTGGGATAAAGGCTGTTCTTCTAGTGATGGTTCCTATTTTAATCCACTGAGAGTTACACATACACACCTTTCGCCCAGATTTGGAGAATATGAAAGTAGTGTAAACAGTGAGTTATATTGTCTTACCAGTGCACAGTCCACAGCAGGAGAGCATTCTCCATCAGTAATTATAGGCTTGCCAGCCTGGCATCACTCCCAGGCAAGATAATGGAGCCACTGATGTGGGACTCAATTCACAAAAAATTAAAGGAGGGTAATGTAAATCAACATGGGTTAAAGGATTCTGTCAAACTAACCTGATATCGTTTTTTGATGAGAATACTAGTTTGGTTGATAAAGGTAATAGTGGTAGACTTCTGCAAGGCATTAGATTTTGATTAAAAAACTAGAACACTATAAAATTAACATGGCACCCATGAAATGGATTAAAAATTTAGCTAAATAATAGGTCTCAAAATGTAATTGTGAGTGGAGTCC
Source organism: Emydura macquarii macquarii (assembly GCF_026122565.2). NCBI lineage: Eukaryota > Metazoa > Chordata > Testudines > Chelidae > Emydura > Emydura macquarii. The sequence continues at coordinate 32,318,571 of NW_027132813.1, forward strand.
TCACTGAGAGGATATATTTCCAGTGAAGTCCTGCAGGGATTTATTCTTGGCCCTATTCTATTTAACATTTTTATCAATGACCTGGAAGAAAACATAATATCATCACTGATAAAGTTTGCAGATGACACAAAAATTGGAGCAGTGGTAAATAGTGAAAGAGTTAAGTGTTAAAAGAAATAAAATAGTTGTAGGTATAGAAAAGTAATACTTTTGCTATATGCATATATTAACTTAGAAAGTTATTTAATCAGCTTCAAGCCTAAGAAATGCTTGAGAAAGAAGGGAGAAGGGGGGACTAATAGATAAAGAAGAAGTTGAAGGCCAAGCAGACATCAAGTACCTGGATACAGATAAAGGGCAAACCATAAGATGAAGAAACTAAGGTCTACCCCCTTCCTGCTTTTGCTAAAGTTATGTGCCAACTTAGCTAATTAACGGGCCCAGTAGTTGGGAGTTGCCTTTCTGGAATAAAAACTCCTGATTAGACAATCCTGTTAAAAGGAGGTCAAAAAGGCACCCTAAAAGATGCATGCGTAATAAGGTATTAGAATATTATCGCACACCCTGCATAGAAAATTGGTTCATTAGCATGAACATGTGAAGATGTTTGTATAAAAAAACCCATGTATGTAGTAGGCGGTCGGGAAAGGTGTAAACCTTTTAGTACCCAGCCAATGGGGAACGAAGGGAGGGATTCTTTCGGCCGGGATAGGAAATATATACTGCTGAATAATAAAGGAGGGGCGCGCTCCTTTCAGATATTTTTTTTCTGGAGTTGTGCCCAGCTTTGCAAACCTGTTAAAGAAATAAAAAGTACTTTTCTTGTTTTACTCTTTACCCGTATCCGATGTTCTTTTATTTTAAAACCTTTTTAGTCAAAGGTATTTCTTACAATAGTGAAGAGGATAGGTCTCTGACACCGTGTGATCTTTATCACTTGGTAAGCTGGGTGCAAGCTAACAATATGTGATTTAATGCAGCTAAATGTATACATCTAGGAACAAAGAATGCAGGCCATGCTTACACCATGGGGGACTCTATCCACCACAACCCCCAAATCTTTTTTAGAGCCACTGGTTCCCAGCATAATCAGTTGAACATGATGCCTTGTGACACTGTGGCCAAAAGCGCTAATGTGAAACAGATGCATAAATGGGAATCTTGAGTAAGAAAAAAGAGGTTATTTTGCTTCCATGTTTGGCACTGGTGCTAGAATAACGTGTCCAGTTCTGGTGCCCACAATTCAAGAAGGAGCTGGATAAATGGGAGAGGGTTCAGAGAAGGGCCACGAGACTGATCAAAGGATGAGAAAACATACTGCACCGTGATTGAGTTCCTTGAGTCTATCTAATTATTTTAACAAAGAGAAGATTAAGGGGTGACTTGATTAATCTATAAGTATCTAGATGGGGAACAGATATTTAATAATAGGCTTTTCAATCTAGCAGAGAAAGGTATAACAATCCAGTGGCTGGAAGTTAAAGATGGACAAACTCAGACTGGAAATAAGGTGTACATTTTTAATGGTAAGAGTAATTAACAGTTGGAACAATTTATCAAAGGTCAAGGTGGATTCCCCATCACTGACCATTTTAAAATCAAGATTGGTTGTTTTTCTAAAATATGTTCTACGGCCTGTGTTATACAGGAGGTTAGACTAGATTATCGTAATAGTCCCTTCTGGCCTTGGAATCTGTGAATCAGGGTGTTCTGGCAGCTGAGTGGGTCTTGGGGGACTATCATGACGACTTTGCCTTTGGCTTTTGACTAAAGGAGATGATGGTCAGACTAGGAAATGGCCAATGGCTCACCATCTCTGGTCATACCTACTACTCGCTGAATTGTCAAACTTGTATTTATACATCTAGCAAAGCAAGTAGGCCCAGGATAGTCTAGGCTTGGTTTACATGCTTTTGCCTCAGCAAAAGGGCTGAACTTGAGGATCTCTTGAGGTCCCTTCCAGCCCTACATTTCTATGATTCTATATTATGGGTCATCAGAGAATATACTTAGTACAGAGAAGATATAATGGCACTTCATCTTTACAGACTAGAGTATAGTCCTGTATAGAATACTTCATGTCTGGGAAATTGAGCTTGCTATTGATTTTGAATTTATTTTATGTTTCACATGTGGGGGTGGGAAAGACCCCTGTTCTTTCATTTTGGTTTTTACTAATTGCAGCTATGGTCAAATCTTGGGTTCAGCCTCTGGCCAATGTAAATTGGTATTTCCCCATAGCAGGATTGGCCTAAAAGAGATTAAAGCATCCCAATGCTCTATATGTATTATGTATTTATACTGTAGTATTGCCCAGAGGCCTCACTCAGGACTGGGATACCATTAGGTGGTGTATATGCAGAGGTAGGACATCATTCCTGCCCCAAAGAATTTACAATGTGAAAATTTCCTCTTATTAATTTCATGTACATTGTTATTTTAAAAAGCATTTAACTCACGGATGAGTTTGACCCATGGTATTTTTGAAGAGCGATAATCTGAATTCTAGAACTGTAAATACAAAACCCAGCAGTCAGGCACTACTTTAATCCATAAAGAGATGAGCCATAGTAAAATGTTATGTCAGTGGCAGAGATCTAGGAGAAAGCCTGCACGTTTCTGTGAGTGAACATCTGAGTGTTGATTGCAGTTTTAAGATCTGCATTGGAAGAGAGCAGGCTCCATCAGCAGACATTTAAATCATCTGAGGCATGGTGCTATCAGTATTTGCTATACATGCCATATAAAAGAGCACAAAAATAGCAGCGGGGGCCTGCAATACCTGGGGTTGAAACACGTTATTTAGACACTGCTAGTACAGGATGCTAGTTTGGCCATATTTCACAAAATAATGGAGACAACAAAACAGATTTCTTGAGACTGGAATCAACAAAAAATGTCATCAGGCTTCCGTGCCAGCCCAGGCACAAGTACAGACTAACTTACAAAACAAAACTTAGAAAAGATAGCAAATGCTGGTTTGGGTTTTTGTTTTTAACTAAGAATGGCTTTCAAGAGACAGGAAAGAACTAACAAGAGGAAAGCAATAAGGATCTTGTTTTGACAGTCTGGTTTATGTTCACATGGGTAAAACTCCTATACAGTTGTACAGGGATAGATCCTGTAGTCTGCTTTTGTTTCCCTTATGTCTCAGAGACCTTTTATCGTTAGCAGTAATATAGCCCACACACCTGACTGAATCCCACACAGTAAACATTGTGTGTTTATTTTATTTTCTAGTTTTATAAGTTGAACATAGTTATTGTTCTGGGGTGTTCCATTCTCTAGGTTGTCTTTATGTGACAACTTCCCATTATCCAATAATGGCATGGTATAGCTCAAAAAAAGAGAACAGTTTGATTGTGTTTGGGTCCAGCACCAAGGTCACATGTGCAAGACTTGGCCAGATGCACTTTATAGTGTTGTAACATTTACTTATTCACATATTGATTTCATTTCATTATCTGCATGTTTTATTCTTGGTCAATTTGATTAAACATTATTATTTGCAAATAACATGTAGAAATCAATACAAGAGTACCTCATGTACTATACCACTAAAAGTGTGGCTGGATCCTCACAACCTCTCCCCTCTTCCCCCACCCTTTAAATAATTTTACAGTTAAAATGTACTGAAAACCTACTCTTATCAATAAACTGGAACTCAAATCTAAAATTGGGATTTTCTAAACAATTTAGCTGAGTCCCCCACATTCCTACATAACTGCCCACCCCACTTTGAGGAACAAAAAAACCCCAACTAGCTGCTAATTACCCACCATCCCCCGTCAGGCTTCCTCTCCCAGCAGATACCTCTTTTGTAGCAGAGCTGCAGTCTCAACAGCCAATCAGACTCTGATTCCAAGCCCACCTCACCCTAATAATTTAGATATGTGCTGACCATGCGTAACTTTTAGGCACCTAAGTCTTGTTGATTGCTTCCTTATCTATTTTGAAAATCTTATTTAGCAGCCTACTTACCCTTAAGTGTGGTCAAATCTGAGCACCCAGAAGTCTTGTATTCACCTAGTGACCCCTTTGAAAATCATTTAGGTGAACATTAAGTGCTGGATTAAGCACTTAAATGGCAAATAAAACAGCCAAATATCATTGAAAATTCCTGTGTTCTTAAGTATTTATTTAAATTATAAGCACTTTTGAGTAGAAAAGGTATATTTTTCTGTGTTTGAAAACCATCATGTAACCCTATGATGTTATACAAATGATGGTTAATGTATTTTGTACAATTGAAAGGGTAAAACAACAACATGTCATATCAGTTCCTACTGACTTTGCTCCAAAAATTTTCCCTCTTTCAGTTTCATAGTCCTGATCTCTAAGGCAAGGGCAGTAAAAAAAAATGGGGCCTGGTCAGATGCCAACCCAGTAAATAAACATTCCATCTGTATCAAATCCCCCTGACAGTTCAGTTAGATACAAAGAGAGGAATTCACCCCAGTGCTGCAGCTCCTTTGTGCCAGATATGTTTAGGCAGATAGGACTCTCCTCCCCCCCCTCCCCCCCCATCTTCACCAGGGAATACTGCTAGTACATCAGGTCACTCCATCAGGTGGTGAGACTGTATACCTTAGACTAAGGCATGCTGCAGGGAAAGCCATTGGGGCTGCTGGGCCAAAATGGCAAGGGAGGAGGTGTAGCTGGGGCAGTCCTGCACTCAGGATATTTACCATGCCACAAGTACCATCGGGGATATGGAAGCAGATGGTTCAAGTTAGGTCTGCCCTAGCTTGTGCCAAGGGTCAAATATCTCAGATTGAGGAGGCACAAGCCATGCCCCCTCTGTCTCTATGCCAGCCCTAGCTGCAGTGCAGGGATTCATTTACCCAATAGTCTTTTTCACTTCCTGTCCTAAACTACTGGTGAACTGTTAAACAGCTCTTTTGATTATGCTTTCGCAGACTTTATTGTGGAGGGGAACCAGGATCTCTTGGCCTCTTTCCACCTCTGCCCAGGATTCTGGGCATTGTATTAGTTTGTGCCTTTAATGTCAGTGACTTCCATGGCAGAGGTGGCTGCATTTTAGTGATGAGTGAAGTGATGCCTAATAGCTATAGGCTTTACCCTGGGCTTTGTGACAAGGTGTTGTCAGCAGCACCCTGATCATTGACATTGCTGCAGCCTAGAAAAGGCTGCAGGCCCAGCAGAGGACAATTATATGCTTTCTAAGGGATTGTGAGCACCTAGCTGTCAATCGCTGGCTTAATTGGGGAGAGAATATAAGGAGAGGAAACAGGAGGTAAAAGTAGTGGAGGAGAGAGTTCAAGAGGAAGTTCAGAGGATGGGTTTGGGAGTGAAGGCTGCAGGGAAGTATGTCCTTGTTATAAGCTGATGGTGCATATTATAGGGATATACGAGAGAAATAAATGCACACCTTGGTGCAGGATAAACAGCCTGCTGTGTGTTTATGACTGCGGAACCACCTGCACTAGTAAGGCAGTGAGGTTCACTGGGTAGTGATGGAGGTGCTCTGTGACATGGTGGAGCTTGGCTGGGATCTATAACTCCCTCCCCCATTTCCATGAGGAGGTGCACATGGCTGCTATCCTCAGACCCGGCCCAGGAGGTGCAGCAATCAATCCAGGACCTCCCCTTCGATGGGTCGGCCCTCTTCACCAGTCAGACCGATGCGAAGCTGCACAGTCTGAAGGACTTCAGGGCCACACTTTGCTCCCTAGGCCTGTACATGCCCCAGGCTTCCAGGCAGCAGTCACAACCCCACGTGCAGCAGCAACCAAGGCCTCCGCCTAGGCCCTTTCAACCCTACAGAAATAGGAGGTTTAGAAGATGACGGAATCAGCCCCCCAGTTTGTCCTCAGCCCCCCAGCAGGGGCCCCCCAGGGGGTCAGGAAATCATAGGAGGCAGTTTTAATGGTGCGCCCGAGGGTGGCACCCCTACTGCTCTCTTGGATCCACCCCGCCCCTTCCTGAACATGACGAATGGGCAAAGATTACATTGGACTATTGGGTCCTCGGGATAAACTGTATGGTATGGACCCCAGGGACTACCTCTACTCTCCCCCAAACAACACCCTCCCTCCATCCCTCTTCAGGGACCCCTCTCATGAGCAACTTCTCTTGCAGGAGGTGGACACCCTCCTCAACATAGGAGCGGTGGTTATGGTTCCTCAAGGCAGAAGGGGTTCTATTCGAGATACTTCCTCATCCCCAAGGCAAAGGGGGTGGGGTTTGAGACCCATATTAGACCTGCGTCATCTAACACAAATATGTCAAAAGACTCAGGTTTCGCATGGTTTCCCTAGCCTCCATAATCCCTTCCCTGGATCCAGGAGACTGGTATGCCACCCTCGACCTCAAGGACGCATACTTCCATGGGTCCATCCTCCCCAGCTACAGGAGCTTCCTCCACTTCATGGTGGCTGGCTCCCACTACCAATTTACAGCCCTGCCCTTTGGCCTATCTTCAGCTCCAAGAGTGTTCTCCAAATGCATGGTGGTAGTGGCTGCCCACCTGAGACTAAAGGGTGTGCAAATTTTTCCTTACCTAGACAGTTGGCTGATCAGGGGCAGGTCCAGGTCCCAAGTGCAGGAGAGCATGACCCTCACTTGCTCCATGTGCAGCAGGCTGGGACGGCTCATAAACGAGCAGAAGACCACACTAACCCCAGTGCAATATATAGAATTCATTGGAGCCACCCTGGACGCTTCCCAGGCCAGAGTGTTCCTGCCTCAGCCATGTTTCGAGACAATGGTCTCATCTCCCAGCTGCACTGATGCCCCACAACCACCACCAGGCACTGCCTACAGCTGTTAGGCCACATGGCGGCCTGCACATACTAGTGAGACTTGCTCCCCTGAGGCTCAGGCCACTTCAGGTATGGTTGGCCTCGGAATATGTACCGAGCAGACACCCACTGAATTGGGTGGTTACAGTTCCCCCACCCATCTTAGCCTCCCTACACTGGTGGAGGTCACCTAGGGCAGTGTTGAAGGGTGTTCTATTCAGAGAACTGATCCCGTTGGTCATCCTAATCTCAGACGCCTTGGATGTGGGATGGGAAGCCCACATCAGCGTGAACCTGAGCACTCAGGGGCTCTGGTCAGGAGGGGGAGAGGCGCCTGTACATCTATGTGAAGGAGCTGAGGGCTATTCACCTAGCATGCAAGGTGTTCCTCCGATTCCTTACAGGCAGAGTGGTTCAGGTGCTGACGAACACCGTAGCTATGTTTTATAAACAGGCAGGGAGGGAGGGGCGTGCTCCTCGGCTCTCTGCAAGGAAGCTACCCATCTGTGGGACTTTGCCGTGAGGCACGACTTCCACTTGACTGTCTCTTGCCTCCTGGGAGTGAGGAACAACAAGGTGGATCACCTCAGGAGGTCATTTCTACCCCTCCACGATTGGTCGCTGCATCCGGAGGTAGTGACTACGATCTTCCAAAAGTGGGGGTGTTTCCTAACTGGACCTATTCCTGTTGGCCTGGAACGCAAAGTGCCCGAGGTTCTGCTCACTCCGGGGTCATGAGACCAGGTCGATTTCTGACGTGTTCCTCCTCAATTGGATGGGGACCCTCATGTATGGGTTCCCGCCCATTCCGCTCCTGCCCAAGGTCCTACTGAAAATAAAGAGGGACAGAGCTGACGTCATACTCATCACTCCGGCCTGGCTGAGACAGCACTGCCCATGGAGCTCCCGAGGCGGCACGACCTTTTATTCCAGGACCATGGTCGCCTGTTGCACCCGAACCTGGACTCCCTGCATCTCACAGCCTGGAGGCTCTGTGGCTGCCGGAGGGAGAGAGAGCCTGCTCGGTGCAGGTCCAGCGAGTCCTGCTTGGCAGCAGGAAGCCTTCTACACAGGTCATGTATTGGGCCAAGTGGAAACCATTTACCTCTTGGGTGGAGTCCTGGGGCATTCCACCCAGCTTCTTGCCTCTGCAAGTGATCCTGGAGTACCTGCTCCAACTAAAGCTCCAGGGCCTGGCACTGGCCTCGTTGAAGGTTCAGCTGGTGGCCATTTTGGCCTTCTATCAGCCGCTAGAGTGGAGATACCTGTTCTCGCATCCCATGTTCGTCAGGTTTCTCAAGGGGGTGGAGAGGTTGTATCCGCAGGTCTGCGACCCGGTGCCTCCCTGGGATGTCAACCTGGTCCTCTCAAGACTCATGGGGCCCCCCTTTGAACCCATGGCTTCATGCCCTCTGCTCATGCTTTCATGGAAGGTAGCCTTCCTGGTGGTCATTACCTCAGACAGGAGGGTCTCCAAGATTAGGGCCTTGACCTCGGAGCCACCTTATACAGTATTCTATAAGGATAAGGTGCAATTGAGGCCACCCGCAACCAGCCTTCCTGCCCAAGGTGGTTTCCCAATTTCATTGTAATCAAGATACTTTTCTCCCTGTGTTTTTTCCCAAACCGCACGTTTAAGAGGAGGAGAGGAGATGGCATTTGCGAGATGTGAGACGAGCCCTGGCCACCTACATAGAGCATACAAAGCCGTTCCAGAAATAGACACAGCTCTTCATCGCAGTGGACCAGATGAAAGGCTCACCTGTCTCCACCCAGCACATCTCCTCGTGGATTACATTGTGCATCAAGTTCTGCTATGAGCAGGTGAAGGTGCCGCTTCCGGGAACCATCACAGCGCACTCAGAGCTCAAGCCTCATCTACAGCCTTCCTGGAGAGAGTGCCCCTGCAGGACATTTGAAAGCCGCCACCTGGCCGTTGGTGCATACCTTCAGGTCCCACTACGCCATCGTCCAGCAGGCGAGAGAGGACGCAGGATTCAGCAGAGCCGTGCTGAGGGCAGCTCACCGGTAACTCCTACCCACCTCCAAGGTATTGCTTGTTAGTAACCTATAGTGGAATGGACATGAGCAATCACTCGAAGAAGAAAACAAGGTTACTTACCAGTAACTGATATTCTTCAAGATGTGTTGCTCATGTCCATTCCACAACTCACCCCCTGTCCCCGCTCCCGGAGTTGGCAGAAAGAAGGGACTGAGGGGGTGTAAGGCCAGCAGTGACTCATATACCATGGCATGCGCGCAGGATTCGAGGGGGCGCCAGAGCTGGGTCTATAGGGTCTGCTAAGGGGAAAAAAGTTCCAGGAACCGTGCACACACCTATAGTGGAATGGACATGAGCAACACATCTCAAAGAACATCAGTTACTGGTAAGTAACCTTGTTTCTCTTTTCCTAAAAGACATACAAATAACTTAAATAAAATTTGAAAAGCGCATTTTCTTCCAGTTTTGCAATTTTGAAAGCACTGAATGTGTACAAATAGTTCCTTTTGGATACTATTTTTCTTTTACTGTGGTCCAGATTCTTTCCACAATAAAACTAAATATTAAGTGCAAATCTGAGTTACACCTTGTATAGGTAAGGGCAGAGGAAAGCACAGAATGAATACTTTAAGGGCAAAGGCTATGAATGGATTAATGTGGTTAAAAATAGCAGCTGACAATATCAAGTAGAGAAAAATATCATGTCCTCAGTTCTCTATATCAAGTATAATATTTGGTTATGATACTAATGCTGAAGTATCAACATGAAAGCATACTCCTTGTTGTACTGACAATCAACTGTAGGGTGCAGTATTTAGGTAGGTATATTCTGCAATATGTCTAGTCCTGAAGGAAACCGAATACCATTCTAAAAAATAACTCAAATATTTATCTATAAAATAAGCTCCACAAAAATCCCATGCACACTGATTGCAGAAAAGTAGAAGAGATTCTACTAGCAGAACCAGTTGAGGGTTTATGTCATTTGGGGTCCTGGTCCATGACTAGAGCACCTAAAGTGCTAAGGTAAGTTAAAAATTAGTTGTTGCAATTTTTATTAAAACTCACTTTTTATCTCAAAATTATGATTTGACTGCTATTAGTCATAACTGCTTCTGAACTTCTACTTACAAAGACTTTTTACCTTCTTTTGCAGTACAATGGCCACTATGTATTATTAATACTTAATGCAAGCTAAACTTAATATGCAATAATTGAAGAGCAAGTTTATTTCTCTAATCAGTCTAAGTTTCTGAATTTTTAGAGGGTGCTGTTGAAATATCTTGTAAAAAAGTAAATACAAATTGTAGTGTAGTAATCCTTTCCCTAAACACAGCTAATACATTAGAGACCTACAATATACACAACATACATTTGACTTTACAGATAAAGTATGGGTTGGATGAATGGACTATAAAATGGATAGAGAGCTGGCTAGATCAACAGGTAGTGATCAATGGCTCCATGTCTAGCCGGCAGCTGGTCACAAATGGAGTGCCCCAGGGGTCGGTCCTGGGGCCAGTTTTGTTCAACATCGTCATTAATGATCTGAAGGATGGGGTAGATTGCACCCTCAGCAAGTTTGTAGATGACACTAAGCTAGGGGGAGTGGTAGATATCCTGGAAGGTAGGGATAGGATACAGAGTGACCTAGACAAACTGGAGGATTGGGCCAAAAGAAATCTGATGAGGTTCAACAAGGACAAGTGCAGAGTCCTTCACTTAGGACCAAAGAATCCCATGCACAGCTACAGACTGGGGACCAACGAGCTAGGCAGCAGTTCTGCAGAAAAGGACCTGGGGGTTACAGTGGATAAGAAGCTGGATATGAGTCAGCAGTGTGCCCTGGTTGCCAAGAAGGCTAATAGCATATTGAGCTGCATTAGTTGGAGCATTGCCAGCAGATCGAGGGAAGTGATTATTCCCCTCTATTCAGTACTGGTGAGGCCACATTTGGAGTATTGTGTCCAGTTTTGGGAGGCCCCCCCACTACAGGAAGAATGTGGACAAATTGGAGAGAATCCAGCGGATGGCAACAAAAATGATTAGAGGAACTAGGCTTGTTTAGTCTGCAAAAGAGAAGAATGAGGGGGGATTTGATAGCAACCTTCAACTACCTAAAGAGGGTTCCAGGGAGGATGGAGCTAGGCTGTTTTCAGTGGTGGCAAATGACAGAACAAGGAGCAAGGGTCTCAAGTTGCAGTGGGGAGGTCTAGGTTGGATATTAGGAAAAAGTTTTTCACTAGGAGGATGGTGAAGCACTGGAATGGGTTACCTAGGGAGGTGGTGGAATCTCCATCTTTAGAGGTTTTTAAGCTGCAGCTTGACAAAGCCCTGGCTGAGATGACTTTGCTGAGGTTAGTCCTGCTCTGAGCAGGGTGGTTGGACTAGATGACCTCCTGAGGTCCCTTCTAACTCTAATCTTCTATGATATGTGGAAGAACTTTTCCTATTATAATATTTTAAAACTCTGACTATAGAATCCTCTAAGGAAGAGCCATTGGCAATCAATGGAAAATGGTAGTGGTAAATCTCCACTAATCATAGATGGAGCTAAAGTATCTTCCATGAGAAGAAGGCTGAGTATATGAAAATGAGTTCCCACCATTTACTCCCACTTTGTATCAGAGAATTATGGAAAAATGTGGCCATAGTGCAAGCTTTTTCCAGCTCTCAGTAAGTTAGTGATCATTTCATGCTTTGAAGCATGACTTCATTTAAAAAAAAAAGGTTGTCCTATTAACCATGCTGGTTCTCAATATCTATACAAACATCTATTTTTTTCTTTTTATTCTATTGGTTTTATCACTGATGACAATCTTGTGATAATGAGTTCCACTGATTATAAAAATAGAATTTTAAAGAAGTATACTTATTTGCTTTTATTGAATTGCCTTTTCATCGTTGCTGAAATGAAGCTATGTTTTCAACAAACTGTTTCTCATGAAGCTCAGGTCTTTTTCCTGAGAGTTTAGTTAATTTAAAAACCCACCAGTGTATATGAATGGGTCAAGTTACTCTTTCCAGTGTACACGATATTGCATTTGTTAGCATTTAATTTCATCTGCCATTTCACTGCCTATTCATCTAGGTTTGTTAGATCTTTCTGGAGCTCCTCATTCTACTCTAATCTTGACTAGACTTGTATTATTTTTGTCACCTTTTCCAAATCACTAATGAACATATTAAAAACCATAAATGTCTTAGTATGGAATATTTGGGCACCATACCAATTAACCTTTTGCCAGTTAAAAAAGAAACAAAAAAAACAAAAACAAAATTGTTTCTACACTTTGTTTTCCATCTCTTAACCAATTTCTAGTCCACGGCAGAACTTCACCTCTCACAGCATAACTATTTAGTTTTCTTAATAGATTTTTCTGAAGGACTTTGGAAAAATACTTTTAGTCATAACCATCACTATTGGCATTTCAGTGATAATGGTATATTTTATATTACATTTATGAAATTATTTTAATGTCTTGATTTGCTATAAAATTGTATAAGTTTAAACTTCTAGAAGTATAAAACAAGAGTTTATAATATTCAGTAAGAAACCCGGTGTAAGCCGATGGCACAGTCTGACTGGAGCATTGTGATCCTTCCTCGGGCCCAGGCTCCGAGGAAGGCCACAGCACCTTCCTTTAGGGGAATAAACAGTGCCTGTTTACAAGTCTCTAGCCCCAGCCCCCAGCGGGGCGGGCTAGCAAGCAGTTTGGTGCCCCTGCCCCTCAGGCAGGGCAGGCAGGCAAAGCAGCCTGTAGCCCCCGGCCTTCCCACAGGCAGGGCTAGTGCAGCAGTCTGGTGCTCCCGGCCCTCAGGCAGGGTGGGGCAGGCAAGCAGTTTGCAGTCCCGGGCCCACAAGTGGGGCAGGGCTGTTTGGGCAGTCAGCAGGCCCCAGCCTTCCCATAGGCAGGGCTACTAAAGTAGTCTGAGGCCCCCAGCCTTGCAGGCAGGCGGGGCCAGTAGAGCTCGGTAACATCTGCTAGCCACATGCAGAGGATGTCAAGCACTCCTGAGGTGGTTAGGGAACGGGGGGAAGAGGGAGACGCAGGCCCACCCAACTCCACTGCGTCCCAGGCCAGGGCTCCCACCACAACACGCTGATGGGGTTTAGCCCCGGACTCAGCCACTTGCTAGTTGGCTGTCCCTGGGCCACTTCCTCCCACCCTGTCCCCGGGTACCTGCAGGTCATAGTCTCCCTCCGGGTCACTGGGGTAGAAAGCAAGCGGCAATCCCACAAGTCCCTCACCATCGACAGGTCTGGGAACTCCTCTGCATCATCAGCAGACGGCAGCTCCTTCAGGTCCCAGGGGTTCCTCCAGTCCACAGGGTTCAGTCAGCTCCTAGAGTTCCCCAGCATCAGGCAGCTCCTCCAGTCAGGGCCAGCCTCAGAAGTTATTTTCCACTCAGGAGTCTCAGGTGGTTCATTGCAGCTACTAGGGCCTGGTGGCCCCACCCAATCACTAGGGCTCGGCAGCCCGGTCCAGTCACTCGGGCCCAGCAATCCGGGTAGGTTTTGGATACTCCACTTGGTGGGGTGGTTGCTCCAAAAAAAAAGGGGGGGAGGGGCACTTGGGCCTCTGGGAAGACACATGTACCTGCAACAGCAGCTTCTCCCCTACTGAGCTCCTGGGCCGGCCTTTTATAGTTCGCTTTCCTGCCTTGGCTCCGCCCCTCTGTTGCCGGGCAGTTTGGCCTGTAGGGCTCAGTTCTGCCCAGCAGGGGTGTCGTGACCCTTCCTCGGGCCCAGACTATGAGGAAGGCCCCAGCACCTTGCTACAGGGAGCTGCGGAGCTCCCCCTCTGCTGCAGGGCCCAGCCCCCCCACCCGCAGTCTCCCCCCTGCTGCTGCTGCTGCTGCTGCTTGAGGGCCCCTCTGGCCTGGGGCCCTCCTGCCCTCCCTGGCCAGCCCGGAGGGAGCGAGTGGCCCTTCCACCACCTCTGTTGCAACCACCACCACCACCTGTGGAAGGGCCTTTCTGGCTGGCTCCTTGCTTCTGCTGCTGCGAGTGCCCCTTCCCTGCTGCTGCTGCTGCTGCTGCCTGCCCCCCTCCCCCTGACCGCCTGTGAGCGCCTCTGACCTTCCCCTTCTCTGTCCCCCCCTTCCCCATAGCTGCCCCCGCTGACCAGCCCCCTCCTTCCCTTTGCTGCCCCTCCCCCCATGGTTTGTTTGTTTGGTTGGTTTTTTTGTCAGTTTGTCTGTGTGTTGGTTTGTTTGCCCCACCCTCCTTGATTTGGCCTTGAGGTCAGTTTGTTTCCCCTGCCCCAGCCCCTGTGTTAGTTTGTTCCCTGCCCTGTCCGGCCCTGGAAGCTTGCCCCTGAGCCTTCCCAGTCCTGCTCCAGCCCCAGATCTACACCCCCCCCCATCCTGCTTTGGGGGATGCACTCTCAGCTGGCAAGAAGGGCCAGGGGGAGGGGACAAGAAGAGCAAGAGCTCTGCCCGACAGGCGACACCGTCGGTGGCGGGGCCCCCTTCCCCTTCCTACTCTCTCCTCCCCCGCTGTCAACTCCACCAGCTCTGGGGGCGGCACTGCTTCCAGGGTGTATGCCCAGTGAGGGCCCCCCACTCGCCGCCTCATCACCTGTCCTGACTGCCACCTCCGGCACCATCCCTGGGGGCCAGGGCCCCTTTCCCACCCTCACCAGGAAGCATGGGGTCCATTGCCTCCCGGTGCCCACCTCACCTCACATGGAAACCTACGTGCGGGTGATGGCACGGGTGGTGGGGCCCATGGCCGTAGTGGCGGCCTGGAAGATTTATGGAAAGGCAGTCTTCTTCCTGGCATCTGAGGCCGCCGCCCAGGAGGCAGTGGAGATGTGCCTGGTGGTGGGGGGCGTCCACATCCCTGTAGAGCCCCTGGAGGACCTGAGTGTACAGGTGGTCCTCACCTCTGTCCCACCCTTCCTTCCCAACGCCATTCTTCTGCCTCTCCTCTCCGTTTCGTGGGTTTTCTCTGGGTGCTGTATGCCTCCACAGAGTACCTGGTCAAGCTCAACTGGATCCTGACCGAACCGGTCAGCTTCAGGCGAGGAGTGCGTCAAGGCTGTCCGCTGTCGGGCCAGCAGTATGCTCTGGCCATCGAGCCTTTCCTCTGTCTCCTCCGCTGGAGGCTGACAGGGTTGGTGCTCCATGAGCCAGAGCTGAAGCTGGTCCTTTCAGCGTACGCCGACGACATACTCCTCGCAGTCCAGGACCCGGATGACCTGGTGCGGTTGGAAGCCTGCCTGGCCATCTACTTGGCAGCCTCCTCCACCTGGGTCAATTGGGTCAAGAGCTCTGGCCTGATGGTAGGGGCCGGGTGGTGGGTAAGCTCCCTCCCACCCGCGCTTCAAGCCATCTGAACAGCTGCAGAGATGGATGGGACTGCTCCTGTGCCTCTCCCGTCGGGGGAGGGCGCTGGTGCTCAACCAGCTAGTCCTGTCCATGCTCTGGCACCGGCTTAACACCCTGGTCCCACGCCTGAGACTCCTGGCCCACCTCCAGCGGTCGATACTGGAGTTCTTTTGGCCAGGACTGCACTGGGTCTCTGCCGGGATACTGAGCCTCCCTCTGGAGGAAGGAGGGCAGGGCCTGTGCTGCCTCCGCAGCCAGGTTCACACCTTCTGCCTCCAGTCCCTGCAGAGACTCCTTTATAGTGCAGGTAGTCTGACATGGAGCCGCTTTGCACACACCTTCCTTCACCACCACCGAGGGCTCCGATATGACTGGCAGCTTTTTTATCTCCATCTGAGAGGTCTTCCACAAGACCTCTCCGAGCTGCTGGTCTTCTACCAGGACCTCCTCTGCGCCTGGAGGCTGGTGTCAGCCTCCAGGCCCCTTGCAGCCACCGAGGGGGGGATCTCCTTGTGGAGCCCCTGCTACACAACCCCCAACTCTGTGTGCAGGTGGCAGAGGTCCCCTTGGTGCGCCGGAGGTTGGTCCTGGCAGGAGTCACCAGGGTCGGAGATCTCCTGGATGATGACCGGGGGGACTGAGTGGATCCCCACGCGCTGACTTGGTGCATGGGGCTCTCCACCCTTTGAACCCCCCCGGCGCATACTCCAGGAGGTGAAGGCAGCCTTGCCTCCTGCTGCTCGGGCCTACCTCGAGCAGGTCTTGCGAGAGGGCGCCCCCCCCCCCCCCTCAGTCCCAGCCCTCCAGTGCTTTCCATCGGGCCCCGGCCCCACGAACCAACCTGGCCTCCTTCTCCCCACGCACTGAGCCGGCTGCACGACCTGCAACCAATCCTCTTTTGAACTGCACCGAGGGACCATCTTTACACGCTTGTGCTACGCACCCTTCACTTCCTCACCCTCGTGTCCCTCCCTGACACCAAATGGTGGGACCTGTTGCCTCCTGCAGAGGGCGAGGACCCCGGTGGGCCAGTTTGTACTCCACCCTGACCCCACGGCCCGCCGGGGACATCAGTTGGCAGCTCCTTCATGGAGCCGTGAGCGCGAGCGTGTGCTTGGCATGGTTCACCCCTCACCCTGACACCTGCTTCTATTGTGGCGTGAGGGAGACCCTGGCGCACATTTATCTTGAGTGCACCAGGTTGCAGCCCCTCTTCTGGCTCCTCCAGAACCTCCTGCTGAGGTTCTGGCTGCACTTCTCACCGCACCTGTTCATCTACACACACCCCATCCGTGGCCCCACAAAGTCGCGGGACCTCCTCGTCAACCTCCTCCTCGCCCTGGCCAAAATGGTCATCTACAAGACCAGGGAGAGGAGGTTGGCCGGGGGGCGCTCTATGACTGTGGGGCCTACTTCCGTTCCCTTGTGCACTCACACATCCGGGCAGAATTTCTCTGGGCAGCATCCACTGGCTCCCTTGACACCTTCTGAGGGCAGTGGGCGCTGTCCGGGGTTCTCTGCTCAGTGTCCCTTTCTGGTTCCCTTCATTTAAACCTGTGACCCCCCACGCCCGCTCCTTTATTCATTAGTTGTCCACTGCACTTAATTGTGTCCTGGGTCCAGTGCCTCTTCCCCTTAAGGGGGAGGGGCCGTTAGCAGTGGGCTGGCTTCCGCCCACTTCCCAGGTTACAAAAAGTACACCTGGATACAGCAGTGAGCAAAGTACAGTTGATGATGGAGCAGAAAGTGTTTTAAAGAAGGAGATAGAGACTATCTGAAAGTCTCAGAAGTGGAATTTCTTGCTTAGGTAAATTGGACACCTGATGAAACAGTCAAATCTGCTTTGTTTAAAATTTTACATCACCAGTGAAGACAATTTTTATACATAGTATATTTTTAATAAATTACCACACCAAAAATGTCACTAACTTGGCGTAAAGGCTGCTTAAGTATTTTGCTAGAAAAAGAGTGATAGCAAATATATGCATATTTTGAAAGAAATTAGTGTCTTGTTTTACCAACATAGCTTAAATTACAACTATGCTTCTCTGTAATCAGTACATTCCAGACTCTCTGTGTGGGATTTTATACTGAGGTTTTTAAAATTTTTTGTCTGGATGCAGAGTTCGCTCCTACAAGCAGTTACTACAGCAACTTTTATGGAGCAATATGGCTGCTGCGCACCTAATTTAAACGTATGGGAACTCATGTAAAAAAACCAGACTTCTAATCCTCCGTGGCTCCATCCAGTGAATCACGCATTTTGGCCACCCAGTGTTGCTGTAGATTTTTATGTAGACGTTAGAGACCTCTGATTAGAAGATGTTGAGTGCTGAACCAGTGCTGAGTGTTCAAATCTCTCAGGATATTTCCACTGCAGAATTGAGCCCTTAAACTGTATGAGTTTTTAAGATTTATGTTTCATTTTTCTGAAGCTAGCTTTTCTATACGACAAAGTCCTCACCACTGAAAGTGTGTGTCACATAGTGGTGACAGATTGTTATATTTGATCTAGTTTTTCTAGAATGAGTATTTTAGCTTCAAATGAAAATGTCATACCCTTCATGAGATTGGTTTAGCTACTCAGAAGTCTTTCCAGGAGAGTGGAACTAAAAGAAGAAACTTGGCCATTGTATCACACAGAAAGGTTCAAGTCAAGGCGCCACAGACCTGAAGCTAGGTTTGATCTCAGACCAATTGTTGGGATTTTTTTCCTCTCCAGTCTTCACTATGAAAACACAAACTGTAGGATCAGATAATTATTAAAAGTATTTTAGATAAATAATTATTTTCAACCACTTTCACTTTTAAGAAGCGTGGTGGGTGTAGATACAAAGAATATGCAAAAATGTTCTGATTGTCCTGGGCGGGGGGGAAGGGAGAGAGATATCTTCTTGAGAAGATCAACCTATATCTATTCCATCTCTTGATTAGAATCAATGAATAGACAAATTTATTGAAGATACATGACTGGTTTTAGAGTAGACGCAACAGAAGTCATGGTAGTGAAGGAAAACTAATTACCGGAGCTGTAGGATAAGCACCTTGGAGTAACAGCAGAAGAGAATAAGTGTGATGTAAATAGAATCTTCCACTATCTATTTATACAGAATGAAAGAAAGGAAAAGACAAGGTGAAGTGAAAGGAAGAGAAATAATATAGGCATTGATCTTGCTAATACTTATCCACATTCTTAACTTTATGCACTGTGTGTAGTCCTAATAACTTCAGTAGGACTCTGCAGAAATTTAGGCATATGTATAAGTCTTTGCAAGATCAGGGCCATGCTTTCTAACAAGTTTCAGATATTTGCCATCACTGGAGGAAATTCAAGAGATAAAGATATACAATAAATTAAAAAAGTGAGAGCACTATAAAGAAAAAATAAAAATAGAGTTGAGACCACTAGTATACATACAACATAAAAGACACACTGGTTAATCATTTTAGTTAACCAGCTAAAGATACCATGCTTTTCATGAATTTGTTGAATATTGGGTAAAATATAGATATGAGAAATCTCATAAATATATATATTTACTGATCAAAATAGAAGTAAAGATAAATTAGCAATTACAAAAAGAAAAACAAGTTATGATACTGTTTAAATTTAAATTTAAATAAATGCATTTAACATAAGTTTTATCATCCTATCAAGAACTAATAGATCAGTATCTTCTCACAAACTGGTAATTCACTATTCTGGGAAGGTGACTTTTGAACCTTGAAAAATGGAACTATGAGTCCTTACCAATTTGCCAGACAAGCTGTATGTCAGTCAAAAGTTATGAGACTCAGTGACAGTTAAATCAAAAGTAATTCTACAGTTGTCATGTTTTGTACACTTATATTTAATACAAGATTGTCTTCTCAGATAATGCATAACCAAACCTTTTCCTTTTACGCCAAAGTGCCACACTCTAGCCCCAAATATATCTTGGACCTGCGTAATATTTTAAAAAGTGGTAACATCTGGCTGTATTCTCCTAGATAGGAGCAGGGGGAAAAAGGGTTGGAGCAAAGGTGTAGTTAAGGACAGGTATATTCCTTTTAGGATTTTCCAAAGCACTCAGAAACTCCAAGCAGGTGCTACGATTATAATCGTGCCTGAGACATGACTAATCAACAGAAGTGAACACATTTACCTCACCACTACTTGCTAGCCTAGACATATGCAGTACACCAGCAGACCCCATTACACACTGAGTCCTGGTCTACACCTAAAACTTAGATTGCCTAAGCTACCTTTCTCAGCCGTGTGAAGAATTCACAGCCATAAGAGACGTAGTTAAGATGACATAAGCCCCAGTGGAGACCCTGCCTACACCTTGCTCCTGTGGCTCATGAAGCCTTAAACCGGGAACTGGACATCAGCAAGGAGCACTTCAACAACAAGTTCAGCAGGGGCCGACTGACCATTGAAGGTGCCTTTGGCTGATTAAAAGGGTGCTGTCATTGTCTTTTTTGGCCATATAGCCCTCAATGAGGAAAATAGTCTCATGGTCATGGCAGCCTGCTGCACTCTCCATAATACTTGTGAATCGAAGGCGGGAACGTTTCCCGAGACGTGGACCATTAATTCTCATGGGTGTAGTTTGGGAGGTGCTGTGGGGCATTGACGCCCAAACAGAGAGGGAGTTGGGGGAAGGCATGGACTGGAGTTCAGTCGTGGTTAGAAGGGCAGTCTGGCACGGATATTCTTGGAGTGAAGGTTAATGAGGGTCTTCAACTTCTCTGTCTGGCCCTCCAGGAGCTTTATCATCCATTCCTGCCAATGTGTCTTTTCCTGGTTATCCAGACTGAGTCTCTCATCGATTGTCTCCCTCCATGTTCTTGTTTTGCTATGTGCTGCATCTATTGACTGCAGCACGTCATAAAACATATCCTTCTTATTCCTCCTGGGTCTGTGCCTTAGTTGACGGAGGTGCTCTTAAGGACACATCTGCAGAAGGCAAAGTAAAACAATGAACAGAGACAGTATTGTGAGTGGACTCACAACCACAAATCACAAAAGTTACACACACCTATTTCTCACTTTCCCTTGGCTAGCACATAGATCAGCACGAGTCCCGAATATGGTGAATTTGTGGGGGGAGTGGAGGCGGGGATGGGCAAGGGGGAATGGGAAAGAAGGGACAAAGGGTGGTTTGCGAAGGGGGTTACTTTTCCACAGGCTAGAGCAATTGAACCTGGTATTTCACTCCTAAGGGTAACCCAGGATGCAGGAGTGCATCTCCTGCATGCATGTGGCTTTGGAGTGGCTCCGTGTGTCGCTTGCCTATGTGGTCCCTGCACACATAACTGCCATGTGCCATGGCAAAGTTTCCTACAATGTGGGAGAGAAACAAGGCTGCTCACCCAAGGAACCTTTGGCAGAGGATTGCAGAATACCTACAGGAAAGTTTCCTAGAGATCTATGGAGAATGCCTGGGACCAAGCCTGGTGTCTACACTGACGTTGCGTCGCTCTAACTATGTTGCACAAAGCTCTATGCCGCTCGTTGAGGTGGTTTTATTTTGTCAGCATAGCAGGGGAGTTATATCGGTGGGAGGAGCATTTCAGTGTGTACACCTCCACTGTTTTGTTGACGAAAGCTGACTTTTGTCGACAAAACTGTGTAGTGCAGACAAGGTCATAGAAAACTCATGAGGATGATGAGGTATAGCGATGGTGTGAAGTTAAGGAGCCCTGAGAGGAAAGACACAACTTCCTCAAGGGAGCTGCACCAGGGGCCAATATAAACAAAACACCGAGCCAGCAGAACATTGATTCTAAATAAGTGGGGAAGGGCGGAACACAAGTCTCCAGTGAACAGTTCTGGTGCTTGGGTTGAACTGCTATAAACTCCAAGGCCACTAGAGGCTGCTGGTTAATACTATGGGGGAAGAAGAGTAAGGAAGGCGATGTGGAAAATAGAAGCACATTTGCAGAAAATTTAGTGAAATTATTTGGTTTCTTGAGTTCTACATGCAAAAATTTCAGTTACTCAAGGAAACAGAAAAGCACGGCATCCAGCCACGCTAAACAATGTCATAACGGCCAAGCTCATTGAAAACCAAAACATTGATAGCTACTGCCTCTCACTTGAGGGTAATGTGGAGTTACTGTCAGAGCTCTTCTTTGCCAGTCTTCTTCAGCAGATTACCTAGCAGAGAGTCATCATTGGACATGTCGTTGCTCCCTGAGATGCTTGGGGAAACAAAAGGAAATGTTAGTTAGCTGTATATTTATTAGCAGCAATACAATTCTGTATGGTTTTGAAATGTACGTAAGTGTGTTTCTACTATTCCTTTAAAATGGCAGAAAATTGTTTTTGCCTTTAATTTCACATTAGTCTGTTTTAGTCAGAAATCACAAGACTCCCTCCACCCAATGCTGTCTGTGTTCCCGTTTATTTAGAAGTGATATCGCTAACCTTTCCTTACCAGTAGCTTGTTTGTTTCCTTGCATTTCAAGAGTGCAAGGTTTTTAAATTTATCATGCAGCACTGTTCTAATAACAGCATTTTATAATTTCTGAGTCTCTGTAGTTTCACTTTTTGCTTTTCACTTTTTGGTTCTGTGAAAGGCTACTTTTAACTGTACAGTTTTTGATACGGCTTATATTACTAATACAGTAGTTATTTATGAACATATGAAGAAATATTGGTAATAGAAGAGCTAATAGTATGATAGTTATTGTTTAAAAGGACCACTTAATAAACTGTGATTAGAGGGGCAAAGGTTATGAATATTATTATGAGGGCTGAAGGCTAATAATTTAAAGTAGCTGAAAGAACTGAATATGTGTCTATTATAGGTTTGCTTGACACAGACCTATGATAGTTGTGGACGTTGTGAAGTCCAAAACTATAACAGGGCTCAAAAAAGAATAAGATAATTTCATGGAGGATAGGTTCATCATTGGCTATTAGCCAAGATGGTCAGGGTCAAAAAACCCATGCTCTGGGTGTCTCTAAGCCTCTGACTGTCAGAAGATGGAACTGGACAACAAGGGGTGGATCACACAGTAATTGCCCTGTTCTGTTCATTCCCTCTGAAGCCTCCAGCAATGGCCACTGTTGGAAGACAGGATACTGGGCTAGATGGACCATTGAGCTGACCCAGTATGGCTATTCTTATGTACAAGATGGAATAACTGAGAAAAAATGTAAAATAGCTTCTGGTATGTTAGTACTTGCTGACAGATGTAATTAACTGACAAGTGGGATCTTAGAGTACCTGAGTGGCAACTCAAAGAGACATGGCTTCTTCAGATAGCATTTTGCTGTACATAAATTTCTTGACACACAGATGCCACTGTAGTGGGCACACTAGAAATACAAATATAGAAAGATTAAGAAATAAGTAGATGGACTAGATATCTCAACTATCTGGGGGCAAACAGATTGGATGTGAATATGGAAAGTTCCAGTACTTGGCTTGACAGTTGTTTACATGAGTAATGTCATGAAAGAAGAGGTTTTTTTAAAAAACTTCTGAAGTCACAAGGAAATCAGTTCATTGGATGATACTGAGAAGATGAAGGATAGCTAAGGCAGAGGAAAGTAAATCTTCCAAACTGATAATAGGATCATATGCAATAGGACTACTGAATTGTAAATATGGATGATATTTTCAAATATAGGTATGTTATTATTTATTGAAATAATAGAGAGAGGGTTAAACTGAAAAACAAGTGAAAATTTAAAATACTTTCCAAAGTGATATGCCAAATAAAGCAGGACTGATGGCAAATTGGTTAAGAAATATACTGAGTTTACAGACAGAAATCTATACATTTTTTTGGTTGTCAGAATACAAGGATAACAAAGGTAGTTAGCTCAGATGATTCTTTAATTATGTTATTTACAGACCACCAAAGCAATTCCAGAAAATGGATGAACAATTTTTATTGATCAGGACTCTAAATGTAATTACACAAATACTGATTATGCCACCAGCTGCATAAAACTAAGGTAAGACTACATAGTGCAGGAATGATTTATCTCACACATACACAGTTTGTTCCATGGCCAGAATTGCACCGTTGCCTGAAGTTCTTTCTTTAATGCATAATTTTATATATAAATCGTTATATAAACCAGTACAATTATTTTACATACAATAAAATAATTAGATTAATTAAAAATATTGGAGATATTAGAGAATCACAAAATATTGGGAAAACTATAGCTCTTCTTTATCTCCAGAGGCCTTTGATTCCTGCTTTCTTCAGTGGTTGTTATAATGTCTCCAGCAGGTGTTATAATATCGCCAGTACTAGTCTCACGATGATCCTGATCCAAAGCCCAATGAAGTCAATTGAAAAACACCCATTGACTTCAGTGGGCTTTGGATCAGACTCCAATGGTAAAAAAAAATAATACAGGGAAAGTCAGTGGTCTAAGGAAAACAACTGTTCAGAGACCTACAGAAAAATAGGAGAGGGGAAAGCTTGATGATGAGATTTTCTGAAATGCCCCAAGTATAATTATTATTATTGGGAATGACATACTGTAAATCTTAGATTTCTTATCTATTTTTCAAATGTCTTTAGACTACCTTTACATTACCTGTGCAAGAAGCAGACAGGAAGATCTACAAAGTATAAGCAGAACTAAATTAAAAATTAGATCAATATTGCCCCAGACCTGCAAAGTTCTGAATACCTCTAGAGAGTACCCTCCATTAACTTCAGTGAAAGCTGAGAGTGCACAGAGCCTCGAAGGATCATAGCTCAAAGGCTAATTAAAGGACTGAATAAACCAGATGTGAGATCAAAGTCTGATGATGATACAAAAACTGTGATAAAGGAAATAGGAAAAATGCATATTCAAGATTTTCAGCTTTTGGATGATTAAGCCAGTAAATGGAATTTATGTAAAATAATAACTCTTGGGACAATGAGCCAATATAGCCAGCACTTTCTAAATAGAACAGTCATACAGGGAAACTAGCCAAGAAAAGCATTTTAGAATTATTGAAGCCATTATATCAACAGGCAGTGTGATTAAGTTAAAATTATAGTAGGAAAAGAGCTTTAGCTCCAGTGCATTTTACTACTGAACACCATGGAGTAACACCTACTCTAATATCATGGCTGTTGTTGTATATTTAACTTTAGTAATGCCCTTGTAATTTTTTTTTAAATATCATTTTACACTAACGTTGGGGGAGTATGGAGTGAATAGGAATTGGGTAGTAGCCCTTTATCCTTCAAATAGTTTGTGAGCAGGTTAGTGGCCCTCACTACCTTCTATGTTTCAGAAGCCACCATAATCCAGCCAGAGTGTGTATAATTCATGAGCCCTCTAACGGTTTCTGAAACAGAGCCAATAGTGAGGGCCACTAGAGAGACTATTTAAAGGAATATTACCTAACTGCTATACACATCAGCAGTTTTTCCCATTCTGGGGGCTTAGGGCAGAGGAGAAGACAATCTTCAATCTACAATGAGATGAAGAAAACTGCAGAAACCTAGTTCAACCTCATCTTCCACTGCAGATGTGCTTCCATAAGTGTGAATGAAGCAACATGTGTCTCCTTGAAAGCTATCCTTGCTGCCACAGCAACAAATGCAGCTATCCCCAAAAGTGGCTCACAGATGTAAAGGACTGTAAGCACAGGCAGCATCCTATCAGACAGGTCATCTGATGGGCGGGGGAAGAGGTGGAGCAAAGGGGGCAATATCCCAGGAGCCTAGCAATTTAAAAGGGCCCGGGAGGATAAATACATATCTGCCTCTCCTCCAAACACCCCCTTCCCCTGAAGCCCCTGCCACTTGTGCTCTCCGCTCCTCTGCTGAGCCAAGCTTATATGTTATGTGCCATTCAGGTTCCTGGGCAGCTGGGGAAGCGATATCTGTTACTCAACTTCCTGAGTTCATTAGTAATCTCCCTGCGGAGTCCAAGGGACCCGGGAAGTTGAGTAGCAGATACCAAATCTTCAGCCTCCCGTGAACCCACATGGCACATAATAAATCAGCAAAAACTGCCAGTGGAAACCCACTCGGTTCTCAGTCATGAGCCATCTCTTTCTGGGGGGGCCACTGACTGTTCTGCCATGGGGTCTGGAATTGCTGTCAGTAGGCCTGCTATCAGACCAAGCTCCTTTTCTATGCTGTCAATGCCCTTATCACATGTGGCCCAACTCTACTCAACCACCAACAGACAATCACTTCCAGCTGCACTTCCACTTCCAGGTGAGAAGATAGAGGGGAGAAATAAATCCTGGGTGTATTTTAATATAATTTTCTTTGGTGTTATAAGTAAAAGCATGAGAAGACTGATGTTTACAATTATTGACCCACATATAGAGCAGCTAAAATACTACTAGAGCACATTCAGTTATATAAGATATGTAGTGTAGTATTGACTCTTATCCTGACTTTTACTGACTGTATTTTGTAGCGTATTTGTGAAACAGAAGAAATCAGTATTCCTTTTGTGCTCTGTGCAGTTGAACTAGTGCCATATTTTACTAAATGACAATCTTATCTACATTAGAGAATGGAGAATTAGGGTTATGGGGGTATATGCTGATGCTGCTACTTCACGATGTTTTTGTTTCAGAAAAAAATCTGATTATATTTACTCTTTCACATTTATATAAGATATAAAAATAGCTCTATGACATTTAAATAAAGAGTTAAATATCATATATATAGTTTAAAGAACTGAAAAATATTCTCACCATATTCAGTGGGGAAGAAATACTGTAGTTATATAAGATTCAGTTTTCTAAAACCAATCATCATCCAATGTGCAAATAGAGTTTCCTAATTACAATTTAGCTAAACTCTTTGAAATTCAATGAGAGTATATCAGTTTATTAATCCTATGCTTGGTTTGTCATATATATGTCTTTGGGATTCTTGGTCCTATAAATCTTTCAGGAACCAACTTTACTGAACAGGGACTCATGCCCTCATGCTCTTTCTTACAATTACCAATGTAAGTTACCTAGTTCATAAGCAGCACAATACACTTCCACACAGAAGTTTTATAATATTAAAATGTAAAAGAGTGTGAAGTATCTTAAAACGTATACTTCTGTAAGGTAAAAGTTAAATATGTATTTAAATGTTTTAAGCTACTACCTTAGCTTCTATGGGTGGGATCCACAAAGGTGACTTAGGTTCCTAACTGCCACTTTAGGTGCCTAAGTCCAACATTTTGACACCACTAACATCCACAAAATTCCTGCTTAGCTGATGCTAATACTGTAGCCACCTAAAGTCCCTAATTGCCTACATTTCTGCCACTGAAGTCCACTAGGCACCTACACCTCAGCAGCTGGGCATGGACACAGCCACCTAAATCCTGATACCACCCAGCTGCTTGGCACCTGATTCAACCTCCCCCACCTATCTTGCCTTTGGGGCCCAACCAAGCATAGTAGGTATGCTCAGAACATTCATCTGGGAGATGGGGGACCCAAGTACAACTGTCCGCTCCACATCAGAGGGGCAGACTTGAACCAGAACCACCCACCTCCTGGGTGAATGTTCTAACCATGGGGAAAAGGTTATGAGGGAATTTACAGATATTTAGGTGCCTAAAAATGTAAATAGGTGTCAGGTGGGATTTTCAAGCTTTTGAAAAATCCCACTAGGTGCCTATCTGTATCTTTAGGCACCTAAATAATTTTACACATCTGGCCCTAAGAGCATACAAAATTATACATAGAATTGATCCCCAAAGGGATAGTATAAATCTGTGCAGACATATAGCCCTAATATTGTCAGGATGGGAGATCATCATGAAAGTGTGCCTTACATGATGGCCTGAAGACTGCCAAATCTACTCTCTGGCACATTACCAGAAGAGAGTGAATTCCAAACACAAAGGACTTCCACTGTGAGCTCTGTTGCCAGTTCTAGAAAGTTCAGTCTTAGCAACCAGCAGCATAAGCGTCCCAACAGATCTTAACTGCAGTGAGGGGTATAAGGAGAGAGGCAGTTTCTCTGGTAACTGGCTTCCTGGCCAATCAGGGCTTTCAATATGTATCCAACACCTTATACACATAGTTACAAAGGCTTACAGAAACATTATGCTTCAAAAATTCAAAATCATTTAACTCTGGCTTCTTTTTCTTCTTCTTCCTTCTTTTTGTTTGTTTGTTTTGCTTTTCCACAGATTTTGTTCTGCAAGCAGAAATGTTTGTTATTTTCTATTTTTAGCTATTCATTTAGAAAAAAGGCCTACATCTTATAGTAACAATCTGAGTGTGTGGTAATAACAATAAGCAATAATTTCAATAGCTGTATAATGTTGGACAAAGCATATAGACTTGGCATGTGACTGCAGAAAAAGATCGCTGAATTCAGTGCAAATGATGGCTGTGAAGAAAGAATCAGTTAAGCTTGGTCTTTTATGCATTTTTAAAAATAGTTTATGAAAATCGGGAGGATGGTATGGCTCTGGTAAAAGCTGGAAAGATGCTTTATTAGTATTAAGTAAAGAAACTTGGGAGGGGAAATGCTCCCCGCTGCTGCACCAATCCCAAGAAGCCAACCATAATTTCCCCATTCGCCCCACCTACCCTCAATGTTGGAGTGCCAGCAAAGCCACTTTACAACCACTATTGCTGTATCAGGTATAGTGTCACCTCTACTCAGATTGTGCCCGCAATGCAGAGGTGGTTGGCCCATAGACATACATAGCTGCAGTCCCCCTTCTATGGCTATGTCAAGAAAGCCCCTGCAGAGTTGGCCTCCGCAACATGCAGGTGTGCAGAAAACCATGTAAGCCCTACAGATCTTATATACCTTGTGCCCGAACTGCACCACAAATGTGGAGGAAGGGACCAGATTTGGCTATAATTGTTGAGTGAATTTTTATGAAACATTTAACTTTTATTTTGCAGACTTCACATGGAAGACAATTGAGTTATGTAAAAAGATTGAAGGCACCATCTATAATACACAGGAAGCCAGTGAAGAATGAGAAGATTGCAGATATAATAAACCAAAGCTTGTGTACGTTTTTGGTCCCTTGACGTTTTTATATTTTCTGTTCCTCATATTCGAGAAAATATGGCTCCCTCTCACCTCATCTGCAAAGTGGTTTCCCACTCCCCTCTTAATAAAAATATCCCATATTTAGCTAAAACAAGTAATAGTGGTTTCTGTTGTTAGCTGGTGTAACCCAGCTTGTAGGCTTCTGGTGGCAAAAAGTCATTCTGGAACAGAAGGCAGTAATACAAACCAACCCAACTCTTGCTCAGCCTAGTTGCCTAGAGCCAGCCAAAGCAACATCTTCTGGAGATAAATCACTGGTTGGATCATTTAGCTCGCTAGTCAGAATTTAAAGTTGGTTTTCCCTGAAAGTGAATCCCTCTAGGGTGTAGTTTTCCCAGTAGGTGTAGTGAAGTATGTTTCCTCATGGTCATTGAACTAAATTTGACCCATTACCTGGTCCCTGCATTGGCTTTTAAAATTCTGCTAAAGCACAATGCCCAAAACCACCACCAAAAGCTCAAAGGGTAACAACCTTTGTAATACCAAGAATCAAATTCAAAACCTTGGACAGGCACTTTTGGGATCTAGGGCGCTCCCACCCCATATTAAGGTAAGTACTTTTGTGCTATTAACTCCTTCCTTCAAAGGAGGCAGCACAGCATAGCACACTGGGTCCTGAGAGTCTCATATCTGGTATTTTACCTATTGCCCCTGCTCCTGGACTCCTTTACATTTGCAAGATTCTTTGCTTTAATTTAAAAAAATGGTTTCTAGCCCTAATTGTTGCCGAGAAAAGCTAGAAAACACGAACACTAAAGGGCCAAACCCCAGAGGGCAAATCAAAAGACACCAAGTTTTCATTTTTTTTTTAAAGCTTATGATCTGTCAGCCAATCTCGGGCTTTTGGCTTGTGGTGTTTGACGGCTTGAGGTTGGCAAACCATTGGAAACAGATCAATAGGCAGGTCTTTAAACAGAAGCGGGGGTAGGGCTGCAAGGCAGACAGGGAACATGTAGTTAGAGAGAGCGAGAGGGGAGGGTGAAATCCCGGCCTGGTGTAAGCAGGGGCTGTTCCCATGGTGTGTATATACGTGTACGTGCTGGTGGGGGCTGGAGAACGGTCGGGCTGAGGGTGGGGACTGGCGGACCCGGTGTCTGGGGCAACAGAGGGCGGCCCCGCCGGAAAGCTGGACGGGGGGGAGAAGGCGACTGCGAGCGATCAATGGCGCAGGCAGGGTGTGTCCGGCGCAGGACGCTCCCTCTGCCCGGGGCGGTTGCGCCGCAGCCCATTTGTTTCCCCTCAGCCGCAGCTTCTGTCAGGCAGCCACAAGCCAAAGCCGCGCCGCAGAGCCCGGCTCCACGGCAACCAGGGGGCGGGGCCCTGGGCGCGTTGCACCTCGGGACTTGTAGGCGCTCGGCCACTCTCCCTGCCCGGCGAGGCGACTCAATGGCGGAGAGGGAAACTCCAATCCCCAGGATCCGCTCCGCCCCGGGAAGCCGGTTCCGCGTGCGGCGGCGGCCCGAGCTGCGGGTGTCCGGGTTTCCAACCGACACCCTCCCCGCCCCCCCCCCCGCGATTCTCCAAAGCCGGTTACGACAACGCACTAACCTTCCCGCCCACCTTGAACCAGGCGCCAGGGCTGCCTAGGAAACATGCCTGGCCGTGTGCGCCGGAGACGGAGCCCCGGGAGCGGGAAGGCGGGGACGCCGGTCAGCCAGCCGAGGGAGGGCCAGTCTCCTCCCCGCGCTGCCTGGGTGAGCGGCGCCCGCCTCCGCCGCCACTCGCCTCAGGGCTCCGGCGCACACCGACCAGCTTGCAGGGAAGGGAAGGGCCGGGCCGGGCCGGGCCGAGCGCTGCTGCCGCTGCTGCCGCTGCTGCTGCCAGGTGACCGAGAGCGAGCCTTGGGGCGCGCTGCGCTGCGCTGCGCTGGCGGCATGTGGGCTGCGGCGTCAGGTCGCGCATCCCCCCCGCCAACACCGCCGGGGTTAGTACCACCAGCCCCGGCACACACACGGGGAGCCCGGCTCTGGCTGCGGGGGGATCCGCTCGGACACTCCCTGGGGCACAGTCCCCTGGGTTATGCCCCTCCCCCCCCCCCCGACAGACAGACCGACCGACCGACCGACAGACCAGGAGCGGGGAGCCTTGCTCTGGCTGTGGGGTTAGTATCCGCTCATCCCCGTGGCACCATCACGATGTCTCTGTTCGTATCAGCTCCCCTGGGCTTTTATTTTATTTTATTCCTCCCGTGCGGGACCGGGCTCAGGCTGTGACATGAAGTTCAAAGCTCTCCAGCCCCCTTCCTGGGGGGCATTGCTGCGGCGGGTTACACCACCGGGGGTGGTTGTTTTGGGTGTGATGCCGGATTATATTCCTTGTGGGGAGTCAGATTTTGCCATAAGGGTGATATTGCTCTCAGTGTGGATTCATTGATTGTAGGTCAGGTACTGTGTGGGGAATATTGCTTAGGTGTAGTCGGGCGCGGGGGGGAGTACTGCAATAGCTATTAAGCTTAGTTTATGTTACCAGACATCAATACACTCTGGTTTAGTTTGTTAATATCAGGTTAAATAGACAGAGGATAATGAACATGGTTAGAGGCATATTCTGTGCTATGGGAATAGACGCATGGGTTAGCCTTTTGCTGGTTCGTTTATTCCCACCCTCCCTTCCATCTAGGACGGTACCGTGTTATCTGCATGAGTGTTTGCTTTTCTTCTTCTCTGAGTCAGAAATCTCGCTCTGACGTTTGTGACTGGCTTTTTGGTGAATGAGTGGTGGTTTGAGGTGAATGTTACAAAGGATGTGGAGAAACCACACAGGACGGATGAGAACTAAAAAATGAATTCTGGATTTAGGGTAAGGAAAAGGGAATGATGAACGTATGTGTTGGAGCAGGGAAAAATTGTTATTCCAAAACATGCTAATAAGCATTTTAAAAAATGCTTTCTTTACTCGATGGTAAATTGAAATGTTTTGATGGCTGCAAAATGGAAACATGAAAGTGTTTGAATTAAATTGTTGCTCCGAGAGAGCTATATTTTGGGACAGAAGGCAGAAGAGGTCATCTTGTTTGGGTGTTTTAGATTAATTCTGTTTCTCTTTAACATTATGCTGCATGCAGATTGACAATTGCAATTGGATCACGATGGAAAAGCTTAGAAGACCGAATAAATTGACAGAATAAAGACAGAATTATTGCTGGGGAAACCCCCTGCACTTTGCATTTTAAATACACTTTTATTTTACATTTTAAATATACTTTTCTTCTTTTTATTTTCAGTTTAAATCTACCGACATAAATTTTAAAAAGGAAAAATCCAGGAAGCCTCTTTTTGCAGGAAGAAAAGAAGGTGCATTAGAAGAGACATAGCCCGGACTCTTCTGCAGGTGGTGGTGACATACAGAAGTTACTTTGCCTTTGGAAAGAAAAGACCTGTATGGTATTAATTTACGTGTAGAGCGTTACCCTCCACCCCCAGAAGTTGTCTGGGTTGCAAAGCAGCGGGGAGGCAGCAGCTGCTCATCTCGGGCAGCAGAAGATTATGGTGGCAGCACAGCAGTAGCGGCAGCGGCAGCAGCGGCTTGCTCCGTGAATGTGTTTTCTGATTAAAATTAGCATTGGAAAGTGCAGTCTGAAGATTCGGCAACTAGGCGGGAATTGATAACGTTTAAAAGAGGGAAACATTGTAAGGGGAAAAGAGGTGGGGAGGCAGCCCTAGGTTTTGTGGTGTGATTGGGGGGAGGGATTATCATGGCGGATCGGACAGCTCCTAGATGCCAGCTCCGTCTGGAATGGGTTTACGGGTACAGGGGTCACCAGTGTCGCAACAACCTGTACTACACGGCAGGCAAAGAGGTGGTTTACTTCGTGGCTGGAGTCGGGGTGATATATAACACCAGAGAGCACAGCCAGAAATTCTTCCTGGGACACAACGATGATATTATCAGGTAAGGGAGGGCAGACAGTTGGTAGGGTGGGGTTAATAGGGAGGGGTGGGGAGAGGAGAGCTAGTAAAATAGTGCCTCCTCTATTTCTCATCTCTGACTGCATATTTCCGTAATTTTAGGGAGAAGCCCAGGTTGTCATCAAGGGTCTAGGTGAAATCTGGATCTATCCGGATTCTACTGATCTTTTTTATACTGAAGCCCCCAAATTGTAACTCAGAATAGAAAACAAGTTTAGCCTCTCCTACTGCACCACCACAAACAAACAACCCACCACCAAAAACAAACACAAAAAAACTTCAGTGCAACAGCACTGCAAACACTTGCCAATTGTCGGTCTACAATCCCTCAGTTATAATGTTTAAATAGAGAAATATGGTGTAGATGTTACTCTTACACCAATAAAATCTTCGGATATCCCACTTAACAGTAGCACAAATACCCAGATCTGCCACCTGAATCCAGCCAATTTTTGGTCCCCACACTGCAAATTCCACTTCTTAAACAAAGAGCAAGTTTAGGAAAAAAAAATCTGGATGCCACTGCATTCTGTTGTAACAGTACCACAGAAGTCCAGATCTAGCACCTGAATCTTGCTGGATTAATCCAAATTCTGCTGCCTAAATAGATAACTAAGAATTTTGACCCTGATCTGCACCAGTATGATAGCATTGCAAAAACTTGGATTCAGTATCTGGGTTCAACTGGATCCTGCCAAATGTTGCTCACACACACAGAAATTGTATCAACCAAACAGAACAGGTGTTGCTTCTACTATTCCACCAGAAAAATCTGGACCCCAGTACAAAAAACTGCAGGCCCTGGGACTCTGCTGCATACAGCTAACTTTTTTTACCACCTAAATTTAGTACAGATGAAACTTCTCCTACTCAAGCAGAATAATCTGGAATCCAGAATAGTACCTGATGATCTTGGTGCCGGAGTGCTGCAGAAAACACATATCCAGCAACTAAATGTGTGGAGGTGTCCATCAGGGTTTTGGCACTGAATACCCAAATGCTACAATTATCATATAATCATACTGGAGTCATGGCTTACAGAAACCCCTCGGCCTCGTCTCGTGCAACATAATGTCTTTGGCTGTCACATACATACCTTAGTTGGCTTGTTTACCATTTATGCACCCTTTCATTGGGTGCATTTACAAAGTTCATTCTGGTTTTAGAGGTATTACCAGTCCATGTGGCATTCTCTATTTAAGTTTTATTTCTGGAAATGCTAATACCTCTAAAACCAGAATGAACTTTTTAAGTGCACCCATGGTATCTCATTAAATGCATGATATCTCCCTGTTATGTGGCTTGCCATTTATTTATTCCTTAGACGCTAGAAAGTATAATACATCAGGGTACATATTTAGCAATCTATATATGAGTTTTATTTTATTACACTCATTCAAAGCTTTGATTTTGTTGCATTTCATCTGCTAAGGAAATAGTGTCCTGATTATTACTATTTTATAAATTGTATGGTTGGTTATTTATGGAACATTTCAGAGGATTGGTCAGCATGCTGCATATATATTACATTTTGATGATAAAATGGGAGGAGGGTATGTAGGTGTTCAGCATTGGCATTTTGACACTGCATACCAGTCTTACCCTAAGTTTGAAGGATAGTAGTATGCATGTCAGTTATTTAAATAAAAAAACTGTCTGAGGACTAGACCTGTGGTTAGCATAATATGCTGGGATTTGAGACTACAGTTCAATTCCTGAGCTGTTAGGGCTAAGAATTCTGTTAAGTCAGCATGCTCTACTCCTGGAAGTGGCTGCGCTCTGTTGCCAAATAAGTAGCTGCATCAGTTGTATGGTGATCAACTGACATGAGTCCAGTTTCAGGACAGCATGATCTCATTTGTGGGACATCGCGGGATGCAGCGAAATTAAAATAAATAAATCCCTTTAATGTAACCAAGATCACTAATTTCACCCTGCAGCAAAATAACCCGTTTCGGGAAGTTGTAGACAGTTATAACAACACATTTAACTAAATTCTACATACAATAGCTAGCTGCTAGCAGTAGTTAGCAAAGTAGTAGCTTGCTAGCAAGGTCAGGGCTGGACCTGCAGTTGGCACCCACTCCTTCTGCCCGAGACCCCTTCCCTTCACACCTGGCCTGCCCCTTCTGTGCCTCCTCCCACTTGCCCACCAGCCAGCCCTAAGCCCTCCCTAAACCCCCCCAATCCTGAAGCAGACTGGAGCAGCACAGCCGGGCAGCCCATCCCGACTCCGAGCCTGGAGCGGAGCAGCCCAGCCAGGCAGCCCCTTCTCCCCCCCAACACTGTATTTTGGGGGACATTGTGTAGTCGTTGCAGGACACGGGACAAAGGATCCAAATGCAGGACTGTCCTGCGATTTGCAGGATGGTTGGTCACTCTATCACTTGGGTCCAAAGAGGAGTCCCATGTATCTCTTCATGACAAAGGAACGTTGCTGTGATGTGGGGCTTAGGGAAGGACAAGTCTTCTACTGAGGATGCCCCGCCCCACACACACATATTCTGACTGAATATTTTTCTTTTTGCATCCGTAATACTTGATGTCTTTATTTCTTTGGTACATTTTGTAATTCTTATTAATTGAGCATCCAGACATAGCATCCACTATAGCCATTTTTAGCTAGATGTTTTCTGGTATGATCAGCAGTGAAGTACTTAAAAATGTTAGCATTTAAATTGTCACAGTTAGGCATCAGAGCCAACATCTTATTGAGATGAATGGGGAATAATTTTCCAGTATTTCCGTTGGTGCTGTTTTATTTTTTCTATGTCCAGACTCACAACAGCAGTGCATACATTTGCTATCTGAAAGTTCATCATAACTAAAGGGGTTTGTAATGTATTTTTTAAAAAAATGAAACTTTAGACTTTGGAAAATACTGCAAAATCTGTATGAAGGCCTCGTAATGTGTGGATTTTTCTGCCTCCACATGTTCCTAGTGTCTTCTTTTGTAGGGAAAGCTTTCAGGGAAGTACTGTTTTTGTGAGAGTTGTTGATGAACCCTATAAAAACATCCATAGAGAATGAGATTCACTACCCCCTACCCCTTGCAGTGCTTACCAAAGTCATGGGCATGAATGTTTTTCTATAGCGAAAAGGTCACATGTTAAAAAATATTAAATTCATTGTACTTTCACAAGTTCACAAATTGTCCTATCTTTTGCATTGTGTCAACACCAGGCAGTGGATACATTTCAGTTTTGGCTAAATGAGATAAGAACCTCTTAAATTATACTTAGAGTTCAAATTGGATGTGGGGAAAAGTAATGGTACTTTCCCAAGACCCACCCCGCACAAATCAATTTCTGTGTACTTGAGACACCACTCTGGGTGGAATGTCTAGATGTTCAAAATCTGATCACATGGGCTCTGCTATAGTCTTTCTTCACTGAGAGAGGGAAATAAATGGTGATATTCTTCCAAGAACCATCTACTTCTGGTGCAAAAATGAAATGTCGCTCACAGTTGATTGTGCTGTCTTCATAATACAATTTTCTCTCTCCTTTATGTGCTTTGATCAGCTGTGAAATAATTAATAATGTTGATATTTAAATTATTATTGCTGTGAGTTTGAGCCATCATATCACTGCATAGGGGCAGTTCACACCTCATAGGACTATTGTTACAGTCTCTCTGAAGATTCAGGCAGACACAGAATCATAGACATCAGTCATAGACATCAGTTACATTTGGTTTTAATGGCTTTCTTCAGAATCAGAGGGCTTAAGATTTACTTTTTTTTTTTTTTTAAATGAACATGTAAATTCTGGAGCACAAGATAACCACACAGTGGTAGTAACGGTACAGCATATTCCTGCCTATGCACCAAAACCTGCAAAGACTTATACATGTGACTTACACCCATTGAGTTCAAAGTTTACTCACATATCTAAGTCTTTTCAGTATTAGGCCTGTAGTAAGCTGAATTCAGGATGAATTGTAACACTAATCCATTCAGATGTTAGGGTCATCATACTGTTTGAGTAAGATGAAACTGTGGGTTTGAAGCAGACAAATTGTAGTGACAGGCAAGCAAAGTAAATATAAGAATATGATGCAATAAGTTATATAACTTCTTTATTTTAAGACTGCTTCCCACAAAATGCTCTTTTTCATAAGAGAAACAACACACACTTTTAGGTCTTAATCCTGCAAGTAAATTCACTAGTATGGATACTTTTTTATGGAATCCCATTAACTTCAATGGGAGACCTCATAAGTGCAAGAGTCTGGAGCCTTAGTTTTGACTGTAACTGGAGTCTTTCAAGAGAACTTGGCATTTTCATTTAAAATTATTTGTATAGCAACCCGCATTGTCATCTTTCTTCTCTCTTAAATTAAATGTTGAAAGAGGAACTTTATCACTAAATTTGTGATAATATGTTGAAGCTTGAAACATCTTAATAATAATAATACTACCTCTTATCTAGAGCTTTTCTTCATTAGATCTCTAAGGAAAGTAGGTATAATTATTCCCATTTTACAGATATTGAAACTGAGGTATAGGGAGGTGAAATTGGTTGCCCAAGGTCACCTAGTAGGTCAGTTGTAGTGCCAGGAATAGAACCCAAGTGGCAAAAGTCCCAGTCTAGTTCTGTACAGAATAGTAATTTTTTGCAATCTTTTTGCAACCTGTGCATATGAAGGTAAAAAAAGAAGTTTACCAATGGAAATAACTAAAATACAAATTGCATCACTTTAGATTTTTTTCATTATAATTTTTAAATGCAATTGATATTTTGATTATTGTTTTAATTGGTGCAATGTCTGAAATTGCACAGTTAGTCTGTAAACACAGATACCTGGTTCTAATTTGTCAAATTCATCTCTAGGGTAACTCCATTGTCTTTCATCTCATAATTTTTTTCCCCACAACAAAATGCAATCTTTTGAAACTTTGAGAAATGTTGCCAATGGCAGCAACATAGTCAGAATTTTCCCTTTTTGGTGGATTTCTAGATCTAAACTAAATTTCCAAGAATTTCTACGGTATTTAACAATGTTTCCTAACAGCTTTGAAGTTATGTCAGAAGACTGAATGAGAGATTTTCATAAATTACATTGTTTTTGTTGTTTCTGCAGTTCTTAAAATACTGTCTGAATCTTAACTGGGTTTCCCTTGATTGATCTGTTGAATATTCCAAAATAATATAATGTTATGTATCTACAAGACCACATCTTGTATTTTAGCTGGGGAAAAATAAATCAGATGTGAGGCAGGAAACCACAAATCACACCACATTTATTATAGTTTTATTATAGTAGTCTGTGCCTACAGTTATTAACTAGAAAGCCAGTCTGCTAACCTCTGGTAACAAACCATGTTATTTATGTGAGGGAGATTGCAACTTAATAATAATGTGGGATTTGTCAGAATAACTCTGTAAGTACTCTGGTATATGTGTTCCACTGTGCTGACAAGCTGCGAGGTTAAAACAGATTAAAAATGTTGGTGTGTCGCTGGATTTATTGGATTGAGTGAGTAAATGGAGGTTTGGTTTATTTCTTACAGTGATCATTTCAGAAGATAGAAAACATATTAGAGAATGATTACACATTTTTGCTGGGTTGATAGAGTTGTGAAAAAGAAATGTGATGCTTGAACCAATGCCACTTGTTCCTGGGGATATTATATATTATTTTAGAGAAAAAGAAAGAA
This sequence comes from Emydura macquarii macquarii, assembly GCF_026122565.2. Taxonomy (NCBI): domain Eukaryota; kingdom Metazoa; phylum Chordata; order Testudines; family Chelidae; genus Emydura; species Emydura macquarii. The sequence goes on from NW_027132813.1 coordinate 32,356,245, forward strand.
GACAAAGTCATGGTCATCAACCATCTGGAGTTAAACTATTTTAGTTTCATTGGATAAAATACAATATTTAAAAAATTGCATACTGTAATAATGTTATGTTTACATGGTGTATCTTATGTCCAATGATTCTAAAGTACTTAACAAACTTTATGTACAATTATCATTTTTTATAATGGTACCTGCTGGTGAATGTTCATCACACGGTGAATGATTAACCAAACTACTACCATTATTTCCTATGCTACCTGTAGGAAAAACCGACTTGTATATGCTGACTTTAATGACAACCAATGCACATAGAGCACCACTGAAATGCAACTTCCGCTGGAGTAGCAAGTGGTACCAGTTGGTACAGCTTATTGAATAACAGCAATAATACCCCGTTACTTACAGTTTCAATGGTAATCCCCAAACTGTTCCCATTCAAAAGAAAAGACTCAGGAAGAACTAAGGTGAATAGTGAGTTTTAAACCATATCTCTTCTCATTCAAAATATATTGCTCTTCTTTACAATATACTTCTTTTTTCCTTTTTCTCAAGTTAATGTTCATATCTCTCTCAAACTGACCTTCAGTATATCAATTTAAATCAATATTTCAAATACTTTAGGAACTTTAGGAACAATGCTAATTTATTTCCAAATAATTTATCCACACAGACATTTTAATCCAAAGAAGGTCCATTTTGGGTAATAGTGTCCTGCCTATTTAAAGTCCTTTGCAGTTTCAATGGACTACAGGACATTCTTCCTAATTTCCTGCCCTAAATAGTTCACAGTTGGGGGGCACTGTTAAATTTCTGTTATATTCCACTTCACAACTGCATGCTGAATTTTAATAGTGGATGAAGTGATTCCTGAATATAAAAGTTTATAAAACATTTTGTGATCCTTTTAGATGAAAGATGCTATATCAATGAAATATTATTTATTATGAAAATGAGATGGACAATACCCTCAAGTGTATGGAAGAAGCAATTCTGCATTTGCTGAGAAGTGGATTGGATGTTCTAGTGTAGATTTTTATTTCTCCTGGTGCTGGTATTGTGCCCCAAATCAGTATATGCCAGCATGCTTTAGCAGGTGAACAAGCGAGTCTTGTTCATGAAGAATTTGGGGATAACTGATCAGGTGGAGAAAATTAAGAGATAGAGAAGGGTGTGTATCTTAAAGTGGTTTCAAATGGAAGAAATGAATCTCCTCATGAAAACTTACGCTGTTCATCTTATTGCCTCTTTTCTCTTTTGACTACTATCTCTCTGTCTTATTTCATGCCACACCATATGCTTTAGCTCGCTGTTAACTCACACTGAGGTCCATTTGTCTTCAAGAAAAAACAGAAAAACTCACCTCTTCCACAAAACACTAAAACTCTATTGGCCACTCCATTCTCATGTATGGTCTGTCTGTTTGTCCTTCTGCATTTAAATTGTAAGCCTATTGGGGGACATGACTGACACTCTACCATGCCTTGTAGTTCTTTGGTACTACACAAATAGTCATATCGTTAAAACTTCAGGTTAGCACTTCAGGAACATTTGAAATTTAAAATCTGTGTAGTCTCCTGTTGATGCTGAAATTTGTATATTTACTTTTGTTATTCGCATTTTGATTACAATAACTTCCCATTTTCAATTTTTCTGCTTCAGACGCATTTGTAGTTTGTTTAGAATTTAACTCTTTGAATATACACAATCTCCTGTCATATTTTTAATTGATGTTTTATATTTAAAAAAATACATAAAAAACTAGTAGGCTTTGAACATTTGTTACAGCTTATCTACAAGCAGAATTGTATATTGACTACATCAACTAAATACGGTATATTTCTATAGCCCAGAGATACCTATAGGGTAGTAGAAAAGAAAAATAAGAATGATTGCTTGTGCAACTGCAGTTTGTTTATTTGTGTGGACAAATGGGAAGACATTTGATATTCAAATCACAAGTACAATTTACATATTGATCATTTAAATTAGCAGCTTCATTAAACTGAATTATTATGCAATATATCGATTGATTGATATGTCATTATTAAAACAAAGCGATAGAAAACTTATTCAACAAAATTGGTATCATTCATACTGTCTTGCTGAAATGAGCTTGATTTTTTTTCTCTTTTAATGTGTTTTTGTCCAGTCAAAATTCTTCCAGGACAACCATCACTTAAGTCTGTACCTATTATATTGGATATGTATTAGATTCATGTGGAGCAACTGGTTACTCTTATGAGCATGTTGTCTTACTTTGAAAGACTCAAGTTATTTAGTATTCTTTGCCCTTATACTGGGATTTCTAGATTTGGGTTCAGAGTTCTTTCATATTGTTTTATTTATTTGGGGAACACTCCTCACACAATTCTAAATCTCAAAGTATACATTAAACCTAAAAGCATGATTTAAACCTTTTAGGATCAGAGACCTGCTCTGCATTAGCCCTGCATGGTCCACTGAGTTGACTCTTAGTTTTTAATCTTAATTTAATTTAAACTGACTGCAAAAGAATTTGTTCATATGAAGAGCGTTATGGTACAATAAAGTTAAAAAAGAATTAAGTAAATATAAGAATATATGTAGTATATATATTTTGTGTGTAAAGTGTACATAGATATAGATCTATGTAAACTCCAATTTTTAGTTTACACCACATGAGAGTTTGTATGAATTTGACTTTACAGAGTACTTTTATGGTCAAAACCTCTTGACTTCTACTGTCATCAGTAGTGTTTCGTACTAACACCAAAGGGAGATATGTGATCAGTTTCCTCAGAAGAGTTTGTCATGTTGAAATAAGGCACACCAAATAGATTGCTGTTTTAAGTGGACAATAAAATGTGCAGCTGCCCGATAAATAAAAAATGATTTTGCCTTCTATCTGCAGTATTAATTACAAAATTAGCTTTAAAGCCAAAGAACAAAGATATTATTTTATTTTAACAGAATAAAGCATTTTTCTTTTGGATTAAAACAATTCTAATTTAACTAATATGTGTATATGTAACTTAGTCGTAACTTAGAAGGGAACCAGGCCCTAATTTATACCAGCATAAATCAACAGTTGAACTCCTGTGAAGTCACTTGAACTACACTGTGTTTACACCAGTGTAAGTAAAAAGAGAATCATGTCCTTAGTTATTATAGTAGGCCCAAAATCTGCAAATTCAAAAGGAATTAATTTTTTGGACTTCTGAAAACTTGTATAGTCATTCTAACCTGGAAGAAAGTGGTGTTAGTAGCATGTCATTCTTCTAGTGACAGGTTAAATTTTCTAGAAAAAAAGTATTTTTATATATTATTATACAGATATAAAGTTACATATATCACTATAACAAGCATTCCTGAAAGCTGTTTGTTTTTTGTTTACTTTAATTTAAAAATAAACATCACATGATACATCTAATACATGCTACTCTGTTCTAACATGTTCTCTGATCTAAGGCTATATAGTTTGCATTGGGCTATGGTTAACCTGTTATGATGATAAGATTTGTATAACATGCTTTACTTCATAATATGGAGATACAATAAGGGTGCATTGGATCTTATGTGTTTATAAGTTTAAACTGCATAGGTATGTTTGATTTTTTTTTTGTGCACCATAAAATTATTTAACAGGAAGGTTATCAAGTTTGTAATAATTGCGATAATCATTTAGTACATTGTCTTTTTTCATGTAATTGCTCTGGACACTATTTTTGAAATCTGTTCTTCCATGTGTGATAGAGGATCTTACAGCTGAAAAACAGGTGAATCATTTATATTTTGGAGTGGAGAATAATTGAACAACTTCAGTAACAGTAAATGTTTTAAGAAATAGATTGTAGTGTGAAGATTGGGGTACTGAAGTTTACTGAAATTGTGAGCAAGTATTTTAAGGAGAGCTGTTAGCGACCTCTATCTTTAGTTAGCCTAGCACTTTTTCTTTTGTAAAAGATTCTTGTGACCTTTTTTTTGAGAAACTCTGTCTCCATTGTTTGCAGCAGGCTTTTAAAATTTGGCAGTTTGAAAGCCCTCAGTAACTACCTGTACAGTGATTACTGATCAATAATATAACTTGCATGCAGTCATACAAATCATTGGTGTGTCTACTTCAAGAGTATGTCTGTATGTCTTTACAACACTTATTTCCCAGTCTTCAGAAACTCTCTGTCTAGGGCCTGCACAGATACATAATGCAAGTCTCATTCACTGTTAGATACTGACTGCAGTGAGATATATACCCCTATAATTATTAATATGTGAGTTTGTGCAAAGAGTTACTGCACAAGAAGGGTATTTATAATAGTTTTAGGTAGGACGAGTCTGAACTCCAGCATGACCCAAGGAGACAGTTTCATTTTTCTTTTTATTCTCTTTCAAGGAAGGTTTCTGAATAAGATTTAATAAACCAGTTACTTGGTAATCTGTAGTAAGAGAGAGAGCTTATAAATAATGTCTCCAGTTTCTAATAACACTAATTACAATTAGAATTTAAGGATTTCTTGTTCCCAGTCCAGACTACTAGACCACATTGCCTCTTTCACATTAACACTACCTATCTTAAAAGGACATATATAAATTATGAAAGGATAGTCAAAATCAGAATCAGAGCCAGCCACATAATTAGTAGTCAGTGGCCATTTTCCATAATCTTGTATTTTATATACCCATCTAATTGTTCTCTGAATATTAGTGGTAGTAAACCTAAAGGATCTTTCATTTTGGTTCTCCAAGTCCTGGAAACTGGGAAGCATGATTAGGTAAATTAGTTACTGTATCACCTTTGAAATTAAGCATCTTTCCTCCTCTTCTGCCTCTTCTTACACAAAGAAGGATGAGTAGATGTAGAGCCCTGCAAATCCGTGGATATCCACTTTATATCCGCATGTGCCCTTTCCCTTTAGCTGGAGAGAGACTTTAGAAGGAAAAATCCCCTTGTTTGACAGTCTCTTAGATGGTATTAAAGATTCTGATAACCATCATTTTCAGGAAAAGAGAAGTTAGTTGAGATGGGCCGGAGGTGGTGGTGGTGTTAAAGTCCAGTTCTGCTTTCTTTAAGACAACACAGATGAACACACACGATAAGGGGGCAGAAAAGAACTGCAAAGATAGAGAATGCATCTTCTATTCCCCATGTTGATTCTAATTGGCAGCTCACTGCTGGAAAAACACAGACACAGCATATTGTCTTGTCGGCCACTCCAAGAACAGGCAAATTTATGCCAGCATCGGGCTGTTTAGGACATTGCTTTTAGCTGCCTTTCTAGTCACAGGTTAAGAGCAGTGATGGGGAAAAAAAAGATATTTTTGGCTAGTTAATGAAACTCCTATTAGATGGAAAAAGGAGAGAAGTAGGGAAAGAAAAGGACACAGAGGGAAGAGGGGGAGACAAAGTCTGACATCCCAGGTGGTGTTTGGGATTTAGCCAGAGCAGGTGGAGGTAGTGGTGTCATCTGGCTCCCTTTCTTTGGTCCTGTCTGATTAGGATGTCTCTCAAGATTAGGACGAAAGAGGTCTGGGATCCTGGAAAATGGTGGGGGTGGCAGCCATGATGATGACAGCTTGCTCCTTCCCCTTCTTTCAGTCAGCCAGTGTCATGGTAGCTAGCTTTTCCATCCAAAGTTTCACTTTTTTTTAAATGACTCCAAAAGAGAGTGATGGGTGGAATAGCCTATTTTCTCATTTTGTCCACCAATTAGGTCTAAGTCTCACTGCACCAATTTTCTTTTATAGATTTCTGGTCCAACACCTCTCTTGTTTACTAGGCATGACCAGTCATTGAATTATATCAATAAGCCTTTTTGCTTAGATTAATTCAGTCTCTCTGTCTGTGATTTGCACTTTCTATCATTAACATTTATTGTTATACGTTATTGTGACATTTAATAAACTTTCTCACAGTTGAGCTCATAATTAAGATAAATTTGTAGGCCCAGTTATCGCAGCAGGTCCTCTACTATGTTCTTCCTTGCCATGCAATCTTCTGTTGAGGACGGGTGGTTTTGTTGGAGCCCCAAGAGTAGCTGGTCTTGCAATTAATAACCCATTGAAATCAATAGGGCAATTCACACCCCTCAAAGCTACTGTTTCAGGCTCTCTGCAGACTCAGGCTGATAGCTCTGAATAGGATATTCTTCACTCATTTTTTCTCCAAGCTCTTCTTCCTAACCACAAGGACTAGAAACTTGGTTTTGTTTTTTGTTTGTTTGTTTGTTTTTTTAAAAAGGTTGAAATAGAATCACATGAGTCCAGGAGAGGGGGCCCTAGATGTGGCCTATCATGCTCTTGGCTTAATCTAGCCCTGTGCTGATTCAATTGGGGATAGTGCCTTAATTGGGGATATAATTATTTTTCCTTCAATTGTGTAAAAGGGCATTATGTTTGGCCATTAATAAGGTTGTCTGTATGACCACGGTGCTGAAAGAATTATTTTAAAACAATCTGCAAGCAAGGCTGAAACAATTTGCCTGGCTACTCTGTACATTAGATATAACCATTTCAAACAATTTCATGAATCTGTGTTGGGGACTAGGGGTGAGATTCTCTGCTAAATTTCTTAGAGGTCTGAACACAACTCTCAGCCTGAGGAAAAGGGGACAAAGTATCTTAGGCCACCGTTGCTCCCTCCCAATCCTGAGCCACTCTGTGGCTTGAAGAGGCCCCCAGCACAATTTGGCCATGAGCGCCTGTCTAAATTATAACAGCCTCCTCAGGTTGCCATATGGGCTGCAGCACTGTTCTGAATCTCCACAGGCTGCCTGCACACACCCTATCAGGCCCCCCACTTATCCCTACTCTGGAGCTTGGGATAAGACCCTCCTCAGAAGACAACTTTATGGTTTTCTTCTTCAGTGTTTGTGCCCGGAGACTCTGGCAGCAACAACGGGGCTTTAGAGCCCCTTTCAGCAGCTCTGGTCCTTTTGCTCACCCCAAAGGATATAGAATAAGGGTGAGGATTCTACCTAAAGTTACTAGTAAAGAATTCAACTCTGAACACTTTATTCAGGTAAAAACACAATGGGAGTTCAGGATTGGGCCCAAAGTGGCTACTTCACTACCTCCTCTAGAAAATCAGATTTTGAGAAGTATCTTTTTTCTACACTGCCCAGGTGAATAGTATTAAAAACATATTAGAGAGAGCTGTTAAAAGCAATTTCACTGGTACAGCTGATGTACAAGTGTAGATGTAGTCAAAGTTGCCCTGGTTTTGGAGCCAGGTGTCCTAAGTGTAGGTTCTGGTCCCATCTGTTGCTGCTACACTCTATTTGCATCTTTTCAAAGATCAGTGAGAGGCCAAGTTAATTGTTCTTTCTTTTAGATGTTGTCTACAACTTGATTTAATTTAGATTTTGATTGCCCTTAGTACACAAAGTTTTAAGTGACTTATGATCAGTCTTATTTTTGGTTTTGTTTATTACATTTTATTTATTTCAAGAAAAAAAAAAAAAGGAGGAGCAGAACTGAAAATTCTAAAAGGTTTGCATGTTTAAATTATATGGCCATCATCTTCTGTTAATTTGTCTCTTTAGCTATTCAGGAGGAGGCAAAAAGTGGCGCAAGTCTTCATTGGAATAATAACGTGCATAAATACAGCTGTTGACTAAAAGTGTTTCGCTTTCCTTGTATGATTTTGATGCAAAAAACTTGGCACTTACCTGACACTCAATTTACACTTGCATAAATAAAACATTTTGCTTTCTGAACAGCAAATTGAATCCATTACCAGATTCTTATATGAGAGAACATGGCCTGATTAGAATGATTTTATTCATGCATCTTTCTCATAATATTAGAAATAAAAAAATCTCACGCAATGGGGGAAATATACCATGAAATATTACTTTTGCTGAAGAAAAAAGCAAGGCCTGTTTTAAAAGAATTTTTTCATCTTTGGTCCTGATGGAAATTCGTTCCTTGGTCTAAATGACAAAAATGTAGCAAGTAAAATTTCCATTTTCAAGGGGAAAAAAGTATAAGCCATCTTGAAAAATCATTTTAATTTTAATATGCAAATGTTAAGTGAGACTATAATAAGTGTTAAGTGTAACACGTGACATTAGAAAACACTGCCTGGGAAGCAAATGGTTCTGAATGAAGTTTGTTGTTATTAATGTGTTATTTTATTTATCATCTGTTTCCCACCATTTCAGAAAACGGTCCGACAAAGTCTTTGAGAAAACTCTGACTTTTAATATATCTCAGAGGGTGTTTTACAATGAAATAATGATTAAAATGGGGATCTTAAATATAGCATGTTCTCCTGAACAAAATTGTATGGCTGAGGTTAAGGGATAGGAAATAGAGTTTTTAGTACCTTGTTGTACTCCCATGAGGAGGACCCCTTTCAGATGCATAGGTGTAACACTGCCATGGGGGGAAATTAGGGGTCTGAAAATGTGCTAAATAACACAGTAAATTTAGAATTGTTTCCATTATCTTATAAATGGACATTTAAATAAAGCAATTCAGTTATGAGCATATTACCTTATGCAGAATTTTACAATTGTTTTTCTCCAATAGAAAGTACAGGGACAAGCTCTCTAGCCCTATTATATTATGTATTTTTTTTTTTTTGATGGCACAGCAGTTGGAAGAAATAATGGTCTTTTTCTTTGAATATATTTTCTTCAAAGATTTGCTTTACGTTTTCTACACGTTAGTGTGAGAGTGGTTGGAAGAGATTTTACATTTCATTGATTGTTACTTGCTGGTAACCCATTTCCATTTTTTTTTCCACTAGTGATTTAAAGTAGAATTTGGTCTATTGTAGACATTATTATACTATGTTTCAGTAAGATATAAAATGAAGCAATATCAATACAAAAGAAGTGGTGGTGTTCAAAATTACATTTTTTCCCTTTGCTAGGATCTATTGAGCTAACAAAAGGTCTGTTTTTGCTTATATAGTTTTTTTTAAATGTGGCCTTTAAATTCAAAAGCAGACTGGACCAAATTCTGTTTATATTTAAGTTTCAGTGATTTATTTGGATGTTTGCACTTTGGCTGTCACTACTTTTAAAAAGCTTGTAACATTTTCTTTATTAATAACATTGTTATAAAATATGAATGTCTATAAAATATTTATAAGACTGTAAGCAAAATAAACAGGATTAGACAATTTATTTAGTTTAAAATGAAACCTTAGGTCAAAACATCATAATTTTTGAAGCTGCTGAAAGACACTCTTTCTTCAGCATTTTCTTTCAGCTACATCAGTCCTGAAGGAGAGGGTTGTCTTGCTTGGGCAGTAAAGTCAGAAGAAAAATTAGTTGTGATTTTGTCATCATTAGTATATTACAAAACTCAACTATATGATTTATTTTTTCTGTTTCCAGAAGGCAGGCAGGCTGGCTTTAGGTCCTGCCTCCAGGGCACATTATTAATGTCTCCTCACCCTGTTTCAGTGCAGGGCTTTTAACCACCCCATCACATAGTTCACATCTCTGCTATAAGACTTTCATCCAGAGTATATATTTCTTTGCCCCATCTAGTTTTAAGCCTTAACAGTGATAGGGCTTCCACAGTCTCCCTAAGACTCAACTTAATATATCTCACTGTTAGGAAATATTTTCTAATATTTGGCTTAACTTTTACCTTTCTTAATTGTATCCATTCTATCTAGTTATCATCTGCATTACCCTACATAATTCCTTTTTCTCCTTTGCCCCCTTCAAATATTTGTAGACTGTTATCATGTTGCCCTTATTTGTTGCTTAGTCAAGTTAAATGTATTAGCATCTTTACTCTTTCCTCATAAATGAATCCCTCCATCCCCCTTATTTTATTATTGAGTATTTCTGATATTTTGATTTGTGAATGTCTATCTGGTAACGTAGTACGCAGAACTGCATAAACTATTCTAGATGCTTCATGATGCGATGCCTTTCCATATGCATCCCAAATCACGCTGACTTATTTTATTTTATTTAGGAAAGCCTTACGGCATTACAAATCCCTTTCTATTTTCTGTCTGCTATCATCCACTAGGTCTTTGTTGACATTACTGCTTCTCAGGTTTTCCTGTTCCTCCCCATAATATATGTGTATTTTTGGCCATTTAACATTTCATAGGCTTTGTGAGATCTAAATGTCATTTTCTAAGCCAACAGACATATACAAAGCAAGATCCTTGATGTCTTCTAAGAAACTACAAAACTGCTGATGGTTCAGTGCTTTGTTTAAATATAGTTGACAGTTTTAAGTAGTTATGACCTCATCAAATTTCAATTTATTTGCTCACAAAGCCTGCTGATGGATAACTCAGTGAAAAAACTGCACATCTGGGACTCATAATTTTTCACGAGTGTAAGCAAGGTCTGAATGAACTCTCCCCTGCTGAACTAGCTGGGGGCGGGAGGAGGCAAAAGGCTTCAGCGCCATACTGTGGGGGGAGGTGTGGGGAAGCAAGAAGGGAGAGGCAAAGGACACTGCTCAACGTACTCTGGGGTTGTGTTTTGCTCTTGGTTTTTTGTGTTTATGAATCCTGCTTGTGCTGTTTTCCCAAACTAGTGTTGAGTTACTTCATTCCTTTTATTAATAGGTCTTCTTTCTTCAGGGGGTGGTGTGTAATTTTCCAGGTGACTGGGTGGGGCCTTGAGCTGCTTCTGTTGTATTGTTGGAAAGGAACTCCTAGGTATTGAACCCAGTCCTGATTGCTGCCAACTCCATCTGGCAGAAGAGTTACTCAAGAATACAGTGTCCAGTATCTTTCCCCATCAATTAAATAGCTCCATAAGTTGTAATAGAGGATAATTTCCTCAGAGGAATCTGCAGTTGTGATCAAAATGACTTCAAAGAATCAAAAATATATTTTTGCTTGAAGCAAGTCTTCCTTCACAACTAAATTAGTTTCTGCAATAATGAACGTTGCCAGTTGTTGGATATCACTATCTGTGGATTTGGCAGTTGCCAGTGAGCTTGAACGCCACTTAAAGCTTTCTCTGCTGAAAGCATAAAGTATTAAACAGAGCAGATGTAATAGCTTCAGTGGCTTCCCAGTTTCCCTGTTCCATAGCCCTGTTCACATTCAAGACCTTCAGCCATTTGATATGGTTCCACATGGGGAATTATTAGTTAGATTGGGAAAGATGGGGATTAATATGAAAATCGGAAGGTGGTTAAGGAATTAGTTAAAGGGGAGACTACAACGGGTCATACTGAAAGGTGAACTGTCAGGCTGGAGGGAGGTTACAAGTGGAGTTTCTCAGGGATCGGTCTTGGGACCATTCTTATTTAACCTTTTTATTACTGACCTTGGCACAAAAAATGGTAATGTGCTAGTAAAGTTTGTGGATGACACAAAGTTGGGAGATAATATTGCCAATAAAGAGAAGGAATGGGATATACAAGAGGATCTGGATGACCTTGTAAACTGGAGTAATAGAAATAAGATGAAATTTAATAGTGGAAAGTGCAAAGTCATGCATTTAGGGACTAATAACAAGAGTTTTTGCTATAAGCGGGGGATGAATCAGTTGGAAGTGACAGAGGATGAGAAGGACCTGGGCATATTGGCTGATTACAGGATGCTTATGATGTGATATGGCCATGAAAAAAGCTAATGCAGTCCTAGGATGCATCAGGCAAGGTATTTCCATTAGAGAAAGGGAGGTGTTAGTATAGTTATACAAGGTGCTGGTGAGACCTCATCTGGAATATTGTGTGCAGTTCTGGTCCCCCACATTTAAGAAAGATGAATTCAAGTTGGAACAGGTGCAGAGAAGGGCTACTAGGATGAGCCGAGGAATGGAAAACCTGTCTTATAAGAAGAAACTCAAAGAGCTTGCCTTGTTTGGCCTAACCAAAAGAAGGTTATGGGGAGATATGATTGCTCTCTATAAATACATCAGAGGGATAAATACAAGTGAGGGAGAGGAATTATATAAGAACTAATGGATATAAACTGGCCATCAAGAAATTTAGACTTGAAATTAGATGTAGGTTTCTAACCATCAGAGGAGTGAAGTTCTGAAGCAGCCTTCCAAGGGGAGTAGTGGGGGCAAAAAACCTAGCTGGCTTCAAGACTGAGCTTGATAAATTTATGGGGGGGATGGTATGATGGGACAACCTAATTTGGCAATTAACTGATCTTTGACTACTAGTGCCCAGTGGCCTGCGCTGGATGTTAGATGGGCTGGGTTCTGAGTTACTACAGAGAATTCTTTCTTGGATGTCTGGCTGGTGAGTCTTGCCCACATGCTCAGGGGTTAGCTGATTGCCATATTTGGGGTTGGGAAGGAATTTCCCCCCCAGGGCAGATTGGCAGAGGCCCGGGGGGTTTTTCACCTTCCTCTGTAACGTGGGCATGGGTCACTTGCTGGCAGAGTCTCTGTATCTTGAAGTTTTTAAACCATGATTTGAGGACTTCAATAACTCAGTAATAGGTTAGGGGTCTATTACAGAAGTGGGTAGGTGAGGTTCTGTGGCCTGTGTTGTACAGGAGATCAGACTAGATGATCATATTGGTCCCCTCTGACTGTAAAGTCTATAAGTCTATAAGCCAGTCTCTATCCACTCCTTAAATTCTTAGGCAAACATCTTCTGTCCTGTCCCCGTTTATAACTGTTCATTGGATGCTGCTGGATGCTTAGCATTTTTGAAAATCAGGCCACTTACTTTGATGCCTAATTATGGATTTAAGAGACCTATTTTAAGCATCAATTTAAAAAAAATCTTGGACTTAAGTTTTAGTTGTCTAAAATGTTATGTGTATAAATGTATGTATAAAAATGTATGCATATAGAATTCATGTGCTTATATTTTACACATAGGAAATTATTCAGGAGTTAGGGGTCTGTGAGAAAGGAGGCTTCTTAAGATCTGCAGGAGGGCCAAGAGACGAGTTCCCATGCGACACAATTTAGGCAATGCACAGAAAAGATTATTCTCCTGTAGACCTAGGAGAGCATCTCCCCTTTTGTGGACTTCTCAAGATTCAGGAAACAAACTCTAGGAATAGATGCTTGCTTAAAGCTTAGCCATTGAAATGCTGAATTGTGTAACTGGCTGAACTTTAAGACAGAGATAGCATTCATCAAAAGGACTATCAGCTTTCCATAGGTGACTTGTCTTGCAAAATATGTTGTACAAACCATCATTTTGAAAGTAATGCAAATCAGTTACACATCATAATATAAAATATTTATACAAACAACATATTAATCTGAGAAAATTATAGAACAGACATCAGTGCAAATAGAAATGGTTATGTCTAACAATGTTCATTATCAAAATCAACATTATTAATACACTGTAAAAGTCATTTATACCATACATTTTGTTACAGTCTAGTAATGAATAAGTTTTAAATCTCAAAAATCGGGAATTTGTTTGTTAGAAGGATCAAAAAATAAACACAAGTCAGACTCACAAGAAGTCTGAAAGGCCCAGTTAAAAATGTTTATAACTGTTTAAGTTGTGGTGGATACAGTGTTATTCATACATAAAAAGATGTTTAATCCCTGTTTAAATGCAACTTTCAAAGTTGATCCACTCTGGCATCCTGCTTTGAAAAAATGGGGTCTGATCCTTCATTTACTTCAATGGGAACTAGTGATTTCAGTACCTTGCATAATAGTCCTTGTCCGACAGTCTCAGTTAGTACTTATATTTAAACAGCATCTGTTTTAAAGTTGTTTAAAATGTTTATATATAGAATACACCTCGCTATAGACAGAAGTTGGAACATTGCCTGGCACTGGAATAACTAAGGTTGTTGCTCCTATTGATCAAAAGCTTATTGCAGTTAAAAAAAATAGAAAAACAATAACTACTTTACTTTCCCTTGTGTTAAAACCCCCCACAAAACCATCACCATCACTAACAAAAAAATTGATGCCTCCTTGAAATCCTTTTAAATTCTGCATGATGCTGTGTTACATCACTGAGAACATATCTGCTCTGTTTGGCTGGCAGAAAGGGAAACATTAATGAAACTGTACCAGGACATTTACTATCACACTCTCATCTCTTCCTGCAACTATTTGGCAATGTTAAACACGTAAGCTAGAACTCTCCCCTCAGAGCCATGTGGCATTTTGCTCTGCTACATATGGAGATTTTTCATTGATGTGACCAGGAAAGGATTCATAGATTCCAAGGCCAGAAGGGACCATTGTGATCATCTAGTCTATCTTCCTATATAACACAGGGCATAGAACTTCACCAAAATAATCTTTAGAATGTATCTTTTAGAAGAACATTGAATCTTGGTTTTAAAATTGTCAGTGATGGAGAATCCACCACAACCAGTGGTAAGTTGTTCCAGTGGTTAATTACTCTCACAGTTAAAACTTTACATCTTACTTCCACTCTGAGTTTTTCTAGTCTCAGCTTTCAGTCATTGGATCACATTGTACCTTTCTTTGCTAGATTGAAGAGCCCATTGTTAAATATTTATTCCCCATGTAGGTACTTATGGAGTATAATCAAATCATTCCGTACCTTCTCTTTGTTAAGCTAAATAGATTGAGCTCCTTGAATCTATCACTGTAAGGCATGTTTTCTAATCCTTTAATCATTCTCATGGCTCTTCTCTGAACCCTCTCCCATTTATCTACATTCTTCTTGAATTGTGGACACCATAACTCAACACAGAATTCCAGCAGCGCTTGCACCAGTGCCAAATACAAAGGTAAAATAATCTTTCTACTCTTACTCGAGATTCCCCTTTTATGCATCCAAGAATCGCATTAGCCCTTTTGGCCAGAGTGTCATATTGGGTGCTTGTATTCAGCTGATTATCCACTGTGACCCCCAAATCTTTTTCCGAGCCAATGCTTCCCAGGATAGAGTCCCCCGTTGTGTAAGTACGGCCTGCATTCTTTGTTCATAGATGTATGCATTTACATTTAGCCATATTAAAATGCATATTGTTTGCTTTTGCCGATCTTACCATCTGATTCTGATCACTTTGTATCAGTGCTTGTCTTCTTCATTATTTACCACTTCACCAAGTTGTGTGTCATCTGTAAACTGTATGCAAATTGTTATGTTTTCTTCCTAGGCATTAATAAAAATATTAAATAGTGTAGTGCCAAGAACTGATCCCAACAGGACCCCAGTCGACACACCTGTTCAATGATGATTCTCTGTTTGCAATTACATTTTGAGATTTATCAGATAGCCAGCTTTTAATCCATTTAATGTATGTCATGTTAATTTTATATCTTTCTAGTTTTTTAATCAAAATGTCATGCAGTACCAAGTCAAATGCCTTACAGAAATATAAGTATATTATTAAATCAACACTATTACCTTTATCAGCCAAACTTGTAATCGTTATTTTGACAGGATCTATTTTCCAGAAACCCATGGTGATTGGCATTAATTATATTATCCTCCTTCAATTATTTATTGATTGAGTCCTATATTAGCTGCTCCATCATCTTGCCCAGGATTGATGTCAGGCTTACAGTCCTATAATTACCCACGTGTTCTCGTTTCCCTTTTTAAATATTGGCACAACATATTCCAATGTTCTGAAACTTCCCTGGTCTTTCAAGACTTATTGAAAATCAACACTAACAGTCCAACAAGCTACTCAACCAGGTCTTTGAAAACTCTTGAGTGCAAGTTATCCAGATCTGCTGATTTTAAAAGGTCTAATTTGAGTAGCTACTGTTTAACATACTCCTGACATACTACTAAGGAGAGCAGATGTGCTTGGTAGTTCTGAAAGGAAAATTTCTGTGAACTTGTATAGCCTTCAACACTAATTGTACTAATTTTCAACTCAGGGAAAAAGTCATAAACTTGAGGAAAATCATCCTCATTGGTACGTGCAGAATGTTTCCATAGATATATAACTTGGAGCAGCTTCTTTAGTATTTCACTGAATACAGCCAACAAAAGAAATGTCTTCTAAATCATCCCCAAGAACAGTGCATGAAATAAGAGGTTTTACCTCCCCATTTTTTATATTAAAAGTACTCTCATTTGTCAAGCATGGTGTAGTTGAATGCAGCTAAAATTGGTTTTGATAAGCCATCTTTCATTGTTAAATTAGTCACAATCTTCTTTTGGTTCTTCCTGCTGCTCCAGGGAGGAAGTAAACTATGCCAAGTTGACACCCGGTGCAGCATATGTTCCCTGAGTGCCAGTGAAGCTGCACCATTGGGCATGTTGGGGAGCAAGCGCTCCCCTTATTGCCCCCTCCCACCCACCTATGCAGGGGAGGGAATGAAGAGCCTGTTTCCCATTCTGCACTGCTATCCTGATATGATTAGCCAGCATAGGTTTTTAAGGGGCTACCTTATTGTCCCTGCATTGCTTCACTAGCCAGGCCAGTGTTCATGCCTCTTTGTTTTGATATTGAGGATCATTTTGAATGGCTTGTTGTAGTTTGTGAATTTACTTATATTTTCTAAGGTATTTTAAAGGGGAAATAATCCCAATATGAGGCTAGTTACAACCATTTCAAAAATCACCATGTGACAGAATTTTCCAGTTTCAAATATCTTCATTGGACCCCTCCTTAAAACATACTAAAGCAGTTTGAGGTATGAAATTAATGTATGAAATAATTTGCTGAGTTGTTTGTATAAATATTGGCTAAGTTGCAACCTTTTTTGTCTGACTACTTTTTAGATTTTTAAAAAGATAATGTTTGAAATGGCAACTTTAAATGTTGTTATAAGTGTAAGAGTTACAATGACACACTGTTACTGACAACATAAAAAATGGAACTGAAAAAGCCTAACAGGTATATTTATAAAACCTCTGGTTTTTAAAAAAAGAAGCTAAACAATTGTAGTGTCTTGTCATTTTAAAATACCTCTGTGATTTCAGTGTCTGTTTTTGTAATATTTTATTTTTATATAGTTCTTGTGCCATCATTCCAATTTAAGGAAAGTCAAATTTCATTTAATCAGTTTTAATATTGCTTGACACAAAATATATGTTCATGAGCATAATTTTGCCAGTCTTAGGACCTGGATCGATCTTTCTGATGTAAATGTATTTACTTTGCAGCTGGACAGTTCTGTTTCCTGGGCTGATACAGAATCATAGAAATGTAGGGCTGGAAGGGACCTTGACAAGTCATCAGGTCCAGCTCTTTGAGCTGAAGCAGGACCGTGTAAACCTAGACCATCCCTAGCAGGTGTTTGTCCATCCTGTTCTTCAAAACCTCCAATGATAGTGATTCCACAACCTCCCTTGGAAGCCTATTGGAGAATTTAACTACCCTTATAGTTAGAAAGCTTTTGCCAACATCTAACCTAAATCCCCTTTGCTGCAGATTAAGCCCATTATTCTTGTCATCACTTCAGTGGATATGGAGAACAACTGATCATTCTTCTCTTTATAACAGGCCTTCACATATTGGTAAGTTTAAGATTTTTGTCACAGGTATTTTTAGTAAAAGTCACAGACAGGCTGCGGGCAATGAACAAAAATTCACAGAATCCCATGACTTGTTCCTGACTTTTACTAAAAATATGGGGGGGACTAACAGTTGGGGGTGCCAGCCTCCAGCTCCGGATCCAGCCTCCTGGCTGCTGCTCCAGCCCTGTGGTGGTGTCAGACAGCTGCTCTAGCCTGGCCACTCTGGTGGGTGCTGAATCCAAAGAAGTCACAGAGGTCTGGTAAAGTCACGGAATCTGTGACCTCTGTGACAAAATCTTATCTTTACATATTCGGAAGACTGTTATCAGGTTCCCCCTTAGTCTTCTTTTCTCAAGACTAAACATGCCTAGTTTTTTTTAACCTTTTCTCTAGGTCAGATTTTCTAAAACTTTTATAATTTTTGTTGCTCTCCTCTAGATTCTCTCCAATTTGTTCACATCTTTCTTAAAATGTGGCAGCCAGAATTGGACACAGTGCTCCACCTGAGGCCTCAGCAGCACTGAGTAGAGCAGGACAATTACTCCCATGTCTTACATGTGACACTCTTGTTTTTACACCCCAGAATATTAGCTTTTTTTTGCAACTGCATCACATAGTTAACACATATTCCGTTTGTGATTCTTTTCCATATTCTTGCATATTCTTTTCCAGCAGTATTACCTGTTATTCCCAATTTTGTAGTTGTGCATTTGATTTTTCCTTCTGAAGTGTAGTACTTTGCACTTGTCTTTACTGAATTTCATCTTGTTGAATTCAGACCAATTCTCCAATTTATCAGTGTTTTTTTGAATTTTAATCCTGTCCTCCAAAATGTTTGCAACTCCACCCAGCTTGATATCATTCACAGATTTTATTAGCATACTCTCCACTTCATTATCTAAGCCATTCATTAAAATATAGATAATACTGGACCCACGGCTGACCCTTGTGAGACCACACTGGATATGTCCTCCCAGTTTGTCAGTGAACCATTCATAACTACTTTTTGAGTACAGTCTTTCAACCAGTTTTGCACCTGTCTCATAGTAATTTCATGTATACCACATTTACCTAGTTAGCTTATGAGAACATCATGCTGCTTTTTTGTATGCAGTGCTGGTCCCAGGATATTAGAGAAACAAGGTGGGTGTGGTATCTTTTATTGGACCAACTTCTGCTGGTGAGAAAGACAAGCTTTCGAAATACACAGAGCTCTTCCTTAGGTCTGAGAAAGGTACTGTACTTAGAGAGTCAGAGCTAAATACAAGATTGAAAAGATGCTAAACTATCTGGTCTATCTTGTATTTAGCTATGATACTGTAAGTATCTTTCCCAGAGCTGAGGAGGAGTACTGTGTAGCTTGAAAGCTTCTCTCTCTCCCTAACAGAAGTTGGTCCAATAAAAGATACCTCATCCACCTTGTCTTTCTAATGGTGGTTTTTTTGACATAGGAAGATTGGATAAGTAACACCAGACTAGAAGGGTTCTGTTTAATGTACAGTGTGCTGTCAATTTAATGTATTTGATGGAGTGACTTTTTAACCTGTTATGTTGAAGGCACAAATACACACATGTGCAATTTAGTGATATTTATATAAGGCAGACATAAGATATTTCTTACAGGAATATTCTCTGTGTTGCTACTTGCAGCAACTCTTTATACGGTAGTAATTGAAGGTTGTTTGGGCAGGCATAAGACATCAGTAAAAGGCAAAATTGTGTTTTCAGGCATCCAGAATTCATTGTCTTGAGCGCACTATAATATCTTGATTTGAATCCTTTATATAGGATTTATATAGGATAAATTTTCTTACCTTAATTATGAAACACTTGGCTTTAATGATAAAAATAACACTAATATCCAGTTATTGTTAGATATCTGTACTTATGAGTGACTAAAAAGTTAATAGTAAAGAGTACATTTCCAGAGCTGTGCGCAAGGATTAACTGCATGATTCCTACTAACAATAGTGGGATTCATATAGGGGAAAACTCTGCATATGCATTGCTTTGAAAATGTACATCTAAATTACTCTGATTTGAGGAAAAGCAAAAGTACGTTAGAGATGTCCAGTGCTAGCTTCAATATAGTAGTTAGATATTTTTTCCCCACCTTACTTTTTGGAGCAGGAGATTGGGTTCAAATGGCTCACTTTGTGTGCATTCTGTCCTGTTCTAGAGAAAAACATCTATTCCGCAACTGGAAATCACTCAAAAATAAATTTAATTTCTGGAATAGCAGATTCTTGTATTAGTTATGTGACATTACAATGTTAATGTATATTTTATGTAAGTTTAGTGGAAAGCTAAACATAAACTGTGCACGAAATACTATATATAAGCATTAGCATTTGTCCTCCTGTAACTCCCAAATGGCTTTGTTTTTAAATAAAGTTTGCAAGTTTAAAATTAGTTCAGAATGTAATTATTTTGGGGAAAATTATTTAAAATTGAGCAGATTAATTGGTATAAAATATTTTTATTACTCCATGTTTTCCACTAAATATTTATATTGTTACTAAAAGCTCTGGTTTCCTAACCTATTACTCTGCCTTTGGTGCTTAACTTAAGGATTCCACATAATTTACACAAGTGAGGTGAGCTATGTGGCTCTCTATTGTAAATTACATAAAACCAGAATCCAACTCTTTGAATTCTGGTACATTGTGAATAGATTAGTAGTTACTGACCTGATTGAAAGTGTTAGGTGCCTCACAGGATTGAAACCTATTTAAAGAAGACCGTGTACGTATTCTGGCAAAGGAGCATGAACCAATCTAAAACAAATTAGTCAAATGAAGCAACTGAAACATATTTTCCTTTTTTAGAGAAACAAGCAAATGGAAACTGAATTTGTCAAAATCTGTCTACCTTAGGCAGCTTTAACTTGCATTATCCTCATTTACACAAGATAATACTAGGAGAATTCCTCTTGAATTCTCATGAAATCACCAAGCAAAACCTGGGAACATAAGGCAATAATCGCTCAGAGTAACAAAGAGGTAGCAATCCACTTTTAATAGAAAAGTAAATTTTATTATTAAAGAACACATATTTTGATGTAATTGATGGTTATATGGTCCTTTCCTGAAATTTCCCGGTGTTGCCATTCTTTCTGAGAAAGTACATTAATGTAATCGTTATAAAATGAATGTAAATTTCAAAAATAAAATATATTAATAAACCAATACTTGATTACTATGCTGACTTCCTGAATCAGTTTATACAGTTCCTGTATCAATTCAGCAGAAATGAGAAATGGGAACTTAATTGCCCTTTATTTCTGACTCACTCTTTTTCCTGAGGTCTCTACTGAAAGGCTCTTTTCTCTTTATTCCTTCCATCTTTTTGAAAGATGACATATAGAAATAGTGTCAAAGGCAAAGAATTAAAGACCATGTATTTTTTTCATAATATTTTATTTATTTGTATTACGGTAGTGCGTAGGAAGCCCAGTCAAGGATCAGGGCCCCATTATACTAGGTGTTGTACAGACATTTAACAAGGAAGACAGTCCCTTCTGTAACAAGCTCACAAGCTACATAAGATTTAATATAAATACAAATTATATATACTTAAAAAAGTAGAAATTGCACATACTCTTCTTTTGTTGGCTTTACTGTTTTTAACAAGAAACCAGTAAGACCCAGAAGTAGTTATCCTTAGTCTCGTGAGAGGTAGGATGAGATCCATAAACTCTTGGCACTTTTTGGATTTATATTTTCAACAAAATTCCATCATAGCAATATTCCATTGCATATTTCTGTAGGTGTGCTTCTGTGAAGATGATATGTCAGTCAAATTCTGCTGAAAGGACTCTAGTGCAGTAATATGATTTCTCTTATACATGGGCATCCACTGGTCTGGACATAACTAAGAAGCAGCACACAGAAAAACTGTTAAAAGGGAGGGAAGAAATACCAAATATAAGACCACATAAATCCCTCAAGGAGAAATGAAAATGAAAACTACTTTATTAATTTACTTTGTGTAATTTTTAGTTGCTTGCTCTAGATCAAGGACAGTTCAAGGACCAAAGGTTTCATCAGCTGAGGAGAGAATGTCAGTTTTGTAGTGTTCGATGAAGGTTTTGCAAATCTCAAGCAGCCACATTGCAAATCTCATCATACAAAGCTTTATGCTATTGCAGAAGCCCAGCTCCCTCTATTGAGCTCTCTAGCTGGGTCTGATAAATGGACAGGGCAGGCTGGCTGGCTCTGGGGGCCTCGGCCCTTAAAGGGGCAGGCCACCCTGTCACATGTACATATGCTGCACTTTCCTCCTTTTGTGTTTTCTAGAATTCTCTCTTAATTTTAATTGATTTCCTCCTAAATTGTATCATATGCCAAATAAGTGAATTCAGAATTTAATTTAATTGGTGCTCTGGTTTTTAACATTCCTAAGTAATATGTGATGACTTTTTAAAATCTAAAAATCCATACATAACAGGAGTATCCATTATAGATTCCAAATATTAATTAACAACATTTCTCAAGGAAATAAATGGTAGAGCTTTGTTATTTCGTTTTTCCTTTTCAATCCTGCTAAATGGGCAAATGAGCCAAAAACTGAATGCTGGGCATCTTTATTTGCCTGAAATCGTACTAGCCAATAGAATTAGTGAGGTATATGACATACCCCTTTCTCCATCATTCATTAGAAACTCATAGAATTTTCTAACAGAAGTAACATTATTTTAGATGGGCTGTAACTAATGATGAAGGAACAGAATCTGCTTCTAGTATAAGGGCACTCAGCACCTTTTTTCCTTTTAGACATACAAGAATTCCTTGTAAAGATAGCCTAAGAAAAGAGTCATGGCGAGGTCTGAGAATATTGCAGACCCTTGTGAGAGGAATGAAAGAGACAATAAATAGATATATTGCAAAAATCTGTGTGAGAGACTTACATTGCATAAGTCAACTTCTTGGTGGAGGGATAGTTGGAAAAAACAACTAGAACAACTAGAAGACTGCCATCGATTTACTATGAGGATCCAAAAGAAACAAAAGTAACAAAATGTAACAAAATAAGGTAGGAATTCATCTCTCTTTTTAACTGTTAAGAGCACTTAGAGTCAACAAATAAGGCTTCAATCCTGTATGTCCTGATCACCGTAATCTAGAACATATTAAAAAGTGTTTTGAGGGCTGTGGTGAAAAGAGCCAAGAAATTGGAGTGGAGGGACCTAATCTGGCTTCTCTATGGACTTTGTTGCTCTCCAAAAAAGACTCTGTCTTTGTCCCCTTATTTTTTGTGAGTTGTGCAATGTTAAGCAACTATTGCTTTGCCCTGTATAAAAGCTGTTTAATCTATCCAATAACAAGATACACCCTAGGGGCACTGATAACAGTCTAGAAGAGTTACTGTTGCTGTTCTAAGAGGCAGCTGTGTTGTGCCTAAGTGCTTTCCTTAAAGTGGAGACCTATAGGCAAACTGTTTGTTTTTCTGTTTTTCAGCTGTTCATATTGTGTGTGTGTGAATATGCTATTTATAGCTTTGGCTTTCCTACTGTTGGCTTGCTTCTTTTGTCTTCTTGGCTTTGTGACATCAATGGAAGAAAGAAATTGCTTGAGAAATGGAAGCAATAGCCACCACAAAAGTCAATATACATGAATGGCAGACCCTGTCTGGCACTAGACCTGGAGAAAACCTTTGGTTCAACCATATTTTCAGCTTTTAAAAATAAATATTATGTGACACCATTCTTAAGAGTGGGAGGTGTGGAGGAGCAAGAATTTGATCCAGGTGGAATGGGTCACTTTGGATCCAGGTAAGAACTCTCTTTATAATACA
Source organism: Emydura macquarii macquarii (assembly GCF_026122565.2). NCBI lineage: Eukaryota > Metazoa > Chordata > Testudines > Chelidae > Emydura > Emydura macquarii. The sequence goes on from NW_027132813.1 coordinate 32,379,342, forward strand.
TTTTATGGCAGAAAAAGTATTGAGTGATAGATGAAAAGAAAGATGGACTGTATAGTCTCTCATTTAGTTTTATATAGCAACTCACTGACGACACATCAGCCCAGAACCACAAAGGTACTTAAGCACCTAAGTACCAGTTCTTCTTTGAAAACTTGCATATGGCCATTACATTGTGTGTGCAAGTCTCTGAGAGTTTTCCCAAGCAGTACCCATATGGGTGGCCCCACCCATGGCTGAACTTCTCGTGTTCCAAAACAAGAGTATAAAGGGTAGAGCCTCCCCGTCCCTTTTTCAGTTCCGTCATACGATCTCTGATGGGGGCCAGAGATTATATGTTCCCTATGAACAAAACTTTTCTTCTACTATGTTATACTAGTGGTGCTCCTTTTTGTCACTTGATTCTTTTAAAATCTTTATTTTATTTCAAATATTTTTAGTTCTTGATTGTTTTTCCCAGTCAGGTGTGCCGCCAGGCCCAGCCCAGTATAGGGGAAGCCTATGCCAAGGTCCCCAGGTTTTAAACCGTGCTTGGGCTGTGGAAAGCCTGTGCAGTGACCCTCAATTGCACTGTCTCAAGTGCTTAGGCAAGGATCACATTAGAGATAGGTCTTCTTATGGTTTCGAGACTAGGAAAAGACACTGAGGGAGGAGCATTTGTGTTACACCCTTGTGGAGATTGCCCTTAGATCAGAGTCAGAACCGCTAGCATTGTCAAGGGTAGTTCTTTGACTCCTTCCGATGTGCTCACCCAGTTTTGCCCACTGATAGATGCCCCAGAAGGTCTCAATCTCCAGAACTATCATTTTTGAGACCCAAGTCTTCAGTGGTGTCCCAGACTCAGACACACAAGAATAAGTCAGTACTGGGCTCTTTGAGCCTGAGGCTCCTCTACAGAAGGTTGTTCCACTACCAATGGTAGAACATGCTTTGGCTTGCTGCTCCCCAATACTGACTCATTCAGAGAGACCTTAGCTGTCACCTTCAGTGCCCTTCCTGGAACCATCAAGACTGGCTATTTCTCTGACTGCAAAAGATCAGGGCTTGTCTTCACTTACCTTTGAGATTCAGTGGCAGTCAATCGGAGTTACGTAAGCTACGCAAAAAACTTGCATAACTCCCATTGACTTCTCTGCTTCTCTTCTGCACGCCGTCTTCACTGTACACGCTGTTCCTGTCGACGCAGCACTACACTACTTGAGGAGGTGGTCTTAATATGTCGCTTTCTGGATCGACTGAGCAGGTCTTCACTGACCGCTCAGTTGATCCACAGAAGTCGATAACTGATGGCGGCAAATTCGCCATCATCAGAAGACATAGGCTCAGTCATCCAGAAGCCCATGTCTGCACTGATCATGCCAAAGGTGCATGCCACAGCCAGGGACATGTTATGCTTGTTGGGTACCATTATCACAATTGCTTTATGGTGAAGTGCCTTGTTTGGCATCAGAACAGCTGCCAAGATAGTTGGCACCAATATGCTCTATTTTGGAGCCACCAGCTTTGGGCTTGCTACCACTTCCTTCCACTTCTTCTGGTCCGGCACCTGATCCAACATGCCACACATTATTGGAGGCTAGGAAGCTGTCCATGCTTCCCTCTGTACCATGTCTCAAATGCAGATTGAGATCTTGGTCAGGGAAGACCCCTGCAAGGACTGTGTCACCCTGGGTCTCAGAATACTCTGATTCTTCATTAGACTCTGAGGCAGGCACTCAGGTATCTCAATACTGAGAGTCCAGAGCTTTCTACCAAGCCTGTTCCCTCACTCACTATTGTGGTTTGGGAAAGACTTTAGCCAGGGATTGGGACATTTGGGTCAAGCACCATGCCAGGTCTCTCAATGGCCTTATTGGATGCTCTGGTGGATGCCTCCAGCATCCAGATCTAGATCACCTATACTTCATATACTTCATACATGTAGATCCACTACGAGATCTCCTGTTGATATTGAGAGACCTGTAACAGTCATTACTGATCAGCCTTTGGACTCTCTAGCTCAGGATTTACCTCAGCCTAATCTAGGTTTGTTTCCCCTTCAGGCATTCTCCACATCACCTGACAAGGCTCTGGTACCAGAGTCGTCATCCCTGGAACTGGATGACTTTAAAACATATCAGGAGCTCCTCAGGAGCATGACAGCTTCTCTGGGCGTTCAAATGGAGCTGGTGGAGGAAAATACCCACAAGCAGACCAATCTAAGAGAAGGCAAAGGTCCCAGAGAGGAGACCGATGCTTTCTACTTCCTCTGTCTCTTCATCTCAGTATCCCTAGGCCTTGAAGCAGCAGCAGATTTGACTCGTGTTTCAAGAATAGCATACTACCTGACCTGGATCTCATTGGCCCTTCCCCACCTTTCTGGGACATGTTCTATTTCCTACATGCCAGGCAGTCCATTATCTCAGATAAATGGGTGCTAAGCATGGTGGATTCAGGATATACCCTGCATTTTCTTTCTATCTCCACTTCCATTCCTCTGCCCAGTCCCTCTAATACCCAAAGTCAAGGCAGATCTCATACCCACTCTAGACCTTCAAAACCGCAACAAATACATTAAGAAGATAAGGTTCTGTATGGTATATAATTATACACTCCATGGATTTGAGACATCGGTATTCTGCCCTTGACTTACAGGATCCTTACTTCCATGTGATGATCCTGTCACGCTGGCTGGGTTGGGAGGGGGGGCATTATTATATTGTTTAACATCAATATGTCAAAATCATAATTCATATGAGATATGCCATGTCAGATACTGTTAGGTTATAATGTGCTAAGTAAGATGATAATGTTTATGTTCATGTGTTATATTGTAATGGAAGTTATGGATATGGTTAATATATCTGTATTTCAAATTGTGCTGTGTCTGGGCGACACCCCAGACAGGATGGCTGCAGCAATAGCTTGCTTAATGGCCCATTAAGAAATTCACAGGTACAATGGGCTCACGGGGAGAAGCCAGGGATATACCTGATGAGTCACCAGGACTTACTCATGTGACTCTGGACTCCATCTTATTCCTGTAAAATTCCAGAAGCAGCATGGCAAAGACCAAAGGACATAAAAGGCAGCTGTCTGAGATCCATTTTGTCTTTAGTCTGTCTTCAGTCTAGCTCTGGATCAATTCATCTACAACTGAACTGAAGCTGTGAAACAAAGGACTTAGACCCATTTAGGTACTGGATGTATACCAGAGGGACTATACAAGCCTGCAAACTCCACGATTCTATTAGAAACCTGATATATATGGACTTTCCAGTTATTTGTATGTATGTGATTGCTTTAATCCTTTAACAATTCTCTTATAGTTTCTTTCTTTCTTTTTATAATAAACCTTTAGTTTTAGTTACTAAAGGATTGGCTGGCAGCATGGTATTTTGGGTAAGATCCAAACTTATATTGATTTGGTACTGTGGCTGACCCTTTGGGGTAAGGAGAAACCTTTTTGGTAAAGAGCATAGAGTTTTAAATAACTGTTCTCTTTACTGGACTAGTGGCTGATTGGGAGTCAGAGACTGAAATGCAGTAAAGGGGGCTGTGTATATTTTTATTTTGTCTTCTTGATAACTAGTGTGAGGAATCAGAAGCACTGTTTGTGGCTGGTCGGGAAGTGTGACTTCAGTGTCACCCATCAGTGCTGGGAGAATCTGCTCTCCTTTTGCAGCCTGCCCTGACCATGGCATTTTCAGGTGGTTACCCTTGGCACAGACAAGTCACAGTGGCATAGTTGTGGCAGGATCCACAGAACCAGAACATTTGGGTTTTGAATCAGAACCTCAAGCTATTCCAAATTTTAAAATTTGATACTGAGAGTGTTAAAGATTAAAGTTAGTCAAGATGAGTGAGCAGCGATCATCTGATACTATGAACTCAAGAGAGCTTAAACAGTTATGTAAAGAGAGAAAAATAATTCTTAAAGGGGATATCTTAGAGCAGAAAATGAGAGATCTGCTCATAGACAACGACCAGAAAACAGGGTCTCCACCTGACCTTCTCACAGAGGTAGCAGTTGCGGAAGATCTTTGGCGGCAAACCCTAAAAGAAAGCCAGAATCTTCGGCATGAGAGAGAAATGGCAGAACTTCGCTTGTGGGAAAAGCAAAAGACAGCTGAGATGTAAAAAGAAGCTGAAGAGAAAGCTGAGGAAAGGGCTCATCAAAGATAGATAGAGCTGAAGGCTGCTGAGGAAAGGGTTCATCAAAGACAGATGGAAGTGGCCAGAATTCAGCTCCAGATCCAGGAAGGAAAAAAGGGTCTGCCGCCGCCTTCTGAAAATTCTTCACTTCTCACCATCAAAAATCTGGAAAGGATCTGTCCCATTTACAGAGATGATGAGGATATTGAGGAGTTTTTGTCTACTTTTGAAAGACTCTGTGATATTCATCAGATTCTTGATGAAAGAAGAATGCCTGTTCTCCTCACCAAATTGACTGGAAGAGTCAGGAAGGTATTTAATGAAATGGAGTTAGATGATGCGTTAGATTATGTAAAGTTTAAAGAAATGGTATTGCAGAGGTTTAAAATTACTCCCGAGTCTTATAGGCTGAAATGTAGAAACGTTAAGCTGTCTGATAATGTTACCTATGTTGAAACTGCTCATAAACTGCTTGGATATATGAAAAAGTGGATTAGGTGGGCCCGTCAGGTGTATTCAGGAGCCCTGATTACTCCCTTCTACACCAATCTCGCGTTGGGGGTGTCATGCTGACTGGATTGGGGAGGGGGGGCATTTATTATATTATTTAACATCAATATATCAAAATCATAATAATTCATATGAGACATGCCATCTCAGATACTGTTAAAAAGTGCTAAGTAAGATGATAATGTTTATGTTCATGTGTTATATGTGCAATGGAAGTTATGGATATGTTTGATATATCTCTATTCCAAATTGTGCTGGGTCCGGGCGACACCCCAGACAGGATGGCTGCAGCAATAGCTTGCTTAATAGCCCATTAAGAAATTCACAGGTACAATAGGCCCAGGGGGAGAAGCCAGGGATATACCTGTTGAATCACCAGGATTTACTCATGTGACTCTGGACTCCATCTTATTCCTGTAAAATTCCAGAAGCAGCATGGCAAAGACGAGAGGACATAAAAGGCAGCTGCCTGAGATCCATTTTGTCTTTAGTCTGTCTTCAGTCTACCTCTGGATCAACTCATTTACAACTGAACTGAAGCTGTGAAACAAAGGACTGAGACTCATCCAGGTACTGGATGTATACCAGAGGGACTATACAAGCCTGCAAACTCCACGATTCTATTAGAAACCTGATATATATGGACTTTCCAGTTATTTGTATGTATGTGATTGCTTTAATCCTTTAACAATTCTCTTATAGTTTCTTTCTTTCTTTTTATAATAAACCTTTAGTTTTAGTTACTAAAGGATTGGCTGGCAGTGTGGTATTTTGGGTAAGATCCAAACTTATATTGATTTGGTACTGTGGCTGACCCTTTGGGGTCAGGAGAAACCTTTTTGGTAAAGAGCATAGAGTTTTAAATAACTGTTCTCTTTACTGGACTAGTGGCTGATTGGGAGCCAGAGACTGAAATGCAGTAAAGGGGGCTGTGTATATCTTTATTTTGGCTTCTTGATAACTAGTGTGGGGAATCAGAAGCACTGTTTGTGGCTGGTCGGGAAGTCTGACTTCAGTGTCACCCACCAGTGCTGGGAGAATCTGCTCTTCTTTTGCAGCCTGCCCTGACCTTGGCATTTTCAGGTGGCTACCCTAGGCACAGGTAACAGTTCCATCTTGGCCACAGGAAGTTTCTGAGATTTGTCATGGGAGACCACCATTACTAATTCACCATCTTGCCCTTAGGCCCGTCATCAGCACCAAGGATCTTTACCAAGTGTATGGCGGTAGTGGCAGCCAATCTTCATGAAAGAGATACAGTAGGCTTTCAGAGTTACAAACTGATCGGTCAACCACACACGTCATTTGGAACCGGAAGTATGCAATCAGGTAGCAGCAGAGACAAAAAAGAAAAGAAAAGAAAAAGAAAAGTAAATACAGTACAGTACTGTGTTAATTGTAAACTACTAAAAATATAAAGGGAAAGTTTTTTTTAAAAAGATTTGACAAGGTAAGGAAACTGTTTGTGTTTGTTTATTTTAAATTAAGATGGTTAAAGGCAGCATTTTTCTTCTGCATATTAAAGTTTCAAAGCTGTATTAAGTCAATGTTCAGTTGTAAACTTTTGAAAGAACAACCATAATGTTTTGTTCAGAGTTACGAACAACCTCCTTCCTGAGGTGTTCATGATGACTGGTTATTTCAGTGTCACTTCAAATACCCAGCACAGGCCACTGTCCGTGAAACTCTATCTGTTCAATGTCTTGGGCCTGAAATTAAACAAAGAAAATTTGACGTTATTGGCTTTGCAAAGGGTAGAATTAATCAGGGAGACCCTAAAACTCATATTCATTCCAGACAGGGTATTTTCATCTCTGAGCTGGTGGATGTGCCAAGATAACATGTACAGCAATTCCTTTCCCTCTTCCTCTCCCTTCTATGAGTTTGGTTAATGGATGCTTCAGCCAGGTGGTGGGGAACGCATCTGGGTATCCTTCAGGCTCAAAGTTTGTGGATGGCCTATGAGGTCAGGTTATGCATAAACACACTTAAATTGCTTGCAGTATTCCATGCATGTCTGCAGTTCCTACCTCACATTCAGGACAAAAATGTCTAGGTACTTACTGACAACATCCCCATGTTGTTTTATGTGAACAAGGAAAGGAGCACCAGGTTGGACAACCTGTGTCAGGAACAACTTATTCATCCGGAGCACAGTCACTCTCAGGTGCGTTTCACTTGCCAGGGTTCAGAATCGCCTGGCGGATCATCTGAGCAGATTTTTTAGTTTAAATCACAGATGGTCTCTCACTATGTTCTAGCTATGGTGTTCCACTTGAGGGTTTTTCCATTAGTGCATCTGTTTGTGACTCAGGAGAACAAGAAGTGTGTCATGGCCCCTGATTAATATCAGATGCTTTCCTGCTCTACCCATACTTGCCAGTACCTCTGTTTCCCAGGGTGATTCTCAGGCTCAAGCAAGATCATGGAAAAATGATCCTTATAGCTCCACCTTGACTAAGACAGACTTGGTATTCAGCCCTCCGCAAACTGTCCACTTGGGAACTCTTGCCACTACCCATAACAAGAGACCTCATAGAAGCATGGTCGAGTGCTGCACCTGAATCACCAAGTGCTGCACTGCATGGCAGGATTCATCAGAGGTTGAATACAAGGGAGGCACGTCATTCAGTGACAGTCCAGAATATTCTTTTTAATAGCCGAATACCTTCCACAAAAGCTACTTGTCTGAGTAAATGGAAGTGTGTCTTCATCGGACAGCCTCCCATAAAATGTCCCTGGCTCAGACTATAAGATTCAAACAATTTTGGCACATCTCTTGCACTTTAAGGAGTTGGATCTAGTCATCAGCTCCATTAAAGTAGTGCTGGCGGCCATCTCAGCATCCACTCTCACATAAATAGTAAGACTGTTTTCACTTATTCTATCACGACCAGATTCCTGAAAGGTCTGAATAGATTTTCTATCTGTCAGGGACCCAACTCCTTCTTAGGAGCTGAATTTAATGTTTTCCATTGTGATGGACCCTCCTTTCAAGCCTTTAGCATTGCACTTGCTACTACATCAGTTGGCCAAATTAGCTTTCTTAGTGGCCATCACCTCGATTAGGAGAGTGGGGGAACTGAATACACTGGTCATTGTGACAGGGCGTTGTCCTGCTCGTATATCATTTCTAGCCACAAACCATTTGGAGACCTTCTTCTGGTCAAACACCTTGTGCACTTTATTTACAATGTTCTCCTCACCCCCCCTACAAACTTGTGCAGCTCTTGTATTTACAATAGCATACACTCCTTAGCTTGCTGAGCCAAGGAGAAGCAAGACAGAAAGTATCTTCCCCCTGAGAGATCTCTCCTGGCTTTGACTCTGAAAAGCCTTCCAGTCTCTCTCTCCACCTCTGAGCACTTCCTTCCTGTGTCTTTCTACTTTCTGGGCTAATGGGTTAATTAGCCTTGTAGCTCATTCCAGTCCATTTTCAATTAGGCACAGCTTTGCCTCTTAGGTTTACTATGGGGCAATTTAATTGGTGTTCAGAATGCTGGTATAGATGCTTTGCTCAGCACACCCACAGTCACTAATCCCTCAGTCTCTCCTATTGAAGCTGTTTCACTGTGAATAAATAATAAAAGAATGATTAGAGCAGGGTGGAATGATAGATGAAAGAATGATGAAAGAAAATAATGAAAGAATGATTAGAGTGAGATTAGTCCAGCTGGGTGCCCTAACCACCGGACTGCAAAGTCATTCTCACACTCTGTCTGGCCTAATGACGGTTGCACTATGGATAAATATTTAAATAGTCATTGAGCCTGAGAGATAGGTGGGATTTAGCCCCTCTAGTTAGGATCTCCCATTGTCTAGCTTAGGCGGCTCCACACCTAGTGTACTGGCTTTTGTGGCTCACATTCTAAGGCTCTCCTATCTCTCCCCAGTCATTGTAGAGGGAGAGTACATGCCTGACTTGGCTTCTGTGGATTGCAGTGGTGTTCTTGTAATTTTTCTAGGCACCTAAAAGTTAGGCACAGTGATGCTCAGCATTGCAACGCCTAAATCCCCTCATGGAGCCTACCCTTAACTCTTTGCCAAGGTCAAGTCCAAGTAGTCTGTCAAACCTGTAAATCCTTACAGACTGTGGTGCAAAATCATAAGGCAATAACCAGGACATGAAAAAAAATATTAAAAAAAAAAAATATTCAAGATTTTTTGGAGTACAAAAAATCACTAGGTTGTGTGAATTTTGTAAAACTTGGATTTTGTGAATTTATTTAGAATATTAGAAACAGCAGTGAAAGCAAACTATGATCTGCCTTTACTGGTGAACAAGCATACTGGACCATATGATTGCAAAATCAGTGCTGGTAATTCACACAATTTATCTTGTCAGCAGTGTCACATATTAATTGTTTCCTCTTTGTCAAATTGTGATAGAGATGCTGTTATATTCAAAATAAAGATAAAGAGCTTTTAAAAAGTTTGACATGTCCAAACATTTCCAGAAGTTTCACACATCTTGCAGATGAGATATTGGAAATATGAATTATTGAAAGTAAAATTTACAAACATGGAGGTAGAAGTTACAATATTCCTTAATGACGCTTTCTCAATTTAGAAGGAATTTTGAGAGAAGATCCTTGGCTAGTGTAAATTGTTCAATTTCCATTGGCTTCAATGGAGCTATAATAATTGACATCAGGTGAGGATCTGCCCATTGTTCTCAGACTACCACGATGCTATAGTGTCTTTAGATTTCAAATGCTCGCTGCTCATGTACTTATACTTCTTCCACTGAGTACTTTTAACTGAAGATGAGCTGCTAAAAATATTTTTAAATTCTGAAGCACTTCTCCTGGTTGACTAGTGATCTGTATATCAGCCTAAAATGGCTTAAATCATCTTCATACATTTAAATCCCTACAGGCAGAGCATAAGATTTTTTATAATATAATGATCTTATAAACTGTTGACTGTCATAAGAAAATCAACTTTAAAACAAAATAACTCCCATTTCACATGGAGGAATCTAAGATCTTGATTAAATTGCAGAAATTTGAGGTAGTTATCTTACATTTATTTATCTTTTTGAGGATGGGATCTTATTTCTAATTCAGCCAGTGGATCTACATGTTTGACATTTCCCCCTTGTGTTTAAATAAATCCTTTAGAGCTATAAATAATAATTAAAAAAAAACAATTAACATTATTTCAATTGAGTTTGCAGAGTGAATGGAGTGCAGAGATGGTAGCAAACTGCAGATATGGGACAAATACAACTGTTAATTGATTTTGGCATTTCACCAGAAGTACATCATGATTATGTTTACAAAAGCCTTAAGGGAACCAAACAGTAAGACTGTATAGTGAAATGTCTGAACAATTATTATAAATGGTCAGCAATACCATAATATATTCAGTGAAAACTATACCCAGTTTCCATACAGTAGATGCCCACAAACAGTCTTAAAGTTTCACAAAATATGTTGGTGGTTACTTAAGCTTTTATGCAGAATCAGGGAGTTTTTAATTGAGTCTGTTTTACAGATATTTATGCAAATCTTTGATATAATAAGCACTTCTTTAAAAGATATGTTTGGAATTGTGTAATATTGATATGCAGTTTTCACATCCTGATCAAAACCAGTTCTGTTGGTTATAAATTGTAACTTATATTGTATAGTATCACAATATATATGATATTTTAAAATAGGATCTGTGAGCATTTTCTTTGACCAAATCTTGAACAAGGTTTCTGTTTGTCTGGAGTGCCATGTGTTTGTCATGGTTTGTCACCAGTTTTCAAAGAGGGCAGAGTCTTTCTTGTCCTCTCTTACTAGCTTTCTTTCCCCATCTGTTTATGAGTGGTCATGCCAATAGTCACTGCTGCTTGATTTAAGTACATTAGATGATATTGGCGATTTTCAGATATCTACCCATTCATAATTAGCTGGTGATTCTAGATTAGCCTTTAGAATTTATTAAATAGTGCTTCTGATTAATCTTCTACTTACCTGAGTGTATTTTTTACTTTTTGAACAGTTTGTTATGCTAGCACATTTTACCTTGAGCATTTGAGACTCTGTAATATGCCCAAAATCCGAACACGGCAAAAGTGTTGAAGTAAGCTAGTAAGATATGGACGACTACCTGATACAATTTATCAGGAAATCCATATCTTGTGAAAATGTATTTGAGTGGATGCTGCACGTGTCTCACTCAGAAATATTGTAGAATAGTGGTCCTCAATCTTTTCCATACTGGAATCTCTCCTCCTTTTTAGCAAAATGGGAAGGACAGGGTGATTGTGACCTCCAGATTGAGAAACAATGTTGTTGTAGGCAACTAGAAGTATGTTGAATTGAGACAACTACCACTAAACTGTTTTTTTCCTTCAAAGTAAAAGAACTTTTGGTTCAGTATTTATTTTTTTTTACTTTTTGCCAAGGCTTTTCTAGTGCTTGTAATAATCGGAGTGTTCCTTAACCTGTGGTGACACACACTATCTGTTTCAGAATCATATCAGAAATCTGTCTTGATTCCATGCCAGTAAAAGATTTCTCTTGATATCTTTTTGTATAATTTTATATTTATATAATATGTCCCTCTGTCTTTTGTAAATGAGACTGCATTTTTTCCTCATGCTACTTAGAATCACTATGTTCTTGAATTACATCAACAACAGACAAAAACTCAGCACAGACATCAGTAATGATGAGCACGGGTGAGACGTCTTTCTTTGTCCTTAGCTATTCTCCAAGTGTGATTCCTTAGGAAGCTTGTGTTTCTGCATCTTCAAAAGTTTCTTGTATAATTTTTTTCTAGTAAGCATTAGTTTTTTCAGTAAAGCAAGTGCACTTGTGCTTCTATAACATATTCTGTATTACTCTGAATGCATCTTCCACAACAGAGATCTTATCCAGCATAAGTTTTGTGCATCTGAACATTGAACTAATACAAATTTCAGTTGATCTTTCTGTAATAGAAATGGGCTGTGGAGAACAGATTTGGGTTCTGCAAAACAATACCAAAATCGTATCTTGTTCACATCTAGGTTCCATTTTATTTGAATCCTCAATATTTGAATAAAAGATTCCAGTTTGGTCCTGTCTGTGATTTGTAATGATTTATAAAGGTAAAGGATTTATTTATCTGGTTAGTGTCTTAAACATTAATGTTATGCAGTGATTAATCACAGAATATACGTAAGTTTTGAAAGATCAAGTATGTTCAGAAACTATTAAAGTGCATATTAATGTACAAGGTGAATCCTATTTACATCTAAAACTTTTTTTTAAAATGACTCATCTGTGTAAGTAGATCAGTTCATACACTAACATATATGGTAATGCCTAGATAGGCTTCTGTGGGATTTTCAAAAGCTCTTAGTTGCCTAATTCCCATTTGACTTCAATGGGAGTCAGGTGCTTTTGAAATTCTCAGTAGGCTGTATCTTTAGGCATCTAAATAGCTTTTCAAATCTGTCCCTAAGTCATTTTTTGAAAATGGAACTTAGGTATTTTTTGAAAACGTTACCCCAACATTTTCTTTTATTCTTTTGAGCCCTTCTATGAGAAAGAATGGAGCTATCAGTGTCTTCCTGGTGGAGGGCAGGATGGCTCAAGGACAGCAGGGAGGAATCATGCTGTGAAGCAAACCTTACTTCTTGGAAAAGGATAAGTGTGTGCTTCTTCCTAAATCTGCTTCAAATGGCAATATAGGTGCATGGGACTGGGCCAATTTGATATACCACATTCTTGGGCTTTTGGAATACTGGATTCAAAAGACACAAGCAAACCTATGGTGGAATCCTCTGATGTTCCTCTGCAGGTGTGATTGTCCATTTGGTGGGGTGTTTATCCTGTTTTTTATTTCCCCTCCTGTTAGTGCTTGTGCACAACAGAGGAGTAAGATTTATTCCTATTTATTCTTGTTTTGTTGTCATGTCATACGTTTTACTCTACTCTTTCTCTTCTCAAATACCATTATATTTGAATTTATTTAAGGATTCTTCTTTTAGGAAAGCATTGCTCTATTTTGATTAGTGTTATAACCTTTTTATGGAGTTTGTAGTACCAGGTAATTCCCTGTAAGTGTGTAAGTGTGATTGCTGTTCTTTCCCTGTCCAACAGCGCCCTCTTAGATGAGATGTATTATCTCAATGTAGCTTTTCTGAAAAATAAATTAATTACTGTGGATAAAATATTCATTAATGTCTTTGAGAAGCTCAAGTCCCATTAAAAGTTAATGAAACTTAAGCCTACTAAATCACTTAGGTGCTTTTGAAAATTGTATCCTGCGTGTTGATGGAAATAAAGCCAAGAAGAAGAGTCAAAAGACATTGTGACAGTGTCTAGTCCCTTTCAGATACCTTTGTAGGAATCTGAAAGGTACCATTATATTATTTGCGCCCCCTATAAAATAGAGCAAAATGATAATTTAAATTTGAATACCAGTTTCAATTATTCCATGTTTCTTTCCTATCTGATTTCCTATGCTTTAATCTCTGTCAGCCATTCTTAATGGTCCTTTGTCTTCATGTTTGTGGCGAATGTTTATGAGCATGTTTATTGGGCAGTTCCTCACAAATCATTGCAGTTAATTTTTTCTTTGCGAGAGCTAGCAACATTAAGCACCACCTTGACTATGGAACTTCCTTACTGTGCAAAAGAGATAAGCCCTTTACATGCAGCATAACTAAATATAACAATAAATATAACAAAAAGCATAACTATAGAACACTAAGTATCCAGATGAATGTAATTTTTACCTGTATGTATTTTATTGGACAGGCCGGAGAGTATGTCACATGTAAATATCAAAGAGCAAGTAGTTTAAAATTATTTTATTGAGTAACAATAGGCAGGAGATTTTGTATTGAACAGATGTGATAGTTACCTGAGCATTGTTTCTCTAACCTTCATCTGGGTACCTGAGTGATATCAGAACTTATCAAAATTATGACTGTTTATATATATACTGAATTCTATGTGAGCAATTCCAAATGACTTTCTTTCTCTTGCCTATTATTTCCCTATGTCTTTTCTTGATTTTCTTAGTTAATGATTTAAAGCATTGATTTTCAGTCTAGGATAGACTACTTTTCCCTTTAATGGAATTTCAGAGAGCAGACAAATAACTTCAGCCTGAGATTTTGAAATTGCTTTGTGACTTTGCAAACGTTACATTGATGCCTATGTAACAGCTTCATTTATTGACATATCATTACAGCACAAATACTGTAATGTAATCTGAAGGAGTTTTGTTGTGTTTATTTTATGGCACTTTGGGATAATCTCTCTTCTCTCCCTTTCTGGCTACTGGGAATGGGGATTTTTTAGTCTCTCTGCCTACAACCTCATGGTAGGGAGGGAAATAACAGGCTTCTCATCATGCCCCAACTACCCAGTTTCTGTGAAGAACATATTTATTTTTCTCTATCTGCCTCTTTTTCTTTCCTTTCTATTTCTGGCTAAATGGAGGAGGGATCACTTTTCTTGCTCTTCCTGAAACAGGGAGCAGCTCTTGGTGGTTCACCTCATTGGTCAGATGCTTCAGTTCAGTAAAGTACTTAAGCACATGCCTGTCTTTAAGCATATGAATAGTGCCATTGAAGTAAATTGGATTACTTGTGTGCTTAACATTAGGAATGTGCTTTGGCTAAATCAGGGTTATACTGCTTAGTACAGCCTTCCATATTTAACAGTATGCAGTATGCTCCATGATTTGTGGTCTGTGTGATAAAGCTGAGAGCCTGGCAGAGCAAGAGGAATGTTGTAGACATGGATTCAGTTAGCTGTATGACTGAGAGGTCCTGAAGGGCTGCATGCAGCTCAAGAACCTGAGCTGTGTAATACTAAGGTAGTTAGTGAGAAACTTATTAAATTTACTGACAATAAACTTCATTAACGTAGCATTAAGGATGTCTGGTGGCATCTCATGCTCTTCTGGAACAATGAGTTCAGCAAACCTCAAACTTCTGAAAACCAGGAAATGCAGAATTAAGGTGTACCCCCATGCAACCTTAACTCTGCCCCCCTGGAGCTGACAGTAGTCACTGAGAATCAGCTCCATCCACTCCAGCTGTATTCACTGTACATATTAGGTGTAGCTATTTTGAACGGTAGAGGGATTAGTTGGAGCAGCTTGGTGGAGTTGTGATTTGTGACATGAGGTGTGTGAGCCCCTTTCCATGATAACTGTATGAGGGATCAAATGAAAGAGGTGCATGTGTACCTTTGAGAGATATAGTATGCCTCATTTCAATGCTGTGTTGTGTAGGCTATGGTAATAGCAGGACACAGGGGTCTTCTTGCTATGGGGGTTATCAACAGTTAGATGAGATATAAGTGTGATCTGTTGGCTTATTGAAAGGTAAGTCAAAGCATTGGGATCATATGCATAAAGGTAAAGGGGTTGTAAAATTTAGAAGTATTCTTTCTTTGGAGTAGGCTGTTATGGGGAGAGTAAGTGTAGGTAGCTCCTGTTCAATACAGCACAAAGAGTGAGGATGAGTATGTTTTATGGGCATATTGGAGCATCGCTCAAAGAGAGCAGAGTTAATGTTGCATGGGTGTATCCCTTAACTCTGTATTTCTTGTTTTTCAGAAATTTGAGTTTTTCTGAACTCAGTATTCTGGAAGGACACTAGATACCACCAAGCAACCTTAATTCTGTGTTACAAAGTTTTTTGTTAGTGAATTTCCGAGGATTGTGTTTGTGTTTTGTTTTCTTTTAACAGAAAGAGAAATGTTGTTGGTAGAAGTTAGTGGTCATTTAGGCAGTTGTAGTTATCATGTAGGAATGCAGTTGAGATGCTCCTGTGGCCAGTTAATGATGATAATACATAGTTCATATATAGTATGTTTCATCAGTATGTCTCGTAGCACTTTACCAAGGAGGAAAAAATCATTATCCCCATTGAACACATGGGGAAACTGAGGCACAGACAGGTGCAGTGACTTGGCCAAGGTCACGAAGCAGATCAGTGGTAGGCCCAGGAATAGAGCCCCATGTTTTTCAGTACCAGTCCACCAGTACTCTCTAGTAGGCTACAGGGTTGCTATGTGATCCCTAAGTGCCCCCTCTTTATCCCTACCTCCCGATACACTTTGTTACAGTAGCATGGGGTTAATGGTCATGTTTTGAAATGTTAGGAGTATGTAGTTGCTAACAGAGAAATCTCAGACGTAGTCTGTGTTCCAAAAACTTGTCAATTATATTGCATGGTGGTTACAGAAACTTGAAGCCCATGAGAGGAGACTGGTGTGCCTCTCCTTCTCCACCCCTCATCATCCCCTGCAACATGTAGCCCAGCCACCATTTCCAGTTTACCCTTGCCTTCCTATCCTATTAAAGTCATTAGCATTTTAGAAGCTGAGTGTGCAAAAAACTTTAAGAAAAGCTGTTTTTTTTCCAGGGGACTATGTCTTGGGAATCTCTTGCTCAAATAACCCTAAATTTGGACAACTAGCCTTACCTCATGCCGCCATAAGGCACAACAAATTTCAAGAAAATCCAAAAAAGTATGCAGATATTAGAGCACTTCAAGAGTCATCCTTTAAACAGGAAAGTCTTCTCAACCTTAATTGTAGCAAAACTAGAGCTCAGCTATAATATTGTATGAATTTAATCACCACCACCAATCCTCATTTATCCCCCGCCTCATAATCTCCTCTCCCTTCACTGCATCCCCAAACCCATCTTTCCCTATTCCTCCCAATCCACCCCCTTTTGAATTTTGTTTTGTACTCAGAATCCTTTTTCTCAAAATAAAAAACCCCCAAAACAAAACCCTTTGACAGTGTATCCCATGTACACCCATATAGTGTGATTTGTGTATCATTCATGGTCACCCTTATAATGTAACTGTGTATTGTCTGATGGAAAGTATGTCATGTAAGGTGTTTTTGGAATGCTCATGACATGCTGAACATTATTGTTATGGTAGTATGTTTCCTGCAATGGGGCCCAGGAGTGAGGAATTGGGGTGACACAGCTACACACCAGTCCAAATTGCAGGGGGAAATGTCACAGGCAGACAGTAGAAACATACCTAATCCCCCTCCTACTCCAAATTTCTAGCCTGCATTAGATTTGAATTTATGGGTGTTATCTGGGTGTTGCTCAGGTTCAATGGCCATAACATGTCCCCTTCAGCTTCATAGATTCATGTTATTCATGGCTGGCTATTAACTCTCTTGGGCACTCCTGTTTACACATGTGCAGTGTAATACATTTGTCACATGTACAGAGTGTTACGCATATTAGGTTTATGCCTATCTGTAGAGCCAAACTCTTTTTCAAATACCATTTTCAATTTTGCTCCTCCAAAGGAATAGTGGGTATCATGCACTTGCTGGGGTAAATGTTGAGTGCCTGAGACCATCTGGAGCAAGATCAGAGCCACGTCTTGATCCTTGGGTCCATGCAAAATAAATTGGTAGAACTTTTTAAAAAAGCTGTTTTTTCCCCAGGGGGCTGTATTTTGAGAATCCCTTGTGACCCCACATTTGCATCAATAACCCTATTTATCCCCTTGAGGCACACCATAACTGCAAGGCAATCCAGGTAGCCATGTCAATCTTAGAGTACTTAGAAGAGTTGATGATTTAACAGAGAGGATTTTTTTTTAACATTAACTATAGTAGAGCTACTGCTCCCCTATAATAGAATTTTAGAGCATCAAAAGAGGTTTACTTTTAGGGAAGGTGTCTGTAGCCTTATGGACTTAAAAAAACCCAGGAGTTGGACCAGCTCATTGGCTTTATGTCTTCCCATCATAGTTCAGGAGCAGCTTTGGTCCACATTGGAGTTGATGTGGTTGAATTCTAGGGAGAGAGTGACAACCACTCATGGTATGAGCACCTCTTGCCTTAACCTCAGCTGAAGTAATTTGTCTGCTCTTCTAGCTGTGAGGTCTCAGATAAAGAAACATCTACTGGCCCGTACTGTGTTCATCCACTTTACTACTGATTCACTCTATGTTCCATTTTTCATCTATGTTGATGCATGTACGAAGTGTGAAAATGAGGTGCTGCCATTGTTATGAGAGTTGTTGCTGTTGTGTCCAATGACCAAAATGTTCCCTCTGAAAACGTGTCAAAGCTCTTCTTTTAAACTACATTGAACTACTACTGAATGTCCAGCAAGTCTCTTATATAACCTGAACACAATAGGCTATTATGCCTCTTTTTTCCCCAACTACAAATTTGTAAATACAATATTATGACCTGTTGTAGAGAGAAAATACAAAGGATATTGTGTGTAAAGCATACTGAAAATGTATATTCTGAAAATTTCTAAGGGTTTATCTACAGGGTGGGGTAATAGTGTGCACTATGGAGGCGTGATTTCTAAAGCTCACTAACATGTTGCACATTAATTGGTCTGTGTAGACCCTGATGTCATGCACTAAAAGTTCATTAGTGAGCTTTAATGTAGTATGGTTTCAAATAGCACTACGTTAAAGCACATTAGGGAACTTTTAATTCAGACCCACCAGCAGGGTATATGTGGACCAATTAATATGCAATACATAGTATGCTTTAGCAATCACAACACCGTAGTGCGCATTGTTGTTCCATATAGACAAGTCCTAAATCAAGAGCTGGATTGGGTGGGGAAAAAGGCAGTGAAACTCTTCCAAGCTGTTCCCACAAACCAAGTTCCACCCACTTGAAACATCAAAATGAGATGTCACTTAAAATAGCTTGTGTAGATGTTGAAAATATAATTACACACATTTTGCTGGGCTACTCAAGCTTGTCTTCCTCCTGGCACAGATCCGCTGTTGAGCTTTGCTGGGCTTATTAGATTGGGGAAATAAAAAGAAATTGGAGTGTTAGATGTAGCAGACCCTGCACACACCCTGTGCCTGGCTCTTGAATGGAAGGTTCAAAGAGTAGGGGAAGTAGATAAGGATCACTTTAGCTAATAATGCTTTGTGTACCATTTATATAAAATTATTCCTAATCATTCTTATCTATCACTGGATCTGGGGATGGAGGACCTTATGTGCAACAGTGTGGAAACTGAGTTAAGAGTGTTTTGGCAGACTTAATTCAGATTATTTTTGCTTTTGTGGATTTATGTTTCTACACTAGTGGCATTTTAGAATTTTCTTTTTAGTTGTTGGAGTTGGAGATAGGCCATGGAACTATTTCAGTTGTGGACATTTATGGTAAATTACTGTACAAGGGAAAACGTAGGTTAGATGGAACATGAGCATGCTGACGATCAAGGAGAAACATCATTAGAATTTAGAATTACTTACAATTTTTAATCATTATTTGTTGAAATTATTCTGAATGGATTTTGTTCACAATAGTATGCTATATTTCATT
This sequence comes from Emydura macquarii macquarii, assembly GCF_026122565.2. NCBI lineage: Eukaryota > Metazoa > Chordata > Testudines > Chelidae > Emydura > Emydura macquarii. The sequence goes on from NW_027132813.1 coordinate 32,398,280, forward strand.
TTTACCCAATATTATCTTTGACTTTTGTCTGTGAATCTATGGGACTCCCTTCTGCCTTAAGGTAACTGCTCCTTTACCTTGTCAATTATTCTTGAATGAGTTACTTTATATGTGATGACAGTTAAATACACTGGACATATATAGTTGTTCTCTTTAGTTTCCACCTCCCCTTTGGGTGTAACTATTTTATCATAAAAAAAAACAACTCAGTGAAACCATCACAAATCACTATGAATTTGAGTTGACTTGCAATCAAAATGCAGAGCTGTATGGATAGTTTTTATGTACTGATCCAGTTTACAGATCTTTTAATATTACCCTCAAGTCAGGATTCTGTTTTTCTATTATAGTTTCAAATTAATTGTTTTAACTAGTCTTCTCAAATCCATTTTGTAGTACAAAAATTTTCTACTCAATCAATTTATAACTGTTTGTGTACTTTGAGGTTATGGACAATCAGACTAATTACAGCCACACCTTGCCTAATAACGCCCTAATTCTAGATAAAAAGGATATACTCATACCAGAAATACTTTTATATTTTGTTATGATGTTTGCACTTGCTCCACAAAAACATCCAGAATTACAGGAAAAGGGAAAATGATATTACATCCTCAAAAAGACAAGGTATTAGATGTCAATTAGTTTCTACTGTAAGAATTAAATCTTCAATTTTGAAAACAGGATTATATTAAAAGTGTAAATGGTGCAGGCCATTTTCTCACACATAAAGGTAATTCAAAGAAAACAGGAAATCAGGACAAAAGAGATAATGCTGTAGTTAATCAAATTAGCTATCTAAAGGATAGGGGAGTTCTCTTATAGTGATGCTACTGGACAAATATTCCCATAGTTTTACATCTCACTTCAGTAAAAATATTTACTTCTCACAGCAAAGTAGATATGAGGAAAAAAGCATATGACAATAGATCAAAACTCAAAAATGTTCAACTATTGTTAATACATATTGGGTGAAATTATAACATGCTAAGAAAAATGCATTGTAATTTTAGAAGCTGAAAACATAATGAAGTTCCTTCATTTTTGCAAAATGTATGTATATCTGAGACCAATAACTATTTGGAAGATTGAACTGCAAAAGGAAGGACCTGTAAACATATATTTGCAAATTATGATGAATATGATTCTGGTTCAACAACTAATTTCATTTATTGTTTCTTGAAGATGACTAAATGAATTTTCTGCTCCAATATGAAATTGTTACCTCTTATTTCTAACAGACCATTATTAATGCCATCCACTCAAGTGACTTTTTGGCTTCAGTAATCTCAAGAATACTCATCTACATGTCCCTAAATGCCTCCTTTCCATCAGCAGTATGTATAAGGAATATGTTAAATATAAAAATGCTCTTTAGGCTAGCCTCAGTTTACAAAGTTTTTATGAAGATGATGACCTTGTTAACTGTAAATCTTAGACTAGGATTTCATTTTTATTGTTTCATAGATATTTGACTAACAAGAAAAGGAGAATCTTTTACAGACATTTAGTAACAGTATGATTAGTAATACAATGTTTTCAGGAGTGTGAACTAATAGGCCACTAGGAATAAGTACATCTGTTTATCCCTTATGTGCTAAAACTGCCCTTCCCCAAAACAAAACAAAAACAATCAATTTCAGAGTGAGGATCACATCTCAATAAAGAGATTGTTTTGTAGGTCATCTGCTTTCTAATTCATGATGTTGCCAAACACTTCTCTTTCTATTCATGTTTGAATTTCATCTGTGTAGCAACTACATCAATGGTTTACATGGGAAAAAAAGTGGTATTAGGAAAATAAATGATGTAGTTTTAGCTATTTTTAATTGAATTTACTAGTTGGAAATGAGCAGCAAGCATTATGTGACCAGACAGCTCTCCATGGACAAACCATATGTTGTCCATGATCTCACAGTTCTCCAAAAACTGGAGTAATGTAAATTCTTCTTCGAGTGCTTGCTCATGTCCATTCCACTATAGGTGTGTGCAAGCCTCTGTGCACGGTTACCCGGAACTTTTTTCCCCTTAGCGCTGGCTCTGGTGCCCCCTGGAGCCCCGCGCACATGCTGCAGTATATGAGGCGCTGCTGGCCCTACGCCCCCTCAGTTCCTTCTTTCCGCCCATGACGGTTGCTGGAACTAGCCTTGCTCTCAGCAAGTACGATTCCTCTTCTTTGGACTTGTTTGATATTCTAAGTTAGTTTTCGTTAGTTAAGTGTTGTTAAGAATAGTTAGAGATAAGGCAAATACTGCGGGTACTTCGAGCGGCCGGGCTGTGCCCCCATCGCCGGGATTCAAGCCATGTGCCTCCTGCGGGAAGGCCTTCCCGCTCAGCAAACCCCATGACTGCTGCCTTAAGTGCTTGGGGGAAGCCCACAGAAAAGAGAAGTGTAAGATCTTCAGGGCTTTCAAACCGAGGACTCAAAAGGACCGAGAAATCCGGTTGAAAGCCCTGTTGATGGAGGCAGCGCTCCGCCCAGCATCCGAGCCGACCTGCTCCACCTCGGTACCGAGCGTGACTTCGGTGCAGACCGCACCATCGTCACTGCCCTTGTCTCGGCACCACGCAAAATTGCCGGCACTGAAGAGGAAGAAACAGTGTGCGGAGCACGGACACTCTCCTGTGCCGTTGGTATGGGCAGGGTCAAGTACAGAGATGCACCGGACCCGGCCCGTCGAGTCTTCTCCGGTGCCTGCATATCCGGCCAGGGAGCCTCCCCTGACTCCTGGAAGTGGGAGAGTGCCCCTGCCCACGCCGTCGACACCAGAGGCTTTTCAGGCAGCAAGAGCTTTGTTGGCCTTGCCTACGCCACCTCCGCCCCCCCCACTCCACTGAGGGAGAAGGGGCCGGTGTCACAGGGGAAACCCGCGTTGGGTCCCTCTGAATGGCGGTGGAGATCCTCAGTACGGGGAGGAAGATCTCCTGCTGGACGGTCTCTGACAGTAGAGCAGAGCCGCTCCCCTAGTAGTGGCTCCAGGTCGGCGTCGTCAAGCCGACCTACTCTGGCACAGGATGTGGAGTCTCCCTCTTGGCACTGATGCCGATTCCCGGCACCGGACACAGCGCATGCCAGGAAGTGGCACCAGTCGAGGTCTGCCAGGCGGCACTTGGACAGCTCCTGTTCTAGATCCCTGGCACCGAGGTGTTCACCCATACCTAGACGGCACAGAACCCGGTCGCCACTGGAGGACCCGGCACCAAGGAGTTCGCCCGCACCAAAACAGCACGGAACCTGGTTGCTGGAGGAAGACCCAGCACCATGCAGTCCACGACGCGGAACCAGGTCATCGGGGTCTGGCTCGGCTCCGAGGAGTTCGGAGCGGTGCCAACCTCAGTCACTGAAGGTGTCTGCAGGACCTCAAGGCAAGCTGCAGGGGAAATCATCGGTACCAAGATGACGCTCCGGTACCTCTAGCTCTTTGGAGCATACCTTCTTTCGTCGGCACCGCTCGCGGTGATGGAGGCAGTCCTCATCGTCCTCCAGGTCGGAGGTGTCGAGAGGGTGGTCCCCAGCATGGAAGGGTGTCCGGAACCGAGGACATACACGGCACTGCCGGTCCAGGGCCTCTGACTATGAGGATGACTCGGGGTGTCCCGGGGGGACAGTTGTCGGGTGAGCTGACGCCCCCACAAAGCATCACAGCCTGTGGCGCAGTCAGCCCCAGGTTGGCCCCAGGGACAATGGCCGCCACAATGGCCTTATTGGGCCCCATGGGGTATCCAGGTGGGGCTGAGGCACCAATCCATTATGTCATCAGGGGTACAGTGCGTGCCTCCGGCAAAGGAGAAGGCCCATAGACACCACTCCTTGGACGAGGAGTTGGACCCCATGGAGGGACCCTCAGCGAGTGCAACCCTTTGCCAGCAGGGGGCGCACCCGTAGGACGCACCTTGGCCGTCTTCTTCCTCCTCACCTGATGAGGCAGTCTCCCAGGACCACTCAGCACCGCTGGAGGATTTCAGGGCGCACCAGGAGCTGCTCAAGAGGGTGGCCTCCAATTTGGGGCTGGAGGAGAAGGAGTTAAAAGAGGCCAAAGATAACCTCTTTAATGTGCTGGCGGCGGCTGCCCCAGCGAGAGTGGCCCTCCCAGTCCACAACACGGTCCTTAAGATTGTAAAGCCTCTGTGTCAAACCCCTTCCTTGGTCGCCCCTACGTCAAAGGTGGCCGAGAAAAAATATTATGTCCCAGCCAAGGGGTTTGACTATTTGTTCACTCACCCCGCCCCGGGAACCTTGGTAGTAGACGCGGCTAACCAGCGAGACAGGCAAGGTCAGCTAGGGTCCACTCCCAAGAACAAGGACAACAAAAAGCTGGACTTTTTTGGGAGAAAGGTTTATTCCACGGCAAGCCTGCAGTTCAGGATTGCCAACCATCAGGCCCTCCTGCGCAGATATAATTTCAATCTGTGGGATTCCTTCAGGCAGTTCGCTGAGGCCCTGCCCCAGGACCAGGCGGCAGACTTTAGCACTATCATGGAGGAAGGAACCACAGTAGCTAGGGCAGCGCTCCAGACATCCTGTGACGCTGCTGACTCGGTGGGCAGGGCCATAGCCTCCGCTATCTGTATGAGAAGGTGGTCGTGGCTACAATCCTCGGGCCTGTCCCAGGAAGAGCAGCATTCTATTCAAGACCTCCCCTTTGATGGGTTGGCCCTATTCTCCAGCCAGACCGATGCGAAGTTGCACGGTCTGAAGGACTCCAGGGCCATGCTTCTCTCCTTGGGCCTTTACACATCCCAGTTTTCCAGGCGTCAGTCACAGCCCCAGATGCAGCAGCAACCAAGGCCTCAGCCCAGGCCTTTTCAACCCTATAGGAATAGGGCTAGGAATAGTGGGTTTAGAAGAAGAAATCAGTCCCCTAGCTCATCCTCAGCTCCCCAGCAGGGGCCCCCCAGGAGGCCGGGAAACCAGAGAAGGCAGTTTTGATGGTGCGCCCGAGGGTGGTGCCCTGACTGCTCTCCGGGATCCGCCCTGCCCCTTCCTAAACAGGTTAAGGTCCTTCTATGCCAAATGGGCAAAATTCACTTTGGACTATTGGGTCTTTGGGATAGTCTACCCCCCCAACAGCCTTTCCCCTCTGTCCCTCTTCAGGGACCCCTCTCACGAGTAACTCCTCTTGCAGGAGGCAGACACCCTCTTCAACCTGGGAGCGGTGGAAATGGTCCCTCAAGGTAGAAGGGAGAAGGGGTTTTATTTGAGGTACTTCCTCATCCCCAAGGCGAAAGGGGGTCTGAGACCCATATTAGACCTGCATCGTCTAAACAAATATGTCAAACGACTCAGGTTTCGCATGGTCTCCCTAGCCTCCATAATCCCTTCCCTGGATCCAGGAGACTGGTATGCTGCCCTCGACCTCAAGGACACATACTTTCACGTGTCCATCCTCCCCAGCCACAGGCATTTTCTCCGTTTCATGGTGGCTGGCTTCCACTACCAGTTTACAGCCCTACCTGTTGGCCTATCTCCAAGGGTGTTCTCCAAGTGCATGGTAGTAGTGGATGCCCACCTGAGATGAAAGGGTGTACAAATTTTTCCTTAGCTGTACGATTGGCTGATCAGGGGCAGGTCCAGGTCCCAAGTGCAGGAAAGCGTGACCCTCACTTGCTCCACATGCAGCAGGCTGGGACTACTCATAAACGACCAGAAGTCCACACTAACCCCAGTGCAACGCATAGAACTCATTGAGGTCACCCTGGATGCTTCCCAGGCCAGAGCTTTCCTGCCTCAGCTACGTTTCGAGGCGATGGTCTCTATCATCTCCCAGCTGCACCGATGCCCCACGACAACAGCCAGGCACTGCCTACAGCTGTTAGGCCACATGGTGGACTGCACGTATGTAGTGAGACTAGCTCGCTTGAGGCTCAGACAGCTTCAGGCGTGGTTGGCCTCGGTATATGTGCTGAGGAGACACCCATTGAACCGCGTGGTCACAGTTCCCCCACCTGTCTTAGCCTCACTAAACTGGTGGCGGACTCCCAGGGCAGTGATGAAGGGTGTTCTGTTCAGGGAACTGGTCCCATCGGTCACCCTAATTTCCGACACTGCAGACGTAAGATGGGAAGCCCACATCAGTGCCGACCTAGGCACTCGGGCTCTGGTCGGGGGAGGAGAGGTGCCTGCACATCAACGTGAAGGAGCTGAGGGCCATTCGCCTAGCGTGCAAGGTGTTCCTCCGATTCCTGACAGGCAGAGTGGTGCAGGTGCTGACAGACAACACCACAACCATGTTTTATATAAACAGGCAGGTGGAAGCACGCTCCTCAGCCCTCTGCGAGGAAGCTACCCATCAGTGGGACTTTGCTGTGAGGCACGATTTTCACTTGACTGCCTCTCACCTCCTGGAATGACGAGGCAGATTGCCTCAGCAGGTCGTTTCTACCCCACCACGACTGGTCGTTGCACCCAGAGGTGGTGACTATGATCTTCCAGAAGTGGGGCATTCCCCCACGGGACCTGTTCGTGTCGGCTTGGAACACGAAGTGTCCAAGGTTCTGCTTGCTCTGGGATCGCGAGACTGGGTCGATTTCCAACGTGTTCCTCATGGACTGGGCGGGGACCCTCATGAATGCATTTCTGCCTGTTCCGCTCCTACTCAAGGTCCTGCTGAAAATAAAAATGGAAAAGGCAAATGTTACACTCATCGCTCCGGCCTAGCCGAGACAGCACTGGTTCAGCATGCTGCTGGACCTTTCGATTGCCCCACCCCTGGAGCTCCCGAGGCGACACGACCTTCTATCCCAGGACCACAGTCGCCTGTTGCATCCGGACCTGGACTCCCTGCACCTCATGGCCTGGAGGCTCTGTGACTGACGGAGGGAGAGAGAGCCTGCTCGGTGCAGGTCCAGCAAGTCCTGCTTGGCAACAGGAAGCCTTCTACACAGGTCATGTATCGGGCTAAGTGGAGGCAGTTTACCTGTTGGGAGGAGTCCCGGGGTGTTCTGCCCAGCCTCTCACCTATACAGGTGATCCTGGAGTACCTGCTCCAGCTAAAGCTCCAGGGTCTGGCGCTGGCCTCGTTGAAGGTTCACCTGGTGGCCATTTCAGCCTTCCATCAGCTGTCAGAGGGGAGATCCCTGTTCTCCCATCCCATGTCGATCAGGTTCCTCAAGGGGGTGGAGAGGCTTTATCCGCAGGTCTGTAATCTGGTGCCTCCCTGGGACCTCAACCTGGTCCGTTCTCGTCTCATGGGGCCCCCCTTTGAACACATGGCTTCATGCCCTCTGCTTATCCTTTCATGAAAGGTGGCCTTCCTGGTGGTCATTATCTCAGACAGGAGGGTCTCCAAGATTAGGGCCTTGACCTCGGAGTCACCTTATACAGTATTCTATAAGGACAAGGTTCAGCTGAGGCTACATCCGGCTTTCCTACCCAAGGTGGTTTCCCAATTTCATTGTAATCAAGATATTTTTCTCCCCGTCTTTTTTCCCAAACCTCTCAGTTTAGAGGAAGAGAGGAGATGGCATTCACTGGATGTGAGACGAGCCCTGGCTTTCTATATTGAGCGCACACAGCCGTTCCGGAAATTGACACAGCTGTTCGTCGCAGTGGCCCACCGGATGAAAAGCTCAGCCGTCTCCATCCAGCGCATCTCCTCATGGATTACATCATGCAACAAGTTCTGCTACGAGCAGGCAAAGGTGCCGCTTCTGGGAACCATCACAGCACACTCAACCAGAGCTCGAGCCTCATCTACAGCCTTCCTGGAGAGAGTGCCCCTGCAGGACATCTGCAAAGCTGCCACCTGGTCGTTGGTGCATACCTTCACGTCCCACTATGCCATTGTCCAGCAGGCGAGAGAGGACGTGGAATTTGGCAGAGTGGTGCTGAGGGCAGCTTACTGGTAACTCCGACCCACTTCCAAAGGTATTGCTTGTTAGTCACCTATAGTGGAATGGACATGAGCAAGCACTCGAAGAAGAAAACAAGGTTACTTACCAGTAACTGATGTTCTTCGAGATGTGTTCCTTATGTCCATTCCACAACCCGCCGTCCCCGCTGCCGGAGTTGGCAGAAAGAAGGGACTGAGGAGGCGTAGGGCCGGCAGCGCCTCATATACCGCGGCATGTTCACGGGGCTCCAGGGAGTCCGGAGTCGGCCCTACGGGGTCTGCTAAGGGGAAAAAAGTTCCGGGTAACCGTGCACGGAGGCGTGTACACACCTATAGTGGAATGGACATGAGCAACACATCTCGAAGAACATCAGTTACTGGTAAGTAACCTTGTTTTTTATTTTTACATCAGTCTTGAAGTTACACCAGTAAATTAAAATTCAGTTTGTATATAGTGCTCATACTGCTGCTGTATAATAAACATTGAATGTTACTTAATTTAATTTTTTATTTTCAGTGAAGCTGAGACTAAGGTGAACATAAGGCTAATGGATAATATTTATCAGAAGCAACCTAAATCTCACTTTTAAAATGGATTTATTCCTTTGACTAAATCCCATTGACTTTCAAGTGCCTAAGTCACTTTTGAAAATTTTCGCCAAAGTCTTATTTTCAGCTGCTTCACAGAACAGAGTAAACTCTTAGAGAAATCTTGAAGCACCCAGGCTCTGGATAAATTGGCAGCAGGTCATAACAAGTTTTCATAGCATTTATCTAGTATTTCATCCTTTTTCCTTATTTACAACATTTCACAAACTAAGATATAAACACCTTGGCTTGTTTGTTAACATTTATTTATTTTGCCAGGTTTCAGTATACAAGATAACTTATTACATTGTTACAAAAAAAAAATAAAATAAAAAAAATCTGCACTGAACTAGTGAATAAAAGGTAGCTCTTTTTGGCTAACCTTTAAGTAAAATGATTTCGAAGTTACCAATCAAATTCCTGTAGAACTCTAGCAGTCTGCTCTGATTGATGACCTCATAGAGGCTGGCCAAAAGATTTCTTTTCTTTTAATTAATTTAGTGTTCTTTTTCAAGTACTGAATACGTGGAGCTCACTTATAGTGTCTGTGTGCCCCAGCACAGGAATTTGGAATGTTTTCGCCAGTAGTGTCCAATAGGGGTCGTGTATGCACCCTCCATGCTGTCAAACCCGCTCCAGGGCATAAAGCAGTGGTTCCCAATCTTTTTGGCTCGAGGGCCACAGATATCATTTTTACAATCCTGAAGGGCCACCAGTCTCCACCAACAGCCATCCTCCCTCACTGCAGCTGGACGGAAGGAATTCAGCGAGGAGGCTGCCTCCCTCCTTGCTGATCTTTCCACATGGCTGCAGCAGGGTAACTGCACCCATCCTGTAGCCCCTGTGTGCTCCCTGGGTCCCTGGGAGGTGGCTCCCTTCTGCAGCCACTGCCAGGGGGACAGGAAGTCAGTGCTCCCTTCCCTCTGGCTCCAGCAGGACCCCAGCGCCTAGGGACCCATCCAGAGCACTTTGCTGTGCTCCCTGCTACAGCCAGGGGAGGGGAGCGCTGATCTCCCATCCCCTTGGCTGCAGCAAAGAGCCTTCACCGGTCTTTTAGCCCCATGGCAATGTGTTCCGTTTGGGTCCTTAGGCAGCGGCTCCCTATGCAGCCAGCAGGAGGGGAGCAGCGGGCCACTTTGAAAGCCCTAGTGGGCATGGGTTGGGAACCACTGGCATAAAGGATGAAGTAATCCTACCACTGAGTTCCTTCAAACCTGTTTAGGCAGAGTCAAAACAACACTGTGTCCTTACTGTTGCTACGTAGTAGTTAAGAGTAGTAGCTGTATTTTGGTTGTTGTTTTGTTTCTAGTTATTAGTATTGTTGGTTTCAATTTAGAATGTTGACAATTTAAAAAAAAAAAAGAGACATGTTGGAAGTCGTGACTGAGCCTAGATTTCCTGGCTTAAAGTCATGCCCCTCCTCTGGGATGGGGGCTTATTCTGCTGACTGATGCCTATGACAATTGTCTATTGTCTGAGCAAGGAGCATGTCATTGCTTTTGTGCAATTTGTAAATACTTAAAAAAACCAAATTGCACACAGAAGGAAAGACAGTCCTGATCAATAGTTTTCCTCATGGAAAAATCCATCAGAACTATGAATGACTCTGAGCAGAAGAATAACACAGAAAGCTCCTCATTAAAGAGTTCTCTCTTCTAGTGCTCCATTCACCAGCAGGGGTGCATGCAGTGAAGGAGGCAGGCCCAGGCCTACCCCGTGGCCATACATGAGGCAGCAGCATCAGCATTGGTGTGTCCAAGCGCAGCAGCATGCAAGGAGTGGGCCCAGCAGCCATGGTACAAGGTAGGGAATCTCCCTTATGGCCCTAAGTCGGGCTGAAGTCACTGCAGGGCCTGCCAGCAGCTGCAGCCAGACTTGAGGTCCCTGGGAGACTCTCTACCTTCTACCCCAGTGGCCAGCATGCTCCTTGCGTGCTGCTGGACTTGGACATGCTGAGGGGCTGCTGGCTTTGTTTTGTACGGCCCTAGGTCCATGATTCCTGGAGCTGGGTGTCTCTGGCCCTGACTGTGTGGGTGGGACAGGGATTGGCAGGTCTTGCAGTGGTTGCAGCCAGGTTCAGGGCCCAAAGGAGACTATCTGCCCTGGTGGTCAGGCCTGGTGGTCAGGCCCTGTGCCTGTGCTATACTGGGACCAGACCTGGCAGACTGGGGTGGTAGTGGAGAGCAAGTGCACTCAGAAAGGAAATAATTGTTGAGGGCTGATCTGTGTTTCCACCCCTGTGTATCATTCCCTGTAAACTCCGCACAGGCAAGAGTAGGACCTGGAGTGGCTGCTCTAGTGTTCATCAGCCCATAGGAACACTTGTCTTGCACTACCTCCTTCTGGTTGGGCCCCAACCCCCTGGGCTTCAGAGATATGTCCAATCATCCAAGCTCAGGAAGAGCAAAAAAACTGAAGAAGTCACTTCAGAATCCTACAGATCAGTCAGGGAAGTCTGATGTTAGAGAATGAAAAGAGAGAGGCTCTAAATCATCTTTTCAGTACCATTCTCTGTCTCTGGTCTAATTAGGATTTTTCCTCCTGTGGAAAAGATTGCGCTGTTATTGGATTTAAAGCTAGTGCTTTCTTCACTTATTAGACCCTCCTTTTGAACCCATGTCAAACTGTCCAATTCATCTGTTATTTATGACAGTAGTGTTCTGGATGGCAATCATATCAGCAAATAGGATAAGTGAAATGCAAGCTTTAATAATATACTCTCCTTATGCGGTTTTTCATTTGGACAGAGTAACTAGGAGGCCTCATCTGTCTTTCATTCCAAAAGTATTATCAGACTTTCATATTAATCAATTTACTCACCTGTCTGTTTTTTTTTCCCAAAAAACTTCATTCATTATCAGCTGAATTTAAATTACATATTTCAGATGTGAGAAGATCATTGTTGTACTACCTGGATATAAGTAAATCATTTCTTAAACCACCAAGATTTTTTGTTGCTTATGGTAATAAATGCACAGGGATGGCTACTTCATTAAAAAGACTCTGAAAATGGGTATTGCACTGTATAAAAACTGTGTAAAATATTAATAAGTTGATTACCCTTTTGAATATTCGGCCTCTCTCCATCAGGGCATCATTAGTCTGTCTAAGCTGAGTACAGGTATCAGAAATCTGTAGAGCAGCCATTTGGTCTTTAGCTCATATGTTTACAAAATATTATTAATTAGAGGCTGCTTCATGATCAGATGCATGCTTTGGGAGAGGAGTTGTCCAATCTCTTTTTAAGTAACTCCTAGATCCCACCTCCATTAAAGGTGACTGATAGTTAATCACCATAAGTGGGATCCACATGTGCAGTACTTGAAGAAGAGAGCGGTCGCTAATTTTACAGTAGCTGTGATTCTTCTAGATGTCTACACATATGAATCCCATGGCCCACCTTCCTTACCCGCAGCTCAGAGTCTTATAAATATGGATTCTGGATGACAAAGAAAATGAGTGGCAGTTGTGGTTGCTGCACCATTTATGCCCGAGGTGGGGGGCATGTGAGGGCATGGCAGGAGTATGCATGCATGACCCCTAGTGGACACTACTAGGGAAAACATTCCAATCTCTTGTGTTGGGGTGCACAGATACCATGAGTGTGCAGACATCTTGAAGAATCATAGTTGTTTTCAGGTAAGTAACCTCTTTTTTCTATCAAAAGATTAATCTTTTTCTGACTTCTTTTCTCCTCCCGCTATCAGTTTGTGTATGTGTGTCATTCTCTCCCTCTCTCTGATCAACAACAACCTTCTGTCTTTAGTCTTCTGTGTCAGTCCAGATATTTGGGTAATATTTCCTGCCAATCAGTAGAAAGTGAGAGTACACTTAATGCAAGATCCTCAGTTGGTGTAAATCAGGATAGATTCATTAATTTTATGACATCCAAAATCTGATTTATCTGGCTAACTGTATGTAAAGTATTTACCTCTTTAACAGAGCTAGTGAACGTGATGTATGTGGAGAGTCATAGCCTTCTGATAGAAGATAAACATAAGTACCAAGGGACAAATCACCATGAAGATGAGTGCAATTTACTCTATTAGCCTAGCAGTTGGATGTGCTTGCTGAATAACAGAGGCCTTTGAGTTAAGATTATTGCAAACATGTTGCATTCCCGGAAACCATCTCCTTAAATACATATTTGAGAGTTTGGAAGACTTCTCTCTGGTGTGATAGGACAAGGATAGATTCATTTCACTCCACAGTACCAGAGATTCCAGAGTTTCCACAAGCAAGGCTGGACGTGGGACTGAGTGCCAGCTACATTGATTCAATCTGCAGCAGTAGCAACTTCTAAGTTCTCATAGGTGGATATACTTATGTTTCCAGATTCCTGAAAGATATAGATAAAACAAAGCCAGCAGTTTAGCCCTAGTTCTCATACAAGACTTGAATTTAGTACTGATATCCACTATCTCTGCAATTATTATCCTTAAAGATTCTTTTCCTTGTGTGGCTAGAAGGTTCGGGCAGCTGCAGGCACCCTTAGGCAAAGAATATGTGATCTTTCACCAAGATAATGTTATGCTTGGAATGTTTCTAGAGTTCAGATACAGGACACCACTAGTTTTCCATCTGATCAAAAGATTACCACATTCTGCTTGACACTTTTTACAGAAAAAGGGAGGACTGCAATGTCAGGAAATCTATCTAGACAGGATTGATCAATGGGATCACCTGGGGTTGAGATGGTGGAAGGGGAACTTCGCTAGAGATATGGAAGGTGGCTACCTCTGTATCTTCCCACACCTTTTACAAATCATTACAGAATTGATATAGAGGATTCTAGGGAAACAGGCTTTGGCAGAATGATGTTGCAGGTGGTTGTCAAGCACTAATCTCTCCTGTATTCAAGTGGATGAATTGCATTCAAGTGGATGAATTGGGCAGTCTCAAACATCTAGGCTGGTTTTGAAGATTAATTAGAGAAGGAGAAATTTCCCGTATCTGTTAATATTTTTATTTTGAGATATATGCTAGTCCAGACTCTACAGCTGTTTAGACTAGTGTATATTCTTTATAATCAATTATGCATCAGAATGTAGTGAAAGGTTATATTAATTTTATCATTAAAGCTGTAGGTTTAGTAAAGAATGTTGTCAGTCTAGTTTCTACCAAACTGTTTTCAGAATATTCAACTGAAGCCTAAGAGATGATATCATCAACATACTTAGAAAATTATCTCTGTCTGCTGTTTGGGAGGAACTATAACTGAAGTGGCTTGACTGTCTTAAAGAGAAAAAATTGATAGGTAGGGAAAATATCCCCTTCTAATCTCACCATACAGATTTAGAGGTCAATATAAAAATGAGGTATTTTAGGAAAACTTTTAAAAGAGAAGCTTGTGTACATATAAGTGAACTGAAAATACAGACTACTTTGCATAGCGGTTTATTACTTTTGATATATAATATAATGAATAATTAATAAATAAAAAACCTATTGAGGCTCGTTTCCAATATATACAGGGCATAGGATTAGAAGCAAATATAAAAACTTTTCTTAAATGTGATAGAACTCTTCATTTTAATTTTGAAAAGCAATTATATTTATTTTTTCTAAAAATTGTAGCCTAACTCTTATTTGCAAATACGATCGGATAACAGGAAGTTTGTTAGTATTAAACTGAAAGACAGATGTTTCATATTTAGTCATTTTCCATTCAACTAAAGATATGGTAATCTAATGTAATGTCATAAACAACATTTTGTATTCTTCAAGATCAGTTATCTGCATGTATTCTACTTCTGGTGCACATGTACCACATGTGCATAAGACCAGATTCTTTTGAGAAGCATTGTTCACTGGGCTTGTCTCTGTCCTGCGCACATATTGGCACTGTGTAGCTGAGGGCATAAAGCATGGGGCAGCTACAGCCAATCTCCAGTTCCTTATTATCATCCCTGGCTTCAAGATGGAACACCCACAATGTCTGCCTCAGTGTTCACTGTTCAACTGATCTTCTACTTAGTTATAGTTGTTAGTTTATTCTTTTAACCAGTTGGTATATTAAAAAAAATTAAAATTTTACGGTCTTTGACCCCATGTGCTGCCCTTGGCACCGAGATCCCCCTGGCATGGTAGAGTCCAAATTCCCCAAATTCAAGACCTGTCACTCTTATAAGAGAGTGATCCCATCAATAATGCACACTCTGAAGTTCCTCTTCTATCAGAGGGAAGCGCATATACCACGAAGTTGCTCTATATACTGCTCTTTTTCCAAAAGAACCCAGAAATCCAGGGAGTCTCAACTTTTTCTTCCTCCTTGAGAGCTCAATGAGGGTTTCTTCTGCACTGGTAGGTGGGAAAACTATTCCTTTGGACAAGTGCACCTCGCAGATCACCCCTGAAAGCCACCAGTCCACTCTGGACTCCAGCGCCCATTCAGAATTGAGGAAATCCCATTCCTCCATCTCAGAGTTGGCCAGAACCTCCTTCAGTTCCTCAACCCAAACCTCTGAAGAGGGAATATGGGAAGATTACCATTCATGTGGTGATCAGAGGATTAGATCTCTCTTTCCAACCCCAAGCAGATCTAGCCTATGAGACAGTATGATGCCCAGATTGGGTCCCAATGACACCTCAGCATCAAGTGGCACCTACCAGCCTTGATAAACTTTTCAGTGCCCATTGATGCTTGTGGTACTGACAACTGGGGATCAAAGCATCTGGCCCTAAAATCATTGGCATCAAAGCAGCTGGCACTAATGCAGAGTTCCAAAAGCTTCTCAGGAGACCAGAGCAAGGTCATCATTGCTTTGAAGACCTCAGGGTCCCTCACTCAGCTATCTCCTATTGCACCTGATGTAGAGAGTAAGCAGAAGGACTTACAAAAGACAGCAGGCCAGACTGTCTTGACAACGATCTCCTCCTCCTCACTGCATGGGGCCATGCCCCTGGTGGTTCCAATCCAGACGAAAAGTTAATGGATCTTCCAGGAATGCCTCAGGAGAATAGCTGACACCCTGGAAATTCCAGTCAAGATAGTGGAAGAGAAATCACAGAAATTTCTCAGCATCCTGCACTTGGTCCTTGGTAGATTGGCAATGCCAAAAAATGATGGCTTGCTGGAACTAGCCAGACACCTTTGGCAGACTCCTGCCTTTATAGTGTGTACATCTAAAAGAGCAAACACAAGACACACACTATTAAGTTCCTCCAACGGTTTTTAATATTTCTTTAACCACCAGACACCAGGCTCTCTGGTCATAGCAGCCACCTACATGAGGTCCAAGCAACAGGGTACACTTAAAGTGACTCCCAGGGATAAGGATGCTAAAATATTGGATTTCTGAGTCTGAAGTTGCGTTCTTCAGCTAGCCTACAAATGTGAATTGCCAACTACCAAGTGTTCCTGGCTAAATACAACTTCCTGAACTTGGATTATATATCCCAGTTTGCTGACAGACTCCTGGATGAGTTCAGAGAGAAGTTCAAATCCCTAGTGCAGCTGGTCACATAGAACTCATCATAGGGCATTCTCGAGATGTCAGATTCAGCAGCATGCAGTATGGTTACCCTAGTAACAATGCACATGGCCTCCTGGTTGCAGTCCTTGGGAATATCAAAGGAGGTTTGAGCAACCATCAAGGACCTCCCATTCAAGGGCTATGACCTTTTTAATAAGAACACTGGTGAAGCTTTTCACACACTGAAGGACTCATGGGCAATCTTGTACTTACTGTGCATATTCATCCCAACTCTCAGAAGGAGACAATACACATCTCAATCCTGTCAAAAACAGAGACAACCATCCTCACATTATTAGGGTCAACGGAGATCACCCAAGCTCCAAAGAAGAGGCAAAGGTTCCACAGATGAGACCCTCTGCCCTTTCCTCCTCTACTGCATACCATTCATTCATCTCACGACAGTAGGTTTGATGATGTAATTGAGAGTCTGGTGGAACTAGCAGATAAACAGGTGTCAAAGGGAGGGGGGAATTGTACATTTGTTTTGGGGAACATGGAGCCAGATTATCTTGGACCAGTGGGTCCTGGAGATTGTGGGCAAGGAGTTCTCCATCCAGTTGCAGTCCCTCCTCAATACCACTCTCTTTCTGCCTTCAGAGACCCTTCTCACAAGATAGTGCTCAGGAAGGAAGTGTACTCCCTCCTACAACTGAAAGCAGTGGAAGATGTTCCCTTAGAATAATTTCTTGGTCCCAAAGAAGAAAGGGGGATGGCATGCCATCCTGGATCCGATTACTCAACAAATTCATCTGTCAGTTCAGGTGCAGTGTGGTGAACCTAGCATTCATAATCCCCACTCTGGCTCCTCAAAATTGGCTTGTGGCTCTTCATTTACTAGATGCATTCTTTTATATTGCAAATCACCCCACCCATAGGAAATACCTCAGGTTTCTTGTAGGAAAGTCTCATTACCAATACAAAGTGCTTCCCTTCAGCCTCTCCATAGCCCCAAAGCTCTTCATTAAGTGCCTAGCAGTTGCAGCTGCACATCTGGGAAGGCAAGGAATTCAAGTTTACCTGTACCTCCATGATAGGCTGAGGCAGAATCAGATTTAAGCCTCACAACATTCTTGTTATAAGTTAGGCATGTATAATGATCCTCATTCTACAGATGGGGAAATTGGCATGCAGAGGTTTTGGACCCAAATTTTCAGTGCTGTCCACTAATTTTGGGTGCCTTAATTTTTGGGTTCCCAGCTTGAAACATCTAGACCAAGAGTTTCAAAGATAAAAGCCTAAAATTAGGGTCCTGTATCCATACTTACTGCATTTAAATATGGGACCTAATTTTCAAAAATAATGATCTTGCAGCAACTTTTACTGATTTCAATAGGAGATACTGGGTGCTCAGCGTTTTAAAATTCAGGCTCTTTATTTAGGTGCATAAATACAGTTAAGAGTCTTACATTAGGCATCCATTTTTTAAAAATAATGGTCCTCAAGCCATAGCATTTAGCACCAACATGTCTGCTGCAGAAATGGTGATACTAATCCAAACACAAGTTTAGTTTTTCCTTCTTTATTTTTCCCTCAGATATAGGCAGGAAGGTAGCTTTTGTCTAACATTTATTTTCTGTCACCTATCTCCAAAAAGCAGTTTGAGTTCTCTTTTGACAGTATTGCAATGATGGAACGTTAACTGGTGCAACATAAACACAATTTAACTCAACAGTAATATGACAGTTTGATGTTCCTTAATCTTTTCAGTATTATATATTGAAAAACTGGTATTTCCTAGGTACAAATCAATTTACTATGGAAAATACTCAGAGAATGCACCCTAATCTTTCTAGAGCTGCACACTAATTGTGAAATCTGTGGATACAAATAAAATATCCATAGATGGTACTATATAGTATAGAAGAATGCATTTTATGTTCCAAAATATTTGACAGATAAGATATTGAAGATCTGTTTGAGCCATCCTTGTGATAATTCAGAATTATGTGTGTGTGTTTTGAATACTGTACTTTTAAGACTTTGTATAAATTATTAACTGTTTTTGAAAATGATAAAAATACATTTTTTAAAAACTCAAATAAGTAATGTTCTAAAAGAGTAGAGTACAAATGCTATTTATCCACTGTGTTGTGCTATACTATTACATAGCAGATTATGGACCAATTTGGAACTGTGCATTTAATTTGAGAAAATGAATGATATGTGAGGGAGTTCTGATAGAAAGAATCCTCCTCAGTCTACATAGTGTCCGTGAAGCCATTCTGTTGCTGCTTATTGTAAGTCTCAAAGCTACAATAGTTCCCGTGTTACTATGTCCTTTCCTTGCCTGGCCTTCTCAAGTAATGAGATTTTACCCGTGGATTGGAAAAGGTGTGAATCCACCCGTACCACCCCACAAAAGCCCTCTGCATTAGGGGGCTGATCCAAAGCCTATTGAAGTCAAAAGAAAGATTTCCGTTAACTTCAGTGACCATTAGATCATGTCCTTGAGCCAATAGGGATCATGGAACACCTTGTACAATACATGGAATACTGTTCGTCCCTGTACAATAGAATAACACTGGTTTTACTATGTTGGGAGATAGGATTCTCCCCAAATATACTGTATAAAACAAATAAGAAAAAATACCTGCTCCAAAATGTCTACAGTCTAATACAGATTAAAATATAATAATGAAGGAGAGTGTGGACTGGAGACAACTTGGTAAGAAGGATTTGTGCAACAATTAAAGGGAGATATAAAATAGGAAAGGGAGACTGCTCTCATAAATTTTAGATTCAGTATTTACATATAATGATTTAAAACAAATAATATAGTTGCATCTTTAGAACAATTAGAGTCTTGTGATACCCAAGTAATCTTCATGCCACAAAAATGGAATTCATTACTAGAATTGCTAGTCTAGAATGCTGTATTTACATATTCCATATGTTGACATGATTCATCCTTATTCTGAATAACTGTGCCATGTATAGAAGCAGAAATCAGAATTGGAAAAGACCTATTAGGTCATTCACTCCATCTTTCTGCCAAAGCAGAATAACAATCCTCCTCAGGCTTTTTGTATTTATTTTGTCAAGTTTAGTTTTAAATGCCCAATACTGTAGAGCTTTCACTACCTCTTTAGGGAGATTATTCCACAGCCCAGTATCTCGTTCCAGTATTTTTTCTCCTGATATTCAGGCTGAAATTTTCTCTGTAATTCCATCCCATTACTTCTAATTTTAGCCTTGTATACCAGCCTAAATAATCGCTCTCCATCTTTGAAAAATTATGCTGTTTCTCTGTGCTTCCTTAGCTATTATGTAGCCAAACAACTTACTTCTAACCCTCTTAGTCTTTCCTCCTAACCCAGTTCCACCAGATGCCTGATAATTGTTGCTCTTCTATGAACTTCCTTCAACTTCTCAATATGTGGGGTAATGGAGTGCTCAGAGTTGAATACAAATTTCCATTTGTGATTGCACCAGAGATCTGTGAAGCTATAATTTTATATGTGCATCCAAAATTTTATGGGCAGTTTTTTGATGCTATATTGCACTGTGAAATTTATGTCTAATTTGCTGTTCAGAATTGCCCTTAAGTCTTTCAACATTAGTACTTCTGTTTTTCTATTTCACATTGAATCCCAGCATTTCATATTATAATTTCCAGAATTAGCCAAAATTAATATATTTTATGTCCATATTTCAAACTTCTAACTGCCCTTCTAGTATTTTCTGTGTCCTTACTTGTGTTAACACCTCCCGATTTAGTATTTCATTAATGTGCTGTTCCAAATAATTAATGAAGATGTTTAAATAAGACTAGACTTAACAATGATCTCTATGGTGCCCCTCCTAGACACCTCTCTTAACATTATTTACCACTATGTTTTGTTTAGTCTTTCAGTCTGTTTTCAGTCCATATGACAATGCTTCTATCCATGCCAATTTGAAACATCCTGTAAAATATGATTTCATGAGACAGTATATCAAATGCTTTACTAAAATCTAAATATCTTACTTCTGCTGCATATCCTTAATCTACTAATTTTGTAATTCAATCAGAGAAAAGCAGGCAAGATATAATTTTTATAAATGATATAATTTTTCTAAATGCTGCTTACTATTAATGGTTCTATTAACTATAGAAACTTAACTTCATATTATTCAGAGCAGGGTTTCTAATTTAATCTTCATGCTTTTCTACTAGTGTTCTCCTTTTATAGATACAATATTTGTCAGCATTTTAGGACCTTTATCCAATGTGTGCTTTTCTGTCTGTTTCTTCATGCATAGCTGTCTATGTGTAAACAAACTGTGATTTGAGAAACCTTGATGAAAACTAGCCAGTCTTTTCCAGGGCAACCATGGAAAGCTGTGGTCACTTCAAAACATGGAAATATTATCTGTGATGGTTTTTCCTCTTTCATTTACTAACCTCGTGGTTGTATGGGGTTGGTTATTCCCTTGACCAATTGAAGTCAGTGGTAGCTCCAGGACCCCTGCATGAGGTGGGGTGGGGGAAGGGTACACTTTACTGTGGCCCGGAGGCCCGGCCCAGGCTGCAGCCCCCATTACCATAAGGAAAAAATTGAGGCTAAATTGTAGATCATGCCTGAGGATATTTTTAGAAACTTATTTCCCTGTATCTATGTATCTATTGTCCAGATCTTGTGAGATTTGCTGGAGCCAATCAGAAGCAGTGTTAGAGCAATCTCAGGCAACATTCTGAACAGTGAGTTGCTGGGCCTTCTGGCTCAGCCCAGGCCCTTCTCTATAATATAAAGTGTGTGCTTATGCAGTTAAACTAGGACTTGTAGTTTGAGACTGAGAGACCGAGAGATTTGTGCTCCTCTCTGTGACATGGTCTATCATATCAAGATCAAGAACTACCAGTCCCAGAGTTCCTTGTGCATAGGCAGGAGGGAGGGACAGCTAGTGGGAGGGGCAAAGCAAAGCATCATAAAACAGTGGGATTTGCAGTGGTATGATTTGCAGGCCCAAAATATATGTGAGTAAGTGTCTAATTCACTCATAGTCTCACACACACCCCATACTGCCATATCTGGTGGTGGCTAAAAATACTAATCAGGCAACCAGAAACATAAGGAGGTAAAAGAAAGGGAACTAAAAGAAGCTAAAGGACACCAATCTATCCTCCAGTTTTTCAAATCAGACAAGGCCTTTCTGCAGTCAGGCAATATACTAACTAGGGAAGCAGGTGAACAAAATCAAGACATTGACAGGATATAATACCTTTATAATGACCAAAAAGTTACAAACTAGTCAGCAAACTTGTAGGACTCTCAGGCTGGGTATTATGTTAAACAAAAATACCAAAGGGGGGGCATTTTCCAGAAATGTAGAATATGTAACAGTAATTTCAGAATTCAAACTTTTTTCATGGCTCATGAGATTGTATGTATGGGATGAGGGATTGTGGATGTGTGTGGGAGGGGGCCCATGTTACAAGTTTGTACTGGGCCCGAAAAAATTATGCTTGGGCGCTGCATAGCTCCACTAGCTTCAATTTATACCAGCTGAGGATCTGCCTCAGTATTCAGAAAAAACTGCTTGCACAGTAAATGTGAGATACCAATTTTACTTACAAATAGAGCATTTTGAACTGTTGCATTTGGGGTTGTGAAGAATTCAAAATAAGTTTAAAGAATTAGTAAAATTGTATGTTGTTTTCTGCTCATTGGTATAATAAAATACGTTTTCTCCTAAGAAATGGACAGGCCATCTGGTTAAAATGGAAAAATATAAATGCAAAGGCACAAAACTATATAGATAACTAATAATGGTAGAAGATAAAGTACAATTAATACAGGATATTTAGAGTTGGGGCTGAATCTAAATCCCAGAACTGAACACTGAGGAAGTTCCGTTATGAATCTGAATTATGAGGCTTAGGTTCACTTCTAGTATTAGTAGAATATATTTCTAATTTGACTGTATGGAGGTGGTGGCTCTTTGAATATAAAACCAGTAAAACTCAGCTTGAAAAGCCAGGACTACAAAATATGCCTGGTATGATTTTTAACCCTTATTAAGTATGAAAGTGTAATAACAGACTAAATCTTGGTGCATGCTAACACTTACTTTAGCATGGAGTAAAGCCACTATGCTTCATATTAATTGTAGCTTTTGACTAAATATATTGCTACATAAATGTTCAAGATGAATAGTGACATAAAAAAGTTTCAACATTTCTGTATAGCTGACAAAATATGGGGAGAAAAAAGATGGATTGTAAACTGTAAGTCAGCCATACAGCATGTGTGATGAGGTATCCACCCCACACAAGGCCTGAAGGCACCTAAGGGGTTTTCCGCGAGACCTCTCTAAACTGCCGGTCCTCTACGAGGACCTCATCCAGACCTGGAGGCTGGTCTCCGCAACCAAGTCTGTGGCAGCCGCCAAGGGGACGGATCTCCTCGCGCAGCCTCTGCTACACAATCCCCATCTCAATGGGCAGGTGGTGGAGTCCTCAGTGCGCCAGAGGCTGGTCCTGGCAGGCGTCACCAAGATCGGAGACCTTCTGGGCTATGACCAGGGGAACTGGGTGGATTCCCAAGCGCTGGGTTGGCGCGTGGGGCTCTCCACCCTTTGAACCCCCTGGCGCGTACTCCAGGAGGTGAGGGCAGCCTTGCCTCCCACTGCTTGGGCCTACCTTGAGTGGGTCCTGAGGGAGGGTGCTACCCGCCCACTCCTTACCCTGGGCCCTCCGGACTTCTTCATTGGGTACCTGCCCCACGAGCCCCCTGACCGCCTCCTCTGCACACCCCGAGCTGGCTGTGGGATCTGCAGCTGGCGCGCTTCTGAACTGCGCCATGGGCACATCTCCACATGCTTGTGCTCACACCCTCCATTTCCATGCCCTCGTGTCTCGCCCTGACACCAAGTGGCGGGACCACTTACCACCTGTCAAGGGTGAGAGACCCCGGTGGGCCAGCCTATATTCCACCTTGGTACCACAGCCCTCCGGGGATATCGGCTGGCAGCTCCTTGACGGAGCCGTGAGCACGGACTTGTACCTGGCACCGTTCATTCCCCATCCTGAGGGAGACCTTGGCGCACATCTACCTGGAGTGCGCCAGGTTGCAGTCCCTATTCCGGCTCCTCCAGAACCTCCTCCACAGGTTCTGACTGCACTTCTCCCCACACCTCCTCTTCTACTTGCACCCCATCCATGGCCCCACAAAGTCCTGGGACCTCCTCGTCAACCTTCTCCTCGCCTTGGCCAAGGCAGCCATCTACAACATCAGGGAGAGGAGGTTGGCCGAGGAGGTGCTCTGCAACTGTGGGGCCTCCTTCTGTTTCTCCATCCGATCACATCTCTGAGCAGATTTAGTCTGGGCCATGTTTTCTGACTCCTTGGCTACTTTCGAGGAGAAGTGGGCACTGTCTGGGGTTCTCTGCTCGGTATCCCCTTCAGGTTCCCTCCGTTTAGCCCTTTGACTTCCTCGCCTGTCCCTGTTTTTCCATTAATTGTCCCCCATAATTAGTTGAGTCCAGGTCCAATAGCTCCTCCCCTTAGGCTGGGGGAGGGGCTTCTAGCTGTACATCCTGGTACTCAAATAGTATAAGGCCTGAAAGGATTAAGGTGGCTAGGTGGGCCAATTAACTGCCCAGGCTGCACCTGGAGGAGGAGCCGGTGATCACGGATTAGTTAGATGAGGCTTAGTTGGATGGGAACAGGAGGGGCCTGGATAAAGCCCAGGAGCGGAAAGCAGAAAGGAGACTGCAGGGAAGTAGTGTGTAGTCACTCCCTGGATGAAGGAAGGCATGTTTGGGACTACATAATGTAGTCTACAGTTACTCTCTGGGAGGAGGGAATTTGGGCTGGCAAATCTAGAGACTGGGGAGAGCCAGAAAGGTAGGAGAGGCTCAGGGAAAAGCAGCAAGGTATAGGATAGTGCAGACCTATGATGCTGATCAGAGGGTCCCTGAGTGGGAATCGGGAATAGAGGGCAGGCTTGGGTTCCCCTACCAGCCCCTGGGGAAGTAGCAGACCGGGCAGTGGAGAGTGTTCTCTCTGGAAGACTTTGATATCCAAGACTTAGAAGGGAGGACCATAGTGACCTGGCTGGGGGACCAAGTCACAAAGAGAAAGCTGCAGCTTCTGGAGTGAAAAGGGCTGCAGGTTGAGAGGACAACAGGTGGAGAGACCACCAGAGGGCACAGAACCTAGAAGGAGCTAATCCCCAGAGTAGTTAGGAGGAGGCGCCCCTAGCAGTGAGTGGACTTGTGACAACATCTATGTGCAAATGAACATTTTCATGACAGTATGTTGAGCAGAAAGACGTGCTACAGGTGGCACAAACACCAAGATTTCACTATTTTTTTCAAAGTAAGCTTAACATCACTGAATATTTATGTATGAATTTGTGCCTGACTCAACTATTGATTAGACTGTAAGAACACCTGAGTGTGACAGGGTCGTGTGCCCATTAGGGGCCAGGAGGGCAAGGGTTAGCCACTCCTGTTCAGTCATCTTTGCCTATGCCATAATCAGTTGCCTCCCAGCTTAAGGGGGCTGGACTACTTGGGGTCAGGTGACAGCCTGGATCATCTGGGCCTCACAAAAGGGCTGAGAAAACTCAGTTTGGAAGAAGGAAGGAGCCATAGGTAGCAAGCTGGGCTTTTGTGGCAGACCCTGAAGTAGGGTCTGAAAGGACTCCAGGGAAGCAGTCTGGAAGTCACTGCTTTATTCCAGAGCAGAGAGTCTCCAATATAGCTCAGAAGGCGCTGGGAACTGAGTCCAGAAGGAAGGCTGAGGAGAAGCCCAAGCAGGTTGGAACAATTTTTGTTTGTGTGGCCTTACTTTGGGCTTTTGTTATCTCGGAAAAGGGAATGGGCTCTGAGGGTAACCCAACTGGAGGGATGAGCCATGTGAATCCTCAGAAGTGATAGAAAACCCAGGGAAACTGAGGCAGAAAGTGCCTGCAGTGCCACACTCAGCAATGCCAGGGCAGCTACACTCTATGAAGCTGAGAAACAATGTTAAACATTGAATGAGGTATTATTTATTTTGATATCTTTTCCCAGAATCAATGCTTTAAAGAATGGTTTCTATGTTCTAACAAGATTTTTTGTTCTGTCATTTTTACAGAAGTGAGATAGCAGGTAACTGTAAATTTAAATATAGATTTCTTCATATTTAACATGTAAACATTTCTAGATTGTAGATTCATTACTTTATACTGAAGTAAAACCTATAGTAAGCAATGCATATAGCACAATTCCACTGCTGCAGACTCCACCTTCTGCCACAGAATTGTGCCCCAGAAACCAAGCTTTCATTTAAAAAAAAATGTAGTTCTCATATTGCAAAGAACATCTTGAAGACATCAGCCAAGTGTAGTCTGATTCAGAGTTGTCTTCCTGGATCTGCAGGCAGCCTGGAATAATTCTGAAGTGTGACCTTCCTCATTCATCTCACTGGATTGTTAAATTAGAAACATAAATAGGACAAGTTAAATGTCAACATTAACTATTTCACTGCTGATCATTTCATCAAAAACATTCAGCTAATATGTTTTTCCCATAAATTGATAACTGCCTCCCACACATCCCTAGCTGCTTTGTCAGCTACCAAAACAAAATCTTTGGCATATCAAAAACTGAACATGTACTCTGGATAAATTAAAGCATAAAATAAATTGTCTTTAATACTTAAAGGCAGAGATTTTCAAATTGGCATAAGGGAGTTAAGTGCCTTGCTTCTACTGCAAGGCAATGGGAGTAGGCCAGCCAATGTATGGGTCAGTATTTTTCCATAGATAACAGTTGTGATTTTAATATCTGAATACTTAAGACTGCCATGAGCATAAGAAGTAATGGACACTTGGAACAAAACAGACTGATTAATTAGTATGACCCCAAATTAAGTGTGTGTTTAACATTACCAACATATTGAGGTTTTAATAAAACCCACAATTTGAAAAATTTCATTTTTGTCCACATTGGGGGTCTGTTGACATTTTCTGAATTCTCCTTCATCATAGATCAAGCCTTGCACAGCTACTTTTTGCATGACAAATACCACTGTTATGTGCGACTGATGTGTCCTCTATATTTCAGTTTTCTTAACCATATGTGACATAAAATGGCTCATCCTTTTTTCGTTGAAAAGAAACTGTACATTCTACTGAAAACTTCAGTAAGATATTGAGATGTATCTTTCACTGTGTATAAAGTATTAAATCCATGTGAAAAGCAATCATTCATTTAAAAAAATTCATTTAAAAAAATCATTTAGATACTGATACTGATTGCTTGTTTTAAAGATAAACTCAATAATACTTGTGAGTGTTATGAACGTGTGTAAGTACATTAATGGATCAATTCAGTTTGTTTCCTGCCCCGTCTGGTCATTTAAAAATACCCTCACCCCATCATGACTTTGGTTTTACACACAACACTTGTACCTTGACATGGCTGGCAATCACAGAAAGTTGTACAATCATCATCAATTTAATTCTGCATCTTGCTAATTCTGATACAGAGGCTGCTGTGGAAATGGGAAGTGAAAGCATTTAAAAAAAAAAAGAAATTAGTTTTTAAAGATACACATCTGGGAAGATCCATGGATTCCTCAGAAATTTCCTGGGGCTAGGAAATAAGTCATATTCTTATTAGCGTTCATGAATGTCACATATATGTTACACTCATACATTTAACCTAGTGGAAACTAGGTCAAATTACAAAGGATGGATATAAACAAATTACACAAGTATGTAGGGACACAATTAGAAAGGCCAAGGCACAAAATGAGATTAAATTAGCTAGAGACGTAAAGGGTAACAACTAAATATTCTACAAAAACATTAGAAGCAAGAGGAAAACCAAGGACAGGGTAGTCCTGTTACTCAACGAGGGGGAACCAATAACAGAAAATGTGGAAATGGCAGAAATGACTTTTTTTTGTTTCAGTTTCCACCAAAAAGGTTAGTAGCCATTGGACATCTAACATAGTGAATGTCAGTGAAAATGAGGTAGGATCAGAGGCTAAAATAAGGAAAGAACAAGCTAAAAATTACTTAGATAAATTAGAGGTCTTCAAGTCAGTAGGGTCTGATGAAATATATCCTAGAATACTCAAGAGCTGGCTAAGGAGATATCTGAGCCATTAGTGATTATCTTTGAAAAGTCATGGAAGAGGACTGGAAAAGGGGAAATATAGTGCCAATCTACAAAAAGGGGAATAAGGACAACCCGGGGAATTACAGACCCGTCATCTTAATGTCAGTACCTGGAAAGATAAGGGAGCAAATAATTAAGCAATCAGTTTGCAAATATGTAGAAGACAATAAGGTGATAAGTAACAGCATGGATTCGTCAAGAGCAAATCATGTCAAACCAACCTGACAGTTTTCTTTGACAGGGTAACAAGCCTTGTGGATTAGGGGGAAGTGGTAGATGTGGTACATCTTGACTTTAGTAAGGCTTTTGATACTGTCTTGCATGACCCTTCTCATAAATGAACTAGGGAAATACAACGTAGGTGATGCTACTATAAGGTGGATGCATAACTGGTTGGAAAACCATTCCCAAAGAGTTATCTGTGGCTCACAGTAAAGCTGGAAGGGCATATCAAGTGGGGTCCCACAGGGATCAGTTCTGGGTCCAGTTCTATTCAATATCTTCATCAATTATTTAGATAATGGCATAGAGAGTACACTTATAAAGTTTGTGGATGATACCAAGCTGGGAGGGGTTGCAAGTGCTTTGGAAGATAGGATTAAATGATCTGAACAAACTGGAGAAATGGTCTGAAGTAAATAGGATGAAATTCAGTAAGGATAAATGCAAAGTACTCCACTAAGGAAGGAACAATTAGTTGCACACATACAAAATGGGAAATGACTGCCTAGGAAGGAGTACTGTGGAAAGGGATCTGGGGGTCATAGTGGGTCACAAGCTAAATATGAGTCAACAGTATAACAGTTACAAAAAAAGCAAACATCATTCTGGGATGTATTAGCAGGAGAGTTGTAAGCAAGACACAAGAAGTAATTCTTCTCTACTCCGTGCTGATTAGGCCTCAACTGTTATTGGAAAATTGTGTCCAGTTCTGGGTACCACATTTCAGGAAAGATGTGGACAAATCGGAGAAAGTACAGAGAAGAGCAACAAAAATTATTAAAGGCCTAGAAAACATGATCTATTAGGGAAGATTGAGATTGTTTAGTCTGGAAAAGAGAAGACTGAGAGGGAACATAACCGTTTTCAAGAAGATACAAGGTTGTTACAAGAAAGAGGGTGAAAAATTTGTTCTTTTTAACCTCTGAGGATAGGACAAGAAGCAAGGGGCTTAAATTTCAGTAAGGGCAGTTTAGGTTGGACATTAGGAAAAACTTCCTAACTGTCAGGGTAGTTAAGTACTGGAATAACTGCTTACGGAGGTTGTGGAATCATTGGAGATTTTTAAAGAGCAGGTTAGGCAAACACATGTCAGGGATGATCTAGATAATACTTAGTCCTGCCATAAATATAGGGGACTGGACTAGATGATCTCTCAAGGTTCATTCCAGTCCTATGATTCGATGATTACTCGAATGGGGCCTTTATCTTATTCTTAAATGTGCAGTTTAACTAAAATGATAGATTGCCATTTGCTGCTTGATATTTGGAATAGCAATCACAGAAGTAAGATTTGAAGTCATAGAAGTGTTAGCACTTAATGTGATTTCCTGAGGTAGATTAATTAATAACTATCTAGTTTGAACATACTGCTGAAGCCCATGCTAATCGGCAAAATATATTTTTAGGGCTCATGCAGTTTTGTGTGGGATTCAAGGGTATAAAAGTCAGATTTCACTTTAGTTTGTATGATCAGCATTAACAATTACATTTTTGGAGCTGTTTCCTACTGTTGTTTGGTTAGACTGTTGGTGTGTTGACAGAGTGAAATAATTGACTTTCTAATGGAGAACTCCCCAGGCAAACTGCCATTGTATGGACCAGTGAACTAGGATGAGCCTGTTGTAGTGAGTAACTGATAGAGCTACTGACTATTTTTTTCCTTTCCTTTCATTCATTTATTTCAGCCAAGCATGGAAACTGCTTATATAATATTACAGTAATTGATTTGGAGAAAATGCTCATTATTACCAAAGGCGAAAGATTAAAGGTTTAAAAACAAATTAAAAAGTGGAATAATTATATCATTCTGTAAAATGAGTATATAAAAAATATTGATTTGGGAATAGGTGTATATTCTGTTCTTGTCTACTAAGGTTCCTATAATGCCTTGATCACCATGGTATCTGATTGCCTGGTGGGACACAGGGCTTGTCTTCACTTACCTCGGAGATTCGGCGGCAGTCGACTAGAGTTACGCAAACTATGCAAAAAACTTGCGTAACTCCCGTCGACTTCTGTGCTTCTGTTCTGCATGCCGTCTTCACTGCGCTGTGCCAACGGGAACCGCATTCCCGTTGACGCAGCGCTATGCCACTTGAGAAGGTGGTCTTAATACGTCGATTTCTGGATCGACTGAGCGGGTCTTCACTGACCACTCAGTTGATCCAGATAAGTCGATCTGACGGTGGCGAATTTGCCACCATCAGTGAAGACATAGCCACAGAGGCCAGAAGGGTGTGTTTGCAGGTGCATGTGTGCTGAAGAATGTGGAGCGAAGTCTTTTCATATTGTTCTAAAATTCTACTCTGATAGGGAAAAATCTGGAGTAACTCCATTTTTTTCAGTGGATTTGCTCCACAATTACATCAATGCAAATGACAGCAAACTTCAGCCCAGTAGTATCTGCCTCAGTACGTAGGTTATTTCAAGAGTAAGCAGAGCTACTACAATTATTTCCTTTAAGATACATTAAATATTAATGATTAGTTCCAAACCCTAAATATTTAAACTGGTAAGCAATTATTTTACAGTGCAGATTATTTTAAAAAATGCATTAGATTGTATTTAATTATTAAACATAAATTGCTTGAGACAAACTGGTTTTACAAGTTATTCAATGTTTTCTATATTTCTTCTATTTAAAATTATAGTATTTCTGAGATTGCACATGGGAAAAGACATTCTATAAAGTTGTCACTCCATCCTATTTAGAGTATGTTCCCATTAAAGAATCTAAAGCTAGAAATGTCAGACTTCAAGTTAGTAACAAATAAATTTCAAGTATTACAAAAACTGCATTAAAATAACATTTATTAAGGTTGCACAAGCAAGTAAAGAACTCAAAAGTTAGGAAATGCCAGTATTAAAGTAGCATGTACAGCTTGGCCCCCTTGCACATACACATTGTGATTAGTCTCTAATTATATGATCACATACTGTTAATTTTTTACTGCATGATTCACTGTCTCATTTGGTGAACATGAGGGATAGTGCTAGTAGAATGAGAAGATGTAACACAAAATATTGAATCATTGTTACTAAGTGTGTGGTTCTTTGCATTATTTACTCACCATCCAAATCCTGCTCTGAATGCAGAATTATTAATTTCTTCATGTATTTTTCTACGGTTTTCATCATTATAGTATCTGAGTGCTTCACAAATGTTAAATATATTTTTACAACACCCCTATAAATAGTTTTATCATCTCAGTTTTACAGATGGGGAACTGAAGCGCAGAGAGAATAAGGTAATAAGTATCTACTAAGTTGGGGTGCCCAGTTTGAGACACCTGCAGCTGATTATTCAGAGTATTTAACATTATGTAGTGCTTTTTATGTTCAAGGCACAGCTGATGTTGACTTCAGTTGCTGAATGCCCAAGACTTTTGCAAATCAGACCCCAGGGTCTCAAGGTCAAGTACCCAGAAAATAAGCGATATGATTAGTGACCATCTGTGAAAAGTTTGGTTTTAAGTAACTTGTCTGAGTATCCTTCACTACACAACCCTCATTCATACCCAGAGTACAGTCCATTCTGTGCACTGAGTGAGGAAGTGGTTTGGTGGGAAAAAATAGTATGTGATCAAATAATCACAGATTGTATCATAATGCATATTCATAAGGGTTAAATTAAGATTGCACAGGCTACTTTAAATCTGGCATTTCTTAATTTTTGAGTTCTTGAGTTTGCAACATTACTTTTTTAAATGTGTGTGTGTGTGTGTGTGTGTGTAATTTCCTACATTCCAAAAAAAAGCAAACTGAAAAAAAATTCATTATTGGAACTATATTGACCCCTGTGACCCATCCATGCCTAGAGTAGCCCACCTCAAAATCCCAAGGGCAGGGTAGGCTGCAAAAAGAAGAGCAGATTCTCACAAACTGGTGGTTGACACTGCAGTTAGATTCACAACCAGTTACAAACAGTGCCTCTGATTCCCCACACTGGTTATCAAGAAGCTAAAACAAGAAGTTACACAGCCCCCTTTATGGCAATTCAGTCTCTGGCCCCCAATTAGCAGTGGGTCCAGTAAAGAGAGAAGTTATTTAAATTCTATTTCCTTTACCAAAATGTTTGCCTGGTCCCCAAAGGGTCAGCCACATTACTAAATCAATATAAGTTTGGATCTTATCCAGTATATCACGCTGCCAGTCAATCCTTTAGTATGTAAAACTAAAGGTTTATTTTAAAAGGAAAGAAACAAATGAGAAGAGAATATTAAATGGTCACAGCAATCAGATACATAGATGGACTTTAACGTCATTTGTGTATCAGATTTTCAGCAGAATTGTGGAGTTTGCAGGCTTGTACAGTTCCTCTGGTGTACATCCAGTACCTGGATGGGTCTCAGTCCTTTGTTTCACACCCAGTTGCAGATGAGTTGATCCAGAGGTAGGAAGCAGGAATGAAGACAAGATGGAGATAGTGAAGCTGCATTTTATAGTCTCTTTATAGTTTTAAACACAAGCTCATTGCACATGGGCAGGGAAAGGCACTTGCAGTCCCCCTGACCCTAGGCATGTCCCTACGTGTCCTGTCATAGATGCCGACCTGGCTTCTCTCACTGGGCTCATTGTAAAGGTAATGGCCCTCGATGAGTCATCAATGCTGACACGAGTTTACCTGGGGGATGTAACCCAGTAGCATAGCACAAGTGTTTGGATACAGACATATATCATACATATCCATAATTTACAGTACGAAAACGATACATACACATTGTTTATGTTATCATATTTAGCAAATTATAACCTTTCTAATGGTACCTGACATGGCATGTCTTATACGAATTATTGTAATTTTGCAATATTGATATCAATAATATTATAAATGGTCGTCCCTAACCCAGACAGTGTCACAACTCCCATTTTGTTCATCAGCAGGATTTAAACCTTTATATCCACATCAGTCCTCTATAGCTAGAGCTAATGGAGTAACGGTAGAAGTACAAGGTTGTCACCCTCTATATGGACCAGTATTAGAGGTGGATGAAACACATTTTGCAAGTGGATTTCACTTTGTTGATAGTGAAAGAATGTTGAAATGCAGGAATTTTGGGTTCAGTTCCCGATTCTGTAGGGAAGAGGTCACAGACCATTCTGTCCTCTTGTCCCCCAGAGGTCTGACTCTGTTTGCCTCTGTCCTCTCCAGGCTGTCCTAATCCCAATCCCATACATCTTCCTTCGCCAATTCCTCATTCTAATCTCCCCAACCCAAAATGCTCATCTCAATCCCAATCTTCATGTCCTGCCAGTCCCAGTTTAGCCTCCTACAGGCCATTTTAGTGAAGTCCAGTCTTCCCCCTCCCTGGCTCAGTCTCACTTGGCTCCTCATCCCAATTCTAGTCTCCTGCGCTCCTCATCATTGTCTCCTTCCGAAGACACTCTGTTTGTTTCCTCCCATCCTAAATTTTTCATCGGAGCTCAGTCTCCCCTGGCTCCCTGCTCCAGTCTCTTTCACTGCCTCCTTGTTTCACTGCCTCCTTGTTCCAATCCCAGTCTCTTTATAGTTTATTCCCTTCACCCTTTCCCTGACCCAACTTTTGTCTCTGTTCCGGTCACTCAGCTTCCTATGTTTTTTCACTGCTTGAGTGCCAGTATCAGGAACATTGGAAGCACAAGAGAGACAGTCTCCCTGCTCTGAGTTCCCATGCCCTGTGCAACAGCAGCCACTGACTGGTGGGAGGAGCAATTACAGTGAAAGTCCTGTTTAGCCCCTGCAACTCTGAGCTGGATCATGCTCAGTGCAGATAGAATCTTTGAAGAATTTCACTGCCCAACTCTAACAAAGTCTCTACTGAACATGTGCAAATTGAGATTTTTTCAGAATCTTATATCTTGGCCAGATTTGTGCATATTTTCAGAGTGGTGGTAAAAAGCACATTCTTGACACTCGGGCAATCTTCCTGTCAAACTTCAAGCTCCTCCTTTAAAGCATGGAAGCTCTTGAGCTTTTCAACAAAAGGTTATAAGAAGCTTAACATGGACAAAACAACATTTTTCCTTTAATTTTATATTTGGAAAGGCTGAACAATTTTTGCTGAAGCTCTTCAAAAAAATTCAGCCTGAGGCAGACACCTGGCATGGAAAATTTCAATTTGAACAGCTAAATTTTGGCAAAGTGATAAGCAACTAAAACATGGGTATTATAATGGAACTATTGAATAACCTTAACTACAAGTGTCACTAAGCTCTGACTATAATAAAGGCTCATGTCTTTGGCTGCTTTGTGACTATTTTATGCTGCAAAGCCAAAATAAAATGGCCCTAAAACTGGTGTTGGTGGCCATGGTTGAAGTACTGTAGGGTGAGTGGTACATAGGGTACATTGAATGATGAGGGTAAAAAGAAACACTTACTTACCCCATTCCCTGAACACCTGTCTTGTACACTAAACGTAAGGCAGTGGTTCTTCTTTGAGTGATTGCAGACATGTATTCCACTCACATGTGAAATTGCCCAGCACAACGAATACAGAGATATTTGCCTAGCAGTACCCATAGGAATAGCACCGTGTGTCCCCTTATTCTTTCCTACAGTTATTTAAGGGCCACACTGTCCCAACCCCCCTCCGTTCCTTCTTACCGCCTGTGTCTTGAGTCAATGCTTTCTGTTTAGTATTTACTTCACAGTTATCTGTCATGGAGCTTTTGGTGCTTTTGTGTAGACTGTTAGACAGTTAGTCCATAATATTACTTAGTCCTTAGAATTACTTTAGTAGGTTTTAGCCAGGTATCATGCCTCCACCAGGTTTTAAACATTGTATGAGGTGGCTAATCCTAATAATGACCCACCTCCCCCAATGTTTATTGTGCATTGGGGGAGGGCACATTAAAGAAAGGTGCTCCATTTGCAAGAAAAAAACACAGGTGGCCAGATTTGCTCTTAAAACCGTATCTTCTGGAGCAGGCCACGAGACTTGCTTCGGCACTTAGGATATCCATAAATTGTCAGGCTCCCCAGAGGGCATCTAAGCTGCCATTGGCTGTGTTGGTCTGGATTTGGATTCCTCTCCCAGGAGGAAGAAAGGCTGCTCTCCTTCCTCTAGTCCTGGGAAAGGGATTCATGAAACAGATTGAGGCCGTTTCAGAGTTAGGAGACATTCTTCCTTCCTGTCTAAGAAAAGTGAAGACCAGCACCATGATTCCTCTGGTACAAGGGAGAGAGTAGGGTCAACTACCCACTCTCCAGTACTGAGATGAGAGCAATTGGACTCCATACCATTTATTCTGATACTCTCTGGGGAGCCTCTGAGTTCGGTACCAACTATGTCGGTGTTGACACCAACTATTTTCATGCTAATGGCATATCAGGCAGTATCAGACTTGCTTTCCCTCTCTACTCCTGACTTCCTAGTAGTTCAGGAGCATTCAGCTGTGGTTGCTTTTTCATCTTTGTCCTTTGGTGTACTCGGGACTGGTTGCAGACCTGCCATTATTGGCAGCACCATGTTCTGCATTGCTTCCAATTCAGGGTACAGAGTTGAGCTCGCCCTCCTTTTTGGTACCGAGAGGCTTCTTAGCTAAGTATTATCCTTAGTATCAATGATGATTTCAGTGCACTCTGAAGCTATGGCACCGGTGCCAGCTTCAACTTTGGTACCAATGTCTGTTCTAGTACTGACTGTGAGATCCCTATTAGGATTTAAAATGCTGACTGTTTTATCTTTGTTGGTACTGATGAATTCGGTGTTCTGGGCTTCGTATGAGGCTGAACATTTACAGGCTCCTCTAGGGGTGGCTTCTCCATTGCCTGTCGACTACTTGAAAGGTTCTTCAGGTTTGAGCTCAGAGGCATCTTCCTCCTCTCTGCCATCTTTGTGGTATCACTCTTGGAAGTTAGAGACCTCTTGGGGATTACCAATTGTATAGAGGTCGGCACTATTCCTGTAGCAGGGTAGGAGTTTTTGGCCCAGCTTCTACTGGCCACCAATGCTGTACCCTCTGTGGCAGTGGTCTCCTTGGAACGAACCCCTGGGATGTTCTGCAGTTTGAGGTCCTGATCCTCAGCTCAGTCCAGGACGAGGCCACCTATTCGGACAGACTCCCCTCCTGAACCTCTGACACTGCAGCCACAGATTGGGGTTGCTCCTACTGAACTGGTTCCACCTGAATTGTTGATACAGGTGCCACAGGAGATTCCATTGGCTCTGCTTCCTTCCTCTCCTTTGTCCCCAGATGACTCTGTAGTGCTGGATTCCTCTCTTCTGTATATCAGAATTTTAAATGGTATCAGGACCTCCTAAGACACACAGTCCTTGGGCTGTTTGAGTTTGTTCAGGAAAACACCCATAAATTGCTGGATATTCTCCAGTCCTCCACTCCAGGGAGAGAGTTTCATTCATGGGGAGAGCCAGTCTCGGAATCTGCAAATGCTATGGGATACCCTGGCATCCTTACCACCCACAGTGAAGTGTACAGATAGGAGATTTTATGTGCCTATGCAGAGTTTTGAGTGCTTCTATTCGCATCTGGTGCCTAATCTGTTGTCATAATGGTGGCTAATGAGCTTGTTGCTATGACATATGCAAGGAGAGTAAGTGAGCTGCAGGCATTAATGGCAGAGACCCCGTATACACAGTTTATCAAGAACAAAGTGGTCCCAAAGGCTGCATCCACAATTTTTGTCTAAAGTAGTTTTGCAGCTGCAACTTAACCAAATAATATACTTACCAGTAGTTTTTCCTAAGCTCACTCAAACACAGATGAGCAACACTTTCACACTTATGATGCTTGGCATTTTATTTGGAAAGGAGTAAACGTTTTCATTCATTACCTCATCTTTTTGTCTCCTATGTGGATTGGATGAAGGGTAAGGTGGTCTCCACATAGACTATTTCCAGGTGGATCACTTCCTGTATTACGATGGCATATAAAATAGCTCAGGCCATACTTTCACAAGGATTATGGGCACATTCAACTAGGGCCTAAGTGACATCGATCACATTTCTCAGTGATTTTGGACATTTGCAGGGCTGTTACCTGGTCTTCCTTAAATACTTTTACCAAGCAATGTGCTATTATGGCTGCATCTAGATTGAATGCAAACTTTGGGAAGGTTGTAGTTGTAATTATTCTTTAAGGAGACTCCAAGCTCCACCTTCTACTGATACAGATTGTCACCTGAGTTGAATACAGGTCTGCAACCACTCAAAGAAGAAAATGTGATTACCTACCTGTTGTTCTTCTAGATGTGGGTGTAGACATGTATTCCACAACCCACTCTCTGTCTCCTCAGCATTAGAGTCTTAACTCTGGATGCTCAGTGCAAAGGAACTGAGGGGATTTGGGGTGAAACTGCCCACAAATAGCCATGGGAGGGGCTAAGAGGCCAGAGGGTGCAGGCATTGCCCTTATGGGTAATGCTACTAGGCAATGTTCTCCAGCTTCAGTGTGCTGGGCACATGCACACTTGAGTGGAATACACTTGAGTGCACACGTCTCGAAAAATAAGTGCCACCATATAGCTAGGTAATGCATGGAAAAAATAGTATGTGGTCATTTAAAGACTGTATCAAAATGCTTAATTCTGTAAAGGAGGGAGGCAGAATTAAAGTTTCATGGGCTACCTTAATTGTAGTATTTCCTAACTTCTGCATGTTTGACTTTTCAACCCGCATAATATTATTTTAATGTTGTTGTATGTAGGAGAGAAAGTGTTAGATATGCAATGTTATTAAATTTCAGAGCAATGAACTTTTAAAAATATCCCCTCACATTTGCATATGTTTCGCCAAATTCTATCCTCACTCCAGTCAAATCAATCAATATATGATGTTTTTAGCAAAACTAAAAAATGTTTTTAGCCTGTGGCACCTTAAAGACTAAGAAATTTATTTCGGCATAAGCTTTCATGGGCAGAAACCCCCTTCGTCGGATGCAATATATGATGGGTAAGTTTAAGATTCTATCACAGGTATTTTTAATAAAAATCAGGGACAGGTCATGGCAACAAATAAAAATGAATGGAAGCCCATGACCTGTTCCTGACTTTTACTAAAAATACCCTGTGGGAGGGGGGAAAACCAGAACACTGCCAGGGCTTGCAGTTACTTCAGCCCTGCCACTGCTCCTGCAGCAGGTGCTGACCCAACCCCACCCCCTGCTCTGGTGGCTGGGGGCTGCTGGTCAGCTTTTTGGCAGCCATGGCAGGGGGGCAGCCACCGGTCAGCTGTTCCATCAGCTGCTGTTCTGGCAGCCCCAGGGATGACAGCTGCTCCAGCCCTGCCTCAGAAGAATTCACAGAGGTGACCTCCGTGACAGAATTGTATCCTTAATGATGTGATAGACAACATAATTTGTCTGACCATCATTCTGAGACTACAGAAGTAAACTTAAATCTAAGCACTTTTTTTGCTCCTATAAGCATTCTTCTGCCTCCTTTAAGGAGATCTGATGATCATTCCAGGTATTATACCTTGATTAAAAGAATAATTAAACCTGCCAGCGGTCTTGTCTCTGTACTTCTGTAGCATAATGATATGTTTCTTGTCAGTGTTAAAAAGTGCAGACCAGATGCCAGCTCTTACCAAGACTTTGGCATTAGCTGAGCACTGACAATTTTATTGTGGAACTAGTCCAGCTCACCTGTTTGTTAGAATGGTTAAAATGGGTATTAGACTTATAACAATGCGTTTAGTGTTTAGACTTTATGAAATGCTTGTAAATTGCTACATGTATTAATTCTTCTTATAACATCTGTATCCCATGCTATAAGATAATACCTAAGTGTTTGCTATAAAGCAGTAACATGTTTGCTCTAAACTATGGCTATGTCTGCATTAGCACTTTTGTCGGTCAGTTGGTGAAAAAAACACACCTGACAGAAATTTCACCCCTGTGTAGACAGCACTATGTTGGCGGGAGACACTCTCCCACTAATGTAACTACCCCTGCTTGTTGGGGGTGGTTTAATTATGCCAAAGGGAGAGCTCTCTCCCATTGGC
Organism: Emydura macquarii macquarii; assembly: GCF_026122565.2. NCBI lineage: Eukaryota > Metazoa > Chordata > Testudines > Chelidae > Emydura > Emydura macquarii. The sequence goes on from NW_027132813.1 coordinate 32,436,442, forward strand.
ATAGTGTGGCTACTCGGGAGAACTTACAGTGGCACAGCTATGCCACTGTCAGGTCTCTACTGTAGGCTTAGGCTATGTTCAGACTGACAGCGGCAAAATCGCCGCCGCCTGATCTATCTTTCAGTGAGACCTGCTCAATCGATCAGGAGGTCGACTGAGTAAGTCCACCCCCTCAAGTAGCGTAGCGCTGAGTCGACGGGAACAGCTCAGCGCGGTGAGAACAGCGCGCAGAAGGGAAGCAGAGCCGTCGACGTCAGTTACGCAAACTACTCTGTGTAGTTTGCGTAACTCCCGTCGACTGCCGCCGAATCGTGCAGTAAGTGTGACCCAGCCCATGGTCTGTGTAACTCACCAAACAAGAACATTTTATCTAGTGCAAAATGCATAGTTAAACTCCTTGTACCTTGTAAGAAAATCTTTTATGCAGGGCATGAAATTTCCATCATCTACATATCTGTTGAAGGGAAGCCTATGTGAAATTAATCTTTTAAAATAATATCCATTGGGTTTCCTAAGAAGTTTTGTTATTGGGATGTTTATTCAAGTATCAAGACCCTTGAACATGTGGTTGAATCTCAAATGAACCTGGGAATAGCCCAGAAAAGTTGGGATAACTGCTACTATTCTTTTCCTCCTCTGTCTTGTCTCACCTTTTTTGTTGTCCTCTTGGTTTTTCACTTATTCACCATGTTTTTTTTTTCCTGTTGCATGTTTCACTCATTCTCCTTTCATTTTCCCTCCCTTGTCTGTCATCTTTACATTCATTTTCCTTCCCACTCCTCTTCTCACTTTCTGCCTGCCCAAGAGTAGATATTTCTGCACATGCTGTGCCTCACATTGTGTCTAAGTGAGCTACAAAGACATAGACTGTATTCACTGATATTCATGTTCACTGTTAAATGTATGAACAGTACAGTAGGTTTAAGGAGTCCCAAAGCAGTTAATTACTGATTCAGCCTGGGGGGGGGGAAGCCCTGAGCTGAGCTGTCAAGCACAGAATAAATCTTCAGCAATTTAGGGTGATTTGAGTGACATTATTATGCTGTATGTGTTTTAATTAGTGCACCCAGTTGAGATATTTGCTATTCATTACCGCCACCAGTTTTAAGGCTAATTGGCATATTCTTTGTTTAAATTATTATCAGATATGCACATTTGGAAGCAAAGACATGGTTTAAAATGAAGCCTGTTTTAGTTGTTGCCGCTCCAAAATGTGCTGAATATAGAACCTGGTCAGTCTGATTATTAGCAAAGGTGCACAGTGCAACCAATCACAATTTTTTCTGAGTAAAAGGCTAACTGAAATGGAAAAAATACAGGAATAAGGAATAAATCCTTAAATTCTGCCCTGTTGTGTGGTTTTTTTGGGGGCCCCATTAATGTTTGTGTTGATGTGACTGAGTTCTGTCCAATGATTTATACTGTATTTATTTCACCTTTGTTGTTGTAATAACCTATTCTGGGTGAAATTTGCTCTAACACAATGCAGGTTTTAGGAATTTATATGTCTAGTATATAGGAGCTGGAAAAATCCAGAGACTCCAGAGCCAGGACACTATTAAAATTCTGAAATCTTGTGTAGAACCCTGAAGTATTGTTCAAACCCACTCCTGCTTTCCTGACCTGAAAGCTTGTTAGCCTATACACTATACCTTGTTACACTATACTAGTGTAAGTTACTTGTGTCAGAGTTCATTGAGTACCATCTATGCTGAACACTGAATGAGATGGGGTCCTGTGGGGAAAAAACAATAGCTGATCATGTAATTAAAAACGTTATCAGAATACACATGCACAAGGGGCTGACCTAATGTTGCAGAGAGAATCCTAATTCTGGTATTTTAAAACTTTTGAATGGTTAATTTGCTATAGTTCTTCAAGTCATTCTACGTATTCCATTCTCAGGTGTTCATGTGACCCCAGCGCCAGAGACTGGAACTGGTGTAGGTCAATGGGCACCTTTGGTCAAAACAATTCTGTTCTCCAGCATGAGAGCATGTGAATCACCAAGAGTGAAATACAAGTACTATAATTTCCTCAATTTTTAAACTTTATCATCTTTATTTGCCTGAAACTCTCTCTTTTTGCAAGACGGTTTTGGGTTTCTGATGTTCTTAAAAATGTGTTATCTTTAAGGTGGGAGGGAAGAAACTCCTGTGAGGAGTGGAAGTATGATACAGCAAAATATAGACAATGTTAAGTATAGGCTAAGAAAAGAAAAAGATGGAAGAAAAAACATGGAGTCATGATGAGTTTGCTTTACTCAGCATTTTGAAGCTGTGAGACACAAGTGATTTGGCTGTTTTACCTTTGGAATCATAGACTCATAGAATATTAAGAGTTGGAAGGGACCTCAGGAAGTCATCTAGTCCAACCCCCTGCTCAAACAGGACTAACCTCAGCTAAATCATCCCAGCCAGGGCTTTGTCAAGCCACAGCTTAAAAACCTCTAAAGATGGAGATTCCACCACTTCCCTAGGTAACCCGTTCCAGTGCTTCACCATCCTCCTAGTGAAAAACTTTTTCCTAATATCCAACCTAGACCTCCCCCACTGCAACTTGAGACCATTGCTCCTTGTTCTGTCATCTACTACCATTGAGAACAGCCTAGCTCCATCCTCCCTGGAACCCCCTTTCAGGTAGTTAAAGGCTGCTATCAAATCCCCCCTCATTCTTCTCTTTTGCAGACTAAACAAGCCCAGTTCCCTCAGCCTCTCCTCATAAGTCCTGTGCTCCAGCCCCCTAATCATTTTGTTGCCCTCCGCTGGACTCTCTCCAACTTGTCCACATCCTTTTTGTAGTGGGGGGCCCAAAACTGGGCACAATAGTGCAAATATGGCCTCACCAATGCTGAATAGAGTGGAATAATCACTTCCCTCGATCTGCTGACAATGCTCCTACTAATGCAGTCCAATGTGCTATTAGCCTTCTTGGCAATCAGGGCACACTGCTGACTCATATCCAGCTTCTTATCCACTGTAATCCCCAGGTCCTTTTCTGCAGAACTGTCGCCTATCTGAAAATATCTGAAAATGCTTTGTTTCAGACGATTTCAGGTTACTCTAGATCACCGTTTCTGAAAAGTGGACAGGCTTGCAAACTGCTTTGTCCTCAAGTGATCTGTAGTATTGTACAAGGGGCACAATCACCAACAGTGCCACCTAGTAGTTAAGCAGGGAGTTAGCAGGGGGTCTCCCAATGGAAAGCACAGTCCAGTCCTTCAGCGCCCCCAGCCCAAGAGTTTCCAGTCTTCCCCTCTAGCAGAGAAACTCAGTTCAAGGGCTCAACCCCCAATAGAGCTGGTCTGTGACTTGGGCAAAGACTCCTGGTGAGGTAACATCTTCTCGGAGTGAGTGGGGGAGCAAAGGCCTGCCTTCTCAACTGGGCTCCAGCCCAGGGCCCAATGGTGGGCAGCTACACCTGACATCTTAGAGTACTAAGCCACTCTCCTCCCAGACTACTTCCTACCCCAGCAGTCCCCTTTAATTTCCCCGAGTAAATCACTCCAGTCAAATCTCTGACCTGCTCTGTCACCTCCTTCTCCTTTGTGGGTTTGTGCAGGTCTGTGTTCCCAGACAATGAGCTCCTGGGTAGTACTTTCCCTTCAAAGCAGCCCTCTGCTCCCTTCCACTGTCCACCTCTGAACTGCTTGCTCTTCTTTTTTTTAAAGCCCTGCCTCCAGCTTGTGCAGGCTTTGCAGGTGTGGCTAGGCAGGACTGCCTGGGCACAGAGCTGTTCCTTAGCCCCTTGCTCTCCACTGTGGGTTTGTATACCCAGTCAGAAGCATCGGCAGATCAGTGTGTTTAACATGGTTGTTAATGAAAAGAATCGAGGATTTCGGACAGCTGCAATTTGTTTCTTTTGATTTTTTAGATTTCTTTTTGTATGGAGGTGAATAAATAGTTACAAATGCAAAATATACAGCAACAAAGTGTACTCTGTATGCAAACAAGCATGAAAATTATACATGCCAGCTGAATGTTTTTCTTATCTCCATTGGGGAGCAGGGACTTTCAACTGTGCTTTATGTTCCTTTACATTTTTAAAAAATAGCAAATAAGTAATCTAATTTCTTCCCATTTTTATTTTGTTTGGTTTGGGGTTTTTTTCTGGGTTCTGGGTTTTTGGTAACGTGTTGGGCCAAATTCATCCCTGGTGTAACTTCTCTGATGTCAGTATTTTATGCTATCCATATAGTGTATTGTGTTAAGCTTGAAATGAAGAGGTAGAAGGGCAACATAGAAAGAAAAGTTTCCTTTATTCCAGGGAATTATTAATATCTTCTACAACCAACAACATGAGTGTTGTGGTAATTTTGGAAGCAGAGCATGACTTATTGTAATAAAGATTTGTAAATGTGAGTTCTGTAGGTGGGGGGCTGTTGAGGGCTTCTTAAGCTTTCAGATGGCTTTGGAGGCAAATGTTGGCAGGTAGAAACTGGAATAGCAGGAGATTCAAAGTGAATTGGGGAAGAGGAAGAGCAAATAAAGAGATTCTAAAGAAATAAATAAAAGCTGCTTGAGATTTTAGATTCCAAATCTGGGAGTGAGGTAAATGTTTTGAAAAATACATATACTCTGGAAGCAAAAGTAATGCTAAAAGGAAAGACACTTTTTTCTCTTGTTTCCTTTAGTCTTTAATCTTCAGATTTTATTTGTTTTCCTTGTCTTGGTCAGTTGATTCATCCTTTTCTTATTAGTTTTGGTCATTCACAGTGCTTAAATCAGGATTTACATGTACTCCATGTATCTGTATGTCTGTCTCCCCTTTCCTTACTCTGTAGAAGGGGTGGCCAAACTTACTGACCCCCTGAGACCCACCTGCCCGCTGGGCAGAATCCTCGAGACCCACCACCCTGTTTCAGGACAGAAGCTCAGAGCTCCCCACCCCAGTCTGGCAGGCAGAAAATGGATGAGGGCACAGGGGGTTCTGCAAGTCACACTTTAACTGTAAAAGAGCCTCATGCGGCTCACAAACCACAATTTGGCAACCCCTGGTCTATAGTGATAGTAAAATCAATCACACTCATGGAGGTGGGGCTGCTGGGATCAACTGTATATGCTTTCTTACTATCCCTGCCTTTTCCTTTAGCTGTTATAATTTGCTGATAGTGATGCATCCAGCACTCTAGAGCAGAACAAAGAATGGAGACAGCACAGCAGGAGATTACTGTGAAACCTTGAAGCATTAGAGAAATATCTCCTCCCTCCCACTTCTAGGTTATAATTTTAGCAATTTACTGCTCTGTCTCTACACCAGGAACTATTGAAGTTATGTGTCTGTTGAAAAAAGTGCTGGAGTGTCCCTCTGGATTGCTGCAGACAGTCTACCCAACTGTCCACAACTCTAAAATAATGCAATTTATCTTCCGTCTAGTAATGTGTCTCCATCTGTTTTCCCTCAGAATTGCTTATGGACTTCCCCCTTTCCAGTCCATCTTTGACTTTTTCACATACCATCCAGCTCTGCTACTCACCTCACCATATTTCATTCTTCTCCTATCTTCTTTACACAGAACCAGGATTTTCATCTTAATGTGGGATTATTTTTGAATGTTCATAGGAGGCTTCATTATTAACGCAACAAGAATTATATTAGGATAGAAATTCGGGATCTATGTTTTCAGGTGAAAGCTGAAAGGGGAGGCTGGTGTATGTTGGTTTCACATTGAGAATTATGCAGTAGAGAATGGTATGCTTTGGCTATTGGAGTGCAATGGATTTCCTTGACCTGCAGCTGCACTCCAGCCTAGAAAAGAAGTACTGGATAGCTTTCTCTGACCACTTCATGCTCATCAGGAAACTTTCATGAGAACATGGATAAGCTGTTTTGCCTGACTTTAAGTGTCCAAATAGGCCACTCGTAGGTACAGCTGGGGTAAAACCTCTTGAGACTATATTTCATAAGCTGAAGCTCAGAGTTTCAAAAAGAGATGCAAAAATATCTCATCAGAATTATGACTTTTGTGCTACTAAAGTTCATGTGTGATTATGAACCAGAGGTCTCTAAGATTGTGCTGCAGTGCCATTCTGCTCTGTGGTACTGTTTAAATGTGCCAAGATTGCTCTGTGTTCAGCACTCTTGGGTGTAAATCACAACTTGCCACAATGAAAATTGTAGAACCTTTTTATCAGAACATTAAATTATAAGGTATTTTTTGTTTTTTCTTGTTACTTGCCCCGTTCTATTAGGTTGGGTAATTTGAATCACATGATCAATATCTATTTAGCCTTTCAATTCTGGCCTATTGCTCATTGTCCCCCTGCTCTGTTACAGCCAGTTTCCCTCCTTGTTAGATTGTTATGCAGCCCTGTGGATCTGTTCTGTCAAGACTCCTAATAAAGATTGAATTTTATTGAAAATTTTAAGCTAAATGTTATCTAATATTGTCTAAAATAATTAAAGGAATATTGAAATATTCCTTTCTATGATGTTGAATTTTTGGAACTATTTTATAAAGTTGCAATTCATTGTTATGAAAGAAGCAAAGAAAGGCATTTTAAACAGAAAATAGCTATTGCTTTCTGTAGTAATAATTCATACTAACACTAATGTAAAGATATTTTAAAAACTACTAATGTGTCCTATTTATTATTGATTTTCATTTTCAGTGTATTGTGATAAGAAAACAAGGCAAACAGTTTGTATCCCTTGTAGCTTCTCAAATTCCTATATGATTCACCAATACAACTTCTGAAAGAGCTGGCTTCTGACATATCCATAGTGGAGATGTCATTTAAATTCTCCAAAAATATCAGCAACACTCAGAACAAATAATTTCCCTGCCCTTAAACAGCATTTCATTCCCTGTAGGAACTCAATATTGGTTTTCACACACCAATTTTTTATTTTAGTAGACTCAGAATTAGCTTGTATTGTAAAATCTACCTTTATGTTGATTTTCTTGCTTGAGTAGATTTCTTTGGTAAGAGGGCTTTGAAACCTTTAGAAAGTAGTAGGATATATTTATTTACTAAGATTAAGAGCTGATTCCTGTTCACCTTACTTACACAAGTAGTCTCATTGCAGTCCCTTCTTTTTTCACTTTCTGTTGAAGTCAGGGGTGCTAGTGTGAGTGAGGCAAAAAGGATTGGCTCCAAGTAAATGAATGTGTTATTTCATAAATTGGTGTTTTCCTTTCTGCTGTTGGTCACCATGATTCAATAATGTGCACTGTGGCTTATAGATGTGATAAAAAATTTATAACTACTCACCTGGAAAATCTCTAAAGATTTAACAAAATAACTCATGTCTGTGTACCATTGACCACTGCATGATGGAATCAGAGTTCCAGCCAGTAGGAGCAGAAGCATCCAACACAGGGACTGCTGCACTGGAAGGGTGGGCGTAAAATGGGGCCCAGCCAGAGCCACCTCTTCTCCAACAGTACCCCAGAACTGTGCAAGGGAGATGTCCCACTCTGGGGGCACTAGGTCCTCAAGTGGACTGCAGAGAGGAGTCCGCTAGAGAGTCCAGCCAGTAGGGGCAGAAGCAGCCAAACCTAGGACCTTCGATCCTTTGGACATTTGGAGAACTTTCTACAGTTTTGACTGGACTCTGTCTGCCTTGTGTTGGTTGGCTGTTTGCTCCAACACTCCCTCTCCCTCACAGTTTTTTTCACCTCAGTTTCACTCCATATATATGTCATAAGTTGTATTCTGCTACAGTAACATCACAAAAATTCTCCTTTAGCTCTTGTGATACAGGTATGTGCTTTTGGAGAATAAAGAATTGAAGTTCTGTCCCCACTGTGGCTGTGAATTTCAGTCCCCACTGTCCCCACTGTGGTCATGGTGTGTAGAATAGTGACAAACTGTGGTAGCCATACATTAGTTACAATATCTTGCATGTTCTCCCTCCCCATCTCTCTAGTTATGAATATGAACTCATAATACCATCTATTTTCCTTAACTTCTATTTAGCATTTATGTTTAATAGCATATTCTCTAATCAAATGGATTTGTGTACCAATACCTGTCAAGGTTTTGCCACTGTTATGTGACTGTTCAATAGTCCCTTCCATAGTGCATAGTGAGTGGGTTATTTTGGCTGTCCTTCACACTTTTAAAATGATTAAATAAATGACAGATATTGATCTTTAAAATAAAACACAATCATTTTTATTTTTGTTTTGAGGCCCGACCTCCTTTTCCTTCCAGTTGTCCTTTCATGGAGACTTGCTGTTAGTGTCATTAACAAGGGGTGAAGGGCACAGCAGATACACTTGCCAGCAAATACAACACAGAAGAGCAACTTCAGGGAGAGGTGGTAGGGAGAAGCACCTATTCCCTCCATTATCACAAGAATAGGAAAAATATGTGGTGAGGAGGACAGAATTGGCCATAAAAGACAAAGGGAGGAGGGATCTGGCAATCAGGGAGGAATATCCTGCACTCTCAAAAGTGAGACAGCAAGCCTGGGTAACCACCAATGAGCTCCTCTCCTCATGGTTTCTTCTTGATCTGCTGGGGGTAGCAATAAACTGGGGCCTGTCTCACCCTTCTCCCTCTTTCCTATCTCTACTATTTCCTCTGAGGTGAAGGGGTCTAGTACCTCTCGGTAGGCGGAGCCAGGAGAGATAGGAGGAATATAGAGGTCTCTATTAGATCTACTGCCAGGAGTGAGTTGAGAACAAAGGAAACCAACAGAAGGCGAGCTCAGTGTTGGAAGCTCAAGCTGTAGAAGGGAGCAGGTGCTGCTTCCTCCTCCATCCCTGGTTCTTCTGCTAGCCATGCCTCTGCTGATGACAAAGAATTCTCAGTAGGGAGCAGAGATTCTAGAGGAAAATTGATGTTGCTCGAAGCATCTTCAAGCCCTGAGTCTGATAAATAGGTACAGTTGCCTGTAAAGGTTCAGAAGTTCTGTTCTATATTGGTTGAAACCTTGAAATTTTGAAGTGATGGAATATCTCATGAAGTGAAATTTCTGAAAAAAATTCATTTGGAAGTATCAGACTGCTTTATTTTAATAAGGTCCATGTGCTTTGTTCAACTATCATATCATAATATATACTAGGAGAAATGATAGCACTGAAATTAATCAACAAAGTATCAAAAAAAGTAAAAAATTTCAATGAAATTGATATGTTCCTGTGGAAAAATTAAATTTTTTTTTTCTAATTTGTATTTTCTGATGGAAATTGGTTCCATAGGAAAAATTTTCACCCAGCTGTCTGTTCTCATCAACACTTTGTGATTCTCCTTTGCTTCCAAAGTGGTAAAGGGTTTCCTGTTTTTCTTATCCCTTATTTGGATATTTATTTCTTTGACTGAAAATTTCCCATTAGTTGAGATGCTGAACGGTGTATGATAACTTGAAAATGTGATTGTTATGAAAGCCAGTCTCTTTAGGTCAGTGTATTAAACTGTATAAGTAGATTGTAGTGACTCTGAAGAGAGACATTTTAAAGTAAGAAATTATATATGGTAGGTCTCAATTGTCATCTCTATAATTGATGTTACAGAGCCAAGAGATCTGTGCTGCTTCTAGGAGGTAATCATTATCATTCTGTGAACTCAGTGAATGAAATACAGTACTTTTGATGAAGGTGTATGCTCCGATATGGAGCCATTTTGTGGGAAATATAAAAGCAAGAGGAAAATCAATCATCTTCCAGCATTCTATTCATAAATAAAGCTTTTGGCATACAAAAGACCTTTCCTTTGTTTCTATTAAACATATTTTCCATATGAGGTATGTTATGAAATCTAATATGTAACCTTTCAGCAGCAGCAACATCATAGCTTTGGAAATATTTTTTGTAGTGCCTGAAAAGATAAAGAGCACTTTTTCATCACAGTCTGGGAATTATTATATATAACTAAACATTTATTAATCCCACTAAATTGCACTACAATGTTGTCCATTCAGTTTCTTTCCTTTTGATCCATTTCTGCAATGTTTGCAAAGAAATGAATGGCTTATAATGAGTAAGTATTCCAGCTGTTCGTTTTTTGTTTGCTGCAGCCACTGTGAACTGTTCTCTTCATGTTGCACTGAAATAACTCATATAGGAATTTCTGATAGTTAAGGGGGAAATAGACTATTGTATTTCTTGCATAATACCCTGTGCAAATTTGACTAAGGATTTGAGAGAGTGACTTGTAGCCAGCACTGTTCCTGGTTCTGCCACTGACTTAGGGTTGGTCTACATACAGTGTTTGTACTGATTTTTAACTATATATCTATTTTAGAAACCAATATAATTAAAATGGCACAATTCCTAGTGTGGATGCATGTATACCAGGTGTTCCATTTAACTATACCAGTTTTTAAACAATATAAATAAATGGATACCAAAACTCATGTAGAAAAGCCCTTTGTATATTAAATTGGTCAGGCTCTGTATCTGTTTCCCTGTCTGTAAAACAACCATGTTACCAATATCACAGAGGTGCTGTGAGGCTTAATCAATGTTTATAAAGTTGGATGAAAGATACAATTTAAATGAAAGATATTTGCTCAGGGGAAAGTTATTAGGCATGCCACTCAAAGTCTACACATGAAAGCAGGAAAGTCCAAGGGCATACCTACGCTGGCAGTTTAGTCACTGGTATGCCTTAATGCAACTTCAGTGATAGTGTATTAATGCAAATGTATATGCACTTACTGGTGTAAAGAGTGGTTCAGACTGATACAGCTTACTCAACTTTGACAGGTGTAGCCGTTGAGCAAGAAAGTCTCTGTCTCCATTCACTACAATGCTGAGGTGATTGTTGCATTTGAATTTAATTATAACAATACAAGATGTCCAGTAATTAATCCAACTGGAATTAGTTAATCAGAGGTCAATGATTAAGTCAATGATTGATTAATACAAAAAGAAAGTATATTTTACCATCCTCTTTAAATGGTGAAGAGATGGCAATTTGTTAATTCCCAACCTAATTCCCAAAAACTCTTTCCTTTTTATAGGCTGTGAGACAAAGAAATTCCTTTATGGGGAGGGACAAGTTACTTTCCAACAATTGATCCCACCATGTGTTGTGTTTTGGATATCTCAATTTACCTTATTATTGGAATTTTTTTTACAAACATCTCAGTTTACATGATTGATAAATTAAAGGGATTTCTATCCAATTACTACTAACAGCTGAAGTAACAGGCAGTTTCTAATATCTTTCAATGAGTCATTATTTCATACATCACAGAAAAAAACTGCAATCACAGAACTAATTGGACCATAAATACCCCTTCCAGTTACCCAGTCTTGTTTATTATAACACACTTCCATAGTAATAGATATCCTTTTTTTAGTTTCCAGGGGTCCTTTCCTGTACATCTGGACTAGATTAATGGAATTAAAAGATTATACACATTCCTTCATTTGGTCACACACACACAAAACAAAGCACATTAATTTGATAGGTACATAGCATTAAGTTTTAGTTTATACACAAAAAGGATTTTGGCCAACATATAAAAAGAATTGTAGAGGTTTTAATATCCACTAACATGATACATCAGAAGAACCCCAGGCTGGGTTGTTTTCTGGCAATGTAAAATGAGTTTCTTTCATTGAATTCGTAATAGTACATCTTGGCAGAAATCTGTAGTAATATGACTACATTTCATTTTTAATCTGCCTGTCAAAGATGATGATGATGATGATGATTTTATTTATTTATCAGTGAATTTAAATGAATATGGACTGAGGGAGAGCTGGTGTGAAAGTCCCTTTTAATAAGAAGGGAGGTGGTTGTGTTAGGAGTGAGACCTGGATAAGTGGGTCTGTTACTGACCTATGTCTAGTGTAGAGTGAGAGAAATCTCATAACTCCACAAAATCTTCTTTTTTCCTTCTGTTTGCTTTGGATGTCTTTTTAAACAAAATTAGATTTTAAGCCTGTGGCAATTTTTTTAGTTTAAAAAAATTACAATTGGATTAGAGAAAGATAATAAAAAGATAACTTTCATGCACTACAAATCTGCCAAATTTGCCTAAATTTAGTGCACTACAAATTTGTTTCCTCCTCATTCGTGGAATTTCTGAAACAAATTTATTCAAGCAAACCTATTGACTTTCTCCTGAATATATAAAAATTAGATTTATTTAGATACTATTGTTTTTAATTAATGTTTCTAAAATCAGAGAGTTGCTCACTAGTTCTGTATTTAAAAACTTCGTTTTAATAAAACACCAGACTTTTCATAAAAGTACAGTTTAGAAACCGTTACAGTGGCTCCATTTAAAAGCTGGATATTTAATATTGGTATTTGTTAAATGTATAGTGTTTTTACAGTATTTCCTATTTGAAACCCAGGGAATGCTACAAATATTGTGCTAAAGATAAAAATTGTGCTACATTAAACCTTCATTAGTATTGATAGACTTGTCCCAGCCAATAAGAAGACATGCATTTTGTACAGTTACTAACCTGTTGCTGTACGCTTTTTTTTTTCCCCCTTCTCACAGTACTTTATAATCTGGTTGTGGAGGATTTGATTTATATGGTAATTGATGAACAGGCAAGGCCATAACCAAGAATTTATTAATGAAAACGATCTATAATGAAGCACAGACTTTTGGGAATATGCCTTTTTCTTTTTTTAAATAGCAATGCTCATGATTTTAGCATCCACAGCAGGATCCCTGTTAAAGTAGAATAATTAAATGTGCCAATCATGTGTTCCAGTAGAGCCTGATTAAACACTTTTAAAAAACTCATTAGTGAATCCATCTGCTCTGGGGGCCTTGCCAGATGGTAAATACTTACTATACCAATACAATTTCTATTACAGTAATATCCATCTCCAAAAGTATCCTTTCTTTCTAAAACTATTCTTGCAGTTTACGGGAAGGCAAATAATTGTTTCCTGTCTCTAACATAGTTTTCCTGGTTTTGTGTAATCATTTGTACATATTTTCAAATATCCTTGTCAAGATTGGAATGAGCAGGAACTTGAATCAAGATGTTTAGATTTGGAATCCAAACTTCTCTAAGGAGGTGTTTGGACTTGGTGATCCACTTCCACTCTTTATAAAGTTATTTCCAAGTTTCACTAGCACTAGCTACAAGAACAATTAGCTTGTTGGCTAAATCTTTACTATGACCTATCTCTACCCTTCTAATATTGAACAAATATTCTAACTTAATTATATTTTTCTCAGATAAAACAGGGATGACATTGACATCTCTTGTCCCCTCGTCAGCCAAATATGGGAAGCTGAGTTGAACATGTAGAGCTCTTTGTCCGCAGAAAAAATAACTTTTTTTTTTTTTTTAAATTGGAGATTTAACTTTAGGAGTCTAAATCCATATTTAGGTTCTAATCCTGTAAACTCCTAAACACATGCTTAACTTTAATCATGTAAGTAATATAATTGATGTCAATAATACTACTTATGTGCTTAAAGTTAAGCATGTTTATAATATTATGTAGGATCAGGGCCCAAAGTACTTAAATAATATTTGTGTCCTGATATTCAAATTGTGGATCACCTAGCAGTTCCCACTGAGAACTGCAATGAGAGATGCTAGATTATCAGCACATTGGAAAAACCAGGCTACTTATTTAAGAGTCTCAAATTTTAGGTTCTTTTAAAAAATGTTTGCTCAAGATTTTAAAATAAAATCAACAATATTTGAAATACAAAGAACTAAAATTCCAGTTATTGACTGTAGCTAGATATTGTCTCCAAAATTATCATAAGAAAAAATTCTACAACATTATGTTGGAGTCACAAAATGTAGAAAAATATTGATGTAAAATTTTACTTGTCAAAAGAAAATGGATGCTTTTTCTTGAATTCACAGGAAAATAATTCTCTAGTGGTCAAGCCCACACATTTAGGCACATTTGTTTATTAATTTTTGCAAAATAGATATCATTATTATGTATTGTATTAGAGAATTGACTTTTTATATTATTTCTAGTTGCTTATGCTGTTATGGAAAACAATACAATTTATATAAAAATCTTCCTAAAATATGAGGAATTCTTGTTAATAACGACTGTTATACATGCCTGTGACAGAATCAATGTACAGCTGCCATAAGCCATCTGTTGAATGCCAGTTTATTTATAGAAATTTGTTTTTATTCCTCCTGTAGTGCATATATTTCTGCATATTTCTAATTTTGTTTCTCAATAACACTGCAAGGTTGTCATTGTATTAGTGTTAAAACAGTTTTTGTTCTGAATATCTCTGAGTTCAGTTTCTGAAAGCTCTGGTTTCTGTAACAGAGTCTCCAATCCTTGAAAAGCTCTACCTTGACAGTAGTTCAGGATTAGTGTTAAAAGAAGATTCTGATATTGTGCCACTACCGATAGTATGCATTACTGTCTTGGAAAAAACAGGATTAAAGTTTATGAGAGGAGCCCTTTTTGTCTTGCTTGTGTAATAAAAAACAATGCTATGAACACCAAGCCAAATTTTAAAATGTTAAAAATTGCACTACTGCATAGTTCTGGAAGATATTTGACGTATGAAAGAAGTGCTGCCAACATTCTGAAATGGAAGTAGAGATTAGTATGGATATGGGAGGGGAAAATACAATGGACTGATTGGAGGATGTTTCCTCCATCTTCAATGTTTGTGGGGCTGAAGGGAGAAGTGTATACTAGGAATCCTTTGGATCACTAGAAAGGAAGCTTAGTACTTAAACTATGAGCATTTTAATTTAACCTGTGTGGTAAAGAAAGAGTAACTCTGTGTTTGTGTGTGTGTGTGTGTGTGTGTGTAATAGAATACACACACACACACGTTTTAAGAAAATCGATGACTAGGAGGGGAAATACTTTGTCATCAGGATGTAGTGAAGGTACATATAGATGAGCAGAAAACTTCTAGACCAGTTACCCAGTTAGTGTCTAAGTGGATCCTGGAATCTGGGTAAGTGCTTATTCAAGTTATAGTTGCTATATTTTAAAGGGGTATGTGTGAATCTTTAGGTTATGTCTACACTTTGAGCGGAGAGTATAATTTCCAGTTCGAGAAGCTCTGATTGAGCTAATGCACTAGAAACAATGTAGTCATGACAGTAGGAGGGCTAGATGCCCTGAGTATGATCCTGTTTGAGATCCTAGACCAGTGGTTTTCAACCTGTAGTCTGCAGACCCCTGATGGTCCACAGACTATGTCTAAGATTTCCAAAAGGGTCAGTACCTCCATTCAAACTCTTTTAGGGGTCTGTAAATGGAAAAAAGGTTGAAAACCATTGTCCTAGACACATACTCTAGATGACAAGCTCATCCCACTATTAGTGGCACCACAGCTACACTATTTTAGGGTGGGTACATTGCATCCCCAGCTCAAAGTGTAGACATATCCTTTAGCTGGTGGACTCTTCTTTTCTTTCAATCTGACATAAATGCAATTCAGTGGCAGCCTCTTTAAAATTTACTTACAGCCATATAATTGCTATTCAGATATAGACTGCATTCCTGGGGAGAGAGTGGCTATGGGAAATGATGTTGTATTCAATACGTGTAGACAGGGAGTACTTTCCCCTGAAAGGAGGCAGCCTGTGAAGCAAGCAAAAAATCAGATCTTTGAGCAAGCAGCAATGAGCTCTTCGCAGCTGGTTTAGGTTCTAATGTGGCTACCCCCAAAGCCATAGCTAGGCATTTTAGCACCCAGAGTGAGCAAGCATATTTGTGTCTCCTACCGTTTTTCATCATTTTCCCATCTCATTCAGAGGTGACATGTAGCTGTTGAAAGTGGGGGGAAAGGGGTGGCACATGACCACCCCACAGAAGTCTTCAAACTGTGGGGCACGCCCCCCCCAGGGGGTGTGGTGGAACATTTGGGGGGCAAGCAGCGACACAAGGTGGGACTCAGAGAAGGATCATCACCTCAACTCTCTGACTTACCTCAGTGGGACCACCCTGCTTGTCAGGGTTGAGGGGGCATAACCAAAAAGTTGTGGAAGGCACATGATCCCTTGAGGCCCCCCTCCGCCCCCCAACATCACCTCTGGCCTGATTTTTCCACCTGCATGGCTTTGTGACCTGGGCGCCTACCCCCCCTTGCTCCATCTGGGTTACAGCCCTGGCTTCTTCTTTATTGCATTCCTAGAGAAGAAACATAATGGTGGCACATAAACAAATTGTGCAACTTAATAAGTAGCATGCTCTCCAATACTCTCATGTTCCTCAAAAGTATTCTCTATTATTTTGATTTATTTTTAATGGACAGCAACAAATATTTGGGTAATTCTCTTCCAAACAAATTATTTAGTTACAAAATAATCATGTTTTAGTTTGGCCCCATGTGGTCCCAGCTAGATAATTGGCCCTCTAATTCACCTCCTACCACAGAATCTAAGTATTTTCCCCATGTCTAGCTTTAAAAAAACCCCCATGAACTGAGTGTAAACTGATTCAGTGTTCTTTCCTGATTCTGCAGTCAGCCTGAAATGGTAGTTCTGAGAACGCTATAACTACCCATTCAGATGAATGGGGCAATCTCTAAAAACAAATGATGGCACTGTCCAAATAATTAACTATTTCACTGCTGATCATTTTAGACATCCAGTTAATGTGCTTATCCCAAAATCTTAAACCCCTCAGCCCTTCCTCAGTGCCAAAAGCTCCAAATATTCCCTACTGAGTGCTATAGTTTGGTTTCTGTATTTGGGGGGGCAGCTGCAATCAGGCCAACGGGACCTCAAGTCGGGGGGGGGGCAGAATTCTGTGCCTGACCAAGACTTGCAGTTTGGGGGGGCAACATGCCCCCGATCCTCTCCAGCTATCCCCATGTTTAGCTCCCAAATCTCTAGTTTCCTCTGACGACTTCAACATAAATATTCATTGCTAATACAAAAGATTGAAAATATTATACTATTTTAAAATTTAACTTAACGATATAAACAAAAGAGGCGCTACTGTGCTGATTGTGTCTCTTTTGTGTCATCTCCATTTTAATATTTATTTGAAGCTGCCTCTGAATTTGCAGTTTGACATGCCAGGGACTCTTGCTTCAGTGGATCATCAGCTGAGATGGGTGGGGCAGAGGGGTTGGGGAGGGGACTGCCTAACCTTCTGTGAGGGGTCTGACATCCTTCCTCCCAATTCTGTATTTTCAGAAGTTTGATATGAAACTTGACTCTTCATTTCCTGGTTATTACAAGTTTGCGTTTTGTTGGTTTGAGTTTAATGTTCTGGAAGAGCATGATACACCACCAGGCAACCTTAACTCTGCAGTAACAATTTATTTATTTATTTTTTGTCCAGTGAATTTAGAGCTAGCTTGCAGCCAAGTATGTGGGACCTGGGTTATATTTTTTTTCAGTAACAAGCATATCCAAATAACAAAGAGTGTAAGGATGTTGCATGACATACTGTATAATGTATTCACTTATAATAAATGCCTGGGAGCAGTGTTCAAAACCAATTGCTCTGTAACCCAGTAGAAGTTACATAACTAAAAAAACAGTATAGTGTTTTTATAACATTGCTATCTATATACAAAAAGGAGGTAGCACAAGTACTGTTTGACATGGCTGTTGCTAATTTTTCTTAACTATCAGAAAATAAGGTAAAGTACAGTAAATTTCAGCTCTCCTGAGACCGTAGTAACTAAAAATATATCCATAAACACATGCAATTCCTTGTCTCTTAGGTAGAAGCTGTAGTTTGACTCCCCATCCCCTCTGAGGTTTGATCCTTTAAAAATATATATAATAATGATGATTAGAGCCTTCCTGCATATTGTTTGTGTGAAAAATATACTTTACTCGGCTACTGGCCTATTTTTTTTTAAATTTAAACTGACTTGTAAAAGATGAATAACTTGTTATAAATTTGCATTCTGATTTCTAAAAGCATGGACAGACAAGAGAGGGCCCATCAAAGAAACAGGCCTATCAGATCCACTAAATTATCTAAATACAATAGTTTATATTTTCCTTGACAATCCACTATCTAAAATGTGATTGTGTGCTGAATTGTACTCTGTATTGATCATCTTAGTCTGTCTCAGTTGAACATACTGTTTAAATTTAGCAGACTAATGAGTTGGAAACAATATGAAACACTCTTCTTGAGAGATTGTTGTTATGAATGTTTTGATATGTTAAAGGAGTTGGGATTTTTGAAAACTGAAAAAAAACCAAACCCATTTGTTTTCATCTTTGATTACTCTACAGTGTTGTGCTGATCTAGAGAATGAAGTGTGGCTTAAACTATATTCTCTTCTAGCCTGGCTGTGCACCCAGATAAAACCTTAGTTGCGACAGGGCAGGTTGGGAAGGACCCTTACATTTGCATCTGGGATTCCTACAGTCTACTGACTGTTTCTGTTCTTAAGGATGCGCATACTCATGGAGTTGCCTGCTTGGCTTTTGATTCAGATGGCCAGGTTTGTATATTTTCCGTTTCTATTTTTCTTCCATTTAAGTTTACACATAAAAGTACATTTTTATATATGTAGACTGCATATAGAATTACAGCATTACATCAGAACTGTGTATTGTAGTTTAAAATTTTAATGCTAGTACAGAATCCAAAATACTGCAAACATATCTCTCTTTCAAAAATAAATGTTTTTGGGGCCAAGACTTCAGCCTAGCATTCCAGCTAGTTGGGTGGGGCACAGATGCCAATGGTAGACAGCCATCTATGGCCCAAATGCAGCCCCATCTCCTCAGTAGCTAGCATTGGAGGAACTACACAGTGAGGCGATCCTTTGGTTCTCAGAACCAGCCCGTGTACACCTGTGCCTGCTGTTGAGGGAGCTTCTACCGTATAGTGCTATGCACTGTGTCCCCCAAACCCTGTCCCTCCTTGGGCAGCAGAACTGCATTGGTCTGCTGAGGGATTCTCACCAGCTGTGATGCACAGTAAATGTAATTTAATAAAGTGTTTGAAATAGAAAAACTGTGTCACTTGGGAACTTAGAATCGGAACAAAAAACAAACGAACAAAAGACCACTCACAAAACTCTCTGAAAACCAGTGTGTTTTAGATCATATGAATAACTTGATGTTTTAAGACAGTGGTTCTCAACCAGGGGTACACGTACTCCTAGGGGTACGCAGAGGTCTTTGGGAGTACATCAACTCATCTAGCTGGTTGCCTAGTTTTACAACAGGCTACATAAAAAGCACTAGTGAAGTCAGTACAAACTAAAATTTCATACCGACAATGACTTGTTTATACTGCTCTATATACTATACACTGAAATGTAAGTACAATATTTATATTCCAATTGATTTATTTTATAATTATATGGTAAAAATGAGAAAGTAAGCAATTGTTCAGTAATAGTGTGCTGTGATTCTTGTATTTTTATGTCTGATTTTGTAAGCAAATAGTTTTTAAGTAAGGTGAAAGTTGGGGGTATGCAAGACAAATCAGGCTCCTGAAAGGGGGCACAGTAGTCTGGAAAAGTGGAGAACCACTGTTCTAAGAAAAATGGGAAGTCAATTATAAATGGAGAATTGGATTTCTCGTTATTAGGCACAATAAGTAAGTTTCTGGTAGAAAAAGTAGTGATAAATCACAAGGATGTTAACATGAACGGTATCAAAGAAATGCATATTTGTGCTTCACACAGTGACCTGAACAAATTATTCCAAACAGTTCATCCCCGTATAAAGATTACCTGTGTAATATTGCCACTATCAATATCTGCAAGAGTATTCTGCTGTGTAACTTTTTGTTACACCTTAAAATTCCTACCCTATGTTAGTTTTAAGGACGCTAATGGGATTAATTGGTGCTTAGCCTAGATCCTTCTACAGGCCATCAGTTCTAGGGTACATTTCACTTTGTGCTTCTCCATGTAACTCAAAATTTAATCCCAACAGAGAGAGAATTTAATCTGGACATTTAAAAAAAATCAGTCAGTTATATTCATACTGGGAAATACTGCACAATCAGATGCACAGCTATTCTCCCACTCACGTCACTGAGAGTTGGATTGTGTGTATATGAGGGCAGAATTGGACTATGATGTTTTAAAAGAATAGTGTCATATAGAACAAAACTATCTTTAATTTTTAATGTAAATTGACATCCTTTCACTCAGTTTAAAATTTAAACTGAAAGGAAGGACACTGTTAGAAGCAACATCCCTTTAACACATCTTATTTGTAATAATAAATTACTTTAGTTTCAATTTAATAAATGTGAGTGTTAATTTTGCTACCTAGTAACATAGAAAGATCTGTGAAATCATTATTAGACATGAGAGGAATGAGAGATTTTAGGAAATTTGAAGCGTCACAGGTATTAAACCAAAAATTCAACAGCTAATTTTTCCTTCCTTTTCTATAAAGGTAATAATACTCAATACGTATATATAGCATTGTAGTAATAATAATAATAGTTATCATATAGTGCTTTACATTGCACAGTGTTAACAAATTAACATTATTATGGGTTGCTGCTGAAGATTTAAGCTTGCTTTCTATTTCAAGCCCAATTTTCAACCCCCTTCCACTAACTTCCTCAAAAGGAAACCAGTCCCTCTGAAATTTCATACACCATATCTCATCCCCAGTTTACAGTCTTTCTGGGAAGACTAGGAAAAAACAGCAAAGGAGTTATAATGTTACAGTGTCCCAAAAATGTCCTGTTTGCATAAAAATAAAATAAATCTCCTAACATTCTTGTGTCTTCATACCACCAAAATTACTGGGGTACAGATTATTAAAAGTATTTTAGTGCTAATAATGCATCTAGGTACCTAGTAGGAATTTCAAAAGTGCCTTTTGCACCAAACTCCCATGAGTCGACTAAGTGCTTTTGTAATCCTACTATGTGCCTATCTGAATCTTTTAGGCATCTAAATACCCTTAAAAATTTGGCCCCTTATTCTACAAATTCCAATTTGTTGACCTTGCAGAAAAGCCTTTAGTTATAGAGATGCAGTGGTAGTGGGGGTTTGGGTTTAGTATGGAAATTCCAAAGATATAAAGAACTATTTTTACAAACATGATATAAACTGACCTGCTGCTAAGTATACGATTTGTAGCAGCAGCTGTTGGACTGAGCCCAAATCGGAGGGCATGGATTTGGCAGGGAGGAGACTGGGAGGGATTCATGGAAACTGAGGTACATGGAGCTTATAGCTGCCAACAGTTCCATTTTGGCCAAGATGGTCCTAGGTTGTGAACAGCATTGTGGGAAATTTGAGTCCTGTTCTAGGACTAGACAGATTCCACCTACATATGTATTATTCATTTCCTTCAAATCCACCCCCTCATCCTTTTACACTGAATGTATTTTAAAATAGAAAAACCAGTAAATATTTTGGGCCGAAAAGGGAAAATAAGGTTGTTCACATGTTACTATACTTTAATCTTTTGTATGTTTTACTAATTATAATCTGCAGTTGCAATCTGGAAATATTTTATGTACAGATTTTTATTTATGTATCCTTAATAAGATGATGAGTGTTTCAGAGACAAATATATTTAGTTAGGTGTATGGGACAATTTGATTTTTTTTTTTAAATAATTTTGACAGATAATATTGTTTGTTTTTAAGCATTTTTTTATACTTTTATCTATTTTCACATTTGCACAAAAGTATGGGTTTTAAGCATTTTTTATTTTTATAGATTTACATTTTTACAGTTGTGGGAAATAATGGGGGAAGTCAGACAATTGTTTAATTACAATAGACATTGAGATTCAAAAAGTTAAAGCCTTATAGCCATTAAAATACAACTTGTCAACATCACAGTCAAAGTATACAAAGAAACTATCCATAATCACACTGTAATAGGTTCTCAAGCAATGTTGTTCTTATTTTGCCTATTTGAAAATTCCAATTATCATCACTGGACATATTTATCATCAGTTTTGTGTTGGGGACAGTGAAATCGACATTTACCGACATTTAGAGATACAAATCTAATCCTTCCCAGCCTGTATTTAGTATAAACTTGCTATTGGATTTTTTTAAATTAACACCAGATTAAATAAATACTGAAGTGAAATTCATCCTGAATATCCAGCACACCAGTCTGAGCTGCTATCACTTAAGAATGCTTTTTTTTTTCCTGTTTGATTGGGAAAATGTTACTTTCTTTATCAGATTTTTCTCTTTTTTCTGGCCTAGGTAGTTTAATGAAAAGCACTGTCAATTTGCATATAGCTGAAGTTGGGTTTAATTGATAGCTAAATATTTTTGTAATTTGCATCTTTAGAATTTTTTCTTAACTACTGTAAAAATAATGAGGAAGCAACTTACTTGAATCAGGGACTATTACTTCCACATTGCAAGTTGTTTTGTACTGAAGTCAGTAGGCTTCTCAGAAGTGCTGGGAATCTACCTTTTATGGAACAGCCTGTAGATTCAGAGCTGATATTTTTACATATTAAACATATTTCAAACATGTACTACAGTTTATCATTTTTGTGTTTTAAGTAATAGGACTGCCAAAAAGGTATTTTAGACACTTTTTTTCTTTCTTTACACTTAATTCAGAAATAAATTAGTTTTATTTTTGATGCCCAGATACTGCAATGATGGATGCACTAGAAATGCAGAGATTTCTGACAATTAAATGTTGTGTTTTGTAGATTAGGTCCCTTTGATATATCTTCTAAATGTGTAGCAGCTTCAAATCTTATGATGAATTTAACTAATGTTTAGCATGCTTAAAAGTCAAGTAATTAATGTCAAGCTTTTAGAAAAGACTAGAATTTTTGACATGCTGAAACAAATATTTAACATGGTATATTTGATGGTATCTTTAGCACTTTAGTTTTACTTTGAGTCATATTTGGAGAAATCCTTCTGTACACATGCAATGCTGAATTGAAAGACTTATTTTGGGCTGATCTTCCATTAACTAGATTTGTTTTTCCCTTAGCGTTTAGCCTCAGTTGGACTGGATGCCAAAAATACAGTCTGTATTTGGGATTGGAAGAAAGGAAAACTACTGGCCACAGCTACTGGCCATTCAGATAGGGTAATGATATTAAGAAATTATCTGAATTTTGTTTGGGGCATTTCCCAATAACTTCTGTAACATTTTAATTTCTATATTCTTTATGTTTTCATTACATTAATTCAGAGAGGTCCATCAAGTGGATCTGAGTGGAGAATATTGCCCAAAGTTAGGAAATGTCAAAGCAATTTCACCACCAGTCAAAGACACACACACATAAATGCACACATATATGTTCATTAAGATAAATTAATATTTTCACTGCATATATATATATATATGCATGGTATATGTGTGAATATTTTACATGATCGAATATACATAAATAGTGGCAGCAGAAAAAAACAATAAATTACAACATGTTTATACAGTCTGTATGTACTACTAAGTTTGTGAATTCAGTGCTTCACTGTTACTATATGTCTAACACATCAAGATTAATTTTTTTATTCAATTTTCAAAATTACTCTTTTAGGGTCTGAAATCTGTGGAAGTTTTGCTACTGACTTCAATGGGAGCTATTTCAGGCTCTGTTTCTCTAAGGCATGACCGAAGGGCTTAAAGGCTTAGTCCTTCAAACCCTCCACACCGTGAAAATAAAAGGGTGTTTAGCAGGGGGGTTATCTAATTAGGTTCCAAATTTTGGTAACTGAATATTTTTTTCTGCTGTGGAAGTCATAAGACATTGCTGCAGTCTGATTGTCATTTACATATTTTAAGAAGTATAGTAATTAGAAAATACTGCAAAATCACAACTTTTTATATAGAAAATTTACAGTTTATATTTCGAAAGACAACATAGTTTAATACACTAAATGACTGGCTGCACAATTTAAGATGATAAAATACTTGTTAGCTGACTGGAATAGTTGCTGTGCTGTATATTTAAAAGTTCGACTCAAAACGGAGGAAGTAGGCAAGGAGTGTCTGTGTGTGTATAATAATAATAATAGTAAATGAAACAGTGAATTCATATAACGGTGGCTCTTTTGGGTAATGTTGATTTCTAATTTGGCTCCTGAACCTCTGATGTCTGAGTATCACTGGTCTACATTTTTAAAAGAAACTAGTGATTTGGGTGCCTACATTTTTGGGTGCTCAACTTGAACACCATAAAAGGGTCTGAATTTCAGAGTTTGTCTCTCAGTGTTTTCTGAAAATCAGGCTTCTGTAAGGGTTCTGGAGATGGACACCCAAAAACGGAGGCACTCTTGAAAGTTTGGGCCGTAGTTTAAACTCTTTATTTTCAAGCTTTAAACGGTATTTACCTGAGGCCCTGATTGTGCGATCATTACTGAAGCTAAGTTCTCATTGACATCAACAGGAGTTTGTTCTGAGTAAAAAATGTGGGATTAATTTTCATTAATTTTGAAATATACTTACATTGTATTATTGACAAAAATATACATTGCTTGCCAAAATGATGAATGTAATTTCATTATGTAAATTTATTTCTGTGTATCTTACCACTTTAGCTGTGTGTTCAAAAGGTGGCATATTGGGTTAGTATTGCCTATCCTGAATGGGTATGCCTTTTCCCATAGGTGATGAGTGAAGATGAGTTATGGTCTTTCATCTTAACTTTTGGGGGACATTAGCTCACAACTTGCACTTTATTTTCCCCAGTTTGGTACAGCAAATGTTCTGTGTTCACTAATGTCCTGGGACTAGACTAGGTGGGTTGTTGCAAGTTATGAATAAGGTCTGCTGGCAGGGCTGTATGCGGAAGCCTGCAAGCACATGTCTGCATTATCTCTCAGTCTAGCTATCGTTGTACTTGTCATTCATGTCAAACAGCATTAAATTCACCTAAAGATTGTGCTGTTAATTTAATCAAATACAGACCAATGGAACTGTATTTAAAAATGTGCAAAAGCAAATTAAATATATGGCAGATTCAGCTGGTTTATAATTCAAAGTAGCAGCTTTAAATATTTTTAACAGATTTTTGATATATCCTGGGATCCATATCAGCCAAACAGAATGGTTAGCTGTGGAGTGAAACATATAAAGGTAAATTGATTTTTTTGCTTTTAGATTTTTATTTGTTAATGTTTATAAAGCCGTCCAATGTCTTGATCTGCTTGCCATCTTTTCTTTCAGTAGGTGGCTTCTTGCCCCCCAAAAGCCCATGAACACTATCTAGATTTCTAGGTTTGCCTATTCAAGATGATGAGACAGACTTTCAGAAATATGAAGTGGATTGCAGTGCAGGACAGCTCAACAAGTAAAGTGTAAAGGACATTCAATGTCTTAATATTTATCAGTACTCATTCCCATTTTTGGTTTCTGCCCTCTCCATTCTACCAAACTGTGCTCACCAAAGTCTTCAGTTATTTCTTCCTGGTTAAGTCTCAATAAGGCATCATTGAAAAGCTATGAAAAGATTGATGGAGCCCTGCTTCACTCACCGAGGCTAAGAAAATTGCATTGAATGAGATAGGGATCCTAATTGCCTAGCCAAAGTCTGGACAGAGACTACCGAGAAGGTACGAGAGGAGTCACTCCATGCTGTTGGACATCCTCTGCATGTTTGGGAGTCAGGTTTCTTAGAGATCTTTGGTTTTCCACTCCATTTTCTGACCCAGCTCCCTGCCTTTTCTGTACCTCTGATCTCATGGAACTGAAGAGGAACTGAGTACTCCACAGCTCTAGTACTTGTTCCTTCCACACACTTTTTGCATGGGAGGCAAACACATGAACCTAAATACATATTTTCTAAATTGTCTTCCTGCTGCCTTACTTTGTTGTCTAGTATTAAAATTTCAATAGGACCAAAAATTTAAGTAAAATTGAAAACAAAATGAAAATTTCATATTTTGGATAAAACCTTGTTGGGCTTGTGCAAAGCTTGGAGGGAAGTCCCTCACTTTGCCAAAGTTTTCTGTTGTCCCCTATCTTTGTGAGATGTATCTCTACCAGATGTCAATTATTTCCCATGATTAGGGGTGGGAAAAGCTTTGAACAGATATTTTAGGAAACCTGCTAATCAACCTAGCTCTGGTGGCCGCGAAGCTTGAACTCCTAAACTGGCACTGTTTTCCAAACAGTGGGGTGGTTTTGCCAGTAGTTATGCCATTTGCTAAGTTCTGCAAGCTGCTTCTCAAAACCTATCTTTGTCAGCACTCCCACTATACAAATTGTTCCAGCGCCCCTGAGCACAGGTGCTGACAGCCATTAAACCCCGTATATAATGGAAACCACTTCAAGACAGTGGGTGCAGCGGCACCCATAGTTCCAGCACCTATGCTTGTGCTCTGTTAAAATGGTCATCATTAACCAGTCAAACAAGCAGATATAGATTAAGGCACCCAAGAAAACTGTGTGTTGAGACATTTGAGGATTAGGTGTTGGATTCCCATCAAAAGATGTACAAAGAGCAGCCAATACTATTTCTGCATCTTAAAGTTAGAGGGATGGAATCTTTGCTTGACTTAGAGGTGAATAAAATAAATAGCTTCTCCTGCTCTATTACTATAGGGTAATTACTCTGTAGAATTAAGATTAGTATTTAGGGAGGGAGAAATAGGGAGAGTGTAGTCTTTTCTCTGAGCACCTCTCTGTTCAAGCAACCCAAAATATTTCTGAAGTGTACTGCAGCTAAGCTTTTTGCTGAATGGCTAGGCTGGGTTTCAAAGCCAGAATTGCAACCTTTCACATTTCTCAAAGTCTGTGCAATTTCAGATGAATAAGTGTCATTGACTTTTAAATATATTTAAAAGATTGTGAAGAGCTAAAAGGTCTACAGATGAAAAGTCTATGTAAGAGGTAGGTGTTGTTCTTATTTTTCTTATTAATTACATTGCAGGATCAGGTATATTTAGCTTCCTAAATATGGAGTTAGGTGCCTAAGTTTAGCAAAAGTCTTGGCAAAAGTGACTTGCCATATATAAAATTATTCCTAGGTGGGACAGCAGAGGGAGCAGAGTCTGAGTTCTCTCTCCTGTAGACACTCAGTCCTTACAGTCTCTGTCCCACAGACACTCGATCAGAGGGCCCCAGGCTGGAATGGAGGTGAGTCTGTGGCTGGGCTTGCTGTAGGCAGGATTCACAGCTGCAATCTCCTGCCTAGTCAGAAATGCCGCCCACCTGCATCAGTGGGTGAGAAGTGGATGGGGCCAATGTTGAAAGGGGGATAAATCCCAGTAGCAAGACAGGTAGACACACTCACCAAGGGACAATAGATAGCTCCTCCCCCTGGAGGCACCCATTGGTCAGCTGGGGGGAGGGGTGTGGATTAGCCAGCATTCCCCAACTCCCAGCATTTAACCCAGTTCAGGGGCCATGTGGAGCCTCTTTCAGCTGCATTTCAGCAATCCACCCTACCTACCTGAAGCAGGAATGGGAACCCAGACTGAGATTTGCTGCGGGTCTAGCTGATTGCCTGTTTAGGAAAGAATTTTTTCTCTAATGGGCCAGTTGGCAGAGGACCAGAGAGTTTTTGCCTTCCTGCAGTATCTTCAAGCCACAATGGGTGAATTAGGAATGCTCTTAGTGCCTAACTGAGGTACCGAGGTGGTGATGTTTATTTGTTGCAATTTGCAGCTGGTTTCCAGTGCGGTTAAGAGAATAAAATGAACGGCTCCAAGAGGTAAAAGACCTGGGACTTTGGTGATGGGCCTTGGGTTTATGTGATAGGGTCAGACCTTGTGGCCCTCACAGGCTGAGGTCCTCACACTGCAGCATCCACTGTCCCCCTCATGGGGTGGGGAGGATGCTGGGACTCAGAAAGAGCTAAATCCTGGGGATAGGCTAAGGAAAGCCTACCCTGTATTATGGGTTATATGGCAAGAAGCCCTGTAACCTTGATCCTAGTTATGGGTTTTATGGCAAGGAGCCCTGTAACCTGTTCACTGGAACCAATTAAATGCATGGTACAGGAGAGTATGGGTGATTGCCAGGTAGCGCACCTCCCTTTTATCAAAATTTGATAAAAGTTGCAGCCTGCCACTTAACTCCTGGAATGTGTCTGTCCTCATTTTTCTGCAATGTCCACAGCAATATCCCCTGCTTTGATGGAGGCTGCACTGCATATGCTGCTTCCAGCTGAATTATTTAGCTAAACTGCTGTTAGAGGGGCAGTAATGGGGAGGGAGAGTTATGAGTTCTAATGAGTCCTAAGCTAGTTGTTAAAGTCACCCTCCTGCCATTTGCTGCCTTCCCTTTCTTTTTCTACAGCCAATCAAAAATTAGGAGGTGGAGTATAGTGTTCTCCAAATTTGAAAGCTGTGTGGAAAATGTTCTTCTTCCACACCTGTAATTAGGCCTATGTTAAAAAAATATGGAAATTGGAGATGGGCCGCAAACCAAAATCCTTGATCCAAACACTTTCAGTTTTAAGGAACTTCATATTAAAATCTGAATTTTGTTATAAATGCCCAAAACATGGCATTTGTCTCAGATTACAAGATAAAGGTTATAAATGGCTCATCATCTTGTCTTTCATGACTTCCTAAAAGCACAGTACTGTTGGGCCAATCCTGAGGGTCTTATCAGATCCTCACTCAGGCAAACTTGATGGGAATTTACATGAATAAGTACTAAGAGAAGACCTCAGGACTTCGTCTTTGGTTTTATTTATATATTATTTCTACAGCCCATAAGTATTGTGGAGCTCTGCAAACAAATAAGACAGGTCCCTTGTTTAAGAAGATCACACATCAAAAGGTGAAAGACAAAGTGAGGGTGAGGTTATCAGAAGAATGAGGGTAACAATAATAAAGCACCAAGAGTTATTTATTCTTCAGTTACGCACACACACAAACACACACACACACACTAATAAGTTGTGTATGTGATCTTCAGATCTACTGTGGTAGTTTTCCATTCTTCATTAGTTATTTGTGGCATGATGGAGAAGTCTGTTAAGAGGCAGGAGCCATTTAAGTGTCTAGCTCAGTTACTGAACAGTATGGAGATATGTCTGTAAGACCTGCAAACTGATATTAAAACCAAAATGCTGCAGAGACTTCTCTTTATGTATCATTTACATTTCATAGTTTTGGACGTTGTGTGGAAATGCACTGACAGCAAAAAGAGGAATATTTGGCAAAACAGGAGATCTCCAAACTATCCTTTGCTTAGCATGTGCGAAAGAAGATGTCACATACTCTGGTGCTTTAAATGGAGACATCTATGTTTGGAAAGGGCTAAACTTAGTCCGCACGATTCAAGGAGCTCATGGTGTAAGTTGTGTTTTTAATGCTAACTTATGAAAATTACCTTCACTGAATTGAAGAACTGTAATGGAACTGTGATATTTCAAAAGATTCTAGTCTGTATCAAATAATAACAGAACGTGCAGTGTTCACTATGACTTTATACTCTGATTATGTAGGTATTTAAGTATTAGCTACAGTATCTTGTTCTATTGACGGAATTGCTATTGTTGTTTTTGTAGTTTTGACACCAATTTCAGCAAACAGACTTAAATGTAAGGTATCATCTTAACAGATTTTTAAGTGGCTTCAGTTCTGAATAGACCAAATGTATAAACACAGATTTTAATCAGCTAGTCTTAATTAAAATAGGATTTCCCCACTAGAATTCCCAGTATTCCATACCAAGGTTTTTCATAAAACTGAGATCTTAAGCATAACAAACATCTTATGTGTTTTTCTCAGTAACCACGGCAATAAGAACATGAGTAAATCTGCTTTACAGTAGAGTTCCTCTTTGGCTCACTCACATAACATGGACATGATTGTAAAGACTCTTGTTAAATACTAAAAATGTCATTTGAAGCAAACAAAAATCCCAATCCATTCAGAGTATATGAACATTGGAGTTAAGAAAATGGTACAGGCATATTTTACTACTGTAAATGTTTATTTCATATTCTTAAACATTCAACATTAGTGCCTTAATTAGATTACATATGTTTGTTACCTTTTCTTCTCAGGGTAAAAGCAGAGTATCCTTTTATCATTGTATCCTCAATACATATCAAACTGCTAGAAACAACTGTATTGAATAAAGTAGTTGCTAACAGTGTTCTACTGTGTTTTCTCTGAATAGGTGGATAGCGATTGTTTCCTGAGAGCAATGTTATAAATCCCCTAGGTAGCGTTTATAGCATAGTTCTGGAACCTTGGTAGAAATAACAATTTCAATGTACAGTTGTTGCTGAGCCTAAGTAGTTATGAGCCTAAGAAAAGCACATTTGCTGACATTGTATGAACAATCTATAATATTTAAAAATAGAATTCTATCATGGAACAGGCTATTTAAATACCACAGAGTAGGGGTGTCAAACATTTGGCCCGCGGGCCGAATACGGCCCACCAACCTTTTTGGTCAGGCTCCTGGTGGCAGTGCGCGCTGCTGTGAGATCTTGCGGTGTCGTACTCTCTGGCAGCAGCGTGCGACGCCGTGAGATCTTGCGGTGTCGCACACTGCCGCCAGAGAGTACGACGCCACGAGATATCATGGCGTCATGCGCTGCCATGAGATCTGTATACTTTGGTTACAGCGCGTGGAGCGCTGTGTGCACGAGACACAGCGCTCCAAAAGTGTCTAGTATTTCGATTTATGGTATGTATAGCCCACTTGAAGTACATTTAATTCAAATCTGGCCCGCCATAGCAAATGAGTTTGACACCCCTGCCCCAGAGAACCGGCTTCAATACAGAAATAAAATCCCCTCCAATTGCACACCCCCAGTTGTCACCTACCACCTAACACTGGAACCCATACGGGGTATCATCAAACAACTACAACCTATATTTGATGGGGACCCCATCCTGAAAGAAATCTTTCCTGAACCCCCTCTTCTGGCCTTCAAATAACCTTCCAGCCTTTCCAAGCTCATCATCACACACAAGGTCCCCATAGACCAGGGCACACCAACTCAAAATGGCACCAGATCCTGCAAGAACAACAGATGCAAAACTTAGAGATATCTCCCAGTGCTACATTGGGAACACAACTTTCAAGATCCAAGGGTCCTATACATGCCTATCAGAACATGTGGTGTACATCTTCCAGTGCACTAAATGCCCCAATAGCAACTATGTGGATGACACCAGACAATCACTATGCTCTCAAATGAACTTACACAGAAAAATGATAAAAGAACAAAACAACGACCTCACCTGTGGGTGAACACTATTCACAAAGTGATCACTCTATATCTGACCTTTTGCTCATCCTCAAAGGAAACCTGCACAACACTTTCAAAAGACGAGGCTGGGAGCTTAAATTCATATCTTTGCTAGATTCTAAAAATCATGGATTGATAGAGACACTGGATTTATGACTTATCACAACAATTTATAACCTATCATCAGGCCACTTCACCTTGAATGATCACTTGAAATATGTGGTTACTACTTATGCTAAGCAAACTGTTCCATCTTGTATTTAGCTGTGACACACTGATTTAAATTTCCCAAACCTGACGAAGAGCTCTATGTAAGCTTGAAAGCTTCTCTCTCTCACCAACAGAAGTTGGTCCAATAAAAGATATTACAGTAGAGACAAGGTGGATGACGTATCAGTATGCATTCTAACAAGTACTGTAAATGTAAAAGAACATGGTAATCCATAATGTAAATTTTGCCCTTTCAAAAGTGAAAAAGCAATTTAAACTACTGTAGATACTTTTTGTGCCCACAAAGAAAATGAAATTCACACTCTTTCAGTTTCAGTCAGATTCCAAATGATGGCTGAACTGAATTCATGAAACATTGTCTGAGCCATCTCTGCACCTGTAAGAATATTTATATCAATTGTTTGCTTGTTTTTGTTTCTTCTGGGTGACAGTTTATTGTAAGTGGCCCATTGTTTACTTAATACTCTTTTGTAACAACATTCATTAAATTTAATTTACAGTCACA
Organism: Emydura macquarii macquarii; assembly: GCF_026122565.2. Classification (NCBI taxonomy): domain Eukaryota; kingdom Metazoa; phylum Chordata; order Testudines; family Chelidae; genus Emydura; species Emydura macquarii. The sequence continues at coordinate 32,468,127 of NW_027132813.1, forward strand.
TATGTATGCCATCTGTATGGTATTTATACAAAAGTTCCATTATAATTCACAATCAATAGATTGATAAGAGAGCACTTGAAATAAACTGTCATCTGTGTGTGTTTGGTTTGTTTTCTGAGTGGCAAACATCTTGCCTTCTAAACAGTACTATCTAACAGTTCTTAATAGTTTGGCCTTTAACAAGAGGCTACTCAAACTCACTTGGATTTGTTTTTATGTTTAAACTGTAATCAACTTTCAAAACTATTGATTAACAGGCTGGAATTTTTAGCATGTATCCTTGTGAGGAAGGTTTTGCCACTGGTGGGCGAGATGGTTGTATTCGGTTATGGGACACCGATTTCAAGCCAATAACTAAAATTGATCTCAGGGAGACTGAACAAGGATACAAAGGTAATACAATTATTTGTTAGTAGATTTTGATATATTTTGGATAATGAATATTACATTTTAATACAATATAAAGTGTTAATGCCTCTGCACACTGTTAAATTTTACCAGACCTGATAGACTATATACAGATTTTTAAACTGAATTGATTTGACAATAATGCTTTTTAATATCTTTGTAACAGTTTTCATATTCCATAGTAAAAACAGAAGGGTGCTTTGTAGTCATTTTTCCATGCTGTGGAAGTATCACTACATGATATATAAAGGTATTCTCAACACAAAAAAGTGTGAGAATGAAATTACTCGTGCTTTCTGAGCACAAGAGGGGGGAAGGGAAGCCAGTCAGTCTGACTCTTAAAATATTCAATATGTTCAATATTCTGAAAAGAGGTATGAGGAGCTAGGTTATAGCACAGACTCTCCAGGGTACTTGGGAGTGTTTAAGGCTGGTGATGGAGGGAGCACACTGCATTTTTTTTTTAATGTACAGATCTACATTTTCAAAAGTGGACTTTAATTTTGGGTTCTGAATTTGAGAGCACTGGAGCCTGATATTCAGAGATGCTGAGCACCTGAAAATCTTATTGGACTCATATGGAGCTGTGGATATTCAGTATGGTGAGTAGGCTCACAAAAATTGAGGTCCACTATGAATTAAAGGCTGCTTTTGAAAATTTTGATCATAATATTTTTTGCATCTAAATGCACTTCTTTCAGAGACATTCTGCCTGTTGGAGGCAAAATACTTCCACCCACAATACTGCATAGCTCTGGAAATCAGTCATACCTTTAAAGCTTTGATTACAATCATTTAATTTGAGCAGAACAAAAAATAAAGAACAAACTAATCCAGCACAGTGAAATGATCTTTGTTTGTAAACTGCATTTAGATCAGCTTCATTCTTAGATTCAGTCTTCAACCAACTTTAACTGCAACTGTTACCAGTTGACAATCTTTTAAACTCTACACCTCAGAAGGTTCCACACCTGAAAGGTGCTGTAACCAAAGAGTGTTGCCACAATTTTTAAAGCTCCATATGCCATACTCCTCTCCTTAATTTTTATAGATTTATGGCTTGATTTGCATAAATGCTGGGCATCCATAGTTTCTGTTGAGGCCAATATCTCTGAAAGTGAGGCCATTTTATCTTCTGGAAGCTATACAATTCCATTTTGATTTAAGGATGCCAGTTCTGATAATCAGCTTTCACATATTCCTCCAGTTCTTAATTTACATTTTCAGAATCCTGTTCTATATTAACATTGTTATTGGAATCATCAGCAGGTCAGTAAGAAGGATAACCATTTTTTTTCTTAGAAACTTTATAGTTATCATGAATGTCTATACCTTTTCTATTTTCTGAACTTTTATCTTGTCACAACTGGTCAGTATGTTTGTTTGTTATTTCCTTATATTATTTCAATGAGGTAAGTCATTTGTTCTGACACTTGTAAAATGTATAACTTTTTGCTGCATCTAGTCCCACTTCCGACAAGCAAAATGCCTCCAGTCACTACTTTGTGGTTGCTCCAGCAAGTCCCCTTAGCTTGTTCTCAAAGTTCCCCTCTAGTTCTCAAAGCTGGAATTGAGCTCTGTATGCATACTTTTTAGCTTTTAAAGCTCTCAAATGGACCCTGTCAGCACAGTATGTTTGCTGACTCAATTCTGCCTTCATGCATTTTTGGCAGCTGATATTTTAATGACTAATGTCCATTTCCACAGAAATAATCTATAGAAACTGCTATTAGTATTTATATCAACTTATAATCAATTTCTGAAGTACTCAAATTCCAAGAAACACTTTCTAAAAAATTTTAAAAAAACAAAAACCAAGGAGTGGGCAAATCCTGAACCCTTTGACAGATCTGGCCTTAAGAATTCAAGAAGGCCAACTCTGATATAAAGAAAAAACAGAACCACCAAATGCTAAAACTATGGTAAAGCATTATTGTATTCTGCCTGAGAACTGCCCCTCTTGCAGTCTGTTCCTAATAAAATTAAGAATAACCTATATGTAGAGCTGTACATAGAGGCCATTGTTGGCTATTGGAATGCACACACACAAACAGTCAGCCTCTTTGGTTCCCCTTGAAGTGGCACTGTGAAGCAGGCTCCATATTTTGGAAACTCCAATATAGGAATAATACATTTCTGTCCTGTGCTCTGCTTGCTGCCCATGAACTTTCTGGCATGTGCCTGTTTTGTCTCTGAATTTACTGAGTTAAGAGAATTCTCTGCAGAAAATTATTGCTTCAAAATAATAAATATCATTAAGAAGCCATAATTTATTTATAAAGGTCATCTATTCCTAATGTGCTATCTGCAGAGACCATCTTACTGTCCTTCTGCAGGTGGTCTGAAGAATGCATTTTGATCTTGGAGTAAGTTAAGTTATTTAAACTTCCTTTGCTAAAAGAAGGAAAACTCACATTAGAGTTGCTATTAAATTATACTTATTTGATGCCATTACCTCTACCATCTGTTAAATGTTAAAGGATACAGAACACTTAGAGGAGAGCAACTAAATTCAGAAAAAAATTACATAGCAACAGCAAAATGACAGGGAAGTAGACTAGGAATGCTAATTCTTACTGTCTCCTTACAAGACAAGGCTAATTAGTACAAAATTCCATTTTCAGAGCAAACAATGATCTCAGTTTCCACTTAAAGGTAAATGTGAATGTTAATATAATTCTTTTTATTAGTAAATAACAAATTAAGTGACTTCCGAGTAGCAATAATCTAAAATTAGAAACATTTACCTAACACTTTCCCTCCTGAACTTTTGGGGTTCAGATAAAATAGCATTAGAACCATTCGTATTTTAAATTTGTTTTTCCGAAACCAGAACAGGTTTTGTCACTCTGTATTTAGATGGCAGCAACAAAGACTAGAAATCTTACTTAAGCAAGCCAATAAATTCTGAATTACACTACAGCTGTTCCATTGGAAGAAAATGATTTGTTTAAAGGGGTTCTGTCCATGAACATAATCATGTAGACTAAGTAAGAAGAAATGTATCTGTGCAAACTGATTTCTAATAACAGGCAGACTCCTAAATAATAATTTTAGCGCATGAGAAGAGCTACAGATAATTTGTCACTAAAGTACTGTGAAGAATTTGTAAATTGTTTTGCACATACTAACTGATTAGCCATTCCCTTTCTACAGTATACCACAACTCTTCCATGGTAGGAATGACACTGTCAGAGTTCAGGGCAACTGCACCTGTATTTCTCTTCAGTAGTCCAGCCAAGGCATCCAGTCTCAGGCTTCCAGCTCTCCATCTGTTGCCTCTCTTGGGGTGGAGACACAAATCCCTCTCCCTTCTGACCACGGTATTTTTAGGTAACATAGTTTCCTGCATCCTGTGTATTTCCTAGCACAGACAGGTTACCTAAGGATACCTGCTTGCTTTCTCTTCACAGACTGTTAATAGGTGTAATTGTTACAGATATGTTACCACACATTCCAGGTGTCTGGCTGGTGAGTCTTGCCCACATGCTCAGGGTTTAACTGGTTGCCATGTTTGGGGTCGGAAAGGAATTTTACCCCAGTGCAGATTGGCAGAAGTCCTGGGTTTTTTTTTACCTTCCTCTGTGGTATGGGGCATGGGTCACTTGCTGGTGGATTCTCTGTATCTTGAATCATTATCTGAGGACTTCAGTAACTCAATCTTAGGTTAGGGGTCTATTACAGGAGTGGGTGAGGTTCTGTGGCCTACATTGTGCAGGAGGTCAGACTAGATGATCATAATGGTCCCTTCAGATATTAAAGTCAATGAGTCTAACTCCATTCTCTGTGCTGATTTTGGTGCCCTTTAGGAAGAGGGTGTTGTAAGTTTTGAGCTTGAACCATTTCCTAGATAATGTACAGAAGGCACAGACTAAATCATCTTCATCATCTTTGGAAGTTGGCAAGACAGAAGGCATGAACATTCTTTTATCCCTTTCAAGGGAACATCAGAATATGCTAATACATATGTTTTATTCATACTGGGAATTTTACTGGCAAGCAATTTTTCTACCAATATTCAACTACATTTTATTTAAGTATTATTTTATTATAAAATCTGTAGCTGGGATTGACTTTGTTTTAACATGGCAATTTGATTTTTCATTCATTCATTTCATCCTCCCATACTTCTTCCCACTAGAGAAGTTACCGATTTTTGATAATTTACTAAAGCAGGCCAGCAAACAGAAAACGCTATCAAATTATTATTGTCTTCTTTTAAAGTGTTCTACCTTGGCTAGATCAGCTAAAGGGAAAAGTCAGCAGATCTTCTTGCAGTTTCCTCTCTACATATTTGTCTGCAGGCTTTCTTCTCATGACGGAGATATTGAGATGGAGAGCCCTAATCTTCTCATTTAGACACCTAAATTGACACCCAATCCCAATTTAGTTCTTCAGATTGGTACTTACTATGTTAAAAATGGACATGCCCTAATGGGTATTTAAATGTCCAAATACAGTACTGGGCCACCTAAGTGAAGAGCTTAACTTTACAAAACTGAGCCTAGAGTCTCTATGTTCTATGTAAGGCAGGGTCAAGAAGTTGATTTCAGGGATTTTCAGATTGGGCAACATAAGAAAAATCCAGACTGGAAATTCAGTAAACATTAAAGTATCTGTAATGTTACACACCTGGTTTAAAGGGTGGGCGGCTTGATTGGATCTTCCAGGTACACCATAGTTTTAGACCGGGGTGGGCAAACTATGGCCTGCAGGCCGCCTACGGCCTGTTTGAGCCTGTCAGGCCCTCCAGATCAACCAGTGGTCCGGTCCGCAAGCTCCATTCAAGTGGTCTGCGGAAAGGTTGCGAAACAGACTGTGCATTGCGGCAGCAATTGCTCCCTCTCCCACCACGTGGGCCCAGCAACACTCTGCCCAGAGCGCAGCAGCCGCTCCCCCCTCCCAGTCCCGTCCCTTCCACCCACCCCTCTCCCACCATGTGGGCCCAGCAGCGCCCTGGCTGGAGTGTGGCAGCTGTTTCCCCCTCCTGGCCTCGCCCTTTTCCCACCACCCTTCTCCCACCATGTGTGCTCAGCAGTGCCCTGACTGAGCTGCTCCCGGAGCATTAATGGCCTGCCATACAATTTTTATACTCAGATGTGGCCCTCAGGCCAAAAAGTTTGCTCACCCGTGCTTTAGAATGAAAGGGGGAGTGTATGCAGGCATAGGCCCCTCCTCCCATAGCATTCTCCTCTGCCAAGGAGTCAGTGCTTCCCACAATCATTAATTTAAACCCTTGGGTTTCTTGAGTCTCTTTCCCCATTTTAGCTGAAACCACTATGGTTATATAGTATAGGAACAGTAGTGTTAGGATGCTGTGGGTCTGACCAATCACTTGTTTTTAGGGGCCATATTGGCTGAGGCCTGATAGGAAGACAAAAAATAAAAAAACTCAAGTCTCACAGACACAGAAGTTAAATCGGAGTAGGATTTAGAAATTTAATATTAACAATTGTATGAATATTTAGTTTGTCACAACTTGTGGTGGGTGTCCTCTGTGAATAGAAAAGGGCCAGCACCCAGAAATAAAGACAGGATTTTTCAGGTGAACCTTGGGCCTATGGGAAAAGGGAAGACCTGAAGTCTTTGCAGACTAAGATCCCTCTTTGGTACCTTTTGTCTCCTTCATGGAGAAGAATGAGATAATTCAGTAGAGTGAGCTGAATTCTAGGGGTAGGCCATAGAGAGTCTAACCTGAGTTACAGGCTATATGACAGGAGTCCTATTAACTCTACAATGGACCCACTTAAATGTTTGCTATGGTAAAATGAGGGCGGATAGCATTCGTCTTTGATGTTAAATTTAATAAAGTTATGGCCTGCCACTTCAAATCCATTGCTGTGTCTGTACTCATTCACTTCTGTGCCCTGATCAATAATCAGAACTAAAACTTGATGGATAATGACACTACCAACCTGAAATGATAGTGTAAAATTTTCAAAAGTGCCTAACTTTAAGTAACCTAAGTCCCATTTTGAAAAGTTACTTAGACACTTAGCAGTCAATGGGACTTGGGCTTCCAAATGACTGTCACTTTTGAAAATGGCATTTAGACTCCTAAGTCACTTGGGCATGTGATGTGTGAAAATTTTATCCATCGTTCAGTAACTCACCTTATTAATCCTAAATCATTGACTAGAATAGTATGAACTACTGCACATTTTTATTTTCACTTTAAAAACAAATAGCATCAGAAGTTGTGCATGTAAAAGAGTTGGCATAATAAACTTGGAGAATAAACAGTGAACTGAATGATCTGAAACTTAAACCCAGACCCAGTAAATTAGTGATTTATTTCTTTGTTAAGTTTTCAGTGACTAATGCTTATGATGATATTTTGAGGTTGAAATCACTTTTATTTGCATATTTCTAGGACATGGCACATCTGTTTATACAGTAGAAAGGAGTCTGTTCGGATAAAGCAGATGCCAAAGTCTGCCTGCAATGAGATTAACTAATCTGTAGTGTTCATTCATATGTACTTTATTAATACAGACACTGTTGGTATCCTAGAGATAGAAATGATTAAACATTTTCCAGATCAAATAAAATCCATCACTTACAGTTCTTAAAAAAGAAATGACTTTATATAAATTCATTTAGAGCAGTTGCTCAGGTTAAAAAAGAATCAAATGTTGTGAATATATATAGGCAGCTCCACAAATTAGCAAAAATATTGCATATTAAAAAAAATGTCAGCATGAAATCTGATTATAATGTTAGGCTTGACATCAAAATAAAAAAATAAATGTAACTAATCACTAGGTTAAAACTATAGAAAATTATGAATAAACTGTAAAGATATATGCATTCCTCTCAACCTCCCAAAACCCAAATATGGCCTGATTATCCTTTCCTTTGTACTAGTTTTACAGCAGTATAACTCTTTTGACTGGAGTTATTCCCAGTTTACACTGAGGTGAATGGAGAGTCAGACCCAAAAGTAGAGACTTACAATTATGTGGAATCAATTACTTAATTTTTATAATAAATTCTATTGCCTGATTCATGATTCACTATTACTCGTGTAAATCAGTGTTTCTCAACCTTTTAAGTAGCAAGTACCCCCTAACTTCTGAAAATTTTAATAAGTACCCCAACACTCAATTTTCCATGGGATTTTATATTTACAGACTAATGGGAGCTATATGTTGGAAGAAGGGTTGAGTATATAAGGCCGTGATATCATAGAATCATAGAGTTGGAAGGGACCTCAGGAGGTCATCTAGTCCAACCCCCTGCTCAGAGCAGGACAAACCTCAGCTAAATAATCCCAGCGAGGGTTTTGTCAAGCCGCAGCTTAAAAACCTCTATGACAGATGTGATAGATATGATAGATGTCAGATCTGTGTGGGTAGGGTTACCACTTTTAAACCAGGGGTGCACAACTCAAGTATGTACCTGGGCTAGAGGTGATGTTGGCCAAAGGTAGGAGGCTTTGAGTGGCATGCCAATGCTGAGGGATATAAAGCACCACGCAATGTGCGGCACGCTAAATTTTTTGCCATAGATTTGAGAGGAGGAAGGGGTGAGAGAGAGAGACAGGAAAAGAGGGTGTATGAGAGAGAGAGAGAGAGAGACAGGGAAGGAGGTCAAGAGGGAAGATTGTGGGTGCTCTTTTTCTAAAAAGGGTATGTCTGCAGGAGTACTGTGGTGGCAGTGGGTGAAGGGAGTGTTTGACCTGTAGTTCAGAGATAAAAAGACATAAGGACGTAGTCAGACACATGGAGCAACATGCATGTTGCACACGCACATGCAGACAGACATGGAGGTGTACACACACACACACACACACAAATAGGCATACAATAATTCAGAATGTAAGATTTATTCTTTTTTATTGAATTTTACAACAGTTTTTTAAACAAAATAACACGTGAATCATAAAAATTATAGAACAGTAAAAACAATATAACTCAAACATTTATATTAATAAAACTCTCTGAACATAGGTATCTTTGTGACTGGAACTGATAGTCCCCCTCTAGAATTGTACTACAAATGTGGAACTGGGCTGAACTTTTTGCTAGTTTTAACAAAATAACATAAAAATGAGTTCTTGTAAGAGCTGGATTTAATGAGAAACTTGGGCCTGTTTGGATGACATAAGCATTCCAAATCTCAGTTTTAAACTACTTATTGCTACTATCAGATCATTTTCCAGGCACAAACAATTTTTTATTTTACATTTTAGCCCAGTCAAGTGCAAGAAACTGGTGTCACACAAATATGTTGAGGCAAATGGGAGAAGCACTGTGAGAGCCATGATTCTCAGCTGTAGGTATTCCCGTTTCATTTTCTGCCAAAAATGCAGGGATGTCACCCAGTCCCATGCTCTGCATCCTCTGCAATGTACTGTCCGTGCAAAGCTCAGAAAGTTTTTCCTTCATGCTTTCTGGAATCCCTGCTTGTTCAATAGCGCTGTCATTAAATGGATTCAAACTCCACAGTTTCTGTGGATCTTCATGCTCTTCAACATTAGGGAAATAATGTTCAAAGTTTGACTCCAAATTTACCAAGTGTTCTTTAATATTTTCTTTCACACCTTCATTCAGAGTGATTTCATTTTCTTCACAGAATTCTGAGAGCTGTGAAAATGAAACAAAATTTCCACATAAAGCTCAATTTTTCCAGAACTTCAACTTTTTTCTAAAAGCTCTTACTTTGTCATGCAAGATAAATATATTTGTGTTGTATCCTTGAAGCTGAAGGTTCAAGTTATTGATTTTATCAAAAATGTCACAAAGATAGGCTAATTTGCAAATCCATACTTCATCATCAAAATGCTGTAAGAAGTCAGATTTCATATCTCTGAGAAAGACAGTAACTTCATATCTCAACTCGAACAGGCGATTCAACAACCTTCCACATGACCACCACCGAACTCCAGTGTGAAGAAGTACAGTAATATGTTCCGATCCCATGTTATGGCACAGCGATCAGAAAAGACGTGAATTCAGAGCCCGCACTTCTATGAAGTTTACTGTTTTCACGGCCATTCCTAGCACGTTGTTAAATCTTCATTCAACTACTTTTCAGCCAGTGCCTGTCTATAGATAATACAATGGTTCCACTTGATTGAAGGATTTATAGTTTTTAAGCGAGCAACAAGATCACTTCATCGACTTACCATTGCTGCTGCTCCATCTGTGCATACAGACACACACCACGCCCATGACAATCCATTTTTTACAATGTGCTCATTTAAGATCTTAAAAATGTCCTCTCCTGTTGTTCTTGTGTCCAATTCTTTGCAGCCATATATTTGTTCCTCTATTCCTTGCTTGTCTTCATCATCAATGTATCTGACAAACCATCAGTTGTGCATAGTTGGCTACATCCATAGATTCATCAATCTGTAAAGTGAACTGTTTTTTCTGGATGATTTTTTCTGAAATTAGTTTAATTATGTCTTCTGCCATGTCATCAATTCTTCTTGTCATGGTGTCATTTGAATGTGGGATGGTTTTAATTTTATCTACTTCTGTTTTGCCAAACATGATTTCAGCAATTCTGATAGCAGCAGGAATGACAAGGTTCTCAGCAGTGGTATGTGGTTTCTTCGTTTTTGCCACCATGTGTGCGATTTCAAACAAAGCTTGTAGAGCTTGTTTAAGGATCGCAGAGTACAATTTCATAGCAGCACTTGATTTTGTCCAACTTTCACATTCTCTTGTGAAAAAATCTATTGATTTGTCCTTCAGGATGTTTTGTTTGAAGGTGCCTTTTCAAAAGGGAAGGCTTCATACAGTGATTAGACAATGTCTCACTGCAGATCACACAAAGTGGTAATGGAGGTATACCTCTGTTGTAAACCCGAAAGCCAGATAACTGGGACCGTAGCTACGTGCTTTATGAACCCTGTGAAGATTTTGTACTTTCACTACTGATGGTTTTTTTCCCCCCGAAACACAATCCTCTGGATCCAACACTTGGTCCACATTTGAATGGGAACTACTTTCTTCTAAATCTGAAGTCTTTCTTTTTACAAGAAAATGATCCATTTTGACACCCTCACAATCAGTAAAATTAAAACAGTAACACAAGCCCAGTTACATTCAAACACTAAAAGTGGAAACTACAGCAAACTGACATGTGCTTAAACTCTGAGAAACAGTCTTTTTCCCCTTTACTCCTGGACGACTGTATTTCTCATAAAGCAGGAGAGTTCTGAGTTCTGCAATGCTGTGTGGCTGTGGCAGATCACAAAACCCCCTGATCTCTCTCCTCTCCTTCCTCCTTCCCTTCCTCCATGCTAGGAACAAAGGTCAACACCAGCCAATCACTATGGCCTGATGGCAGGGGTCACGTGGTGTTCTCCTCACACAAGTGTGAGCTTTTGAGGTATGAGCAGGCACTAGCAGCCCAGAGTGGATAGCAGCGTTCCCCATGGCCGTCCCTAGTGGGGTGAGGCCTGGGACAAATCACACAGTGTGGGCCCCTCTTAACATTTTTAAACTGGTGAAATCTGGGGCTGTCATAGTTGTCAATTTCACTGCTCAGCTAGAGCAGTGAAATTGACAAGTTTTCTGGGCCCTGGGCTTTGAGCCAGGGAGGTGGGCTGCCACCTGGGCAAGTTGCAGGCAGCTGCTGCCTGACTGCCACCCACTCCGAGGTGGGCAACTGCCACCCAATCCGAGCTGGGGCAGAGGAGGCTTCCGCGCCGGCTGGGACCCAGGGATGTGGGCAGACAGCTGCTGCCAGTCTTCAAGCCAGGGCACTGGAGGCTGTCCCTCAGCTCGGAGCCGGGCGCGGGTGGCTGCCACCCAGCTGCAAGCCCAGCTCCCAAGACGCAGGAGGCTGCCACCGGGCTCCCACCCGGGAGCTGGGACCCAGCGGGACATGGGTGGCTGCCGCCTGCCTCCCCCAGAAGCTAGTGGCTGCTGCCTGCCTCCCAGCTGGGAGCTATGACCTGGCGGGAAGCAGATGGCTGTCGCACGCCTTCCCGAAAAGCCGGCGGCTGCCGCCTACCTCGCAGCTGGGACCAGGTGGGAAGCAGGCGACTGTAGCAGCTGGGAGCTGTGACCTGGCGGGAAGTGGGGGGCTGCCGCCTACCTCCCAGCTGGGAGCTGTGACAGGGCAGGAAGCGGGCAGCTGCAGCCCGGCTTCGGGACTGTGGTGCCTGCCGCCTGCCTCCCAGCTGGGAGCTGTGACGGGGCAGGAAGCGGGTGGGCTGCCGCCCGCCTTCCCCAGAAGCCGGGGGCTGGGTGGGAATTGGGCAGCTACTGCTGCTAGGCTTCCCCAGAAGTCGGCAGCTGCTGCCCGCCTCCCCTTCTCTTTGTTTTTCCTGAGTACCCCCTGCCTGTGTCTCACATACCCCCAGGGGTACGCATACCACAGGTTGAGAAACTATGGTGTAAATAATTTACAATAAATATGAACTCTCAGCCTGACCATGATACAGATGTATATTTGGATTTAAAGTGAGGGGTAAGCCTGCTTAAAAAGCAAGTATAATGAAAAAGATGGTTAAAAGAGTTCCAGTCACAGGAGCGTAACCTAATCTAAATTTCCCACAAGTTTTAACACAGGTGAACCTGTGTTCAGGATTGCCCCTGCATCTCCCAGTGTCTCAACTTCCTTATTTGTAAAATGGGGAAAATTATATTTGCTTACCTCATAGAAGTGCAATTACAGCTTTTTATTTAGCTTTATAACTAGATAAGCTATAAAGTGTCGAATCTTCAGACTGACGATACTATGTAAGTTCAAAATATGGTTGTTATAAATAAATTTTTAAAATTTCTATTCTCTATTATGTTGGATACCTTGTCTCATTATTACTGGTAACCTAAGATTACTCTGTTCCTTGTCAGGTTTGTCCATCCGAAGTGTTTGTTGGAAAGCAGACAGACTTTTAGCAGGGACACAGGACAGTGAAATATTTGAGGTGATAGTGAGAGAAAGAGATAAACCAATGCTGATAATGCAGGGTCATTGTGAAGGGGAGCTCTGGGCCCTGGCAGTCCATCCAAAGAAGTCTTTGGCTGTCACAGGCAGCGATGATCGATCCGTACGGTAAGACTGGAGCTCATTTACTGCTACATATTCAATCAGTCATGCACTTTTAACACAACCATTTTTAACCAATATTCTTTTTGAAATGTTTGTCATTTCTTTAAAAATAGATTTAGTGGTGAGTAAGGAATTGCAATAATTTCTTGTGAAAGTGTAAAGCCATCAGTTAACCTTAATTAAGATGGTATTTTTTCTACTTATTTCCTTGCAGCCATACATTTGAATCAGCCCTTATGTTTATATTCCATAAATCATGTAAAACCCATCAGAAATTGCCTATAAAATGTAGGTTTAAAGCATGCTGAATTTCATTTCTGTCTATGGCTAAAATGGAAGGCATTAGCCTAACATATTTAATCATTGATATTGTCACATTTTTCCATTGTGCTTATGAGTGTATTAAACGACTTGGGCCCCATTTCCCAAAATAATGGATGAGGTCCAATTTCTTTTTCGTACACACTACAATTAGAACTTATTCATTACCCTTCAGAGTGATAACTGTGGATTTCAGAGCATCAGTGCTTTTACTCATGTTTGTTACTTCACTCTTACAATGCTCACGTTTCTCAAATGATTTAAAAAAGTAATGAGTTATTGGGAAAACATACAGAATAAACAGCACCTAAAGTGCTGTGGTTTTGGATTTATCTCTTTGGATCAAATCCTGGATCCAGTGTACCGGTACATCAAGTTTAGAACCACACACAAAATTACTAGACAGTGGAGGACATGAAATAAGAAAGCTAATATCTACATACATTATTTACATGAAATAAAAAGCTAACATCTACATAAATCACTGTGGTGCAGGTACTTGACGGTTTCCCTTATAAGACCATTATATATTAGCTGTTTCTAACTTTGCTAAACTTAAATAATTCAGGCTGAAATTTTTCATGCCAGGTGTCTGCCTCAGGCTGAAATTTTCCAAAAATTTTGGTTAACACAGATTAACTATGTCAGAGAAAAAGGTGAGGAAAAAATACATTGTATTGTACACTTCAGCAAAAAATTCCTACAACCAATTTATTGAAAAGTTCCTTTCCTGTATGCTTTGGAGCAGACTTTAAATTTTGCAAGAGAGCAGTCTCAAGGGTGTATTTTCTTCCATCCATGTGAGAATTTGTGCAAGTTTGGCCAAGTTAGATACCTCTGAAAAGTTGTACCTCTCACAAGCTCAGTAGAGACTTGTCAGTGTTTGGCAGCTGAAGTCCCCAAATATTCCATCTATACTAAGCATGCTCCATTCGCTCACAGCACTTATGGTCCCATCCCCGTAGAGTGAGAGTATGCTTCATACTCGGGCTACAATGGCTGAGCAGAACTTTCCCCACAATTGGTCCTGCTGTCTGCAGAGGGTCACCATGAGGCTAGGCAAAGCAACTGAGAGCAAGACCCCTGCATGTAAAATACTTGAATGATCTCAAGGAATTAAAATATTTTCTGTTCTGTATTTCAGTAAAAATATTTATATAGAAACATTTCTTAACTTTATTGAAAATATGGTTAAGATTCTGTACTGTGTGTCTTAGAGGCACAGCACATAACTTGCAGCCAGGAGGAAGGGAACCTAAGGTGGCTTTAAGATGCCTTTGAACCTTCCTGATCCTAATCTGCTTCAGGTAGTGGAGAAGCCCCCAGTATAACTTAGGCCTCCAGAGTTATCTGTCTAAAGTACAGCAGCTTCTTTGGGCTGCCCTCTGAGTCGTAGTGCTGTCTATGGCCTCGCTGTGGATGTGCCCACCTTTCAGCAAACCTCCTACACCATGGCTTCTCAGGGGATCCATGGGACGCAGCCTTACAGTTTCCTCCACAACGCCTGTGCCAGGGGAATTTTCCCCTATCTAGAACAGGGGCATTTAGGGCCTTTTTCTTCAGTGTTGGCCATTTTACTGTGCATGAAGGGGCTGGAACAGGGTGAGCATCTCACCCTGATCTTCATTTCTGTTTTTATTAATAGAGATTTGCTTGGGTAAGGTTTGATTGGGTTGTATTTTTTGCAGTAAATTTTAAAGTTGCGAGCACAATCTGGGAACAGAAAAGGGATGCAGCTTTTAAAGGAAAGCAATGTAGGATTTAAAGTTATTACAAATATAATTATAAATCACATAACAAAAAGAAAATTCACATACATTGTAACCACTGAATAATGTTTACTTTCTCCTGTATGGAAAAATGAATTGGTTCCCATCCACCTGTGTCACTTTAATTTGATAAATGGCTGGTCCATTTAAATTTAACCAAACTTTAAATTTGTTTGGTATATGTAATTCTTATGTAAACTTGTAATTTCTTATTAAGACAAATTAAAATTCCAGTTAGAAAACTGTGCATTATAATATGGAATAGATAATGAAATTATCTGATTTTTAATAGTTTATTATTAAACTTGTTAGTTAGATCCAGAACTCCTGGAAAGAGTTACCTGGGACTATAATAGAGAACGTATTAGACTTCTTAAAATTGATCTCTCCACCCTTTATTATACTATTCTGATGCATCGCTGCAGCTAAAAATTCGATGACCAAATTTAAAAGTAAGGCCCAAACCTCACAATGATTTACATATATTTCAGATTTATGTACCATGAGCAATCCCGCTGACGTTAGTAGGACTATACATAATGCATAAAGTTAAGCACCTGTACAAGTTCATGAGAAAAAAGCAGGCATCCCTTGATGGGTGAGAAATGATCTGGAAACTACCTCATTAGTAATAACTTCAGCTTTAGTGGGCCAGATTCTCCTCTCGACTAAACCCAGATCAACTCTATTTATCACTGGGGTATTTTGGGTTTACACAGGCGTGGCTGAGATCAACATATCTGACCCATTATCTGTGTGCTGCAACCTAAGGCAATTGCAAAGTGTTTTTCTCCTAAAAAATCATTTCCAAATAATCCCACCTGCTTGTCTCAAATGTTTCTGATACTAATTAGATCACCATTTCTTGATCCATTTTGTTTTGATTTATATTAATTATGTCCAGTAAGAAAGCCATATGTTATTTGAAATATTTTATTAAAGGGAATACATATCTTTAATACATCTAGAATGAGCGTCTCTCCTTTCAAAGAAAAAATAGATAGGATCTGATGTGATCTTCCCATCCTTCTTTCAACCCACACCTCCTAGTGCACTCTCCTTCTCAGATGTCACTTATAACTGAGAGTTCTTGCCCACTCTCTTTCTCCAACCCCCTTTCTGCCCCAGTAACTCCCCTTATTCTGTCTCCTTATCTCTCTTGCCCCATCTGTAACCACCACCACCTCTCACTTTTCTCCTCAACCTCTCATTCTCATTAGGTTTTCTCTATAAGCATACCTTGGTCTCCCCAATTTTAAAGAAACTCACCTCACACTGAAACTGTTGCCCTCTTTTCTCTCCTTGACCTCAAAAGTCCTCAAACACACCATCTACAACTGTTGTCTCAAGTTCCTTTCTTCCAATTCTGTCCTTGATCCTCCCAATATGTTTTCTGCCCTCAACGCTTCTTTTACAAAAGGTAAGTGAAAAAAATCGTTAAATGAGGCCCAGCTGAATTTTAATGGAGGCACAGCACAGAATTATTTATTAGAGCTGTTCAATGGACCTCACATTTTCCTTTGTAGTGCAGGTATAATGTCAACAGTTTCACTGTAGAAACACCGAGTGACTGTCAATTTGGCAGAAGCACTCGCTCACATAGTCTGTGTCTCTTGGTTAAACTCTCTGTTTCTTTACTTCTGCATTCATAAGATGGGGATGGATACAGAATCATAAGTTTTACATGGATTGGTTTGAATATTATTTTATATCTGTGGTTTTTCCTGCCATTAAATGTACTGAACTTGCTGTAAAACTTCCAACATCAAAACTGTTTCCTTCTGTGCTGGGATGCAGACAGCAGCATGTGGTCCAATAAATAAACATCAGGTGTATGGTAGAAGAAGCTGGAATATTACCAAGAGAACAGCATTTCTTGAACCTGTTACAGTTTATAAAAGTCAATGATTTAAACAAATTAAGAGGAAAAACTTCCAAAAAAAGGTTTCAGGGTTTGATTGTATTTTCCCCATGCTAAGAGGTACTTTTTTATCATGTAATTATAGAGTCTGAGAAAACTGGATACACTGGCTCTCTAAATAAGTTTGTCACCAGCTGCCATAAGTTTTTCTAGGAAACCAACATCATTTTAAGAGTGTTCCAAATCTCTATAACTGTTCTGAGCCAACACTTCAGTTGTATGCCAGTGTTACTTCAATTAATTTCAGTAAAGTTTAGGAGGAAATTTTCTCAGAGGCAGGTTATCCCATAGCCTATTGTAGGATTTCTTGCACCTCCTCTGTGGCATTTGGTTCTGGCCGCTGTTAGGGACAGGATATTGGACTAGACGGACCACTGTTCCACTATGGCAGTTTCTATGTTCCTATGAATCAAGCCAAGTACAGTTACTGAGTGACAGTGTATGTACTGGATCTTTACATTAACATATACCAGTATTTGTGGGAGAAAACATGTATCTGCCCAAGAGCCTACTGATTTCATACTGAAGGAGGGTTTTTTACCACTTATTTCACTTAATGATTGAAATACAATTTCTATCTCAACAGGCCTTCATTTAGCTTATGTGGGGTAACCATAGAATTCAACTTAATGTAATGGTTCATTATGCTAAAAACACCACTGTGTACCAAACTATGATCACTTTTGTGAGTTTACTAAATATAACATATGAAGGGTACAGATCTTACTGCACAGTTAAACATTTCAGCCACAAAAATTACTTAATGTAAACAGTGATTGTAAGCATACTTACTGTGGATCAGTTTGTAGAAGCTGGCATTTCATTTCTGCAGTTGATAATGTTGAAATCATCTGTAATCATAAGTACTGTGCTTCGGTTCTCAATTTTTGTGTAGATTATGGAGCCTTGCTGACCATGCCTTGATTGCTCGCTGTAATATGGAAGAAGCTGTGCGTAGCGTATCTTTCAGTCCTGATGGATCTCAGCTAGCTCTTGGAATGAAAGATGGCTCCTTTATTGTTCTCAGAGTAAGGTATGATAGTGAATTATATTTCAGTACTGATGACTCTTCTAGTAACTCAAGGGCCAAATCCTATAGTTCTTTATTCATTTTTAAAAAATCAATAGGTATTTTGTCTGGGGAAAGAAAAAAAGATTGAATGAAAAATTATCAAAGCCTCTAGATATCTGTTGGCTATAGAGGTGACTATTTTAAAATTATGTATATTAAGCTCATGCTTTAATGTATCATTTTATTTAGATTTAAATTTAACATAAAACGTCTCTTGTGCCTTCACTAATAATGTTGTCTAAGTTTAAGCTGTCAAGTTTAGCATTTTCAAATGAAAAGTGTCTGTCTTGTGGCTTATTAGCTCTAAAATTAAATACATTTTTTGTGGAACAGAAACCATATTTATGACATACTAATAGATGCTAGGCTGGAGAAGAACCTCTTCAATCTCCAAGTCCATTTCCTGCACTAATTTAGGAATGTCTGCTATCTGTAATAACATCTTTAGTGATGTCTGCAGGAAAGTTTGCAAGTATTTGCATGTTAAGTGCAAATCCCACTTCATGTAATAAGACAGCCCCTTTTAACTCTTTTGAATGAATGTTTCTCTTTCTCAAAAGCCATAGCACAAAGTATTTTTTCTTGAAATAATGAAATGGAAGAAGTGCAAGAATAAGTGAAATATTTAGGTAGAAAGAAAAGCCTATAGATAATGGGAGATATGTGAAAGTTGCCGTAGTACACTTTTACCATCCTAGGCCGGATTTTAAAAGGTGTACCCACGTTTCACCAGCAGAACAGATATATAAGTACGCTCTCATTTGTGAACAAAACTCAAGTATGCATGCGAACAGATAACTAAATATGCAACCACTACACACACAAGCACTGCTTTGTAAGTTCCATAGAAGTGCGTACATATTTTGTGGTTGCAATGAAGGTATATGTATATGAAAAATTGGCCTATTAATTTTTCCCATAAAATAATCCCATATTTTATATAACTTATTATCAAAATGGGATCTAAAGCTTCCAGACTTGATTCTCCACTGCCTTGTAGCTTGTGTAAAGTTGTGAACTGCTGTGCTAAGTGAACATAAAATACTACTATTCTCTATTGGTAGTGTTTTACCCATACTTTGCAGATATGCAAATGGCTACACAAGGTGCAGAAGCAGTCAACAATTAGGACCTCAATTTTTCTGCTTCCTGTTGTGTGAAATAGAAAAAATAAATATCATTTCTATGGAAAGCCAAAGCAATATAAAATGTGCCTCTTATGGAGCACTCTTTACCCCAGGAAGACTTCCACTTATTTCAACAGAGGTTTTGCCTGAGTAAAAGATTCGGAATAGGGCCCTAAGAAATCATTTATTATTGAGGTTGGTGGATAAAGGAATTTAAAAATGAGTACATAATAGAAGTAAAATGTATGATGTTGTGCAGTCAAGGCTTTTTAATAGGAAGAAAGGAACATTTCTTTGGATACTTGAAGTACACATCCCAAATCTGTAAGTACAAAGGTATTCCTTACCCAGTGAAAATTTGCAAAGTGTGCACTAAGAGGGTATAAATAATCTTCTGGATGGAGAAGCATAAACAGTGAAAAATACCCAGAGAAAGCTATCAGCTTTTCTCTAACACAAAAATGACTTTTAAACTCCTAAATTTGTTCAGCTGTGTAGTCAGACAATGTTTGTTTAAAGTCATTAAAAGAACGGGCACATAATAGTACTAGCACAGACTTTTATGAAGCTTAATTTTTAAATAATGTAGCTATATTAATTTAAAACTCCTTTTAAAAGATCAGTTTCATTCTCCTCTGGCAATTAATCTTGTCTTTGACTCATGGTAATCTTGTTTTTGCTAATTTGGCTAGCATCTAACATTATTCATGATTCTGACATTAGATACTGGTAATAACAAATGCTGAGTCCAGTATTCTAACCTTAAAAAAATGGTAATGTTTTTGTGTAAAGCCCTAAGTGTAAGTGTTTCTTCATCTCTTCCTGTTCCAGGATTTCTCGGCAGATAAGCAATTCTGCAAACCCTGAACCTGTGAAACTATGGGTTCTGACAATATATTTTTCTTTTTTTTTTAGGGTTAGGTTCTGACCCAAATGGACTCTGTGGCATGGAGCTCTCAGAATCTCAGTGGTTTGGGCTCTATGGCCATGAATGGGAAATTCAGAGAGTGGACTATCCTTCTCGATAGCAGCACTTCCTGTTGTGGAGTGGTTATATCAGCTGTGTTCAGTACATTGCTTAGAGCTGGTAGAACATTTTTTTCTTGAAACACTTTTTTAAAAGAAAAAGTGGTTCTTCTTCAAGATGTGTTGTACATGTCCATTCCACTTCAGGTGTGTGCAAGCCCAGTGCACAGTTGTCAGAGATTTTTCTCTCAGTAGTATTATGCAAAAGTATAAGGGGCAAAGCCACCCCTGACCCCCCTCAGTTCCTTCTTACCACTCATGATGGTGGTATGGATATGTGGTCTTGCTATTGCAAGCTTTTTCCTCATATTTGTTTATAGTTTGTACTTGTTTTCGTAGTTTAGGCTGTTTATTAGATATAGAAATAAGTCATTTTAAAAGTGTTTTTAAATACTTCAGTTCCTGTTGCAAGTACCGGTCACTGGGTTTCAAGCCCTGCTCTTCCTGCAAAAAACGGATGCCAGTGAGTAATCTACACTCAGGTTGCCTGAAGTGTCTTGGGGAGACTTATGTCAGGGATTGGTGTCAAATATGCAGGGACTTTAACCCATAACCAAGAAAGACAGGGAGGCCAGGCTTAAGTTTCTTCTGACGGAGGCAGCCCTGCAACTATCCGAAGAGCCATGCCACTTGGAGTGGGTACCAAGCGCATCTGCATCCATTAAAAGTGTTCCCTCTGTTTTGACTGAGCCTTGGGGCCTATCACTGTCCCTGGTACAGAGGGAGAGGCACCAGAAGATGGCATTTAAAGGCCCAGTATCTGGGAGATCAAGGTCCACAGCATCTAAGTCCAGTAAGCACATGGACAAGGACAACAGAGTGTACTCAAGGCTGAGTTTTATCATCTGCTCCTGGCCCTCTAAAATTCACTACTGGCCCTGCTTCCTCTCCTGGCTATCTATTTTTAATTTTTCATTAATTGTCTCTCCACGTCCTGTGATCGTGTTCTTTGGCGAATGGAGCACCTCCCTAAACATGTCCTCCTTACTCTTACTCCTGGTTTGCCTCCTTATCTGATGGAGGCTTTCTGCTAGTGTGTAGGGGGGTTCCCATCAAGGGCACATCTGCAGAAGCACAATAAACAATAAACAGAGGCAGTATTGTGAGTACACTCATATCATTGAATCATAATATTTAAATACACCTCTTTCTCACTCTCCCTTAGCAAGCACACGACTTGGCGAGTGAGTTCAGCTGGGAGCGGGGGGCGAAGGGCTAAGGTGGGGCATGGGTCATGGTGGTTTCCAAAGGGTAACATTGCAAATGCCTAGGGACACTATTGTAAATTCTGGCACCATTTCCCAAAGGCGGGGGTGATTGAAGACAAAATCTCATTCCTGAGGGTAACCAAGGATGCAAGGGTGCATCTCCTGCATGTATGCCGTTTCAGACCAGGTTCCAATGCTGCTGTCCTGTGTGCTGCTTTGATTCCTGCCGAAGTAATTGCCAATTGGCCTGTCAGTTTCCTACAGTGGGGGAAGAACAAAGGAGCTCTGCCAAGGAACCTTCAGCAGAGGATTGGCACGTACCTCCAGGAAAGTTTCCTAGAGATCTCTCTGGAGGATTCCTGTGAAATCTCGGTGTGCATTAACAAACTTTTCTGCAGGGCCCCCACTGCATAGATGCATAGGGGAATAGGAAGCAGATGCAAACACTGCTAGTCTTGTAAATTTCTGTCCCTTAACCACTTCCAACATATAATGAAATAAAGGACAGTTCTACCTCATGTAACCGAGCAGTATCAAATCAAAATGAGCACTTACTGGAGCTCCCCTCTCCTGCATCATGCGCGTTAGAGCTGGATTCCTGGGACTGGCTTGAACACTCCAGAGTCGAGAAGAGGTCCTGGCTTGCTATGTGCTATTAGACGACCCTGTTGCCTGTCCCACCTCACCCTCCAACTCCACTTCCTCGTCCACCACTTCATCCTTGGAATTGAGTCCGCTGGCTGCTGTCTCCAAGCCCCCCTGAAATATCCATGGGGCTTTTGGGGGTGGAAGTGGGGTCGCTGCCGAGGATGGTGTCCAGTTCCTTATAGAAGTGGCAGGTCTTAGGCGCAGCACCAGAGCAATCGTTTGCCTCCCTTGCCTTCTGGTACACCTGCCTCAGCTCCTTGATCTTTGCATGGCACTGATGCTTGTCCTCTCTGTGGCCCTTCTCCAACATGCCATAAGAAATCTGCCCATAGGTATCGAAGTTCTTATGGCTGGAGCAGAGCTGGGACTGCACAGCCCCTAGCAGATCCAACAACTCTGGTGTACTCCAGGCAGGAGAGTATTTGCTGCATGGAGCCGACATGTAAGATGGGAAGATGCGATGTGAGCTCTCCACGCTGAGCAAACAGGTATGGAATTTAAAAAATGTCCAGGTTTTTAAAGGTGGAGTGGAGAAGCCTGAGTACTTGGCTACAGGGCATCAGAGTTCAAACTAATGACCAGAGCTGTTAGGAATGGCTTTGTGGGACACCTCCTGGAGGCCATTTACGGTGACATAAGCAAGGGCAATGTCTATACTGACACTGTGTTGATCTAACCTTATTGCACAAAGCTCTATGCCTCTCGTCGAGGTGGTTTTATTTTGTTGGAGTAGCAGGAGAGTTAAATCAACTGGAGGAGTGTTGTAGTGTGTACACCTGCACTGTATTGTTGATGAAAGCTGACTTTTGTTGACAAAACTGTGTAGTGTAGACAAGGCCTTAGCCAGGAAAAAGGAAAGAAGTTATAGGAGAAAGCCACTCACTCCTTTTGCCTCAGCTCCTGATTAATCCAGACAGCCTGGGAATTCTAAGCAAACATTTTGATGTGTTTGTTGAGGACACCGTACCAGTTTCCAGAGTGCCAGCCTCTCCTAGAACACTGTGTGCTAAGAAGATCTCCCGCTACTTAAGTGCTTGGTCCTGCATCACTACAGACCAGTGGTTCTTAAACATGGTGGAATTGGGATACACCCTTTCAGTTTCTTTGTATCCCCCTTTCTACTCTCCTTCTTTATCCCTTCTCAGGGGCCACTCTCACAAGGCAGTCTTGCTTCAGGAGGTGCAATCTCTCCTCCAGCTGGGAACCATATAGGAAGTTCCTCAGTTATACAGAGGAAAGAGATTTTATTTCCACTATTTTCTGATCCCAAAGGCAAAGGAACGTCTCAGACCCATACTAGACCTGTGACAGCTCAACAAACATCTGACGAAAAGAAAGTTTCACATGGTCACACTGGTTTCCATTATCCCCTCCCTTGATCCTGGAGACTGGTATGCTTCCCTTGTCTTAAAAGACATATTTTAAGCATGATGTATTTTCATGCGGCAATACATCAAATACACAGGAAATTTTTCAGATTTTTGGTAAAACAATTCCATTACCAGTTTACATTACTACCGGCTGGCCTGTTCATAAATCCATCAGTGTTCACAAAGTACATGGCAGTGGTGGCAGTATACCTGAAGAAGCCCCAGATGACCTGGTGAGAGACCGAAGCTAGGTACTGTCCAGTGTGTCTGTCATACAATGTACTAGGGTTTCTCATCAACGTACAGAAGTCAATCCTGTCACCCACCACAAAATATAGAATTTATAGCAGTGGTCATGAACTTTATGGAAGCCCAGGCCTTCTTTTCACAGATAAGATTCCAGACTATGCTGGCCATTGTGTTAGACCTGAAGGTCCATCCTACTGTGATTTTATTCTCCTTGCCTCAAAATTCTAGGGCATATGGCCTCATGCACTTATGTAGTTCAGCTTGCCAGGCTCTGTCTCTGGAAGCTGCAAAGGTGTCTGGCATCGGTGTACTTTCCAATTCATCATCCCTAAACATGGTGTTTCAGGAGTTCACTCAAATCTTGGCCTCTCTAGATGTGTGGAGAGATCCTTCAAATGTGTGTGGAGCAGGGAGTTCTCTTTGCTTCTCCTTAACCATCTTTGACCTTAGCTATGGACGTGTCTGCCCTAGGTTAAGGGACTCACTTGGCGTCCCTCAACTCAATGTTTATGGTCTGCTCAGGATTTAACTCTACATATAAAATGTCAGGGAACTAAGGACTATCTGGCTAGCTTGTCAAGCCTTCCTTCCCCATATCAAGGGAAGAAATCTTCTCATACTCACAGTCAACAGAGCTGCCATGTTCTATGAGAAGAGGCAAGGAAGGGCACAGTCAACTTGGCTATATCAGGATGCAAAATTACTGTTCATCTTTTGTATTGCTAACTCAATCCATCTCGAGGCCTCTCACCTTCTAGGTGTTCAAAACAATCTGGCAGGCCGGTTAAGCAGATCTATCACCAGTATCTATGAGTGGTCTCTCCTCCCAGTCATAGTCAGATTCATTTTCCAACTGTGGGAGACTCCCTATATAGACCTGTTTGCAACAAAAATCAACAGAAAGTATCATTAGTTTTGATCTTGAGCAGGTCACAGTCCAGTCTCTGATGGATGTTTTCCTGGTGTCCTGGATAGACAAGCTCCAATACGTATTTCCTCCAGTTCCACTCCTGTCGAGAATGTTGTTGAAAATCAGGCAACACCATGCTCAAGTAATACTCCTATATCCAGTATGACCTCAGCAAAATTGGTTTACCACTAAGCCGACCCTATCACACAGAGTTCCATTGCCACTACCACTGGATGCAGACCTGATGTCCCAGGACGATGGTCATCTCCTTCACCCAATTTGCAGACTCTCCATTTCACAGTCTGATTGTTCCATGGCTAACTTTTCAGGAGAAGGTTTGTTCAAAGGGGCTTCAAGGTGTACTTGTAAATAGTAGAAAGCCTTCTCCTGGATTTATTTACTTGGCAAAGTGTAAGAGATTCTCCATTTGGTCCTTCTGTCTGGGCTCTGCTTCATCATGTGTTGGACTGTTTGTTATAAGATCTTGCCATTAGTTCCATCAAGGTCTATCTAGCAGCCATCTAGGGATTCCACCCATCAATTGATAATGGCTCATTTTTCTCCAATCCGTTGACAGTGAGATTTCTGCAGGGTTTGGGCCAGTTATATCCTCAAGTACAGGATCCTATTCCCCCTTAGGACTTAAACATGGCATGAACAAAACTAATGGGTCCTCCTTTTGAACTGTTGGCTACCTGTTCATTTCTACTTCTCTCTATGAAGGTAGAATATTTTGATGCAATCATCTCAGCCACGAGAGCAGGTGAATTACGATTACTAGTTTCTGGATCTCCATTTACAGTCTTCGAATGAGGGTTATAGGAACACCTTGTTTTTGTAAAAGTTTCTCACCAAGGTGGATCTCACTTCTACATCAATCAGGCAATATATTTACCAATTTTCTTCTTTAAGCCTCATAATCATAGGGATGAGGAGAGGCTCCACACATTATCCATTAGAGGAGTGTTAGCATTTTACCTGGATGGGATTAAACCATTTAGGTTGTTGTCTCAGTTGTCCATGGCAATTGCAGACAGAATGAAGGACCTTCTTGTATTCATTTGTGCTATGACTTGACTGATGTTCTGCCACTGAATAGAATGCTAACACATTCAATCAGATCTCATGCAGACTCTGCAGCTTTTCTGTCCCAGCTGCCTATTATGGACATTTGCAAAGTAACAACTTGGTAATCAGTGCATACCTTTGCTTCACTTTATGCCATCTCTCAGCAATCTAGAGATGATGCCAGATTTGGATGTGTAGTCTTTCAATCATTATTCAGGTAGACCACCTCCAGATCAAACTGTTTGTGAGTCATCTGAAGTGGAACGAACATGTGCAATCACTTGGAAAAGAAAGCAGTTACTAATGTGTCCTTTGAGATGTGTTGCACATGTCCATTCCATGATCCATCCTCCTTCCCCTCTCTGTCTGAATCTTCTAGTAAGAAGGAACTGAGGCAGGCTGGGGGAGGCTCTGCCATTTATACTTTTGAGAGGTGGCATGAGGCAGCAGAGTGGACATGCTGCTGTGATGGGAATTGCTGAGGGAAAAATCCCCGACAACTGTGCACTAGGTGTGCACTCACCTGAAATGTAGTGGAAAGGTACAACACATCTCAAAGAACAACAGTTACAGGATAGGTTAGTAACCAATTTTTTTATGACAAAATGGAAATATTCATACAAATAATATGTTTTCCTTGAAAATTTTGGAGTTTCTGTTTGAAAAACCAAAACCCAACATTTTTTTTCAGATTTTGAGTTTTCCATTAATTTTCAAAACATTTTGATGAAACATTTCAATGAAAAGAACATTTTTTGTGGAAGAAAAAAAATCACTTCTTGACTAGCTTTACCATTAATACTACAAATCCCATAGTCTAGTCCTACTTTTAATGTTGTTTATTCTCCTCTCTGAATTCTGCTATAGATCTGCACCAATAAAAGTGTCAATAAAGTTTATTCAAATTTATAAACTTTGAGGCCATGTAGCAGTAATGAAGCAAACTAAAAAATACATTATTTTAAAACTGTAAAGTGTTCTATGAGGTAACACAAGCAGCTTCATCTCCTAAAATCTTCCAGAGAGCCCCAGTCTATAGTATAATCCATATAATGCTGCCTGGCTTTGATACTGAGTAGTCTCTTGGAGTGAAAAAACTAAGATATCCTACTATAATGTCAAACAGTGGGCTACTGAATTACATTAGATCCCAAAATAATACTTTACATAACTTTCTTTGGGCAGCAGTTCATGTTTTCCTTTCTAATAAAAAAACATTTGCAAAGAGATACAGTCATTTCTCTGTTTTTAAACTAGAAAAAAATATGAAAGCACTTAACTGGCCATGAGGAGTATAACAAAAAGAATCATAAATGTCTTTTGAATGTCAAGTCAAAATAGTAAAGTCACTTTGCTAGCCATAAAACTGTTTGTTTTGCTTTAAACGTACGAACATAGAAAATAAGGGCAGGAGGGACTTTTCAGAATGGAGGATTCTGACTTCTGAAGTCTGATTTTTCTTTTAGAAAGTGTTCAGTATGTCTGTCTTAATGTAAATATGCAACCCAAAAATATTTAAAAATCCATAATTTATACTCTCGCTCTTGGTTCTTGCAGAGACATGACAGAGGTAGTTCATATTAAAGACCGAAAGGAAGTAATTCATGAAATGAAATTTTCACCAGATGGCTCTTATCTTGCTGTGGGTTCTAATGATGGCCCCGTGGATATCTATGCAGTTGCTCAACGATACAAGAAGATAGGAGAATGCAACAAGTCTTCTAGTTTTATTACTCATATTGACTGGTCTGTGGATAGCAAATTCTTGCAAACCAATGATGGTGCAGGAGAGCGACTGTTCTACAAGATGCCATGTAAGTTCAGAGAAGTTAGTTTTATGAACAGATAAACTAGTTTGATGGTTTCTAAAAGGACAGTACAAGATGTGTATTCAAATTTTACATCTCAAAGCAGAAATACTTGTTTGTTATTTACCTAAATATCTACTGTTTACTTATAAAATCAGATATATTTATCATTTATATTAATCTTGAGCTTTAGTAAAAAGAAATGTTTCCACATCTGTATTCATCTAGCTATAAAATGGTTTCATTCCTTTCATATAAGGCATAATTATGGAATTGGTGGTTAAACTAATTATTAAGACTCTAATTACTAGAAGATGGGAGAACTTATTTGGGTAAATGTATCCTTGAAATATAAAAGTTTTCAAAATTCTGCAGTTTTTTGTGGCACTCCAAAATGACACTGTTAAGCTTTGACATGGCCACTGGACATCATGAACAGTAGTGCACAGATCATGCCAGGAAGTCCTCAGCAGAAGACTGGAAATGTATGGTAACAGCAGTCTGAAGAGCAGTACAGCCTAAAGAGTAGTAAAATGTTTATTATTAGAAAATAGGGCCTAGAGAAGAGTTCATTCTACCCAACAGAGGTAGCTAATTCACTTTAAACCTAAACTTGTCCACTCTTCCAATATTGGTCTTATGTAGAACAAAAACTGCTAATCATAAGAGCTGGTCGGAAAATGCCCAGGCTTCCAGAGTCTAAGATCTTGGATGTGCAGCAGAAAGCCTGGAAGCCATGAGAATTCAGTCTTGAGACGGAGCTCTCAAGATATCCAGTCTCCAGGGCACAGAGCTGGGAGCTTGCAGGTCCTGGGATGGGTTCCCAGGATCTGCAGCTCTGCGGCAGCCCAACCAGGGGGTCCACCCTAGAGCCAAAGACTATGCTATGCTATGCTATGCTATGCTAGGACTTTCAGAGTCTAGGCTCCAGGCTCCACAGCTGGGATCCTGGAAGCCATGAAAACCAGTCTCGAGCTGTGGCTTTCAGGACTTATGGGCTTCCTGCTGTGGAGTGGAATCCTGGGAGATCTGGCCATGGGGCAGTCTGCATGATGTGGCTGCCCTGGATTCGCAAACCCTGGAAGCCCAGGCAGCTGCTGACTGAAATGGACATTCTTGTCCATTTCACTGCTGCTGTTTCTCCCAAACTGGAAATCTTGAGTTGTAGCCACATCTATTAATGGTGACACATTATATAATGGTTTTGTGACATGGACAAAATAAAGATTATGTTGAGACTACTACCTGAGCCAGAATTTGAATCCAGATCACCAAAAGTGAAAAGCTAATGTATTAATTAACCTGCGCCAAAATTTAGTATCTTGAAAGTTCTTTATATTATTTATACATTTGAAAGAACAACTATTTAATAAGCTCTTTAGGGCTTGATCAAATGTGTTTGTACAGCACCTAGCATAGTAGGATCACTCTCCTGTATGGGCCCTCTAAGTGCTACCATAGAACAAATAATTAATTTTTTAAAGCTCAATAAGAAAGTATCTAGACTACTTTATTTTTATCTTGTTTAAAACTGCATTTCAGATTTAGAAAAACATGACATATAGGAAAAGATTTTGTTTGCATTTAAAACATGTCCTCATCAAAACTAATGTAAAAACTAATTTAGAAATGATTACCTAAATCTCTCATGTTAAACTTCATTTCATTGCCATCACTGTGTTAACTTTAAAATGACAAACCTTAAAAAAAAAATCAGCCTAAGATCGGCATTCCTCTGCTTCTGAAAGTTTGCATTCACTTGAGGTTTCTATATCTGCATGTAATATAAATGTAGTCTGAAAAATAAACGAGCTTCAAGATTTGAAGGGTTTTTTTGCTAATATATAATGAGTAGCACATAGGAAAAAATGTTTACCTCAATAAATTATGGCACATTAGAGGCTAAATTAAGCATATCCAACACATAGATAATATAGTGATAGGCACTTTGGAATTGTTGGTAGATTTACATTTAGATTAAAATGTTTGGAATATTCTCCCAGCCAAGAAATCCAGTGGACTGTACATCCCTAATAGCTTTATAATCATTCTAAAATGAAAGCTAAAGATTAATTCTATATTTAACAATTTTGAAAAAAAAATGTTATAATCAATTGATTTCAGATAATTTTTTTAGGTCTACTGTAG
This sequence comes from Emydura macquarii macquarii, assembly GCF_026122565.2. Lineage (NCBI taxonomy): Eukaryota > Metazoa > Chordata > Testudines > Chelidae > Emydura > Emydura macquarii. Next base: position 32,497,195 of record NW_027132813.1, read on the forward strand.
AGATGACCTTGAACCAAAAACTCTGGCTCTGACACCTACAAGAACTAGGCCCAGCTTTAATTTAGTTAAGTTTAAAAATGAGATTGTCGTTTGTTTTCTTTTTAGCTGACATCTCCTTATATGTTTAAAACGTAGCTAATGCATACTATCACATATGGTAAATTTAACTTTGTTTCCCCTGCAGAATTGGCATAGGCTTCTTGTGATTAGTCCAAAATTTTTCATAACAGTTCTTGAAAATATTCTTAAATTAAATTTGACTTCAAACATTACTCTGCTGATCTTAATACAATAGGATCACTTGCTTTCATTGCAAATGAAACATGAATAAAAATGTTTGTCAGCTAATATTCTTTCCTCAATTACATTTGATCTCCTAGTACATACAAGACATTCAGAAATGCTGTTTACATAGGGAGCATTAAAGATTACCATGAAGTAATAATGTCCCTATTTAATTTAGAGGAAAGCTATTACCTATAGAACAGTCTTTGTTAATGTAAAGAGTTATTGTATAGTGATAGGTTAACCAAATATTCTCATTTAATTGATTTTATATAATCCAATACAGCAAACTCCTGTACCAGTTGTAAAAGTGAAATTAGTAAATGGAGGTAGATTTAGGACTGGACATTTCAGTTTTAGAACTGTAGTCCCCATTTCAAAATTTGAATGAGTATGTATTATTTTGTTAATTTTATAGCACCTACAAGTGTCCTATGTATATATATAACTGTATAGTTAAAGGCATTTCTCTTGTAGAACTGCTATAGAAGCTGTGACTTTTTCAGTCAAAATGGTGCAAGATCAGGATTTAGATAATCTGTGTAAAGTACTTGGATTCTATATTAATGATCTAGAAAAAATTAATAGCAAGACAGATCATGTTTATTTAAAATAAAATCATAGATCTTCCTTTCCTTATTGACATAAAAACACTGAGCTCGAGAAGAACACAGAACTAACTATAATGGAGAAAAGCATCTTTTTAATGGAAAGATAGATGGTTAAACAGCATATTAATTTAACTGTTTTCAGCTGGGAAGCATTTAACAAACAAAGATGAGATCAAAGGAATTCATTGGGCCTCATGGACCTGTGTGATAGGACCTGAAGTGAATGGAATTTGGCCAAAATATACCAACATTACAGATGTCAACTCTGTGGATGGAAATTACAATAGCACAGTGCTAGTGACTGGAGATGATTTTGGATTTGTTAAATTATTCAAATTTCCTTGCCTAAAGAAAGGTAAGACAGTTTTCTTCTCAAGAATTCAGTAATTAAACTGCCGCTGAACATAAGCCTTATTACACTGATATAATAATATGATTATTGAAGATTTAATCTCCTCTTGATGCCCATTCAGAACTATCATTAATATTAATTAGAATGATGTGCACATAGGAGAGAATATGCTTACTGAGTCTAAAGTGATCATTCAGTCAGTGCTTGTGATGTTTCAGTGAAGTGGATATTGCCTTATGTAACACTCAATATAAGCAGATGTCAAATAAGGCTATTCTAATCACTTTCCAGCAGGATGTCTCTCTTTTTTCCTGCGTATTTTAGACCCTTGCCTTTTAGTAAAATATTCCTATTTCACTATTCTGGAAAACATCCACCTGTTGCAGCTGAGTTATTGTTATTTTCATAGCATCTTTATAACTGTGTCCTATAAAAATCATCTCCTTACTAGCATAATATTATTACTTATTAGATTAGTGGTGACAGGGATCCTCTTCATCCTAGTTTTACGAACAGTTTCTACTCCACTTTCTGGTCAGGCTTTCAAAATTATACAGAATGGATTGGGAAATGTCTTATAATTCCCTCACTACTGGGTTTTGGTAAACAACTTCCATTGTTGTTATGCTGTGTCTGAAGCTTCTTCCAGAGTAGGAAGAGGTCAGGATTAGATTGAGGTCACCTCACCTTGACCAGCTATATTGAGCTAAAAGTTGTTGAACTTGTTTGTACTGTAGAGTAAATGTTGGGATTAAGTAAAAATTCTTAGTAAACCCAATCTCCTTTCTTAATCTAGACAGATCCTTAGAGGATGTATAAATGGTATCCCCTAAAACCAATTCCAGTGCTGCCATATTGCTGCCCACTTGCTCATATTTCTGTTTTGCAGTCTAATCATTTCACCATTTCAACTCTGTCATACAGTTGCCTTGAGGAACCATGAGTCCCAACAGCACTGCTGAACCTCATGCTTTCTTATAATTGTACCACACTGTGCTGCTGCTATGCTACCAATCTGGCTTTTTATTGTATTTGTATTGTATTTGCTATTTTATTCTATTTTATTTTGGCAGGAAATTATCTTTTGGGCTATGTAATGAAACAGTTAGGATGGTGGAAGCTTATTTAAATGTTTGGAAATTTTCAAGAGCATATGAGCCACAAGGCAGATTTTTAATTTATGGCCCCTTTTTAAAAATATCAATTTCTATGTACTGTCCTATCACTGTTTTTTAAAAATTAACTATATAATTTGTTCATTCAGTGGCTTTTTTCACTTTTAACTATTTTATTTTTGTATATTTTAGGAGCTAAATTTAGAAAATATGCTGGTCACTCAGCACATGTAACTAACGTCCGTTGGTCACATGATTTTCAGTGGGTGTTAAGTACAGGAGGTGCTGATCACTCTGTTTTTCAGTGGAGATTTATTCCAGAAAGTGTATCAAATGGAATCCTTGAGACAGCATCCCAAGGTAAAAAATGACCATTTTCTGAAATTTGTTTATGATATTTATTTGGTTATTTTTATTTTATAAAAATCAAAGAAATATGTAGCAATGATGCAGAAGGTTTTGTTGAATGAAGAGCAAAATATTATTTTTCATATTAATCTCTGGAATGCCACACATCCATCATGCACAGGTCCCTTTGCTTTCCTGTAGACTAATGGGACTAGTTTATGTCCCAGGCAAAGGCCACTCAAATAATCCTTTAGCAGGATTCAGGGAATGTATCTGGGAAGAGACCAGAGATATTTTCAACACACATCAAATATAAGAAACTTGTAAGAGGGAGAGATGTACTAGGTCAGAATTAGTTTTCAAAATTGGCCACCTGAATTGCATACACAAATCCAGTTGTGCATGAAAAAGGAACTTAATTGTGTATTTGCCTTTTTGTCTGTCTATTTTCAACTATACATTTGAACATGTGAGATTTGTGTGTAGAATTTAAATGGTCATATTTGAAAATTGCACCTGTAATATTCATTGTGCCTGTAATGTTCATATACAGTACATAATGTCAACTGCTAAAAATTGGGTTTCCCTGCGGGAAATTTTTCACATTGTCTCAGGTCCTGCAGAAATTAACTGATTTTTTTCAGTGTGATATAACACATTTTTTCAGGCAAGGAGAGGGATCATACATCATGCAAGATTTCAGGATACCATATAATTTCTGCATATTCACCACTATAAAAGGTAGTTACAAAGACAATATAATTCCAGTTGAGTGAATTGCATTAATTATTATTTAGGTTTTTACAGTAGAGACTTGGGCACTCTGTGTTTACTTTTGTGCTGGAAAACCAGAAATGATCACCAAGTCCAAAGCTTCTGAAGATTTTTCATTAATTCCTGGTAGTCTAAATATTTGTGAAAATGTGACATAACATTCTGTTCTCACTTTATAATAACTGTAACATGTGGATTGATTTTTATGCAGAGGGTGGTATTGATTCATACAGTGAAGAATCAGATTCTGATTTATCTGATGTGCCAGAGCTAGACTCAGATATCGAGCAGGAAGCTCAAATCAACTATGATCGCCAAGTAAGTAAAAATTAATATACAGACATATAAACTCAGCTGCCTAATAATCCACTATAACTTTTCAGTAAAGTCAGTTAAAAGAAAGATGCAGCAAATGCATCAGTCTACTTTGAGAAAAAATATTTTGGCAATATTTAGACTGGTTATGAAACCAATATACAAAATAAAACCAATATGTACGTTAGCTACAGATGAGTATTTGAAAAGAATTTAAGAAAAAGTGCCTATATGTACAAAAGCCATATACTAGTATAGTAAATGTGCCCTTTTATTGTCACACCCACCAGCTTCAATGAGGTTTCACCCAACCTGTATTATAATATTACACATAAAAACTACTTTAAAAGAACATTATTAAAGTTGCAAAATCAAGAACTCAGAAGATTGCAAAATCAAGAACTCAGAAATGACAGAATTAAGGGTGCCTGTGCAACCTTAATTCTTTCTCCTTGTGTGTATTCATTATGATAGATTTTAATTATACGTTCACATGCTACTTTTCCACAGAGCCAATGCCTCATTCAGTTTACAGGCTGGACCTGTTCTTGGGATGAATCAGGGTAGTATAATAAAGGAGGCTGTTGTCTGTAGGACCTTGCTTCATTTGCTGCAAAAATTGGAAGGTGCGTGGTGAATGAGGTAGGGGTATGTGGTGAATGAGCAGGAAGAGAAAGAATGTTCTGATGGTCAAGGTAGTTGAATGCTGCTACTCTGGAGAATTGGATTCTATTACCTGCCTCTGCCACAGAATTCTGTGTGATACTGAGCACGTCATTTTCTGGACGTTTATACCTTGGGGTCCGATTTGTGGATGTGCTGAGCACTCACAGCTGCAACTGAAGTCAATGATGAGCTCCGTTTTTAACATATAAAATGCTAACTAATAATGGTAACTATTCTGAAAAATCACATCCTTCCTGTCTCACTTTGGTCATTCAAATTAGTGGATACTTTTGAACTTACTCTCTGTGCCTCAGCTCCCAACAGTAAAATCGGATAATGCCACCTCCTCAACTCACAGAGGTATTGTGAACATAAATTAATGAATGTTTGGGAAGCACTCAGATACTATTGAGACAAACACCATAGAAAGGAATGTGAGGAAATGCTGTCTTCAGAGCTAGGTTTGACTAGTGTGCAGTAAATGAGGCATAGGGTCATACACTGAACAAAACAAAATATTGAATAGCTGCTTATTAAGTGAGCAATGTGCATCTTGTGCCCTAACTCAGGCAGAGGTCCTGTGGAAAATATAGTGAGTGATCATGTAATTAAAGACTGTATCATAATGCATATCCACTAGGGGGCCAAATTAAGGTTCCACAGGTAACAGTGGGGAAGCACTGACTCTGAATAAAGATTGGGGGTTGGTGGACGATATGCAGCTGAACATGACCTCCCAATATAATGCTGTGGCCAAAAAAGCTGATGTGATCCTGGGATGCATAAACAGGGAAATCTTGAATAGGAGTAGGGAGGTTATTTTACCTCTATATTTGACACTGGTGCAATCACTGCTGGAATACTGTGTGCTGTTCTGGTGCCCACAATTCAAGAAGGATGTTGATAAATTGGAGAGGGTTCAGAGAAGAGCCACAAGAATGATTAAAGGATTAGAAAACTTGCCTTATTGTGTTAGATGCAAAGAGCTCAATCTATTTAGTTTAACAAAGAGAAGGTAAAAGGTGATTTGGTTACATTCTATAAATATCTACACAGGGAACAAATATTTAATAACAAGCTGTTCAATCTAGAAGAGAAAAGTATAACATGATCCAATGGTTGGAGGTTGAAGCTAGACAAATTGAGACTGGAAATAAAATGTAAATTTTTGACAGTGAGGGTAATTAACCATTGGAACAATGTACTGATGGTCATAGTGGTTTCTCCATCACTGACATTGTTTGAAACAGGATTGGATGTTTTTCTAAAAGATATGCTATAGGAATTAATGTGGGAAAGTTCTCTATGGTCTGTGTAGCACAAGAGGTCTGACTAGATGATCACAATGGTCCCTTCTGGTCTTGAAATCTATAAATCTATGAACATCAATTCTGGCAGTTCCTAACTTTTGAGAACTTGACTTTACAACTTTAATAATTTTCTTTTAATATAGTTTTCTGTGTGTAATTGTTTAGGTTTTTAAAAAAGCAAATTGAAAGAGCAGACATTCCATAATGTGGCATCATATTGACACACATGGGTCATCAGCAGGGTTGGAACCTTTAGATCCACTGCACATACCTCTGAGCTAATGGAATAACTGATAGCAACAGTACATTACCATCCTCTGTGTCAACCAGCACTAAGGGTGATGAAATATACACTTTGCCTGTGGGTTTCACAGATGTTTGCTAACGGCAGAGGAATGGTGAGACTCAGTAATCTTGGGTTCCAGTCCAGGCTTTAGAGGGGAGTGCGCTCTAGTGGGCACAAACTCTTCTGGCCAGTCCTCCTTAGCTTGTCCTGACCTATTCCTTCCACCCTGTCCCTGTCTTTCCCATTCCTAAGGCTTCTTATCTCAGTCCCATTCTTTTTTGCCTATCCAGTCTCCTCTTCTGGGCTTAGTGTCCAAGTCACCCATACTCCCAGTGTCCTTGCCAAACCCAGTTCTCTACTCCTGGCTCCTTGTCCACTCTGTCCCATTCCTCCCTGCAATCTCCCCCTCACCCCCAAACTGGCTCCCGATCTCCCTCCCTGGGATCCTCATTCGATCTTTGTCCTTCCCTCTCACCCCTAACCTGGCTGCTTGCTCCAGTCTCCTCACTCTGTGGCTGCTTGTTCCAGTCTTTTTGCCTGTCCAGTCCTAGTTCCCCCACACACCTCAGCTCTTTCTCAGATCTTCTCTCCTGCCCCCATTCATCCCCCACTGGTTCCTATTCCCAGTCTCCCCACAGTTCCTCATCCAATCTCAGTGTTGTCTCCTGCAGTCAGATGGTTCCCAGTCCCTCACATGTCTCTCACTGGCTTCCAGGCTCCTTGCTCAACCAGTTCCCCTCCCCACTTCTCCTCCCCCCCTCAGTGCCCTGCCCTGCCAGTCCCAGTCTCCTTGTCCAACCAATCCTAATTCCCCCTCCAAACTCCCAGTCACACTTTCTCTCCTTCCCCCTTCAATCCCAGTCTCACCAGACTCCTTTTCCCAATGCACTACTTTCTTCCCTTTCCTGGTCTGTCTTTTGTTCCATCTGCATTTGAATTAGACAGCTTCCTCCTCCTCTACACCATCTGAGTTCCAGCACGGGATGGGAGCTGTCATTGAGAGCACAGGAGAGACAGACTCCGTGCTCTCTTTTCCAGTATCCAGGCCCATCCTGACTCAGAGCAGCTGGGATCAGCCACTACAGTGAAAGGCCAGCTTCGTCCTTATAGCCACGTGCTGGAGTGGGCTCAGCCACTTTGAGGGGATACAGCATGCACAGTCTTATCAGCACTGGGAGATGTGAGAAGCTCGAACATGCTCAGTGAGGACAGAAACCTTGGATATTTTAGCTGCTAAAATCGAAGTCTCAACTGAGCATGTATGAACAAGGATTTTTTCAAAGGCTTATAACTTGGCCAAATATGGGCAGATTTTCAGAGGTATGGTAAAGGGCACATCCCTGAAACAAACACCAGAATTCAAATCTTTGCTCCAAATCATGGGATGGTAGAGATGTTCAAAGAAAAGGTTACAAGAATTTTTAGTATAGGTAAAACAATGCATTTTTCCCTAGCTTCATTAGTGGAAACAGCTGAACAGTTTTGGCCAAAATTAGATCTAGGCTAGAATTTTCAAAAGTGCCTCATCCCATTTTCAGAAGTGACTTCTTCTTTTTCACTTTTGAAGATGGAATTTAGGCTCCTAAAGTACTTTGGTACTTTTGAAAATGTTACCCATAATATTTTCTGTTTCGTTAGTGTAACAGAATGGCTTATTCTATGCACTGGAGAGCCTGAGGCTTAAACCAAGCTAATTACAAAATGAGCCCCACCTCATCAGGCAATTCCCGTTATGGAGTAGAAAATGGCTGCAGAAAAGAAGGGAGAGTCAGGTTTTAGTGGTGATAAAGCTCAGCTGGGGAAAGAGCTGGAGGGAGAGCCAGACCAGGAAGGAAAGCTCTCCAGGCAGGAAGGTCTGGGAGGGACCCTGACTAAAGCAGGAAAGAGACAGAGACCCAGAGGGGAACTGAAAAGGCTAGATAGGAAGTGGCCCAGGGAGAACCATAGCACCAGTAAAGGAGCAGGCCTAGTTATTCAGTACAGAGCCCTAAGCCAAATCCCAGAGTTGAGAATGGACTTGGGTTCCCCTACTAGCCCCAATGAAGGGGGCATACAAACCCATTGCAAGGGTTATCAAGCCCAGGATGGGTGATTACAGGCTATGCGCTGGGCAGATGAATAGCCTGAGAGAGGGTGGAAGGATTTTGCGTGCGTCTTAAAGATATTTTGGGAGTTTTCATTTGGACAGTTGTGACTCTGGAAGGGGTGAACTTAAGATGGTGACCCAGCCGGAGGACCAAGATACTGGAAGAGAAGCCACACATTGCTGAAGCAACGGGGGCGCTAGAGTAGCAAGAGACTTGCTATGCCACTCCTAGCTATGAGGGGGCCCCTAGTAGTGAGTGGACTCATTTACAGGTGGCATCCTTTAAAAGTTTTTGAAGATGGTGTTTGAAACCAGATGAAAACAGATGACCAGTACAGTATATGCTAGTGACAGGCAATATGTCTAGAGGTTGTGTTTGTATAGGCATCCAAAATTTCAGATGCTTATCTGAAACTCTCTGGTGACATTTCCAGATCAGACATTCTTGTGAAGTTTTCAGCACCCCTTGGTTGCAATTAAGTCAGAATTACTGTGAAAATAACTTTTTTTTGCAAGAGATTTTGGTACCTCCACTGCTGACTGAAAACAGAAAATGAAGAGATGTACAAAAAAGAAATAATTTAAAGCTATATTTCAGCATTGTAGTGGATTTAATTGATGTCACAGCCTCTAAGTGGCTTCAAACAGCTCTAGCAGTTTCAGCATCTCTAACCAATTTACATATACAATATTTTGTATCTCTGCTGAATATATTAAGACTGTAATTCCATCTCAGGATTCTGGTGACATTTGCAAATAATTTAAGTAGTGTGCTTATTTTATATGTCACCAGAATTTCTTGATGTAATTATTTCATTATTATGTACAGCTTTGAGTACATATATTAAAAAAGTGGAAAAAGAAATGTAGAGTATCCATCAGTATTAAAAATCCTGTTCACAAAGTAACGTGATACAAGAAATGTCAAATACCGCTAGTGGGGAGCCTTCGCCTCTCTTTAGGGCATGGATAGTGATTTCATCTATGTCTTGTACATTGTTGAGCACACCGACATATAATTAATATGTTTCTTTATTATTATTTAAAGAACTGGTCAGCATGTATTTATATTCAATACACTTGAGATGTATAATTATGTGTAACTTATTCTTTAGGTTTACAAAGAAGACCTACCTCAGCTGAAACAACAAAGTAAAGAGAAAAACCATTCAGTGCCCTTCCTTAAAAGAGAGCGAGCTCCTGAAGACAGCTTAAAACTGCAATTTGTACATGGGTAATGTAACTACTAAATAGAGGTTCATGACTTCTCTTTTGTAAGCACAACTTCCATTGACTAGCACAATGCATAAATAAATACACTTAAACACACCTTGACCAATTTGAGGTAAAGTATTTGATGTAACATTTTCCACTGCTTACCCACAGGTCAATTACTATGCCTACAGGTATTGTAGTAAAAATGGGAATATCACCTATACATTTCTCTTTCTTTCAACTGTGATAGTTAGGGAGGAGGAGATAAAGATGTACCAATGTACCTAAGTAATAACTAGGCATTACCTTTTTTAAGATCATATTTTCAACTCACAGAAGACTCTCCCTGTTATTTTCCAGTCGTTATGTCCATTGGCAATGGTTGTTGTAATTAGTAGAAATGTGTGATACATTTGCAGCATAAAACCATGCAAAAATTTCCTGGGCATAATTTTGTATGAATTTGAACTGATTTATGATGTCTCATCCAGACCATAGGAAATCTGTGTTTTCTCATGATTTTGATACAAAATCAGGTGAACCTTGACAGTTTTGGATGAGTTTTTGGTTCAGTTAATCCACAAAATCAAACTGAAACTTGAGAGAGAATTGTTTGAATGTAAAGAAAATGTATACATAAACAGTGCAAAGAAAACCATAGAGCTTTACACCACTCTAGTTATTAACAATTATGACTGTAATATAAGCCATTTAAATTGTTGTAGTCAGTCTGTATATTGTGACATTTTGAGTCTAGCTCAGGTAAGTCATTTGCACAGTTAGATAGATTTCCCCCAAAGTACAGGGATATTTTTGGTGACATATTCAATTTTCTTTGCTTTATATTTATTTCAGCTACAGAGGCTATGACTGTCGAAATAATTTGTTCTACACACAAACCGGAGAGGTAGTTTACCATATTGCTGCTGTTGCCATTGTGTACAGTAGGCAGCAACACACCCAAAGACTATATCTTGGTCATGATGATGACATCCTCAGCCTAACCATCCATCCAGTGAAAGATTATGTTGCTACCGGACAGGTGTGTATCTAGGAGTGTTGCTCATGGCAAAACAAATTAAGGGATTCTCTTTCATAAACTGTATTTGAGAAATGCAAAAAAGTTTGAGTACCTTTGTCATAAAAAAAGGCATTTTCCTTCTTTGAAAACCAGAGATTAAATGTTTTGCCACCCATGCCATTGCCTAATTGCTGTGCGGAAAGCAGTAGTGGAAACAGTGACACTGTTACAGTATTCCTAGACAACAGAAATTTGAATGTCCTGCTGTGGTATTTGGAAAGTTACTTATTTACTCTGAACCTTTGTTCCTCATCTGTAAAATGTAGAAAATAATACATATTTCCCTACCTCCCATGAGTCTTCTGAGGGTTAGTTAGGGTTTTTTATTATTATTTTGTATTACAGTAGCACCTAAAGCTACCCAAGCTGGCCAGGACTTCATTGTGTTAGGCACTGTACAGACAAAGTAGAAGACTCTCCTGACCCCAAAAGCTTTAATTCTTAATGCTAAGATGCCGCAGAATGGCAAGTCATATAGGCAGGAGCCAGGGAGGACTAGCTAATGCTAGTAACAGCGTATTGTTATAAAGGCTAGCAATGTGCACAATCTATAGGTATAATAAGCTGAACAAGAGCAGTAACATTAGATTCTTGGTTGCTAGGCCTGCAGAGTTGTCACAGCATTTTTTTTTCTAAACAAAAATCAGGGAACAGTTATGGCAAATTTAGTAAAAGTTACGGGTTACTAAATTTATCATGACTGATCCCTGGCTTTTGATTAAAAAATACTGTCTTCCTTGCTCTGCTGAGGAGGCGTGGACCACTCACAGTGGCACCTTCCGCTGCAGGACTGCAAACCTGATCCTGAGTTGGTGTGGAAGGGAGGCTCTCCCAGGACGGGGAGGATGTTCTGAAAAGTGAGAGCCTGCTACACCCTGCAGCAGCAGCAGCTCCTGTGTCGTGTGGGCCTAGACCTGGCACCCTGCTCTGGGCATTGAGACCTGGCACGTTTGCTCTGGTTTGCCCAGCACTCACCCCCTATTATGACGGATGTTGGCTGGGCCAAACCTAAGTGGCACTGTAACCTGGTGTTACCAGCTCATAATGCCCAGAGCGGGAAGCTGGGCCCAGCCCTGTAGGACCAGAACTGCTGCTGCTGTGTGAGTGACAGACATAGAAAAAGTCACGGGTGAATGGGAAAATCACATAAAAGGTGACTTTAAACCTGCAGCCCTACTGATTGCCTAACCATTCTCATCAGGCAGGGATTTGTAGGCATCATGGCAGGGGTGAGGCTTATGGCATTTGAAAGATAAAATAGAACTATATGGATTATAAAAGTGAGTTTTACTTATGCATAGAGAGTGGTGATGGGGGAAAGATCAAAGGTGTTTAAGGAGAAGCTGATTGGTGGGCAGTAAAGATGGGGAACGTTGGAGGAGCAAAGGCAGGAGTCATCATCATGATATAAATTACTAGATCAACTGCATAGGGTGGCACCAAGTCATGAAAAGCCTTATAGCTAGAGACAAGAAGTGTGTGTTGGTTGTGCAGATAAGTGGAAGCCATTGGAGAAACTCAAAGAGAAGACTGATGTGCTCAGAACTAGGAAGATAATCCTTGAAGCAGCATTTTGAATGGACTTGAGGGAAGCAAAGGCACAGCAGTGGAAGCCAGAAAGGAGGAAGTTGCAGTAGCTAAGGTGCAAGATGAGGGCCTAGATGAGAATTTGATGGTGTAGAGGAAGGGAGAAAAGGTCAAATTTTAGAAACATTCTTTAACAAGAAGTGGAGAGATTTAGATTCAGCCTAGATGTGTGGATGTAAAAGAAGGGCTGAATCAAAGATCATCATACCCAGATCCTGAGTGACTGAAAGGACGGTGCTGTTGTCCACATCAATGAGAAAAGGAGAGAAAGGAGAAGCTTTGGGACAAAATATAAGACCTCTGATTTGGGAATGTTCTGTTTAAATTGATGGATGGAAATCCACAAAGAGATGTCAGAAGGACAGGCTGAGATTTGAGTTTGTGCAGAGGAAGGCAAGTCTGGAGTGGATATGAAGGCAAAGATTTGTTTATGGATAAGGTCACCCAGAAACAGAAGTGCAGAGGAAGAAAACATGAGTGTAAGGCTGGGGTCTTCTTGAACCTCCAACATTAGTTAGAGGGTATATGAGGACGACCCACCAAACAAAACACTGAAGAAATTATTAAAGTGGTAGGAAGAGAATTAGGGGGAAATAGTCAAAAAAGCTGAGGGAAAATGAAATTTCAAAAGATCGTGGCCAGCAGCATCAAAGTTAGCTGGTAGGTCAAGGAGGATAAGGATGTAGCCATGTAACCTGGATGCAAAGTGCTCAATAGACCCTTCGTTAAGTGTGGCTTTTGTGGAACGTAAAGCTGGAAGTCAGACTGAAGAGGATCTAGGCTGGAATGGGAGGAAAGGAACTTCAGATAGTGGTTATAGAAGGTGCATTTAAGAAATTTGGAAATGAACAAGAGACAAAAGAGTGGGTGATAGTTTGAAAGGAAGCTACTAAGGATGAGGGGTTTTTTGTTTGTTTTTTAAGACGGGGGAGATCAAAGCATGCTTATACAGGGAGGGAAAGGAACCAGCTAAGAGCAGGGGGTGAGGGAGGTCAGGAGACTGGAAGGGAGTGGAGGAGGAGAATATCTGTCAGTGGCAGGGAAGCAGGAGTGTATGCTGTGGGAAGGATGGGAAAGGAGAGAAGAGGAGATGAAAGGGAGGAGGTTATGCCAGATTGTTATCGGCATTTCCTTTTAAGTAAGCAGCAAGATACTGTGCGGAGATGGGGGGAAGGAATAGAAAAGGGAGGATTAAGTAGAGATTCAAAGGTGATTTTAAAAAAAAAGACAGCTGGGATTGTGGGTGTGGGATTCAATGAGAGTGGAGAAATAGAGCTGTGTGGCTAAAAGAATGGCAAAACTGAAAGAAGTGAATTTGTGGAAGAAGTCTCTATGGTTGTGGGACATCCACCATAAGAGAAGGCGAGGAAGAGGGCACTGAGAACGAAAGAAAAGTTCTGAATATTGATGGACTGGAAATCACAGGAGGATGGGGTTTCTGAGTAAGGTGGAGTAGACAGGTGGGTGATGATCAGGGATGTGGAAGTCAGAGATGGAGAAATTGGAGAGAGAGCAGTTCCTGGTGAAGATAAAATCTAGGGAGTGCGAGGATTAATGCTTCTCAAGTGCTTTGAAAATGTAAAAAATAAATATTGTATTGTTATAGTAGTTGATGAACAGCTATTAAGATTAGCATTCTAAATTTAGGTTGGAAGAGATGCTGCTATTCATGTGTGGGACACACAGACACTAAAATGTTTATCGTTGCTGAAAGGCCAACACCAAAGAGGAGTTTGCGCACTGGATTTTTCAGGTAAGCAACAATCCACAAGCATTAGAATAAATTATTAAAAATTAGCCATGTAGTCTTAAGCATGAAATGAAAAATGAATTTTCTTCTTTTAGGTAAAAGGACATTTTTATAATTAAGATCAATTTCACATATACTGTTTTGATAAGAGCAGGATTGTGTATGGAAATCAAGTACATGGCCTTTTTTTCTCATTGAAAATGGATTAATCTCTTTGGTCCCTAGTCAGCCAAATATCAGGCGCCTTCTAGAATGCACTTGCCACAGCAGGCTGGCCTATTCAAGGAGAAGGTAGATTAGATGCTCTTACTCATGCAATTAGTCCCAATGAAATCATGTACTTCTGTGAGTTTCTACATATATTAAGAGTACAGCTATTAGACTCAATTCATTGGATGTATACAAGAAGGTGTAATGATTTGTAATTAGACAAAAGAGTCACCTGGAGCGTGTAAGTGAGATGGAAGTGTAATTTGCATGCTGGTGCAATTCCTTAATTATGGTTAAAGATGCCAAAATACAGCAGTGAGTCTGATGCAAAGGGTAGTACAAAGCACAGTTGGCTGTTGCTGCTCTAATCGCCTTCTGAGGTGGGCTTGGACTGGCTTGATTGTCTCACTTTTTGGGAGGCAAGATTCAAGAAAGACAGTGTATCAGTATTTCAAATCCCCACGTGTTCAAAAATCATGAGTCAGGCCCCCCAAAATCATGAGGCAGGCTTAAAAATCATAACGTTTTAAAAAAGAAAACTACTGACTACTAGTTTTCATTTAGGGTGCTCTCAGGTCACATTTTCAAGCTTTTCTCTGCAAGCATGAGGATTAGAAATTTCATTCTTTTTTAAAAATGAAAGCTCAGATCCTCAAGTATTTATTTTGGGAGGTAGGGCTTTAAAAAAACCATCAAATATTGTGAGACTAGTGTTAAAATCACAAGAGTTGGCTGGTGTCTATAACAGGAAGACAGGAGGCGTGGGAGAAAAGGTCCATTCAGGAGTATTGGACTAGGAGGAAGAGGTGGTAGGTTGTAACGAAAGATTGTCCAAGGGCTCTGAAGTTTTAGTGGATCCACACCTCCTTTTAACCTTCGTCCTCAACAGTATCTTGTCCATGCAGAGCTTTTAGCAGTTTGATATTCAAACATCGGCCTAATTGCTCCTTTTGAACTGTTGTGATTATCTGATTTAAATATCTCTGAATTTCAGAAAAGTTTGGATCTGAATCTAAGTTTTGTGGCTGCTCTGTTTCTAAAATAATTACTTGTTTGAATGATAGACCCTATGTTTATTCCACTGGAGGTACATATGTGCTCCATGTGCCTTAAACTGGAAAAAAAATTTCACTAGCGGTGTCCATTGATCTGTGCCTGCCCTCTTCTCCTGCTCTGTTTTGCTCTGAACCAAGAATATAAGGGGCAGTGCAGGCCAACCATCTTTTCAGTTCCTTTCTACCACCCGGGTCTGAGACTGAATTTATCCAGTGTCTGCAGCTTTAGGTAGCATTTCTGTTCTAAACTGTAGATATTTTTAAATAGTTGTACCTGGTTTAGATAGTGAAGTTTTGGTAGATATGAGGTCTGGGATACTCATTGTATGGGGTGTCTAATATTCCCAAGATCCCAGGATTCAAGATCTGCGTGGCCTCCCCTGCGTCCTTTCCAGTCAGTGACAACCACAATACCAGCTGCTGTTGCCTCGGGGAAGGTCATATCCCCTATAAGTATAATATCTGCTGGTCCTTTCCTTGCTGAACCCATCGATCCCATGAGTTCAGATTTCAAAGATTCCTGATGGATTGTTCCATGAGACCTCAGTCCATTCTTAGTCGATCAGACCCCTTTGTACATTGGCAAGAATCACCAGGAAGCATACCTTCAGGAACAGTGGTTTCCAGCATCAGGGCTGCTCAGAGCAGAATTAAAGAACAAGTATCAAACAGAATATATGTGACAAGGACAAGAGCAAACACACTCACAAGAATCAGAAAAATCTCCCTCTTCAGTCCTCATCCAAGAATTGGAAAGAAGAGGACCTCCTTTCCAACATCCTCTAAATTGGGTGAGACTTCACACCCCAGTATGGGTGTGTCAGGAGCATGGTACTAATTCCTCAGTGCCAAGAACCAACGATTTCCTAAATTGGCCACTGAAGGGGCAGGACTAGCCTCACTACCAGCAAGACAAAGAACAGTGGATGTCTCCTATAGCAATGGTTCCAACACTCAGAGAAAAGGAGTCATCGGTACTGAGAACTTTCTTCTGTCTGAAGCTGGCACCACCAGATCCACCAAGGGACAAAAGCCCTGTCTGCTTCGAGCAAAAGGGACCAGATATGCAGATATGCATGGCCAGATATGCAGATCCTGCAGATCCTGGCAGATCTTACTGTCTATGCAGACCTGGAATTGTCGATACTATCTAATCTAGTCCTAACCAGAGAGGTTCCAACACCATCTGTTCACCACTCACTTGTACCACTAGCTGAGGTATAATAAGACCACTAATATAGATGGCACCATCCTCAGTATAGAGACCTCACACTTTTCCCAATGAATCTGGAATCAACAGGAGAGCATCACCAGCCCTATCGAAGTGTGAAGTCAGCCCCAACAAGTGGTCCAAGAACTCATGGGCACCTTCCCATTCTTACGGGAAGGACTATCTGGATCAGTGGTACCCTCCCTCTCCTCATTACCCCATGATCCCAGGCAGTGGACTTATTGGGGTCCCTGGGATCCATAACTGAGACAGCACGAGACAGGTAATCCTGCAGGGGTGAGTGGTTCAGTTGGCCAGGTTGCTGCTTTTCCTCACAGTGTTCCTGAGTGGATTGAGGTTCTTCAGAGACCCCTCTCATGCAAGGCTGCTCAGACAAGAAATAGATTCCCTGATTCCTCTGGGAGTCATAGAAACAGTACCACTTCTGCACAAGGGAAAAGGATTATCCTTAAGATATTTCCTCATCCCAAAGAAGAAAGGAGGCTGGAGGCCCATAGTAGATTTCAGACAGCTGGATGTCTTCATCCACAGCCTGAAGTTCAAAATGGTCACCCTGACCTTTATAGTTCCCTCATTAAATGGCTAGTGAGGGAATTATAGAGGTCAGGATGATCATTCTGTTTACAGCTGTCAATGTAAAGATGCTTATTTCCACATGTTGCATTCTGGGGTGCAGTTCAGACCAATGAGAGATTGTCACTGCTTGTCCTGTAACCCAGAATGCTTTAAAATGCTCTGCTGCTGTAGCTCCCTGTCTGGATGCTCCCAGCAGTCATGCAAGCATGCACTGAGTGTCTGTGTGTTGAACAACCCTGGTTCAGCAACTCTGACTCCAGCAGCCTGCTTTTTTCACCACAGTCACACTCTGGTTTCCATCAGCTTTGATTACTTGTAGCCAAGTGATCACAACACACCCCGACTCCTGAATTTCCCCAAAAACCATGTATCCTGAAATGTCCAGTCCCTTCTGGAACATTCAGAGGAGTAATAAGGTCCATAGCTTCTTTAAAGAGACAAAAGCACAGCAGCTTGTTGTTTAACTTCAGTTAATATGACTTCAAAAGAAACACAGTACTGAGTTGATTTAGAAAGAAGTAGAAGGTTATTAAATCAAAGAGAGAGGTTTTCAGTAAGTATAAGTATGAAGGATAAAGTCAGAAATGGTTACAAGTCAATAAAAGTGAAAAATGGTTTCTAGTAACCAAGACTTACCTTGAACCAAGACTAGATTGGTTAAGTTTCTTACCATACGTCCTTCCAACCAGATTGCCATCTGCCTCTTGCTCAGGATTTCCCACAAAATACCAAGAGCTTAGTTCCTTCATTGTATTAGGTGAAGGATGATTTGGTGTTCTTTGCCTCTCTCTTTTATAGACCAGTGAACTTTTGAAATATATCCTTCTCAAAGTTCAGTGCTCCAGCTGTGAGGAAAAGGCCATGAAGTCTGATGGAGAAGGTTCCATGCTGGTTTCTTCCCTGCTGTTGCTTTCTACAATGCAAATTGATCTGTTGATGCAGTCTCCGATATGCCAATGAATGGCCACTTGTCTGTGATTTCACAAAGGCATTGGCCTTTCCTTTGTATTGGGGAAAAAACCTGTTTACCCACTCCCCAGACCTGTCTGGTTCAAACACATTTTAGTAACATCATACAGAAAGAATGCATAACTTCACATATATTGTTAACACATGCATTTTATAATGATACTGATAACCAATGTATTGTTAGCTTTTATATGGTACCTCACAAGGCATATTTTGTACAAATATTATTGTAGTACTGTGGAGGGTGTTAATACAGGATTGCATAGGGTGACATCATATAGACATCCTCCTTGCCCACAAGAGGTCCCTGCAGGTCACTGTAGGCCCACACCATTACCAGTGCTCCCCTTTGGCTTCACAAAGGTATTATTGGTAATGGCAGCACACATGCATAATCATGGCACATCTGTATTTCCCTATCTCGACAACTGCTTGCTCACAGGAAAGTCCTACCAAAAAGTGTAGATGGTAATTCTATCCTTACTCCAACTCTTAGATTCATTAAGACTTGTGGTTAATGTAGAAAAGTCCATTTTAACTCCCACACAGATTATAGACTTTATTGGAGCAGCCCTAGATTTAAATAGAGCCTAAGCATATCTACCTCAGGACAGGTTCCAATCTATAAAGAACCTCATCACTCAGCTTCAACTAAGCCCTCAGATGACAGTAAGATCCTGTCTTGTCTTCCTAGGGCAGATGGCCTCATGCATATTTGTGATGCCCTTTGTAAGACTTGGTCTATGATGTCTACAGATGTGGTTGCAGACAGTCCACGCACCAAGCAAGCGCAGTCCAGACAAACTGGTCTCAGTCCCCCACAGAGTTCTCACTTCACTTATCTGGTGGGAAAACACAGAGGCAGTGTGTGAGGGGATTCCCTTTGTCCCTCTCCCACCCACAAAAAGATTGATCAGATGCCTCCCTCCTAGGCAGAGGAGCCTATTTCACCAAACACATAGCACAGAGTACTTGGACCCAACAAGAATCCTAGTTACATGTAAACCTCCTGGTACTATGTTGAGCGCTTGAGGCCTGCAAACAGTGTCTGCTTTATATTTGGACTCTGCATGTTCAAATCATGTCTAAGAAGATGACAATAGTTTATTATATCCACGAACAGGGAGGAGCAAAGTCTACCCCTCTTTGCATAAAAGCTGTCAATCTCTGGAACTGGTGCATTCAGTACCAGATCGCTCTCTTGGCAGTGCACCTTCTGGGAGTGCAGAATGCTCTGGCAGACAGCCTCAGTCGACATTTCTCCAGAGACCACAAATGGGAACTACGCAACTTGGTGGTACAGAGCATCTTCAACAGTGGAGATTCCCATTGTAGGATTTCTAGTTTCCCAAGAGACAAAGAGATACCAGATCTACTGCTCCAGAGCAGCGCTAGGCCTCTGCCCCAGAGGGGATGCATTTCTAGTGCAATGGTCAGAACCGACCGATGTATGCATTTTGGCCAATCCCTCTTTTACCTCAAGTGCAGAGGAAGATTAAATAAGAAAAAGCATCAATGATTCTAGTTGCTCCTCAGTAGCCAAGGCAGTTCTGGTTTACAAGCATTCTCCAAGTGGCCTCGTATCCATGCATCCACATTCAGCTCTTCCCAGGCCTGTTGACCCAGGACAAGGGCAAGATCCTCCACTCTAGTGCACCATCTCTCCATCTAAGAGCTTTGTATTTGGATGGGGTGACAAACCTAGAACAATCATGCTTGGCATCAGTACAATCCATGGTGGCAGTATAATCCATCCTTAGTAATAGCAGAAAAGATTCCACAAGAAAATGCTATACAGCAAAATGGAAAATATTTGTCTACCTGATACCCTCAGAAGGTGCTGAGATCCCTAATATTCTGGACTACCTCCTCTTTCTAAAACATCTAGACTATCAGCTCTTTGCAAGTGCACTTGGCAGCTATTAGCACCTTTACCCTCCAGTTGACAGACATTTGGTCTTCACCCATCCTACTATAATATGGTTTCTGAAGGGACTAGTCAGAATTCTTCTTCCATTCCTGAAGTCTACCCTAATATGGGATCTCAGTCTAGTCCTTTTAACATTAATGGATTGTCCATTCAACCCTTTGGCCTCGTGCCCCTTTGCTCATCTATCTATGAAGGTTGCTTTTCTGGTTCCAAGCACCTCAGCCAGAAGAAAGCATGGGTGAACTAGGGGCCCTTATCAGGGATCCTCCTTCTGTGGTCTTCCACGAGAACAAGGTTTTCTTGTGGTTACATCCTAAATTAATTGCTGAAGTAATCTTAGAATTCTATCTGAACCAGGTCATCAACTTTCCTATCTTCTATCCAAAGCTCCATGCCACTAGAGAAGACAGGAGGCTCTGCTCTCTGGATGTTTGTCAAACCTCGGCATTCTACATGAAGAGGACAAAACCCTTAGGAAATTTCCTACACTGCTTGTCTCCTTTGCTTCCCCTTTCATACTTTCAGGAATCTCTGCACAGAAACTTTCCAAATGACTATCAGGCTGCATCCTGCTTTGCTATTTGTTGACATTGTCCTCTCCTCTACAAGGTGTGAGAGCCCACTTGACCAGAGCTCAGGCTGTGCTTGTAGCTTCATTTAATGATGTCCCTCTTCTAGAGAACTATAGAATGGCAACTTGAAGCTCTGTGCATATCTTTGTGATACATTGCACCCTGGTACAAGCTTCTATGGCAGATGTGTCCCTTGGCGGAGCGCTCCTGCTATCTGGTACAGCAGGGTTTCTCACACCCTCCTCCTCAATTAATACTACTTGTCAGTCACCTCAAGTGGAACATATAGGGACCATCACTTGATGAAGAACGTCTGGTTACTTTCCTGATACAGTAATTGGAGTTATGTATATATGTATGGTCTCTAATGTGTATTCCACTTCCCACCCTCCTTCCCCCTTGCTTCTGATCCTTATTCGAAGGTTATTTGCAATAAAGAAGAACTGAAGAGGTCCACATCACTCCTTATGCACTTGGTTTGGAGCATGAGGAGGAGAAAGGCTCAGGTGCAGCCCAACAGATGCTGCTAGTGAAAAAAATTCTGGTCTCAGGCACATGGAGTCCATGTACATCTCAAGTGGAATATACATAGGAACAATACATTTTGAAGAACTCCAGTTACTGTACAAGATAAGTAACCAGACTTTCAACTAAAATTCTGCATTCAAATACCCAACAAAGTTAGGAAAAAATTAGAACTGGATCTCATTTTTCAGCTTGGGCCCATCTCTAGTTGTGCTGTATCAGGTCAACACATAAGATTGACTTTGTGATGCAACTATATGTTAACCATGAATGTATAGGAAAATTGTAAACACTTTTTCATGCACTGGTTGGAATTTTTAAACATTAATAACTTGTCTGTTTTTAAAATTATAGAGGGTTTAATACATAATAATACCATAAGGTACCAGTCATAAGTAAAAACTCAAGTGTTTAAAATATTATTCATTGTTAATATGAAATCCTTTCTCTCAGAGCTGTGATATTTCATTGTTGACTGAAGCAGGTTTTTAACAACTTTTATTTAACTAACAAAAAGTAAGTTAAGTGGACACAGTATTGGTGCTGTTGTAATTTTGCATGGCTGCATTTTGTGACGGAGTCTCAGCAATTGGGTTGTCCTGTCTTTGTGTGTGTGATAATCAACAAGTATGGTGCTCTATAGTATAGTGCATTGTATGTGGCAACTTTAAACTCTTGATTCAAATTTACCTGTAAATATCAGAATGGTGACACAAAAGAAGTACAAAATTCTCAAAAAACAATTGGTTTTGCCTCTAAAAAACTAACTAAAAAGCTGCAAAAGGAAATAAATACAATGTTGCACTGAATATTTGCACATTTTCAGCCGAATAAATCTTACTGATGAAACAAAGTCAAATTATAACACTCTTAAAAATAGGAATGGATAGTGGCAATGGTGTTCAGAGCTAGCTCTAGGCAAAACTTCTTCTAGATTCAGTTTTACATTCAACAGTTTTAGAAACTTGTAAATTACTCCAAAAATAGGAAATCTTGCAAGATCAGTTGATTATCTGTCCTTGCAAATTTTCTGCAAACTTGGGCTGTTCTGGTGGTGATTTGGGATGCATCTGGATTCAAAACAAAGCATAAACACCAACCCTTCAAGTTTTGGATCTTTATCTGGACCCAAAACTGTAGGGTTTGATTAAAATCTGGAGATTTAATTCCTTTCTCTCCAAAATTTGAAGAGTTTCAAAATCAAGATTCCACTTCTGGCTGATATTTACACAGTGTAAGAACACAATGTATCTGACCATAAAAAATTCACATACATTTAGAAGAAGAAAAAAAAAAGTTCTACCATGTAAACAATAAGACACACAATCCTAGCTGCTAGAAAAGTGTTTGCTGTTTAAATAGTCAAGATGAACAAGAATACATTAAGGACCAGTTTGATCCTTCTCTTTCATAAACATACACATTGGAGTCTTAACTGAAGAGGCAGAACCAAGTGCATCCTGATCATCTTTGTTAAACTTCACCATTTAAATGACTATTCCTTTCTACTGTTGTTCTAGATAGCACAACCTGATAGTGACATTAGTGAAAGACCAGGAACAGCCTTTGGGCCTTCGTGTCTTAAATAATTTGTCACTTACATTTATGCTTTTACATTTTTATAAAAGTTATTAAAAACCTCCCACCTTGCTTTTTATTTTCAAAGTGTATAGAAATTTGTGCAGGGCGGTTGGTTTCCCATCCTCCTGTGTGCCCAAGTTTGCATGATGATGCATAAAAAGGAATACTTTTTAAATCATCATAGGGTAAAATCAAACCACAATCTGTCTAAGGTGGGGGAAAAGAAACATCATCAGTGAGAAGTTTGCTCTTAACCCCATCACAAAGCCAAATTCCTGTAAGGCATGACATTTAATACAGGGTAACATTTTTCAAAAGAAGTGATTTAGGAGCACTGTTCCCATTGTCAGAAGTGACTTGGGCACTTTTGACTTAGGTAGTTAGACTCCTAAGTTACTTAAATGTTAAATGTATCCATAGACATTCAAATATTGATTTAAATACATTGTGTCTGATTTTCTTTTACACTGTCACTTTTCACCCCTGTAGCAGTGTAAAGGAGACTTAAAGTGATCTTAACATAAATCAGGCCCATATTATGATTGTGGCTGAACTGTCCTTTTCCTAACTTTTTTGTACATGTAAAATTAGTTTTGTTTAGATTTCATTTTTTTTACCTCTTAGAAAAGTGGTAAGTATTAAGTCATTGATCACATTTATGGGAAAGAAATTTATAATAGGAGAAGGGATGGCTCAGATGATGACAGTGGAATATGGATTCTGGTTTATAATTAAATCAGTAATGGCCAAAAGTCGTCATCACCAGCTGATGACTCTTTCATTGTTATGAGACAAATTTGTAGCTTTAGTCTACTTCCTAGTCTTCATGTCATAATTGGCACCGGGTGACATTCCCCCGTACAGTTGGCTCCCTTAACATGAAGTTAACTGTTCTGTGGAGCCTTGTGCAGAGTAGGAAGTTTCAACCCAATTGCACCCTTTTTGTCATTCTCAGCAGAAAGCCCAGACATCGAATGGGCATGAAGATTGAGCAACTGTCGCACTTCAAAAAAAAGTTGAAGTACATTACAGAGAAATGGTGGAAGCTTGTGCTCCCATTATTAATACTCTGTCTTTCCTGGGGGAAAATAGAGAAGATAATTTTTCAGTGCTGTCAATCCTGCACCTTCGATAAAAACATTTTTAAAAATAGAAATCTTAATAGCACAGCACTTCAAAAATTATTGGAAACTGAAGGCATAAAATTAGTCATCAGACAGAGTGTCTGTTCAGCAATAGAACCATATCCAAACAGAGCATGAATCTACTCTTTTCCAGGAGAATACTTTCAGGAAAGGGCCTGCAGAGTTCCCCCCTAAATCATTCTTTAGGGGTAAGGTGTCTGGATATTTCCCCTCATCCCTCTGGGAATAAGCAGAGGTCCTGCACCAAATCTCTAAGGATCTGTAGGAGGCAAAGGCCACCCATGACTCCATATCACCCCAGGTCCTTGGCAGCATGGCTCCAATTAGGCATCCCTGGCTTCTACTACCTGTGGTTGACTATCCCCTTTTAAAAGAGGTTTCCCCAACATGAAGGTCTCCACAGAAAACGTAATATAGCTTGGAAATGATGGCCATCTCTGTCCCCTCAACTGATATGATCTCTATGAATATGTAACCACTGGGTCACAGCATGAGAAAATGGTGCTGTGAAGGCAGCTGACACCCTGTTCCATGTGAGACAGAGGAAATCCAGACCCAGAGGGCTCTCTAAGACTATATGAGGCAAAATTTTGGGCCCTAGTTCTACAGTCCTTGCAAACGCAAAACACCATTTGCTAAGAGGGAAGGTTCTCTCATGGATCAGTAACTGGTTGAAAGATAGGAAACAACGGGTAGGAATAAATGGTCAGTTTTCACAGTGGAGAGAAGTAAATAGAGGGGGATCTCAAGGATCTGTATTGGGACCAGTTTTGTTCAACATATTCATAAATGATCTGGAAAAATGGGTAAACAGGAAGGTAACAAAGTGTGCAGACAGTACTAAATTACCCAGGATAGTTAAATTCAAAGCAGACTGCCAAGAGTTACAAAGGAATCAAAGGGATCTCACAAAACTGGGTGACTGAGCAACAAAATAGCAGATGAAATTCAATGTTGATAAATGTAAAGCAATGCACACTGGAAAACATAATCCCAACTACACGTACAAAATGAAGGGGTCTAAATGACATGTTATCACTCAAGAAAAAGATCTGGGAGTTGTCGTGGATAATTCTGAAAACATCTCCTGAATGTGCAGCGGCAGTCAAAAAAGCTGACAATTTTGTTAGGAGCCATTAGGAAAGGGATAGATAATAAGATGGAAAATATCATAATGCCACTATATAAATCCATGGTATGCCCACACCATGAATAGTGCATACAGTTCTGGTCACCCAAGTTCAAAAAACATATATTAGAATTGGAAAAGGCACAGAGATGGGCAACAAAAATTATTAGGGATATGGAACAGCTTCCAGATGAGGAGATACAAGCTAAAAAGACTGTTCAGCTTAGAGTAACGACTAAAGAGGGATATATATATAAAGAGGGACTAAAGACAGAGATCTATAAAATCATGAATGGTATGAAGAAAGTGAATAGGAAAGTGTTATTTACCTCTTCATCTAACACACAAACCAGGGGTCACCAAATTAATTAATAGGTAGCAAGTTTACAACAAACATAAGGAAGTACTTCTTGAAAAGGCCAAAAGATAAATGGATTCAACAAAGCATAAACTGGGTACCTATCTGATAGTGATAGGTTGGTACAAAAATACCAAAAAATACCGTCTTTGGTAATACCATGGCAGTGTCTTAAGCTCTGATTCTGCAAATGCACATACTTAACTTTAAGCACATGAGTAGTCCCACTGACTTTAGTTGGCATCAGTGGGGCTCTGCATGGACATGCGTAGAGGTGTACCTAAATGCATCTCATTGCAGGGTCGAGGCCTTAGTGTGGTCCTGTGTAGGAAGCAGTTTTCAGGTAGTGATGGGAGTAGTAGTAGTTTGGTTTTGTCCCCTCCTACTCCCAAATTAGTTTCAAGTCACATTAGTATGGCACTCATTGTTATTGTTTTCATGTGACATTGTGTGCCG
Organism: Emydura macquarii macquarii; assembly: GCF_026122565.2. Taxonomy (NCBI): domain Eukaryota; kingdom Metazoa; phylum Chordata; order Testudines; family Chelidae; genus Emydura; species Emydura macquarii. The sequence goes on from NW_027132813.1 coordinate 32,522,713, forward strand.
TGGGTGACAAATTAGCCTGTAATTTCCCATGGATGTTAACTAAAGTATATGTAACTTAGTGGATAAAGTGCTCCTTTATATTTCAAATGTATAGCGTTTAAATCTAGGTGAGATTGTATTCTTAATTACAAGTTTTCATATCTTTTTTTTATGTCAAATGTATTGCTTTTAGCACTTAATCATTTTTACCATTGAAACATTGTATTTTTCTAACAAATATGTAAACAGATCTTTTCCTTAAGGAAGCAAAACAAATTTTACCATATTAACCCAGGATCCAAGTGTGCATCCCCAGGAAGTCTTCCTGGCTCTTGAGACAAAGATACTGGACTTTAATTATCTGTCACTTAGGGGATGTAGGAGAACAGCACCCTTTTTGCCTGTGAAAGTTGGTAACTTGCTATAAGTGAGAAATTGTTTTAGTCAAAGACAAACTTGCTAGAACTCAGTTTGTCACTAGAAGAGCGTGTTTTTGTTTGTAACCAGATCTGTCACTTTTTCCCTTGCTTAGTATCACTTTAATCTCTGTTCTTGTTAATAAATTTATTCTTGGTTGTACAGTAAAATGGTTTATAGTAAAACTTTTATTGAAGCATAAAGTGAGTCCTCAGCTAATCTAATAGGCTGGTATGTACACTGTCTCTTTGGAGAAATTGAATTTAATAATTTCTGAGTGAGTGTCCAATAAGAGAGACATCTGTGGGGAATTCAGGAATTGGGGTTCACTGATTGTTACCTGCAAGGCAAGATTAAGACTGGCAGAGTCTTGAATTTACTAGTGAGGTGAACAGTCTGGTGTGGTGGGGAGCTAACATAGTCTAATCTTCAGTGACACTCATTCTTTCTGAGGCAGAGGGATAACACAGTGGCTTACAGTTCTGAGCAGAATGTCACAAGTTGTATACATGTATGTGCAGGTTTAATAGAATCATTACTGGGAAATTAAGGTGCTGATTCAGCAAGTTACTTTAGAATGTGTCTAAGGCTATGGCTACACTGATGGTGGCAAAGTCGCTGCTGTCAGATCGATTTCTCTGGATCGACTGAGCGGTCAGTGAAGACCCGCTCAGTCGATCCAGAAATCAACATACTAAGACCACCTTCAGAAATGGCGTAGTGCTGCGTCGACGGAAACGCGGTGCAGTGCAGTGAAGACGACGCGCAGAAGAGGAGCAGAGAAGTCAACGGGAGTTATGCAAGTTTTTTGCGTAGCTTGCATAACTCCCATCAACTGCTGCCAAATCTTGGAGGTAACAGTAGACAGGGTCTAAGTATGTGAATAGTCCCCATTGTTGGTGAGACTTCTCAAACAGTTAAACTTAAGCACATGCTCAAGTACCTTGCTGAAAGGGAAGGAGTGACACAACAAATGTATCACAAAAAGTTCTTGAAAATGCTTTTCTTTGTTACAGTTCATAACCTTTCACAAAATCTTACTCATTTGGTCTAATATCCTCTCCTTTATCTGTGTTCAGAATTACCATTTTAGTAACAATGGGCATGCTGTATCTCAGAGGAATATTGTAAAGGTTACCTGTTTAGTTACTGACTGTTAGTTAGTGCCTTGAAGATGAAAGTGCTATCTAAATACTAAAACATAAATTCTAATCTGAGTTACAGCTGTTTCCATCTGGAGTGATTCCACTGAAGTCAGTGTAGTTACTCCAGATTGTCACTGTAATTTAAATCAGAATTTGTTCTTAATTTCCCCCCCCCATAATAATAGCTAAATTTAAGTTTATAAAATGAAACTTAAAATGTATCCTTTTCATGAGTTTAATATTTTTAAGCATCATTTATTGTCTCAGTGATTCTGACGGTTTGCTACCACTGGACATGTCTAGATTAGAAAAATAGATAATGTTTTAAAACATGTTAGCTAACATGATTTTAAACAAGATTTTGCACCTAGGGTGAATAAGGCAAATTGTACTAAAAGTATATTAAATGATCATGGACCCTCTCAAGTTTACCATGACCGACTAACACAATCTTAAATACAACTTGCCCTGTCAACACTAGGTGCAAAATCCTATTTAAAGCCATGTTAGTTAAAAGAGGAAGGATCAGACAGTGGTTAGGGCACTATCCTGGGTTTTGGAAAACCTAGGTTCAGTTTCTTTGCTCTACACAGACTTCTTGTGTGACCTTGGGCAACACATAGTCTCTCTTGGCTAGTTTCACAAAGGGATTAGGTGCCTCTGGTATTCACAAAATCCCAACTCAACTGCGACCAAACCCTGTAGGCACCTAAAGTCACTCAGCACCTACGCTTTTTCAGTAAAAGTTAGCTAGGCAAGTGCACTGTGGTTTTGTTCCAGACGTCTGGATGCCTAAGCCCCAGAGCAATGCATGAACTGAGGGAAGATAGGCGTTTCTCCATCTAACTCTTACCTTTGGGGCCCAATCTGCTAGGCATGTTCTGAGCGTGCCTAACTCCACATAAAATAGCTGCAGGGGGAGCCCAATGATTAGGGTACTCACCTGGAATGAGGGAGACCCCCAGTTCAAGTCACCTCTCTGCATGTTGAGAAGAAGGGATATAAGCAGGGATTTGCTATTGTGACATACCCAGGGTACCATCTGGACTGATGTCTCCACTTCAGCTTTCTAACCTGGGGTACCTTCTACATTGCTTTGCTGTAAGAGCTACCACTCCTGGTCTGCTCTCATACAGCCTTCAGCATGTAAGTTACTCCCAGCCATATTATATGAGTGTTCCCAGCCACTCTTGAATTACACTGCAGAGCAAACTCCCAGTTCCAGACTTTCCCCAGAAATGTACATCTTGTACTGCCCAGCTTTTTCCTGGACAATGCAAGCTCATATAAAGTCTGTCATTTTATTAATAACAAATGATATGCAGCAATCCTTTTATCCCAAATGGAGTTTCCTAAACACTTCAATCCAAACACACTGGTTTAGATAAAACAATACTACTAGTTTATTAACTACGAAGAGAGAGATTTTAAGTGAAATATAAGCAATGAGGCATAAAAGTCAGAATTGATTCCAAGAAAAATAAAAGTAAAATGCAACGAATGCATAACTTAACAAACTAGAATGAATTCTAAGCAAGGTCTCTCTCACTACATGTTTCAGCAGTTCTACTGGTTGATCTTCTTTCTGTCAGAATCCCTCCCCCAGTTCAATGCTGCATCCTTTATTCTTTAGGTGCCATGAATGCTGTGAGCAAAGAGAAAGAGAAGAATGATTTGAGGCATCTGCTCTCCCTTCTTATATTCTTTCCCTCCTTTACATGGCATACTTGCACAAAGATTATCGTAATAGTGTGTAATGGGGGAATACAAGGGTACAGACTGTCACAGCCACCTCTCTGATCAGTGCCCTAGTCATTAAGCTAGTCAATTGTGATCATCTAGTCTGTACTCCTGTCTAATACAGGCCTTAGAACTTCCCCCATAATAATTCCTACAGCATACCTTTTAGAAAAATATTGAATCTTAATTTAAAAATGGTCAGTGATGGGAGAATCCACCACAACCTTGAGTTAGTTGTTCCAAAAGTTAATTACCCTCACTGTAAAAAAATCACGCCTTATTTCCTGTCTGAATTTGTCTAGCTTCAATTTCCAGGCATTAGACCATGTAATACCTTTCTCTGCTAAATAGATTGAAGAGTCCACTATTAAATATTTGTTCCTCAAGTAGATACTTGGCTGGTAAGTGGTAATTAAGCCACCCCTTAACTTCTCTTTGTTATCTAGCTTTATAAAGAATGTTTTCTAATCCTTTAATACCTCTCATGGCTCTTCTCTGAACCCTCTTCTATTTATCAACATCCTTCTTGAACTGTGGGCACCAGAACTGGGCACAGTATTCCAGTAGCGGTCACCCCCATGTTAAATATAGAAGTGGTTGACTAATATACTCATGCTAGCATATATAAAATCATACTAATATATATTATCAACACTATTATATATATTAGTATGCATTAAGCACCAATGACATTAAGCATAAATATTGTAACAATAATATAGCCTAAACTAACTTAAACCATAATCCTGTTCACTTATACTAAGTATTCCATAACTCCTTGCATTTGTGAAGTAAGCATGTGGCATAAGCAGATAGGAAACTTGTCAAAATAAATTCAAAATCAATACATTCATTCTGTCTTAGTACAAGCTACGGATCCCAGGATCATATTAGCTCTTTTGGCCACAGTGTCACTTAAGAGCTCATGTTCTGCTGATTATCCACCACGACCCCCAAAATTTTTCAGTCACTGCTTCCCAGGATAGAGTCTCCCTTTCTGTAAGAATAGCCTATATTCTTTGTTTCTAGATGCATATGTTTATATTTAGACGTATTAAAAAATGCATATTGTTTGCTTGCACCCAGTTTACCAAGTGATCCGGATCATTCTGAATCACTGACTTGTCCTCTTTGTTATTTACTGTTCCCCCAATTTTCGTGCCATCTGCAAACTTTATCAGTGATGATGTTATGTTTTCTTCCAGGTCACTAATACTATATTAAATAATATAGGGCCAAGAACTAATCCCTGTGGGACTCCAGTGGAAAAACTCAATTGACGATAATTTTCCTGTTAACCATTACATTTTAAGACCTATCAATTAGCGAGCTTTTAATCCATTTAATGTTTACCGTGTTAATTTTGCATTGTTCTAGTTTTTTTATAAAAATGTTATGCTGTATCAAGTTAAATGCTTTAGATACCTAAGTACATTACATCAACACTGTTACCTTTATCAACCAAACTTGTAATTTCATCAAAAAAAGATATCAAATTAGTTTCACAGGATCTATTTTCCATAAACCCATGTTGATTTTCATTAAGTACATTGCCCTCCTCTTATTATTTATTAATTGAGTCCTATATTAGCTACTTCATTGTCTTGCTTGGGATCGAAGTCAGACTAACAACCCTATAATTACCTGGGTCACCCCATTTATTCTTTTAATAAATTGGCAGAACATTAGCTTTTTTCCTGTTTTCAGGAAATTGGGCAGTTCTCCAATACTTATTGAAAATCAGCATTAATGGGCCAGCTAGCTTCTCAGCCAGCTTTGTTAAAACTCTTGCATGCAAATTATCTGAATCTGCTGATTTAAAAATATCTAACTTTAGTAGCTTCTGTTTAACATCCTCCAGGGATATGAATGGAATGGGAAGAATATTATCATCACCATGTGATGAGACTACATCAGCTGTTTTTCCCCAAATACAGAACAAAAATATTTATTGAACACTTCTACCTTTTCTGCATTATTATTGATAATTCTACAATTTCCATCACGTAAAGAACCAGTGCCATTGCCAGGATTCCTTTTGTTCTTAATATATTTTAAAAACTTCTTGTGTCCTTAATTCTGCTAGCCTTAGAGTTCTCCTTGCATTCCTTTGCTTTCCTTCTCAATTTTCTACAATTCCTTACTTTTGATTTATATTCACTACTATCAGTTGATCTCCTTTCTTCTATTTGTTATATATTAATTTTTTTAAAATGTCAGCTGCCTTCATGTCCCCACTAAATCAGCATGGCCTTCTTCCTCAATTGTGGAATTATGGCTTTCTGGGCATCTAGTAAGGTATTCTTAAACTATTCCCAATTATCATTCACATTTTTCTGATTTAAATTCTTCCTGCCAGCTGATTTGGCTAAAATTGTTTTCAGCTTTATGAAATTGGCCTTATCAAAGCACCAAGTGTATATACTACTGGTCTGGACTTCATTGTGCTTGCCTATTTTAAATATGATCAAGTCATGATGATGGGCCTGAACTACCATTAATTTTTAATTCTGTCGTCAGTTCCTCTATCTCTTAGAACAAGGTCTAATAAAAAATTCCACCATGGTGGTTGCAATACTTTTTGATTTGGAACATTGTCATCTCTAATGTTAAGAAATTCCAAGGAAGTTTTAGTACTGGCAGAATGAGACCTCCATCATATGTCACTCAAATTTAGGACCTCCATGATCATGCAGCTTTTTTCCTACACATTGTAGATAAGTGGGTAAGGGGGTTTCATCCTGTTTCCTAGTGTGATTTGGTGGTCTGCAGCAGACACCAACTAATATCCCAGCTTTATCTGTCAGGACATTGATCCATAAGCATTCAAGATCATTTTCTTCTGAGTTATCAATGACTCAGAAATAGGTAATGTGATTTTTGACAGAGTGCCACTCCCCCTTACATTCTGCCCACTCAGTCCTGTCTAAATAGGTTATAAACATTCCAGTGGTGTGAATCATCACATTAGTTTTCAGTAGTACCAACTAGACTGAATTTATGCTCATAAATGAGTAATTCCATTTCCTCTTGTTTGTTACCCAGGTAATTCAAGAATTTCTTCTCTTCATGTTCTTTGGCTCCTTGATTAATTTTGTTCTCAACATCTGAATTTTGTGCTGAGTTCTCATATCTTCCCTCTTCCCTGTTGAAGCTGTTCCACTTTGGATAAATAAATAGTCATTGAGCAGGAGAGAGAGAATGGCTGTCTGGGCTAGTAGTTAGAGCACTCACCTAGGCTGTGGGAGATCTAGGGTCCAGTCGCACTACTCCAGTGACTTGAATTATTTAATCCAACATATAATAGTTTCAACAGGAAAAACTGAGGGAGACCCACATCAGAATATCCTATAGTCTTTCATTCACAGAATAGAAAACCTGAACACTTAATTCAGGCTTTCTGAATTCCAGTGAATTTCTAGATGCTTAGGTATTGTGGTGCACAGCATCACAGGGTCTAAATGCCTTTGTGAATCTAGCCCTCTGTCTCTCAGCTCCCCAGCTGTCAAATGAGAGAATAGTACTGCCCTATTTCACAGGGATTGTGTAAGGTAAAAATACATTTTAAAAGATTGTGAAGTACTTAGATACTATTGTAATGGTGGTCATATAAGTACCTTAGATAGAAAACGTGATAGTTAACACATTTTAAAACATGACCTGTTTTTCTAGTCTAGACATGGCCAGTACATGTAAGATACAGCTTGCAGGGGACAGGTTTAAGTGATGGGCTGACAACCACATGGGTGTGAGATCCTTGACAATTGGTTTCACATTGTCAAGATCTGCAGTGTCCTGTACTCTGCCCCCATTCTCACATTCATCCACCTATTAGTCAGTTGCTGTAACAATCACCTATATGCCTTCTTCCACATGCTCCCCTATGATGGTCCAGCCTTCCTGAGCCTCATCCTCCAGGCCCATTATTTATCCACATCCTCCGGGCCCCATCCTATTCAGATTTAAGTCCTTCTTGAACATCTGAGTCTGTTGTTACCCATAATTAATCGTGTTGGTTTGTATAGAAAACTACTTGTATAGTTCCCCTTCCCTGAAGTATATTTACTTTGCTGTTTGTCCATCAATGAGCTCCTCAAGGCAGGCATCACCCCTTCTTGTGTGTCTGGAAAGTGCCTATACACATCATGGGTGCTATCATAAATATATAATGATCTCCAGAACAATAGAAATGTCATAATGGATGTAGGAGCTGTCCTGGTGTTGTAGGTACTTAGTGCCACAAATCTGGGTTAATGCAGGGGGGAGAAGGTATGTTTTGCAAACCGTTACTGGATTTTTTTGCACAAAGGTCTGTTTCCACTCTCAGATGGTACAACAGATACACACATTTTTTCAGACACATTCATTGCATCCTGTCCTGAAAATTCTGCCTACAAATTCCTAGTTCCAAATTATGCAGATACCCATTGCAACTCCTTCGTTAAAGTGTTCTGTTTTGAGTGTAAAGCAGGAATGTTAATAAAGAATTGTGACAAAGAAACATTTCTCTGTTGCTAGTCAATACAACTTGGAAACAAATCCTATTCCTAGCGTACAGCCTGATAACCAGATGTGTGCTTAGTAGTGAACTAAATGAATTCTTACCCACATTCACAGAGCAGTAGCTGAGCTGTTTCAGAGCTGCTGCTGCATAAACCTGTGTTCTCCTTCAAGTGATTGCCCACCCAAATTCCACTCTAGGTGCTCACACACTCCAGGCACACGAGATTGGATTCTTTTTGAAAAGCAGCGTCCGTTGAGGCAATGGCTGCGCTCTGTGTGCCTTCACATCCACTGTAGTCTCATGAGAGACTGTTGAAATAGGAGGTAGACTCCCTGCTACAACTCAGAGCAGTAGAAGAAGTGTCCTTAGAATTCAGAGAAAAGGGCTTTCATTCCCATTACTTCCTAGTTACAAACAAGAAAGTGGGGTGGAGACCCATCCTCAACATTGGAGGTCTCAACATGTTTATTCATCATTTCTAATTCTGTGTCATCAGCTAGCTTCCATAATACCTTCCCTGGATCCTCTGGACCAATTTTCAGCTCTCAACCTTCAGGATACTTACTTTCATACCTCCATCCTCCCCCAGCTCACAGAAAGTACCTGAGATTCCTGGTAGGAGCATCTCAATACCAATACAGAATCCTACCTTTTGGCTTCTCAACAGCTCCTCAGGTCTTCACTGAATTCCTGGTTGTAATGGCTGCACATCTTTGTAGGTGAGGACTATAGGTTTATCCTTATCTAGATGACTGGGTGGTTCAGGGAAAATCCCTACAGCAGATAACTGACTCAATTTATTAGATCCTCCATCTGTTTGCCTCACTGGGGCTAAAAGTCAACAAGGAAAAATCCGCTTTGACCCTGACTCAGACCATCGAGTTCATTGGGGCAGTATTACATTCCAAATGATGATAGGTGTCATCAAAGCTCATGACGGTTCTGAACAATTTACTTACTCTGAAGCAATCTGGACTTTGTCAGTTCAGTCAGGGTACATTTAGCAGTGATCTCAGAAAATCACCCTTCAGTGCAGGGTTACACGGTATTTCACATACCTCAATGGAGAGATTTTTTTAAGGGTTTCACCCATGTCTTCCCACCAGTTTTATGTAGCTTCCCTCTTCCTGTGACCTCAACTTAGCTCTCAATTGATTAATGGGACCCAACTCCCTTTGTACCCATGGCAACCTGCTTTCTTTACCATCTATCAATAAATTTAGCCTTTCTGGTGACTAATCCCTCAGTTAGGAGAGTGGCAGAAATTCAGGCCCTCATGCAGTCCCATTTTACACTATAATTCATAAAGATAAGGTCAACGTTAGGCTGTACCCCCTAGTTCCTAAGGTAGTTTAGGATTTTCAATTCAATCAATACATCTACCTATCAGTTTTTTCCCAAAACCTTATTCCACCCCAAGCAAAACAAAACTTGATACCCTAGACATGGTGAGGGCTTTATAATTTTATTTAGAAGTCATTTAGATGCTCTCCCAAACTATTTGTGGCTTTCACAGAAAGGGTTACAGGGCAACCTATTTCCACCCAGTAGTTATCTAAATGAGTTTCAGATTGTATTAAGACTTGCTATCAGATAGCTAAGAAGTATCCTCACAGTTACATTAGAACCCATTCCACTAATGCTCGAGCACTAATGCTCTGCTGCTTGTTTGGGTAATATACTAATATCTGAAATATGTAGGGTGATACCTGTAACTCAGTGAATGCATATATTTCCCATTATTCCCTGGTACGGGCTTCCAGATTGGATGCCAATTCTGATAGCGCAGTCCCACAGTCATTCTTTAAGTAGGACTTTCTATCTCAAGGCTTGAGATAACTGCTTGCTAGTCACCAAGAGTGGAAGATGTGTTGGCAATCACTCAAAGAAAGAATGGTTACTTTACAGTAACTGTGATTCTTCTAAATGTGTTGTCGACACAGATTCCACGATCTACTCTCCTACCTTTAGGACTAATTCCGAGTCCTATACATATGGGTTTCTTACTGGTGAAAGAAGTGAATGGCAGTTGATGCCACCCTGCTCCTTTATACCCTCAGCTATGGTGATTGTGAGGTTATGCAGGATGTGGGCCTGGCCCCAATGGAACTGCTATTCAAAAATAAACTGATCTCACATGAATGAGGTGCATGCATGCCTAGAGTGGAATATGTATGGACAACACATCTTGAAGAATCACAGTTACTTTAGAGTAAGTAACCATTCTTTCTTCCTTGATCCCCGGGGTCAATCAGCCAATGGACCAGATAGTTACACACAAGACTTGCACCTGGTGTGCTGTTAAACCTACTCTCCATGGTAAAGTGAATGTTCCTCTATATAGCTGTATAAATCCTTGCACGTTTCCCAAATCCTAACCTCAACCCTGCACAATACAACTGCACCATTCTGCTGCATTCAAGGCCCTTTGTGCCATGTCAGAGGATCAGGAATTGTAAAACTACTTTCAGTGTAAAAGTACTTGAATATGTATTTGTTGCCCACTGTAAAACATTCAATTTGTAGTGTTATCACTGCTTTGAAATTCAATTAGCAGTATATTTGTTGTGTTATACAAGCTGTTATCTTTTCACTTAATGAAGTATCACCTCTGACGTTGTGTATTGCTTTTGTACAGCTGACGGAAAGTGTTTGGCATCTATTGGATTAGATGATAATCACACCATTGTATTTTGGGATTGGAAAAAAGGAGAAAAGATAGCCACAACAAGGTAAGAATGTTTCCAAGTGCAAACATGCACTGTGATGATCACAGCATATTTCTGGTCACCATTTTACATTGTTCTGTATAATATTAACTAAAAATTTTAAGATATTGTTTGCAGGAAAAAAGATCACATCTTACTGAAAATTAAGTAATGTTTTGGAAGATCTAGGTAAAAAACATTAGGATATATGATTTATAATTAGAAAATTCTGTAAGCTGTTTCTTCCAGGAGCTCCCTATCCTTTCTGTGAACAGTGCTGCATTAGAATCTTAATAAAAAAGAATAACCAGGGGCGTGTGCAGCGCTTAAATTCCAGTGCTTTTGGAGGGGCACGTTCTGTGCCCCTGCCAGGGGCTGGAGGAGCTGTCAGCTCCCACTGGGGCTCCAGGACCGGAGGAGCTGTTGTTATCCACGGTTCTCTCAACCCAGAGCTCTTGGTAACTTTACTCTTTGTGAGGTGGTGTCAGGAAAGAAATCAATGGAGACATGACTGTCCGACTGGTAGATGTCTGTGTGATCCGTCCGTGTCTAGGGTAGCCACCTGAAAATGCCAAGGTCAGGGCAGGCTGTAAAAGGAGAGCAGATTCTCCCAACACTGGTGGGTGACACTGAAGTCAGATTTCCCAACCAGCCACAAACAGTGCTTCTGATTCCCCACACTAGTTATCAAGAAGCCAAAATAAAGATATACACAGCCCCCTTTACTGCATTTCAGTCTCTGACTCCCAGTCAGCCACTAGGTCCAGTAAAGAGACCAGTTATTTAAACTCTATTTAAACCAAAAAGGTTTCTCCTGACCTCAAAGGGTCAGCCACAGTACCAGATCAATATAAGTTTAGATCTTACCCAAAATACCATGCTGCCAGCCAATCCTTTAGTAAATAAAACTAAAAGTTTATTATAAAAAGAAAGAAAGAAACTATAAGAGAAATGTTAAAGGATTAAAGCAATCAGATACATAAAAATGATTTTAAAGTCTATATATATCAGGTTTCTAGAATAATTGTGAAGTTTGCAGGCTTGTATAGTCCCTCTGGTAGACATCTAGTACCTGGATGGGTCTCAGTCCTTTGTTTCACAGCTTCAGTAGATGAGTTGACCCAGAGGTGATGACTGAAAGACAGACTAAAGACTGGTGACTGAAGACAAAATGGATCCCAGGCAGCTGCCTTTTATGTCCTTTGATCTGTGTCATGCTGCTTGTGGAATTTTAGAGGAACCAAAATGGAGTCCAGAGTCACATGTGTAAGTCCCGGTGACTCATCAGGTATATCCCTGGCTTCTCCCCCTGGGCCCCTTGTACCTGTGAATTTCTTAATGGGCCATTAAGCAGGCTATCGCTTCTGGGGTGTGTCCCAGACACAGCACAATTTGAAATACAGATATATCAAACATATCCATAACTTCCATTACACATGTAACACATGAATATAAACATTATCATCTTACTTAGCACATTATAGCCTTTCTAACAGTATCTGACATGGCATATCTCGTATGAATTATTATGATTTTGACATATTGATGTTAAATAATATAATAAATCCCTTCCCCCCCCCCCCCCCCCCCCCCCCGCCAATCCAGCCAGCGTGACACCCCCAACGCGAGATTGGTGTAGAAGGGAGTAATCAGAGCTCCTGAATACATCTCAAGGGTCTCCCTAATCCAGCCAGCGTCACCTGTCCCTAGTATAATACAAGAGTGCTCTCATTATACTTTATTAAGACATGTCCACAACAGGTTAGTAAAATATCCCCAACCCTCAATAATTACCAAAGTTTGGTGTGGCTCTCAAGTGGCACAGCGGCAGCCTTCCAATGGCCAATCTTCTGTCTGCCAGTAGGGACCCTACCGTGCATCCATGAAGAGATCCGACTAGTTCATACTTCTCCCCCCTTATTTATCCTTGTTAGTAGACAATAACGTCAAAAAACGCTAAAACTTGTCAGACAAGCAATTTCAAAGACAAGACAAGAGGTTTCTTCAGATTATTAATTAGCCAAATGTGTTCTTGCAGAGTCAGCATGCCTTGAGGCCCTGACAAACACATCCAGAGGATAAATATAGATAAGCTTCTTGTTTTTCTCCTAAAACACAGACCCCCAGCACTTTCAACAGAGACTTCATTAGGGAGGGGCCCAGGGTCAGGCAAAGCCTGAGCAAGATGCTCCCTTCCCTCCTGGCTCAGTAATGCTAAGGCTAGGGCTGCTTATTTGGCTGCTATTAGCAACAAATATGATAGTGTAGTATTAATTATCAGTGGTGGTCCCTGGCCTTTTCCTAGTCTATCAAAATCTCCCTGTACACTATCAGCTCTTGCCAGGGTCCCGGGGTCTGGAGGAGCTCTATGCATGCTCCTCCGCTAGGGCTCCAGGAGTTGAGGAGCTCATGCGCCCGCCCCACCAGGGTCCCAGGGAACAAAGGAGCTTGCCCACCCATCCCACCAGGACCCCAGGGGTTGGAGGAGCACACATGTTCACCCCATCAGAGCTCCAGGGGCTGAAGAAGATCTGTGGAGAGACCTGGCCCTAGTGTGGGACTTTAATCTAGTCCTCTTGAAACTGGTGGATGCTCTCTTATCAGCATGTGCTCATTGCCCTATCTCTTCATGAAAACGATCTCCCTCTTCACAATTGCGTCTGCCAGGAGAGTTAGGGAGCTGCAGGCTCTGATGGTAGATCCCCTTATACAGGTCTCCATGAGGCCACATCTCAGATTTCTTCCTAAGGTAGTGTCAGAGTTCCTTTATCAATGAGATCATCCATCTACCTGTGTTCTTCCCCAAACCTCATACTGGGAAAATGAAGCAAAGGCTGCACATGCTGGATGTACACAGAGCTGTATCGTTCTATCTGGACAGGACAAAATCCTTCAGAAAGTCTCCAATGCTGTTTCTGGCTTATGCAGAAATAATCACGGGGCAGGCTACATCTACATAGAGGATATCGAACTGGATTGCCCAATGCATCAAGACATGTTACTGACTAGCAGGCTGACAGCCGCCTGGCAGAGTACTGGCCCACTCTACTAGGGCACAGTCCACCCTCACTGGCTTCATTAGCAAACCTGCAATCCAGGATACTTGCATGGAAGCAACATAGTCATCCATACACATGTTCACCAAGTATTACACATTGGCACAAGCAGCCAGGGACAATGCAAGATTTGGAAAATCCGTAATGCAGTCCATGCTCACAGAGACTCCTTGTACCTGCCCCAAGTGAGAGCTACTGCTGGGGAATCACCAGCTATGATATATATATATACACTGACAAGTACTCACAGAGAAAGAGATTACTTACCCGTACAATAACTGATATTCTTTGAGTTGTATAGTCCAAATATATATTCCATGACCCACCCATCTTTCCCACTACTTTGGAGTCCTGATGTCCTGGGCTTTCCCAGCAGCAAAGGAACTGGATGTGGCAGGGCAGCTTCACCCTTTAAAACCTTGCTAGAATGCATGAGGAGAGGAAGGCTGCATGTACCATCCGAGAGGATACTGCTGACTAGAAAATTCTCTGAGGCATGCACACTAAATCTGCATTCACCAGCTGTGGAATATATATACAAACTTCACATCTCAAAGAACATGAGTTACTATATAGATATTACTCATTTACAATTGGTTTTATAGAAAATGGTAAAACATTAAAAAAATGTATACAGTTATTTATTTAAAATGTTTAGTCCTTTTTTTACTGTATGTTTGTTTATTGCAGGGGCCATAAAGATAAAATATTTGTAGTGAAGTGTAACCCACATCAGGTAGACAAACTAGTCACAGTTGGAATGAAGCATATCAAATTTTGGCAACAAGCAGGTACTGTATTGTGTTAATATTTTAATTCATTTGTATATCAGGAGTCTAAGTCTATCAGAAGTTTCTAGTAATCAAAATACTGTAGAATTGCAGAACCTACTTCTGGGTCTGTAAATGATCCCATGTTCCTTTCCTTCTCTTTGGAAGCCATCTGCTACCAATAGCTGTGTTCACTCTACTCATAATACTAAAAAGACTCCACTGAGCATGCCTCCTTGGCTCTCTGAAAAGATGCATTCCTGTGACTTGGCTGAGTCACTTGGCCAAATGCAGAGACAAGATGCATCAGAAGCCAGCTGGTAGTTAAGAGTCTTAAGGACCTCAAGTTGGACTGCTAAAAATGGTAGTGTTTGAATTCCAGCTATAGATGTACTACCTCTGTAATCCTCATGTTTTCCAGATAGAAATTTCTTTAGTCATCAGAAAGATATGGCAGCCTTGACTCAAATTGCTGGACTGAGCACCCAGGTTTGTGAGTGGCCTCAAAACATCTACTGCCTGGAAAAGAATGGAGACTAAATATTTTGCATAAGTTGTCATGGTTTAAATTTATCCCATGGGCCAAAATGTTTCTATCGCCATGTCATGATGTTGTTTCATAGTAACACAGTATCATACCTATGTATGAAACACACATAGGATTTTTACCAGCTTACATTCAGTTCAGAACATTTTTTGTTCTGCAAACTATTAAACAAGTCTTGCAGACTGTGGGAGTGACCATTCATTTTGACTGTCCTGTCAAAGTTAGGAGAGATGGCAAACTATGTGGACTTGGTTTTTGAGTAAGGATTTTGACTGACCTGCTCTCCAGGACCATTACTCTCATATTCATGAAGTACCAAGTTAAGTAACTTTGGATTTGGCTCTGTTAAGATCAATAAAGATAGGCAGTACAGGGACAGCTAAAACTAGAATTGAAGCTAACTGAGAATGACATAGTTTACAAGAAGCCATGTTGATTTATAAAGCCAACATGGTTCAGGTACCAACAGATTAAAGAAGACAAGATTATATTATTTTTAGTTATTACTGTAGTAAAATAAAAGCACATGCAGTATTATTGTTCAAAGTCTGGTATGTGTAGTCACATTAAATAGTACCTTTCTCCATAAATAGACTCATTGGAATAAATAACGAGAGTTCTGTAGCACTTTAAAGACTAACAAATTTAATTTCAGCAGGCATAAGCTTTCGTGAGCTTCAGCTCACTTCCTCAGATGCAGTTGGTAGAAATGATACAGCAAAAGGTAACATATATAGTAGGCAACATTTACATATCCAAGGGCATAGATAACAATGGGGTAGGTGGATAAAAGCTGGGTACTTGAGTCCTAATGACAGCCATTGAGTAGGAGGTGAGAATGAGTGATCAGAGCAAATTACTTCTTGTAGTGAGATAGCCATTCCAAATCCCTGTTTAAACCCAGTTTGAATGTGTCAAGTTTGCAGATAATTTCTAACTCAGCAGTTTCTCTTTCAAGTCTGTTTTTGAAGTACAGCAATTTCTCCAAAAATACTTCAAAAACATTGTTATCTATGCCCTTGGATATGTAAATGTTGCCTACTATATATGTTACATATTTGCCGTATCGTTTCTACCAACTGCATCTGAGGAAGTGAGCTGAAGCTCACGAAAGCTTATGCCTGCTGAAATTAAATTTGTTAGTCTTTAAAGTGCTACAGAACTCTCGTTGTTTTTGCTGTATACAGACTAACACAGCTACCCCTCTGGAACTCTTCTACATTGGAATAAATGAGACTTATTGTGGAGTAAGCCACTGCTCATGATAAGAGTATCAGAATCTGGGCCTATATGTGTAAATTGAAGCAAATTCATCAAGTTCTATATTATTTCCTTATTATTCCAGTACATATTATATTTATATTTTTGTCTAGGATCATTCTTTGTGCTCTTAGGCCCAAGCTGTGACCTCTGTAGCAAGCAAATGCTTTTGGCACAATATGGCTCAGTATGGTTCTCAGGCAGTCAGGTGAGAACCGAATCCTCCCACTCAGTCTGCTCCATGTCCACTTTTACAACCATCATACTATAGTAGCTTCTGCATTGCCGTGCCTACCTCCACAGGGGAAAAGGAGATTTGGCAGGTGGATTTGTGGAGCACTTGATCCACCAACCAGGCCCTGACTTTCTCTGCCTGATCTGTCCCCAAGACTCAGCAGCAGCTTGAAATAATCACGTGTAGAAGCTGTCTGCACAGCTTTGGGGGGTATGATAGCACTACATGAATTTCCCACATTCTGCTGTCTCACTCTTCATTGAAATTCCAACATTACTATTGCCTGCTTGGTAGTCTACATTCACAGTAAGTTATGGAGACACGATTTTTGTCCTTCAGAGCACTGAGGATACAAACCGAAAATGTAGTAAGACATAATGTCATTCATATTACAGGAGGGGGTTTTACATCCAAACGAGGGACCTTTGGAAATATTGGGAAACTGGAAACTATGATGAGTGTTTCTTATGGGCGAATAGAAGATCTAGTTTTCTCTGGAGCTGCTACTGGAGACATTTACATCTGGAAAGATATTCTGTTGCTTAAGACAGTGAAAGCCCATGATGGACCAGTATTTGCTATGCATGCACTGGATAAGGTATTCATCTTATATAGTCTGTTTTCTGTTCATTGTTTTCTTTACAATTCAGGATTTTGAAAATGCATAAAGAGGGAGTGTATATACTAAAAGAGACACTTGTGGTTTTGTTCAGAAGTACATTGTGTGATGCTAGTGAAAACGATGTGCTTCAAAAAACATGAATGTGTCTGTATCAGCAGAACAGATTACAGTAGGTGAAATAGGATGTGGCTAAAAACACAAAATGTAATTAACGATAATGAGCTGTAGTGTTTTGTGGTGATATGCTCCTTTACCAACATTTTATGTATTGTCCTATGATCAGTAGCTTTCTAAGCTGCACCAAAATACTCTAACTCTAAAATATACAGAATTCACATTTGCTGTGTACACATTTCTCTCATTTCCATGGAGGCATGCAGAGTGGCAAACAATATTTTAACCCTCCATCACTGCCACAAAAACTGTTTTACGATGAAACTGTTCATGGATTGGGAGCTCCCATGATAGCACCAATACCTTTTTCATTAGAATATCACCCATACAAGAAAAACTTTCAACATCCTAGGATGATACTGTTTTCGAGATAGTTTGGATAACTGGCAAAACTATTTATTCTTTCTTGTAGTGTCATTAGTAAATTCTTACATAAAAATGTGGTAAATTATATTTTAATTTCTACCACAAAAATTTGCTTTTTTTAAAAATATAGTTAAAGGCAGGGGCTAAATTGTGCCCCCAGATATTCACAAACTACTTGAAGTCATATATGCTTATCCAAGCAAACAGTTTGGTCCTAGGAATTATAGTTGTAAATGTTTGTAGGATTGGGCTTTAGGGTAGGAGTTGTCTGCACCCTCTTCCCTTTATACCTGTGTGCAGGACATCTGTAATCTGACCACAGATTTTGGGTCAGACTCCTAGGCAAAACAAAGAAGAAGTTGTACTGTAACTTGATCAATATAGATATGTCTCATTGTTTGAATTAACATTTTCATGTAGAAGATGGGTGTCTAAATACATTTTTCAAACTGTTTGTGCAGGGTTTTGTAACAGGTGGAAAAGATGGAGTTGTGGCACTTTGGGATGATATGTTTGAGAGGTGCCTGAAGACATATGCTATTAAAAGAGCAGCCTTATCCCCTAGCTCTAAAGGTATAATTTTTCAGAATGTATCAATAAAGGATATATGCATGAGGGTTAGTAAAATGGCATGAATAAGTGTCAAAACCTTACCAAAACAACCAGTTGACCAGTTAAATTCTCCCCTTATTTTCATGACATTTGGCTTTGGTTTTGTATAAGTAACAGTGTTTGGGTTTTTTTTTTAAAAGTTTCACACACTTATTTGTCCAGTCATTACAAAATGCATTTTCTGTGTATAACTAGCTCTTCAAGTGCCCCACTCTACATGGCTAAATTGCTGAGTAGAAACATACTCTCTGTAAATTTAAAAGACCAGTGAATTGTGTTTTTATTGACACGGTATCTTTCTTCTGTAATGGATTATTGTCAGGTGTTAGTTTGGATCATATGATCATACCAGACAAAGTCTTCAAAATAATATTTACAGATATTCATGAAACTAACAGCTGTATTGCTAAATACCTGAGCACCTTAAACAATTAAACACAATTATTTACAAAATAATAAAATATCTGCCTTTAAATTATCAATAAGAAAATCTCCTGTACAATACAGAATAGCACAAACCCCTCATTCTCAACTAATACATAAATTCACAGGTCAGTGAACTGTTTGACCAAACGAATATATCTTACATATTATGGCGTGACTATATTAAATAGATTTTGATCATAGATAATGTACGGTACGATACTAACTGAGGCTTTTTTTGTTTTGTTTTGCATATAAGAAGTTTAAATGCACCTCTTTTAATCCTTCAGGTTTACTTTTGGAAGATAATCCCTCCATTCGTGCCATCACCTTAGGACATGGACATATACTAGTAGGGACCAAAAATGGAGAGATACTTGAAATTGATAAAAGTGGCCCCATGACTCTGCTTGTTCAGGTACAATACTAGTCTTCTTCATCAAATAGCTTATCAGAATGCAAGAATTCCTAAGATTTCCCTGATTGCTCTCTTTTTGTTTTCTTTAATACTGTTGGCCAGTTATTCGCCATCCTTCCTTATCACTGTTCATGCAGAAACTGATGTACAGTAGGACCTTGCTGATTCATCCTGATGAGTTGGAGACCTATTGTGAATTGCTGAATTTTGAAGGGGAAAAAAACAAATAAGAATCCATTGCCTTTGAGTCCCATTGAGTCTTTTCATTTACTTTAATGGGAGCTGGACTGGAACTTTAGGAAACATATATAAAATTAAAAACTAAAAAGCAGGGCTAATGCAACACAACATGTAATTTGTTCATTTTATTTTGACACTTGTGATTCAGTTTGTTTATGCTGAAATCAGTAAATGTTATGTTGAAATTAGTAAATATTCTATGTTTTATTTTGTAATGAATGTTCAATTTTAGTAAACTGACAGTTCACTAAGGCAATCTATTACATCTTTCCTGAGAAGTGGAGAGACAGCTGTTTGTATGATTTATAACATGTATGGATTTAGCAAAGTATTTAACGAATTTCTGGTATATATACCCCTGGAGGTCTCTGATGTTGTTTTGTTTTAATAACTCTACCAACTTTGCAGGATAGTACTCCTTTTGTACTGAACATAGTTTAAATTCCCCTTTTGTATGTTTGGATTTAAAAAAAGAAAATTCAAGTATGGCGTTTAAATTTGATCCACTATTTTTTAAATAAGATTTCAGTTTAAGTAGTCAAAAATGTTTCTTTTTTTAGTTTATTTTGTTTTAGTTACATTCTATTTTATTAAATCATAGATATATCTCAGACTCTGTTTTTATAATTTATTGAGTTAATGTCTAATGTTTTTACGAAACATTATTTCTTATCTGGAATACAGTTGTATGAAATTAGTTCCAGGCACGTAAACAACTTTTCAGCTTTCTGCTACTTCTATGATAGTCATAACAACATGGGGGATGAGCAGATGTATTTTGTACTTGAGTTTTAACCAGAACATTTGAAATGATAATGTAGTTCTCATATATTTATGATCTGACAAATACTAAGGTGGTGTGATACTGAAATTGTATGAAAATAACCTGATTGCTCTGGTGAGTTCTGCTGATAAAGAAAAGATATGTGGTGCCTGCATCTAGCATAATAAAGTTACATGAAAATAATGTTTATAATTTATCATCCAGACTAAATTACTGGTATACCTATATCAACTCAAGCACAAATAGAAAATATGTAAAATGTGATCAAGATAGACTGATGAGCCAGTAAACTTTGGTTGTTTTAGTGGAATATTTCTATGTCTACAAAATACAAATTGCTAAAATGAAGTCCATCATTCACAGTAATAAGAAATGAGCTGACCTTGTAGACTCAGATTGGAAGAGACCATTGTGATCAGCTATTCTGACTTCCTGCATAACACAGGCAATAGGACTTCCCCCAAAATAATTCTTAGAGCATATCTTTTAGAAAAAAATCCAATCTTGGTTTAAAAATGGTCAGTGATGGAGAATCTACCACGAGCCTTAGTAAATAGTTCCAAATAGTTAATTACCCCTACTGTTAAAAATGTACACCTTATTTCCAGTCTGAATTTGTCTAGCTTTAACTTCCAGCCATTGGATCATATTATAGATTCCTCTGTTAGATTGAGGAGAAAATATTAAATATTTAATCTCCATATATATACTTACAGATTATAATCAAGTCACCCCTTAACCTTCTCT
Organism: Emydura macquarii macquarii; assembly: GCF_026122565.2. Lineage (NCBI taxonomy): Eukaryota > Metazoa > Chordata > Testudines > Chelidae > Emydura > Emydura macquarii. The sequence goes on from NW_027132813.1 coordinate 32,543,460, forward strand.
TTGTTAAGCTAAATAAATTGAGCGCTTTGGTTCTATCAGTGTAAGGCATGTTGTCTAATCCTTTAATCATTCTTGTGGTTCTTCTCTGAACCATGTCCAATTTATCAACATCCTTGTTGAATTGTGGGCACAGTATTCCAGCAGTGGTTGCACCTATGTCAAATATAGAAGTAAAATAACCTGTCTATCCATACTTAAGATTTCCCTGTTTATTGCATGTGAGAAAGATCACTGAAAAGGTATGAGGAAGAGGTAGGCAGCATGGAGTGCTCTTTACTACAGACCTGTCTCCTTCTAGCCAAACTAAAATCTTGGCCTCTCTTTCTGACATTTGACATAGGTCAAACAGAGCTCTTAATCTTTCCACCCCCAAACTCTCTCCCCCATATCCTTTCTTGATCACTGTAGATACCACCACCACTACCCTGTCTGTCATTCAGGCCAGTAACTTAAGCAGCATCTAGTATTGGAAAGCTGCATCCAAACTGGAGGAAGTCCAGAGAAGAGCAACGAAAAAGAGATTAAAGGACTATAAAGACTGACTTTTGAAGAAAAAATTAAAGAACTAAACAACGGCTAACTGCCAGATCATATAGTTCTTGTAATCCCGCAGAAGGTTTAATCCTGCAGTAGGCTTAATTTCTACAGAGTTCATTGAGAATGCTGTCTGCGTTAGGATCTCAAGATAGCTCCCTAAAATGGACATAACTGTCTCCTGTACAAGTATTTGAAGGGTGGAAGAGAGATAAAATGTTTAGGATTGTACAAGGTTTACAACTACTGTGATGGGAAATGAAGGAAGAGTACCTTTAGGCTGATTATCAGAGGCGGGACCTGACAGTAATTTCTCTTAGGGTAAATCTATACTTGGAGCTGGTCGATGATTTCCCACTCGAGGACACATACTTGAACTATATCTGATTGATCTAGTGCACTAAAAATAGTGTAGCCACAGCAGCATGAGCAGTGAGAGGGACTAGCCTCCCAGAATGCATGCCCATCACAGACACTAAGTACATATTCGGGACAGCTAGTCCCTCACATTGCTGTGGCTGCATTTTTAGCCCACTAGCTTGATCAGAACTACTGTGTGTGTCTCCTTGTTCTGGGAATTTATACCACCAACTTAAGGTGTAGACATACCCTTCCTTAGAATGAAAAACATCTTCTGAAGGAGGCGGTCAAAGCCCTATTGCCTGAAACGTTTAAGAGATTAGACAGAGCACTAGAAAATGCACTAGCAGTGGGATGGCCTACAGACATTAAAAGGTGTTATCCATCCTTAAAGTCTATGATTTTCCGTAGGGTCATATGGAAGGGGAAGTGTGGGGCTTGGCAGCTCACCCTCTCTTGCCTATCTGTGCAACAGTGAGTGACGATAAAACACTGAGAATCTGGGAACTTTCCTCACAACACCGCATGCTGGCAGTGAGGAAACTCAAAAAAGGTAACTTTTTCATTTAACAGTATATATTGTAATAGTAATAATACTGCATGGCATTTCTATATTGCCTTCTGTCTGTCTCTCTCAATGCAATTTACAGACATAAATGAACTAAGCCTCTAATATCCCTACTAGGTCAGTATGTAGGGAATAGGAGCATATAGAGAATCAGGCACGGACTGGTAATGTCACTTCTGTGGCCACTTTATCTCTTGTCAGTTTGAAAATTTAAATTACAAAGAGTACATTCCCATGGAAATCCAGGAAAGCATAATTCGTAGTTCTACTTTCACATGATATTTTTGTTTTAAGACATAACAGTTATGCCGTCTCCCTAAGGGTAAGAGGGTATGACTATCCTCCAGTCAAAGGTGTGATTGCAGTTCACTTAGACATACCATGACAACTTTAATTTAACTAGCACATCTACAAATAGCAATGAAGATGCAGCAGTATGGATTCCAGCGTAGACTAGTAACATGAGTGTATATGAGTGTACAGCCTGTGATGGGGTCCATGCCACCACATCTTCACAACTATTTTAGCTGTGCTAGCTAGATTAAAGCTAGTGTCGGTATGCCTACACCTCTGATTGCAGTGTAGACATACTCTAAGAAATGATTAATGTATAGACTTTTTCTGTGGGGAGACCTTCTAGCTGCTGATTTCCTCAGTCCAAAATTATAAACAGTAAGATGTTTCTTTTGAATTTCTTTTCCAGGTGGAAGATGCTGTGCCTTTTCTCCTGATGGGAAAGCCTTGGCTGTAGGGTTGAATGATGGGAGTTTTCTGGTAGTGAATGCTGATACTGTTGAAGATATGGTATCTTTCCATCACAGAAAGGAAATGATCTCTGATATCAAATTTTCACGAGGTGCAGTCAAAAGATAAAATAAGTCGTTTGTTGTTTTTTGGTTTTTTTTTCAATGATAGACTTACAATGGAATATTGAGAGGGGAAATTCGTTTTACATGTGCTCCATGGCTGTTAGATATTTTCCATTCTGATGGGTTTGTACGGAGCCTAGTACAATAGGCCCTTGATTCTGATTGAGTCTTTGAGTGCTACTGGAATAGAAATAAGTAATAATAATAATAATATCAAGAATAATCACATATACTTTAGTTAACTTGGATGTCATTCTTTTACAGATGCAGGAAAATATCTGGCAGTGGCTTCCCATGATAATTTTGTAGATATTTACAATGTGCTTACCAGTAAAAGAGTTGGCATCTGCAAAGGTGCATCTAGCTATATCACACACATTGACTGGGACTCAAGAGGTAAAATCTTTGACCAAATATGTGAATTAAAATGCCTATAATTACAGTAAAAGTAAATGTCAAATGTGTGCCTGTTCCAGTTATGATATAGAAAAACTGCCTTATACTGTCCCTGTGTTCCAACAAAATTGCTCTTATACATCACATATCCTAACTGCAATTCATTTTTAGTGATGGAATGTGTATTTACTTACACCATCTGTGTTAAAGAACGTGGTACTCATTCAGAACATCTGGCTAAAATGTCACTTATGAGTGTAATGTTGCTGTTTTTCTTTACCTGATACTCTGTGATTGCATGCCAGCAACACATGACACATGCCTATTCCACCTCTCATGACTGATTTCCCTTCCTTTTCTCTTCACTGAGCACTACGTGGCATTATTGTTATGAAGCCAGTCAGAGAGCATTACCAACATCTATCATGTCAATATACCATATTGCAATGCAAGACTATTTTCTTAGTCTTTTTCAAACATGGATATAACTTTCCATTATATATCACTTTTTGTTCCACCCCCGTGTGAAATTATGAGGATTTGCTGTATTTAACAAATTTGTATTTGTATTTGGCAAATTTTATGGGTTTTAGCTGCTTTTTTGCTAAATGTGGTTGCACAGTCCTCCAAAGCTGGTTAAACACAATGTTTTTCAATTCTATCTGTTGAACAGTCTTCTGGTAATTGAGCATCATGTTTCATAATACTGTCCAATTCTAACTTTCTGAAAGGTTTAAAAAATACCAAAGTTTTGAATAAGTAAGGAAGCAAAAATTGGTATGCATTCCTGTCTATGGAGATTTCTGATTGTGGGAAAATTCCAACAAATCTCCATAGACAGTCATGTAGACATCCAGGGGAATGTGGTGACCTACCAGTTTAAAAGGACTTAAGTGTGATTACTGTTTATTTACTTCCTCTAATTTATTTAGGAAGTTTTTTGCCCTTTTCTCGCTCTCTCTCACGTGGCATCAGGCATCAGGACCTGTTTTCCTGATCAAGAAGGGCTGAATGCCACTCTTTTTGGAGTCTGTCATTGTTACTTCTGATTTAGCTGGGTTAGGCTGATGCAGTCTGACAGTAGAGACTTCTGATCTTATCATATAAGCATTCAGGTTCTGCATTATGACTATCATACAAGCATGATACACTGCCAGTATACTCTCCAATTCTAAACCTGCTTTCATTATCAGCTCTTCAATCCTTAAATACTAGAATCCCTTCATCTAAGCCAATTCTAAACAGTTATTAGTTCTTGAGCTACCTCCTCCTTTTTCCAACTTCTTCAATCCATTAACTGGATTGATTTACTTGAAAATATTTCACTTTCTGACTCTTTCATACATGTGCTTTGTACAGTACCAGACACCCACCTCACTATTTGAGGCTCAGGGATGAGGCTAAAACAAAAGCATTCAAGTAAGCTTCCCTTTGATCTACTCTTATATTAAAGAACATATATAAGTTTGCAAGTTATCCAACATCCCATTTGTCACATCTATTCCGTCAAGAGCAACAATTAGTGAATATTTTACCACTTTGAGGGATATGTCTGACAAAAGAGGAAGTGAAAAAAAGACAATGAGTGAGTCCTTTCCATAGGTACCAGTCTAGTGAAGAAACGGAATATTGTACTTGCACCAAAATCCCACTTTGCCGTGTGGAAGGAAGGGTGTAGCTAGCAGACAAATAGAAGTGATATGCAGCTTATATATTTTAATTTTTCTACATCGGACTCTAGTGTGGGTCGGGCTCTGTGCATTTTTATTAAACCTGGACCAAGATAATACATTGTCACTTTTAACTAGTTAAGCTTTTTGGAGCATGGACCATCTTTTTGTTCTGTGTTTGCACAGCATCTAGAACAATTCGGTCCTGGTCAATGACTAGGGCTCCTTGGTGCTATGGTGATACAAATAATAAAAACTTGTTTTACAATACCTGTACATCAGATTCTGGGATATGATGATACATGTGTAACACTTCTTGGGGCACACAGGGCAGTGAGTCCTCCTTGTTGCCACTTGCCTCCAGCTCAAGGGAGTCTTGCCTTTGCCAGCTGGGTGATAGCTCCCTAACTCAGCCAGTCTGACAGCCACTCTCCTCTGAACTATACTAGCCTGCCTTTGCCCTGCAGGTTGACAATAGATGCACCCCAGCATTCAAATCCCTTCAAAGTGTCCTCCTGTGATCTGCCCCTGATTACTGGATGCCAACAGAAATTCCAGTCTTTTGTTTCCAAAGTAACAGTGTACCCCAGTTTACCATTTGCCCACTGCTCCTGTATCATGCACTGCATTTGGGTTCAATTATATTAAAGTAAAAGGAAATTTATTGAAGAAAGAATGGAGATTCAAATAGAAACAAGTGTGAGTGATGGAAACAAACAAATGGTTACATATAAAACGAAATCATAAAACATGAACTAGGGCCTACACTGAGCAATTGTTACTTTTCCTATCTAATAAAGCAGATTCTTACCCAAAAGTTCAGTCTTTGGCAGTGCTTGCTAGCCCCAAGGAACTAGGAGTCAGTCTTTCATGAAGCAACCCTGCTTATCAAGGCACCTTCTTAGTGAATAGACCCCCCACCCCAAGTCTTTCTCCATCCTGTGATCTACTGAGTCTGTCTTTTGTCTTTATTCATGGACTGGGCAAACCCCTTGCTGTCATATTGTTCCTTTTCACTTCCAAGTGGTTTTGATGTTTTTCCAGTTTGTCGTTGATGTTTTTCTATTGACTTTTATGGGTTGGTGCAAAGGTGAGCAATAGGACAATACATTACGCAATTGGCTAGCCAGTGAGGGGTGGCAACTCCCTCCTGCTTGAATGGGCCATCACTGAGACATAATTACCTGGCGACTCACTTTTACTCCAAGAACCATAAGGGCATAATTTTCAATATAGTTACATTATTTTAAATATTACCCATACACACATCTTGCAATGATTATGAGTATTAATAAGTTGCAAGCTTTCAGTAGAGACCTTATATACTGTCCTTTATGGATAAATACAGTGAAAGTGGTGTATTCGGTGTAGTGAGTTTGTAAGCTCTGAGGCAGGAGTTGCTTGCAAAGAAGTGGGAACCTTTTGACAGTGGGCACCAGTGGGCCTCTGTGTCACAACTTGTGTAGCAGATAATGTCTGTCCTAAGAATAGAGACACTGAAATCCCTATAAGTATCTTTTGGAGATGATCCATTTGTTATAATTTTGAAAGAACACATATGAAAGAACACTATTAGCTCCACTTTTGTGGTTATTTTACTCCGCATTATTTCTATTACTAGTTAAAAGATGGAGGCTAACATTCTTTTCCATGTCATCTTTTGCCTTGTCCCTGAAGCTCATAATGATTTCCCCCCATTCCACTCTGTATTTGTAATGATCTTGAAAGCAGTATGGCTTTCCAAAAGATATTGTCTACTCTCTGCATCCACAAGTTATTTGTTCATTTACATAATAGAGAAGAATAAAGTAGATGTTCAGATACTACAGTGATGGGCAGCACTATAACCTCCTCCCTGCACCAAAAAATAGATAGAGTAATCCCTACATGGCATAAATTAATGAGTGAAATTATATGACCCGTGTTATGCTGGAGGTCAGACTAGATGACCTCCTGTGCCCTTAAAATATATGGCCTCATATTGTATTCTTCCTTGATTGGGTCCTGTCATCATCAATGACTCCAGCAGAACTGAACATAGCTCTTGGAATAATGGGCCACATCCTCAGCTAGTGTAAATCAGCTTTACAGAAATTACACCAGTTTACACTGGCTGAGGATCTGGTCCAGTGTTTCTTAGTTAATAACCATTTCCCTTATCAAAGGACTCTATATAGATGCTGGCATACCTCTTTTAGAATAAATTCAAAAGTGGATTTTTTTTTAAATAACTTAATTTTAGACCAGATTTTAAATTTCTGGGTACTGCCTTCAATTTCTGGTTCAGACTTACATGAGAGGGTGTTCCCGATTACATGTGGGCAGAATATCCAGGCAGCACACATGTAGCTGATAACTATATCTGCCTAGAAGTAAGTAAATTTTTTGCTTCTGCTTGAAGGCTCTAGCACAGGACATAAGGGAGGGTGGCGGATTTTTAGAACTGCCAGGGATCAGGTAAGCCATGAACAACCAATAAATATATGAAGTTGTCAGCTCTTTGAATTGCTACCTTACGTTGTTTTTCCTCTATCAGTTGAAAGAAGTGAAGCCGCCTTTCAGCCCCGGAGCATCCCAGCTCTTTATAGATCAAGGGAAGCTCCAGAGTCATTTTATAGTGGCCTACAGGACTTCTGTAATTTTTTAGCAATAGATTTATTTTAGAAATCTGTCTATCTTGCAGTTTCAATTATATCATATAACTCAAATTTAAGGCATAATTTTAATTTTTCCTGTTTCTCCCTTTCCTGCCCAATGGCTTACTAATGTACATTCAGTTTCACACAAGCCTGCCTAAATGTTTAACTTTTTTAAAATCATTGTACGGCTGTCTTGTAAAATAATCATGAAAATTACTTGTGCAGGCATAAAATCTGTTCATCTTCATTTACCATGATGATGAAAACACTAATAAAGTATTACTTGCCTTGGGTGACTAGAGTTTTGCAAGGTTATTTATATGGAATCTCACATTTAGGACTTGATCCAGCAAAGTGCTAAGCACCTCTGAGGTCACTCAGCACCATGTGTGATTATGCCCATAGTCTGCTTTTTGTGAGTAGTATTTAAACAACCATTTTTAGAAACAGAATAGGATTGTATTTGTATGAATGCTTTATAGGACATTCTTATCGTTATTTCACAAATAGCTATGCAGAATGTACATTCAAGTTTTTCATAACACCTTATAATTCAATAAAAAGCGAACTTCATAATATTCCAAATCATATATAAATACATAATAAACTTGTATTTCACATACAGGAAAGTTACTGCAAGTCAATTCTGGTGCCAAAGAACAACTATTTTTTGAAGCACCAAGAGGAAAAAGACATATTATAAGAGCTGCTGAGGTATGGATCATTCTAATTACATTTTTTAAATACTTCACTGAGGGCTAACTTCAAGGTTTTATATTGTGAATGTTGTTATTTGATACTGCTGAAAATTAGTGTATTACTTACTTCAATGGTATGTCTTGTTCATATACCTTCTCTCATGCTACAGTGCTTTTAAGTTTACAAAGTGCTTCATACACATTAGTGAATCTTCATGACAGCCCTATGAAGTAGGCCTTTGTAAGTATTATAGCTTACAAATGTTACATATACAAAAGTTAATCCTTACAATGGATGTAATTAGAATTGCTTAATTACTCAGTATTATACCTTTCATAGCAGCTACATTACTCTAAGCACTTAACAAACATTAGTATTTCAAAATCAGAACCATTTTAGATAAGCACTTAATTCAAATCTGATCAAATATTGTAAATATTGTGGGTGAGATTTTCAAAAGTAGTTGGCATTGAACTAACTTTTCTCTCCCATTAAAATAAGATGAAAAGTAGATTAAGAAGTGCAGAATGAAATTGCATGAGTGAAGAAAAGACACCACCAAATTTTCCATCACCTGCAATATCTGCAGGTGCATCCATTTATTATTTTAGAAGAAATGCAAATATATATTTGTGCATTCCAGACACGTAATTCTACATCACTTCTTCGCATGAATGATCACTTGTTTTGTATGTAATGTGTGTGCAGGCAATTTAATTGCAGTTTAGGAAGCTACTTTTAAACATGTGTGGCCTGATTTTAAGGGATGCTGAGCACCTGCAACTCTCAATGACTTTAATGAGAGCTGCCAATATTCATCACCTCTGAAAATCTCTAAACTGTTTAAATCCAAACTATCAATGATCTCTCCCTGGAGAATAAAAAATGTATAGCAAAAAGTAAAATTCCAGGAACTGTACCTTGTAGTGTAGCAGTTTTAATAAAGGAGATAAATTATATTTACCGTAAATCAGCTTGAAATAACACAGTTGTAAGATAACAAAAACAAAAAAGCATTTTGGCCAAGCCCATATGCAAGTTGATCTGTCAAAACTAGTTTGTTAGTATCATAGTATAAGAGAAAAATATAACAGAACTAAAGCAGTGTATTGAACATTTGTCAAGATGACTTTGTTTTGGGAATTTTTGTTTCCAGATAGAGAAGATTGAGTGGGATACCTGGACATGTGTTCTTGGTCCTACTTGTGAAGGAATCTGGCCCATGCATAGTGATGTCACTGTTGTAAATGCAGCTACTCTGACTAAAGATGGTTCACTATTAGCTACAGGAGATGACTTTGGTTTTGTGAAGCTTTTTTCATATCCTGTAAAGGTAATAAATGGTATTTACTAATCAGATTAGAAGCCATGTTGGAACGGGAAGTGGGAAAAATACTGTAGAAAAATATGAAAAATGAATAGTTTAAATGCTAATGTGTATTCTTTATGTTCCAGGGCCAACGTGCGAAGTTCAAGAAGTATGTGGGTCATAGTGCCCATGTGACCAACGTTCGATGGTTACATAATGATTCTGTGCTACTGACTGTAGGTGGTGCTGATACTGCTTTGATGATCTGGACCAGAGAGTTTGTGGGCATCCAGGAGAGTAAACTGGTTGACAGTGAGGAGTCAGATACAGATGCAGAAGAGGATGGAGGTAAAAGGGGTATATGAAAAATACATATTAAATTTAGCCCTGATTTCAAAGACTCACATACATGCTTAATTTTAAGCATGCGAGGAATCCCATTGAGTTCAATGGGACTCATGTGCTTAAAGTTAGCCACATGTAAGTCTTTGTAGGATCGGGACCTTAGATTGCATATGTTGTTGCAGATCTTTTTATTTTTTATTTCTCTAATACAAAACTGAGAACAAGCTACACGGGTGTCATTTTATCTTTCACATTATTTAAGGTTATGACAGTGATGTAGCAAGAGAAAAGGCTATTGACTATACAACAAAGATCTATGCAGTAAGCATCCGAGAAATGGAAGGCACAAAGCCACACCAGCAGCTGAAGGAGGTTTCAGTTGAGGAAAGGTATGGCATGCAAAGGCATTCATTCCATATATACAATAAATTCCTCCGACTTTCCTTTTAGTGAACTAAAAATAGTCTGTTATAAATACTAACAAGACAGCATTCTTAAATTCTTATGTCCCAGTGCATCGTAGTTTAAATTGGGGATATGTTTGTGTGTATTTGGCAGTGGGGAAGGGTTTGTTAACCACAGAGCTGTCAATCTCCCTCCCTCTCCCCTCCCCCCCCCCAAATTCATATGTAGAGTCTTACATATTCATTCTTACTTTTAGGTATGAAATGAAACAGTAGTCTTCAGGTAACTCAAATAGGGAGTAGTACCTGCCAGTCTGTGTGTACTTGCACCTGCAAGACTATGAGATGAAATCAAATCAAAGCTCAAGTTAAATGAGTTGACTTGATTCATCTTGGTCTCTAGAGGATGTTTGTCTTTATCATTAAACCATAGCATTCAGCAGTCTGCCTTCAAGAGTGGCCCAGGACTCGAATAAAAGGGGAATTACTGGTCACAGCTGAACTATACTGTACTCTGTGAAGATGCTCACTTCCTGAAATATTTATTGTATTCCTACTCATCTGTGCATTTGGTTTCAGTACAAGCCTTGTATCTTATACGTTCCTTGTGAGCATTGTGTGTGTGTGTGTGTGTGTTTGTGTAAGTAAAGATGGAACTGGTAGCATCACCAGGTTGCCTGACCATTTCCATTATAAGACTCTGTTTTCAGTTATTTATAACTTTACCAAATTGGAGGTAAATCACTGTTTAGACCATGTTAAAAATTCTTACGACCATTTCATCTGAGAAGCTCTAATATCTCCATGCTTTGGAGCAATGGCTTGAAATTTGGGGAGGGGGTCACTCTGGTGTCAGTGTGTCAATTACCTTTTGTTTTTCCTGTGAAAATCCACCCACATTTTGCCAAGTTACAAGCCTTTGGAAAATCTCAGTTCACACATGCTCAGTAGAGATTTGGTAGAGTTTTGCAGCTAAATTCTCCAAAGATTTCCTCTGTACTGAGCCTGTTCCAACTCAAGTTGCAGAGGCTGAGCAGAACTTTCCCTGCAAATGTTCCTCCCAGCTGCTGTGACTGCTTTGGTGCTGGGCACAAAAACTAAGAGCTGGGAGACCCTCTCTCCTGTGCCCTTAATGCTTTTCCTGTTGGCATGTAGGCACTAAGGAGAAGGAGGAATTAGTCCCATTGGAATGCAAAGGGATGAGAAATGGGGAGAAAGATAAGGAGAGAGGGGTGTTGCAGAAGCCAGAGGGTGAGAAGTAGAAGAAAGGGTGGAGCCAAGGTGAACAGAGACAGGCCAGGGGCACAGGGACAGAAGGGTCTGTTTTATAACCACTACAGCACACTTCCCTACAAAACCAGGAATTGAATCTAGGACTCCTGAGTTTCTACATTATTCTGCTTTGAGCAAATAGCTGTGAAGCTGCTGGCAAAGTTTGTGGCTGATACACATAGAAGATAACATCTTAGTACTGCTGTCTGTTACTATGTTAGCTCAAATGGTAAAAGTCTGTGCTGTGGATCTAAAGGTCTGAACCCTACTGATGATCCAAGTGTCAGGTTGGTTCCACATGATGGAATTTCTGGTTTTTCAGGGTCTTTTTTCTTAATTAGAGAAATACATTTAAAAAAGAAGATTAAGGTTACAAGGTCAAGCTCTCAAAAGTCAGGAAATGCCAGAAATAAGGTTGCCCATGATACCTCAATTTGACTCCCTTGTCTCTATGCATTATGATACAGTGTTTAATTACGTGATCTTCTTTTTCCCACAGGACTCCTTCATTTAGAGCACAGAATGTATGGTGCTCCAGGAATGAACATAATGTATGATTCTGTTGTCTGTTGTTGCAGAAGTTAGATTGTGTGTACTATTTGCTAGTACTGGAACTGGTGGGTTTAGGCCTGCCCAAAACTAAAGGTCCACCCCTGAGCTAAGTGGGAGGAACCCATAAGCCCAGGCTGCAATTGAATACTTGGGACAACAAAAGGAAAAACAGGAACAGGAGTGGGGTCAAAGGTTAAAAATGAGGGCACCCCAAAAGGGGACACTGAGCAGAGAACCCTGGACAGCACCCACTGAATGAGGCAGGGGATTGCAGGAAAAGAAAGAAAGGTCTCATGGTTAAGGCAGTTGAATGCTTCCCTAGAAAACTGAATTCTATCCCTGTTTCTACCACAAAGTTCCTGTGTGATGCATGGCAAGTCACTTCACCCAAACTTTTCACAGGTGGCCACCAATTGTGTGTGTTTCATTTTCTGAGTGCCCAACGTGAGATGCCTGAGGCTAGATTTGAAGAAGAATGTTCATAGCTGCAACTATGATTTCAGCTGTGCTTTGAAGATAAAATGCTATACATAGAACATGAAAAATTAGGCCCTAGGTGACTGTTTGGGCAACCAAAATTAGTGGACACTTTTGACAATTTTGACCTTAATCCCTCTGTGCCTCTGTTCCCCAGCAGTAAAATGGGAATAATAACACCACCTAATCTCACATTGTAACGATGTCATTAATTGTGAAGGGTGTTGTGACAATAAACTCATTAATGTTTGTGAAGCACTCTGGTACTCTAATGATCATCACAATAGAATGCTTAGGAGGAAATTAATAATTTGGTATTCAAGTGCAGCATTTAGATAGTGCATATTAAATGAGACCTGAGGCTACACTTTGAATGTGGAGTGTAAAAAGAAATATTGAATAACTACCTGTTCGTTAAATGAGGCAGAGTTCCTATAGGGAAAAAATAATATGTTATTATGTAATTAACATATTATGTATCATAATGTATATGCACGATTCTGGTATTTCCTAACTTTTTTTTTTTTTCAACTTTAACTTTCTTTTAATATAATATATATAAAATCTACACAGCTTCCTTTTAATTGTGCTAAATAAAACTAAGAAACACAAATAACACTTTTTTATTCTCTTTCACCCTCCTTTCCTCACATATTCCCTCTTTGCTTCTGCATATTTGCTAGTATTGAAGAAAACGAAAATGTGGCTAATTTTTTGGTGATGGAGTCTCAGATTCTTGTGACCACATTGTTTCACCAGTCTTTTGTTAACATATAGAGTGCTATTCTTTATTTTAATATTTTAGAGATTCAACAGGAGTATTGTATTATACAATTTTCTCTGCTTCAGTTTGGGAGCTCAAAATCCACTGAAATTATACGATTTTAAAAGGAGTTATTAAATAAGTAGAGCTTGTATAGGATTAAAGATATTTTCATAGGTCTAAGTCTGAAACATAGCTAATTTCACCAACCTCATTTATTGTGAACTAAAACTTCCCTGCTAGAAAATTCCCTATATCTTCATCACTAGGAGAACCATACACTTTTGTCTTTCTTCCTGCTATAGTGGATAAGGCCTACTACTCTGCAGCAACAAAAACATTGAGCCAGATTCTGATTTCACTTACACATGTATAAATCAGGAGTCTCTCTATTGAAGTTAATGGAGTTAAAAAGTGTAAAACCAGTCTAAGTGACCTCAGAGTCGGACCCATGGTCTCTAACCTTGACATAAACTCATGTACCTTCCTTTCACTTCTTTCACTTTCACCCTCTTCCATATGGGGTGACACTGGAAACATACAGAATAATTCTTTGGACACCATGTTCTGATTATAAATTACATAAGACTCTTTTTAAGTAGAAAGGTGAAAAACACTCTTATCTCCCCAATATGGAGTGATGAAACAACCTTTGTTTACTTACCTTAAATGAACTGTACAGGATTTTTTTTTCCAGAAAGAAAATAGTGTTTTATAAAATATTTTTAAATGATCTGGCCTGTGAGTTGATAAAATTTGTCAGTTATAATACTTCACTCCCAAATCAAAGACACTATATATTTGCTTCAAGTAATTAGAAAATCCTAGATGTATACTTGTACCTCTTATATATTTGATCAACCTCAAAAAATATATTTTAATAATCAGCTGGAATATAATTCATGTGCAGCAACTGCCATGTGAAAACCAAATTAAGCTCCTTTATAAGAGGTTGTCAAAGGGAACTCTCACCACTAGTGGCGCCTCCTCCTGGCTGTCCTGGGGATTAGCTCTGCCAGATGTCACACCCCACTCTGGAGGTGTCTTCACCCTTCCTGTCTCCCCCTGCGGCCCCTCTCATTTCAAGAATCATAGAAGATTAGAATTGGAAGGGACCTCAGGAGGTCATCTAGTCCAACCCCCTGCTCAAAGCAGGACCAACCCCAACTAAACCATCCCAGGTAGGGCTTTGTCAAGCTGTACCTTAAAAACCTCTAAGGATGGAGATTGCATCACTTCCCTAGGTAACCCAGTCCAGTGCTTCACCACCTTTCTAGTGAAAAAGTTTTTCCTAATATCCAACCTACACCTCCACCACTGCAACTTGAGACCATTGCTCCTAGTTCTGTCATCTACCACCACTGAGAACAGCCTAGTTCCATCTTCTTTGGAACCATCTTTCAGGTAATTAAAAGTTGCTATCAAATCCTCCTTCATTCTTCTCTTCTGCCTTTTTCCAATCATCTGAGACCTCCCCCAATCGCCACGAGTTTTCAAAGATAATGGAAGAACTGCAGCCTCCTCTTTTTGATGCAGCCATCTGGCTGGGTCACTACATTGTTTCCCCTTTCGGAGGTTACCTAAAGCCATTCCACGCAAACCATTTCAGGCAGTCTTCTCTGGCCCCGATGGTGCCACTTCCCCATTGGTTGGTAGGGGAACCCTGGCCTGCCCACGACTCCATGTTCTAATCCAGGGACTCTTAACCCAGCTGTTCTGGGCTTTCTTCTCTCTGCCCTCACTGCTCCTTCCCTGGACTACTTCCTACTTTTCTGGTTCCTCCCTTTTCTGTGGGTTTACTAGCTCCAGGCCCTCCTCCTCCTTCCCGGGGAGTGGCTGTAGCCTTTCCCAGCAGCCTTTGTGGGTTGCTAGCTTCCTGGTTTTATAGGTCCCATCTTAACCCCTTCTAATCTTGTGTGGGGCAGATACCTCATCACAGAGGCCTACAGTGATGTGTCACAATTTATTTTTATTTTTTAATTAGTACCACCTATCAACAAAAAATAGGGACCATAGTTTTGCTATTTACTGTAATTCTTCTTACAAGGAAATAGAAAAAAGAGTGTGTTAATAACTGCTTGATAATTATCAGGTGACTCCATATTTAAAGAAACTCAAATATTCTATAAATTATGAGGTATTTGCCATGCAATGCAAACTATGCACTATGTGGAACTGCAAATTGGACATCAAACCTGAAAATAGAAATAGGATACATTAGAAATTAAAATGGATTAATTATATGTATTTTTGTGATTTACTAGTTAGAGCACAGGATTCAGTCAAGAACCCTGGATTTTATTCTCAGCATAATTTTCTTGCATGTAGTATGGCGTTCAGCTGGTTTTGTTGTTGTTTTAAAAGACATGATGGGTTATATATAGATCTATTTAGTATACTACTTTTAAAAAATTATATTCTTATTTTAGGCCCTGATTTTGGAAAGCCCTAAACCTGTTCTTATATCCCCCTTTATTTAGGAAAGCACTTAAGCATTTGCTTAAGTTCTGTAGAAATCAGTGAGACTTAAGCACATACTTAAATAAATTATTTTGTGCTCTTCCTGATTAGAGGTGCCTTCCTGGGTCAAGACCTCAAGGGATTGTCATCAATTTATCTTCCTGCACAGGAGGAACAAAATAATTAATTGCAAAATCCACAGCTAAAATTTTCAAACCGGCATGCTTACAGTTGGATACCTATATCCATATTTAAGCACCTAAAATCCCTATATTTCCCATTGACTTCAATGGGAGCTCTGTATGTCCAGCATCTCTGAAAACCAGGCCATTTATTTAAATGCCTAAATGAAAATATAGACACCTAATCTGAAGAACCCAAATTTATTTTGGAACCCACAATTTTTGGAACAAGGACATGGTGTGCTCTGTTTGTTCCGCAGCCACAGCTGAGGACTGGGGCCATTGTCTCTGTCTATTAATCAAAACTATCATATTAATCTTAACAGCTATCTCAGATTTTTCAAAAATCCCTTACCATGTAGATTAAGAGCTGCATTTTCCATGTGTTTCACAAAAGATTCACAGGTTGATGTTCATATTTTTATATATGAGAGGTATGGTTTGGGTTACTTTAATTGCATATTATGTACATGCAGTTTGCAGATCTGATAACCTTATTGTGGATCACACACATTTCATATGTAGCTTACTGGACAAAAATATGTGTTAAACATATGCAAAACATATGTGATCCACATTTAGTTCATCTGAGTTATATGTACTCCTAAAAATATATATCCAAGGGATAAATAAATATGATTCATACATTTTTTGTCAGTTTGAATGAGGTAATATGTTTTATGAGAGTCCATCAAACAATAAAATTACAATACAAATAATTATGAATTCTTCCAAGATACTAATCACTACTCATCATTACGTTCCTGCATGCAATCTAGGCAAGTATTAACCAAGCTCAAGGACAGGTTTCACAATTTACAAGATGAGTGGCCAGATACGTCAAGCTATCTGATGTGTGCATAGACACATGCTTCTCTGAGGCCAATGGCCTGATGGCATCAGTGTTTACCTCTACACAAAGTGCGATGAAGTGGGGTGCAAGCCTCAATTCCATTTGATGATTCCATTTGATGATTACATTTGATGATCCTGTGATATGAAGGGCTGCCAGTATTGTTGGCACTGAGGCTAGACTGCAGTGCATCAGTGCAAAACTTTTCAGTACAAATTAAGTTATCTAGTTAAGTAAAGACATCAGGATGTTCATTATTTCTTGCTGTGTTCTTCAGTCAAAGATCTGATCCATCAGTGCTGATGCAATTGAAGATGTGGTAGCCAGAGTCACAGACCTGCTTATGTCAGGAATAGAAGACAAAGTCGATTTCTCATCAAATATCAAGTGGAGTTCCATCAGTGCAGAATAGGCAAAGCCTCAAGTGACATGGAGTTGGTATTGGGAATGACCAGAGTAGTGTATTACATCATCAAAGTCATTCTAGGGCCGTTATGCATTAAGATGAAATTGATGCATTGTCTGTTGATGGCTGTTAGGGGGTTGTTGAGGTCTGGCTTTGGGACTGAACTGGCTGATACCTGCAACACTGATGTAGAATCTTGCCAGGCAGCCAGGACTCTCAATTAATTATTTTTCCAGGTATGCTAGGCTGACTTCATGTTAGATGTCTGGGAAACATTAGAGGAGGCCAAGAGAGGCTAGATGGGAGCTGACAACTTGCAAGAAGCAAGTCTCATAGCTGTTCCAGTCATACTCCTTTACCAGGCTCAAGATTCAACGTTTATGCCAGTCCGTGAGGGACATATCCAACCACACTCTGAACACTTCCTAAAAATGCTGGGCTGCCTTCTCTCCATATCTGCAAGAACACAATGAGTTGAAGATAGAATAAACCATGCAAACTAAAAAACCTACAGGTTTTCTCTTGCCAATGGCTAGGAAGGACTAAATTCTTTGACATGGCAGGAGCTTCCAGGAGTGGCATCCCTGTGCATTGATTAATGAGGATAGCACTGAGCGCTGATGGAGCCAGTTCACACAATGTGTTATCAGAGTGGAGGCCTGGGTTTGAGCAGCTTGAGCCTATCACTCACCGCTGAAAGCTGGAAATGTTGCAAAGGTGACTTTCTCCATTCCTGAGGGAGGAGGGCAGACTTTATGGCTTTGGTTTACTCCTCTGCATTCAGCCTTTGGAAAAGCAAAAGGGAAGAAGGGCTGGGATTTCAGTGGTGAAATGATGATCCAGTTTGATGGGCCAAGGTCCTCAAATAAAATGTTAAGTGAGCACCTCCCCATCCTCCATCACACAATTTTTCTTCCTTTCCTCATATTGTCTCTCCATGAACTCCTTCCTCAGTCTCCATTCCCTTTCTACCCCCTCTGCCAGGCACCCGCTTGCATGTCATTACCCAAGCATAAACAGACTTCACCCACACCCATGCAAACTAGATCATTGCCAGCATCCTCACACACTAGTCACACATCAGAACATGCACTAACACTAGCAGCAGGCAGGCAAGACTAATTTCCATGGTGTCATCAGAGAAGCAGGAAAGTTCCATCCTTCAAATGCCTCTCCTCAGCCCCCAGAGACAGAAAAGTTCCTCCTTCCCCATCCCTATCAAGAAGAGGAAGGGAGCCAGGGGGCATGTTTCTGTCTCTGAAGAGAGCCATCAGAGCCAGCCTCCTCTCTCCTCAGGCAGGGTTGTGGAGAAGCAGGGCTATACCACTATCTCCCTCGCTACATAGAAGGAGAGGACCCCAACAGTTCTTGCCCCTCCCTAGGAAAGAGGCTATAAAGAGAAGGTTGCTTATAATAGCTGAATTCACACTAGCCGAGTGAGCAGAGGCTTTGAACTCCACACTGCTGTTGCAATGCACCCTGCTGTCACCAAACATCCAAGCTCTGAGCAGAGACAGCACAGGTAGAGCCAGTCAAGTACAGATCAAAGTTCTATGCTGCACTGGACTTCTAACTCAGGAGGAGACTGAAAAGACTCTCCAAAGTGCCAAGGCTCTAAGCATAATGGGGTCTGTGGCAGCAGGATTTTCATCCTTGTACCGGAGAAGGCAACAACTTCGTAACCCCATTTGGACAAGTTTAACCTAAGTCAATGTCTTTAGAAAGGAGTTGAAACCCTTGCAGCCTTTTCCTTTACTGCTTTAGTTGCTTCATAAAAATGATTGTGTAAGTACCTGTGAGGATTATAGAAATCATATAGTATATCTGACTTTACAAGGTGTGAAACTAGTCATGGCCAGGGGTGGGGGGCTTCTGAGGCCTAGCTGAGGCCTGGTCAGGGAACCCAGGTGAAGCCTCTTCGGCAGTTGCAGTTTTTGAATGTAACAGTGGGTATGTCTACACTGCAATTAAACACCCTTGGCTGGCCTGTGTCAGCTGACTTGGCTCACTGGGCTTGGGCTGCAGGGCTGTAAAATTGTGGTGTAGTTGTTTGGGCTTGGACTGGAGCCTGGGCTCTCGGACCCTTCCCCTAGCAGAAGTGGAGCTCGGGAGGAGGGACGGGGGTACAGTTTTAAAATGTCTTCGCAGATGTATTAGTTTGTGCATTCAATTAAGATAATTAATTCATTGTTTCTCTCTCCTCTCCCCTACCTTGTTTTTCTTCTCCCCCCTTCCCCCATGTCTGTCTTCCTCTCTCCCCTTATTTTCTCTTTTTCTTTTCTTGCTCCTCTGATTGGCACTCTGCTCCCTGCTCTGTCTATGTAATTTAGGCGTTGGGTGCCAATCAGAGGTGCTGCAGGAACAGTCTCGCGGTGTGGGAGCCCAAAGAGCAACGCTCCCACACCACGGGATACTTTGGTCAGTAGCAGGACTGTCCCGGACAATCTAGGACAATTGTAAGCCAGATTATATATTACTTAGGAAAATACAAAGGAATTGTCTTACATGAGAAACAGTTTAATGGTTGAATCTGGACCATTTTAACTGACCAAAGCTAGAATTTAAATGACAAGAAGTACAATGAGCCTTTTGCCTGACATTATGTTTCATGCCACTAATATTGATGCACAATAATGTTTGCATTTTGTATTCTCCTAACACTAATTCATAACCTGTTTTCCAAACATTCATTGTTTGACTTGCATGTCTATGTGAACTAACAACTTTACTAATAATTATGGTGATGGAAAATCCTTCAGTGCAGGTTGAATACATGGAAAACCAAAAGCAGTGTTAGCATGTTTAGTCCTCTGTTTTGTATTATACTAGTCTGTCTCATTTACTGTAAGTTATCTATCATAAACTGTTTTTCAAATTATCTCATACTGTGTATCATTTGTAATCCTACACTTTAGTAGGGTGCAAAAGGGATTTTCCTCTCTTCAGATATTGATTATTCTTTGGTTGATGATTTATTTCTTTATACTAACATGGGCTCAATTTTCAAACAAGCCTCCAAAATTGCATGCACATTTTTGCACCATAAATTGAATTGCTAGATACATGGTTACACGATTTGCTCATGTGAATATGGATTTTACATGTATAATTTTGTGGGTGTAATTTCAGAAGCCAGCTTGGAAGTGAATCCCTTTTTGTATACACACATTTGTGGAGTCTTTTCAGAATGTATATGGAGAAAAACATATTTGAGGTGTAGGTAGGGTTATCACTGGTCAGTATTTGACCAGCCTGGCTGTTTTTTTTATGGATTTGCGAGTTGCCAGAAAAATAATTTAATCTGCCAGGTTGTTTTTAAGTGGTCTAAAGATTTGCCTTATTATCACAGTACATTGGGATATCTAGTGTTAAAAGTTTCTATGTCCAACTAAAGATGCTGTAGTGTTCCCATTTCTGCAGTTTAAGTAAGAAAAGGATGTTATCAATCATATCTATGTGTGTTCTCTCTCTTGATATTATAATTGGCTTTTAAAGGGGGGGGGGCAGTTGCAGAGTACCCTGGTGGTTGGGGTTGCGGTGGGCTTGCCTGGGGGGCTGGTGCTGGGCATTTCAAAGGTGGTAACTCTGTAGGAAATAACACAATTAGTATTTTAGCAGAAGAGTGCTCATTGGGGAGGAGTGGTGTCTTCTGGGATACCCCTTTTACCTTCTCTACAGGTCGATGTCAAGGTGACCTATTCCAGCTATAATTGGCAGAACACTGTTTCCACCGTGGTTCTCCCCCAGGATTTGAACAAATTGTGACTGCTATACTCCCAGCCCCTGGCAGCCTAATGAACTCAGGATCAATCTCATAACCCATACAAGACAGCCATTGTGCTGTTGCCAGATCAGATGGTTGGCCCCAGACTGTTTTCTGTTTGTGTGAAGCTTTGTGTGCTTGGAAATGAAGTCATTCCAGTACAGTGTATGCATCCACACAAAGTGCCATTAACATTTCTCCATCCTAACTTGAAAATTGCTCTCTGCTCCAGCATTGCTCAGGAACTGTCGACTGCTTTGAGTTTTTTTATCATGTGGACTAATGTCCACTAGGGACTATAGGGACACCTTCAAAAGCATGTCATTTGTGACCTGGCTTGAATCCAATAATGCAGAGGTGAGAGGTTTAAGCATTCACCCACTACACCATCTCCTTCATTCCAAAAGTCCTCTGTATATATTGGGTAAATATTTTTATTTATAAAATGTGCCCAGCTACCAAAACTCTTATCATGGATGTGTTAAATTAATACAATAAATGGAAAAGACTGTCTCCCCCAATGCACCAAATACAAATACAGCCCCAGCACCTAAGAGAAGCTTGAGAAAAGA
This sequence comes from Emydura macquarii macquarii, assembly GCF_026122565.2. Lineage (NCBI taxonomy): Eukaryota > Metazoa > Chordata > Testudines > Chelidae > Emydura > Emydura macquarii. Next base: position 32,564,553 of record NW_027132813.1, read on the forward strand.
GAGATACTTTGTAGGGTGTGCTAAATGTGAGCGAGCTTGGATTCTGTCACACTATTAAGAGAAATGAATTCCAGACTTGAGGAAATTCCAGTAAGATCAACTAATCGTTTAAATCTGGGGACTGTTGACTTGAGTGCCTCAGGTGATCATAACTACTTTATTAGTATGTGGGGAGAAAGTGATCTCTCAGATAGCCAGTACACAAGTTATACGAAGCTTTTTAGCTCAGAGTTAACTTAAAATTTTGCCTGGAGCCAGAGAAGCAAGGAACTGATGCAATATGCTGTCCGCAGTTAGCTTCACCAAGCAAGATCTTCCAAGTTGCCCTACTTGTGCATGCCAATATATAGGAAGGAACCACAGATGGTTGCAGGAGGCCTATACCAAGATCCTGCAGCAGCCAAGCTGTTTAGCTAAACAGCTTCACAAGACAGTTTACAACAATCAGCTAATTTAAAAATAAAGGTCTTTGGTTCCCATTCAGAACTGATTATAGTTCCTATTGATCTGCTTTTCTGCTTGTTCATGTTTGGAGACTGAATTAGAATGACATGTGAATGTAATGATATCTTCCTTTCTTTAAATATATGAAAATGGCTATGACCCCCATGCATTCTGCAATATCTTATTTTTGTTTTAAAGAGTGCATCAGCATACATATAAAATCATGCAGAGTACTGTAAAAATGTTAGTGACTTTGTTGCGCTGATATTATTATTTTTTAAACATATTTTATAAATTATGTTTTCTTCTAACCTTATTTAAATTTTTGCTTTGATCCATTATATTGCAAAGCAGGCTATTTCCAGTGTCAAATTACATTCTTTTTTCTTCCCTGTCCAATATCTATGAAATGTCAAGTAAAAGTAATGACAAAAAAGATTGCATAGCGTAACTATTACTTGAATATTATGAGGTTATTATAATACATTCCCATGCATACATGAGGATGGGAGAACATTAAGAAGTTTTAGGTTTTACAAAGTCTTTAAAAAATTTGTGAAAAGTTCTGGATGTTTTGTAACACATTTTAGAATGATCCGAAAAACATGTGAGTTCCTTTCCAGCACCAATGGAAATTATCATCTTTTATGATATGAATAACTTTTTATTAAATCTCAGATTTTAACTCCCTTGCCCAAACAGATTTCCTGGGTTTGGATCCCCTTATTCTCTCTCTCTGACCTGACCTTTCTCTTATTAGGAATATGCGGTCTCTCAGGCTTGCTTGCTTTCTCTCTCTCTCTCTCTCTCTCTCTCTGTGTTATCAGAGCATGCTCTCTCCAGCCAGCCAGTCAGCCACCCTGCCTGCCTTTGTGTCCCACCTGGCAACAAGGTCCTCCTTTCTGCCCATCTCTTTCCTGTTGGGCTCACCCTCAATTCTCAGTTGCCAGGAGCTTTTCCTCAGTCTGTCTCAGGTGACTGTGGCTTTATTTGTCTCTTTCATGTGAGTTCATCTCTGATGGCCCAACCCTGTTTCCAATGACTTCACTGGGAACAGAATTCTCATTATTGTTATCATTTTTATTATGCTTGCACTAATCAGAGTCAGACTGTACTATGTGCTGTACACACACAGATAGAGACAATCCATGCCCCAGAGAGCTTAAACTAACTCTTTCTGACCTGCCCTTTCTACTCCTTTACTCTTCTTCCTAAACAGCTCTGGCTCTTTCTTTCTCTACTGTGTCAGGCCTCTTTTTCTCTCCCTTCAGCAACTTGTAGCCTTTTCTCTCAACACTGACTCCCTTTCCTCTAAGACCTCTCCCCTTCTCTTCCTTTCTCTTCCAAATCTCTCCATCCCAACTTTTCACCTGACCACTTAATTTGTATGCACTCCAGTGCTGCCACCTCAGCACACCCATGTTTTATCCTTCTCTTTCTGCTGCTACATCTAGATACTTCACTACAGACTTATTGGTTATCTGAAGGGTGGAAGAGAACTGTCACTCATATCTTTTTCCACACCCACCTAACCATCTGAACAGACAGCAGAGTTAATTCTATTCTCACTCAGACGGTATAAATCTGAAGTAAGTCCATTGAAGACAACTGGCAAGTTACATCTGTGTAAAACTGGTGTAAGAACAGAATCAGGCCCATTATTATTAAAAGAAACAAAGTCTGTAGTGATTCGGAGTGCCTGCAAAAATTAAGCCTGTAACATTTGAGTGTGTCTAAATTTTTCTAGAATTCATTCCTCCTATCTCTTAACATGCACACATTTTTTTTTTTTAATTACTGGAAAGAAACCGTTAATACTTGTATTATGTTTTAACTTGCTTTCCTTTGGAGGCAGGGAATTGTCAAGTAAGTATTAACACACAGGAAAAGCATAGGTTTCTATGAATATACAATATAGAATGTATACTTCACAAAGGGTAAATATACTTAATTTATTACAATGAAAATTTCTCACCTTCAACATTGCTATCTTAAGTTTCAAACAAATTAATGATGATCATAGACATTTTAAAAGAAAATGAATTTGATACTGCTTTTATTTTACATTTCTTTTATGAATCGCAATGTGAAAATAAAGCACTGAATGCATACGTGTATATATATACATATATATGTATATATAAATACACACAGTAGTTGTGTGTGTATGTCCTGTGTATAGATATATATAATATATATGTGTGTGTGTATATATTTTCAAAATAAATTATGTGTTGGCTACTTACTTATTTACTGATCATGTCATAGTGATAGTGTCCTCCTACTTTCATCACAAATCCTGGCTTGCTTTTGTCATAAACTTTACAGACATTCGTAGGTAAAGAAATGTAAAATCAATTCATTTTAAAATTACACTAAAACAGAAAAAAGAGCAGGAAACATGCAAAAATACCAATTGATTCTTTTCTGAATTGCCGATTTAAAGGCCTCATACTAGTTCTGGGTTCAAATTGGCCTTTGCAAAGTGTTCTAGCTTATCATGTTTTGGATGGAATGAAATGTTATGGTCATTTACTTCCGATCTAGTCTCTGGTGGTGATTATACCACTGTTTGGTCCAGTTATAATTGATGATTACATAATGTGTTTTGATTGAACAATTTCAGACAAAATAAAGGTATCTTGTTTCCCTGAGAGCAGAAGAGTAGAAACTGTCTCAGTACACAAGTTGACCTACCAAGAAACAACAGGAATTAGGCTAAATTATGAGTTGAACTAGATAGAAACAAACATCCATTGTGTGAAACTCTCAGCAGCACTCATGAGGCTGTTGTTATGTTTCCAACAGCTACCGTTTCTATAAGGCTCTCTGAAATAACTAAAATACACAAAAGCGTACTCTCAGTTCAATATAAAGTGTGTGGGAAGCATTGATATAGCTTCCCTTTTTCTCCCTGTCCTGTAGGAGCTTTAGTGCAGAGTTTGCCAGTGATGCCAGGGTATGACCTTTCTGAATTTGTAGACTGGTGCACTCTTTAATTTCTGTTTTAGTTCTTGCTGGCATGCTTAAATAGCATGGTTTGTGCCACACAGGAATGACTGGTCAACTCTGAAAATGCTTGTGCATGATTAAAATGGCCAAAAATATTTGTCTAAAGTGTACTAAGTTTCTCACTTGGTTTTATTTGCTGCTTACAAGGGGATCAAGGTAACTCTTTCCTCTTTTATTGTCACAAGATCACCTGCTGATATATTTTGCTAATGCTTAGTAAGCTTATTTGTCTGTTTGAGTTGAGGTTTGTTGGTGTACTTTCAGTTTTGTTCTGCTCTTCTAGAGTTCAACTTTTCATGCTACATAATGTTGTAATAAATACACTAGCTGTATGCTTTGTGAAATGTTGGGCTTACGATATCCCCAAAGATTACATCACCACAGAAAAAACAGCTCAGATTAAATGAAAAGGAATGAGTTATCATTTACTGTTTGCATCGGAAGAGATTTTTTGCCGAGTAAGGATTAATAATCCTTAAAGTACCAGGATTACAGTGCAAGTACAGCAGGCATTAGGAGGGATGAAAATGCTGCAACCTCTTGTCTTTGCAATCTAACTTCCACTGTATGCAGTTTATTCTGTCTATTTAGTTTATATTCTGTAAAATATGAGCAGAAAACATTAATACACATTTTTAGCTCAAACTTTTGGCAAAGATTGCCACATTCAAGTGCTAATTAAATAAATTGGGGCCAGGTGTCTGCTTTTCTTGCTTGCAGAACACCCACTGTTCTCTAACTTTCTATCTCCAGCATTCATGCTTGGAATAATGGCATGACATGTTTCTAATACTTTTTACACCAGCCAGAGTTTCCTTAAAGTGGCATTCTGGGTCTTGCATTTTCCCATAATCTATCTTCTCCTCCCCACCCCTGCATTTCAACACCATTATCACCATTTCTGCCCCCACCTTCCAGCAGGGAGGGACACACCCTCCAAGTAAAAGATGAATTAAATATCGTGCAGAATCTAGGCCAAATTTTTCTGGTGTAAATCTAATTTCAGTGGAATTACTCCACATATATTCCTGTATGACTGGCAGTAGAATTTGGCCCCTCTGTCTTTTTATTGACCAATATGGGGCGGGATCATTAAACTCAGATTATCAAAATTATCTAGATCAAATGAGACTCTGCAGCATGGGCTTGATCTTGCAAGGCAGTGAGCACTTCCCAAAAGGGCTAAACACCCTCAACTCCAACAGAGTTCAGTCTCTGCCAATTTTCAGGATCAAGCCCATTCTTCCTTTAGTCACTGCTTCACATATAATCATAGAGACATTTTTTCTAATCTAATTATGACTTGTTGCCTTCCATTTTGCTCTTTTTCACAGCACTAAAGGTTATCTGTATTTAAAGACTGTTAGTGAGTAGGATTTTTTTCATTCTGCATCCTACATTTGTCTCTTTAGTTGCTTTTGCTGACTGTAATTATAGCAGTGAGCTCTGCAGACTTTAGTCTCAGTTAAATTCAAACCAGTAAATAATAAGTCTCAGCTGAAAATGTAGTGTTCTTGCCATAATAATAGCCTGATCCAAGGCCCATAGATGTCAATGGAAAGACTGCTGTTGACTTCAATGGACTTTTGGTGAGGCTTCAAGTTAAGAAAGTACAGTTAGATTTTTGTGATAGGGGGTTTCTTTAAAACAAGTGGTAGCTCTCCTGCTGGGGCAAGGTCAGCTGTTGGCTGTTAAAAATGCTTTTGCCCCTCTTCAACAGATAGTCTGGTGGAAATGCAAGCAGCGGGCCAAATGTATATTGTTTCCAGGAGTTACTCAGATTTACAGTGGTGTAACTTTAAAAACAATTTGGCCCAGAATGGTCTGTTCTGCCATTGATACACATAACTCCCATCAATGTTCAGCTCTCTAAACCGGAATGGACCCAAGTTCAGTATCAGTTCTAAAACCTTAGAAAGAGAAGGCACTGAGCTCACTAGCATTTGGCCATTCTCCTGTTCATACATAAAACATGCAGTAGTTTTGAAAGATTTCTTTTGCTTTCAGACATATTAATTATCTTCTTTTTTGTTTTCTCTGTGCTTGTTTTAGGCCACCAGTTAGCAGAGCTGCTCCTCAGCCTGAGAAACTGCAAAAGAATGATATCAACAAAAAAAAGAAACTGGTTGAGGTCAGGCTTAACACTTTCTTCTCCCCCCGCCCCCCCCCCCCCCCCGGCCTTTTTTTTTTTTTTTTTTTTTTTTGGTATTAAGTCTTATTGGGTTAATTTTACCCATACTTTGAGTGCTGACTAAAGTGATGCATAGGCCTCGTTGTGGCCCTCTTTACATCCCTAATTTACAAAGACATTTGCTATGATTAAACATGTAAATAACTAGTTGCACGTTTAATTGCTCATTTGCACATGCAGTTATCATGACTGCATATGAAATCAAAATGGTGCCCAAATTATGCATTTTTTTGTGTATTTTGGAGTGCACATTTTTCTGAAAATGTAGCCCCTAATTTTAAAAATATATGTTCATTACATGCATTGAGCAAGCCAAATACTATAGCCATCTATGGACACCATTTGCAGCAATTACCTAGTCTGTCAATACTACATATGTTTTAAAAATAATTCGTATTATGTTAAGGGCAGATTCATTAGGTGTGTCTTTTGGACTGTGAACGCTCATTCACCAACACCCAAAAATCAATCACTGCTTTTCTTATGCTTCCCTTTTTATGGAGAAAATTATTCTGGAAATAGATCACTGTAAATTAAAATGTCCAAGTACAGCTCTAATTAATGTTTCACCTGTCACCTTTCTTAAGCCTGCCTTCTCCCCAGTTTAAATGAGTCAGATTTCCTCTTCCTTAAAGACTAAATGTTGATTTAAAAAAATTAATTTAAAGTTTGATGTTCCGAAGTTTCAAAGTTTGTCAGAACTGTCTGTGAGGACACTTAAAGTGTATGTCAAGCTGAAGAAGAAAAAAATTCACTGAAGTTATGATATTAACACATAACTTTTGTACTGTATTTTCTTTGTATTAGTTTGGATTAAAAAAAATGTAGATGTTTGTTGACATTAAATTTACCTTGAATTGACCTTAAAGAAATAACCACTGTATAGCTGACTGATTTAAGAATCAGAATATGAATTCAGTGCTCTAGTCAACAGTATTGTAGATGGTCTATAAGACTGTCTAATCCTCAAACTAGTAGAAGAATAGGGATATTTTATTAATTATTGTTTAACTAGTTTTTGCCTCTGGAAAATATTTGCTTGTCAAATTATTTAGCACCCTTCTTTATCTTATCCCAGCATTGTTTGTAACTCCCTTGTTTGTTTATTTTATTCCACTATCTAATCTTTTTTCTTTACTTAACTAGGAGCTGGCTTTAGACCATGTTTTTGGATACAGAGGATTTGATTGTCGCAACAACCTTCATTACCTTAATGATGGTGCTGATATTATTTTCCACACAGCTGCAGCAGTCATAGTTCAAAATCTTTCCACAGGTAATTCAAAATGAAACAGTGCTGTGAAATAAAAAAAAAAAAAAAAAGGGATATGGCCAACGCAACCTTTCTATTCAACAATCATAATTTTGTCACTTTCTTCTTACATGTCTTTTTTACTTTTTGTATCCTGATAGGGAATGCATGTAAATTAGCATATAGTTGTTGGTTATTATACTACAGTATGAATATAATAGGGTGCCACTGTTTTCCATGGAGCCACCCTCTTTCTGTGAGCAGATGTAGCTCCTGTGAGAGATGCTATTCAAATTCTTGCAGGCTTACTTTTTTGATTGTCCTTTGTTAAAATCCTCCCTGGATATAAGAGAAATGGTAGTGGCTATCTGAGAAAAGAGGGCCTAGGGTTCGGCTGAATAGGGTTACCATATTTCAGGTTTCCATAAAGAGGACATGGGGAGTGGGGAAAGGGGGAGCAGGAAGTGGGGAGGTATGGCGGGGGGGCAAAGTTAGTGGATCTGGAGGGGATACCTGCAGTGGGGGCATTCACTGGAGGTGGGGGGCAGTGTCATTCCCTGTCATGGTGGCAGGATGGCTGCACAAGCTCAGGATGCAGCGCCAGCCATCAGTCAGTGTCTCCCTGTGGGACCCCGGCCCCAGGGCTGGGAGCTGGGGCCTGGGTGGGTGGGATCTGGCAGCTGTGGCTTGCAGAGGAATGGGCCAATCAGCTGCGGATGCAGTGGAAGGACCAATCAAGAAGTGGACCAATCAGGGCTCTTTCTGAGCTTCAGCATCTGCTCTGCAAAAAGCCTGGTCATTTCCTGTTGTTTGAAAAACCCTCCCAGACAGAGAAGCTCAAAAAAGAGGCACTGTCCAGGAAAACCCAGACATATGGTAACCCTTGGGCTGAACAGGTCTCGGGAAGGAGCCCTAGGAGGAGCGTAGCCTGTTGTTGTTTCATTTTGAGCTACTTTTTTTTAACACATCCGAATCCCAGGGAAGGGGAACAGTTTGACTCATGTGTACATCCTGTGTATGCTGTGTTTTGGAGAGGATAAGAAAGCCACCAGCTCTTCATATAACTAACAAGAGAAGGAGGGGCAAGGAGAAATCTGACCATGCTCCACAGCCCCAACCTTTCCATATTTCCCAGATTTCCATGGAAAAATACAGATGGGAGTTAATACTGCTTTTAGCTGTATTTACTCCCTCTCAGTTGTCCCCCCTCCCTCTGTAATTGCTACTAAGTAGCCATAAGGAACCAAGATAATGTCAGCAGTGTCTCTTAAGGATCTTCCTGCGAGGAAGGAAGGAGAGCAATTATGTCTCCATCACTTTGGGAATTCCCTGCCTAGTGTATCCCCAGGATCTGTGGGCTTGGGAGGCATTATCGCATCTATACTATTTTCCCTCTCCACCCAAAGTCATCCTTGAGGGGATAATTTGCTAAGTGAACTTTACCAAGCTTTGCTGTTCCTCTGGCCCCCTCTCACAGGTCCTCCACTTAAGAGAGAGATCTGGCCTATGCATTGGTCAGCTTTGTCCTTATCCTAAAGTTATAGGGAGATGGTGGCTACAGGCTGTGTTCAGCCCTTGGGCTGCTCCCTAGGCGTCTCTGATCAATAGCTATTTGAAAAAGAGTAAATAGCCTTTTTGTGAACAGATTTAAAACTCTGTTTACAGCAAGTTTCTACTGTACTTTAAGTAGTGATTGCCATGCCTCCTATCCCACCCCTTGATTGTTTAATGTGGCCCATAGCAATGGATTGCTTGAAAAAAATTTCACTTCCATTGTAGTCTTTGCTTAAATACTATTTTTAATAAAAACTTATTTGAATTTTCTTAGGAAGTCAGAGTTTCTACCTGGAGCATACAGATGACATTCTTTGCCTGACTGTGAACCAGCACCCGAAATATAAAAATGTTGTGGCTACCAGTCAGATTGGTAGGTGATTCTCTATATTAATAAAGTTTTACTTAAAGTTAATCAGGAAGACTGATTTATTGGGGCTGGGTGTATTCATATTTAGGAATCAGGGAATTATCAGTGTTACTGTCCCCAGAATAGCCTTTTATTCTTAATGAGATCACCAATTTTCAGCATTTTCTTATGATTTCAATCTGTTTTATACATTGTCATCTCTGATTCTGATCCACTGAATTTTAGATCATGGGATATCATATTTTATAATAGTGTATAAAATACAAATGTCTAATAGTATAGAAAAGTATTGCTGGTAATCATCTCATTTATAAAGAGCCCACTCTTTTGCTCCCACCAAGCCACTATTTAGCAGTATAACAATGAAAGCACTGTAATGAAATCACCTTTATACAACTTCAGAAAGTGAAGTGGAATAGGAGAAAACTTCAATGAATTCTCTTTAGTGGTAAAAACAGTTTGTGCTCCTAAGGCCCAATTCTGTAATCATATTTATGCGAGTAATCTTTACTCACATGACTGATCCTAATGGGTTACTGACAGGAGTAATGGTTGCATGATCAAGATCGTTCAGACGCAAGCTTCAAGATCGAAATATAGGGTCTGATTTTCCTTTCACTTAAACAGGTTTAACACCGGTGTAAGTAACTCCACTGAAATTTACGCAGTTACTCTTGATTTACTCCACAGTACGTGAGAGAAGAATCAAGCCCAACATTTTTATACTAATGAACCGTAACAGTGAGACAGGGAAATGACAGTATATCAGTACTGTGACAAATTGTCCTTGTCAGTTGTGAGGTTCTGAGCATGCTCTGTTCCCAGTGAAATTAATAGAAATTCAGATATTGAGCAGGCTCAAAGATAGGGAAAATATATTGAGCTATCTGTTAGCCTTATTTGAAATACAAATTCAAAATATTAGTATTAGGCAAAATATTCCAAAAAACTGGTACACAGAATTCTTTACTTCTGTCAAAACAGTACCTAGTGTGCTACTGCAGAGGAAGATTTTGCAGTTTCTTTATTAATTACGTTGTTATTAAAAATTCACATGCTATTCCTGCTAATATTTATTCTCTGTCAGCATTTCCATTAGAAATCTCTATTCATAGAAGATTAGAACTTGCCTGCATCCTGAGCTAAAACTCAGAATAAAAATAATATTTCAGGCTAGGAGCAATGTTATTTTACATATTAGGGAAAAACAATTCAGCAAAAAAACAGCACACATTCGCTTTGCTGATACCTTATTCTCAGAGCTTTTATAACATTTAAAAAGAAAAACTTCTCTCCCTACTGTTCTCCCGCTGTCTGCCTCTATCTCATTCAGATGAATCCACAGTGTTTAGTTAAATACATTAATAATATTCTTTAATAATAATTTACATGTGTATAGCACTTTTTATCCTGAAGGCTCCCAAAGTGCATTACATACTAGCTATATATGAGCTCTCTGAAATGCATTCACTTCTTGAATGGGAATGTGGCAGCCAACCATAGCCCAGCACACTGTACAATGCTGAAGAGACTAGAAATATAAGAACATTTAGAAAAAGTGCAGTGGAATCTTTAATGCCCACAGAAAGCAGCATGTATTTAAGCTGTCATCTGACAGAATAGTTGACTCTGTAGTTCATACAATAATGCTAAAGTAGGACTCAGTCCTACAAAGACTTAAGCTTGTGTGTAATTTTACTCATGTGAGTAGTCCAACTTAAGTCACCAGTTTAAGTGAAAAGAGAATTTCACCCTGTATTTCCCTCCTGACGTTTGCGCCAAAAAGGGCATTTTCATGCAACTCTTACGGAAGTAACCCTTACCCATGATTTCACTGGGACTACTCATTTGAGTAAGGTTATATACATCCTATATATCTTTACAGGATTAGAATCTAAGTTTCAGTTTCTTATATTTGAAAAACAATTCACCATATTTCAATATTCACTCATAGTATCTTGGAGATAGCTTTTACTATCATGTCCTAAATTTTAAAATAGAACCCTACTAGTATACCTTTTCTGAACCATTTTAAAAATATGTTTAGGGCCTGTTATACTCATAGGTTCCTTAGAATAAAATACATACACATTTTTCTCTAGATTTATATGATGGCATGAAAAAATAAATTTTGCAGACAGCCCCTTTCTTCTTTTCTGTCATTATTTAGTAAGAACCCATGAAATTAACGTTACTGATTTTTAATTAATATTCTACATAATTATTGACAAATTTTAGTGTAAAAATCGCTTAATGTAAAAAGGCTTGCAAAGCTCTAGCTAAGACTGGGAAAGCAATAAATATTGTTGTTTTATATTTGTGTATAAAAGACAATGTTCCTAAAGAACATCAACAATATTCCTGTTTTTTTTATTTTGTTTATTTAATCCATATCCATTTTCAAATTTTTAATTTTGTGCTTCCTTCTGGTGCTGGTATTGAGTTCAGCATTAGAAACATGACTTATTTCAGCTATCGTTTTCCCTTGGTTCTTCCTCATTTGCTATTGCTCTCACAATGCAGGTGATATGACAGAATTTCCAGGTAAGGCTCTTTCGTGAGTTCTAGTCAACGGAGTTATGTAAAAGTTTCATGTTACCTGGTTGTATCTGTGTGAATTGCGGATACAAGTAAAACACCTACAAACAATTTATTTTGCATGAGGTTTTACATAAGTGTTTTGTTGCTCATTTAAAATTTGTCTTATTTCATGAATTACAGTAATTTCCCCCTGTATTTCATAAGCTATTACAAGCTTTTTTTAGTTGTGTGGTTCTTAATCTTTTTAAAAATGTTTTTAAATGTTTGTTTAGATGCCCTGTTCTTGAAAATGCTTATTTTACATTGAAGCCTTCACACATTAAATTAATTCCCTTTTAATGCATATCTTTGCATTAAGGTACAACTCCCTCAGTTCATGTATGGGATGCTATGAATAAGCAGACTCTTTCTATGCTGCGCTGTTTCCATGCCAAAGGAGTCAACTATATTAATTTCAGTGCTACTGGCAAACTTCTGGTGTCAGTAGGAGTTGATCCAGAACATACTATCACTGTGTGGAGGTGGCAAGAAGGTAAATCTAGAGCCCTTAACTCTTTATCATTTACAATAATTTACTTTGTTGGTCAAGACCTTGTGATTAGCCCCATGTGTGATACAGATAAATCATAGAACTCCTCTTCTGTACTAAGGAATTCATTCTATCTTCAATAAATTCATATAACTATCATCAATGGTGACATTCAGCCCAGTGCACAGGGATTACGTAAGGGGGCTTTGTACCTCTTTAGCCCCCCATTAAAGGCTTAAGTAGCACCGAATTCAAGAACAAGGTCTTGCACAGTCCTCTGCACTGTGATGGATTTCACTCAGGAAAAAATCCAGAAACATTATAATGGACCCCAAAATGGTTGCACATATATGCTGCAAAAGCAGCATTTTATTGTATTACTAATTATATGTTAGGGCACTTATAGCATTGTATAGGCATCTTTTTATTATTTAAATCTAAATAAATAAAATAATGTGTATCTAGCCTGGTTCTAAGCAGTTCCATGGATAGCTCCCCAATACAGATTACCCTTGGTAGCATCAAGAGTAATCTGTAGTGGACCCTGACTCAGAACAGTCCATAAACAAAGTGACCATGCTTCCTGAGCCCGGGTCGCCTCCTGAAACAAAACTCTGCAAATCTTGTGCTGGATTTTTTGGGGGAGTTCACATTAGGGCTGTCTGCCCATGTGCAGGGTTTCACCTATGCACAGCACCATGATATAATTTGGCCTGTCAATCCTCTTTGACCTCATCCCAAAGAAAATAGTCCCCATGTCTGCTAGTCCACAGAAGTGCCATAGGCCATCTGAGCAGCCACAAAAGGTGATCTGGATTCTGATTCCCATGGACAGCAAGACTCCTGTGGTCTATATTAACAACTATGGAGGCACCAGGTTATATATCACGTGTCAAGAAACCCAATAAGTGTGGGAGAGGGCTCTGTCCTGTCCTGGTTTCCACTTATCTAGCAGAGAAGAAGAATGTGACTGCAGACTCTGTCAGTCATTAATAGAACCTCATTAGTGGTTCTTAGATCAGGGAGATTTTTGTCAGATCTTCCAGTGGGAGAGGTGGGAAATGGCTCTCTTTGCCACTCATGGCACAAGAAACTACTGGCCTTCTGATCTTAACATTACGAGAAGACCACACACTAGGAATTGTTGCTTCCATCATTTGTTATAGAGGGGAGCTCCTGTATGGCTTTCCACCTGTAACCTTGATTATTGGTGCTCTGGAATGTCACAGTTCAGGGCAACTGCATCTGTATTTTTTTTACGTGGTCCAGCAAGTGCAATCATTTAGGCTCCTAGCTCCTCAGCCATCACGACTCTTGGGCAGAGACCCACATCTCTCTCCCTCCTGACCAGGGTTTTTCCAGGCTGCACTACACTGCGAGTTCCCCGGCAAGCCAGACTACCTAAAAAGGCCTGTGTCTGCACTTTGCTTTCTCTCCAGAGGCTATAAACAGACTAATTGCCACAGTTGTAAGTTAGCACACAGCTCTTTCTAAGCAAGCACATTTATTCTTCAGATGAAAATTTTATAGAGAAAGCCTACTAAAAACAATAAAATAACAAGTTCATAACAGCTTTTTGCTCAGAACAAGAACACCTATACATAGGTTAGCCTTCAAAGAACTTGAGTCTTTGATCTTCAGAGACTGAATAGGTAATCAGTCAGATAATGTTCTCTCCTCAAAGCATGGCTTCAAACAAGGTTGGATCGGAGGTGGGAATTTGCATTCCCCTGGCCCCAGGGCATAATTGTCATATATGTCTGGCATATTATTTAAAAAAAAGATTCCACTTGTTAGCAACTGCTCGATTGCCACAAAAATTGCCATTATCCAGCGGTTACTAATAAGCAGATGGAAGATTTGCAGGGCTGTAGCCAGGAAAGGAAGTGCTGGGACATTTCTTCCCTGGCTATAGCCCTGCAAGTCTGCCTGCAAGCAGGGCAGCAGCAGTAGAGGGGCTGTTGGGGCTTTCTACAGAGAGCAGGGCTCAGCATGTCCCAGCCTTTCCTTCCTTTGGTGCATTCTCTTCCCCTCCCCAGCAGGACACAGCTTGGAGAGGGCAGGGAGAGGTAACCTGCAGCTCCAGCATCTGGGCTGCAGCCCCCCTCCATGCTACTGCCCTGCCCACAGCCTCTTGTCCTAGCCCACAGCCCCTTACTTCCTGTGCAGTCCCTGTGCACAGGCAAGTTTGTGGGGCTGCCACCCCAGAAGAAAACACTGTGATTGGCTGGGTCTTTCTCCCAAAAAGTGTTGTAAATAAGAGGCATGCCATTGCTAATATCCAAATCCCATTAACATTAAAGTCAATAGGACAGGATTGGTTCCCAGCAAAATGTTGCTATTAACTGGAAGTTGTCAATATCTGGGTTGCTATTAAATGGAATCTACTGTAGTTCTTTGAAGCTTATAACGTTTCTCAGAACTTATATTGGCCATCTCTCCCTCCTAAAGAAATGACATACAATCCCACAATAATAAATAAACTTTGCATTTATAATCTAATAGATTCCAAAGCCATTTAAACTTAATTCAATAAGATCTGATAAAGATATTGCAGGAAATTGCTGTATCTGTCACACCGACCAAATCAGGAGACGCAATGGTTCAGTGATCTTAATGGCTCCATAGTGTTTGGTTTTCAACCCTGAAGTAGATCAGTGATAATTATTCCCATCAGGCTGAGAATCTGAATGTAACCACTCAGAACCAGGGCACATCACTATTTTCTCCACCCCTGAATATCCCTCCCTATGACATTCTTCTCCACAAGCCTGACATTAAAAAATCTTTCCTTTGTATTTGGTGTGGGCTAAAACCATTACACCCCAAAGTTTTCATTGCATTTGATTTACAGGCACTGTAATCTTTAAAGGGGCCATGTCTTAAATAGTTCTGACTGTATTTTTTAGTGTTATGACCTGCCTGCAGTTAGCAGTTCATGGAATGACTCATACTATGAGAGGTAGGGTGACCCCTAAACCAGTGTTCTTCTTTAAGTGTTGGTCCCTATGTGTATTCCACTGTGGGTACACATGTGCTGCATGTGCTCAGAGCCAGAGAATTTTGAAAGTAGTGTCTACTGGTCCGCACATCAACATTTCGTAAGTGTGGGTGTTGTGAAGGACTAGCTTGGGACAGAGGATTTGCAAGATGTATAAATTAAGATAAATTAAGGTACAAGATGGGTGCATTTATTTCTTTTCCTGAACAGGGCCTCAGCTTTCAGTGTTTGGGAAATAATACCCTAAGCCAGCCAGTAGTACTGGTTAATTTATTTTTATAAAAGCAGATGGAAGATTAATTGTGCAGGTAACTTTAGCTTTATTTTTAATGTCGTCCTAATTTAAAACAGGGGCTAAAGTGGCTAGCAGAGGAGGACACCTGGAGAGAATATTTGTTGTAGAGTTCCGCCCAGACTCAGACACTCAGTTTGTGTCTGTTGGGGTAAAACACATGAAGTTCTGGACACTAGCTGGCAGTGCTTTGCTTTATAAAAAAGGAGTCGTTGGTTCCACGGAAGATGCCAAAATGCAAACCATGCTTTCTGTTGCCTTCGGAGCTGTGAGTTCAAATTGCTTGTAATGACATATTCAATAATTTTTTATTAAAAACTGAAAGTATCAATGTCAATTTGGATGAAATTGACTCCAGTGTGGACAGCCCATGCAAGGCTCTGTGCACCCTTACTCCACACTTAAACCCTTAACTTGGGACGTTTAAATGGTGCTTAGAGCATTGTGGGGGTCCTCTTGAACTGGGATAAGTTTTTTTCTTAATAAATGCCCTTTTGAATATTAGTGCTTACCTAGGGTATCATCTGATGTGATTTTTATTTCTGGTACATAAGTTAGTTAGCAGTTGGCAGTTAATTTAGAAAAATTCAATGTTTTAATTTTGTGTTGTGATTTTATAAAATGGCTTTTCCCCCCCATGTTGTTATGTGTGACATACTATAGTGATCTATCTTGTGACGACACTGTATAGTCCTTCCCATGTGTTCACTAGGGAACAATTTAATGATCGAATTTGATTTTAAGGGCACAGGCAGATGTGCATTAGCACTGAAAATGGAGTGTTAATATGAGACTAGGATCTTATCCAGCCTCGCCTCATACAGAAACCCAATACAGATTATTCTTGCTAGGCACAGGCATAATCCATACAAGACACCAATGGTAACACTAACCCTGCCCTTAAACTTCCATGCTAGACAACAGGGCCAAGGTTTTAAATACGGGTGCATAAAGGTAGGCTCCTAAATCTCAGTTAAGTGCCCGAATAAGTGTCCTTATTGTCAAAGTGCCCAGCACCCAACAGCTCCCTTTGATTTCCTGGAATCACAGTGGTAATGGTGTAAAACTGGAATAATGCAGTGGAGAGTAAAGCCCCAAAACACCGCTGTTGTAGACTATACTATTAATAATCATTTCTCATTATATAAATTCCAGGGTATAACCCCATTACTTGTCATTGCAAAGTTCTTTTTATATGTGAAAGTCCACCTGCAGACAAGTGAAAACTCAGACAAGCAGAAAATCTCCAAGTGAATCACACAATGCATTTACACCTGTTAGCTGTCGGATATGTGTCTCCCTTTCATCATCAAGGCTCAGTCCACCAAAGCACAGGCTGCCTGTGTTGCCTTCTTCAGAAATGTTACAATCTCTGAGCTCTGCAAGGTTACAACATGAAGTAACTAACTCTTGTGAAACGTTACGCCCTTGACGTGGTGAACAGGGCAGATGTGAAGTTTGAGAGAGTAGTACTTCAATCGTTGTCTGACTTATTCAACCGATACTCCTCACTCCCACCATCCTGCTTGACAGTCGTCTACAGTGGGACCCTGACACACTCTTGAAGAAGAAAGAGTGATTACTTACCGTGCAGTAACTGTGGTTCTGTGAGATGTTGTAGTCAGTGTGGATCTCACGACCTGCCATCCATCCCCACTTTTTGGACTCCTCACCTAACATGGGCTTTGAATTGCAAGGCAACTGAAGGAGAGTTGCAGACACCTTGCACTTTGTCCTCCTGTAGGAACACAAGGAGGTACCAGGCACAGGGTACATGTGTGGCCCCAGTGGATGCTACAGATTTCTGTCTTGCACACACAAGGCACATGCACACCTACAGGGGGATCCACATTGACTACAACATCTTGAAGAACCACAGATACTGTAGGGTAAGCAGTTGTTCTTTCCCAAAGTATGTGATTTTACTGAAGGCCTATGTTTGTATCACAACTGACTTTTCTGTGAGAAATTCAGTAAGGAGAAGAGAATTTTAATTCAGTTACTTAAAGAAACAGTAAAAATGTTACTAATGATTTCTATAGTAGAGGTTGTTGCTGTTTGTTACAGAATAACCTTACGTTTACTGGTGCGATAAATGGAGATGTCTACGTCTGGAAGGATCACTTTCTGGTTAGACTGGTGGCAAAAGCTCATACAGGTCCAGTCTTTACCATGTACACAACTCTTCGAGATGGTCTAATTGTAACTGGAGGGAAGGAAAGACCGTAAGATACACATCTTCCTAAAATACATTGTTTATGTCTGTGTCAGATTTATTATTATTTATACAATGCCCTAGATGTACACAGTGCTTCATAGACATATAAAAAGGAGATGTACCTGCCCCACAGAGTTTGCAGTCTAAATGACACATAACACAGCATGGGATGTTAATAAATAAAATCGGGGAAGAGCATATGGAAGTGTGTGGGTCACAACAGTGGAATGGGAAGCAGCGAGAGCACCACTGTGGCAACAATTCTGTGTAATCTCCCTTCTGTTGTGTGGGGCTTCTGCCTTACTGTGCTGCAGAGACCGACAGCAGCATTTTTGTCATAATTACTAGATTTACTCAAACTCCAGGCTCTCTCCTCTGACCTCTCCTTTGATTTATAAGCTATGCTCTTTTCCAGAAGTCAGATACACTTTTTTCATAGTTGACCACTTTCACAGCCAGTGTGATAATGATTTGAGGTGAATTAACAGACAGACCTATTTGCAGTTTATGTCGTCGTCGTCATCGTAGTAGTAGTACCGCTTTGGAAAATATGAGAAATGATGGCTTGATACACCCATTTTTATTATTTCCTTTCCATAATACAGTAATGAGCCTTCTTTAAATACAGTAAGAGGAGATTCTGTACATTTTGAAATGTAAATAGTAATTTCTAAAAAGTACTACTTTAGCAATAAATCTGCATATTTGATAAATTCCAGTTAGTGGGAAAGGAGAGTTCTGTATAATATTTGACAACATGCTCTTTTTCAGGACAAAAGAAGGAGGTGCTGTAAAATTGTGGGACCAGGAGATGAAGCGTTGCCGAGCATTTCAGCTTGAGACAGGACAGCTCATTGAGTGTGTGCGCTCGGTTTGTAGAGGAAAAGTGAGTGAGCCAATATGACAACTTTTACAATATACTGCTCATTACTCTCATCATACGAAGTCCTTGTATTATTCTTGATGCTGTTCTTGTTACATGGAGGAGCAGGAAGGGAGTGAAGAGATGATAATCACTGAGGCCTCTCTAAAGTTATGTGCAAAAATTTTGCACATGCACCTAGCTCAGTTTGCATGCACTAATCTACCTCTGATTTACATGTCTGTTTGTACATCCAAATGTACAAAGGAATTCCAAAGGAATATATGAATACCTTTAGAAGTCTGGCTAAAACTATGCCTCTATGAGCCAAATTTGTGTTTAGATTAGCACATTGAACTTTAGAGAGAGACTCCTTTTGACTTTGTGGGAGTCACACATGCATCTGATGGTAGAATTTGGCTTTAAGCCCTAATTTGGTCCTCAAGTAAAGTCTACGGAACTACTTATATGCTTAAAGTTAGGCACATGCTTTTAAATACCTTGATAAATTTAGACCTTGGAGATTTAATATACTTTTGATTAGTGTGCAAAAGCTCTTAAAAATAGAATCCTTTTGTTTTGTGTTTATGTAATATATAGCAGTATTTTTAGATGTAAATGTGAGAAACAAAATACTATTTTAAAAGCTGAATTACAACATTTGACTTATATTGTATAATTCCTGAAATCAATAATAAAATACACTGTAGCCTAAACATGTTCATTATAAATAGTTTTCTATTTAAAATAAAAAAAGTAGAAAGTTTTGTCACTCAGCATGTATACCAGTAAAATGTAGAAGTTATGGCTTTGCTTTTATGATGATGTGCATAAAATTGCACGTTTACATTTGTAGGCACAAACAGTACGTGTCTAACAGCTATTTGCACATGCTGATACATAATGATATTGGTTCTATTTAACTTTGCATTTCTTGACTCTAGGAATTCAAAGTGTCCTTGATCTTCTAAACATCTTATGTTAGTGGACTACTGTCAGAGGGCCAAATTCAGTGGCAATAATAATAACAATATTAAATAGCTCTTAATAATTAATAATGAGTAGGGCCTACCCTACTTTAATTTACCTCTTCTTACACTTTTCATGCAAATCCTTGCAAGGTAAGCCTAGACCAATTTAGACTACATTATGCATTGGTAAAGCAGGTCTAAGAAAGTCTAACTGAGTATAAGAGTTTTGCATTATCATTTACATTAAGACTCCTTTACACAATTCTGACAGTATAAAGGAGCCCTTAGTATAAATGAGAATCAGGCCCAAGCAAATCTAAATTAGCACAAAGAAGTCTAAATTACACCACCTTATATATCACTTCTAAATTTGACCTAAGTGTTGTCAGAGAATGTCATTACCTGATGGTGGATGAGTATATTTGACTGTGGTGAAGATACAATGATTCAGTGGTAAAAGAATATAAGATAAAAATAATAAAAAATAAAGAATGTGGAAAACATTGAGATTTTTCCTAAGCTTGTGGATGAATGTTGTGTTCATGGCAGTCAAATATAGGCAGATTTTATACAAAGTTTCTCATGCAGCCTGCCACTGCATCTGAATACTTCCACCATCACTGCTACTCCACTTTTGTGTCCCTCATGAGCAGTGTCTGCCAGTCATGCCAATTGTATGTGAACTCTATAATCTGGACAAAATTTCCCCAGGAACAAGGCTGAAATACACCAAAGGTCAGTTTCACTTTTGACCTAAGCCAGGATTTGAAAATTGGCCTCTGGAAATGAAAGACTAGTTCACTTAATATATTTTTTCAAGATGTTGAATCAAGCATAAATCAAATCTAGTTATGATAAGTTTTCTGTTACACATCTTATATTTAATGTGTTGATATTATTTTTATAAACTGGTTCTCACCATGTTTTGACTACAACAGGGCAAAATTTTAGTGGGAACCAAAGATGGGGAGATACTTGAAGTAGGAGAAAAAAATGCTGCTTCAAACCTGCTGATTGACAGTCATATGGAAGGGGCGATTTGGGGCTTAGCAGCTCACCCCACGAAAGACATATTTATCACTGCAAGTAACGATGGAACAGCAAGAATCTGGGACCTCTGTGACAAAGTGAGTACCATTTAAACTAAGAAATACGTCATCAGTAGCAGTATCATTATGTAATTAAGATTTTTCCAACTGTGAGCTGTGTTGCCCTCTGTCCATATATGCAACTCCCTTTGAAGCATGCACACATACAGGGCCATGTTAGTCCCCATATTTCCATGTTGTTCCCATTTTAATCAGTAGTTGTGTGAAACGGTGAGTCTTCGGTGGTATGGTTCATTGCTGTTTCTAAAGGAAATCTGTCTGCATTTTATTGAGATGTGCAGCTATTTGAAACCTGACATGCTTAAGAAGTGCCTTCTGTCAAGTATTGACTGTGAAATGTATTTAAAAATAAAGTTTAGAAGTTACAGAATGGCTTGGATTAAGGAATGTTGTAACTGAATGCAAACAGATAGGGTCATGCATGCTCCGTCGCTGGATGGTGCACAGAGCCTGGCACTGGGAAAGTACATGCTGTACCTCAAAAACTGTAGAAAGTGCTTCAAAACTCTGTGCCTGCAAACATAATACCTTCCTCCACCACCATTTAAGTTCTGTAGCTCCACTGGTTCCCAAGAGCTATAACTTAGTCTTAAATTTGCATTAGTTCCCTGGTTGGACCCGAGCTATGTCTACACTACAGACTTCTGTCAGCATAGTTATACGTCTGTCATATACGTAAAGAAATGTGATCCCTGAACAACATAGCTGTGCTGACGGAAGACCTAGTGTAGACTCAGTTATACCAGCAAAGCTGCACTTTTACCATTATATCTTCTTTTGCTTGGGTATGTGTGTGGAATAAGATAATAAAAGCACACGTTTACTGGAATAATTTGCATCCAAACTACCTGACTGGCTCAAAAATAATAGTAAATAATTATAAAATAATAAATAATAAAATAATAATAATTTTATTATTTGATACCTTACTGTGTTTATATGAAGTAAGTGATGAAGTAGGAGCATTACAGTGTATGATGGCATTAACTGGTTTAACAAGTCAAAAGGAAGAACTTTATATTTAATAGTTAAATAAATTATTCAAATCAGTGTTAAATCCATCTAAAAACTGATTTATAACCTTTTTGCTGAGCTACCTCCCTTGTAATGTCATAAATGAGGTCAGTGCAAGATGGTTGGAAGCACTAAAATGGCCATTTGAATCAAATCTTTATTTTCAAATCTATTTCACAATGTGGTGAGACTATGTGAAATTTCAGACTGACATTTTGAGGAAACGGTACAATTTTCTTTTAAGTAAGTCTCTTATTATTTTGTAGATAGTTTTGCTTAGAAGAGGTCTATTTACTTGACAGTTTTCTATAAAGAGAAAAACTAATATGAGATCATTGGTTTTGTTGATACAGAAATTGCTGAATAAAGTGAATTTAGGCCATGCTGCAAGATGTGCTGCATATAGTTCTGGTGGTGAGATGGTAGCTATTGGCATGAAGAATGGAGAATTTGTCATCTTACTTGTAAACAGTCTTAAAGTTTGGGGCAAAAAACGAGATCGGAAATCAGCTATTCAGGACATCAGGTACATCAGAAATTCAGCTGAAATAGGACAATATGGCTCTAAACATGCAGTCTTTACTTAGGTCATTTCCTGTTTGAACTAGAGTAAGTGGTGGATTCTCTTTAACAGAAGTCTTTCAATCAGGATTAGAGGACTTCAATAACTCAGCCAAAAGTTATGGTCCTGCTAGAAGAGTGGGTGGGTGAAATTCTGTGGCCTGAGATGTGCAGAAGGTGATAATGATGGCCCCTTCTGGCCTTAAAGTCTAGATGTCTAATCTCCACCTGAATACAGCTAATAGTCTTTGCATATTAGCCTTTTAATATCAGAAGTTAATGTTACTGAACATTATAATATTACCACATAGCACTGGGAAATCCTGCCTCTTAGCCTCCAAGGATTAATGGTACTTTGCCCATACAGTTAGGCACTTTATAATAATGAAATAGTAACAACTCTTAACTGCATATGCTTCAAGCATCAGCGTGTCTTTCTGATTCACCTGTCTTAGCATCAGTGGTGAGGTTTGGTTTGGATTAGAACTTGCTGTTGTTTATCAGTCTTTTCTTAGAAAAGATTGAACTTTTCTACCTTGAGAATTGTGGCTCAAAACAAGCAAATGCACCGATACAGCAAATTATATCCCTGGTTCATGTTTTGTTGTCTAGAATCAGCCCTGATAATAGATTTTTGGCTGTTGGCTCACAAGAACACACTGTAGATTTTTATGACCTCACCCAAGGCACAACCTTAAACCGGATAGGCTACTGCAAAGATATTCCGAGTTTTGTCATTCAGATGGATTTTTCAGCAGACAGCAGATATATTCAGGTATGTTTTAGGTGGGCATGCATTTGTTTAGAGTTGCTCACATTCATTTATCAAACATCATAAAGGACCAAAGTTAAGAATGTAAAAAGCCTTCTGAAGCCTGGCCTGTATAAAATAGAAAAGAGCTCAGTGCATCCACAAGCATCCCCTGAGTCTGTCAGTTGTCCCAAGAGATCAAGCACAAGCCTTGCTATGAAATGATCTGAGTTAGAAGAGCATTTTTGGGGTACTGGCATGCAAATGAGTAGAACCAGCATCCCAATTTTCATCAAAATTCCTGTATTCAACAAACAGCTTTTGGGATGGAGTTAAGGGTTAATGAATCTAGGGATTTGTAACCCCAGTTACATATTACCCTATTAGGACTTACCAGTATGGGAAAACCAGCTGGCCTCATGGAGGTAAAAGCTGGGTCTAGAATACAGGTGCACACAGTAATGGTAGAGCAGTAAAAATGGGCACAATCTGTTCGGCAGAGTACACTGAAAAAGGCTGGGCACGTGCACAGGTTCTCTATAACCTTAGGGCTCAAATATGCCTTTAGAGCGTGGATCAGCATCAAAGGGATGTTAAGCATGAGATATTGTCCACAAAACCTCTTGAAGCTCCCAAGTGTGCAGGAGGAGCATACCTGCTGCTACTCCCTTTAAGGGGGAGGTACACCATGTGCTCTTTTCCACAGCTGGGCAGTTATGCGATCCGCCAGGGGCTGGGGGGTCAGATCCTTATCTTTCATAAATGCCATTGCCCCTCTGGGATCACAAAGAGTCGTAGTCCTTGCACCAGGACTGCAAGTGTGGCTAGTTCTTGCTAGGGAACGCAGGGAGCAGGGATTTTGTTTGACCTTGCACATCACTGCCTCAAGGGCCCAGCAATGTTTTGGCCTATAATGTTAGTTATGGAAGCTGGGAACGTGAAGCCTGCTGTTTACTCCCGGATTCAGCAAGAAAAGTGCCCTCTCTCTATGATGGAGCATAGTGCACTGTAGATATTCATAGAGCAAGAGGATCTACTTCAACAAGCAGCAATGCAAAAGCTCCCTATCAGCTAGATACAAAGTTAAATTTTTAGTACCACAGTACTTTCTCTCATTTTCTCAGGACTATTGAATGATCTGCTCTTACAGATAATCCACTGTTGGTGAATAGCCTCTCGATCAGATTTGTGCAGATAATATACAGTAGCTCACACATTCTTGTCAAACTCAACATTACCACACTACATGAACCCAAATGTGAAGTTTCCCTCCAAAGTGTCTCTGATGCTGTCAACTTTGACAAGAATATATGAGATAGTGCAGACAATGATCTGATTGAGAGATTATTCATAAACAATGGATTATTAGTATGAGCAGATCATTCAACGGCCAAATTATTAGTTCATACTATACATTTGTTGTGATTATTTTGTATTGTATATAACTCTATTATAGAAGCCTAAGGAAAGCCATAAACTTAGACCTATAGATAAATTGCTGTAGTGTACATATGGAGACTATTACTGTTGAGCAATAATGTCAAAATATATTTATGGAAGGGTTAATATACTCTTTCTACATTCAGGTATCAACTGGTGCCTATAAACGTCAAGTTCATGAGGTGCCACTGGGAAAGCAAGTGGTAGATGTCACACTAATAGAAAAGATCACATGGGCCACATGGACAAGGTGATGAAATGTGAACGTCTAAAAACCAAAGAACTTGTTTTTATAAGCAAATGACTATGCATGAACCTGTAACGCATAAATAGAATAAGTGAAGGTATAAAAGTGCAGTAAATGCTGGGATTCACAGAGTTTTGGACTGTTGTACAATGAGCACTAGCACTTCTGTTTTTCGAAGGCCCTGTCTACACAATGAATTTGTAACTAGTTGACGTCATGGTTGCCTCAATACCTGGTTTGTCTCCACACACAACATGGTTGGTACCCAGGGTACCCCAACCCCAGTCTGTGTAACCAGCTTGTCTAGTTCCCTTTATTTCCAGCCATCTGAGCAGCCTGATATCCCAGAATGCATTGCCTCATGCATTGCTGGTGCCACTTTGTGTGCAGTCCTCCAGGCACTTTGTCCTTTGCTGAGGCAGTGTCAGGTAACTTTCCAGATTTTGCCAGAATGCACCAATACGTACACAATTAGACAGCATGATAGCTGTGGATAGGAAGGAAGCAGGGCTGACACGGTCATGTCATGAAAAAGCTGTTGCATGGCCACTACTTAAGTGCAGTTATTATAACTGGGTTACATAGGTACATCACAACCTGATTAAGAAAAACATGGCTGTACTCTTAGTGTAGATAAAGCTGTAACGTCTGTTAAACAGGGCTTCCAATTTACCCTATATGGCGTTTTAATTACAGTTTTGTTTAAAACTGTAATGAACTATACTAATGCAATTGGTACAGGCATAGGTAGATCTGACAGTATCCAGTGAGATGACCATACACACACGTTCTCTCTTAAGGGTAGAAGTGAGTAACACACTCACTCTTACTGCCTTGTTATCAAGCAAACACAAGAGTCTGCAATGCAATAAAGTGTAGGAGGGATGCAGATAGAGTTGACAGAGGATATGTGGGCAAACATTCTAAGTGTGGGAGAACCAGCTATTTTAAGAAACACGCTAGTTACAAACAATAATCCCCTTGCTTGAGTTGTTCCAGCCCAGGAAAGAAGTACTGCTAAAAGGCATCACAGCTGTAACTTTTCAGTGGGAGTGGGAGTATACATGTGGAGGAAAGGACGAGTGTCTCGCTGAGGCAGGATGTGTTTGCATCTCATGAGGGGAGGCTATAAGAGGGCTCGTGCCTCCTAAGGGGCGAGGATTGTGCATCTTGAGGGTACTTGTGTGCTAGGGCATGGGAGAAATGAACACGTGGGGTGCTCCGCTATGCAGATACATTTGCGTGCAATAATGCACAAGGACAAGGTGAATCCCTATGGTAGAGCAGTTTACTAATAGTCACCCACCGCTGTCCTGCTGTAAAGCCAGACACTATGCCAATACCATACTGTCCAGCAGAGCTACGGGCCCATGCCTTTTCATGATGATCTTTTTGTCTTTATGTTTTTGGAGCAGCATTCTTGGAGACGAAGTCATTGGGATTTGGCCACGAAATGCTGATAAAGCAGATGTCAACTGTGCATGTGTGACCCATGCTGGTTTAAATGTAGTTACCGGGGATGATTTTGGGCTCGTGAAACTCTTTGACTTTCCAAGCACAGAAAAATTTGTAAGTGTACATTTGAACTTTTCTAAGATGCCAAGTTTTGTGTTCAACCAGTTTTACAACTGCCTGAAAGCAAAGCAGTGCCAGTAGGTTAGAAGTCTGTTATCCTAATAGAAATATGTAGTTGAGTATACTTGCAAACGAACAGAGGGGTTTTGTTTAAATGGCTGTAATACTTTATTTATTGCCTGCAATATTCTGTCTTCTTTCTAATAGGCCAAACACAAGCGTTATTTTGGTCATTCTGCCCATGTTACTAACATACGCTTCTCTCATGATGACAAATACGTTATAAGTACAGGAGGAGATGACTGCAGGTAAATCCTTATTTTACTAATCAGGAATTGTTTGTATTATCCACCCCCCTGCTATACTCTGTGTTTAGCATCTTCTCAGCCCATGCTGCTACACTACATCTGAAATCCATTTATGTAGCAATATAAAAAAAAGACTAGGCTAAAACACACCCAATACTGGGCTTTCAAGGCTGGAGCATCGATGAGGATGTTACGCTCAATAAACACAGGTCAGCAAAAACAACGAGAGTCCTGTAGCACCTTAAAGACTAACAGATTTCTGCGGGCATAAGCTTTCGTGGGCTGCAACCCACTTCGTCAGATGCATGCAGTGGAAACCACAGATCGGAGGTATATATATACATCCAAGGGTGAGAAACATAACAATGGGGAGGGCAAGTGCTAACAAAGTCAATTCAGTTAGGGTGAGAATGTGTGACAACACCTTCTAATCCATAGTTTCTCAGCCTGTGGTACAGGTACCCTGGGAAAAACTGAGTGAAGGGAAGGTGGCAGCTGCCAACTTCTGGGGAAACCAGTCTGCAGCTGCCCGCTTCCCGCCCGGTCACAGCTCCTAGCTGGGAGGCAGGCGGCAGCCACTAGCTTCTGGGGGAGGCAGGCAACAGCCCCCCGCTTCCCGCCGGTCCCAGCTGAGAGCCCGGTGGTAGCCTCCTTAGTCTCACGAGCTGGGTGACAGCCACCCACACCCCAGCTCCAAGCCAAGGGACAGCCTCCAGCTCCCTGGCTTGAAGATGGGCAGCAGCCCCTTGCTCACATCCCTGGGTCCCAGCTGGCGCGGAAGCCTCCTCTGCCCCAGCTCGGATTGGGTGGCAGTCTCCCCTTTGCGTGACGGGGAGAAGGGATGTGAACTTGGGTTTCTCACCTGCAGGGAAATGCCCTATTCTGGACTATAGAACCACTCACGCGCCTGCTAGCCCAATGCATATATAATTATTAATTTAATAATTTATCCACCATCTCCAGCAGGAGAAATTGCGTATCCTATAGCTCAGTGGTTAAGGCATACTCCTGAAAAATGGGTGCCCCAAGTTCAAAATTCTTCTCCCCGTTAGCTGGAGAGGAACTGAACCCACATCACACATCAGTGTCCTAACCGCCGAACTAAAATTTATAAAGGGGAGTGGTGGGGGAAGCACGATGTAGCAGCAGTTCTTCCAAAACAAAACTCCAGGAGAGAGGCCCCATTTGTGAATTTAGAGCAGAGCTAAGGGCCAGCCTAGATTGGTGGCCTGCGCATTGATGTAGGGCTGTTTCAAATAGTACAATGCCAGGGTGCACTAGGGAACTTTTAGTGCAGGCCGGCCGGGTCCACAGAGCCAGTTAGTGTGTGACCCACTGGTCAGCGTTAGCATTTACACCTGGCTTGTGTATACTAATGCACAATGCAGACAGCCCTTAGGTGCAGAACTTACTCTTCTCATCAGCTTCCGTATCTTCCTACTTGCTGGCTTTTTGGATCCCATTTGCAGCTCCCTACCCCGCCCCAATCATTGTATAGGGAATTGGGCACTCAGGTGGGAGATAGGGCTTGAAGTCCCTGCGCTGAATCAGGAAGAGGACAGATTGGAAACGATACTGTGCAGAGGCAGGAAAGCACTGGTTTTAGTGGGGCTCCTATACAGTCTGATAACACATAATAATAGCCCACAAGAAGCAAGAAACAAAATCCAAGCATGGCTAAATGGCACAGTGCAAGAGCTTACTTGAGCCATGGGGAGAGCCAGAAAATAGAAATGCAATAGTGAGCAATGCCCGTGAACTGCAGCGCTTAGCTGGGAAAGCAACTACTCCTAGCCATAAAACAGCAACGTTCAAGTAGACGAGAAGCAGGAAGGCTGCAAGAGAAAGTGTTGTAGCTATTGCCCTAGCACAGGCACACGTAAAAGGCCCCTGTGACGAAGCTAAAACCTTGTTTTGTAGCACTCGTCCCAGAGGATGGGAGACCTACACGGTTTGAAATGTCAAAAATGAAAGTGCTGGCAGAAACTGAGTCCCGATAAGAGCCAACCTTAACTGATAGATTTGCCTACTCGCCAAGTATTACATTATTCACAGAGGCCTAGTTAGCATAGCCTGCACCTTCCTCATTCAGCAGCAGCATTCACCAGAGTGCCAGACCTGAGCCACATAGGACTTGCCGATGTTCCCATGAAAATATACATATGTCTGTGCCTCACAAAACCAGATACGGGCTCACATGTAGCTGCTCACCAATGTGCTATGCACACAAAGGCACACACTGAGTAGGGGATACAGTCAAGATTAAAATTCAGTCATTGCACCAGCCTGACTGCTTTAGGAAGCAAGCTGGCTAATTTGTGACCAACTGCTGGAAAGTAAAGGAAGCCACATACTTGGTTACAGTTGCTGTATGAACAACCCAGCAGTGTTTTTAGCAGTAAAAATGTATCAGCGGGCTTGCTCCAGAATCATTTTGTCTCATTGCCATCCATACTAAACCTGCTCAGTTTGGGAGTAAAAGGACAGTGGGAGGGCATGCCACCAAGCAGTGGTGCCGCACACAACCTGCCAAAGTATTATTGTAGTGCTAATTGTTAAAGCCATTGCTACCTTACCACCAATTACTTTTTTAGTGTATTTGTGTGGCGATGTCTTTGAAAGAGGAATGCCCTTCCGTCTGGTGCTGCAACTACTATGACTGCAGAGGAGTGAAGACTCATGCCTGTCCACAATACTTTGGCTGCTGTCATTTTATAACCAACATTCTGCATGGATTACATACTTTCTGAGCGTGGTTATATTGAGTGCTACTATGAGCTTGTATTTGCAAGACTGTGGAAGCTGAAGTTTTAAAGGTTGTTCCCTAGGCCTCAGTGATGAACAATTCAATCATTAAACTGCTTTTGCTAAATATTTTTAATTATTCAAAACAGCTACAGCCACAGCCCATCAAGAAAACTTGGAGCCTCCATAACCCTCAAATGTAATGCAGCTTTTAATTTGTGAACCTTTAAAATCATGTCTTTACACCTTCTTGTGGGAATGCTCCCATTTTCAGAGAACTGTTAAAAGTCTTCTTTAGAATTTTATGCAGTGTGAGTAAAACGTTGCCTTTTTTTTTTTTTTTTTAAATGACCGCAGCGGGTTTCACATTTGCTTTCAATAACCAAATGACCCACGTAACACATTTTTAAAGTTCACTTTTTTAAAAAACATTTAATTTGCAACGGTTTCTATCCATGAAGTGCCTTTAAGAGAGGTTTGCCAATAGCCTGGGCTTCAATCTTGCCTTCCACCACTGTCAGCTTTCTGCATATGGTGCTATAACTTCCATCCTGAGGAGGGCTTAACACAAACACCTTTTCCAGCTCTGAAGTGGTCACCCATTTTCTGCTGTTACTATTCTTAATACTGTCAGAACTCAATTCCAAGATGTTTCCTTCAGATAACATATATACGATCAACTCGCTGACCCTCCTGTTTGTCAGGGACATGAACAAGCTACTAAGGGACCGAATGTATCTGGCTTAAGAAAGCAGCAGGTCAAAGGCCAGGATTTAAAGTTAAACTCAGGGGGATGATGGGGGTGCAAAGGACTTTTTTTTCAGGGAAGGGGAAAGAAAATGGTTAAAAGCCCCTATTATTTTCTTGTGTTCCTCCCTCTTTTTGGGTCTGTGCTTTATATTCCACAATAAAAGTGCTTTGGACGCTTCCAAGAAGCACCGTTTCCTATCTTTTACTGAGGAAGAGCTTCTTGGAGATAAATGACAGGTAAACCAGTAAAATGTGATTGCACAAGCTTCGGTTAAACTGGCCACTATCCACATGCTGTTTAGAAACAGTTATAAAGAAAAGGATTGAAAATTGACCAGGGGAATGTTTTTGTCAGAACACACTGTTTTGTCAAAACAAAATCGTTCTGCAGACATTTCAGTGAAATTTTGTTTTAAAAGGTCTAAACTAGCATATAGTATAAATGTTCCACTTTGAGTTTTCATTTCAAAACATTTCATTTTATAAAAAAATATTTTGATGCCCCAGACCTATCGCGGGGTGGAAGGGAAAGAAATCTGGGTTACAGAAAATCTTGTTTTGATTTAGAACAAACACAAATTTCCTGAAAAATGGAAATTCTGGTTCCTGCACATCTCTAATGAGAAGGTAGCTGTTGGCTATATCATAGAAAAGAGGGAAGGCAAGCAGTATCAGAATGTAATGAATATATATTTAATACAAAAGTGCTTGTGGAGGCTTAGTGAACTTATTTTTTTTTAAATAAATGGAATTATTGCCTTACTCTACAAATGATCAGTTTGTCAGACACTAGCAGACCCTAACGCAGTCAATTGTTGGGGTTTTTTTTGTGTTTTTTTTTTTTTTTTTTTTTAAAGAAAACCTTTTTTTTTTTTTTTTTTTTTTTAAAAGAAACCTTGTATTAAGATAATATAACCATGTTGGGTGAGCACCTTCTTTGCCTATGTTGTAATGTTGGCCTTTTACATTGATTGTATCCTGAATAAAAATAATTGTGTGATGGAATGAATTGCTAAATGGTGATTTGTGAAAATATCTAAGAGCAATAGTGTCTGTCAGGAAAAAACATTTAAATATGATTTGTATATGTTAATGTGGTTTGGTTTTATATATAATATACTCCGAAGTAATGCTGTATTATATTGTATATGAAAAAATTAATGCATGAATTTATTTTTCAATGGCCAAATGATTTGAAAACCTGTGTGTCAAATAAAATTTGGTTATAAATTTTCACTGATCTCATTTTTACAGTCTAGTTACTAGAATCAACAAATTATCCTGACAAATTGTTGGACTCACTTTGTATCCCTCTCAATTTTCCAAAGTGGTGAAGTACATAAGACAGATGCTCATTTGAGTTGTGTAATAAATACATATATTATACTCTAGTAGTCTCTTCAAAGCAAAACACCAGCATTCTTTAAGTCTATAAGCTTTATTGATACTTGGGTTTTTTGTTTTTACATTTCACAATGCATTCCACAGACTTAGTTCAATACAGCTTAAACCACAAGGGTATAAATTTTCATTTGTAATTTCTTGCATAACAATGCTCCATATTTCCAAACAACATTGCAGCATTAGACATTTGCTCCACATATTATCAGAGTTGGAAAGACAGTAAAAGTCCTTACTTAAAATCAGCTAGAGTATGTTTGTGCAACCAAGTGTATGCTCTAAGTTTTATGTGGTGTACTTTCCTTTGTTTTTTTAAATAGATAGTAGTGTTTCTAGAAATACTTTATTTTTCAAGCTGGTGCGCTAGGGCTAGTCCTAAACCCAGTTAATTTTCCTGAAATATCAAGCACTGTGGAGCAGCTGAAAGATCTAAGCTTTGTGAAACACTATATATATATATTGGCAATCGATAAAACAATAAAATCACAATACAGCTATACTCATACCAAAAAGGCAAGGTTGTTCAAACGTGCTTTAATGGTATATTCTTCTAAACATCTCATTTTAAAAAAATCTGCATCAACCTACCCAGACCATACACAGTGCACAAAATGGGAAGTGTTATCCTCCGCTCTACCTGCGCTACCTTTTCTTGAATGCAGCAAGACTACCTCTGACAAAGCACAATGTACAGCTTTCTCAAACCTTTTGTATTAGCTGGTGCTGCACACAGGATAAACAAAGATGATTAGTTTTAAATCCATACATAGCAGCTTATAATACTTAAGATGATGAAACACATGGCAATTAAAACCGGTATTTTTCCCTCAAACACTGTGCTGCTAAAAAATAAAGATCTGTGAAATTGCACTGCAATGCCAAGGTTTTGCTATTCCCTGACCCTCCCCACATCATTCAAATGAATATTTCCCCCTGAAAGATGAACTTCTATTGACAAGTTGCTTCAGGCTTTTTACTCAGTTTTGCGCTTCAATCCAGGTATTTTAGCTTGGAGCCTAAAAGAGTCAGAGAGAATTAAAAAGGTATTTAAAATGTGGAAATAAAGCAGTATTTAAAGAATAAATGTAGTCTTGAAAATGTCAGTGTTTAAAGATAATTATCATAGATACATGAATCTACAACAGTAAGAAAATGGGCAGTAAATCCCTGGTCACTCAGCCCTGCTCTGCTGAGGCCCTAAGCTTCTCTGCATATAAAGTCACATATTTGTTCTCCTATTAGGATCGCTTGATTCAAACTGTTTTCATCAAATATTTTTAACTGCACTGCAAGGAATCAGTTGATTCTGTAAATCTCCAAGTTTTTAAGTTTTTCATCTTGATGACTCTATATAGCTTCCTTAACACACCCAAGATGTTGTAAATACACATCAAAAAGTCTATACAAGCAAGTTTGAAACAGCCAACATAAACTCACTTAGCCATTGCATCTCGGACAGTCTTGTTCACAAGTCCCAAATAATGGTCAATTTGAGCCTGAAATTTAAGGGGGGAGGAGGAAAAAAACAGAAAAGTTAGCTGTTTAGATATACTGCTGCTAAAGGTTGCTTTACCACTTGCAAGTTATCACTGTTCCTGATCTAATTCATTTATGCTTCATTAACTACCCTGAAAAATTCTAAGAAAAGCAAAGAGCCCATTTTTATGTTTATTTTGGGGTTTCATATAGTTTTTGCAACTCACAGGCATAAAACTATTCTGCTCCCATCTCTAACAGCCAGTAAACGAAATAGCCCAGTTTCTAGTGTAAACAATGTTGTATGCTGGAGAAGAGACTTTCCCAGAATAATAGCAGATGGATAGATAATGGGATTCAGTGAAAAGCAGGCAGAAAGAGTACTATACATCCATCTGCAGGAAAAATCTAACTATTCTTTGCCCTCAAAGCCACAGGCAGCACAAAGTGTCGGGATGGTGCACCCCAGCTCTGAATGTGGAAAGTCCTGCTACTGTAGGGTCCTAGATTCTATCTAACCAGTGATGGTGACTTATTACATGAGCTATTTGCTTTTTGAAATGCATGTGATGCATCCGGGATTAACACATATACACACTTGCTAACCACACAATCAGTGTATCCTAGCGTCTCATGTGTTTCTTCCATATAAGTAGTCTAGTTACTACCAGTTCAAACCCCCACTTTTCTTCAGACTCCTCTCACACAGTGTGAAACCAAGCCCCTTGTGTGCACAAAAACAAATGTACTATTCATGCTTCTGGTTTGCTTTGTTTTGAGGAACTATTTGTACTGACAGCTCCAAAACAGGGGTAACTTATGCCTTAGAGCAGTGGTTCCCAACCCGTGGCACGCGGGGTCTTTCAGAGTGGCCCTCGGCTCCCCTCCCGCTGGCTGTAGGAGGGAGCCACTGCCTAAGTAGCCAGGCAGAGTAGGTGGCCAGTGCAGACTCCCTGCTGCAGCCAAGGGGATGGGAGATCAGTGCTCCCCTCCACTTGGCTGTAGCAGAGAGCATAGCAAAGCATTCCACCTGGATCCCTAGGCACTGGGTCTCTGCTGGAGCCAGAGGGAGGGGAACACTGATCTCCCATCCCTCAAAGGGAGCCACTGCCTAGGAACCCAGGTGGAGTGCACAGTTTCCCTGCTGCAGCCGGCTGAATGGGAGATTCTCCTCGCAGAACCCCTTCTGTCTAGCTGCAGTGGGGGAATGGGAGGGGCTGCTGGTGGAGACTGGTGTTGTAAAAATCAGCGTTGTAAAAATCGTATTTGTGGTCATCAAGCCAAAAAAGTTGGGAACACTGCGTTAGAGTCTCAACCATTCCTGGGCTCTTCCTGACAGCAGTGCAGCAGTATTGGGTCTCTATATCTACACTGTTAGAGGCACAGTGCTCTGAATACAGGAGATACCCCAGTTCCCTCCTGCTAATCTCTACATACACCTGGACAGTTACTAGAGATCCAATGGCACGTTGAAGCGGGGTGATAAACTCCAACGTGCTACTTTCAATAAAATAGGTTCCAAAGAATTAAGGCGGCATGTGGGCCAATTATGCACACTTTACTTTATGCAACTGGCTTTACTTTTAGTCACTATCCCACTAGCGTGTTACAACAGTAGTTTACTGCCACTGAAACAGTGCAGCCAAGCTGGACTGCAGGAGGGTGGGATGGAGCCCTCCATAAAAATGTATATTGCTAATCGCATTATCATCAGTAGGACTTTCTCACCAGTGGTTCAGAAATTTAAGCAGAAACTGACAGTAAAACTGCTAAATCTCTCAGCTTCTGCCAAGGCAGAGTCTCTCATGAGAGCTCATTATCTTGGTACAAGTGATCTTCCACTGCAGAGCCCCATGGGCTCTGTCTTTTATAAGAAATAATTCCTTTGTGATGAAAACATGGGGCCTATTCCCCTCTGCCTGTTTGGATAGCAGAACCCACGAGTTTTCAGGGACTAATACCTTAGATTGCAGGGCTTTTGATGAATTTATCTCAAATATTTGGATTTTCCACCTAGGCCAGAAAACCTGCCTCAGACACTTGATCCGTTAGACCTTGACGATCATTTGAACTAAGCCAAAGTGGGCTCAGCACGAGGAATACCCTCCGTGGTGACTGTCAGAATCAATCTGAAGCAGAGAGCACAGGCAGAGCCTTGTTTGTCTCCAGCATGTCTCTCTAGGAGCTAGGCCGTACTGGAATTCACTCCGTTTCTTTGAAGGCTTCATAAGTGAGGCTGGGTATTTTAAAGGGATTATTTTTATACTTTCAGAAAACTACAGTCAGCTAGTGATTTAAATCAATGGGACTAGGAAGCCTGCAGCCCAGGTCAGTTGTCAGTCCCTCTCTTCCAGGGCCATGTGACTCCCCTTCATCTTATGGGTACTTCATTCTTTGCTGCTGCTGAGTGATCTTTGCTGTGCAGCTGGGTTTGAGAGCAGATGATGGGAGCGTCCCAAAACTGCTCTGTGTGCTCCATTGCATTTCGTCCCTGCTGCCTTCTTCACGGTGTTGCCCCTCTACACTGGTCTTTATTGTACAGGTGTTTTTCGGAAGAGAAGGAATACCTGTGTCAGAGCTCACTTGGCCCCAATGCTCTATGCATTGATGAATCCTAGTTCTGCTACAATCTCCCTTCCCTCCCTAAGTACTGTTGTCAACAGATCTATCAGAGGAGCATTAGACTGTGCCAAGCTCCACCCATGTGCTTTAGCCAGGGCTGCAAATCACACGGGCTCTGGGATAAATGTCTGGAATACCAGCTCCAAGATTGCGTCTCAAAAAATTACATAAAGTACTTATTGAGATTTTACATAACTCCGATATTGCTACTTTAATACTGAACAAATCGGGATCAGAGGGAGAGAAGGTGAAATCATACTAAGCAAACCTCTCTTCTATTACTGCTTAGTGGGGGAGCCTTCACATACCTCCTAAAGAAGAAAAGAAATGCACAATGCACTAAGGACTTTAATATAAACTTACTCTTTATAACACTGTCAGGAAACCAGCACTGGCCATTTTCAGAAACAATATCAGGTGTTGAGGTTAAAGGTTTAGGAGACTAAAATCCAATTTCTAGTTATTTATTCTTAAGTATTCCTCATTCAACAGGAGTAATTTTTTATCAGACATTTAACGTGAATGTCAGACATTAAGCACTCACCTGATGTCTCTCATAAATAACAGGAACACTGAAGAGTGAAATCAGAGCTGGAAAGGAACAAAGAGTGGGTTTAAATACAAACAAGATAAAGACCCACTCAGCCAAAATTTAAAATCAGTTTTCACAGCCTGACATTTTTTTAAAAAGCAAGGCTATTGTAATTTAAATGGATCTTGTAAGAAAAAGCAGGGCCTTCTCCAGCAGTTCTGTTGCAATATTAAATTAATTTCAATTAGGGTTTTGTCATCCTGTAACCAGTTTTGCATCATCATATAATTTATACAAGGCAACTGCAATTTGAAAGTAAGAGCTACGAAGCAGCCTGGAAAGCAATGAGCAAAACTGAATACGACTTTTTAAATGAAGTTGTTTTGTCCTGAAATTCAGCAACTTAAGGACAAACAATGCAATTCAAAATTACTACTATCTTTATAATTCCACCATCTAAAAAAATACAAGATCATGCAACAACCTACATTTTGTTGTACTGCGAGTAGATACACAAGAACATCCTCACAGCATTAGAGAGACTTCAATCCTTTTCCAGGATTATTGCATGTCAAAGTATTTAACACAATTTAAAGCACTTACCCAGTATCAGTAACGTCAGACCGTTAAACAAGGCACCAACATAGGTGAATACCCACATCAACACTGCAAACTGAAAGAACAAAAGTCAGTTAGGCCATAAACAAGTCTAATCAAGATTACAGAGATGTCAAACAAAATTACCCTTCTCTGAAGGCATGTATAAAGCTCAACAAAAAAAAACATGTTGTATGTCAAAGATAATTATGGATGAGGGACTGGATGGGTGAGGTGATGTGCAATAGGATACGCAGCCTTTTATTTCTAGGTCACCAGTATGAATTCAGCCCAGGTCAATAGTGACCATTTGATCACGATTCAGTGTTCTCTGCACTTTCAATTCATAGCGTTTTATGATAATGGGTAAGCATAATTATTTTTTCCTTACAGATGGAATAAGTGAGGCACAGTGAGAGGATAACTGTCTTGCCCAAGTTCACACAGCAAGCCAGTAGCAGAACTGAAATAAAATCCGGGTCTCCTGACTTATAACCCAACACCCAAATCCACAAGGTCACAGCCCCCTCTTTACATAGGATGTGAGTTGGTAAGATTAAGCTTGTCACCTCTGTATGAAAGGCCAAGAATTGAATGGTCTGTAGACTCAATTGTTGGAGGTGATAACGTTGTGTCAGGGCACAGGCGAGTTTGAAATGCAGTGTGGAAGAAGTTTATTTTCCTTTCTTTTTTATTTTAAATGAACACTACAGATACTCTTACAAGTATGGATTCAGTTATTAAATATTCATAGTAGGAAGGAGTCAAAGAGCATCTTCCATTTTATGGCACAGAACTTTTAAACCAGAAAGCATAACGCCTCAATCAAAAGTGCTGATGGAATTTTAAAGTTACAAAAGAGATTTAAAATTCTAGACTTAATAAAAATTCAACACATAAGTGTCTATTCTGGTAGGAAAACGACTCCTGAAGCCCATGTTTTGCTGTAATTCTGCAGTATGGTTTTAGGCTGTCTCTCACTCACATAGTCTGGCCCAAATCCTCTGCTTGTGTCCAGTCCCTGCTCAGCACAGCATAATAGGAAGGGAGGTCTTTGCTTGGACTTGGAGCAGTACTGTCGATAGAAAAGTTTGCCACCCTGCTCTACACAGAGCAAGCCCAAACTCATGCAAGTGCTATATCTACAGTTTTAAAAAATGTTGTCTACTTTATTGATCATTGATTTTTGCAGAAGTGGCCACATCAGGAACTGTTGTGCTGGGTTCTGTACAAACATTTAGTAAAAGACGGTCCTTACCCTGAAGGACGTGGCAACAAAATCACGTTAAGGTAAAGTGAAAAATCCACTACTGGAAAAACGAGCCCTTTCTACTATTAAATAGCATATACTGAAGACACTAGAGCCCATCTTAGCCCCACATCCACATATTCAGCTCTTGTATGCTGAACTACTAGCTTGAACAAGGGAATTTACTGAACCCAAAAAGGTCACTGCTGCTGCTTTTTCTCAGAAAGAGTTTTTAGAGCCCTTTATTTCTATAGCTTCAAGTCACAGTGAAGCATAAGTAGCCCAAAGTCTATCACAAAGATAGTACTGCTCTTCCTGCGTGGCTCCATACAGGAAAGAATCAATGCCATGAGGTCTAAGTTCACTGAGTTACAGGGATATTATTCTGGTCTCCTATTGTAATCCTGATGGGGGTGAACCAAGTGCCGTGAGAAATTCTTTACCCATTTTATTCCAATTATTAGTAACTGACTGCAAAGCACAAGTATTTTGTAATCTAATTTAATGGCAAATTTAAAAACCCATAGGTCAGTTTCTTCAAGTTGTTTTACTATGAGCTAATTAAATTAAAGTAAGGGGCTCCATTTATCAAAACATCACTCAAGTAACAACATGGATTCACAGCACTCAGGTAGTAACGAAACATTCTGTATCACACAAGTTTTGGATGAATTACTACACAGCTATACACCAGACTCACAATACAATTCCTCCCTTGGCTTTTTCTGTCAAGTACTGTACAAAGCTATCCTTTGAAGTTATAGCTGAAAAAGTTCCTTTGAACTTTGCCATATACCAGGGGTGGCCAAACTTACTGCTGGTCAGAATGCCCTAGCCCAACAACCACTCTGCCGCGGGGCAGAAGCTCCCAGCTCCCCACCCCTGTCTGGTAGGCAGAGAATGGGGGCGGAGGGGCATAAGGGGCTCTGCGAGCGCATTTTAACGGTAAAAGAGCCACATGTCGCTCATAAGCCTGTTTGGCCATCCCTGTCACATACAGCACAGATATTTAGATGCCATTTTAAACCTTCATGACTCTACACTGTTTAAGCAAAACATCTGAGAAATGATTGCACATAGATTTCACTGTTAGCAAAAGCACATACGATAAACTGGACTATACTCCTGTTCTACATTCAGATTTAGTAATATGGAAGATTATGTAAAAGCGTAAGTGTAATTTTCTACATCCAAGGTGTTTATCTAAGTAGATGAGCCAGCCTCAATATCTGAAGATTTTTCTAAAACCAAAACTGCTTCAGGACCATACCTTTTTATAAGATGACTTTACAGTTTATTGATTTCATAAAAAGATTGCATTCAACTACCATACAATAAAAAAGTGCATCAGGTTTAAGTAGGGTAAAGCTTTCCTTCAAGACAAATGAGCCTATTTCAATTTTATTCAGAAGTCAAAAGAAATTCAAGAAAAAAATAAAAGCTTAGCAGAACAAACACCTGATTTCTTGAAGCTCACAAACCAAGGTATTTAAAGAGCAATTGGAGTATCTCAAAAAATTATTTTATTTGGAAGGAATTCTCTCCTTGTATTCATTGACGATGTTTGAATGAAAGTCAGATCTTCAAGAACAGTTTGGCTGTCCATTCTTTTCCATTAGCCAATGGCCTAATACTTTGTTTGTGGTATCACAAACAGTGGGTGTGTAAATTCTCACATCACAAACAAGGGTTTGCACTTCCAGGAGCATCTTAATTATTAAAACATTTTTGCCATACAAAAGCCCTTTGTGATTAAGTTTTTCCATGATGTATCCAATTCCTTAAACAAATCCACAATATTTTATTCCTTCGCCAAAAGAGGCTTTAAAACTACCTCCTAAATCTAAGGCTAAAACATGCCTCACAAATAACTAACCAAAAGGGCATACAATATATGGAGGGAATTTGCTCTTTTTTTAAAAGGGCAATTAAAAAGGTCATTTGTTAAGTACCAAAATGTGACTCTGGTCACTCACAGGTGTTCAATCGGCTAGACCAGTGGTTTTCAATCTGTGATCCACAGACACCTATGGGGTCACAGACTATGTTTAGGATTTCCAAAGGGGCCTGCACCTCCATTTGAAATTTTTTAGGGGTCCATAAATGAAAAAAGTTGAAAACCACTGGGCTAGAATCAAACTGGGCTAGAACCATAACACAACATTTTAGTTAGCTGACACTTGGGATACTTAGTGAGCTAAAGATAACACCAAGTATAGAGAGACCTAGACTTGTGTAGATGGTTCAGTTCCCTTTTATTGAGTATGGAAACGGTACACTCTTCCCCCAGCGGGTCATTGAGTGTGAGAACTGGGGGGAGGGGCAGCAGTCAGAATATAGTCATTGTAGAAACTCATGCAGAAGTAGAAACAGATCTACGTAGACTACCTCACCAGAGGACTACTGCAGCAACAGAAATGGGAAGTGCACAGGATCTTTATAAAAATACCAATGTGACTCAAACCTCCTTGCTTGCTAAGGATTTGTATTATATGACAGCGTTAGGTAGCCTCTCCCTGGGACTGCACGAGTCTGCACTGCAACAGGTAGAACCAGAGGGAAAGGATATAAACAGGAGGTAGAGGAAACTATTTACACGTCTATTATTGTTGGAAGCTTGTACAACATTAGAAAATGTGAAATTCAAGTCAAACTCCATTTGAAATGTAATGTTCATAGATGCTCTTGGTCACCTCAAGCTTCACAGCTATAAAAGTGTTCTTTTGGGCATTTATGATTAGCAGAATGAGAAACTGGACCTAAAAATTCACTGGGCCAGATGCTGGCCACTTGCTGGTGTTGACACATGAGACAAAAACCAAAAATAAATTAAAATAGACAGAAGTTAAACTATGCCCAGCTACATCCAAATTTAGATTTTCAAAAGAAATAATTCAACAGACACAACCTGAATATATTTAACATCTGACCACTGGCTCAATTTAAACCTCTTTTTCTAAGCCTGTTAAAGAAAGTCAAATCTACAA
The DNA here is from genome assembly GCF_026122565.2 of Emydura macquarii macquarii. Classification (NCBI taxonomy): domain Eukaryota; kingdom Metazoa; phylum Chordata; order Testudines; family Chelidae; genus Emydura; species Emydura macquarii. Next base: position 32,605,154 of record NW_027132813.1, read on the forward strand.
CTGTATGTTGAATACTTTATCATTTACCTTCAGAGAATCAACTAAGTCATCAACTAGAAAGAGACGTCTGAGCTCCTTTACTGTGCCATTAATGTGGACAAGTGCCGCATTGCTGAACTTCTCGACAAGCTTCTCAGACACAGCAACGTCAGTCTCCAAGTAAGCCCTGCAAATTGAAAGGATCACTCATGAGACACTAGCTTTACCTGTTTGGTTTTTTACATTAATCAGGTCTTGTCCCCTCTGGAAAACTTTTGAGATTGAAAAACTAGTGAAAAGAGAGCACAAGTCAAGAGTAAAACTGATCAACTGAGAGAGGGCACAAGATTGTTAGTCAAACAGTTTAAAAAAAAAGTTTGTTAATACCTATTTCTCTCATAACTAATTAACAAATGCTTAGTTCTCCAAACATTCAACACTCCACCCACTTCAATATAGTGCTAGAGCTCACAATCCACTTCGCTGAGATTCTGAGAGGTTCTTCCAGCAAAGCCAGGACAGACCAAACTTCAGATTCCTAGTTCGTCTCAGGCAAATAAGCAGAAAAAGCTTTTTTAAACACAAACACACACTCCACTGCCACCTTTTAGTCCTTCTTTATACAGATTATAAAGCAGCAAAAAAGAAAAAAGGCAGTTTTAAAAAAATTCTTTACAGCTCACATTTTTAAGCATTGATCAACACCAAGACATGGATAAAGTTACCCTTCATTTTACTAAGTTTTCTAAATGGAATTTCTTAAAGCAAAGGATTGTTAATATTCTAGAGAAGGATTTTGGTCCAAAAGGATTTAATACTTCACTTTTTCAAAGTGAAAGGTTAAGGTTTGCAATTTGCAACATGCCAGATTTCCTCCACTCTGCCATTCCATCTCCCTCTGTTTAAAGATTTAGCTAAAAGTTCTAGGAATATTCCCAATCAGAAAGATACAAATCCTGTAATCATGTTAAAGATGTATTCTCTCCTCCCCACACCACATCACACTTTTTCCATCTACTACTAAGCAGAGTTGCCCGGTCAATATTAGATTATTTAAACAGAAAATGATCATTTAAAAATTTAATTTCATCTCCAGTAAGGGCTCAGAGAGAGAAGATGCTGCTTATCTGGAATATGTACCCAATTCTACACTGCCCCATGACTGGAAAATTAGCTCTGTTCTACGTCTACCCATTCAGGAACCTATTTTATTGAGCGGGTAACTAGAATGATGAGACACATTTTATAGTATTTATACACTTGTGTTAAGTATTATTTACCTGTAAAAAGTATTTATTGTTTTACAATTCTCAAAAAGTGTGCTAGGTGTCCCACAAAACCACAAACAAAGAGGGCAGATTCCCTACCCCGAGGAGTTTGAAATCTAATTTCAAGCATATTGCAATAAAGAGGGGCAACCCATTTGGATGGATTGTGGGTGGAAAGAGGGGACGTCATCAATAAAGCTAGCACACAGAATGTTGGGACAACAAAGACATTTTATTCATTTCTTGTAGGGATTGTACTAGAAGTGGGTCTTAACATGGGATCTGAAAGAGAGGATGGTAAGGGCCTTAGGGGCCAACTCAAAGGGTTTTCCAACATCAATGAGTAGTGCTGGGCAGGAAACAGAGGAGAAGTGGATGAATGGGGCATCAAGTCTGCTATCATTGGCAGAGCTGAGCCCTAGCAAGAAACAACCTTGGATATGGAAGGAGGGGCAGAGTCATGCAGGTCCTTGATGGTGAGGTGTATGACATGACTTAATCAATAGCCCAGAAACATGGACCTAGTGTCTGCATTTTATATAGACTGTCAGGGAGAGGCCTGGGAGCAGCAGTTTCCAATGAGTAAGAAAGAAGAACCTGAACGAGAATATCCACTGTATGGACAGAAAGAAAAGGTCAGATCTTAGAAATGTTGTGGATTTTACTATGTACTTATTATAAACCAGTTTGTACTTATTGAAAACCAGTAATAGGGAAGCTGCATTCAGAGTACTCCAACTGCCAGCAGACTGTTCCTATAAATCAATCAAAGGCTTTCCCTTTTAAAGTAGCTTCTTTAAGGCCCGGCAGCACCCTTTTTTGTATTGCTCTGCTGAATGCTGTCACAATTGCGAGTCTGTGTTTTTAATGTCTATAGCCACAGATGTATTTTTGCTGATCTGTCTGTCTGCACCGTAACATTGCCCCTTCTTCGAGTTTTCACCCACCCCAATTTAAAGGAACAGCTTATTGCAGTCAGTAGTTGCCTTCTAGGGGTGGACTGGCCACCTCTGTAAGCATTTGCAGACTGCAGATGAGGAGATTCCAAAAGGGAGGGCGAACTGACCCTGAGAGTCTCTTCCACTGGAAGTCTGAATCTGTCCCCATGGAGATGTTTAAAAAAAACCAAAAAACTACCACACATCAGTGTTATCTGGAAAATGAAACTGGCAATAATACACAAAAAGAAAAAAAAAGGCAGAAGAAGAAAACTAAACTCAGGAAATGAAAGAGGAGAAGAGAAGACTGGGCCATATTTTGGAAGGCAGACGAGGAAAGCAGTTGCTGGATGGCGTGGCTGGTTGTGAGAATAGGAAACGTGCACTCTTAATAATTACTTTAGAGATGTAAACTTCATGTTAAGGCATTAAAGACATAATTCTACAGTAAGGTGCACTACTATGGCTGCCCAAATTTCTACACCACATGAACTATGCCCACTCCACATCTTTGGGAGTGGGCATAGTTATTATTTAACAAGTTAATCATCTGTTTTCTTTGGGGATTTCAATGAACTCAGTCATCCAAGTCTTCAGAAATTACTCTAATTGTTTATAGTTTTCCTCATTAGAATTCAAGTTTTCAGATTTATGTACTGATCAGGTCATAATGAACCCGGATATTGCACCTAACAAATGGATTATAGTCCAACAAAATGGACTCATCTAGAATGCAGATGCATCATTACACATTCATGCTAGCATAGTAAGAGATAAGCATGCTATTAAGATTTCAGAAAGAGGTATATAACAAAACGTGAATAATTAGCAACGGGACATACCTCCTGCGGTACTTACTAATCTTTACCAAATGAGAAGTTCCTTTACAGGTATACAAGGATCACATTTTCAAAATAGTATATTACCTGATGTCAGTGCATGTTTGAAGTGCTCCATCAAGTACTAATGTGTAAGTCATTGAACCAAACTGAAACAAATATATAAAACTTGATGCTACTGGACTCTCTCTTGCCTTTTTGAAGAAATACACTATGCCAGACAGTCTTAATCCATTTTCCTTCCCATTTCTTGTGTCCATTCAATGACATTCTTTTGTGAAAAATCACAACTGTGTTTGAGAATAGCTTCAGTTGAGGGAGACAGACTGTACAGTATTCAGGCTGTTTAGGCTGCCATGCATCAGTGCGGTATACATTTTTAAATGCAGTTACCTGCATTTGTAGTGCGATTCCAACAAACATGTACTTGGTATTAAAGAAAAACCTCACCTAAATGGGTGGCCTTCTTCCGACTTTTGAATTGCCTGGATAACTCCCTTGTATATCCTGAAGCTGATCGTCACGGAAAGAAGGGCCAGCGCAATGTAAGCTGTCACACTCACAATGCTGAACACTGTTAACGAAAGCAGCAGGAACAAGCTGGCACCAAATACCACTCCTGTCTTCTTAATGTCTCGCCAGTAAAGGAGGTCAACAACTACAAGTCAAAAGGTAGGAAATTAGAATACAAGACCTCGTGCAGCCATACAACAAATGTGCATTTCTTTAATTTGAATATTAAAAAGTCTTAAATAATTGAACCCGATATCTCATTTCTAAATTATTAGAAATTTATGATTATAAACCATAAGCATTCTGGGATGAGTTAGAACGGATTTTGCACTGGACTCTGGACTGCTGGAATTATCCCACATGTATTTGCTAAAATTAAAGTACAGTTCTGTCCTGAAAAGAGACTACATCAAAATTAAATCTTACTCAATTAATCTGTTCTCTGTGAACATTCTGAGTTATTTCCGTGACAAGTTTTTACTGCTTTTTATTCCTGTAGCTCAGTGCACCCAACGCAGCAAGGAGATTTCGGCTTCTTCTTGAGGCTAATCAACAGAATTGTTGACTGAATTCAAAACCACAACAACTGTGTAAACCCAAGAGAGGCAAGTGCACAGGTGTCACTAAGGGCAGCATTTTAAGACAATGGGGTTGGTTACACAAAGGTAACTAACTGAAGGCATAATTAGGCTTGCATCACCTTTACTGCTGGTGATTATGTTGATGCAAAGTTAGTAAGAATCACAGAAATGTAGGGCTGGAAGGAACCTCAAGAGAATCCAGCTTGATTTCCAGTCAAGGATAATTTTGCAGGCCAATGGTCTGCAAAATGGTTTATTTGTAAACTGAGCATATTTTTTCTACATCTCTCTCAATGAGACAATCACCATAGAAAGCCATTTTTAGTGGTACTGTTCAGACTATAACTGCTGTTTGGGTAAATCTTTAGTCACTGGCTTAAAATAGCCATCCAAAGTTTCATCTTTCTGGGGCTGAGTCTGCTGCATTGTTAAGTGTCAGAGATCTTGGCTATGTCTAGTAAAACGGTAAAACTTTTGTCAGTCAGGGATGTAAAAAAACCATACCCCTGATCGACAGAAATGCCAGTGTGGACAGCACTATGGCAGCGGGAGACATTCTCCTGCCAACACAGCTATCACCACTTGTTGGCATAAGCAGCTACACAGGAGACCTTACAGCAGCGGTACAGTTGTGCCACTTAAGGTCTCTAGTGTAGACATAGCCTTAGTGAGAACCATCATTATGGCATACACAGCCATGCAGGGGTATCTGGTCTAATCTGTTTTTATACACTTCTCAATACTATGTGATAGGCAACTCAAAACTTACCCTGGATGTGTCCCGACTTCACAGCTGATTTCATTTGCAAAAAAATAGTTTCTCTTCCACATCAACCCCCTCCATCAATAAGTGATAATGTACAATTTATTAGATACAAAGCCCAATAAAAAAGGGTAAAAGAAAAAAGCCTTATTAGCATTATAAATAATGTTAGCTAATCAGGTGTTTATACAGTCTTTTCAAAATGTGAAGCACTATTATGTTTATTATCTGTTCTAAAACCACAGGGACATCAGTTTATCTGCCTGAATTTGGTTGTGTTACACTTTATGTGAGCTTAGCACTCGAACAGCATCTTGGATACCATAACAATTTTACCCTGCCTACAAAACAATCACAATCCAAAACAAATCCCTATAGTAATTCAGAACAAAATAAGCAGTTGGAACAACACTGGGTTGTGTATAATCTGATGGAAATTTCTATGCACTAGCTTTAAATAATTACATGCTGCCTTAGGGCCAGATCTTGCTAATTCCTGTGTACTCACATAACTTCACTATCATGAGTAATCCCATCAAAGTCAATAGAATTATTCATACAAGTGAAGTTATGAGCATGCATAAACATTTTTAGAACCGAAGCCTTCCTTTCAATACTATGAAACCATTTCAATACAAAGTTTGAACTGATCAGCTGGTGTTGGAAAGACAACTCTACGCTTTGAAACGTCTAAAAAATTGACAATGTTGGTAACTTTATATTTTTGATAACATTTAAGATTCAGATGGCTATTTCCCACAGTTTGTACCGAGAAAAGAACAACTCTGACTCCAATATTTATGCATTTTTTGTGGATAAGCTATTAACATACTGCCTCTGTTAACATTACCTGACAGCATCATTTCTATTTTCCATTTAACAAAGGAAAAAGCACACCAGAGCAAGCAAGTTTAAAAAAAAAAAAGGAGAATGGTGACATACATGGAAGTCAGGCCACAGGTTTCGAGCGTGCCTTCTGTACCAGCTACAACCCCAAAATTAGATGTTTTGGTTTAAATATATATATATATTATATGCCCACTAACGTGTCTCTAGTTAATTACCTGTATTAGCAGGATTAGTCTCTGAAAGACTGATCTGGTGTCATGGGCACAGTTAGGGTTTGTCCACACTGCAGCCTGGTAGAGAGACTTGTGCTAGTGGGCTTGAGAGCCTCCACTCCAGCCAGAGTCAGAATGTCCACACTGCTAATTTTGGTGCACTAGCTTGAGCCTTGCCAAGGTGGGTCTGTCTACCAGGCTGGGAGACTCACTCCTAGGTGCAGTGTAGATGTATCCTGATGGCCTGATCCAGCACCTACTGAAGTCAGTGCAAAGACTCCTATTGGTTTCAATGGGCTTTAGCCCATGCTCCAAATATCTACGAAGTTTAGGTATTTTCAACAGAACTTGTCACTTAAGTGTTTCTGAAAATCTCACCCTTTGCAAATATTTGGTTCAGTTATTTAAGCTAAATTGCTGTAAAAATGTTATGGTTACAAATCTACAGTCTACAGTATGGACTATGGTAGCATCATGGTGATATTTCATATTCTTTACAAATACTGTAGTTATAAGCTCTATTCCACCCCCCTTTCTATACAGTTCATTAAATGAGATGTTCTCTTCACTTTATTCTTGCCTTTTTTCTCCTCATATCGTAAACATGGTAAAATTCAGCAGAGTTTTGGATTATAAATATAGCCAAGAGTTCCATCATCATGATTTTTTTAATTTGAGGATCCGCATTAATACTGTGTTATTGTCTCTTTAGAGGGACAGTTTGTAACAGTGATAAAGAACTGCATCTGCACAGTTAAAATTATATTAAATGTCATGGCAATAATTCAGCCGTCATGAAAATCCCCAATAATATTCACTGAAAAGGGAGATATTCTAAAACCGGAGTAGTCCATGAGGGTCCATTTGTATACTGTCTTCCAAAAAACTAGAGATCTAGCTTCAAATACTTTGTGCACAAATGATTTTAGATTGAGGTGACCAATCTACTCCCTTTCTTCATTTGGACCTGGAACTGGATTTGCATTTTACATTTCCCCTACACACGCTCTGCTTTATCCCCTTCAAAATGAGAAGTACCATATAAGCCCCAGTGCTAATCCCACAAGTATATTGTTTCATTTTGAATTTTTAAAAAATGTTTACACTATTGCAATGTTGTAAAACAGCTACAGAATGGAATTGTGTCTTTTAGCCCAGGTGACTGATGAAGGGTGAAAGCTGCTTTAAATTCTTCCACACCTCCAAGAGAAGGTAATTTAGAAAATCCAAACTGTGTATTAGTGGAAACAGCCTGCTCGCTAGTATAGCCACAAAAGGTAAACATACTCAGGGATACCCCAAACAGTATTCTTCCTTATGCAAATTGGTTGCTTAAATTTACACTTGTGTAAACTATAATTTCAGCCCTTCAATGTAAGTATTCCAGGCCTATTCTAAAGCAAGTGCAGCTGCCTACATATGGTAAGCACGAATTGTCATCTGGCTCATCTAAAAATAGTACTGCTGGCATTGGTGCCTCACATGCAGAACTCATCCAATTACATTTTGCCTTTAAAGCAAATGCCGTGATAAGAGGCGGACAGAAAAGACTTCAGAGAATTCAGCAATCATAGGTTCTTATTTTTAAGGCTGAACAGTTTCAATAGCTGTTACTGTCAGAAAAGTAAGTGCTTATATATTTCACCTGAAAATCCTCTTTCAAAAAATAAACGAGCCACAAGAAACTGTTTTTGTCTTTTGAACAAATTAAAAGCCTCAGGATTCACAAGAGAGTTTTAAATTCATGTAAATATATTAACACAAAAAAGGACTAACCAATTTTGGCATCCATCTTGAGTTTGCCTGCATGCACCCAGATCTTGTACAGCTGACAAGCTAGAACCTTTTCACTTCCGGCTAGGGTATTTAAAGGTCAACTGATATACGCAACTGCCTGCCGTCTCACTACTACAGTTAGAAGCCTCACTGACTAACACAGAATGCTTTAAGCTTTCAGCCAATAGCTGTTTCTCCTGTAAGTCCTTGGAATGCAGTTAAAGCATTAAAAAAAAAAAAAACAAAGATCTTTGCAACTGACTAGGACAAGTAAGCACTCTACATCTAGTGTAAAAAAAGATTTCTAGTATAAAAAAGGGTCAAATAAAGTTTCTATTTAGAAAAAAGGAATGAACAAAGAAAGAACAAAATCAAGTCTCATTTAAGAGACTGAATATATGAATTAGGAAACATTTCTCAAGTACCCTCCTGTAATCTGACAATTAAGTTAAAATTCTTGATGACTGTTTCATTCAAATACCAATAAAAAAAGACTTACAGCTGCAGACAACTGCTTGACTTGACATTACAATTGCTGGTGTACAAAGACAGGAATCCATTAAGAAGTGTTGAACACCTGCAGCTTTAACAGGCATCTATAGCGTGGAATGTTTTTGTAAAATCAACCATCTACAGTACATTATTATATTACCTTATATGGGCAAATTCCTTTGAAGGTCTTATGTTAACCCTTACTATAGCACCATTTTCCAATCAGGCAAATTAAAACTTAAAAATATATAAATATATGACTGTAGTCTCCAAAATGTTGTTTTCTGCTTAAAAGACCACTAGAAAAAAAACGAAGTAAAAAATAAAGCTGTTTTTATTTAAACCAGGTGTATTCAAACTGGCTCTGGGGACCAACACAGGCTGAAGAACAAGTATGATGTGGGCTAGAAGCTTGGCCATCACACCCTCTATGTCAATTAGATTTTCTGGATACAAAGATCCTCTTTCTCCTTTATGCTTGGCTGCCTCATTCTGTTTCCAAGGAAGTACCACCCAGGCCTTCATAAATTGCAGCATCTTCTGTGAAAGAGCATTAGGCAGTCAAAGCCAAGAAGGAGCTATCAGCAGAGAGATCAAACTAGCTACAAACGAGAGGCAGGTAGGAATGAAGAAGCAGGACAGTGCCATTTCCTCTGTGGGCTAATTTACAGGAGTTTGCAGGTTACTGAGGACTGCAAATTAAAGAACCCTGCTTTAAATCCATATTTGCCAATAAAACCATTGACACAAAATTAAGCCAACCCAACAGTGACTGCAAGATAGTGGTGAGTTTTGAGACTACACCAAAAATAAACTGATCTCATTGTCCTTTCACTGAAATGAAAGCCTTCAGTCCAGTGCTCTTATATTTAAATTAAGGGATGGCTACATTAGCAAAATGTGTACATCGGTGATGGTCATAAGAGCATTAACCCTGAAACGTGTTATAACCTGATTTGGTCCTGGCTCTGAACCCATGACTCAATCATATAACCAAATCATGGTACATCTCTGACCTTCACAGTTCTGCAAGGATCTGTCTGTGTTACAATTACTACGATGTTGGCAGATCTGGCTACAATGCAGTTCCAATCTGTACTCCAGATTTTAATCTTTGTCCATAGTGGAAATTAAACATTAATGTTACAGATGGCGATTAAAGTCCCTTCTATACTGCAAGCTGGAACAGTGTTGTAACCAGAGCCCTGACTCAACTGTAATTGTAATGTAGACAGGCCCTAAAATGATTCAGTAACATAGTTGAAGTATGGCTTGGTCCAATCAACCACAAAACTCCACTGGTTGACCTCTAATCTTGTCTCATGTCCCATGATTAATTTTAAGCTTGTGTAAGTGGAATGACACTATAGGGGTATACTCAAATTATGTAGTGTAGACTGAACCTTCTACTAAGAGCTTATCTACACAGGGACATTCAGGAAAATTAATCCAAATTAACTGAAGATGTGAATTTGAGGTGGATTTGCTAAACTTCATTAAATCCCTGTGTGAACAATCTAATTCAGACTAAAAGTGAATTAACACCACTTTAATTCTGAACAGCACAGGGATTTAATGTGATTCAAAAAATCCTCTTCAAATTAACACATTTCAGATTAATTTTCCTGGATGTTCCCATGCAGACAAGCCCTAAGAAGCAGCATTAAACTCATAGACATTTGCTCTGAGAGCACTGTAAAGTCAAAGGGTCATATTTCTCTCCCAGAGGCCATTGCAGGGGCCAAAAGGAGGCAATCTGCCCTGCTCAGGGGCTGCCAGGAGCTGATTCAGCTCTAAAATGCACCACACTGCTGGCCCATGGAGCCACAATTATATTCAGGACATGCCTCCTCCTTTCCCTTATCCATTGCTTTCTTGTTCCTGCCCCAGCACACCATGTGGGACAGACTGCACAGAGGTGACTTTATGCCTGGCCTACAGGCCTGTTGCTCTGGTGGAGTTCGTGTTGTCCAGTCACGCATTTCTATACTAGCCTAAATTATATAAAAGGGCCACAGAGTAACATCAAATGTTTTAGTCTTTGGTCATTTGTCCAAAAAAGGGTTGTCCAGAGTAAGTGCCCAAAGAACACTAGAAGCCCACCATAATTCCTAGACTATTCCAAAGTTGGAAGGCAAATACTACCTGAAAAATATTTGCATTTATGAGCCAATGTAACAGCTCTTTCCCTCATTTCAATATGTATACAAACAAGAGGCACCTATCCCAAAGCCTCAGGCGCCCTGAACAATTACAAAATTAACGTTTTTTAAAAAATCACTTTTTGTTTTCCAACATCTAACTTAAGTTATAATTAGGACTCTGGTTTTCAGTAAAATGATAAGCCAAAAAGTCAAATTTCATGTGGCATAGATACAGAGGGCAGAAAGGTGTTCTCCCCCCACCCCTCGTTTGTTCATCCTAGCATTACTTCTTTAGAGAGTTTTATAAAAGAGACAAGGCTGACTGTGGGAAGTGATTTTAATAAATAAATAAATCAGAATTTTTGAGCATATGAATTTGTTATTCAGTTTAAGGGCTGGTCTACCCCAGTTTTTGTACCAATGTAACCCCCATCGGTTTAGAAAGCGAAATATTAAGCCAGTACAACCCCTGAGTGTGGATGCAGTTAGGCAAATTTATCTAAATAGACTATACAGGTGTAACTGCATTGGGACTGTACTGCTATACCTGTATCACCTACTAAACAGACAGGATTATAGTGGTACAAAAACTGTTTAGACTAGCCCTAAATTGAACAGAGTTTTATTAGCAAGTTCTAGTTTAAATTGGAAACCCCAGGTACAATGAAGCTTCTAAATGTTCTTTAGTTTTAAATTTGATTTTTCAAGGCAAACAAGCTTTAAAACAAACTGGTATTTATTTAAAAAAAAAAAAAAAAAAAAGCAAGCAGGTGGGTATGTCGAAAGGTATATTTATTTTGGGACCAGACTAGTGGTCTAATCAGTTTCTGGACTTTGCCCCACATTTCACAGACCAGCAGAGCCTGGAATACGAGGGAAGAGCAGGATAGAAACGTGTGTCCTCTCTGAAGTGAGATATCTGTATCTCCTGTAGCAAACCTTATCATGAACAGCACTAACAGGCTTCAAGAACTTTATCCGGTCCTTGCATGGAGACCTAAAACCAATGACACAGGACGTGTAGTTGAAAAAGCAGAGTAAAATAGAAGTGATTTGTCAACCTGCTTTTCCCAGCTCACTTTGTCTCCCCCTATTGATTTGTACGTGCTGCCCACGCTCTACCTGAAGCCACACTCCTGCGTCAGGTGTGTCATCCATAGCAAGGTGGTGAAGCACCGCTCTTGGGAGGCCTGAAAGGACCATATCCCTCCACCCACATTCACACCTGCTCATGCTACCCGGAGATCTCCCCTCAAGCCCATGTAAGGAGACTGTGCTGAAAATGTACATCTTGATTCGTTATGTAAAAGAATGACTTTACATCTAGAATTTTTTTTTAAAAAAACCAAATGTGTGCGTTTGGCAGTTTTTTGTTTTTTTAAGGCCTTTTCTACCCACAAAAATGACTATATTAGTATAAAGAATGCAGTACAACTTCCCCAGTGTGGATGCAGTAATATCAGTGTAAGAGTGCTTACACTGGTATAGCAGCTTGTGCCGTACAGGAAGCGAAATAAGGCATCCTGTGTCCAGTTGCACCAGTATAACTATTTATGACAGATTCCCCAAACTGTGGGGCTCGCCCCGGAGAAACATTTGGGGGTGCGCGGCAGGACCCAGGCCAGCCCCTATGGGGGCAGGGAGGAAGCACCACCCAGCCCTGCTTAGGCTTTAGCTCCACACCCAACCGCCGCCAGGCTGTGGCCCTGCCTCTACCCTCAGTCCCCATTCCACTTCCGGACCCAGAGCAGCCCCCTAGCCTCAGCCCCTGCACCTGACTGGTGTCCCGGCTGTCGCTCTGCTCCTGGGCCCGACAGCAATTCTGTTGCCGGCCCTGTTCGAGGCCCCAGACCTGCCTCCACCTACAGCCCCGGCATTAGCCCCTGGCTCCCAGACCAGTCCCAGCCCCAGCCCCAAGCCCCACCCTGGCCCCATTCCTGGCCTTGGCTCCTGGGGGGACAGCACAGACAGGGGCAAGGAGGGTACCACACAAAAAGTTTGGGGACCACTGATTTAGGAGGCAAGGAAGGGAAAAAGTGTGAACACCAGACCTAAATTAACTTTACTGATGGAACACCATTCCCTTTACACAGCATTGCTAATTTTCATTATTTTAGTGCAAATCTCATAATATTTTTTTTAGAGACCCATATTCTGGAATGATTACATGAGTATCTCAGCATTCATTTAATAAAAAGGGATGGGGAGAGGAAGGAAACAGTAAGTTTCTCATGACTGCAGAGAAAAATTTAAAAACATGGTCTGGGAGTCCCCTGAAGACTCAACACCCTAAAGGCAAATTAAAAAACAAAAAACAAAACTTTTTAAATTGTCAATTTTTTTTTGACCTGACACATGGGGTTTTGAATGCTTGAGGTTGGCAATAGTGTTTACTATATAACAAACATTGCAAACGATACTAATAAGGATTTTCCATACTTTAAAAATGTAGAACCTGTAACAGAAGGCTTAAAAACTGAAAGTTATCATCTAACTGAAGGTTTTTTCCACCCCATCACTATCTGCTGTACACACACGTGCACAGATGGTTATTGTGGGGGTATCTCATGGATGTGAGGTAGCTGGCATATACTGGGGTGGGGAGGGGGGGGACAACCGAAAACCTATATGAACTTGGAAAGCCAGTTATAAAAATATACTCCTGGAGGAATTTTGTGCCACTATGCAAGCACAGAATTAATGTCCCCTGCAGATATTTGCCTTCCTCACAGCACCCTGACCAAGGGGCCAGGTGAGGTACAGAACAGGATACGGGGAGGCACAGTGGGGCACATAGGATTGCTGGGGGGTGTCACAGACTGGGGTTGAGAAGCAGAGGCAATGTGTGAGGGAGCACGTGGGGTCACGTGCCCCCCAGATTTTTGACAGGGTTTGCCACCCCACTCAGTCACATGGTGTGGCCCCGTCTCCTTCCTGCATAGCAGCTGCCAACACCCTGCTGAGAGAGAAAGGAGCAACAGCTGGGAGCTGCAGGGCGGGGCAGCTGCTTTCCATGAGGGGAGACAGAGTAAGGAGGTGGTGGTAGAGGAGCATGACTCGAACTGTTCTGGGGATGGCTGGACATTTAAATTATCCCCCCCACCACCCTCACTATCAGTAGGTACAGGTCACCTCTGTTCCAAAGGGCTAGGCAGTGGTGCCCAAATGTTTCCTGTCGGCCCCTTTCTTACCAGTAATGGAATCTGTCTGTTCCCCCCGTCCTGCCCCATTACTGCACAGCCAAGGCTTCCTCAGAAGAGGAGCTTGGGCTGAAGGCAAAGCTGGGGTCAGAACTGGGGATCTGAGGAGCTGGGGCTAGAGGCAGAGCTGACCAGGGGACAGACAGGGAATGAGGGCAGAGGGTGGCCGGGGCCAGAAGTGGAGTCACAGCTGGGATCTGTGGTCAGGAGCCATGGCCGGGGCCGTGACTCCCCCTCCCCCCTGTGGGCTGGCCAACATGAGCCAGGGGCTGAATGGGAGTGGGGGTGCAGTGACACATGGAGACAGGTGGGGATGCATGGCCATATGAGGGAAGGAGGGTGAAGGCCACATGGGGATAGGGACAGGTATACCTGACTGAATGGGTCAGCCAGCATCTGCATGGGTGAGGGCCCCCAACTCCGTAACAAACCTCTCCCCCCCCAAAAAAAACTGTTTCATACTTCTTCTACCCACACCTAACAACACCCCAGGTTCACTTTCAGGCTCCTTTCTCAGCAATACTTCCCTCTCCCTCAGCTCTCCATTACCCAACTCCCCACAAGCCTTTGCACTGCTTCTGAGGGATGCGGGAAATACGTTTAGTTTAAATGAATTATTTACTCAACGTTTTGTATTAATATGCCTAGTAAGGAATCTATTTGTCAAAAAACATTTCCTGAATCTTTTTGTTGTCTGTATTGTCACAGAAATTCTTGCTGACAGGCATTTTGAAAAAAATTATCAAAATAATTTAAACTGGCGTGATATATTGTGTTATTTTGACAAATAAAATATGCAGAATTTTGCAGAATTTTTAAATATTGTGAGCAGAATTTTTAATTTTTTGGTGCAGAATTCCCTCAGAAGTAAAAGATAGTCAAACTCTGGACATACCAATATCAAACTTAACAGGGCAACTTCGAGGAATTATTTATTTGAGTGTATAGATTATTAAATCTAAAAAAGCTTATCAATCAGATTTTTGTCCTAAGCTCACACATACAAATAGGACTTAAATTCTTATGCTCAAAAGTACCTAAAAATGATCCACAGAGATGCAGAAGAGTGAACATGGATTGGTGGTTACCGGGACAAAGGTCACACTATTTTAAGCCTAGCTATTTATTTATTTAAAACTCTTGTTGATCATGCTGGCAAACTCTGAAATTTAGTCATAAAAAAAGTTTATTTGTGATGCTGTATGAGAGTTTGTAAACAGTCAATATTTTAAAGCAATCTAAATAGACAATAAAAGTAGAAAGTCTGCTATATTATGTCAACCTAACTAGGTCAGCATCTACACTAGAATGCTGCTTCCGCCAAAGTAAGCGTCCTGCTACACTGACATAACTCCACTTCCACCAGAGGAACAGCACTTATGCTGGTGTAGTTAGGGCTAAGCAGTTGGCTGGCATTCTCTTCAATTTCAGTCTCCCAGGACTCTCAGCTGGAACTGTGAAATTGACAAGAAAGGCTCCTTGTTGTGAAATTAAGCCCCTGGCAGGGCTCACAGATTGGGGTCTCCAGCTGTGAGCCCAGCACCTGCCTGACAGCCAGGGGTGGGGTGGGAGGGGAGGGGAGGGAGCTGTGAGCCAGATGTGCCCAATTTCACAGCAGGGAGCCTACCAGCCTTTCTTGTCAATTTCATGGCTCCAGTTGTGAGCCCCACACTGCTGCTCTTAGCCAGAAGCAGCCGTGAAATTGACAAGAAAGTCTGGTAGGCTCAGCACTGTGAAATTGAGCCCTGCACTGGGCTCACAGCTCCAGCTGTCATCCCGGGGTGATGGGGGCCTCCAGCTGTAAGCTCTGCAGGGCTGTCAGTGCCCCACAATATCCCACTTCAGTTGGTGCAAGTGCTCCTGGTGAGGACACGCACCACCAGCAGAAGTAGGGGACACCAACACCTGATTAAATTACTGTGGTGACTGTAAATTGACCTAAATTAAGTTGACCTAATTTTGTAGTGTAGACAAGCCCTCAGATACCAGAGAACATGCTTCAAGGAGAAAATCTGGGATATATACCTTAATATATTCAAATTTGCTTTCACCAAACAAGGACGCTCCATCAGAGAAGTTGATCACATCATGGAATACGTCACCCAAATACCTCGAGAGAACCTGCTTCAATACAGTAATAAACCCTCTCCAACTGCAGAACCCTCTCTAGTTGCAGAACCCATACAGCGTATCAAACAATTAGAACCCATACTTGATAGGGCCCCCATCCTGAAATAAATCTTTCCTGAACCCCCACTTCAGGCTTCAAACAACCCCCACTTCATCATCAGAAGCAGGCTCCCCACAGATCAGGATATACCAACTCAAAGTGGCACCAGACCCTGCCAGAACCACAGATGCAAAACCTGTAGATATATTTCCACTGCTATGATCATCCACACCTTTCATAACACAACTTTCAACATCCATGGAGCCTAGATGTGCCTGTCAAAACACCTGGTGTGTACCTCATCCAGTGCTCTAAATGCCCCAACAACAACTGTGTGGGTGAAACCAGACAATCACTACACCCCTGAATGAATTCACCCAGAAAAACGATAAAAGACAAAAACCACCATGTCACCTGTGGATGAACACTTTTCACAAATATATTTTTTGTCTCTATTTGACCTTTCAGTTCTAATGCTCAAAGGCAACCTGCACAACACTTTCAAAAAACAAGCCTGGGAGCTTAAATTCATAGCTTTGCTAGACACTAAAAACATGGACTGAACAGAGATAGTGGATGTATGGTTTATTACAATAATCTACAGCCCGTTTAACTTCCCATGCCCCAGCTTCCCCCTCCCCCGCCTTTCTCCCCTATGTCTGGAGACATGTTAATAGGCCATTTCATTTTGAATGGTCCCTTGAATGTGTGTTAACTACTTAGGCTAACCAACATGTTCCATCTAGCCTTTAGCTGCAGCACTGAGTACATTTCCCAGACCCGAAAAAGAGCTCTGTGTAAGCTCGAAAGCTTGTCAATAAAAGGTATTACCTCATCCACCTTGAATTTCTAATATCCTGGGACCAACACGGCATAGAATGCACTTGACAGACACTCTTAGCCCTATTAGTTTACCAATTTGATTACATTAACAATTGACAGTACTTAATTTTGAAAGCAACACACTGGCTAAAACTAGGGCTGCTTTGACATTTGTGCAGTACATACTGAAGCTAGCTATTCTGTGCTGTGCTACGTAGGACTGCAAAAATCTAACCAGTTAACAGACTTGCAGAGTGCCAGAGAAGCTATTTTTCTGTTTTAGATAATTTGTATTACTCTGTGTTGTTCATCATTTATTCCTTTTATCCTAGACCTTTAGCATTTTTCAATACTTCACCATTATGTCTTACACCTTTAGATATATATTTTCAGTAAAAAAAAAATCTAGGCTACAAGTCTCATTTACTGAAAAACAAACCACAGAATGTTTACCTTAAACAAAATATTAAATAAATAGCAAATACCCTTATCTTTCCAATTGCTCGGCTGACTGTCCATCTCTCCTCACAGGATCTACCCTCCAGCCGTGATTATTAATTATGCATACCAATAGAATAGCTGCAACTGAAATCTACACTCTGAGATATGAAACATCAGTTTCCCCAGAGGTCTGCAGTCTTGTCTGCTGCACAACTGCAGCAGGACTTAAGTCACATGACTGTCTTCTGGGTGTGGAGGAGACTGACGCAGTGCAATCTGTAACTAGGGTACTAATACTTCAGCACTAATTCTTCAGATCAATCTCCTTACTGTAGCAACCATTTCCTTGCTGCTAGTACCACATAGAACAAAGGGAATGGGGAAGCTAGGAAAATAAATCATCTATACAAAGAAAATCAGCTGTCCTACAAACTAGCTAGGCTGCACTTGAAATGTAACAATACTAGCACATTACAGGGGCTTTTGCAACAAGGCTAAATTACCTCAATCTTGCTTTTATAATATATAAAATTATATAATTATATATAAGGTTATATAATTCATGCTCATAGCAAGAATTCACCAGACAAGATCAAAATAGTTTGCTCATGAAAAAATGGCAAGGTAAAAGTTTAAATTTACATTTCTATAAAATTTGTCATTCCCTCCCTGCACCTATGCAGATGTCTGACACAGTTTACTTGAAAGTAAAATGACTGAAGTTTATATATATATATATATATATATATATATATATATAAATATAACCTTAATTTTTTTTGTCAACTATGTATTTTATTTTCCTCGGGAGAAAAAAAAAAATTTATCATTCCGTCACACCTCTAATCAAGTAGTTAAAAAGCTCATGAAGAGACTGAAGGAAATTTCAATACCAGAAATACCTCCCAACAGCCTTAATCCTTAAAAACAGCCTTGACTCACTGTTTATTCATCTTAATGCAAAAGTATTACAGTAGAAAGGTTTTTCCTACCAAACATACAGTCTTACAGCCGCTTATTTTACCAGCATGCAGAGTTGCTTGTGATTTTATCATATTTTGAGTTATTCTTAAAGCCCCCAATCCTGGAATCACAAATCTGAACTTTCACTTTAAAATATGAGTAAGTTTCTAGTCCTAATGGACATGGAGAAAAGTTTAAAAACATGACAAATATAATCTAAAGGCTCAAAATCCAGAAGAACCCCAAATATTTTTAAAATCTCATGATATTTTTGGGCCTAATTAATGACTTCTGAATATCTGGGTTTGTCAACATGGAACATGCCAAAAAGTTCCCTAGCGCTGTCTAGAATCATAGCCAAGACTTGTTGTGCCATATTATAAAAACAAACCAGAAAGAGAAGTTCACAAGTTTATATCAAAGTGTGCTCTGGTGGCTGGTACTAACTTAGTGAGGCCCTACTTGAATTGCAGGAAGATTGTCATAAAATTGCAGATGAGTTGCAGAAAAGCCATAGAAAATTGTGGTAAAGTAATAACAGACCTTATTAATTTCAGTGACAAAGTCCATTATTACTCTTCCATGATTTTCTGCTGTAGGCCACCCAGCGCTGAGAGCGGGGTTTCCCACTATCAGCCATGCATACAACAGGGCTCCTGTTGTCAAAACTGCAGTGGAAGCCTAATATTGCAGAATCTGCAATTCTCACAATATCACAAGTGAAGTAGGACCTTATGTAATTTTATTCACATTTTAAAATTGTCATCATCTTTATAGTCACAGCTATATACAGTTCCTCAGATCTTATCTTTTGATTTTACAGCAGTTTAGTCTTATTTTAGAAAGAGTTTTATTGCATTATAAATACAGTGAATGCAAAAAAATTTTAAAAGTTGGATTTCCCCCCTTAGACTATACTTAAAGGCAGCCTGGTTATTATCAAAATGTGCTTTACCACCTTTTCCTATTTTTCTCATTTTTCATACTGGGCTGCATTAGTAGGAGCATTGCCAGCAGATCAATGGAAGTGATTATTCCCCTCTATTCAGCACTGATGAGGCCACATTTGGAGTAATGTGTCCAGTTTTGGACACCCTCCCCCCAGGAAGGATGTGGATAAATTGGAGAGAGTCCAGCAGAGGGCAATAAAAATGATTAGCAGGCTAGGGCACATGACTTATGAGAAGAGGATGAGGGAACTGGCTTTATTTAGTCTGCAGAAGAGGACTGGGGGTGGGGTGGGGGTGCTTCTTCATCTTGAATGGGAAGTGTTCTTTCACCTTTCAGCCAGTAGTAGAGGCAAGATAAGTTCAACTGAACAGCACTTACAGCAGGAGAATTTAATCAGGATTAACAACGTAAAATGTGTTTCTCAAAGCAATTTTGAAGTCTCCTCAGTTAGCTTTCTTTCAGTGATGGTACTGCTTAGGTGTTAGGCGGCTCTTTATATTTGACTGTGCTACTGACCTGAGTATTGAAATCAGAAGAGATGAGTAACTGGATAATGTTGATACAAGATAACATTTAGTTATTTCTCTTGCTTTGCACTTCATATAAAATTATTTGTTTTGACTTATAAACTTGCACAAGGTAAGTATCATACTGGTGCGCTCATGATGTAAAAACACTCTGATTCATGAAAAAATCATGAAACATCTGCATGTGCAACAGCTGAACACCTTTTTGGATTGCTGTTTAGTACTTTGATTTGGTCTGCGTATTAAGTTTTACTTCCTATGGACAATTTAGAGGAGACTGAAGTGCTGGTATTCTGGCAGCATTTAGGCTGAACTACATCCAAGTGCACCTGGCCAGGTATGAGTTTACAAACAAGACAGACTCACACAAAACTATAAAAGCATTGAAATTCTTAGTTGGAAATTAAGCCCAAACATTTTCAGAAACTGCTTTCTAAGTTAGGAACCTGATTTTCAGAAGTGCAGAGAACCCATAGCTCCCATTGACTTTCAGCCGGATTTATGATATGCAATGCCTTTGTATGTTTGGGGGGCAAGAGGGCAAAAAGATTTAAAAAATTAAAAACAATTAAGGGAGACACTACTAGTGTATAAGTATTTTTCATAAGGAGCTATGTAAGTCAAAAGTAGGTATTACTCAAACACTGAGGGGTGAAGGAAGTTTGGGAAACCAAAGAGGATCAAGAAATGTAACAGCCTTTTCATTTCCCAACTTCTAAAAGTATTTCAGATAGAAAAAAGAAAAAAACAAAAACAAAAAACTATCTGACAATATCCTACTGAACTGCTCTGCTTAGGAGTTTGTTTCCCTTGTACAGATCTGTGTTGGATGTAAACTATCCACTAAATTACCCTTTCCATTTACAAACATTAGATGGCACCAAATCCCTCATCTACAGATATTCTTGTCAATGTAATTGTTATTATTAGGACCACTACAGTGCTATATTATATACTTGAGTTTCTGGAAGTGTGATCAAATATGTACTAAGAATTATGGATCACACATTCTTGGACAATTATGGAAAACTATCCGGGAATTTGCTAGGCAGCATTAATTAAACTCACCTACACTAAAATGGAACCATTATAAAAAATAAAAAGACAGATAGCTTTAAAATGTTATCTATTTAAGCAATAGATTTTGCAATATTCAATCAATTTGTAATCCATTGTAGAGTTCCAACTAGTACAGTGTGGTCCAGGGATATCAAGAGTAATCCACCAGATGTATGCAGATGATCTGGTATTTAGGTTTGCCTTCATGGATTAGCATGGGTAAACAAGAGAAAATATGCAAGGAGTTCACAAGCCCTTTGAAGAAATGTACAAGTGCATATTAAGCAACACCAGTTTAACTGAACTTTCAATTTCAGATCTGAGCATTAGCCCTGAACCAACTAATTTCTTCATTTCTTAGGACCCATGATTCATCACTGCTGCAGTACCACAGAGCCAAGGTGGAAGCACTACGACAAGCACAGACATCACCACTACTTCTCCAGGTGGTGAACTGCAGGTCCCTTTGCTAGCATAGAAGCATTCCTACAGGTGTATGTATTAGTGCTTTGGTTCACAAAGGTTCTTTCCACAACTATTCATATACAATTTTAAAGTAATCGGTTTTAGAACCAATAGGTTTACAGCTTCTTAACCATACCTACATCTTCACGCAGGCAACAAAAAAACAATAACTGCAAGACATCAAAGCAAAAAAAAAGAGCACAGCACATTAATTAATAAAAAACTAAAGAGAATTTTTAACTGAACCTTCTTCTGAATCCACATTCTCCTCAATTTGAAAACTGATGAAAGATGGATTAGTGCAAATCATGAAAAAGTAAATGGAATTTTGACAACAAATTGCATCCAAGTTCTAACAATCTATAACTATCTTCCCTATAAACTGACAGGTCTCGAAAAAATATCCCATCAACTTTAAGACTAGTGGAAAAAATATAAATTGCTGCAACAGCCTTTTTACCCCAGTTACAGTACCTTAGTATGCACTGATCTTCAAGGAGAGATTTTTTTCCTCCACTAAATAATGTAACATGTCAAATGATCAAACTGTAACTAACTTAAACAAGCAATGCACAAATGGAAGGGAGATTTGAGGCAAAAGATCTCTGAAAGGACAGAAAAATAGTCACACTATATATAAACTCAAAACTCTGAACATCATACTATCAGTTTTTAAAGAACTTCTGTTCTTGAACAATTTTCACCTCTGGCATGGAGCTTAAGATCTGATCATACTAACAACTGCTTTGTAAGACTAGCTTTTCTTATAATCCATTAGTACAATACGAGGCATTAAGAAAGCACATCAGTGCTATTGCCCAAGATTTGGGTTTAAAGGTAGTACATTCCTTGAAGTTTAGGCAGAATGGCTGAGTGTTTTTAAGTAAAAGTTTTATTGTTTTTCTTATGTTTTTATCAGGGCAATAATGAAATTAAAAGTGGAGGTTTACCACCATCCCCACAAGAATGCTATAGGGAGATATGATTGCTCTCTATAAATACATCAGAGGGATAAATACCAGAGTGGGGGAGGAGTTATTTAAATTAAGTGCCAATGTGAACACAAGAACAAAAGAACAAATCATCAAGTTTAGGATTGAAATTAGATGAAGGTTTCTAACCATCAGAGGAGTAAAGTTCTGGAACAGCCTTCCAAGGGAAACAGGGAGGGAGGTGGCAAAAAGCATAACTGACTTCAAGATTGAGCTTGGTAAGTTTATGGAGGGGATGATATGACAAGACTGCCTCAATGGCATGTAGGCGATCTGCAAATGCTAGCAGCAAATATCTCCAACGGCCGGGAATGGGACACTAGATGGAGACGACTCTGAGTTACTACAGAGAATTCTTTCCCTAGTGTCTGGCTGGTGGGTCTTGCCCACATGCTCAGGGTCAAACAGATTGCCATATTTGGGGTCAGGAAAGAATTTCCCCCCCAGGTCAGATTGGCAGAGACCCCAGGGGATTTTATCTTCTTCTGCAGCATGTGGCACAGGTCACTTGCAGGTTAAACTATTATAAATGGTGGATGCTCTGTAACTTGAAGTCTTTATATCATGAGTTGAGGACTTCAGTAACTCAGCCAGAGAAGTTAAAGAATGGGGTTTTTATTACAGGAGTGGGTGGGTGAGATTCTATGGTATGCACTGTGCAGGTCAGACCAGGTGATCATAATGGTCCCTTTTGGCCTTAAAGTCTAAGAGTCTATTAGCAATGTCTTGTTCCAAATAATAACTTTTTAAATAGAGTGTTGATTCCTTGAATTCAAATGATGAGAAACGATTTTCAAGAACAATGCCAAAGAGGTCAACTGGTGTTGGGTGTGAAATTTCATAAAACAGCATAAGAATACTTTGCAGTAATACACGTACTGCTATACTAAGTAGCAGTAGGATCTGGGGAAAGGGGGAAGTGTAGAAGAGGGGACAGCAGAGGGCTTTTTGTTTTGTTTTAAAGAAATAGCAGCAGCTTTCATGAAAGAAAAAGTTTGCATTTAATTTTAGAATGTTGTGTAATTTAAACTGTAAGCTCTTGAAGTTTGGCCTGGATAAATGATGTAATGGTGCCATTACATACATTTATAAACACACGCATACATAAAACATATCCCTGACAGAATCTGAAGTCTGCTGCACACAGGTAACATAGAATACCAACATGAAGCATAAAAACTGCATGTCATGCACGTAGTAAAACAAGAGTTCACAGAATTCAGATTAATAGGGATACATACACTGAATGGATTGCTGATTCAGAAGTATCCACATTAATAATAAACTGAAGTTTAAAGACTGACCACTACATGTGCCCGAAGTAGATTTCCACTAAATCACAGGTTTATGTATAATTCATAAGAATTTTTCAAGGAGCATCGGGTTCTGCAGCAGAAAGGCAAGCACAGTTTTATCCCTCAGGTGAGCTGGAACTGAATGAGGCATATGGTTTGGAGTAGCAATGATGAGACATGAAATGCCGAGAGTCCTATCCTTTACCTTTCTGCTACTTTAAATTAAAGTGATTGGAGGGAAATACTATGCTAAAGAGCAGCTAACTACCGTAATAGCTCGTTTTAAAAATAAGAAATTGGCATCTCTAACATTACTGTATGTGTACAAAGTGGTTTTAATGTTCACAGATTACTGGACTTCTTACTACTCAGTGTTTCCAATAATCTGAATAGTAAGACCCCCTGATGTACATGTAGGCTCACTGATTACAACAATGAAAAAGCAAGATTTAAGTTATCTGCTTAAGGCTACATCAATGCGTATTTGGTAGCTACAAGTTTTACATGCAGCTGCAGAAAAATTACCAAGATCTGATTTATGATTAAATTCTGCAGGTACAGAAACAAAAAGCATTTGAGATAAAAACTCACACAACATAAATTATGAGACCCACCATCCCGGTTACTATGGCAACATGCCTTTGAGGGATAATTTGGTCTCAAAACACAGAGCCAGCAATGTGAATATAACATGCATTGCTTCGAGCAGTAAGAGATGGTTTCAATGGCTTTTGATGCCCAGTTTATAGAGGAACACCAAAGAGTTTTGAAGTAAGTTGTTCTCTTAGCTCAGGGAAAAGCTCTGAACCAACAGACCACCAGTAGAAAGAGGAGAGGAAAAGATTGGGGAAGGGAAATCCACCCCGAGTGGCTAGTAGGCAGGCACGCACAGAAAAAACCCTGGTGCAGTCAGGATGGGGAAAATGTTAAATACAATACTCACATTTTTAAGCTGAGGGCACCAGAAATATATGTTAGACAATGAAATGTACAAGTAGCAATCCATTTTTTAAAAAGAAACAAGTCATTAATGCTTAAGTTTAGCTAAAGAAATATGCTGATTAGTGAAGTGCAAGACAGTGAATGCAGATTACCTGAGGATTTACTCAGCTTTTCTGTAAATATAGTAGTAGATTTTTCCTTGTCTTTAACAGAAGCAACTTCTCTCTCAGCTTCTTTCTTAAGAGCTTCTGGTTTTCCTATACTGACTACCGCTTTCTCAGTGGACAAAGATGAGACATCAGTAGGCAGTAACACCACCTTGGATACTTCAGGCACTTCTTTGCCCAAAGCCTGCGAGGACTTTTCCAAGGCATGAATATTTTCTTCAGCTTTCACTTGTACATTCTTTAAAGACAGATCATGGGGTAGTTCTGGACAAGGCAAGTGACTTGTCTCAGCTTTGATCACATTAGTAATCTGTTTACTTTCATTTGTGTGTGATATTTCTTTGTCAGTAGTTTTTGTCACCAGTTTAGGAGCAATTGTAGGACTGACTAATGTCATAAAGTCTTCTGTCACTAGGACTGGAGATGACTCTGTGGGCAAGAAAACTTTGTCTCCTATTTTTGGTTCCTTAAAAACAGACATATCAGCTGAATAGGCCACAGTACTCAACTCTTCCATTTGAAGAGGAATTTTTTCCTTCTTGGCTATTTCTGTAAAAGCTGCCTCAGAGGGCAAAGTAGTAATGGTTTTGGAAGATTCCAGTTCAGGTTGGAAAGATTCCAAATAGGGTTTTCCAGCAGAATAATCTGTAAATCCTTCCTTACTTTCATCATCTGTTACAATCTTGTCAGTATTTTCAACTGATTTATCTTCCACAGGGAGGGATGCAACTTCATTTTCTTTCTGAGGAAGTTCAGGTATTGGCTGACCACTAAACAAGTCAGTTTTTCCAGACTGTGGTGACATTTTTTCAAAAGACCCAATATGTTCAGGCACATGTTGTGAAACACATTCGGTTATCAGTGTCTTTGAATAATCTATAAAGGCTGGAGAAACAGATTCACTAGATACCTTTGTTTCCTTAATTAAGTCACAAGCAATAGATATATAAGGAGTCTCTATTTCTTCAGCAGTTGCACTACTCTTATGATCAGGTTCTTTAAATACAGCTTCCTCCTTTGCTTTTGGTGTCTGTGTTAACAATACATTCATTACCTCTTGGTACGGTGGAGATTTCCCAGACTCTTGTTTTACATTTTCATAATCAGCACCAGGAGTAAAAGCTTCTGATGGGGAGGCTTCAAGCTGCCCAGCAGTAGCATCTGTAGCAGCAGCTCCAGTGTTTAATGGGGCTTCCATAACAATATCAGGCAAGACTGGTGATGGAGCAGCTTCAGCGCCTTCGAACGAGGGACAGAGCTGTATAACCGGTTTCAAAGGTTCTTGTAATGACTCAGATGTTTGGACTAAATCAATCTTTGTTTCATAAGCAAGCTTTGTACATGTTGCATCATGCATTTCACTTTCATATGCTTCTTGTACTAAATCTGGAGTAAGACCTTCAGACATATTTGCTGCAGTGTCAGCAGACATCTCTGATAAACTCTCTGTTTTAGCATAGTCAGCTTCCTGACTCTGCCTGCCTATTACTTCAGTGCTGGTATCACTCTGTTCCGTGCCAATCTGGGCTTTCATCTCTGCTATTTTTTTCTCATCAGTTTTATTTTCTGACATATCCTCCTCTAACGGAGAAAGCGCTTTAGCTATATTGTCTTCAATTGTTACAGCAGATTCAAACTTAGCACAAGTAATATAAGCTTGTGAAGATTCTTTTATAGCTTCTGGGGTGCTTGGGAAAGAAAGATCTTCATTACTGCTTTCACTTTCTTTTTCAAGATCTTTTTGTACTGTTAGTATCTTAAGTTTATCTGTATCGTATTTCTCATCTAAACTGCTTTCTAATTTGCTATCTACGTGACTTCCAACAACCACTTTCAAGCTGCTAACTCCATGGCAAGTATCTTTTACCTCCCATATTGGCTCAAATGGCTGGAAATCTACATATTCTTCCCTTACCGGAGAGTTTTCTTCAAAAGTCACTTTTTCACCATGATCGTTGCCATCATATTTCACTTTCTCAGAAGACGCTTCTTCATCGTGCTTTCCAAATAATTCAACAGGACCTTCTGGAGATGTGTATTGCTGATGTGCAGGGATTTTTTCTAGGTTAAATCTTTCTTTACTGTCCTCTAGCAGCTTTTCTTCTGTAGCTTGAGATAGGATCGCTGCTTCTGCTTTAGCAAATGGGGATTTCACTTCTGAATATTCCATCACTGGAACATCTCTGACATTTTTCTCTACAAGAAATGGATTCCTTGCGTTTTCTTTAGTTTCTCTGTAAACCTCACTTGCATTTTCATTGTAAATGCCTCTTGCAGGTAATCCATCTGATAGCATATCAAAGGCTGCATGCTCTTTAAAGGGATCATTTGAGAGAGGAGAGAGGGAGGGAAGAGAAGCAGCAGTGTCAAGCAGGACTGCAGTGAAATCCTCTTGGCCAGACGACATAGTGCTACCTGGCTGCTCCTGCAAGTCCATAACTTTTTCTGTGACCATGGACAGAAAGGAAAGTTAGAGAATGCAAGTGTTCTTAAAGTTAATGCACATTTTATGACAGGTTCAAAATATTAGTTATTAAAAGACTCCTCTAAATACTATCATAGATATTACTAGATATGAAAACAAAGTGAGGGTTAGAATGTTATTCTATTTCACCTCTTCTAGTAAGCAGAGAAGTGTGCAATAGGTTAGAGAAGCAGCAACTTTATGCAGTGAAAAGATTACAGTAAAGATCAAAAGATCAGAGAACAGTATTACCAACCCAACCATCACCAACAAGAATATTAGGCAACTTTAACCAGGCGCATGGGAAATCTGTCTTTTTCTCCCCTTTTACAAAAAGTGATTTAATGAATAGCATATGAGAAGAAAGGCCACTGAGTAAATGCTATAACTCTGGAGTTCATTTATACATAAAATACTGCAGAAAGTTATTACTGATTAAAGCTCTTTGCTAGTCAGTAAGAGCAACTATGCTTTAAAATTTTAACCTGTTAATTGTATCATATGATTTCCTATATCAAGAGTCCAAGAATCCACAGACAGCAGTAGCTTGTTTATAATAGGCCATCTACAGAAATAAATGCATATTTGAATCTTGAGCAGATAGATTGCAAGCTTAGAATTTGGGAGACAGATGCTATTCTTGGACCCATGCTAGCTTTTAGTAAACGCAGACTAGTTGGAAGGAGTTAATGAGATGACAGTCAAAGTGCAGAATAAGACAAAAGGCTAGCAGAAAGAACTTGCCTGCAGAGGAGTGCATCAGAGGCTCAGATGCAGCAGGAAGAGCAAAAAGGGTCTCATCTGAAAAACAAATACATATAACCTCAGCAGAAATATATAAGGGCTAGGTAGTTTGAAAAGAAGAGTAAGCAAGCAAGTAGTATTCAGTTCACAATCAGTAACAATGTGTAACTAGTATTTACATCCACGTTAAGAACCATAGGATTATACACAAACCAGAAAGTATGGAGTCTCGGAATTAAAAATTCTCCATTTTATCATGAGGGCTTTACTAAGGCAACACATGCTTCCCCATCCCCCAATCCAGGAGCTAGTTCTAAGACAAAGCAGGCCCAGTAAACTACAGCAATCAATCAGTCTTCATTCTTAGTTGCCCGAGCTTCTATGTTACTAGAGACAACTGTTAGTTTCAATTAGACTTCTAATAATATAAAAGAACAAACTACCCAGAGTTGAAAATGCCATGCTGTCCTTAGTTTATCCATTTTACCCAGGGCTCTCAGAAAGTTGATTAAACTTGGATAACTCAAGCACAAGACATAAGTTAAAGGGATGCCTTTACGTTAAAGTTGCTATAGGACATTACAGTTAGGAAATGCAAAAAACTCAGGCCTGGTCTACACTGACAATGTAGGTTGATGTAAGCCCCTTTATGTCGACCACATAAAGTATGCCTCTCCACTGGCATGTCAGTTCCACCAATCTAAATTGTGGTAAAATTTGACTTAATAAAACCACCTTCGCAAGTGGCATAGCGCTGAAGTCGAATTTTGTGGGTTGAATGAGAGTCAGCGTAGGCAGAGTGCAATGTAAATTGACATAATTGGCCTCTGGGAGGTATCCCATAATGCTCTGTTGTGACTGCTCTGCACATTCGCAGTCTACTGCACTGTGGCCACGTAAACAGGAAATAGCTCCTTCCCGCAAGCCCTGGTAAATTTTCAATTCCCATTTCCTGTTTCGTCACCAATGGAGAGAGCTTGCCAGCACAAGTGATCATGGCGACTGCATGTCCCAAACGTGCTCTCACCTGGAGTCGACCTGAGGTCTTGGATCTCATAGGTCTGTGGGGTGAAGAGTCTGTTCTGGCTCAGCTCCAAGCCAGCAAAAGAAATTTGGATAGCTATGAGAAGATATCACGTGGCATGTTGGAGAATGGGCACATCAGGGATGCGCAGCAGTGCCATGTTAAGTTCAAAGAGCTGAGGCAGACTTATCAGAAAACTAGGGAAGCTAACAGCCATTCTGGCTCCTCACCCAAAACATGGCACTTTTGCAAAGAGCTGCATGCGATTCTCGGTGGAGACCCTACCACTATGCCACCACGCAGTGTTGATACCTCAGGGGAATCAGAGGCCAGGATGAATGAGGATGAGTCCGTGGATGAGGAGGAGAACAGGGGGCAGGTGAGTGGGGGTATCCCTTCTCCCTGAAAGCCAGGAGCTGTTTGCAACACAGGTGCAGCCACCCAGACACAGGAAACGGTGACTAACCGGGATGCCAGGGAAGGCACATCTGGTGAATATGTACTGCAAATTGCAGGTCTTTAGTTATATCCCCAGTCCAGAATCTTGTACCAGCAGGAAAAA
This sequence comes from Emydura macquarii macquarii, assembly GCF_026122565.2. Taxonomy (NCBI): domain Eukaryota; kingdom Metazoa; phylum Chordata; order Testudines; family Chelidae; genus Emydura; species Emydura macquarii. Next base: position 32,634,296 of record NW_027132813.1, read on the forward strand.
GTAGTGTGTGTGGCAGTGGGGCTGTGCTTCCTCGTACTTGGTGTGTTTAAGCATTGGGTTCATCCCGGAAAAGATTATTTATGTGCACAGGGATGCTCAGAGAATCCTCCATGCATATCTCCAGGAAGCTTTCATGTAGGTACTCTGCAATCCCTTGCAGGTTTCTTGGGAGGGCAGCCTTATTTCTTCCACTGTGACAGGACACTTTCCCCCGCCACTCTGTTATTAATAGTGCAGGCATCATCACAAAACACAGCACAGCAACATAAGAGCCAAGCCTGTAGCCAAATGCTTGCAGCAAATGCTCCCTTCAGGCATGTGAGACCCTCAGCAGGCTTATATCACTCATGGTTACCTAGGGAAGATGGCGCATGTTTATAGTACCCATCCAAGAAAGTTTTTTAAAGTGTGTGTTATTGCACAGCTGGGGATGGTTTCTTGTTTAAGCACACTGCAGTCCCTAAAGCAGGATGTTGTTGCTATGGGCATCCACAAATGGGTTTCCATTTTTTTCCTCCAGAGACAGTTAACCCATACCCACCCCTCACACTTTCTACCACCTGTTAAAAGCCTGATCAACTGGGAGCCTGACATCCATGCTGCTCTAGGGAGCATGGACTTATGCAGCATGGGCACCGGGGCTTTGCATAACATAGATGCACTAGCCCCTTACTTACCATGGTCGGAATGGCACTCTGACCCCTGCAATAGTCAAACAATGGTATGTGGTTGTAGCCTTTCCTTGGGAATGATCAGGGGACTTATTTTTATATTGTAACATTGCTTTTTGTCTATGGGATGAGTTAACAATGGGTACCTTGTGCTTTGCTTCCCTCACAGTTGAAAATGTGGCCTTCAACACACCACCATCTCATACACCTGCAAAGCACCTGCCGCAGATAAGGCGGCGAAAAAAAACCCTGGGATGACATGTTTAATGAGCTAATGAATGCCTCTGTGGCTGCTGACACAGAGCTAAGAGCATGCAGGATTTCATTATCTGACAAACTGAACATGGACAACAGGAAGGCAGCACAGGAGTATGAGTGTTCAACACAAAAAGAGATGCTGCATATAATGCAGGATCAGTCAGACATGTTGAGGTGTCTGGTTGAGCTTCAGGAAGCTCAGTGGCAAGACAGACTCCCTTTGCAGCCACTGCAAAACTCTGAGCTAATGCATTCTTTCTTAGCCCCCACCCAAAAGTGGTCTAGGAGGAGGTTGGGCAGGTTGCAGTATGTGCTATACTCCTCGACGGTTGAGGGGAGCAGAAAGAGGCGATGGCCCCTTTAAGGAGTGGGGATGTTTGATTCTTTTGTGTGGGCACATCCAAAATGGGCTCTGTATCCCTGGCCCCACACAATGCATATGGAACATTCCAATATCTTCCATTTCCCCCCTCTGCGAAGGATCATCAACAACAAAAGTACTGCTTTCCAGTTCATTACTGTTTATTTATTGATAACAAGGGAATAAAGGGAGGGGGAAGAAAGAGGGTGACTGGAATGGTGGGTGAGGGGGAAGGGAAGAACTGACTCAGTGAGAGATGGGTAGAGGATGCAAAGTAAAAGTACAGCACAGATAAGCAACGCACATTACTGTTGTGTCTCGTTGCAAAAGCGGTTTTTCAATGCTTCCCGGAGGCGCAATGCTCCATGATTGGCTCTCAGCATTACAGTGACAGTGACTATCTGTCTCCACAACCCAACCCAATGGGAACTTCTCCCCCTTTGTCTCACAGACACTATGGAGCACATAGCAGGCAGAGATAACTATTGGGATGTTTTTCTCACTGAAGTCTAACCTAGTGAGCAGACTGCGCTAGCATACCTTTAAATGTCCAAATGCACATTCCACCACCAGTCTGCACTTGCTGAGCCTATTAAAACACTCCTTCTCGCTGTCCAGGTACCTGGTGTAGGGCTTCATTAGCCAGGCATAGGCAGGATGCCCCAGGATCACTACTGGCATTTCAACATTGCCACTATTTATTTTTTGGTCAGAGAAGAAAGTACCCGCCTGCATCTTTTTGAACAGATCTGAGTTCCTAAAGATGCGCGTCATGCACCTTTCCAGACCACCCCACATTGATGTCAGTGAAGCATCCCCCATAATCCACAAGGGCCTGCAACACCATTGAGAAGTATCCCTTTTGATTTATGTATCCTGGGGGTACACGAGACACAGGCAGGGACTATCTAGGGAAAAACTGAGTGAAGGGGAGGTGGACGGCAGCTGCCGATTTCTGGTGAAGCCCGGTGGCAGCAGCCCGCTTCCCACTTGGTCCCAACTCCCAGCTGGGAGGGGGGCGGCAGCTGCCACTGTCCCAGGAAGCCAGGCTGCAGCCATCTGCTTCCCGCCCTGTCACAGCTCCCAGCTGGGAAGCGAGCGGCAGCTACCGGCTCTTGGGGGAGACGGGCAGCAGCCCCCCGCTTACCGCCGGTCCCAGCTCCCAGGTGGGAGCCCGGTGGCAGCCTCCTGAGTTTCGCGAGCTGGGCTCCGAGCCAAGGGACAGCCTCCAGCACCCCGGCTTGAAGATGCACAGCAGTCCCTTGCTCACATCCCTGGATCCCAGCTGGCACGGAAGCCTCCTCTGCCCCAGCTTGGATTGGGTGGCAGTCGCACACCTCCCAGACTGGCAGCCAGGTGGCAGCCACCTGCAACTCACCCTCCCTCCCCCAAAGCCCAGGGCCCAGAAAACTTGTCAATTTCACTGCTCAGCTAGAGCAGTGAAATTGACAACTATGACAGCCCCAGATTTTACCAGTTACCCTCCTTTTTTGTCTCTCTCTCTTGCTCTCCTTCCCTGTTTCTCTCTCACCCCTTCCTCCTCAAATCTATGGCAAAAAATTTGGCACGGCGCTTTATATTCCCCAGCATTGGCATGCTGCTCAAAGTCTCCTAGCTTTGGCCAACATCACCTCTAGCCCAGGTACATACTTGAGTTGTGCAGCCCTGGTGTAAAGGTGGTAACTCTACCCACACTAGATCTGACATACATATGTATGTATGTATGTATGTATGTATGTATGTATGTATGTATGTATGCATATGCCTTATATATTCAGCCCTTCTTCCAACATATGGCTCACATTAGTCTGTAAATATAAAATCCCGAGGAATATTGAGTGTTGGGGTACCTATTACAATTTTCAGAAGTTAGGGGGTACTTGCTACTTAAAAGATTGAGAAACACTGGTTTACATGGCAAATTTCAAAGTTCAGTTCTATGAAATACGTGTCTTTTCTTTTTAAATTAAAAAATTAGGATTTGGGAGTTCTTAAATTTCTAGAACTAAAATCGCTAAAAGGATTTGCTCAAATTCTTTATCCTAACATACATTTTAAGTGGAAAATTTTAACCCCTAATTCAGAACATATGAAGCAATGTTCTAACAAACTTTTTAACATTAAGCATGGCAGATACTACTAAGCGACTATTCTAATACAAACTAGGTACTCTGAGAGCAAGGAGTCAAGATGCACCTCGCAAAAGAACAACTGTATTACTGGGTTAGATTCTATGGCTTGTGTTATGCAAGAGGCCAAACTAGATAATCACCAGCAGAACAAAGCAAGGTCTAACACTCAACTCAATTGCATTTCTCTGTTTGTCTGTAACAACAATTTTGGAATGCTGCACCTCAACAACGTCAAAACTTCAGGGAATGTTTTAGGCATCAGTGATCACAAGCCTATTGATTTTGGTGCAAACCAGAACACCCTGAAAAAAGCCGGGTTCACAGAAAAAATAAGGGACGCAGATCGCCTAGTGCTGCAGAAAGAGGAATGTCTTTGCCATCCCCTGCTGCTAACTATACACATCAGAGGCATCAGCTCAAATTGCTGTAGACTGGACTCTAACAGAAATAAGAGTCCGTTAGGGAGAGTTTGTGGGAGGGAAAGAATGGGGACCCAGAGAGTGGAAGTGAAGGTGTAGGGGGTTCAAGTCAAACACACATTCTCTCTCTCTCTCCCTCCCACCCCTGAAATGTTAATTTGAGAAGTACATTTAAAAGGTTTCCCTTCACACCTCCATTCCCCACAACCAGGGAAAGTATGGATACAGTTGCAATAAATAAGAGACCATGCCAGACAACAAGTTACTGGCAGCTATTTACTTTTGTTCATAGGGGTACTCATTAACTTTCACAACCACATACATGAATTTATACCTAGAGAAGGTATAAGGAAAATAGTTTAGAGGTCAGAACAGTCCTATACAGAAAAGTGATTAATTTCAATAGAGTCCCTCCCTTTAGAAGATTTAATAATAAGATATACCTGGATTTATTTGGGATTAACTGGTACCACTGAAGAAATTTGAAAACTCTCCCCATATACTGTAGTGTGAATTCTCATAATTATGCCTTTAAAACGACATCATGACTTCATTTAAAATCTGATGATCACTTTTTAAGTCTTAAGAACACAAAGAAGCCTTTTGTTTTTACAGAAAAGGCAACATGGCATGTATCTACTGCTAAGTTTTACTGTAACCAGTTAGCAACTGTCTAAAAACATAAAGTAATCATGTCCTGATTACAACCATCAGTATACACACAGGTGATGTGTATGCATGGACGTTCTTGGGGTATGTCTACACTAAAGATTATGTTGGCAGAATTTATGTTGCTCAGGAATGTGAATACCCTCCCCTCCAACTTTCAGCGAAATAAGTTGCACCAACATAAGCACCAGCGTGGACAGCACTATGTCAGTGGGAGAGCTTCTTCCACCGACATAGCTACCGCCGCTCGCAGGGGTAGTTTTAGTATGCCAGCAGGAGAGCTCTCCCGTCAGCATAGAACATAGTCACCAGATATACTTCAGCAGCACTGCACATGTAGACATGCCTTTATTGCAGAATGCCTTATTCTGAAATAAGCATATCCACACAGGGAGTTAACCAGGAATACTTAATTAACTTTATATTCACACCTTAATTTATTCTTGATTTACTTTCATATGTAAAGCCTACATACAATTTAAATAATTTCCCATTTTGATGTAAGTGCTACAAACTGCCATATTGTATCAAAGTGTTTAGAGAATACAATAAAGGAAACAATGAGATATCAAAGTGCCATTTCATAACATTAGGAATGACTGCAACTCTGCAATCAGTAATTGGATTTTTTTCCATTAACTGAAACCATATTTAGTCAACCTGTAGTTTAAAAGACCCAGTTACCAATTTACTTGCTGATAAGTAATTGGAAAGAGAGTCTTTATCAATTTAACAACAACAGATACGAGTTGACCACATAAGTCAAGAAAGCTAGTAAAACAGATAATGGAAAAATCTCTGTGGACCTTCTATAAGAAGCTGAGTAACATTTCCTCAAGAAGCAGGTATCTTCACCCTCCATTTGTTCAAGACTACAGATAAAGTCTTTCAAAGCCCTTAGAACATCTATTAAGAACAAATGGCAAAATAAAAAACGTGGGTTCTTTCACTAATTGAACCTTGGACAAGTTACTACAGGCTTCCTTTGACAGAGTTTTCCCACCTGTAAAATAAAACTTAGACCCACCTTGTGAAGTGCGTTCAGATCCTTGGATGAAAAGAAATGCAAGTTGCTGTAACATTGAAGTTTTATATGTAAATAGGAACTATAGTCTTGACCTAATGAGGATATCAGTTAAAGCTAGATATAGTCAGATGCATTAAAATGATCCATGAACTATAATTACCCACTGGAAGGCAGAAGATGCTCACCTTCTCCTACAATATTTTAGGTCCTTTCCTATTTTCATGCAATTAATGCAAAGTGGAGTCATGTAAGTTAATCTGAAGAATGACAAATTATGTATGGGAGACTACTACTTTAATGTGTCATCTCAGAATAATGACAGACATGGAATCAAACCAAATATTTTCCTTCAAGTTCTGCAACTTATTTCCCCCACTTCCAAAAATATTTTTAAAAGCCCTCACACCTGCTCACAGAGTTTTCCAGTCTCAGCACCAGGTTTATCATCTTATGGTTAAATAATGATCTCCTATTGAATGAGTCCAAACAAATTCTTCAACATCAAGCTTGGACCTCTCCCAGAGCAATTGGTATTTATTTCTGAAGCAACATTTCTTCCCCTAGGAAGGGAGATTATTGAGATGGACTGCTCGGGGTAATTTATAAAGATCCAAAGGTGTAAACTGACAGCACTGGACACTGTTGCTCCATTTTATTTTATTTAGCCACAAAGTAAAAGCAGCATAGACTGCACAATTGCAAGCTCTTCTACGCCATCTTGCCATACTGATATAAGTCAGAACAAAGCCAGAACAGTGACTAAAGATAAGTTAGTTCAGTCCTTTTGCCCATTCACTCCTCTACCACATTACTGAGGATTGCCAAAAAGGGGATATTAGTTAAAATATCTGTAAAAACAACACCTGTACATTATGAATTGGACTATGACCACCAATTCATTCATGAAGGTCAAATATAACTTTCTGTCACTAGCAACCTGAGCAAGATCCAAACCAGTAATTTAATTCAATTTGCTATTTTCGAATCACCAATCCCCCAAGGTATGCAGTGCCTCATAACTATGTATTCTCAACAAAAAGTGGAAGAAGTTGATCCAGCAAATTTTATTCTTAGAACAGAAAGGTAATGTAGATATACTGACCCCAAAGAAAATCTAATAGCCTCATTTTCATCTTAAATAAAATATCTGAAAACAAGGAATCTGCAGAAAATGAAAAGACAGCCATAGAACAGCTAACATTGACTTGTGATACATATGTTATGCCAAGCAAACCTGATCACTTCTAAACAAGATGGAAAATGAAATGAAATGTGGACAGGCTACTTGAATTTTGGTACAACATTTGACACAGTAAACACGTAAGAGACATGAGAATTATCATTTGAACTAATGTTAAATGGTGGATAAATATCTCCCAGGTAAGGAAATCAGCTATAGGGTTACAGACTTGGTATCTAACTTGTGTGACAGAAGACATGGCAGTTTATATTTATAAATTTATGAAAAGCTAGATGTGCAACAATAAATTTCAACTGTTATTTGTAATCTGAAGATGCATTTTTTGCTATTTATCTTGACTACTATGCTGTCACAATTTTAAGAATATACTGAAATTAAAGCACAGTAGAGAAACTGGAGAACTCAATTAGCTATATGCATAAGGCAGCTGAGAAGGGACTAGAAAACCTAGTGTCCTAATGTGATTCATTAAGCAAACCTATGGGTTTTTGGTTTTTTTTAAATACAAAAAGTCTAGTTAAAAATTAATACAATTCAGGGAAGAATAAGACCCACTTGACCATTTCGCTATTTCTTTTTAAGATAGTAGTCAGTTTCCAGATGCTACAAACTGCACTAATATCCAACTAGAGCAACACTAAAGCAGTGCTTAAAAAAAAAAAAAAAAAAAAAAAAAAGTAAAGAATACAATTTTCAAAAACAAACACAATCCACTCATCTCATAAGCAGATAGCACTGTATCATTCAGAATGCCCAAATTAAGTATTGTTTGTTTCACAGGTAGTGACAACTTTATTAACTAAGGTCATAATGACAGCCAAAGTTTATGATGATCCACAATAGATATCAAAACTAGTATCAGATCTCATTATTATAAACAGGAGATAAGAGGTCTGAAAGTCAAGCATTCACTTGCTTAGCCCCATTCTCTACCAAAATCATGAGTAAGTCCTCTACAAAACAGACCCATTTTCCAAGATCTTTAACTCTTAAACCATATGTTACAGCAACTAAGTTAACCGAGATCTGTGTTCTGATATTACTCCGAAGTAGAACCCTTATCTCCCAAATTATTTAAACACTGGTAGCTCCCACATCAGCCCCTTAAAAAAAAAAAAAAAAAAAATCAGTTATTAATACATGGAGCTCACTAATCACACAAGGTATACTATGACTGATTAATTTTACAGCTACAGATTTTCCTCCCATTTCCCCAGCAAATAAATTAAACAACATTATTTACATTAGTTGTATTAGGACTGAAAAATGTTACATGTGTTAGTTAAATCAAGCTCAACAGGACTTAGTATTCTAACAACTGTTTGCAACACATTACCTTGTGTACCAAGCCTCTGAACTAAGAAATGACATCCTCTAGAACAAAAATAATTAAAAAAAGTGCATCAGAGATATTCATCTCAAATGAAGACAAAAATGTGTGTGTTGCTGGTATTTGTTACAGGCCATAAATGGATACTATATATTTTTTTCCTTTTATAGAAAAAAAAATGCACAGGAAAGCTGAAACATGCTTGTTTATATAAGTATTCCTACGCTGCCCTGACTTTTCCTCCTTCAATGTAGATGTTAAGAGGTTTCAGAAGAGAGGCTGGCCATACATTTCATAAGTGCTGCATTCCTTAGGTGCAACATTTTATCAACACTTCAGATCTTAAAATATTTACTTCAGTTTTGTCCTGTAATTTAAAAATGTCCTGTGTAGATGGAAAATTAGACTTCCTTTGCTTCTTTATGATGTATAAAAAGACCTGAAAAAAAATATGGGAAAAGCTCTTGGTTAGGGAGGAGGAGCTTGTTTGTTTGAAACATTAGAAATTCATATCTCGTCTCCCCTAGAGGACTCCAATGACTGGTAAAGTAGTGAGACTGTGACATTACACCAATAAAAGCTAATCTATTGAGAGGAATAAAAGATTTTAAGTCAGACTTTTTAAAAGTTGATTGTTTGTATTTGTTAACACCTATTTAATTCTAGGGTCCTATTCAACTACTAATTAACTAATTCTCCCCCCATTGTTCAAGAGTCAACATCCTGGCTTTATCAATTAATGTGTCCAAGCTCACAATACATGTCTGAGGTCCCAAACAAGTTCTTCAGCAAAACCAGGGAAGACAGACGACATTCCTAACTTTTTTACTACCAAAAAAAAAAAAAACCCAGCACAATAAAATAAATTAATAAATCAATCTTCCAGACCTTCCTTATACATCGGAAAGCAATAAAAGAGCGCAAAAAAAAAACAATTTAGGGGGAAAAAAAAGTCTTTTAAAAAGAACTCTAAGTTAAAAACTTATTTTTACTTCTATAGTTAACAGTAAGATGATTTTTTCTCTTGAACAAGGAAAACATTCATTTGATTCTTTCCGACTTCATATAATATTAACAGAGGGCATGTCTTCACTCATGGTGGAAAATATGGCACCGCCAAACTGATTCTTTGGGATCGATTGAGCGGAAGTGGAGAGCTGCTCAATCAATCCAGAAGTCGACTGAATAAATTCACCCTTTGAAAAAGATTAACACTGCATCAATGGGAGGGCATTTCCCGTAAGCGCAGTATAGTGTGGATGCCATGCTAATTACAATTTAGGAAGTTGACAGGAGATACACAAGCTACTATACGTAGCTTGCGTATCTCCCATCGACCGCCGCCAAATTTCGTAGCAAGTGTAGACAAGGCCAGAATGATTAAGGTTCTTTCATTGCTATTGTAATTGCTCCATTAAAGGAAGTGTCCAAGCCACTCTCACTTATATTTGAGATACAAATATATCTCACAGGTATATTTCACAGTACACCTGAAGAACTAGAAAACATAAGCTATCAATAGAACAAACATGGTCCTGCTGGCCCATGGTACCATCAGTGGTAGCTGATATGATCTATATACACAATATAGATCTTGGAACCTTGACAGAAGTTTCAGACTCAATAAATGTTTAAAATTTGATTTTCAAATATATTTTGGGGTATTCTATTCCCCTACACATAATATCCCTAGAACCATTTTTTATTGGGCAACAATAGCTTTTTTCCTTCATTTCCCATGCAGCTTGACACTTACATGACTTATTTTCCTTTTTTATGTACAAGCATTACTCAAGATCTCAATGCAACTGTTTATCTGGGACCTTCATAAGGCATTTTCAATAAGTTTTCTAGTTAGTGATAGTGGTGGGCATTTTGTTTCTTGAGAGAGATTTAGAATCTGGAGGACATCTCCATATGATTAAATTTTGCAGTAATTAAAATTTCTCTAGGAAAAGCAAGATCAAACTAAATGGCGGTCAACCGAGTCATCCTATACTTGAGAGATGGTATTTCCTAGGATGATCCATGGTGTATAATAGGCATTTCTACAGAACCGTTATTTAAGTCCATTAAACCCATGACCACAGAGTCCCTCTGATTTTTGGCCCTATAAATGTAGAGGAAATCTAGGTTTTCATTCTGCAAACAAAAAGGCTCTCGCAAATGTACTCTTAAAAACATACAACCAATATAAACTGATTGCTGGGACTGAGATTTTGCCTCTGGTTTTCCAAAAGATCGCATGTTATTCAGAGACCACATCCATCTTAATAGCATAATAGTATGAGCAGCAACGTGGTCTAGTAGAGTAAACATAAGACTAAGTGCTAGGGATTCCTGCATTTTAATCCCTGCTCTCATACACACTGCCTCTGTGACTTTCACCGTTTATGCTTTCAGTCTTTGCTTCCTATTCAATTGAACAGGTTACTGACCTACCCATAGTGCTGTTTTGGGAAGAGGGATAGATCTGTAATATTACCCATACATTATGGAATGGGAACCAGGAACAGAAAGATTTTAACAACATTTATAAAGTGCTAATTTAAAAGTACTAAATACCACCAGAAAGAACAAAAAACCCTTCAGTGGCTAAATCATACTGTTCCTCAAGGGATCCCGTGTACTTGAAGAATTGTCTCTTGAAACACAATTGTTGAGAACTGTGAGACATATATGGCAATTTCCTGCAATATCCAGGACAAACCTTATGGAATTAGATTTAAGTATCTTCAGAACTCATTGTATTAAAAATTCAAGCGTTTAATGTATTATTTTAAGATTTATGTAACTTCTCTAGGAGATATGATTAATGTAAAGCTTAGGAAGAGTTATGAGCTTCAAGGGATTCTCTGAAAAAATGTGAACTTTTAAAGTTAAGTGGGTTACCTAGGAGATACCTGGGGAAGGGAATGCAAATTTCCCACTTCCAGACTTGACCTTTTGAAGCTTCACCTGGACAAGGGGACCTTTTGTCTGCTGATCATCAGTTACATAAGAAGAGAGTATAGTCCCAAAAAGGATAAAAAAGTGACTCTCAGATTCATGTTCTGAACTAACTGCTGGCATGAACCTGTGATTACAGAAGAACTGACCACCTGTCAGTGTCTTTGCTGGAGTCAAGGGGTGATCTCTGGTAAACTTATTAGCATGTACATAGGTTTGTTTATTGGCTTTAGTATATTTTTTCTGTAATGTTTTTACCTAAAGAATAAATGTGCTTGCTTAGAAAAAAAGAGCTGTGCAGTAACTGAATTGTGGGTAATTGGGAGGCTGTTTATAGCCTCTGAGGAAAGAAAGCACAGTCTGCCTCATCAGGCCTGCTTTATTGCTGGAGGATTCACAGTATAGTCAGGGAAATGTGCAGCCTGGAAATACCCGAGTTAGGAGGGAGGGAGATGCATGTCTCTATCCAAGAGAGGGGACGAGGCTGGGGAGCTGGAAGCCTCAGAGTAGGTGGCCTTGCTGCATAATGACAGGAACAGAGGCACAGTTGCCCTTAACTGCATGCAACACTATGCATGGACCACCATAAGACACAGTTGACTTCCATTTCTCCTGCACAAGGGCACAGGAAGGGTGAAGGGGTTAAGGCTGTGATCATAGAGAGCTAAACTGCTACAAAGAATCTTCTCACGGACCTTCCCCAAAATACTATGGTTAGCCCTGGGTACAGTGGCGTCACCACACTAGACACAAGAGATGGTTACATTTCCAAAGGAGGAGAAACCTGAAAAACTGTTTTGCTAGCCCACTCCAAAACACTAAATCTAGCTTTGCACTTTCAACCGAGGATGTCAATGCTCTTCACAATCTTTAACTTAAGATTAAGATAAAGAGAAGGATGGCCTTGTAGTTAAGGCACTGAGTTAGGATTTAGCAGAGCTACTTTCAGCTCTGCAGCAGCAGAATGCATGTGCCTGCTTTACATTTGCAATGTCTGCCTATTGGAGAAAGGATAACCAGAACAGGTTTCATTACTCTGTAAGGTAACATTGTATAGTGGATTAGATTTGAGTTAGTCATGGTATAGCTCTGGGTTCTGGACTGGTAGTGATCTTGCATCTGTGTCTGCTAACTTATATACCAACAGAGTGAGGGGCATATCCAGCAGCTTTTCCTGTCTTCTAGGTTAGGGTTTATGGCCTCAGGCAATAATAATGGTAGTGAATTGCACTGGAATTTCAACTTTCCCCAAGGTCACAGTAATATATACTGAAAGACTACTTCATGCATTTTGTCCCTGGAAGTGAGTGATAATGCACATATTTTCATTATCGCAGAAAGATTACAAAATACTCTATAGATAAAGATGTATTTATATTATGATAGTGCCCTAGAAACCCCAGGCATGGACAAGGATGCAGTTGTGTTAGTAGCTGTATAAACATAAAACAAAAAGGCTGTCCCAGCCTCACAGAGCCTACAGTCTAAGTATAATAGATATTCTAGAAATCAGCAAGAGGAGCAACACCATGCATAAAAGACAGGTCCCAGGGTGTTTTAGATTTCTTGAAGAAAGAGAATCCAATGAAAACTATTTCCAAGGGGGTGATTTTTTTAAACGCTTATTATTCTCTTCATTTCAATTCATTTTCCACCAAACCACCATGAAAAATTCAAATAATGCTCAAAGTTTATAATCTAGGCTTTGGTTTTTGCCATTTCCATGAGATTTTACAAAACAAAGGTTTAAAGCTCCTATTAAAACTGAACTTGGGAATGCCACCCTAACTATGGTGCAGCCACCACAGCCTCACAGTACTCTGCCCTTTCAGCAGCATAAGGTTTTTTTGTGTGTGTGTGTGTGTGTGTGTGTGTGGTTTATTTTGTTTTTTGGAGGGGTGGGGAAGGTAAGGAAGAAAAGAGAGCATCCATCAAATTTGTCAGATACCTATTAGCTAGAGGTTACAAAAGATGAAACTCCCAAGTAGAATCCAGGGACAAAATGACATACATCTGACAAATTGCAATATCCTGCTTCCCCCTACCCCCAACAGTTTGAGGGGTGGCATGACGTGCAGGGAGAAAAGAGTTATCATCATCTGGGTGCTATCCCCTGTCAGTGGGTCCCCTCATTTTAGTTTAGCCCTCTAGCTGTTATGTGTTGGTAAAGTTTTTCAAATACCATATATGAGGGGCTGCTGTGTGTGGAAAGGGTAAGCCAAAATACAACAGAAGAGGTAGAATACACAATGTAGGGAAACAAATATGTAAGAATGTGGAAGGAAATAGATGTTTGAGAAAAATACACCGTGACTGATCACAAGCAATTCCCCACATATTCCAAACAAGCTAAACCTAAATTCTGTGGCAGGATTCCTATATGTTATAGCACTCTGATGTGGCATACTAAAAATTCAGCATTCTTCATTTAAATTAGAAGACTGAGATTTTGAATTATTGAAAGCACATAATATATCCATATGACAGCACCTGTATTTGTTTTGACATCCCCTTCAATTTCACGCTGTGCCCACATTTTTGTATTTTAGTGTGGTTGGATCTGTAAGCAGAATGAGGATGCTAAAAAAAAAATAGTTTTAGAAATAGGTTCATTTTGTTAGTATTTAATAATAATTTTGAATGTATGAATATTTGTTTATTGTTGCATTTATAGTGTTTGTATTTGTTATTTTTGTTACTAGCTCTGTAAATTATGGACTGAGAGAAATGGGAGCCACCCCTTGAAGAACAGGGTGAATACCTTTGTAATGAGCTCTTGCAGAGGCCTACCAGCAGTGTATGTGCTGCTGACTGAGGAAGCCATCTTGCCTTGGGAGGACTTGGCCTATATGAAGCTCTGAAGAAAGGTTAGAATTCTAAGAATAAACAGAGTTTTCATTCAAAAACTGAGCCTTGTTTCTGAAAGTGTAACGAATTTGGAGGGTCCATCAAAATCCTTTGTTTTGGACTACCTACAGAGAGGTTGATCAGCCTACTGCAGCCCTGGCTAACAGGCATAGGTCTTTTGGCTCTCACAGTAGAAGCTCATACCTTTTAAGAACAAGAGGTCAGATTCTCTCCCCACTGCTGATGATTTACAAAAGGAAATGCTGTTACATCATCAGCTGGAGAGGAACATCCAGGAGAGTCAAGCAGAATAGAATGAAAGGAGAACAGAACCCAATGGCTAAAAAATATGCCCAGGGAAGAGAGAGGCATGTACATGGAGAGCAGTGAAGAGGGCAGGCAGCAGAGAACTCACACGCAGGGGAGTAGAGGGAGAGCAGAACAGAACTGAATGAGAGTTGGGGCATGTAACGTACAAGAATTGGCCATACTGTCTACTTTTTTTAAAGGAGGATAAAACTTACCACATAAAAGTTCGTTAAAAATAAATACTTTCCTAAATTTACTTTTCACTGTTAGAAATCGTTGTCTTTTCCACATGAATGTATATGATCCTGGAGGAAGAAAAGTGGTCTGGACAAATGCAAGTGATAGAGAAGGTATCCATAATACGATCCTTTTACTAAGTTGGGTTCCACCTCAGGAAAATATTCAAGAGCCCTTAAATTAAGAGGTAAATAAAGCATAAGCCAAAATGGCACTGCAACAAAACGTAAAGTCATGGAGTGGGGTATAGTCTTCCCACTTGTTAATGGTAAGTGAAAAAGTATCCTAGAAATGGGGACCCTGACAGCAGTAAAGTGAGACTGGCATATCAGTTTCACACCTGTGCTCAAGTCAGCAATGGCTGCAAAAGAATAAGGGATGGAAAGTGACTGAAGCCCTTCTCCCCAGCTGTTGATAGAATAGCTTCCCTCCTGCAGCCAGGAGAGCTCCAAATTGACAGATCTCATCTAACCAGGCAAATAAAAAAGATGGGATCTTCCATTCAAAGAGCTGCCCTGAACTTTTTGAAGTTTGGTCTACTTCTCCTTTCCAAGACATCAGAGGAAGAGGGGCAGTCTGTGCTGGGCTTCCTATTACAGCGCTGCTTTTAAACCACACTGAGCTCATTCTCTGGACCCTTGCCAAAAATAAATACCACCATCCTCTGGCTAGTAAACGTAGTAAAACCTTATTGTCCAGAGATGATAACTACCTACAACTCTCATAGAAGTAAAACTTCAGATGCTCAGCACAGGTGAAGTTAGGCTCTCAGAAACTTTTTTTCAAGCCCTCCACTGCAAAACTTAATAGATGCTTTTGACCTCATTAATATGGTAAAGGAGAAAGTAATAAAACCCTCTCATGTCCAGAGAGATGGGCAACAGCTTCATCTGAAGATTTCAGACAAAGTAAAGAAGCATAGGTTAAGCATGAATAATCATGACCGTAGGAACACAAGTAGAAGAGAAAAATTAAAGATAGCACTACTGGAACCAGTCAACCTACTGATGATCACTCTCCTCTCCTACAATCAAGGAGATACACTGCTCTAAAAAGGGGAAACTGAAGAGTAAAATAAAGCTATATTCTAAGTTTAATATATGTAGAGGAAAAATGCAATGCAGGACAGTCACTATATTAAATTAAGAGTGAAAAGTAAGAGTGTCTCAAACATAAACATTAACAAACAAGAGAAATACCATCTTGATAACCTGATGATGCAGATGGGAATAGTTGCCTTGCAAATGCACATACTCAGAGTTGCTGCATACATCTTCTATCCTTTAACTTCGTACATCTGTCTCCTCTACATATTCCAATGTTGTGTTGCTTTTTCTATATTGGATAGCATATTAAGACAGAAGGACCAAAACAACGGACTAGACTATAATTCTATTTTAGAACTGTGCATTTAATGTAAGATTGAGAATGTGGGTTCACAGAAAGTTAAGGAAATAACGTTGCACACTGCTTAGAAGAAAGGAGGGAATGTGGCTAGGTCACTACAATTAATCATGAAGTACTGTGCTAGGAGTTAGTTTGCTTAGGTGCACTTCTGGTTGGGGATACAGTTGGCATTCTTCTGACCTGTTTTACACTTCCTCACATGTAACTAAACTGTTTTATAAAGCTATGCTTGAATATTGGTAGGTAAGTTATACTGAGGCTCCTGATCCTATTAGGTAAACTCAAAGGCAAAAATAGGAATCAGTAAACTGCAACCTTTAGAATATTTGTGTACAAATAGTAAAACATGGCCCAACTATAGGCAACTGATGTGCAGTGGGTAGTGTATGGTATTCATTAGTGGTGCTATTTTATTTTTTATGTGGTAGCCTGTTCAGTCTTGTATGCTGGTTTCTTAGTAAGCTAGTAACTGCATTTCAAACTTAAAGAGGGTCTCTTACAGTAGGGAGACACAAAACCCAGCATCATAAGAGAGAGCATGTTCGGCTAGGCATTGCCATTATAATCCACTGGTTAGCTTTACTTAAGTTAGCTAGATAAATATTTAGTAAATAAAGTACATTTCTTTTAATTTTATACATCATTTATTGAAAGCTTACCTCCTAATTTGACTTTACATAGATTAAATTGCAATAAAAATATTTGAATAGCCCATAAACCCATGGAGGAAAATAAAAATAAATGAATTTTCAAGAACAGTTAAAGGAAATAGCTCTGGCTGTTTCCAACGTCTCCATAACTAAGAGTGGTTTTTAAAGTGGCTTTTTGGTGGGATCTGATATTTTGTTTCTAAGTCATCCATCTTGTCTTTCTCTTTTAAAAACATTTACACTATCTCTTAAGAGAGTTGTTGATGGTCAACACAAAATAAAGGTTTATGAAACATACTTTTAGTACAAATATTTATAAAGCAAAAAAACACAAAGAGCTAAAATGTAACATATTTGAAAATGAAACATCAAATTTATACTCAAATATAGGTCCCATATTTTAAATGGTTGACTTCGAGGATAAATAACGCATTCTAATGGGATACAGTAACTCATACATTTACTAAATTCTGATGCTAAAGGTACAGATTGCTTTGTCCAAGATGTCATCGTACATGTTCTTACTCCATTCTTTGCTTATTTTAAATAGAACACCTAAATTATCTAAAACGCAAACAACTATTTAAAATGAACACAAACAAATCTCACATATTTTAGGCAACTTCTCCCAAAAGTGCTTTTTCTAAATTTCTAAACCATGCACATGATATCCTAAAGTATACCTGAAACATAAACAACAGAACAGAAAGTGTATGTAAATAAAATCTTAGTTGTCAACTATACTGCCTTGGGACACAGACACAAATTTAATCCTGTCAATTTCATACAGAGGTTAAAAGTGACCTAAATTGGAGCCAAACAAAACACTTATGTTGGGATAAACTGTTCCAACATCAGCTATTAAACTAACTTCTCCATTCCAAAAACAGTTGAAGTTTAAAAAGATACAATATTCTTCCATCTAAGAGAACTGGAGTTACTCGTGTAGTTCTTAAATAAAGAAAATGTAGACAATATTTCTAGAGTGAAACATCCAAGAGTTAAAAGCAGTTTCAGATACAAATATTCAGAATATTTCCCCACTAGCCCAAGGACTAAGCCTACTAGCATGATTGAACTAGACCTGTGCTGCCACGCCCTCTACCTAAAAGCCATGCTTCCTAAAGACCTCATCCTACCGTCAGTTCTGCCACCAATACTCGAATCTAATTTTGTCTTCAATAAATTCTGCCCCTTCCAAGTGAAATTCTGTACCCCTCAAATTAATGTAACCCCCACCAAAACAAGTCACTTACTGCTGGACCTTCTCTGAAAATACCACCCATGTCAGTCTCTTCCTCCTGTTTTATACTTCATCTCTATTCTAAAAAGAAGAAATGGCTCAGGAGCTGCTCTGCTCCCTGCCTTTCCTGTTCTCTGAAAAATACAGCAGAGCTCCAGGAACACTTGCTAAGAGGAGCGCAAGTGCCTGCTCTGTTCCTTCCTCCCCATTCTACTCAAGCACTTCCCCAGTCCTACTCAAACCCATGTTCCGGGGCAAAATTTCTACTCAGCCATCAACTAATACCCTTTTCCCTAAATCCCTTGAGAGTTTTTGTGATTTTAAAATCACTCGATTTGCCCCTTAGAAATACTTTTTTTTTCCCCACCACCACCCCCTTGCTTGTGAAGGACCCACACAAACAGAAAAACTAACTACATGGGGGAAAAAAAACAGCAATACTGACTACATACAGTGCTGTTAAATATACAAATTAAATAAACAAACAAAAAAAGTTTACATGGCAAATTTCCAGATGAAATACTTTTTTTAAGGAAGTCCACCTCACTGCGTGTGTCTTTATTCCCACTGTTGTACCTATACCAGTGCTTCCCAAACTTTTTCTGTCATGTCCCCCCTTACCCATAACAGAACCTATCCACCCCTCCCCCAGGAACTGCGAGCCAGGGCCAGGAGTCAGAGGCTGTGGTCAGAGCCAGGAGCCAGAGTCCAGAGCTGAAGCTGGGGCCAGGAGCTGGAGCTGGGTGCAGACCGGGGTTGGGTGGTGCTCCCTTCCCGCCTCTCATAGGGCTGGCCAAGGCCTCACCATGCCCTCCCACTCGCAAATGTTCCTCTGAGCCCCGCTGGAGGGCCCAATGACTAGGCATTATTGCACGTTTGTATCTTTGCCCTGCTTATGAATTGCACGTGTCAATATGAGTTACAGACAGCATGACTATGAGGCATCTTGATTTCTTCACTTTTATTGTTTTAAGAAGCCAGATTTCTTCAGCTATGATCTTGTCAAGTTTCAAACTAAGCATGACTGGCGCTAAAATACAAAGGGAATGAGCACCATCATAGACGAGGCTGAGCTCTGTTGGTCGGTGCTTGGGATTGGAGCCTTCCAAAGAGAGCCTCAGTACTACAGGAGTGCAGGTGGTGGCTCAGCAACTGGCACTCTTTCATCCAGGTCAGTACTAAACTAGCACCCACCATGCTGGATAAGGAGCACTCTACTGTTGGACATGCTGTCTCTACAATGAAACACAGAACCAAGACCAAGGCCATCTGTGGTCTCTAGAAGTCCCATACTGGAAGTGAGGGGTGGGAAGCTGTGATCGATTTCCATGACTGCAATAACATGCATACCTGTATAGGTATTTATGACTCAGTATATGCTTTTGTATTAAATTAGTTTTCTTTTGGGGGGGAGAGGATTTCATTTCCATGGTTAATAGTTTTTGGCAAAAAACAAAATTTACAATAAAAAAAGCTATTTGCAAACAAAATTTCATTGCACTCTTCACAAGGATGTACATGGGAGAAGTTTATGTATTTACATTTTGTCTGACTACATCCCTGGGAGATTGATCCCTGGGAGATAGGAGGAAAGTTGTTTTTCATTTCCCCTCCCTCTCTTCCCCACAGTATCAAATAGCACTTTTCAAATATATATCTGGGGAAGGGTACAGAGGATGCCCTCAAAAGCATTTTATTTCTCGCCCCCAAATTCTTGATCCTAACATTGCAGCATGTTCACATTACTGGCCACAGAGAATACTAATGATACAGTAGGACTATCAATGTGCATGTCACTGTACTGGGAAAAAACACCATACACTATTTTTACAGCAACAGATTATAATTTAGTTATAAAATTCATGAACAAAAATATACCAGAAGCGGAATAGATGACGCAGACAGGGAAAAAACAGGGAAACAATTAGGTCTGGGATAGCTTTTGTATTTGTTTTAACACTTAAAGACTCCACCAGCTTCAAGTTGTTCAGTTGTGATGCCCATTTTAACAGCATCACTCCTCTGCTACCTAATGCTCGCTAGTTAGCTCCTAGTCTATCATTCTTTTAAAGTGCGTGCGCCCTCCCATCTCTAGCTTGGAATACGGGGTGGGGGGGGGGAGGAGATGTTTCCACTGCAGACAATGCCCAGCAGCAATACAAGGTCTAGGTTCTGCCCACTGCTGCTGCTATTACAGCGAGCAGCCACATCACGGCTGCGTCTGCTGCTGGCGGTAGGCCGCGGCAGGAAGCTGCTGCTCCCATTTTCCTAGGCTGGGCACCAGACGGGGGGTGGGGGGGTGGGAGGGAGGTGCTCAGCCTCTTGCCCAGCGCGGCGCGCAGCAGGCCTGTCACTCAGCCAGTCTCCGGTCTCCGCCCAGCCTGCGCGACGGGGTCGCGGAGGCGGGGCCGGGGCGGCGAGTCGGGGACAATGGACGGGTGGGACGAGCCGCTTCGCCACCACCCTTGTGTGTGCAGACAGCGACGAGAGACTGGCAGCCAAGCCGTGCCCAGCGCCAGGCAGCCCGGCCCCCATGTCAGACACATTACAAAAAGCGAGACACACAAAGACGGGAAGCTGCCGGGAATCAGCGGCTCTAAGTCCGCGGGCGGGCGGGTCGGGGCCGGGAGCGGAGGAGGCGAAGCAGCTGGGGCCGGGGCGGGGAAAGGGAGAGGCGGGGCGGGCAGCAGCCGCGGGACGCGGTGGGCAGCACAGGGCTCTGCTTCCCGGCCGCTGCCGCTCAGACAGCGACAGCCCCGGCGGGCAGCAGCAGCATCGCCCGCGCCGCCGGGGACACACCCCCGGCCTGTCACAGCCCCGCTGCAGGGAGCCGAGACGCCTCCAGAGTCCGGAGGAGGCCGGCAGGGCTGGCGGACAAAGGGGAAACTCCCAGCTCCGTCCGTCGGGCTGCAGCAGCCAGCGCACCGGCTCGCCGGGGAAGCAGAGCGTGGGGAGCCGGGGGGTGCCCCTTCCTCCCCCTGCCCTGTCACGGCCCCCCGCGGCCCCAGGGCGCCCCCTCCGCAGAGCCAGCCACGCCTCCCCGCGCGGCTACTCCCCTCCCCCGGAGCAGCAGGACCCGGGCCGCCCGCCGGCAGCGTGGGATGCGGGGGGCGGTGACACTCACCAGGACAGCCGGAGGAGGATCCTCTCCTGCGGGGAGCGGCGGCGGGGGGCGCCGGCAAGGGGCTGCGGGCGGGGGGCTCCGGTGTGGGAGGCAGGGGAGCCGGGGGCCGGGCGGGGGGCTCGGGCTCCTGCGGGAGGGCCGGGCGGGGGGCGGAGACGGCGGGCAGGCTCTTGTCCGGTGGCGGCGGAGGCTGCTCCGGAGCTGCGGGGCGGGCGGGCTCCCGGGCGCCGCCGAGGTCCAGCAGCGGGGCGGCGGCCGTGGCCGGCACCTTCCTCTCCATCACCTCCAGTTGCTCGTCGAAGTCCTCGTCGTCCTCCTCCTCCTCCTCCTCCGCTTCCTCCTCCTCCTCCTCCTCGGGGTCCCGCACGAACTGGTACTGGAAGCGGGGCTGCTGCTGCTGCTGGGGCCGGGCCGGGCCGGAGGAGGAGGAGACCAGGGGGGACTGGTCCGGCTCGTCCATGGTGCTGGGGCCGCGGGAACAATGAGCCAGCGAGCGGGGCTGTCTGCCTCCTCTGCTCGGGCTGCTCGGCTCGGCTCGCACGGGCGGGGGGCTGCGCAGCTGCCGCGGTGCCGCGCCGAGCCTCCACGCCCTGTTGAGTCAGAGACTGAAGGGGGGGGGGGCGGGGAAGAGGCAGAACTGACCCCCCCCCCCCGCCCAGGAGACGAGAGAGGGAGAGCCCGGCCAGCCAATAGGGGAGGGAGAGGGAGCAAGGAACCCACGCGGAGAACCAATGGGAGAGGCGGCTTCCGCCGCCGCCTGATGAATATTCAAGAGGGGATGGATGCTCGCGGCTGAGCCGGGATGGAGCGCTGGGGTGAAGTTGGGTGCGGAGAATGTGGGTGGGGCGGGCAGCCTGTGTTGGCGAGGGCCCGGGGAAGGGAGACGGGGGGGGCGCTGCGTGTGTGTCAGGGGAAAGAGGAGCGCTGGGTGGGTGTGTGACTGGGGGGGAATAGGAAGGGGGGCCCTGTGCGGCTGCGGGTCGGTGTGTTAGTGGAAGGGAAGGGAAAGGAGGGGTCTGTGTATAAGTGGGGGGCCGGGGAAGGGTGGGAGCTCTTTGTGTCTGAGCGAAGGGGAGAGGAGGGTCTGTGGCTGCAGTGGGGGTGGTCCTGGGTTGGGGGCGCTCTGCCGAGGGGGTGGGACTCGCGGGGAGAGCAGGCTGTGTAGAGCTGAGATGAAAGGAGGGGAGAAGGATGGGGCCATCACCATGTCAGGGTGTCGCCCATCGGGGGATCAGCAGTAGCTCCTAGTCGGCGCTTCAGACAACAGTCTGCTGCGTGCCAGACATTTTGTGGCCCAAAAAAAAAAAAAAAAAAAAACTTTCTGCAGCGGGCGGAGGGATTAAAGAAGTGCCAGGGAGAGGCTGGAAGAATTCTCTTTGTCAAATAGTGACAGGCTGCTGCGGATGAAGTAATGAGCGAATCACATCACATCGCTCTTTGCACAGTGACTACAGCCAGTAGGTCTCTGGCCTGCACTTGGTTTTATAAATGGTGGCATGAGTCACCCCTATGAGTGACACAGCTAAAAACTTAAACTAGGAGAAGGAATTTGAAATCATGCCAGGCTAATTTCTTTAACAGCAGTGTTTTGGGGCTCAGTGCAATGAATCAACATTTGCTGATGCCCATTTCTGGTAGTCAAGGCCAGGCCAACCTTAGATGCATTAAATGAAAGGGGGAGGGGTCCTTTTATTTAGTTAGGACCTGATTCTGTGAGGTTGAACACCTCTTGCAAAATGCACCCTCAACTCCCCTTCAGTGTGAATGGAGGGTGCTCAGTACATGTTAGCTAGGGTTCAGACCTTGCTGGATCTGTCCTTTGGTGAACAGGAAGAACAGTCATTTCAGTTAGTTATACTTCTCAAAATCATAAAACAAGGAAGTCAACATTAAAGAACATCTATGGGATACCATATCTACATTTTAAAGACTTTTTTTTTTTTTTAATATAAAATGTTGTTTATAGCGCTTACCCACAAGCATCTCATAAAACAGCCACTGCTGGAGTGGAAGGTGGTGACTAGTCAGCATGCCACTCAATAGCAGGGAGGGGCAAAAAGGGAATGACATTTTGGCCAAAAATACCAGAGAGGAAAAAAACTACTATGCACAAAAAATGCCTTGACTATTTCATGTTCATGCAGAGAAGCCAAGACCTCTGTGTTTAAGTTATTATTCAAAAGACCCATACATAGTAAATTTCATGGTACTGGCTTACCTTTCACAAGCAAAGCATCCCAAATTGCTTTTCAAAGCATTGATCAGCACTAGTAGCACAGTGACTGAAGCCTTTTCTAGGCATGGAAGTTGCACTGGTTTAACAAAATTGGTTTTTAAACCAATTCCTAATCAATTTAAGATAAACTGAAATAAGACGCATTTAAACAGAAAGGTGTGTCTCTACAACCTTTCACACCAGTTTAAATCAGCTATATGACTTCCACCTACACAGTCCCCACAGGGAGGACAAAAGGGAACACAGTCTCACATTTCATTGCCTCTCAATGGCATAGCCCTGTCCTCTTCCAAACTGCATATCTCTGGACCTTGGGCACACACAATCCTTGATTTATATACATGTGCTTTAAGGTCAATTTATGGAGACATTCAAAGTGAGATACAAACTTCAGATTCACCCAAGCATGACAGTTACAGGAAAAAGGAAAGGGTGCAAATGGGAAGTTATCTCCCTCTCCTTATCAAAGTGTAAAATAAAAAGCACCAGACATACTTTCTAAATTCAGGGCCCAATTCTACCACCTTTACTTACATTGCATTGTACTTACTCACTTGAGCAGTCCCATCAAATTCAATGGAGATATTTATGTGAGCTATGGGCCTGCTTGCATTAGTGAGTACTACTCAACATAAGTAAGGGTTGCAGAATTATAGCTCCATGATGAAATTTACCTCTTTGTAGAGAGCCAGCACAAGGTCTAGACAAAAGTTCATCCTTTGTGAACTACCTGCACTTGGGTTCTGCATCTGCTACCTAGCAAGCAAATGGCTCTACTTCTAAAACAGTTGACTCAGAAGGGATTGATGGGACTGTAGACGTATAGTTCACAATTTTCAGCTTATTACTAACTGAAAAGTACATGTGTGAAATTTCTCATTCTTTCAGGTGTATCCAAACTGAACTGATACTCCCATTTCACATAGGCCACAGCCATGAAATTATGATGAGTTTCCATTGTTATTGATGTGGGCTGGATTCAGACCACAGATGTGGAGGAGAAAAGCCCATAAGTCAACTATTTTCAATTCCATAAATCGTTTATCCCCTTTTATGCCTTCCCAAATGGCAGGTCTGATTTCATTTGAATGGCTGCATTTTATATCCAAGCTTGAAGCTGCTCTGGTGTGGAACTCAACCTAAACCCTACACATTTGTTCAGTTTCCTGACAACCATTTAGCATGTGTGTGAGAAAAAAGTCAGTTTCAAGAGTACAATGAAGGTGACATAAGTATCACTATAAAAAAAACAGTTTCATTACATATGAATAAGCACTTGAAACAATGTGTAAGGGTTGGGTTTTTTGTTTGTTCTAACATTTTTGCTTCCTGGGAACAAATCATTTATTCATTTGCTGCTTTTAGTCAGCCTTTGAATAGTAATATAATAAAGAATGATTTAGTGGCAGCAAGGTAGTTTGATTAAATTACAGGTGGTGCAAACACAGAGGCAGGCTTTCCCAGCTGGAGTGAATGGGTCAAATTCTAGCCTTAGTTACACCTATTTACCCCCAGTGAAGTTAATGGATTGTACATCTGTTAAGTGAAGGCAAAACTGGGCACAGTGGACCAAGTCATACATATAAAACAGTAGAACTGCACTGCTTTACCAGGACTGAATTTAGTCCAATGTCCTAACTTCAAGTCTTGAACTTCACATTGAACTAGGAGAGTTATCCCTGAATATTACTTCTGATCAAGTAAAGGTTGTGGAAACAGTAAGGTGATGGCACATGGGCCAGATTCCCTGGTGTAACTTCACTGAAATAAACTGAATTGCACTAAGGATGAATTTGAGCCTTTGTTTTTAAACATATGATCTGCCCTCGCCAGCCTTCACCTTTCTCACCTATTTATCCATTCATCTCGTTTCTTATGTTATCCACCTGAGCATCTCCAAAGAATTTAAGAAAGTCATAATATCTCTCTCTTCTTTCCTACCATGTAGTAGTAAGTCTCTAGAACATGTGAGAGATAGATTGTCAGAAACGGAAAGTTATGCAAATACAGGGCCGAGTGGTTTTATCAATGTTTTTAGGAAGCTTAAAATGAATTTAGTGAGTTACTTATGAAATTAATCAAAAGTAGACCCAGGGTTCAAAGCTTTTACTCATGCTAAAAATAATGGGCCAAATTCTCTGCCCAGATTAAGGGGGACAGTTCCATTCTCTTCAGTGGAATTTCATCCATTTCACCAGCAAAGAATTTGACCTGAGATGTTTTACTAAAAGCAAGATTCACATATATTCATTCATTATCTACTGGAAGAGAAAACACCTTTTCATTTTTTGTACTGCAATAACAGCAGTTTAATTGAACAATTTGTTTCTTTATCATTTTATCCGCAGTTCTAACGTGGTTTTTTCCCCCTTTTGTTGGCTACAATAGTGGATTAAAAGTTACCTTGTAATGTATATTTTCAGACTACAGAGAACCTATTTGTAATAATTTAAATCATTTTAACAGTCATAATGACAGCACAAATTGAAAGGGATTAACCACTGATTTTGACTTTTAGAAGTAGATAAGAAAGATACATAATAGTTTGTTTTTAATATAATCCTTCATAAACTGTACCACAGAATGGTTGAGTGTGTGTGTCAATTGCCAGCTAAAGAGAAAAGGAAAGGATTTCTATTTAAAGAGGAAGTGACACAACATCTTGGAGGGAGGCAAGAAGGGAGTTCCAAATGGATTGAGCAATCCAAGTCGACAGACTGTAGGAAACTACAGCTCCTAAATATGTTGTACAACAGCACTTCTATTAATTGTTTAGAAGACATTTAGTCTTACAGAAATGTACAATAGTAGTTAGAGTTCACTATAGATATTCAACTGGATAATTTGAAAACTTAAAGGAAAGTTTTCATATGGAGCAAACTTGGAAAAAGAAAGCATTCTATACTTAAAGAAATAGATTGGCTAATATTTTTCAGTTTCCTTTGGTAGCGTTGAAGATAGTTGTGTTTTATAAGGGCCTTCTTCACACCCGTGTGACCTTCTGCTCAATGCTAAACTAAAATAATGATATCAGCGTCTACTGCTAGGAAAATAATTATAATTTTACAAATACAGCATTACAACTTTACAGCAGGGTCACACAGGAAGAGCATTTGGCCTGTGATGGAGGAAGCACTGGTTTAAACACAAATGTGTGGTAATTTAGAAACAGTGTTCAGTTGCAGAACTAGTTGCACCTCTGTTCCCTTTCTGGTCTTTCTCAGTACATGCCCTCACATATCAGGCCTCATGCCTTTAGGTGGAATTCTGCATTTCTCCCCCTCTTAGTCATGGCTCTGGGTATGGAGCATTCTTACCCAACAAGTCTGATTGAGTTCACACACCTGTAATTCTTCCCTTCAGGAGTTTGTGACCAGTGGTATACAGTGACAAAATAGCCTTCTTAAAACAAAGTATTGTGTACTTTAACAGAAGGAACAAAACATTTAGAGAAAAAGGATTTTTTAAAAGTCTGCTTGCATATCTATCTTACCTAGAAGTTTTACCATTCCCATTTACGAATTTCACCGGCAGGGTAGACCAGGCCTAAGACTGCTTAACATGTAAGATCTAGCAGTATCAGATAAGGGCAAAGGTGAATCTTATTCTGATAGAAGACTGGATAGGGAGACTCTGATACCAGAGCGCTCAACTTGCCTACACTCCTCACCGAGGTAATTGTGATTAAGACCACCACCTTCACACACAAGTGGAGTAGAGAACAAGTTGTGAGTGGTTCAAAGGCTGGCTCCATTTACTTTGCTAATACCAGTTCCAGATCCTGTGGCAAGTAGGTTCTTGCACCTGTGGGTATGATCTGTCCAGCCCTTTCAAAAATCTGCTGCTTATGGGATTGGAAGAGAGAGATCTGTTCTTCACCAATGAGTGGAAAGCTGAGATAAGTACCAGATGAATCTTGATAGAGCCTACTAGTAGTCCAGTACGTGATCAATGGGAGCTTGCTCCAAAGACACACCCAGATATGTGGAAGGAAGACCAAACAAGTTAGGTGGACCACTCACAGTTCCCTGACATTTATATGAGCTTTCAAATCTTGGGTAGACCCAAAGACCCTGAGACTGCAGGGATCCTATGTGTATTCCTGAACCTAGGACCACCGCATCTGTGATTAAAGTGAGTGCTGGTTTGGGAAGCAAAGGGGACTCCCATACGAACTTTCAGAGGGTCTGTCCACCAATCCAGAGAGGACAAGATTAGGAGTAGTACTCAAACCACCATATCTAGATGATGGCGGCTCAGGGAATACACCAAAGTTAGCTATCCTGGTAGCTTTCTGAGGTGCAGTCTGGTGTACTGCACTACACAGGTACATGCCCTCATGTGCCCTAGGAGCCTGAGGAAGCTGCATACCATGGTGACCAGATGAGCTTTTAATTCCAGAACTATGCCCCACAGTGTTTCCAATCTCTGTTGCAATAGAAAACCTTTGGCCTTCGTAAAGTCCAGTACCACTTCAATAAGTTATTTATTCTTAACTGGTTTCAGAACGGATTTGTCCACATTGACTAGGCGCTTCAGCATGTCAAAAGTGGACTAGATAATGGCTACACGGGATAGTACCTGACATGTGGCCTGGCCCCTCACCAGTCAATGATCTTGGTAAGGGAACACATGGACCCTTGACTTTCAAAGGAACACTGCTACCACCACCATGCACTTGGTGAAAGTGCAAGGAGCTGCTGACTGCCCAAATGGAAGCCTTGTAGATTCGTAGTAGATTCCATTTACCACAAATCTGAGCAACTTCTGGTGGTTCCTATGCCCCACGTGGAAA
Organism: Emydura macquarii macquarii; assembly: GCF_026122565.2. Taxonomy (NCBI): domain Eukaryota; kingdom Metazoa; phylum Chordata; order Testudines; family Chelidae; genus Emydura; species Emydura macquarii. Next base: position 32,662,161 of record NW_027132813.1, read on the forward strand.
TAAGCATCTTTTGAGTCAGGGGTAGCATATTAGTCCCCCTGTTTCAAGGAAAGAATAATGGAAGCTAGTGTAATCAAGCAGAATTTTATTTTCTTCAGGAATTTAACTCTCTTAGACCTAAGATACAACCTTTTGCTTATCAGGCCTCTGGATTAAGGAAGTAACAGGACTAAAAACCCTTCCCCCTAAACATAAGAATGGCCATACTGGGTCAGACCATTGGACCATCTAGCCCAGTACCCTGTCTTCCAACAGTGGCTGGTGCCAGATGTTTCAGAGGGAGTGAACAGATCTGGGCCATTTACTGAATGATACATTCCCTGTCATCTAGTCCCAGTTTCTAGCAGTCAGAGGTTTAGGGACACCAAGAGCACAGGTTGCATCCCTAACCATATTGGCTAATAGCTGTTAATGGACCTATACTCCATGAACTTATCAAATTCTTTTTTAGACCCAGTTTACTTTTGGCCTTTACAGCATCCAGTGGCAACGAGTTCCAAAGGTTGACTCTGTGTGTATTTATGAAGAAGTACTTATGTTTGTTTTAAATCTGCTACCTATTAATTTCATTGGGCGACCACTGGTTTGTGTGTTATGTGATGAGGGAAATAAATTTTCTTCATATAATTCATGATTTTATAAATCTCTATCACATCCCCCACCCCCATACAGCTCTCTTTCAAGCTGAACGGTCTGAATCTTTTTAATCTGTCCTCATATGGAAGCTGTTCCATATACCTAATAATTTTTGTGCTGCTTTGCTGTACCTTTTCCAATTCTAATATATCTTTTTGAGAAGGAGCAACCAGAACTGCAAGCACTATTCAAGGTGTGGATGTACCATGAATTTATATATTGGCATTATGATATTTTCTGTCTTATCTATCCCTTTCCTAATGGTTCCTAACATGGTCAGCTTTTTTGAGTGCCATAGGACATTGAGCAGATATTTCTACAGAACTAGCCACAATGACTCCAAGATCTCTTTCTTGAGTGGTAACAGCTAATTTAGACACCATCATTTTGTATGTGTAGTTGGAATTATGTTTTCCAGGCATCATCATTGAATTTCATCTGCCATTTTGTTGCCCAGGCACCAGTTTTTGTGAGATCCCTTTGTAACTCTTCACACTCAGCTTTAGACTTAAACTATACTTAGTAATTGTGTATCATCTGCAAATTTTGCCACCTCACCGTTTACCCCTTTTTACAGATCATATATGAATATATTGAACAGGATTGGCCCCAGTACAGATCTTTGGGGGTCCCTGCTTTTACCTCTCTTCACTGTGAAAACTGACCATTTATTCCGACCCTTTGTTTCCTATTTTTTAACCAGTGACTGATACATGAGAAGACCTTTCCTCTTATCTCATGATTCCTTACTTTACTTAAGAGCATTTGGTGAGGGACCTCGTCAAAAGCTTTCTGAAAGTCCAAATACACACTATGCACTGGATCATCTTTGTCCACAGGTTCGTTGACGCCCTCAAAGAATTCAAATAGATTGATGAGGCATGATTTCCCTTTACAAAAGCCATGTTGACTCCTCCACAACATATTATGTTCATTTATGTGTCTGATAATTCTGTTCTTTACTATAGTTACAGCCAATTTGCCTGGTACTGAAGTTAGGCATATGGGCTCGTAATTGCCAGCATTGCCTCTGGAGCCTTTTTTAAAAAAAAAAAAAAAAAAAAAAAATCAGCATCACATTAGCTATCTGCCAGCCATCTGGTACGAGGCTGATTTAAGCAATAGATTAAACAGCACAGTTAGTAGTTCTGCAATTTCATATTTGAGTTCCTTCAGAACTCTTGGGTGGATATCTGGTCCTGGTGACTTATTACTGTTTAATTTATCAGTTTGCTCCAAAACCACCTCTATCTCAGACAGTTCCTCAGATTTGTCACCTAAGAAGAATGGCTCAGGTGTGGGAATCTCCCTCACATCCTTTGCAGTTAATACAGATGAAAAAATTCATTTAGCTTCTCTGCAACAGCCTTGCTTTCTTTTAATGCTCTTTTGACACCTTGATCATCTAGTGCAGCATTTCTCAAACTGGGAGCCTTGACCCAAAACGGGGTTGCAAGGCTATTGTAGGCAGGGTCACAAAGTCACCTTTTTCCTTGCATTTAGAGCTAGGTGGCTGGAGAGTGGTGACTGCTGGCTGGCTGCTGACCTCTGAAGGCAGTGCCACCGCTCTGCAACAGTGCAGAAGTACGGGTGGCATGGTATAGTATTGCCATCCTTACTTCTGCGCTGCCTTCAGAGTTGAGTGACCAGAGAGTGGCGACTGCTGACCGAGCACCCAGATATGCCAGATCTGAAGGCAGCGTTGCTGCCAGCAGCAGCGCAGAAGTAAGGATGGCATGGTATAACTACTTAGCCCTGTAGCGATCTGCACTGATGCCACAAACGCTATATCCAGTACCAAGAGTGTGGGTGGGTGGGTGGTAGGGGTGGGTCATCACAGCCTGAAATATTTTCAAAAGAGGATCCAGCAAAAAAAAGTTTGAGAATCCCTGATCTAGTGGCTCCACTGATTATGTGGGAGTGTAAACGTTCCCTGGGGTGGGCGGGGTGGTGGTGGCCCTCCCTCACTGTCAGTCTCCGAGGGAGGCCACAGCTCCCAGCTGCCATGTGCTGCGGGGAGGCTTAAGCTGGGGGGTGCTGGGGAAAATTAGCAGTTCTGGGCCTCTTCAGCCTATCTGGGCAATCCCACAGCCCTGGACCCCAACCCTCAGGTGGGGCAATCAAGCAGTCGGAGGCCCAGGCCCTCAGTCCGGGCTAGGCAGGCCAAGTAAATAGTCTCTAGCCCAGGATAGGGTGAGCACGCACTCTATAGCCCTGGCAGGCAAAGTACCCAGCCTCAAGCCCTCCAGCAGGGCAAGTAGACAGTCTATGGTCAAGCCCTCCAGCAGGGCAGGGCCAGCAAAGTAAATTGTCTCTAGCCCTATGTAGGGTGAGCAAACAGTCTAAGGCCGAGCCCTCAGGCAGGCTGGGGCAGACAATGTATACAGTCTATAGCCCTAGGCAGGGTAAGCAGACAGGCGAAGGCCCAGGCCCTCAGGCAGGGAGATCACCCCAAGGTTGGGGTAGAAAGGGAGGGAGGGGGACGCAGGCCCACCTGACCCCACTGCATCCCAGCCCAGGGCCCCGGCAGTGGTGGGGTGTCCCGTCACTGAGTCAGCAGGGCTCTAGCCAAAATTTGCTGACTTGGCTGCAGGCCACAGCACAACCGGACTGTCGTCTGGCTTCCCTGGGCTCCTTCATTCCCCCCTTTCCCTGGAGTACCTGGCTCCCAGAGTCACCGTCAGTCTCTTCGGAGTACTCAGCTAGGGGTAAGTTCCACAGCCCCTCGACGTCGTCAACCAGTGGCAGGTCTGGCAGCTCCTTGAGGTCGCCGGTGGATGGAAGCTCCTCTAGGAGACAGAGCCCAGGTATCTCCTCTGGTTCACAGGGGATAGGTAGCTCTGGCAGGTCCTTGGGGCTCCAACCAGTTGGCAGCCTCTCCTCAAGGCAGTGGTCAGGCCCCAACACCAAGGGAGATATGTCCTTCTCCCTCAACCGCCCTCTCCCAACTGAGCTGGGAGACCCACCCTTTATACTTCCCCTTCCTGTCCTAACTGGAGGAGGACTCCCGGATTCTGCCCCCCAAGAAAAGATTTGGCCCTCCCTCGTTGTCAGTCTCTGAGGGAGGCCACACCTGCTGGCTGCTACAGGGAGGCTTCCAGATTCAGATGTACTTTAAAAAAATTGCTGTTAGTTTTTGCATCTTTTGCTTGTTGCTCTTCAAATTCTTTTGACTTGCTTAATTATACTTTTACACTTAACTTTCCAGAGTTTATGTTCCTTTCCATTTTCCTCAGTAGGATTTGACTTCCAATTTTTGAATGGATGTCTGTCCCTGAGGACCTGAAGGACTCTCTATATGGTTACCTGCTTAAAGGAGCGATTGGACCTCCTGCTGAAAGAGGTCCCTTGTGAAACTTTCACTTTCTTGTGAAAGTGGTCCCTGAAAAGGAGCAGGGAATGGGGGTGGGAAGAGGTAATAGAGACCTCAAAGCCACTGTGTTTAAGATCCATTGATCTGAGTTGATATGGGACCAAGCACTTAGAAGTGGGATAAACAATTGGTAAATAGAGAGGGAGTAGATGGCACTCTGGGGACTAATAGACTGTTCTCGACCAACACATCAAACACTTGTTTGAATAAAGGTACTGGTTGACAGGAACCTGTGGTTGAAGAACAGGGTGGTGTGGTGGTCACCTCCTGTAATTTCTGCTTCTTTCTTGACAAGTCTTGGGACTGAGACATAAAGCCTGGATATCTGTGGATCTACTGCAGGTGGAACTGCTTCCTTTGTTGCTGGTGTATAGATTCCAAGCGACTTCAATGTTGCTCTATAATCCCCTAGGCTATGGAGCCTATCATCTGTCCTGTCAAAAAAAAAAAAAAAAAAAAAAAAAAAAAAAGGAAGGAAGGACTTTCAAATGGGAGGTCTTGGATGGTCTGCTGGACCTCTGGAGGAAGGCCATGTGACTGCAGCCATGAATTATAGTTATAGCAGATGCTATGGCTTGCTGAATCAGCTGCATCTAAGCTGGCCTGAAGGACTGTTCTGGCTGCCAGCTTGCCCTCTTCTACCATCACAGTGAATTCCTGTCTGCAGTCATCCAGTAACCTGTCCTTGAATTTCAATATGTTATCCCACAAGGTGAAGTCATACCAACTGAAAAGTGCCTATTGAGTTGCAATCCTAAATTGCAGACCTCTGTAGAATAAAGTTTTCAACCAAAAAGGTCCAGTTTCTTTGAGTCCTTCCCTTTTGGTGTTGATACTTGCTGTCCCTGCCTCTCCTGATCATCAGCTGTGGCAACTACTAAGGAGCCTGTTGAGGGATGTATGTACAGGTGTGCAAATCCCTTAGAGGGGACATAGTATCTCTTCTCTGCCCTTTTCACTATGGGGGGAGGGAAGATGGGGTCTGCCACAATGCCTTGACCAGCTCAAGAATATCCTCATTGACTGGGAGAGCCACCCTGGTGGGTCTGCTGAAGCCAAAATATTCACCTCTTTGTGGGATTTCTCGCAGACCTCCACCACTTGGATATCCAGGACACTGGATGCTCTTTTTAGCCAGCCCTGCTGAGCTCTATAACCATCTGGTGAGGAAGAGTTGCTCACTGCCTCTACTGCCTTATTTGGTGATGAAGAAGAGGAAGCATACGGATGTTGAAACAGAGTTTTCTCTATCTCCTTTGCTGGAGGAAACACCAGGGTGGATTCCAGCTGTCAGCCCCAGTCCTGCTAAGACGACAGAAAGATGTGATCTCTAGTGCCTCTGCTCCCAATAAAAACCTGAGGCGAAAGACTGAGGTGGATGAGGGGCTGACCTGGCACCTGGGGGGAGACCCCTGGGGTTCAGAAAGGCTCTTGACATGGTCCCGGGACCCATCTCTCACCAGGCTATTGTCCCTTGTCTGGTGGCCACTACTGAGGTTCCTGTGGCAACCATAGGACATAAGTCTGCAATGGATGATGCATATCCTGTCTATGCTGGGACACATTGGACCCAACCTACAAATTGGAAGAAGAAAGAATCTGAGTCCTCCAATAATGGGGAAGCAGGCCATCAATTCTGGAGACGGATAGCCAGAACCTGAAGATGATGGTACCAGAGAAATCATAGCTAGCTTCCTTCGACGATACGGTCTTCCAAGGTAAGGAAAGTGTAGGTGGCATCAGCACTGCATGTTTCAGAGGAGCCAGAGTGGTGTCCCTAGGCACTGGCACTGGTTGAAATCCTTCCTGAACCAAGAAGTTAAGGGGCTCCCAACAGCTGGGTACACCTCCAATGTCAATAGTACCAGTAATGCCTCTGGGCTCTGAAGTGTCGGAAGATAGCCTGAAGAATCTGCAATGGGCACTTCAGGGGTCAATCTTGATGGACCTGGCACAGGTTCTGCAGTCGATGACCCCTTCTTCACTGAAGAGTGTTTCCTTTCAGCATCCCTCCCTGAGCTCTTGCCTTTAGAAGGCTTCAGTAATGGAGATCTTATCAAGCAAGGTATCGAGACCAGTCTTGTGCCTCTTCCTCAGCGATCAAGCTCTTGACTGAGATGACTCAGGGGGAGCACTCTGGACAGATGCTTATGTACCCAGTGCCCACCTGAACTGGATGGCTCTGAGGGTAGATGGAGCGCTGCTACCATAAGAATACATTTAAACATGGCTGCTCTGCCCTTTTTTGAACAAGGCTTAAATCCTTTACAAGTGTGACATTTGTCACTCACATGGGACTCCTCCAAGCATTTAAGGCAGCTGGGATATGTGTCACTCACTGGCACTGGTTTGCTGCATGAGTGACATGATTTAAACCCCAGAGACTGAGGCATAGCTCCGGCACTGGTATTTAGACTGACTGGTTCAATTTTCAGTATCAAGACCTAAAAACTGAAACTTGTACCTAATCAACCACTACCCAACTATAAACTATCTAAAACCCTAACTATGGGACTGCTCTACATAAAAAAAAGGTGTATTTTACAAGGAATGAGGGAAGAACTTGCAGAAGCAAGGTTGTAATCACTCCAACAACCATCACAGGCAGTAAGAAGGAATTGAGGGAGGTCAGGAGTGGCTCCACCCTTTATACCTGCATGCAGCAGCAGAGGGCACTTGAGCCATCCTGATGTGTAACGACTGAGGGAAAATATCTCCAACAACCATGCATTGGGCACACATTCACCTACAGGGAATGGGTGTGTGCAATCACTTGAAGAAGAAATGGAAATTTTTCATGGGAACCATGCTAGTGAAACTGTGCTGCAGGCCAATCAGATGCAACCATAGGTTTAATAGGGCCAAAGAAACACATGGGAAATAAAACTAGACTGAATTCTCTCCTGCGACATTTGATGTAGAAGGGAGTGAAAAACAAAGGACAAGACCTGAAAAAAAAAGAGTCACAGAACAGGGAAGGCAGCACTGAATGTTCCCATTGTTCCCTCAAACAAGCAGTAGCTCCTCCACAAAATCTAGCAAAGTTTGGAGCACCTTAAAATTTAAGGGTGTGGCTGGCAGATAGGGGCAGCTTTTTCTATACCATTTTAAACGGTGTTTCTCTGTACAAGCATAACTTCACTTTTTTATTGTAATATGTAGTATTAACATATTCCTATAAAAATGGGCACTCTGATTATATATATAAAACATGCTCAAATTGACTTCACCAGTCCAGACAGGCTATTAGTTCAGATTAACTATTTTAATTCTATAAATTAGAACTAGAACCTTATATAGCATGGGGTATAAAGTATGAGCCTGAAAATAAATAAGCACATGCTAGAAAGAATGTAGATGCTTTCAGAGAGATCAGATGACCTATTTGTCATTTATAACTTCTGCCTGAAAAAATACCAGATCTGCTGTCAAAGAATGCACTCTAATCCAGCCTTTTGCTATTGGTGTTTCTTCATATCCAATTTCTACCACAGTTACCTGATATGCATTTATCTTGTGTTGTTATTATTTCTTTATGGAGAGCAAGTGTTCACTTACAGCATCTTAAATTTAACAACTCTGAGTTATTGTAGATATTTTTTCAAGACAATTTTAAGAACTTACTTATTCCACTGTATCGTCTCTTTAAGACCTCACATAGCTCCAAGCTTCTTCGAGTAAGCATTCCTACATTCCAACTTGCATATATCTCAACTTAATCTGCTTACTCACTCACTTCTTTAGCAGCCTTTGCCCTATTACAACTGTCAGGCAAGGATGCTTTATGTCACTTGCAGGGAGTGCCCTAGCCCTCTGAGGTGCACTTGGCATAGACATCAGTTCACATAAATGTAGCTATTGGATGTGCTTTACAAGTCAGCTGTCCTAGCCTGACACGCTGGGTTTGAAATCGGAGTTTCCCTTCTCCTAGGTGAGCTGCCTACTAAAACTACTGAACCCCACCTTCCCTGGCAAGACATATTTTAAGATGGCTTTTATTCGCCTTGATGTCTTTATCATAGGGCCTGTGTGGCATTTTATAGAGCTAGCCACACTATCATTATCCCACCATGCCCTGCGGAGAGATGTCACCAGTTGGTCTCCAACTGCTTATTGGATATTCACAGCTGTCCAGCATCTGCAGGACATTCCCTATCTTGTGGCAAGCCACAAGAAGAGACTTCAGCGTGCTCTCCACCATGGAAATGAAGAGGTTGAGATGGTCAAATGGTTAGACACTCTGTGACAAGAAATAAAATGAGGTTCTGAGGGGCCTAAGATGAGTTGCCCCAATTGAAGACAATTGAGGTAGGGTAAGGTATGTTCATGTCCAGTGGAGACCTGAGAGTTATATTGGTAAGATGGCTCTTATAATGATGTTGGATGGAAGATGATTGATGTGTTGAGTCTTTGACCTCTTCCTCAACGGGATATCAGCAGACTTTAAAGAGACCATTTGGTATGACAGCCAGATATACTATCATAAGTTTTGGAAGAAGGCTATAAAAATCACCTACCCCTGAGTAGGGAAATGGCAAGAAAGAAGATGATGACTTAGGCAATCATAATGAATGGATTAAGCTAAATGAAGGCCAGATCCACCAAAAGTTTGGAGACTCATGGATACACTTTTTCTGACCTGAAATGCTTTCCAAAGATAGATTCATTCTCCCACCACACTGGATGGTCGAATATATTCTTCTGGAGTCCTTGATTGATTTTCCTACCATATGAGCCAGTCCAGTTAAGATGGCAGTTGACTAACAGCAACTGGAGGAGTATTATTCTCTCTGACTCAGTGTTGAATCCAGACCATGAGACTACAGCATCTGGATCTCAAGGATTCAATTCTACCCCTGAACTGGAGGGGTTTCAGATAGACGTCGTTACCAGATTCTTCTCCCATTCTAACCCTACGTTACCTAATCTATTTGGAGAAACTATGGCAAGAGGGTATCAACTTTTATATTTTTAGACTGTTTCAACTTAACATATTCTGGACAGAAATACATGAGGTAATAAGAAATGTGGATTTGAAGGCAGATATAATTTAATTGTTTCTGGTCCAAATCCTTACCATTTTAACATTTAATAAGTAAAAATAGCTTTTCAAAGTTATAGCACAGACAGTCAAAATATTTTTGCTAGTCTTTCCTGTACTGTAGCATCAAAATGTGGAATAGACCCATACAATGAAAGAAATCACAATTCAACTGCAGATAACCTTTGATAAGCATCTTCTGAGATGGTGGCTACCCCTAAACCATTTTTATTTCCTTACCTTGATTGCTCCTTGAATGCAATCCTTCTGTTCACCCAGCCATCACCCTCATATTCAAATCCCTCCTAAAATCTCATTTTTGCCTCCAAAAAGTCACCTAAAAGGAATAAAAACAGTCACAAATTCTACCAGTTATACATGTAACCATCTGTTTATGTCCACAAATCAGGTAGTTAGATATCTAACTGGTAACATTTTCACCAGCAATTTATTGTTATAAATATGTTTTCTCTGTAAAGCTAAGAATCAATGTGCTTGCTCATAAAAAGCTGTGTGGTAACTTGTATCTACAAGCAATTACAGTGTTCGTGCCTCAGGAGAGAAAGCAAAGTGCAGACACTGCCTTTTAGGGGGATCTCACAGTGTAGAGGCAGGGAACTGTGCAGCCTGGAAAACCCCCAGTCAGGAGAGAGATACCACTCTTCCCAAAGAGGGCTGGCTGAAGAGCCAGAAACCTAAAGTGGGTGCCGTCAAGAGACCACAGAGGGAGAATTCTGGTTCAGTGGCCTTGAACTGTGACAACCTCAATCTATAATTTTATATATACTCATACAAAAATACATATCCAAAGACTGAAGTAAAAAAGTAAATTATATTGGCTCTGATCTGATTAGGTTTTGTTTTACTAGATTCAATATTATTCTTCTTAGAGTAGTGCTTGGTACCTCCAATCAAAGATCAAGGCTCCACTGTGTTAGGCACTGTAGAGACATGTAACAAAGACGGCAATTCTTCTGCCAGACAATGCAAAATTTACATGAAAGAAGGCAACAGCTGGATGAAACAGACAAACAGCATGGGGGTGGGTTGGGAGGATGAGGTAACAACAAACAAACAGCGTTTAACAGAAAAGCTGAAGTCACAGTTCACCATTTGCCTTCCTGGTTAGTTTTGTTTGGTTTCAGGATTATTTAGTTTCTATTTCATGTGTTGCTGGACTCACCTAGACTTGAGACATATCTATATCAAAGCAAGTAACAATATCCACTAACATATAGAGAGGAAGAGAGAGACTAAGCATACAATTAAAAATAAAAATAAAAAAAATCAGGCTCATTGTGCCAAAGTCAGCATCCAATTGTGCTGAGCTCTGTACAAACATATACTGTTTCTGTCTATCAGTGGTTCCCATCCCATGGCCTGTGGGCCAAAAGTGGCCCGCAGAGTCTTTCAAAGTGGCCCACCGCTTCCCTCCCACTGGCCACTGCCTAAGGACCAAGGTGGAGCAAGTTGCCGTGGGGCTACAAGACCAGTGCAGGCTCCTTGCTACATCCAAGGGGACGGAAGATCAGCGGTCCCCTCCCACTGGCTATAGCAGGGAGCACAGCAAAGTGGTTTGCCTGGGTCCATAGGCCTGGGTCCATAGGCACTGCTGGAGCCAGAGGGCGTGGAGATCAGCATTCCCCCAGCTCCAACAGAGAACAAAGTGCTCTGCCTAGGTCCCTAGGCCAGGGGTTCCAAACATTTTACTCAGTGTCCCCTCATTTAAACACTGAAATTTTTTGGCGATCCCAGCAGACAAATCATGGCATTGCAATGCTTATGATATTTATATTTTTCATTTAAAGTATCTAAGCAGATTAACCTGTCATTTGAATTTTTCATGCCAGGTCACGTTTAAAAGATTTACTATTAAATACCTGAACTAGTGTGACACCTGGGCCTGAGATTTCTAACACAATTTGCCAAAGGCTGGTTTAGTGGTAGAGATTGCACACTGCAGCTCTGAAGTAATGTCCAAAGTAGAGCAACAATGCATCTTGATGGAATCTAGGGCACTGAATCCTGCTTCACACAAATAAGTTGTGGCAAAGGGCATAAGTATCTTGAGGACATGTGTCGACAGAACAGGATAGTCTGTTTTCACACTGAACCAGAAGTCAGCTATGGCTAGTTGAGAAAATAACGATCATAGACTCTGATCACAGGACAGTTTGATGAGCTGTTCGACTTCATTTGATGGCAGATTCATCGCTTCAGGCTGACACAGAAATGGGCTACACACCCAGTCCATTATGAATGTATCTGGAATGTTGCAAAGAATATCCTAAACCACTCCTCAAGTCGTTGAAGATGGGCAGTCATCATCTGTGTAGGAGTCTTAATTCCATTGTTCTCAGCCAGGAAAGTGGCCAGCTGAGGGAACGACTCAGTTCCTCTTGATGAGGTTTTGTCCCCAGAAAGTGATTTTTTCACAGATCTGTTGATATGGTCACTCAGCATGAGAATGTGTGTGGTTTTGCCCTGAAGACTGGCATTTAGATCATTTAGCTTTATAAAGATGTCACTCAGCTATGCCAGCAGACACACTGGTCATTATCAGAAAGAAAGTTCACAAATTCTTGTTTGTTCCATTCAACTATGTATGCATGTCTCTCCTCTCTGAGTTTAAAAAAATCATTCAAGGACTTTTCCTCATTAGAGCCACCAAACTTCAATGTGGAACAGCAGAGCATCATGCTGGGACCCCATTTCATCACACAATTGGGCAAAGAGATGAGCATGTAGTGGTCGAGCCTTAATGAAATTCACGATTAAAGTGACATTTGTAAAACATTGCTCAATTCCTAGTTCCTTTGATGCCAATTGTTCTCTGTGGATGAGGCAGTGTGTCCATACTGCAGCAGAATTCTTTACCATGACTCACAAGCCTGCCTTGCATCCAGCCACACTAGGTGCTCCATCAGTGCAAAATCCCACCAATTTATCCCAAGGGATTTTCTTCTCCTGCATGTAATCCTGGAACACATCAACCATTTCTTGTGTGGTTTCGTTTTTGGGGAGAAGCTTGCAAAAAAGTATATTCTCAAAAATGTCTCCTTCTCAGATGTAGCGCACATAGGCTGTGAAATGTGCATCATGTCTCTCAGTGCTTATGTCGACCTGAAGAGAAAATGCCTCTGTTTGCTGCAGGCATTTCATCAGATTTTCTTCTGATTCACAGAAATTGCTTCTACCCTGCGCTTGACTGTAGTATTAAAGAGCGGTATTGTTTTAAGTTTATTTGCGGCATTTTCCCCAACCATAATTCTGACCATGTCAATTGCAGCGGGCAACACTAACATTTCTCCAATTGTGTGAGGTTTCTTGCACCAAGCAATGCAATAACTTACTTCAGATGAGATTCTCTGGGACTGCACCAACATGGACATAGCGGTCTTGAATATTAATTTCTGGGAAGACAATTCCTTTTCATATTGTTCAAAAAATGACCTTAGCTTTCCTTCATGTTCCCCATGTTGTGAACTCTGGTGACGTTTAAGTTTACTTGATTTCACGCACTCTGCAAACACACTGTGACCTTTCTTCCCCTTTCACCTCCATTATTGTAAATCCAAACTCAATGAAGGATTCGTCAAACTTAAGCTTTTGTGGCTTGTATTCATTTCGATTCCCAGTATCATTTTTGTCATTAATTTTACTGCTCGAGCCCAAAGCAGAAACTTTTCATAGAAAATCATCCATGTTGAATTTCTCTGGGGTGTATAATGTATTTCATTTAGCCAGTATCAACATTCTAAATTTACATCAGCTTCCTGTAACATTCAGGTCTTGCATCAGAGCTACAACTGTCATGAGTGAAGAAATAATTGCCATTCACGAGCTGCGTATTTATAAACAGGAAGCATATTCATTGATTAAACAGGGATCAGATTTATAAGTGGTATAACTGTTGTTCTTCGAGATGTGTTGCTCATATCCATTCCATTATAGGTGTGTGCGTGCCCCGTGCACAGATTCCCAGAACATTTTTCCCCTTAGCAAGCCCCGTGGGGTCGGCTCAGGCACCCCCTGGAGTACCGCGCTCATGCGGCAGTACATAGGGCACTGCCGACCCCACGGGCCCTCAATCCCTTCTTTCTGCCGACTCCGACAGCAGGGACAGAGGGAGGGTGTGGAATGGATATGAGCAACACATCTCGAAGAACAACAGTTATTGGTAAGTAACCCTGTTTTCTCTCTTCGAGTGATTGCTCATATCCATTCCATTATAGGTGATTAAATAGCCATACCTTGGAGGTGGGAAGGAGTCAGCGTTGAGCCGCCCTCGCCAGCACGGCTCTGCCGAACCCCGCGTCCTCTCTCGCCTGCTGCACGGTGGCATAGTGGGACGTGAAGGTGTGGACCGATGACCAGATCACAGCTCTGCAGATGTCCTGCAAGGCCACTCCTCCCAGGAAGGCCGCAGATGAGGCCTGGGCTCTGGTTGAGTGCGTTGTCACAGCTCCTGGAAGTTCGCCCACTCGTAACAAGTCCTGATGCAGGTGGTGATCCAGGTGGAGATGAGCTGGGTGGAGACAGGTGAGCCCTTCATCCAGTCCGCCACTGCTACGAACAGCTGTGTTGACTTCCGGAACGGCCTGGTCCGCTCGATGTAGTAGGCCAGGGCTCGTCTGACATCCAGGGAGTGCCATCTCTGCTCCTCCTCCGAACCGTGCGGTTTAGGAAGAAACACTGGGAGGAAAATATCCTGGTTATAATGAAACTGAGACACCACCTTAGGCAGGAAAGCTGGGTGGGGTCTCAGTTGGACCTTATCTTTGTAGAAGACCGTGTAGGGTCAAGGCTCTTATCTCGGAGACCCTCCTAGCCGATGTAATGGCTACTAGGAAGGTTACCTTCCAAGAGAGGACGAGCAGTGGGCATGTAGCCATGGGCTCGAAGGGTGGTCCTGTCAGCATGGTGAGGACCAGGTTTAAGTTCGAGGGAGGCACCGGGTCACGGACCTGGAGATATAGCCTCTCCACCCCCTTGAGGAACCTACCAGACATGGGGTGTGAAAATAAGGATCTGCCTTCCATCGGCTGGTGGAAGGCCGAGATGGCCACCAGGTGTACCCTAAGTGGAGGAGGTACTCCAAAATCGCCTGTAGAGGTGAAGAGCTCGATGGGATGCCCCGGGACTGTGCCCAACAGGTAAAACGCTTTGACTTGGCTCGGTACACCACCTGGGTGGAAGGTTTCCTGCTGCTGAATAGGACCTGCTGGACTTGCAAGGAACAGGATCTCTCTCCCTCCGTCAGCCACAGAGTCTCCAAGCTGTCAGGTGAAGGGAGTCCAGGTCTGGGTGGAGCAGGCGACCCTGGTCCTGGGAGAGCAGGTCGTAGCGCGTCGGGAGCGGCAGCGGCGTGGCTATGGACAGGTCCAGCAGCATATTGAACCAGTGCTGCCTCGGCCAAGCTGGGGCAATCAGTATGACGTCCGCCTTGTCTCTCTTGATCTTCAAGAGGACTCTGGGCAGCAGCGGAATCGGGGGAAAACGTATACATCAGGGTCCCTGTCCAGTCTATAAGGAACGCGTCGGAGATGGAGCCCAGCTCGCGACCCTGGAGCAAGCAGAACCTCAGGCATTTCCTGTTCCAGGACGATGCGAACAGGTCCAGTTGGGGAACACCCCATTTGCAGAAGACGAAAGCTATCACCTCCAGGTGTAGTGACCAGTCGTGTCGGGGTAGAAACGACCTGCTGAGGCAGTCTGCCTCGTCGTTCCTGACCCCCGGGAGGTGAGAGGCAGATATATGAAAGTCATGCCTCACCGCTAAGTCCCAAAGTTGTGTGGCCTCCTGGCAAAGAGCCGATGAGCGCGCTCCCCCCGCCTGTTCATATAGAACATGGCTGCTGTATTGTCCGTGAGGACCTGAACCATTCTGCCCTTCAGAAACCTGAGGAAAACCTTGCATGCCAGGCGGACTGCTCTGAGCTCCCTGACATTGATGTGGAAGGACATCTCGCCTGGTGACCAGAGCCTTTGGGTGCTCAGGTTGCCGCTGATGTGGGCTCCCCACCCACATCCGAGGCGTCTGTGATCAGAGTCACTGATGGTGTCAAGTCCCTGAAGGGAACTCCCTTCAATACCTCCCTTGGGTCCTTCCATCAGATTAGGGAAGTTAGTATTTGTGTGGGCATCGTGACCACCTTGTTCAAAGGGTGTCTGGCTGGGGCATACACCGAGGCTAGCCATGTCTGGAGAGGCCTGAGTTTGAGGCGAGCCAGCCTCACCACGTACGTACAGGCTGCCATGTGTCCCTACAGCTGGAAGTAATGCCTGGCTGTCGTCGTGGGAGACCTGTGGAGATCATCGATTATTGCAGCCATCGCCTCGAAGCGAGGCAGTGGGAGAAAGGCTCTGGCCTGGGTGGCATCCAGGGTGGCCCCAATGAACTCTATCCGCTGCACCGGGGCGAGAACGGACTTCGGCTTGTTGATGAGCAGCCCCAGATTGGTGCATACTGCGCACGTGAGATCTAGGCTGTTCCTTACATGGGCGCTGGACTTGCCCTGGATCAGCCAATCATCCAGGTATGGGAAAATCTGTACTCCCCTGCAGCGCAGGTGGGCCACAACTACCGTCATGCACTTCATAAACACCCTGGGGGCGGACAAGAGGCCAAAGGGTAGGGCCGAAAACTGGTAATGACCACCAGCCATACAAATCGGAGAAACCTTCTGTGCCCAGGGAGGATAGAGATAAGAAAATATGCGTCCTTTAAGTCGAGGGCAGCATACCAGTCCCCTGGATCTAGGGTAGGAATGATGGAAGCTAGGGAAACCATGTGGAACCTGAGGTGTCTGATGAACTTGTTCAGACGGCGGAGATCTAGTATAGGCCTCAGGCCCCCCTTGGCCTTGGGGATCAGGAAATACCAAGAGTAAAATCCCCTTCCCCTTTCCTGTGGAGGAACCTCTTCCAGAGCCCCTAGCTGGAGTAGGGAGCAGATTTCCTGAGTGAGGAGCTGCTCGTGAGAGGGGTCCCTGAAGAGCGACGGGGTAGGGCTGGGGGGGTGGGGGGGAGGGAAGAGTCTGGAGGGAAGGCCATCAGCTGTAGGGCATAGCCCCTGCGGACTATACCAAGGACCCATTGGTCCGAGGTAATACTTTGCCAGTGGGCGTAATATGGCCTGAGTCTGTGGGCAAAGGGCCAGGCAAGATCCAGGAGGAAAGGAAGAGTGCCACCCTCATGTGCACCGTCAAAAAGGTGTTTTATTGTTTTAGCCCTTGTTTGGGCCTTACTGTGGCCCCACTGAAGAGCCCGAACGGTCACAGCGGTTAGAGCCCCAGAACCGATCCCGACCCCTCCTGGGTTGAGCGGGTCTGGGGTGCTGCCTTGGAGGAGGCTGAGGTTGTCGTGGTGCCTGAGGCCGAGACTGATGCCTCGAGGCCTGTGGGGTGTAGAGCCCTAGGGACCTGCAGCGTGGTCCTTGAATCCTTGAGGGCATGGAGCTTGTCATCGGTTTTGTCTGAGAAGAGGCCAGCACCATCGAATGGTAGATCCTGGATGGTCTGCTGGACCTCTTGGGACAGCCCCGATGACTGGAGCCAGGAGCATTGGCGCATGACTATGGCCGAGGCCATAGCCCTGCTGGCGGCATCCGCCACATCACTTGCTGTCTGCAAGGCCGCTCCTGCCACAGCAGCGCCCTCCTCAATGACCATGGAGAAGTCCGCTGCTTGATCTTGAGGCAACACCTGGGGTAGGATCTTAGCGAGCCTCTGCAGTGAGGACCAGAGGTTAAGATTATACCTCCCAAGGAGCAGTTGGTGGTTAGCGATCCCCAGCTGCAGAGTCGCTGTCGAGTAGACCTTGCGGCCAAACAGGTCTAATTTCTTCGCTTCTTTATTTTTGGGGTGTTGCCTTGGGCCCCCTGTCTGTCCCACTGATTGACCGCATCGACAAGCAGGGAGCATGGGGCAGGGTGATTGTATAGGTACTCAAACTCCTCAGTAGGCACATAATATTTTTTCTCTGCGCCCTTAGAGGTAGGGGCAACCAAGATGGGGATCTGCCAGAGGTATTTAGCCAGCTTGAGTACCCTCTCATGTACCAGTAGGGTCACTCTGGATGGGCCTGCCATCCCAGAGACCCCAAAGAGAGGGTCCTCCTCCTCCGAAAGCTCTTTCAGCTCTAAGTTCAGGTTGCTCGCCACCCTCTTGAGCATGTCCTGATGAGCTCTAAAATTGGGCAGCGGTGCCCTATGGTCCCAGGAGGCCACATCGTCCGGGGACGAGGAGGAGGAGGATTGAGGCAGGGGCCCTGTGGAGGGACTCTCCTCAGGATGGCCCTTATCCGGCTGGCTCGGTGGGGGGTGGGGGTGGCGGGGCTACCGATGAGTGGACTGAGGTGGTAGCCTGGCCCAACTGAGTACCTCATGGCCCCCAATATGGCTACTGCCAAGCCCCTGAGGCTATGCTGGAGCAGGCATCGGTGCCGACTAGGACACCTGGTGGCGGGACCTGGACCCGGAGCCGCTGGACCTCCACTTACTTCCCCTGACAGGAGAGCAGTTCTGGGAAGAGGACGATGACAGAGACTGCCGGTGCCATCATCTACGGTGCCGACGTGGAGAAGAGCTGCTGCTGGAGCTTGAGCGTCTCCTCTGCCTCGATGTCTTCCGGCGACACTTTCCACCTCAGGAGCGGGAGCAGTGCTGTCGGTGCCAGTGTGTGGAGAGGGATTGTGTGGAGCGGGACTGGCTGCGAGGTGCCAAAGCCACCGGTACCGAAGCTGCTGGCGATGGTCGACGGGTGTCAGGAGTCACTGGGATCCGCGCCAGGCTAGGTGCCAGGGATCGAGACCAGTGCCGTGTATCAGTCGGTGGTGCACAGTGCTGAGCTGGGCTCTCCATGGAGGACTGAGAGCTGGAGCTGCGACCCCTGCGTGAGCCTCTGGACCGCCCTTGGTGCCGCGGCTCTCGATGACTCGGTGCCGGAGCTGGGAGGGGAGCCCGCACTCTCTACCCTCCTTGACCATCTGGGGGGAGACTTGGACTCCTGTCTCCACCAACCACTGGGGCCACCCAGTGCGGGCTTACCCTGAGACGCCGGTCCCCTGGCCCTTGGGCGAGGGCGGGATGGAAGCGTGGGCAGGCCCATGAGGGCGCATGCTGCAGCGAACACCTGGGGCAGATCCACAGCTGGTATAAATCAGTGTTGCTCCACTGAGGTATGAAAATTTAAAGCAGCTGAAGATCTGACCTCCTGTATTTAAGTTTAAGGTTTTTTTTAAATTAACTCATAGACTTTAAGGTCAGAAGGGCCCACTGTGATCATCTAGTCTAACCTCCTGCACATTGCAGGCCCCAGAACCTCACCCACTCCTGTAATAGGCCCCTGACCTCTGGCTGAGTTAGTGGAGCCCTCAAATCATGGTTTAAAGACTTCAAGCTACAGATAATTCACCATTTACACTAGTTTAAACCTGAAAGTGACCCGTTCCCCATGCTACAGCAGAAGGCGAAAAAAAAATCCATGGTCTCAGCCAATCTGACCTGGGGGGAAAATTACATGGCTTATCTAGGAAATGGGTACCTGTAGCCGGCAGGTGTGGCCTCTCTTGGAGATTGACACCAAGCGAGAGCCAACGCCCCCTGGGGGTTGGAACCCAGGAAGGCAACAGCTGACTGGAAGCAGGTAGGCAGGGCTAGTCCTATAAAACCCTGGCCTGCCCACTCCATCAAAGGGCAGCGACTGAGTGAGAAGGATGCCTCTCCCATGGTGCTTGCGCCTACAGCTGACAGCTACCCACAGGGAAAGCTACCAGATCTACCCATAGTGTGGGGCCCTGAGGATCTGCTAGAAGTGGATGAGCCGAAGGAGACCCCTGGATCCTACGACCCGGAGGAGGAGCTGCCCGACCTACCCACGGTGTGGGACCCTGAGGAGGAGCTGCCTACTGCCTGAGGACCTGGAGGAGCTACCACCCCCTGCTGAGCCAGAAGGGACCCACGGACCCTGGGACCTAGAGGAACTGCCCTCCGCAGAGAACCCCGAACAGTTCCTGGACCTGCTGTCAAGCGATGAGGAACTGGGGTACTGCAGAGGAGACCAGGTACTCTAGGGAGAGGGTGGGAGGAAGGAGCCAGGGAAGCTGACTATGGTCCGGCTGAGCTGACACTCGCTGTGAGTCAGCGCGTTTCGGCTGGAGCCCTGTTGACCCAGTGACAGGACAACCCGTCACTGACCAGGCCCTGGGCTGGGACACAGTGGAGACGGGTGGGCCTGTGTCCCCCTCCCCACTTCCAACCTCAACCTAGGGGTGCACACCCATTAAGGGCCAGAGCCTGTCCCTTACTGCCTGCCCTGCCCTGCCTAAAGGCCAGGGCCTTGGATTATTTCCTTTCCCACTCAGGCCATAGACTGCTACTCGCTCTGCTGAGGCCCTGAGACTGCTTGCCTGCCTGCCCTATAGAAGGGCCTGGCCACAGACTGCTCCTTGCCCTGCCCAGGGCTTGATACTGTATTCCTCCAGTGCCGGCCAGCCCCGCCAGAGGGCTAGGCCTGACACTGGGTCCTCGCCCCTCTGGGGCTAGAGACTGCTTTGTCCCCTTGCCAGCCTGCCCTGCTAGAGGGCTGAGGACTGATTCCCACTGCCAACCCATCCCTGGCTGAGGGCCAGGCCCTAGAGTGTTTGCCCACCCTGTGAGGGCAAGAGACCATTACCCCCTACTAAGGACCGGAGGCGACGCCTTTAATTTGCCCTTCCCGAAGAGCGTAGGTGCTGGGAGGTGTGGCCTCCCTTGAAGATTGACACTGAGGGAGGGCCAGCGGCACTGCCCCTACAGGGAATCCTCTACAGTACCATAATCTTTATCTGAGCAAAATAAAGTAACACTAAGCTAAAGACTTGTCTCAAAACCACCCTACATTATATTTATTTTTTTTTATTTCAGGAGTATTTTGATTTTTCAAAGCTGTCTACTTTTCTACTTTGTAAGCTGAAACATACAGTGGATGGCTGTCCAGGCACATTTTAGATGAAAACTAATCCTGCACCCCAAAAGTAATTAAATTCTTCCTCATTGTATTCTAATACCCTTCAAGAAACTCGGTAAATCTGAAACAAAGCATATGTGAATTCTCTTATTCACATTTAAGCCCATATTTCCACTGCTATATTATTCCACTTTCAATTTGGCATTGCATATGACTAACAGTACCACCAAAGAAATAGTTAGTAGGATCATGCTGGGAGAGCAATCCATGAAAGAACATTTTAAGGACTGAATCAAGAAATTGAGTATTTACAAAATAGTATAGGGTTTTTATGATCTTTTCCTTACTGTATGATAGTGCTTTTCTGTGTGGCTTGACTATTAACATGCATCTCTGATAGTAAGTGGATGTATGCAAAACCGACAATTGGGTTTTCAAGATGGGATGAGAAATACCCATAAAACCCAATCTGTAACAATAGTACCTATATTCCTAACTTCCATCCAGTCCTTGTTCTTCCATTCCTAGCTGAAAGCTGAGGTCTCTCCTGAATAAGTTGTAATAAGACATCTCCTTCAGTATCTAAGAACAACTGGTTCAAATATTTCTATTCTAGTTTTCAACCACAGCACAAGCACTGAAATAGAATCAATTAAAATTATGATTGACCTCTTACAGACAGCTGATAGTAAGTACCATTTTCCTTGTGTCTGTGCTGCTTTAATACAACTAGCTATTTGATTTTCCTTGAACATTTTCTGATAGGAGGAAACTGTTTATTAGTTCACTTTCTGGGTTTCCAATTAAAAGCAGTTTGTCCCCTACAGTGTGCATTTAGCCACTTCACTAAATCAGTAGTTATGGGTGTCCTCACAGGTCTGTTCTCAATGCTTGCCTTTGTAATCTGTACATTCTTCATGTAAGGAATTTGTTATTGTCATCAGGGGGCTTCAATTTCCTTAATGTCAATGTCACACTGATTTAAAAATCACCCAAACATTCCAGCTGCCACTTCTGTGTTTCTGCTTACCAAACTGATGTGCAGGCAGTATGTCAAGAAATTTCCTGCAATTTAATCCAATCTAAATGGAGCTAATTTGTGTGATCAAGACAACTGTGTGAATCCTGCACCTCTCACTATTTTTATACAGCCTTCTGCCAACCTTAGGAGTCCAGCTGGACTCTGGTCCATATATAGCATGTCTTTACTGTCTCTCTTCACCTTGGGAGCATTGCCAGTCCACATCCTTACCTCTGTCTGATCTGGAAGTCCATCTTCACGCCTCTTCCATTTAGTTTAGTGTAATGCTAGACTCTTTTTGCTTGTATCTATGCATGTAGAATTAAACAGACTTCATCAGCTACAAAATGATGCTGGCAGCATTCTTGCTGGCACCAGATGAAGTAAGCACAACTCCTTTTCTTGGCTCACTTACCCTGCTTCCTGTTCAGATTTCATATTAGCTCAAGGTGTTTCCTCTGGACCTATAAAATCCCGTGAAATCTTAATTCAAGATTCTTGTTTGTTTGATCCCATGACCCCTTACAATCCTATGTGCCAAAATAAATTAATCTGATTCCTATTTGTCTCACCAATACTTCAAAACATGCCATGCTGGATGACCAGTTCTTAGGCTGTATCTAGCATCTTTCCCCTACAACTCCCTATTGAGAGATGTCCAGGCTACTGTAATTATCACTGGTTAAACTGAAATTGTAGATTCAGTTCTTTTGCTTTTTATTTTCAGTTAGCTTGGCAGTGATGGTTATATTAAGTTTTTACTCTTCTGTAAAATGCTGATGTATGTCTTTATAAAATAGTATACAAGTTAGTTATAACATTTCCAAAATCAGAGAAATTATAGAAATAATAGGATACCATGTCATTTAGTAAGTCAAAGATGCATTGTTGCTGATATTTCAGAAGATTGCTGGATGGAAAGGATACATAGAGTCAGATCTCCTTAATCCAAATCAGCTACACAATCCATTTTTATTTAGAGTCAATAAAACTTTCAATAAACAAGTCACTGGTATATGCAGTACATGATTCAAGCTGAATACTGTTGAAGTTTTTAGACACATGAATAAACCGTACATGGATTCATCATGCCTATATATAATTTACTACATGAAGCCCCACTCTTGGAAACCCATATGCATGTGCTTAATTTATTACCATGAGTAGCTCCATTGAAATCAATGGAACTACACATGGTAAAGTTAATCACATGCGTATGGGTTTGCAGAATTGGGGCAGTGGAGTTTTTAAAAAGAGAACTTAATACTTCAAGAAAATTAGATTATATCCTAGCAAACCTTTCTGCATTAAATTATAATGTTAAATGGATGGAGCTAATGGAACATTATCACTACCAGCAGTATTGGGGCAAATGACCAAATGCCAAAGGAAGTAGTATGCGAGGTGGCAAAGCATAAATTTAACAATTATGATTGTGTAAGCACATGTGGGGGTTGCAATTGCACTACAGAATACTAAGATCAAGCCTTGGCTATTTTAAGCATCCAGCTCAGTAAACTAATTGAGTTTTTACTGAAAAAAAAACAAAAAAACAAAAAACCCTGCAATTTTTCTGATCTTAATGAAAATACTCACTGACCAACATTTACACAGTCTCAAAGTAAAATTTGCTTTCACATCATTCCAATCATGAAGAAGGTTTTCAGAGGCTGAAATTTTAAGTTTATTTTTTCCATCCCACTACCACCATCCCCCAAAAATGTTGAACACTGTTCTGAGAATCATAGCTTACAGAACCCTTATGAAATCTGTTTTCAGAAAAATAACTATATCTGGTTAGAGGACAAACCCTGTATTTCAAAATTTGTCCTTATTTTGGAACAAAGATAGAGTAGTTAGAATCAACCATATAGCAGAAGGCCTATTTCAGAACTTTAAAAGGCAGCATTGAGTGAGAAGGATGACCTTTGTCTCCACTTTGTTCTCCTGGAAAGGTTGGCTCAGCTCCAACCTTACCTGAGTTTAGCTATATATGATCAGCTACCAAATTATTTCAGAAATATTTTATCTATAAATGTAAGAAAATTATTCAACCACTTTACCTTTCAGGGATCATTTTCCTTGAGGTCTGTTTCATATTCTTAGTCTCTATGACAGAGGTTTCCATGAGTCACAATTATTTTTATATTATCAAATAAGTGCAAGCAATACCTTCAGTGTAACGGCTATTGTAGGACAGTATAGCTGCAATATAGGAATAATTTTTAACATAGTAAAGGAAGGTGTGGCTTACTTTGCACTCGACAAGGGGTCTGTAGGACCTTTTTGAAACAGAGGGAACCCAAGAGTATTTATATTTTAGCAACAGGAGCTGTTCAAGTGATGATATAAATGGAATGAGGTCACATATTCAAGCTGTTCAGCTACAGAAGTGTTCAAAGATGTCAGTCAGGCTCAAAGTAGATAAAAAGTGCATCAGCTGATCAGTCAGGCATTTCTAGTGCTGGTATGGCAGTCACATTTATTAATGCAAGCCATGTACAACAGACTCAGCTCTGACAAAGGACTGTTCTAAAGCCTTATTCCTTTACCTTTATGTCTATTTACAAAGTTAAAAAGTGTGTTATAGAGTGCTTGAGCACACACATTTTAATGGTACAAGAAAACTATATTTCATATTTTAAGTAACATTTTTCACAAGTTGAGAAAGCTCTAGGGAGGAGGGGTGTTTTAACAGAAAATCCATGACATCATGGTGCATTTCAGCTGATACATTGCTGGAAATTCTTCAGTAATGCAGGCTACTACATTCTGCATAAGTGTATCTTGATCTAATAATAATATAAAAGTGAAAGATTTCTAACTATTGAGTCAGGTCCATAACTGGATTAAATTAGCATAGCTCTACTTTAGTGGATGATCTGACTCAATAAGTTCACTGTACTAGGGCATATTTGAATATCCCAGTTTCTCCACAAGCAGGGCTAAATACCATTTTTGTCATTATTCCATTAGCCCAATAGATTGTGTTTAATAACTGAAGGCTAAATTTAGACCTGGTGTAAGAGTATGCAGTTTCACTGGAAATTTTCCTGATAACACCAAGGCTGAATTTGACTGTGTGTGTTAAAGGTACTTGAGTAGAGAATTTAGACAACTATTAATACATTGGGCCAAATTCAGACCTGGTGTAAGCAAGTACAATTAAATCAAACTCAGTAGAATTGTACCTGCTTATATGAGGTTTGGCCCACTGCCTCTAAAGAGAACGTAATTTGTTAAAAATTCTCCCTTTTTCTAACCCCAAGCAATCTTTGGTAGATTGACATCTAGTTGATGGCTTGTGGTAATGGCTATGAATGGCAGCCAAGACTGACTATTTTAATGCATTACAATACAAGGGGTACAGTACAAAGGCACACTGTATTTAGGAGCAGGGTCTGGGGAGCAGCAGTTTTGTGAATGCAAAGCAGTCTGGCTGGAGGTTTGAACACAGAACTCTTTTGCTACATCTGCGTAAGCTTTGCGGATGCTTTTCTTGTTGATTATACATCCTTGTTCAAAGCAATAATAGCAACTATGTTTATGCATAAAAATAGACTAGGAAAAGCTATCCTGACTATGCCCACTCATTTTTCTCTTCACAAATCCAAACCATTCTTGACTGCTAAGAGACTACAGCAGCAAGAGAGTAGGAGGAAGTGTGAAAAAGGGAGTCAGATGATTCATAGCATCTTTTATTAAATGAGATGCAGATCACCTGTTTTCCTTTGAAATTCCTGGCAAAAGAAGGACAAGATAGTTTAAAATTTTAAGTTACACATAAGTTAAAACAAAACTATATCTTGCACTTTACATAAAAATAATCCACTGATTTCAATGCAAAAGGATTTACTTCATGTCCTGATTTTAATTTCTTCCTTCCTGTTAGCAGATAAATGACAGCCTCAATAGAAAAAGCTCATTGATAACAGCCATGGAGAAGTTTAAATTTTAATAAGCGTTCCTCACATAATATTTGTAATTTAAATGTTTTAACTGCTTTGTTTTATATATAATTTTTATTACACTGGAACTCAAAATGTGGTAGGCATTGCGCCAATTATATAGGAAGGCACAGTTGCTCCTTTGAATAGTTTACATTATTAAAGGTTCTGATACTGAAAACATTTATGTACATGAGTAATCCCATTGAGTTCAATGGGACTACTCATAAGTATAAAATTACTCATCTGCGTAAGTGTTCATAGATATGAAACTAAAAGATTATCTAGCATTTGACAGGAAAGCAGTGGCATTTTCTGTAAAATAGTGGGGATAAACACAGGCTGAAATTTAGCTGTCATTCAGGGGTCTCTTGTAATCTGTTACATATATTTTCTATGGCTCCATAAATTTAGTATAATTAATCATCAACAGCTCACATTGAGAAGGTACTTATATTAAAGTTACTTCATATTATCCTAGGCAGACTGGGATTGGGCCTTTTTTTTCCTGGCACTTAGATCAGTAAATCTCATTACTGCATTTGTAGCTTACTCTAAATTCTATTTTACTGGGTAATGTATTGCTGAAATGTTACAATACTGTTGGAAAGGTTTATGGCCTATTTTCACTGTATTTTTCCACTATTTACACATTATAAGATAAGAGCTTTTACAAATGTACAGACCTATTCCTACAAACTTATGCTTTATCATTTTACTCAATTGTACTATTAATGAGAGTAAAGACTTGGACCCAAAGAAAGGAACTGAATGGCTGGCACTGAATTTAAGAAGTCAGCAATCCTTAAAGGCCAAATTCTGTAGTTTCCACTCCAGTGGGATTTTTGCCTGCCTAGAATAAGCAGAATTAGGGCCTAAATTGATGCCAAGAAGTTCCTGTATGCCAGACTTTTCAAAATGTGATACCAGATTTCAGTGTTTGTTTTTGTTAATCAAGAAGGAAAAGAGGATCAAGGTCAGCGAGGATCTTTAATGGGGATTGAGTTCATTGTTACATTCTTGCCTTTGCATGATACAATCCTTTTACATTATTTTTCATCATGTTACATGTGAAATCCCATCTAAAACAGCAACTAAAAACACCAGTATTTTGAATTACTTCTACTCCACTATGACTATTACCATAAATGTGATCTAGCAACTCACTTGTTTCCCACCTCCCATTTTAGACAGAAATTCACTGAACTGGAAGATATTCAGATTTTCCTCTATTATTTGCTCTCTGGTGTGTGGGAAGATATAACAGCTTACATTTTGGGATAAAACTCTTCCTCTGCCTCAGTGAGTCCAGCGCTTCCTTCTAGCAGGAAATCAGGGAACTGCTTCACCCTTTAGTGTTCTTCCACCTTCTAGTGGTGGGGATGGTAATACAGCCACTCTAACATGGCCGCTGTCTGCTGGCTCCCACTCCCGTCTCTGGTTCTCACAGACCCTTGCCTCTTCGCTGGGGCTCTTGTTCCTCCAGTGAATGGCCAGTAGGGTGGGAGGGGACCTGGTCCCACCCTCAACTCCAGACCCCAACCCAGGGACCCTACAAGTCGCAGCCTCAAGCTGTGGCTTCAGGAAAGCTGCTAGCTGCCCTGGGTTGCTTCCCCATGCTCCTTGACTTAATGTCTGTACCCTGCTCAGACAGGGGGCCTTCCTGGCCTCCTTGCCAGGGAAGGCTCTTGACCCCTGACAGCCCCACAGGGTGCAGTAGTGCCCAGTTCAAATGCCCAGTTCTATCTTCCCCTTCTGGCAGGGTCTCTTCCCTTAGGCCTCCAGGCCTGGGAAAGGTCCTTTGCCCTCTTTGGGCAGGGATTTTCCCTCCCCAAGTCTTTGTACCTGCAGGGTTCTCTTCTGCCAGTGTTCTGCTCCTTCTACTAAACCCTCCTGGCTCTGCATCTTGCCTGCTCACACTCTCTGGTAGCTCACCTCATTCAACTCCTGCCACACCCTTTCTCTAGAGGGGAGGCTTTTAACAAGTCCTAGGTGGGGCCTTGATTGGCTCCAGGTGTGTTAATTAACCTGGAGTAACCCCTGCTCAGCTACCAAGGGAAGAGGGCTGATCCTAGGGCTGGAATATTGGCTTTCTAGCACTCTATGGTAGCTGTCTGGTCTGACCTGGTCAGAATTTCCTCTGCAGTCTGAATACTGTTTGTTATCTCCTTTATTTAAGCCTACACATCTTAAACAGAAAAATTGTGACTAGGCTAAAAAAAGGGAACAGGGCTCTATCTGAAGTGCAAATTGTTTATATTTGTTGAAAATGGTAGAAACCTACCACTGCCCATCAGAAATTTCCTTTCAGTGGACAAAAACATGACAAAGAATTTCATCAAGCAATGTATGTACACTGTCTGACCCCGAAAGGGGGGGAAATGCTTGTAACTCCCACTAAAGACATTAGTTTCTCTTGGGGACACTATGGCTCACTACAACAGCGCAATGAATTATTATTATTAAACATTTACATATGGCTCTATTAGTCTGTATAGAATTTTACACAAACTAAAGACATCAGGTTAGATCCTCAGCTGATACAAACTGGCATAGCTACATTGACTTCAAGTGCCATCAAAGTCTTGATTTCAATGGAATGATGCCAGTTTACACCAGCAGAAGATCTGGCCCCTAATTTTACAATCTAGGCTGCTCTGACCAGGTCCCTCTCCAGGCAGTGCTGCCCACTTTTTGGGCAAAACTGGCCATCTGTGGTCATCCCCATACTCCTATGGGAGATTGCAGACACTTTTTGGTCACTTTGCTCCCAGCTGAGGACAAATTGATTTTATACATCAGCCCCCTCCTGCAGCAGTCGGTTCCACATGAGCACTGATGGTGGACGCTAGCCAGGGGTAAAATGAATTAATGTATGTAAAATAATCAGGCAGAATTTGGCTACAACTGTTTTATTACTGGGGATGGTACACAATCCAGGAAGAACACAACCCCACTGGGAAATGGTTAGCCATATATTTGACAACCAGTTTTGAACATAGTTGTTGCTCTTATTCAAGCCATAGTGCAGACAGCCCTTAGAATCTCATTCCTTAGATGCATACAAGGCATCATAATATCCCAGCAACACATTTCTTGGGGTGTTTGATAATTTAATTGTTGGTCAACCCCAGATAGATTGTATTATTAAACATAATCAAGTGTATGTGTGACAGGCTCACAGCACTCACCGCTGGGCTGGCACCTCCTGCTGGTGGTCTGGGAAATGCTTAAGCTGATGTCCCTATCCATGGTCAGTGCTCTGTCACTCTTCCTTGGGTTCACCAGTAGTCCCTCTCACCATCATCGGACCCACTAAATCTTCTTCCAAACTCAGCCCCACAGCCAAGCCGCAACCCATGTTTCCCCCGCTTCTAGGGGATTCAACAGTTGCAGCTTTGCCACTTACTTTAGTGGCTGCTGCAGTCCACCATCACTCCACTGGTGGTTTGGGGGGAGATGGGAAGGGACCTGGGCCCACCCACTTCTCTGGGCTCCGGCCCAGGGACCCTGTGTGCAGCAACCTTGCACCACCTCTTCCCCCAACTCAACAGTCATCCCTGGGCCACTTCCCCACAGCCCCAGTACCTGCCCTTCTATCAGGGCCTCCAGCTCAAGCAGGGCCCCAGCAGTCAGCCGCTGCTCTGTCCAGGGTGCTGCCCTCCTTTAGTCTGCAGGGCAGCCAGCCTTCTCTCCCTGAGTTCCTGGGATTGACTAACCCTGCTCTGCTGAGAGCTCCCTTTTATACTGGGCTCCCGGGCCCTGATTGGCTATCCTTCAGCCCCTTCCCCTTGGCTGCTGCTCCAAGGGCCCTCTTAACTTCTTCCTAGCCAGTGCAGGGCAGATGCCCCACCACAGCATGTTAATAAGGATTCTGACAATCAGAAATGTATTTTAAATCTTTTGACTGAAATTTTCCCATGGCTAATTCCAGTTTCTAGAATATAGTGAATGTCTGAATAACCACCGAGATAAATTAAACATCCACTATCATTTCCACAAGTACATTTCAACCAAGGTAATTTATTTCCATGATATCTGGTTTGCAGAATACTAGGAAGAATTTTATTTCATTAAGAATTTCATCTTAATATTTCATAGTGTTGACCTACCAGGTGATCCAGTTTGCTCAAGTGTCCTACTGAACACATTAGTCACAGTCCTTTTAGATATCTGATTAATAAATCTGCTATCACTTCTTACAGATGGAGTTTAAATAGAAGAGGGTGGCTTATGTCAGTTATTTGTCAGATATACCACTAGTTATGTTCCAAAGTAAATGAATGGGCTCACTCTAATTAGCTGTTAATTGAAGACATAGTGGTTTGTTAGAATTCTGATTACATACTGCACTTACTATGGGCCAGATCCTCAGCTGGTGTAAATCAGCATATCTCCATCCAAATCAATGGAACTTCTCTGATTTACATGAACGGACCATCTGGCTCTATTAATTTTCTTTCAGAAAAAATGTACTTTTAAAACATATTGGGCCTGACTCTACTGTCATTTACACCAGTGTAAATCTGGAGTATTTCCCTTGACATCAGTGGAGCTACCCTAGTTAAAACCAGTGTGAGTTCAGAATAGGCTCTTCATTTTTCTAAGATCATTGGGATTTTGTCAATCATCATGAAAAGAATTGCCCTGCAGTGTGTCATTATCTATTTGAGCCATTTATAGAATATGTCACCTTATGCAGCACTATCCCCTCTAGTTGCTGCTGGCTTTCTACATCAGACCCCTGAGAATGCTGTTGGAGGACTGATTCAGCACTATCAAGTAACATTGCTGTGTCACTTCAATCCTCCCCCCGCCCCCCTGACTAGCCTCTGCTGAGGCATTTCCTGAGGAATAAGCCGTCTCGCTAACCCCCACATTCTTGGCTGAATCACTGGTGAGTTCACAGTGCACCTGACAACCTCCCACAACAAAAAGGATTGCTATTAACAATGTTGAAATAGGCTCTGGGAAGGCTATAAAGCCCCACCCTACCCATAGGCTGTAAAATGTCTCTCTCCTTTTTAAAAACAATTGTAATGAACTGCAAAGAGCCAGATCTCTATTAGATCACAGATTCCCAGCACTGAAGAAAGCAAACTTTCTAAAAGGCAACTTATGATGTCATTGCAGCTTTGGCTGCCTTTTCTCTTCCGCTTCAACCTTTTCTTCTGCATCTTCCTTTCCTCTTCTTCAGGGTTTGTTTCCTCCAATAAATTTGCAATAACTGTTCATCCTTTTAAAGTATTTTTAAAACAAAACCTTTTTGTCTCCTCCTTTCTTTTTCTTCACAACAATTTTTGTTCTTATTTTACATTTCTCCCTTATCTATTTTTAGTTATAGGGAGTGCTCACACTCTCATCCTTTTCCTATTCTTTCCCTCCCTCCATCTCTGTTTTTCTCTCCTCTTCCCTTTCCCAGGGCCCCAGGGGAAAAGGGTACACTTTACCAGGTCCTAGAGGCCCTGGGAGGCCTGGCCCAGGCTGCAACCTCCATTACCATGGGGAAAAACATTTTCATGGCTCATGAGATTGTATGTATGGGATGAGGGATTGTGCTATGTGTGTGGGAGGAGGCCCGTGTTACAAGTTTGTACTGGGCCCAAAAATATTATGCTTGGGCCCTGCCCTTTCCTCCCTCCATATCCTCCACCATCTTTCACAGAATCATAGAAGATTAGGGATGGAAGGGACCTCAGGAGGTCATCTAGTCCAATCCCCTACTCAAAGCAGGACCAAACCCAACTAAATCATCCCAGCCAGGGCCTTGTTAAGCCACACCTTAAAAACCTCTAAGGATGGCGATTCCACACCTCCCTAGGTAACCCCATTCCAGTGCTTCACCACCCTCCTGGGCAAAAAGTTTTTCCTAATATCCAGCCTAGACCTCCCACACTGCAATTATTGCTCCTAGTTCTGTCATCTGCCACCCCTGAGAACAACCTTGTTCCATCCTCTTTTGAACCCCCTTTCATGTAGTTGAAAGCTGCTATCAAATTTCCCCTCACTCTTGTCTTCTGCAGATTAAATAAGCCCAGTTTCCACAGGCTCTCCTCATAAGTCATGTGCTCCAGCCCCCTAATCATTTTCGTTACTCTCTGCTGGGCTCTCTCCAATTTGTCCACATCCTTTTCATAGTGGGGGGGCCCAAAACTGGACACGGTACTCTAGATGTGGCCTCACCAGTGGCAAATAGAGAAGAATAATCACGTCCTTCAATCCGCAGGCAATGCTTCTACCAATCCAGCCCCATATGCCATTAGTCTTCTTGGCAACAACGCACATAGTTGACTCATATCCAGCTTCTTGTCTTGTAATTCCCAGGTCTTATTGTGCAGAACTGCTGCTCAGTCAGTCAGTCCCCAGTCTGTAGCAGTGCATGAGATTCTTCTGTCCTAAGTGCAGGACTCTGCACTTATCCTTGTTGAACCTCATCAGATCTCTTTTGGCCCAATCCTCTACTTTGTCTAGGTCACTCTGTATCCCAGCCCTACCCTCCAGTGTACCTACTACTCCCCCCAGTTTAGTGTCATCCACAAACTTGCTGAGGGTGCAATCCACCCCATCCTCCAGATCATTAATGAAGTTGTTGAACAAAACCAGCTCCAGGACCAACCCGAGGCACTCTGCTTGTGACCAGCTGCCAACTAAACATGGTGCCATTGATCACTACCCATTGAGCCCGATGATCTAGCCATCTTTCTATCCACCTTATAGTCCATTCATCCAACCCATACATCTTTAACTTGCTGGCAAGAATAACAGGTATCAAAAGCTTTGCTAAAGTTTAAGGTATATCACGTCCACTGCTTTCCCCACATTCACAGACCCAGTCATCTCATCATAGAAGGCAATCAGGTTCGTCAGGCATGACTTGCCTTTGGTGAATTCATGCTGACTGTTCCTAATGACTTTCCTCTCCTTCAAGTACTTCAAAATGGATTCCTTGAGGAGCTGCTCCATGATTTTTCTGGGGACTGAAGTGAGACTGACTGGTCTGTAGTTCCCTGGATTCTCCTTTTTCCCTTTTTTAAAGAGGAGCACTATATTTGCCTTTTTCCAATCATCCGGGACCTCCCATGATCACTATGCATTTTCAAAGATAATGGCCAATGGCTTTGCAATCACATCAGCTAACTCCCTCAGCACCTTCGGATGCTTTGCATCAGGCCCTAGGGACTTGTGCATGTCCAGCTTTTCTAAATTGTCCTGAACCTGTTCTTTCACCACTGAGGTCTGCTTACCTCCTACCCATTCTGTGCTGCCCAGTGCAGTAGTCTGGGAGCTGACCTGGTCTGTGAAGACAGAGACAAAAAAAAGCATTGAGTACTTCAGCTTTTTCCACATCCTCTGTCACTAGGTTGTCTTCCCCATTCAGTAAGAGGCCCACACTTTCCCTGACCTCCTTCATGTTTCTAATATATCTGTAGAAACCCTTTGTCTTCATCCCTTCCCTCCATTGGTTCTTTGTCTTCCCAGGGGTCGGTCCTGGGGCCGGTTTTGTTCAACATCTTTATTAATGATCTGGAGGATGGGGTAGATTGCACCCTCAGCAAGTTTGCGGACGACACTAAGCTGGGGGGAGTGGTAGATACCCTGGAGGGTAGGGATAGGATACAGAGTGACCTAAACAAACTGGAGGATTGGGCCAAAAGAAATCTAATGAGGTTCAACAAGGACAAGTGCAGAGTCCTCCACTTAGGAAGGAAGAATCCCATGCACAGCTATAGACTGGGGACCGACGAGCTGGGCAGCAGCTCTGCAGAAAAGGACCTGGGGGTAACGGTGGATAAAAAGCTGGATATGAGTCAGCAGTGTGCCCTGGTTGTCAAGAAGGCTAATGGCATATTGGGCTGCATTAGGAGGGGCATTGCCAGCAGGTCACGGGAAGTGATTATTCCCCTCTATTCGGCATTGGTGAGGCCGCATTTAGAATATTGTGTCCAGTTTTGGGCCCCCCACTACAAAAAGGATGTGGACAAGTTGGAGAGAGTGCAGCGGAGAGCAACCAAAATGATTAGGGGGCTGGAGCATAGGACTTATGAGGAGAGGCTGAGGGAACTGGGCTTGTTTAGTCTGCAAAAGAGAAGAGTGAGGGGGGATTTGATAGCGGCCTTTAACTACCTGAAAGGGGGTTCCAGGGAGGTTGGGGCTAGGCTGTTCTCGGTGGTGGCAGATGACCGAACAAGGAGCAACGGTCTCAAGTTGCAGGGCGGGAGGTCTAAGTTGGACATTAGGAAAAAGTTTTTTACTAGGAGGGTGGTGAAGCACTGGAATGGGTTACCTAGGGAGGTGGTGGAATCTCCATCCTTAGAGGTTTTTAAGGTGAGGCTTGACAAAGCCCTGGTTGGGATGATATAGCTGAGGTTAGTCCTGCTTTGAGCAGGGGGTTGGACTAGATGACCTCCTGAGGTCCCTTCCAACTCTAATATTCTATGATTCTATGATTCTATGATTCATATCACCTCACTCAACTCCCCTCTATTCATCCCCCATGCCATTAGCTGTACTACCAGCAAGTTCCCTTCCACTTCCCATTTTCACCTATTTCCTCTTCCCAGGTCCATTGTTCCCTCAATTCTTTTCCCTTTTGCCCAAATTCTGTCTTCCTCATTTCTTCCCCCAGTTTCCTCCCTCAAATTCTGTCTCCTCAACTTCCCAGTTGAGCCACGTACTTACTCTCCAGTTGTTAGCTATAGTGAGAAGGAAGGGACAGGGAGCTAGAGAAGAGCTGTGCTACGCTCTCTCTCCTTTCTGCAAAGCAGCCCTGCACCCTGGGGCTGATCCACAGCCATGTGACTCAATGGAAGTTTTTCCAATTACTTCAGTGGCTTTGAATCCAGCCCCAGATGAGGTGCATGCAGGAGGTGCACAGACACTTGTAGGACAGGGCCCAGTGGGAAGTGGTAATGGTCTCCAATTTGGTTAAAACATAGAATCAGTTACAGTTGTTAAATAAGAGCTATATACTTGATCCCAGGTTTGGGATTTTACAAATATTTAGGATTTTCAAAAGTTACTTTATGCATTTAATTTTTTTAAAAATAACAAAACAGCAGCCTGATTTAGATGAGCCATTAGGTGATGTTATTATAACAAGTTGCAAAAGTGCACCAAAAAACAAAACAAAAATAAAAAACAAACTTCCTCTGACTTGCCTCAAACATCATCAATATTTTCTGTGAATTCCCCAATTTGCCTTCTTAATTTTCCATTGGCCTCGCCCATTTCCAACTGCCTGATCCATCTGGCCCCCTCAACTTGTTGATTTTACCTGCTGCTTTAAATCTGAAAGATTTCCAAATTGGTGCAGGGCAGCAAACATAATCTAACAGCACTCACCTCTTAATTAGATTTCATAATGGATGTTACTGGTATTCAGAATTCTACAATTGCAGCCCCCAAACTGTAAAAGCCAGCAAGGTACGCCTATTAATAAAAGCTCACTAACGAGAAGCTATTTGATGCAAATTACTTAAAATGTAATTGTCCTGTCGATATTGAGGCAATGGAAAAGTGAAAATGCTATTTGTTCTTATTTCTCCCATTAGGTTTTTTTTTTTTTTTTTACAGTTTACAAGATTATGAAATGAAAACACAGAAGTCCCTACAAAGAGATTAGTACCGTGAAAACTATAAATTAGTTTAGCCCATCACTTACTAGCTAGTTATCAAATAACATGCATTGTACTGTATACCCATAATGCACAGAGACATAGTACAATAAGGCCCCACTGCTGCAACTGGGTCGATGTGGGTGGATCACTGCACCCACATGGAGCCCCGTTGACTTCAGGGAGTCTCCACTGACTTCAAATCTGGCTTTTAGACTGTGCTGGGACTTTGCCATCTTACAGATACATCAAAGAACTATCCCAAACTATGATCAGTTCCTTACTCTCCCTTCTGTCTTGTTGTTAGGGTTCTCAATTTTGTATCAATTGTGTATCTTTCTTAGAACATTAAAATTCATCCCCTTCCACAACAATACATTCTGTGAATCCATATTAATTCATTCTTAATTTAAGAAGAGTGCGGTTTGCCTTTTTCACTTCTGAGAAGGGAGGTTGACAACGAACATGACAATGAGGTTGTTTTGCACATATAGCTCGTTTTTAAGCTTACAGTGATGCTGAATGTCGGTTTGCTCTCAAACCATACAGCCCCATTAGAATTTGAGACAAAAATCACCATCTGTCATAGAATTATAAAGACAAAAACCAGAGTATTATAGGGCAAGTGCTGACTGCAGATTAAATGTCATGCACTGAAAGCAAAAAGGGGTACAAGGTGCCCTCTTTCAAGAAAGAATGATTTGCAGCAAAGAAATGTTTTAATAAGGTGGGAGGAGATTGGATGTGGGAGTTGAAACCCCATGCCTCACAAAAGGAAAGAGCGTGCAATCAGGTTTTGTTTAAATTGATCTGAACAGAAAGTGGAAAAAACAGACACATGGAGGAGAAAGAGCAGGCTGGAGTAGAAAGGTGCTGAAGTTCTATGCTCCAGCCCTGGTCTGGAGGGTAGCTGAGAAGGGAAAAATAAAACAGAGATATCTGGGGAAATACAGATTTAGAACAGAGGGAAAAAAGAGAGAGAGATGTTTCAAGAAGTTCAGGAGAGGCCAGATACTGTCAGCAGAAAAAAAGACTGAGTGCCCCGCCTTAGAAGAATGGAAATGCAGGGCAAATATTCCCAGAAACTAACAGAGATTGAGGGATTTAATCAAGAGAATGAAGAGGAAATTCACAGGAAGAGGCAGTGGGAATTCAGAGCCAAAACTGGGCAAACTAGCCAAATAGGGATGATGGAAAAAGTAAAAGTGATAATAATTTTATACTGTATGGGGCAAAGTCTGTTAACATTTACAATGTTCAGTTCCAGTGAAATCACTGAGGTTTCATAGGTATGATCAGGAGAGAAACTTGACACAACATGGAATAAAATGCGTTTTGGTATAATAACGTTTCACTCTAATAATAGTTATCATAAGCAATAAGGACAGAGAATTGGAGTAACGAGAGTTTAAGTGTGTATTCATTTTTAAATGGGTATATTAATTAACATATTAGGGGCCAAATTCTATTCTCAGATATACAGGTATAACGATCACTAAGTCAACTGGGAGTTGCATGTGTGTATCTAAGTTTGGCCCTTAGAATACATACGGAATTCAATTGTTTTATGTGAAGTA
Organism: Emydura macquarii macquarii; assembly: GCF_026122565.2. Taxonomy (NCBI): domain Eukaryota; kingdom Metazoa; phylum Chordata; order Testudines; family Chelidae; genus Emydura; species Emydura macquarii. Next base: position 32,698,319 of record NW_027132813.1, read on the forward strand.
GCCTTAGGGACTGGGGAGATATAGAATAAGCAGTATTTTAAGATTGCTCCAGGATCATGACAGTGAATATTATAGCATTGCAAACCTCTTAGTTTCCCATTACGTTAGGGAAACTTTACTAGCCTAAGAGGGAGATAGAGACAGTTCCATTTGTAACTGATTTTGCTAGATTGTCCCATATGAGGCTCTAAAAATTAAAACTCTTTCATTGAAGGATCACAAACCAACAGAAAAAATCCCAATATTTCCAAAGAGGATGAAGTGTCACATCCTACACACAGAGCTGAGTATTTTGTTACATTGGATAGACACTGACCATCACTAGTATATTCACTGAGCATATGCATTTACTACTGTGCTCTCCTGGATGGAACATAAATGCTATTGCAAGTGTGTCATCTTCTAGTGATTGTAGCATACAAGTGCTACTGTTTTAATTCCATCAATCTGTCTATATGTACATGGCCCCCGTTATCAAGAATGTGAGTGCCACACAATCATCCCCATTTTATGAGAAAGTGAGAGGCTAAATGACTTGCACAAGGTCAAACAGGAAGTCTGTGGCACAGCAGGGACCTCAACCCTTGCTTCCCAAGTCTTAGGGCTAGTGCCCCCAACCACTGAACCATCCTTCCTCTCCTCAGATTTGACTTGTAGAGGTCATAAGGTCCTGTGTTCTATCCCCAGTGTCACATACGTGCAGTTTAACTGGTGAACGTAGGTTCAACTGCTTGCAGCCATGCATTCATCACACCATCATGGCATTTTTGCTGTGCATAATTCACAGAATTAATTTCAACATTACCACTAGGAATGAGATACAGCACCAGAATGAGTGAATAGATGACAGTGCAGTATCACAAACAGTACCGGGGACAGTACTTCCAGGATTGAGGTTGTTGCATTCTGGGATAACATACCTACAACTATTGATGAATTTAGGAGACTATTTCCATATAATAGGTATTCACAGGCTTTATTAATATGCTGTGTGCAAATTTAGCCATTGTTAACTTCTACAAGCATTGTTTTGCCAGCATGGCCTAACTCCTTATCACACACACAACATTTAGATATCACACAAACTGTATTCTAATATGTTGGAAATTTTATACAATCCAAAATGATGCATTTCCTGGAGTCTTTCTTGCAAATATATTTTGTACAGCTTAATGGATTTTAAGCACATCTCCCAAGGGAACACTGAATCATAAATGACTTTATCTGGCATCTTGTTACATGGTAGTTTGGACTCAATACATGTGTACTGTAATTTACTAACTCTATTAAAACGGACACACGTTTTACAAACCAAAGAAATCAAGTTGTGTTAACAAATTCATTATGTAGAGCTTTTTCATTTTTTCAGTCACTGTACTGACTTTACATGAAAGGCATTTTTTAGGTAGATAAAGAACTCAGTACTGAGGGTAGTAGATAAGCAAGTTATTTTGGTTCAACTGGCTCGCACTTTGCCATTGTTAAAGTGTCCACTCCCACAAACAGCATATCATTGTTATGGCCTGTGGTACCCTGTCACCCCCAGGGACACTCAAACACAGGATTATGGCCATATTCTCCTTCCTGCTTCCCCCTCAAATACTGACTCCTGATAAATTGCTCCCTCTCCACTAAACCCCTGACTAGCAGTCTAATTCCCCACACCCTGGCCCTTTGCACAATCCTGGATCTAGTCTCAGTTGCCTCTGGCAGAAGTCTCAGTATTCCAACAAGTCCTGAATCCTCTTGGGAAAAAACGTTTACTAAAGTTTACTAAATGTACGTAACTGTTGTTCTTCGAGATGTGTTGCTCATGTCCATTCCATGTCAGGTGTGTGTGCCCACGCCACATGTGCTGGTGCCAGAGTTTTTTCCCTTCAGTGGTATCCGTAGGGCCAGCTCTAGCGCCTTCTGCAGTGGCATGTGTATGGACCGGTATAAGGGGTGCTGCCAGCCTCCTCTCCCTCTCAGTTCCTTCCTGCCAGAACTCGGACAGAGGGGAAGGAGGGTGCATCATAGACTCGACATGAGCAACACATCTCGAAGAACAAAAGTTATGGAACATTAGTAATAATTTTTTTCTCTTCGAGTGTTTGCTCATGTCCATTCCATGTCAGGTGACTCGGAGCAGTATCTCTAGAGGTGGGCCAGGAGTTCACAGATGTGCCAACTGCAATACCAGACTTCCAAAGCCTGCATTGTCCCGGGCCTGTTGCGTGATAGCATAGCAGGACGTAAATGTATGAACAGAAGACCAAGTCGCGGCCCTGCAAATGTCCTGTATTGGAACCTGAGCTAAGAAAGCTGTTGATGAAGCCTGTGCTCTTGTTGAACAGGCTGTCAGAGTGGCAGGAGGTGCGACATTTTCCTGCTCATAACAAGTTCAGATGCAGGTGGTGATTGAGGAGGAAATCCTCTGTGATGAGACTGACCACTCATCCTCTGTGATGAGACTGACCACTCAGTGACCACAATGAAGAGCTGTGTGGATTTCTGGAAGGGCTTAGTTCTTTCGATGTAGAAAGCCAGCGCTCCCCTGATGTCCGAGGTGTGTAGGTGTCTCTCTTCACTAGAGCTGTGAGGTTTTTGGAAAAAAGACTCGCAGAAAGATGCCCTGGTTGACATGAAATTGTGATGCCACCTGTGGTAGAAATGTGCGGTGAGGGCGCAGCTGAACTTTGTCTTTGTGAAACACAGTATAGGGAGGTTCCCATGTTAGAGCCTTGATTTCGGAGACTCGCCTCACCGATGTAATTGCCACCAGAAAAGGAACTTTCCATCACAAGTGAAGAAGCGAACAGGTTGCCATGGGCTCAAAGGGACCCATTGAGTCTGGACAAAACGAGGTTGAGGTCCCATAGGGGAACCTGTGTCTCTGACCTGTGGAAAGAGCGTTTCCAAGGCTTTCAAGAATCTGGCCTTCATCTCATGGGAGAAAATTGATCAGCCCTGGGTATGAGGGTGAAAGGCCAAGATGGCCTCCAGGTGTACCCTGATTGATGATAACACCAGACTTTGATGTTTCAAGTGGAGTAGAGTACTCCAGAATGGAGTGCAATGGTACCTGGGTCAGGGAGAAGTTTCGTTCCGCTGCCCAACAGGAGACGCGTTTCCACTTCGCAAGGTAAATAACTCTAGTAGAGGGTTTTCTGCTTTCCAGCTGACTTTCTGAATCTGAGTGGAGCAAGCCTGCTCCTCGAGGCTTAACCATGCAGCATCCACACCATCAGATGTCAGGAGGCATAGTTTGGATACAACAGCTGACAGTGATCCTGTGAAATCAAGTCCGGACAGTCCAGGAGTGTCCACCACCAGCAACATGCCAAATCAGTGTTGACGGGGCCATGCAGGAACGATTATTATGATCGGCGTTTTGTTCCTCTTGATCTTTATGAGGACTTTGTGGATGAGAGGGATCAGTGGAAAGGCATACATCAAGCCTCCCAACCACTGCAGGAGGAAAGCGTTGGGAAGCAAGCTGCTGTCAGGTCCTTACAGGGAACAGAAACAGTGACATTTCCTGTTCTGTTTGGTTGTGAATAGGTTCACCTGGGGAGTTCTGCACCTCTGGAAGGTAATCTTGACTACCTCCAGGTGCAGGGACCACTCGTGGTGAGAAGAGAAGGACCCGCTATTCTTGACCCTCGAGAGGTGTGAGGCTTCGAGGTGGATCGCATGTTGCACACAGAGGTCTCATAACTGGAGTATCTCTTGGCAGAGGGCTGAGGCTCTCACTCCTCCTTGCTTGTTGACATAATACATTGATGCCATATTGTCTGTCAACACCCGTACTACCTTTCCTGACATCTGAGGAAGGAACACTTCACAGGCTAGACAGATTGCCCTGAGCTCTCTGACATTTATGTGTAATGTCAGCCACTCTGTGGACCAGAGGCCTTGGGTCCTGAGGGAGCCAAGGTGGGCTCCCCACCCGAGGTCTGAGGCATCTGATACCAAAGAGAGCATCGGGCGGGGGGTCCGCAAAGGGAACCCCTCTTGCTAGATGGGCAGAGTTTGTCCACCATGCCAATGAGGCAAGTACTTGAGGCGGGATCATAAGGATCATGTCCAGGCTGTGTCTTGTTGGGGAGTAAACCGACACTAGCCACATTTGAAGGGGTTTGAGGCACAGTCTTGCATAGTGTACCACATAGGTACAAGCTGCCATGTGACCCCTGCAGTCTGAGGCAAACTCTCACTGTGGTGAGGCGGTGAGCTATGACCTGGGTGATCAGCTCTGACATGGTTTGAAGACCGGCTTGTGATAGAAATGCTCTGGCCCAGGTAAAGCTGAGGACAGCCACGATGAACTTTATCTTTTGCACTGGTACTATGGTAAATTTCTGTTTGTTTATCAACAGGCCTAGTTCTTGGCAGGTGGCCCATAGTACTACGATACTGTGCCAGACCTGAGCTTCCAAGTGACCCTTGATGAGCCAATTTTTGAGGTAAGGGTAAATTTGTATTCCCTGATGTCTGAGGTAGGCCATACATTTTGTGAACACTCTTGTTGATAGGCCAAATGGGAGGACTGTAGTGATTGTCTCCCACCATTGATGGTAAGAACCGTCTATGGCCATGAAAAATGGAAATATGAAAGTATGCATCCTTTAGGTCGAGGGCAGCATATCAGTCTCCAGGATCTAGGGAGGGGAGACCATACAAAACCACAGCTCCTTGAGATATTTGTTGAGGCCACAAAGGTCCAATATAGGCCGTAAGCCTCCTTTGGCCTTGGGATTAGAAAGTAACGGGAGTAGAACCTTTTCCCTCTCAGTTGTAGGGGAACTTCCTCTACGGCCCTCACCCATATGAGAGCTTGCACCTCCTGGACGAGAAGTTGCTCATGAAAAGGGTCCCTAAAGAGGCATGATGGAAGGAGGGGGTGGAAGGAAAGATCGAAAAAACTGAAGGGTGTATCCCATTGTAATGGTGCTTAGCACGGACTGGTCTGACGTTATAGGCCCCTCACACAGGGAGGTAGGGTGAAAGGCAGTTTGAGAAGAAAAGAAGATTTGGATCCTGGGTTAAGTCTGCTAGGCCACCCCTGGGCACATCCTCAAAAGGCCTGCCTGCCGCCTGGTGGGTAGCGCTTCAGCCCGATTGAAAAGCACCGACAGGTTGTTGACCTTCACAGCGCTTATAGCCCCTGTCCTTCTTCTTGTAGGGCTCACTCTTGGCCTGGCCCACAAACTGCTGCAGTTGCTGGGGCCTGGAATGCTTACTGGAAGCAGATGGAATATACAAGCTTAAGGAGCAGAGTGTGGCCCTGGAATCCTTTAGACCGTGCAGCCTGGCATCTATTTAGTCAGAGAACAGCGCCGTAGCATCAAAGAGGAGGTCCTGGATGGACTGTTGGACTTCCGCAGATAGACCGGATAACTGTAGCCACGAGGCCCGTCGCATAGAGACAACTGATGCCATTGTTCTGGCCACTGAGTTGGCCACGTCAGAGGCTGCCTGGAGGGAAACTTGGGCCATTGATTCGCCCTCCTCCAAAATAGCCACAAACTCCTGCTTTGAGTCCTGGGAAAGAAGTCAGTGAATTTGGCCATAGAGTACCATATATTATAGTTATATCTCCCCAGCAGGGCCTGCTGGTGCGATATGCAGAGCTGGAGGCTAGCAGTTGAATAAATTTTTCTGCCAAAGAGTTCAAGCTTCTTCGTGTTTTTGTTCTTGGGGGTTGAGCTTGACTGCCCCTGCCTGTCTCTTTTGTTGGCGACTGACACCACCAACGACCCCAGGGAAGGGTGAGAGTACAGATACTCGAACCCCTCGGCAGGCACATAATATTTTTTCTCAACCCTTTTAGATGTAGGCAGCAGGGAGGAGGGGGTTTGCCATGAGGCCTTGACAAACTTGACAACTCCCTCGAGGATGGGAAGGGCCACTCTAGAAGGAGCTGCTGCTGCCAGCATGTCAAACAGCGCATCAGTGGGCTTCTTCAGCTCCTCCGCCTCCAAGCCCAAATTCATGGCTGCCCTCTTGAGTAGCTCCTGGTGCGCTTTGTCATCCTGAGGGACCGTCGTAGAAGGACCTGCTATCACTTCATCAGTCGATGAGGAGGAGGAGGCAAATAAGGGTGGAGTGGGTGACTGTTCTTCTGCAGCCGGGTAGCCTCTTCCAGAGGTACCACTGAAGCCCCCACAGCTTGGTTTGATTCCTCATCCAGTCTGGGGTCCATGGCTGGGTTCACTCCCTGGGCAAAGTGATCTCCTCCCCCTCTGAATCCGAGGGGTCCTTTTCTGGGGACCATGATGGTGCTGATCTCATCTCCACCTCTTTAGTGCACTGATAGGTACGGTGTCCCGGTACTGGGGAGCAGTGCCAGGACTCTGTCGATCGGTGCCGAGCATCCGGGGACTGACGACGGTAATCCAGCGACTGGTAGCGGTGTTCCAGAGACTGATGCTGTGGCTCCGGAGATCGGTGCTGGAACCCTGGCGACCTGTGTCAAAGCTCCAGGGAGCGGTACTGAGGGTCCAGAGATCGGTACCAAGAGTCCGGCTGTTGGCGGCGATGCTCTGGAGACCAGTAACGGAGTCCTGGAAACCACTGCCAGGGCATCAGTGACCAACGAAGGGTTGGAGAGCAGTGCTGAGGCATTAAGAACAACGGACCCCCCGCCCCGCGCTGATGCCAGCATTATTATCTTCATCACGGCAAACACCAGGCATTGCCAGCTGCATGGTATGAGCTTCTTATTCAAGACAGTGCAGGTGCATACTGTCCCCTTGGAGCAACGTAAGTTTCCTCCCACAGCTCCTGCAAAGGGATGGACACCAGGGACCATGTGCAGGAATGCCAAAGAGGAGCGAGCTCTGGGGAGGGGTGGGAAGTCACAGGACACATGGGAAGAGGGATAGACTGTTCCATGCAGAAGGGGGCAAGGAAGGCAGTGTACTAGTGATGGGGAGAAGTAAACCAAGGGCCTGTGAGAAGAGAGGCATGGGCTGAGTGAGGGGGGGGCGGGATAGGGTCTCGCAGGACCTTGACACAGCGCAGGGATCTGAAGAAATGATTGACATGAGCAGAGCAGCAAGGGAGGAAGGTGATTTGAGCAGAAGCATTGTGGCTGAGCAAGGGGAGAGGCAAAGCCAGAGAGGAAGAAGCTACAGGAGTCAAGGGGAGAGATGCCCAAGGCAGGGTGCAAGGTCTAGTGGAGGACAGAGAACATTCAATGGTGGCCTGGGCATAGGCAGCGGGGGGAGTAAAAAGCAAGCTGGAGGTTGCAAGCCTGGGTGGTGCATAGATCAGGGACAGAGGGAGAGCGAGATGGGATCAGGACCGCAGGAACTCACTAATGTCCCTTTGTCTCCTGTTGACCTAGGGCAGCGGAAGGGTGAATTCCCTGTGGCCTGTAAAGCCCTTTGACTCCTCAGAATGGCAGTGCCCTTGAAAGGCAGTGTATGCAGATTCAGAGACAGAGCCCACAGTCCTTCCCCTCCCACCAGGTGCCTGCAACAGACAACTCTGCCGGTCCTCAACAATCCCGTAAGATTTAGCCTGAAGGCTGATTGTGCTGCACATCTGATCAATTCCAAATTGTCGGGGAATGTTCGAACGTCAGTGGGCAGAACTCTACTCCAGATTAATCAATGTGCACTTGCCCATGGCCCCTATCTGAGTGGAGCCCCCGACCACTTGGGGGGGGGGGAAGGGAAGGAGCAGCGCTGCAACTCCAAGCACCTGACTGCAATGCCACTCACTTAAATTTGACCCAGCTGCCCCTCTGTCATGATGGAGAGGTGGCCGGGACAAAGCTGAGTGGTGCAGGTCCATGTGAGCACAGGGTGGGTGCCGGGAGAAAGCAGAGCTGGGATTGGGAGGAGCCACCACAGCCCAGGATGTCTATGGGAGCGCTGAGTGGGGAGGGCTCTGGAGAATGTACAGGAAGATCCTGGGGGAGTGGGTGAGGGGCTGCGGGCAAACTGTTGCTGAACAGTGGGTTTGGGGGCACCTGGAGGATGTTGGGGGCTATGGCTGGTGGGGCTGAGGTTTTGGGGCTGTAGTGAGCGGGACGCATGCCAGGCCTGCTGGGATGCATATGGGGGCTGTCAGGACAAGTGGGAGCTGCTGGAGGGTTGTGAAGATATATGTGGGGTGGGAGGTCTATGTGGGTTTATTCGGGAGCCTGGGTGTGGGATGGGAAGGGCCTTGTGGAGCCTGTGGGGGAGGGGGTTGGTATATATGAAGCAGGGGCACTTTGCTGAGTGGCCCCTGTGCAAGACCTCAGCATACTAGGGAAATTCAGTCTAGATGGAATTACTATAAGGTGGGTGCACAACTGGTTGAATGACTGTACTCAAAGAGCTATTAGCAGCATTCACTGTAAGATGGGGAGGACGTAGCTACTGAGCTCCCGCAGGGGTCAATCCTGTGTCTGGTGCTATTCAATATTTTCATTAATGACTTGGATAATGGAGTGGAGAGTATGCTTATAAAATTTGCAGATGACACCAAGAAAGGAGGAGTTGCTAGCACTTTGGAGGACACGATTAGAATTCAAAACAACCTTGACAAATTGGAGAATTGTTCAGATTCAACAAGATGAAATTCAATGAAAACAAGAGCAAAGTACTTCACTTAGGAAAGAAAAATCAAATGCACAACTATAAAGGGGGAATAACTGACTAGGTGGTAGTACGGGAGGAATGGATCTGGGGGTTATAGTGGGTCACAGATTGAATGAGTCAACAATGTGATGCAGTTGTGAAAAAATCTAATATTCTGGGGTGTATTAACAGGAGTGTTGTATTTAAGTGTAATTAACGGGAGAGTTGTATGTTCATTGTCCCACTCGTCTTAGCACTGGGGAGGCATCAGCTAGACAGTACTATCCAGGTGGAGGTATCACACTTTAGGAAAGATGTGGACAAACTGGAAAGATTCCAGAGAAGAGCAACAAAAGTGATATAAGGTTTAGAAAACCTGAGGTGGAAGGAAAGATTTAAAAAAACTGGGTATGTTTAGTCTTAAGAAAAGAAGACTGAGGTGGGACCTGATAACAGCCTTTCAGTAAATTAAGAGCTGTTATAAAGGTGACTGTGATGAAATTGTTCTCCAGGTCCACTGAAGGTAGGACAAGAGGAATGGGCTTAATCTGCAGCAAAAGAGATTTAGGTTAGACATTAAGAAAAGCTTTCTAATGAAAAGGGCAGTTAAACTCTGGAACAGGTTCCCCAGGGAGACGGAGGAACGCCCTCATTGGAGGTTTTTCAGAACAAGTTAGACAAACATCTGTCAGGACTGGTCTAGGTTTACTTGGTCATGCCTCAGCACAGTGGGCTGGATTTGATGGCTTCTCAAGGTCCCTTCCAGCCCGACATTGCTATGATTCTATCCTGTTCACGCTGTACAGGACTGAGAGCAGCTGGAGCTGGTTTAAGGAAGGGGTGTGTGTGTGTAGGGAGGGGTGGGAACCAATTTCCCTAGTGCACAGGACCCCAAAATTCTTTAATCTGGGCCTGGATTTTGGTGAAAATAGGAAAACCAGAAAAACCTGATTTCCCACTGGTTTAAATGAGAGGAAAATAGGCCCACGCAGTGCCCATTTTATGCTGCAGGCAGAGGAATCTCTGGCACTGTCTGCTGCTGCTGCCTACACACAACACAGGGTGCAATTTATTACACTACTCTCTGTCTCACTGTGTGTGCAGCTTGGCTCATGTAATCAGAGGGTGTCTATATTATAAACATTTCAAACACCTGTGCTCTGCTATACAGCTTTTGCCCAGCAAAACAGTCTTCCTCACAGCAACTCCTTCTAAGAGATGGATGTTTTCTGGTTATGTGTCTGAGAATTTTCAGTATGAAGAGAATGTTTCTGAAAACTCTATTCCTCTTCTGTGCATAACTTTTAAACAACTATTTCAAACCCCATTTTCTGGTGTCTACAGGACAGTGCTGTCATTTGTGTTGCACAGATCCTAACTATTAGACCAGATTAGTTCCTTTTTAAGTCAAGATTGAATGTTTTTTTAAAAATCTGCTCTAGTTCAAATGGAATTATTTTCAGCGAGTTCTATGGCCTGTGTTATACTGGAAATCAGACTATATGATCACAGTGGTCCCATCTGGCGCTGGAATCCATTTATCTATATGCACACGTGTGGTTTCTCTTTTGTCATAACTCCTCCTCTGAGTTCCAGTGGTCTCTCTTTCTTTGTAGGATAATGGATGAGTAAGAGCAGATTCACTGACTTATTATAGGCCCTTTTTTTCTTTCCTCCCTCCCTCTTCCATGGAAGAGGCAAAGGGTCACACTGATGTTAGAGTATGGAGAGATTTTTGAAAAACTTTCAAAGAACCACACTCTATGACCACCATTCCATACTGAAGCAGGTGTTGTTTGCAATTGGTTAGGCTAACCAAAAAGTGTCAGAGCTTTATGGTTCACATAAGAGGGGGCTTATAAAGAGAGAGGCTTCATTCAACTAAATACAATCTTAAAATAGAAGATGCATAAAATTTGTGTATTTGCATTCCTGAATTTCCAATACTATTCTGAGTTCCCCAGTGACTAGCTGGCATGAGAGATGGGAAAATTGGCAGCATGAAGGGAAAGCCTTCCAGTGCCATGTTCCTACAGGACATTTTAAAGTTTAAGGATAGTTAATAACTAGGGTTACGATTCTGCCCTGGACATTTTTGATAAATTTCACAGCATGGGTGTAAAGCTATAAGTCACAGAAAGCTGAAGCTGGGGGGGAGGAGGTGACAGCAACCCCACCTTGCACTCACCCCAGGCATCAACTGCTCCAGGGTTCCACAGGGCTGGCCCATGTGGTCACAGCCCGCAGGTTTAGTATGTCCACCTCTTGTCTCCATCTACAGAGGGGTGGCGCACCAAACCCAAGAGGCGCTGTGACCATATGGGCCAGGTCACAACGTTCAGAGCAGGGAGCCGGGCCCAACTCCGCCGGACACAGGAGCCGCTGCTGCAGGGTCACTGGTTTTATAGACATTCACAATTATAGTGAACACTGTGACTGCCAAGCCAAAATTGCAGCCTTATTAATGACAGTATGAAAATTAGGATGAGTGTGGTATAAGGTGGTATCTAGACTCATGTCTGGTGGCCAGAGTCATAGGTAAGTTCACATCCACATTCTTCCTCATCAAGGAAAACATATTCAAAATTCAGTTATATATCAACAAACAGCAAAAAAAACCTTTAAATCTATGAGAATTTAGTTCTATGGTAATTCCTCTAAATATAGTGACAGACGCATAATTCCAGACCTGAATATTCCTTTTAGCCTGTGGGTATATACTCTATTTCCTAGGTCTGTGCAGCCTCTTTTGGGTGCCAATTCAGTGCTGCCACACAGACAGCATAGACTTTCACTAACACACTCACTCTTTATCCCTCCCAACAAATGTGGCATCCACAGAACTGGGTGATCTTACCCTCTGGTACATCAGGAGTATCTCATTCCTAATTTATGACTGGTCCTAATTGTGATGGTGAATGGATTGTTTGCCTGGTATTAACTGATCCTATGTGAGTTAAGTAGTGAACACTTTGCCCCAGGATCCTTAACCTTGAGTTGGTCAGGAGTGAAGTACTGGGGATAACAGTGTCAGTCTCTGAGGAGAAACTGTAGATGGCCTCATTCTGGAGATCTCCCAATCACAGAGCCTCAAACCTATGATTGTGTATGCATTATGTACGCATTTCTAGGATAGCTAATATGGCAATTGTTATCACATTAAAACTAGTGCAGATGAGAATGGCTCAGGATATCTGATCAGTAGTGGGTAGAGCTGTGGAATTACATTGTCAGGTTCTGGGGATCAGCTGTGTACTGCATTGCTTTGGAAACTACTCTGCTATTGAACACAAGGCTGCATCAGAGTCTCAGAGGAGATCTAGCCTCTGGACTGTGGGATTAATGCAGCAGTGCAGCTGCTATTATACAGGGATGAGAGAATAAGCTGCGAAAATGAAACTGGGGCAGCTAAGAATGCAGGTGTAGGAACCCCCTTTTCAGCAGCTGATGTAGCACTGTGAGGGAAGGAAGACTCCCTCTGATACCTGAGAGCATCTGTATGCAAGGAGAGTCATAGAATGAAGGTTAAAATGATATATTAGGTCAGCCAATCTAACCTCCCTTCATCCAAATGCATGTTGGAGTCTTACTTTAAACATACCAAGTGATTAGGGCTTTCACCATATTCCTGGGGAGACTATTTTCTGGTGAGAGACCTCACTGTCAGGATATTTATCTTAGATTTTCCCTCACCTAATTCCATCCTCTTACTCCTAATTATACTCCTTTGTACCAGTGTAAACAATCCTTTCTAGCCTTGTTGCTTATTCCCTCACAATTAATTTTTCTCCCCAAATATTAACACAACAGATAGTCCCCAGTTTCTCATCAACTGCATGCCAGAGAAACCAGTTCACATGTATAACTGCTGTGTCTCGTAGCTTCTTGTTGCCTTCACACCGCTAAGGTCCTGCAGCTGAGCACAAACCAAAGAGACCAGTTTATAATGACTAAGTTTCAAAAATGTCGTGCTCGTTTTTAAACTAAAATGCAGCAGCCATAACAAATCCTTTTAGAGCACCACAGGCTGAGAGCACAGTCTGAGGACTGAAGGAAGAAAAAGAAATGATAAAGGAGATCATTTTTAGTCAGTTTTCTCATTTAGTCATTAGTTATAGCCCATCAGGCCCAGCTCTGAGTAGCATATTAAGGATACAAGACCCCTGCTGATATAAAGTAGGAATCCAAGCCATGAGAAGCCTCCCAGCAATCTGTGTGCATTGCTGTCTGCGTCCTGTGAGTTTATTGTTGACAGTATTTCTTTGTACTGTATGTATAAGATTAGAGATTGAGACTGCAGTATGCTCCCATTTAGTTTGTATCTTGCAGTGCAAGTCTCTTGGGACAACCTTAGGGAAAATGATGCCCTGGGCAAACTTATATTTGGGCATCCTTTGCCCCCACTGCCTCCCCAGCCACGTCTCCATCACCCCTGGCCCCTGCTGCCTCCCTGGCTCCTCACCCCCCCATTGCTCCCAGATGCCACTGCATCACCACCCCACAACATTGCCCCAAGCTCCCTTTACAGCCTCACACCCCAAGCCCAACTCACTTCTTGACTCTTGCCCATGGCGCATCCCCACAACCATGGTGCCCTAAGTGGTTGCCTTCCCGTAAGGCCAGCCCTGCATACAATGCCATACTGTATGAGTTGGTTTTGTTTGCAGATGCCAGTGTTTCTCAGTATAGCAAGAATCTGAAACAGAAGCAGCATGTGTTGCTAAGAACACAGCAAGATTTCAGTCTCTGTCTCTTTTTGCTTAGGTGGTTTTCCTTTCATGCATTTTCACAAATCTCTAATCTACCTCTTGTCTGTAAATTACCCCACAATCTCTCAGAAGGTGTTTCAGAGACAGTCCAGGTCAATGGGACAGAAATACCCAAAAAAGGATAACAGAAATTTACATATGTCAATTATATACCTCATCGTTCTCCAGCAGCTATGATATACACAGAAAAACTTCTAAGACCTGTTCTGCATTACAGGGAAAACTCAGAGTGAGTGTAGATGCAACTCCACCAATCTGAATAGAGTTATTCCTGCTTACATCAGGTCTTAGATTTGCTCTGATTGGATGTTCTGGTGTTTTGACACTACTTATTTCTGTTCCATAGCTGTTACCCAAAAGCAGACAGGAAGACAATGGTATTAGACATAATGGAAAAAACAGGACTCTGATCATCAGTGTTTAGGTTCTGGGAATACTTACATACATTAAAGAGTGGCTTAAAACTGTTTTTTTAAAATAGTAATATGTCAAAGTAGAATCATATTTTAAACAACAACTTTAAAATCAATAGTTAATTACTTACACCCTGCATTCACTTCCAGGGTCACAAAATACCTACCAGCATTTTTATAAATTTGGTTCAGGGCAAATATGGATACATCCATGCTTTGAAATTAGAGATGGGTCCAAGATGTAATGTTCAACTCCAGATCCAAACTCCTCCAAAGTTCAAGGGCATTTGGTTTTGCTGGACTCAACCTAAAGAAAGGGGACAGCTGCAAAATTCACACTAGATGTAAACTTCCCCTAAGATAAAGTGTTCAGTTCCAGAGTTTTAATTCAAGTTAAAATGCTCAACAGTTAGGCCCATTTTGGAGTGTTGTCCCCCTCTGTACACATCAAGGAGGACAAGGCATTCACATGGCTTCTGCCAAAAATTCCTCCAACAAGGACATCACTGTATTGTTTAGCTTTGGCAGGAGACTTCATCAGTGGTGCAGAAGGCCTACTTCTTGCCCACCTTGGAGATTAATTATGTCCTAGCAACAAGTCCCAGACCAAGGCTCCCCAGATGAGATACAGTAAATAACCCAAAGCAGCCCCAAAACAATGCACTGTGAATGGATACTCTATCACTGTTTACAGGGCCAGCCTTAAGCACAAGCAAAGCTAGTCCAGCTGAGACTCACTGCTTTTCTGGGCCCCATAATCTATGCAGATGCTGAAACTCACTGACCAGCTCTATCTCCATTTCCAGCAGTATAACTACTGTGTGGTAGGTAGGAAAACAGCTGAGTACTAGGCCTGGTCTTCGCTCTGGTAGTTGGCCTGGAGTAGGGAAGGAACTCACTGCCAGACACCCCTTCCCTTTTGAAGTGGGAGTACTGGAAAAAGAAGTGATTCAGAGACTGATTTCCTTCTTCACAGCAAGCTTGAGTACCTGCATATTGTCAATCCAGCCCTGATTGTTTATATCATTACCAGTAAACAGACTGCATCCTTTCACTAACTGACAGGCAAAGAGAGTTTCCTGAGCGCCAACCAGCTGCTGCTGTGTCCTGTCCTTCCCAAAAGGCTCAACTACATAATCAGCAGCAGCCAAAATAGAGAAAGATCAGGAAATGCAAGGGAAATTTTCATGTTTCTGTTTTCCTCCATGGGGCAGCATTTACAAGCTAAGTGAAGGGAGCCAAGATCACTCACAAATACAAGGGCATAGGAAGCTGCCAGCATGACAATTGCCTCAATTGCACCAGGGAAGCTGCTTTCACTTTGGATCCAAGACCTGTAAGAGAAGCTTTATCAGAGGACTCCAAAGGAATCATAATATTTACAGCGTTGGTAACGAAGTCTATGAGGAGGGCAATTGTAGTATCCTGACCAGAAAAAGAAAGAGGACATCATGCTGGCCAGACAACAAGCACTCTGCCTGACAGAGCAGGTGATCAGCTTCAAACAGAGTGTGAAACATTTCTGAATTGTTTTGTTATGGAACAACTCCTCCTAATTGTTCATCTATATCTAAGCCACGTGACCAAAGAAATTGTGATGGAAATTCTTATTTGTCTATATGTCATTCTTTTAATTTGGTGTCAGCTAAACTGTGGTATTGCCAGGTAGGCTGGGTGCAGCAGTGTCAGAAATTGTGATACTTGCCCTGTCGTTTTGCAGTGAGGAGAGAGGAATTGCAAAATGTATCTGTGCTTACCTGAAAGCATCCTTTCTTCTATTTATAAAATCCACAGATCCATTACAATGGGTACCTCAGTCTGACTGCAGCTGTGGGGCAGAATCCAACCTGCCAGTCATTGACAGCAGTTTCTGAAGTTCCCGCCAACTGAGATAATTTCCCCTGCCTGGATAATTCAGTTCTACGTTCCTCACTTATAGGTTGTAGTAACTGCACTTTGAGGAAAAGGCACAACAATTTCCCCCTGCACTGCAGTAAGAAAATTCCCCCTAATGACAACAAGCCCAAATTATTTCATGTCAGTTTCCATCTCAAGTCTGGATGATCTGTTTGTCTCCAAGGTGGGCTGGATCTGTGGACCTTATTACTCAAAGAAGGGAATTTTTAGGTAAGCAGATAAATTTTCCTATTCTTCATCATGCTAAGGTCTACAGATCTGTTACAATAGGATTTTCATAGCAGACTGCCTGCAGGGTGGGAAGCAGGATCATCCTTTAAATGTGGGTAACCAAAACGAGGATCTTCCCCTAGGCACTAAGACATGCAATATATAAATCATTGGCTGAGACTGGATGACAGATGTGCAAAATTTGGTGAATTTATGTATTCATGGCAGTGTGGTCATCTAGCAGCTCTCAGTACAAGAGCCAGGATTACTCTGCCCTGAGACCATCAGTGCTCTTAAGGACTGGATGCTTAGCAAAAGGAAGAATATGCCTTAAATTTATTTAGGGAAATGACAGTTATGACAACTGTTATGACAGTTGTGAAGACGACCTGTATGAATTAAAAAGTACAATACTGGGTCTCTGTAGAAAAAGCTCCCAATTTCAAATATAAACCCCTCATCTAATTGGAGATCATAGCCATGGGACGTCAACTCTAATGGATATGAAGTACAACACCTCCTGAAGGATTTCAACCCGGTAGTGCTGAATAGGAGCAGAATGGAGGTTCCGAGGTCATGCTCTATGACCTTGTAGGTTTGGAATAAGAGGTGATTCCCTAAGGAAGCATTTAATATTGGAAATTATACAAAATTTCCTTTTGTTGAATATGCTGAGATACTCTTTGCTTGGATACTTATACACCCACAGTAAAAGCTCTCTTAGCAGACCTGAAGGCTATATTTTACTTGTTTAACATGTTAGCTAAACTATGAACTTTGCACCAACCAGTAGAATAACTGGTCAACTATTTGTTGACTTCTCTTTTGGGTCCATGAGAGGAATCACTTCATCCAAGTATTCATTTTGATCCTGCCTGGTTCCAGATGGAGGACTGATCTTGCAACAGCAGACCTCCTCTGAGAGAAATGCTAGACTAAGCAAGCCTGAGAGCCATAGCCTCTACAACCAAAAAAGCCATTAAAAGTATTACTGTTGCTTTCTCCTTCCTATCTTTTGTATTGTCCTGAGAAGCAGTGGAAAATGTGAAGACAAATAGCAGAGACTTTTCCTATCTATACAAGAGGTCGTTCACCATCTCACATCTCAGATCCTGACACCCAGAGAACTTTATTTGCTGTTTCCAGATGCAAAGAGGTCATTCATCAGCCCATCAAATTGACTTACTAATGAATTTGTGGGTGCAGTATCCATTCCGCTAATCCAACTTCTGCCATGTAAGTTTTGTTTCTTCTTCAAGTGGTTGTCCACAAAGATTCCTCCTGATGCGCATGAGCTCCATGCATGCAAGATTGGATTATTTTGGCCAGCAGTGCTTGTGCGGGAGGGAAGCATAATTATGCCCTACATGTCCTCATGCCTCCCATCAGAAGGTATAAAGAAGGGAGTGGGCTCAGCCATCCCTTATTTCCTCCTTACCACCCTTGGCAGCAAGGCAGAAACTCTGCAGTGTCCATCTGCTTCTCTGTGTACAGGGCCAGGCAATTCTGGTATTTAGATCTGGTAAACCTCTCATCACAGCCTCCACTCACTTTGTTAGCTCTGCCCAACAGTCACACAAACCAATGGTCAGATCCTACACCCAAATCCTTCATCATTACCTCTGATAGTCTGTAATTACAGAGTCACATGCTAGATGTCAGCATCCGGACTATCATTATGCATATGCACTAGAGGGTCAAATTAAGGTTCCACAGGAAACCTTAATTCTTGCATTTCTGAACTTTTAAAGTGCTTGATTTGAAACCTTAATAATGTTCTTTAAGAGAGTTTTGTGAGTAATTTCCTAGGTTTTAAAAAAAGCAAATTGAAAAAACAAATGTCATCTTATGGCAACTATTGATACCCACATGGTTCATCAGCAGAGTGAGAACCTTTATATCCATTGCACAGATCTCTGGTGCTTCAGCTAACAGAATAATGGATAGCAATAGTAGGTTGTTATCTATGTGGACCAGCCCTAGAAGGGCATATGATACACTTTGCTGTCAGCAAATATCCATGACAAACCCACTGACAGAGGAATGGCAAGCCTCAGGAATCTTGGATTCCATTCCAGGCTCTGGAAGGGTATGTGCTCTAGTGGGGACAGACTCTTCTGCCCTTTTCCCCACAGCATCACTTCTCATGCCCCATTCCTCCAACTTGCCCTGTCCCACAATTGCCTTCTCCACTCCTAGCTCATTATCACAGTCCCCTTCTCCTTGGCTATCCAATGCCAATCGCCACTCCTCAGCTTCTCATCCCAGTCCCAGGCTCCTTGCCCAGCAAGTCCTAGTTTTCCCCCTTCCAGCTCCTCACCTGATCTGTCTCTCCCCACTCCCCATTGGCCTCCAGTCCCAGTCTCCCTCCCCAAGATCCTCATCCTATCTCAGGATTCCCCACCAGGCTCCATCCTCTTTGCATAACTAGTCTCACTTCTCCCAATGCATCCCAGCTCGTCAAATCTGTCTTCTCTCCCCCCCGCCCCATTCTCCTACCAACAGGTTTTTAATCCTAGTTTCCTTCTCTATGTTGTCCTACTCACTCCGCTTCCCCCAGCCCCACCCTTAACCAAATGTCTGTCAGTCCCAGTCTCTGCCTCCCAGCTCCAGGCTCCTTGCCTAATCAGTCCCAGTCCCTACCCTCCATGCCAAGCTCCCACTCCAGGCCTCTCCCGCACAACTACCAGTCACAGTTTCTTACCCCCTCCCTCCAGCCCAAGTCTCACTGGACTCTTTTTCCTGGTTTAGTTATTCCCTCCCCCTAGTTCAGCTCTTGTCCCCTCTGCATTCAAATCAGTCAGCTTCATCTTCCATGCTGCCTGGGTTCCAGCCGGGGGATCACTGAGTCAGCAGGAGAAACGGGATCCCTGCTCCTAGTTCCAGTGGCCCACTGCTCTGGTCCATAGCACCTGAGGTCTGCAATTGAAAGGAAAGTCTGGCTTCACCCTTGCAGACCTGGGCTGGATGGAGCATGCACAGTTGCTCTGTGGGGATGGTGCATGCAGTCTGGTCACACATATGAGCTATGAGGAAACTGACATGCTCAGTGAAGACAGAATTTTCTGTGATTTTAGCTACTAAAGTCTCTACTGAGCACAGGCAAACTGCAGTTTTCCAAAGGCTTATAACTTAGCCAAATTTGGGCAGATTTCCACAAGAGTATCGAAAAGCACAAAAGCCAACCTCTCCTGCCAAATTTCAGCTCCTTACTCTAAAGCATGAGGTTGCTAGAATTTTTCAAATAAAAAGGTTGCCAGAATTTTTTAACATAAAACAATGCTAAGGAAAAAAAGGTCGTTCTCAGAAATGGCAGAATCGTTTTGGCTGAAATTTAAAAAAAAAAAAAAATATATATATATATATATATATATATATATATATCAACATAAGGCATACGCCCAGCATACAAAATTTCAGGCCACATAATTAAAGTTTGTCAAAATTATAAACAACTGATAACAGGGAGCAGGGTTTTATAATGGAAAATGTTGGTCAACCTTAACAACAGGCAGCACTACCAGGTCCTTGTACAATACTAGGATACTTCCTGATGTCATGGTAACATTTCACAGGAGCTCTTCACTTCTCTTTCTAAAACTATATGCAAAAGAAAAACCCAGTGAGGGAAAGGAGAAGAAACAAATATGGCAAAAGGGTGAAGCACTGAAAGACAGAAAATAGGCCAGATGCCAAGGACTTTGTGCTGGAGAGAAGGAGCTCATGGGGCCACAGGTGGAGTGAGAGGTTCAGAAATCAATTGTACCATGTTTTACACTCATAGATGTATTTGCATAGCAAAAAGGTGAATGGACTGATTGTTATTTAGAGCATCCAAATGGGTAATTTTTTAATATATATATGGATTCAGATCAATCTTAAATCCAAACCCATAATCTCTCAGGAAGTTTCTTAAATTGTTTATACAGAATGTTTCAGTTTATGCAGTTCCTCTAAATCTTTGGCTGCTGTGGGAATTTGCCCCACAGTATCCACTATTAAAGTGAAAAGTAATCTTCTCTGGTCTGATTTAATCTTTTAAAACATTCAGATTAAGGGATAAATATATGAAACCTATTTAATGAAGAAGTTATATTAATTTTGATATTTTCATTGGTGACTTTTGTCTTAATACATAAGATTGCATTTTAAAAAACAAACATTCTTAGAAATTTTGAAGACAGTGGATTTATAGAAGCAGTACTGTACGATCATGATCTTGTACTCCTGAAAACTTGTATCAGCATCATCTGGAACTTTACTTTTTATTTTATAGTAATTATTTAAAGAAGATTTTTGCTTCCTGAAACTCTGCTGATCTATTTTTAACCTTTTTAAAATAGTCACCCTACTTTGGTCAACTGGAGAAGACAACACCAGCCAATTGACCCTCAATGCAGTTAGCACAGGATGAAAATTTTGGAAGGTAAATTATATATTTACATTAGCGTATTTGGAAAAAAAGAGATGCATGCAAGATATGGTATTGTTATAGCAGACTAGGGGATGGATCACTTGATGATTACCTGTTCTATTCATTCCCTCTGAAGCACCTGGCATTGGCCACTGTTGAAAGACAGGATACTGGACTAGATGGACAATTGGTCTGACCCAATATGCCTGTTCTTATGTGTACTGATCCTATTCCAGTGGGTACAGTAGTCCTGATATATAAATGTAATAATAGGCTCCTTTATTCGTCCTACTTGGGCCTGCAAGTAGCTTCTCACACTCCTCCTGCTCTACACTCAGGGGTTAGGCCCAAAGGGAGTTTTTGCATGGGATGCATAGGGCTTCACTACTGTCTACACATCTTCTGCAAAAGGGGTGGAAAAGTGGAGGACTAGGGCCATGGCTGTATCACTCCTGCCCTGCAAAGAATGCTGCTGTTCTCTAGGTCATGCTACCTCCTAGAGATTCCACCAGGATGGTGCACCTCAAACACCACCCTGGCTGTGGCTGAGCCACTATCTACACCAGTAAACAAGTTTAGTGCGCACACTGAATTAAAAGCTGCTCCATCTGTGCTCAAAAATCAGTCATTAGACTACATGAAATGCTTGGCCTATTAGTATGAAGCTCTATAGGGAATATATGTTCTCTATACACTGTATAATTGTAAGTAAAAAATAATTTTTAAAAAATGAGTTCTGTACCTGATACTCATGACAAAGAAAGGCATTTGCTTCTCAGATTTGCTTATAGAATTACTTTCTTCCATAGGTTATAATAATCACATGCAATTTTAAGAGTACATAGGCAAGTAGGTTTGTGCAGCGGTTAGGTGGGGATGGAACACAGCTGTTTTGCACTTGCTAATGCAGTCTAGGTGCTGAAATAATGGTCACTTTAATCGGAACCGCCAAAATGAAAAGACAAGTCCCATCAAAACCTGAAATTAACAACTCGTGTTTATTTCCACAATATTTCTGGGTGCACAGGCCCAGGGCCTGAATAATATCTATGCTTGCTTCTAATACTCACTATGAGCAGGAGCTCAGCTTTGGCACTTATTCTTCCTCAGCAAGAGCAGTAGCAGCACTTTTGAACAGGTAACAATGTCACAAAGAAAAAAAAAAGTTACTTTTGGGATCTGTTGGGTAGGAGATATGCCTGCGTTGCCACTTCCAGAACTGTGAAGGGCTTTGCACTAGCAGTCGCTGTAGCAGACACAGCAGCTGCTCATATATCAGCTACTGAAAAAGTCCATGCTATACTTGGGTGGGGAGCTTGAACAGTCTGGGAGGCAGATGTTGGAGACTCTAAAGATTAGGATCACAGTAAAACAGGCTTCTACTTTGCAGTATAAAAGAGTTTGTTTATAGTAACTGCACGTGACTTACCACTAGTCCGAAAATATTTACATAACATCACTTACAGGTATCTTAGGAGTCCAGCCGTCACCTGAGCATTCTGGTGCACCCAGCTCTAACCAGGTACTCCATTTTAGTACATTACCAACAATAATAATGTGATGAGTGTTTTGGGCCAGTAACTAATTACACTTAGTTCAAGCAGCTTACAGGTATCTCCTATTCTACTTGTGATTAGAGATAGGCTTGTGTCAAAAAGCACAAAACCAGTGAGAACGTAGACACAACCAAGCTCCAACAACATGCTATACCTGCCAAAATCCTTAATAATACTTTGCAACTGGGCTTTGAACTGGGGCACAGCATGGAGATAAGACTAAGAGATGACCAGCTCATTACAGGGGTTAGAGACCACAGGTGTGATCTTCAAAAGCACTTAGGGGCACAGGTCTCACTGACTTTCACATTCCTCACTTTCCCCTCTATGAATCACCAATACAACTGTGCTCTTTTAGGGCAATGCATTCCATCCTGGTCTTTAAAAATTGCATGGGAGCTGGTGATAAAGCACTCTCAGTCAAGTGAGTTCAGCTGTAAAACAAATTGCCAAGGGAGATTAATATCTGATCATCTTTTTGAGAAAGGTTTCCCACCATAGCCAAAATGAAAATTTTTAAAGATTTCTATGTATGTACCCAAAGCTGCACTTCATATAGCTAGGGAAAGAGAATAATGTACCTGGCAAGCATTCAGGTACTAGCATGATGGGCAGTATAGAACCCTAAAACAGACAGAATGGTAAACAGAATAGAAAACTCTTTATTGCATACAGTATTGCAGTTATAAAGATGCTTTACAGGTTCATTCAAATTAACTTCAAAGTGGGTGGGAAAAAAAACCCAAATAGACAGATTTTAATAATATGCCTTTTACAGCTCTGAATGTCTCCTAGTACAAGCAGCAGAGCAGTTTCAGGCTGTTAATTCTTTTATGCAAAGGGATCCTCCGTTATTCTTGCACCACTGAATTGGAAACTGTGAAACATTCTTGGCTAGCAGAAGAGGAAGAAAGCTGCAATCACATGCAGAGTCACACAGATGAAGTCATATACTGGCATAACAACAAGTGTTGTCAGTTTTCAAAGGCCATCTGTAATCAGCAGACTTAAACCGTCACCCTGGAAAAAGATGCAAACAAATCTAATGGGCAATTGCATTATCCTCTCCTTGGCATTCAATGAAGTGAGGCTTGTTCCGTGAACACACACACACAAAACAGAGGACTACATTCTTTAAAAAAAAAAAAAAAAAAAAAAAGTTATGAGGCTTGAAAAAAAATTCAAATGACAGAAAAACAACAGGAAGAGCCAGAGACAACACCAGATCCAAGAAGTGACTTGCGAACTACAAAACATATACACTCGTTTGCTGCATTGAGGAGGGGAGATTGACCTAGTGAAGAATGCTTGTACTGCAGTGTGAATCTGTGGGCCTCAGGTTTGAATTAGTCAGCACTTGTCTGTTTTACAGCATCCAGTACAGTGCAGTTTATCACAGAAACATTATAAAGAACAGTTCAGTTCCCTGCAGCAGTAAATGGCTGCACATTCTGAGAGGATTCATTACATGTTCCCAAGGGAAGGTATGGAGGTAGCCTGCAATGTGTGTTGCATGTTCTCAAACAGGTAACAGAATGCAAAATCAACCTGTAATTTGAGACAGGAGATCTGTGGGATACAGGGAGCAGAGCACGTATTTTCACTCTAATGCATGTAGGTTGCAGTAATACAAGAAGAGAAAGGAAATCATCTTGTTCTCTATTCTTGAAGCCAATGATAAATGTACTTGTTTGGTTCTAGTGGGGGAGGGAAAGAAGAGCACTGAAGACTGCAAAATGAGTCTTGGGATCTGTGCCTGGTACTGATGCAAATGAAGGTACAACTATACAAACAGCAACACAATCAGACCATTCATTGCTCCTTCATTAGCAGCTTTTCTTTGCAATGCCAGCAAAAACAACTTTTTTTTTTTTTATGAATGACCAACTTCGAGATTGAAAGACACAAAAAACCAGAAAGCCTAATTGGTGAGCATACAGTGTGCACATAGTTTGTAAGATTTGTTTGTTATGCAAATTAAGCAAAGTAGTGCTGAATGTGTAGGTGCAGTTAGTGTAATTCAGTTTACACAACAGATATGAAGAAATTTACTTAGCATATGTGACATGTCACTTGAGCACACTAATATGTTAGCTTTTAACAGAAATATGTCCAGATACCAGATTAATCACATATGAACTTCACAATGAGTTAAAAAACCTGTTGTCTAGTTCATTTTTACATTAAATGACTGAACAGGTATGTAAATCAAATACACAAGCTACCTTTGTTTTGTCAAATGATTCCTGGTGTAATTCTGTTGACTGAAGTGATTTTACATTGGGGATGAATTATATATATATAAAAATATTGTATAGGTTGGGCTGGCAGCACTGCCTGTTATTAAGGTTTTTCAACACTACCCATTATAAGACCCTGTTTTCAGTTACAACTTTGCAAAACTTTAACCATTGGGGCTGCAACTTTTCATGCTGTCTGCCCCAGGCTGTTTTTTTTCTTTGTTTTTTTTAAGTTTCAGACAAATGATTCAGCCATTTCATGAATGAGGCTAGAGAAAAATATGTTATTTTGTCCATGTTAAAAAATTATGCCATCTAGTACCCCCCTGTTTTGGGGCAAGGACTTGAAATTTGGCAGAGGATGGCCTTTGTGTCAGGGATGTGCCTTTTGCTAGTTGCATGAAAATCAGTCCAAGTTATAAGCTTTTGAAAACCCTAAGTTTGCGTATGCTCAATGGAGACTTAGATTTTAGCAACTAAAATCTCCCAAGATTCCATCCTTACTGAGCATATCTAACTCCACTGAACTACCCTAGGGATCAATTTGGCCCCTTATATTGTACACATCATAGGCTAAATTTTGCCGTCGGTCAATTGAGTTGAACTGATGTAACTGAGGGCAGAATTTGGGCCTTGTAGTCAGTGTAGGGTAGTTATTTTACACAGAAGGTTATTTAATCTACCTACTTTACTAAGTGTTACTTGTTTTTATTCCTAAGGGTTTCCATTTAATAAAACAGAATAAACCAATATCAGATTAGCAACAGTTTTGACAAAGATCATCAATGGGTGTTCTAGCTAACGCAATTTGTTTCTAAATTTCCCTTTTATGTCCTAGTCATACTCCTGTAACACATCTAAACTACTTGTAATGCTTCCCTTTTAAAATGCATTATACTGGCCAAGCTTTTGGCCTCTGGGTGTTATCACTCTGGCAGGAAGCCTATGTTTGATTTCTGACCTCTTGTTTCCTCCTGCTAGGACTGAGGCAGAAAAAGCCGTGAGGTCAACCCCGATGGAGGATTGCCTTGTATCACACAGAAGTGACCCCTATGGACTCATTGTGGAATAGCATTTATGTAATTCAGAGTATTTTCTTTGTTTCAGAGTTCTCCTCTGCTGAGACAGTGCTAAAGGGGTGTATGACCAAGAGACTTAGCATTTAAGAAAGGAGAGTGGAAGTCCCCAAAGCTCCATGACAGGCCTGAAGGATTCCTCCAGGAGAAAAAACAACAGATCTAATCTCTACTTCAATCTATGCAGGAACAGGAAGAAAAAACTCAAAAGCAAAAAATAAACTAAAGCCATGGAAAAAGACTAGCAGGAATAACTGGTGGTAGTAACGGATCACAAATTGAACATGAGTCAACAATGTGATGCCGTTCCGAAGACGACTAATAATCTGGAGTGTATTTATAGAATCATAGAATATTGGAGTTGGAAGGGATCTCAGGAGATCTAGTCCAACCCCCTGCTCAAAGCAGGACTAACCTCAGCTAAATCATCCCAGCCAGGGCTTTGTCAAGCCACAGCTTAAAAACCTCTAAAGATGGAGATTTCACCACCTCCCTAGGTAACCCATTCTAGTGCTTCACCACCCTCCTAGTGAAAAACTTTTTCCTAATGTCCAACCTACATCTCCCCCACTGCAACTTGAGACCATTGCTCCTTGTTCTGTCATCTACTACCACTGTCATCTACTAGCTCCATCCTCCCTAGAACCCCCTTTCAGGTAGTTAAAGGCTGCTATCAAATCTCCCCTCATTCTTCTCTTTTGCAGACTAAACAAGCCTAGTTCCCTCAGCCTCTCCTCATAAAAAAGTCTTGTGCTTCAGCCCCCTAATCATTTTTGTTACCCTCTGCTGGACTCTCTCCAACTTTCTTCAACTGTCCAGATCCTTTTTGTAGTGGGGGACACAAAACTGGACACAGTACTCCAAATGCAGCTTCACCAATGCCAAATAGAGGGAAATAACCACTTCCCTCGATCTGTTGGCAATGCTCCTACTAATGCAGCCCAATATGCTATTAACCTTCTGGGCAACCAGGGCACACTGCTGAATCATATCCAGCTTCTTATCCACTGTAACCCCCAGGTCCTTTTCTGCAGAACTGCTGCCTAGCTCGTCGGTCCCATCTGTAGCTGTGCATGGGATTCTTCCGTCCTAAGTGGAGGACTCTGCACTTGTCTTTGTTGAACCTCATCAGATTTCTTTTGGCCCAATCCTCCAATTTGTTTAGGTCCCTCAGTATCCTATCCCTACCTTCCAGGGTATCTACCACTCCCCCGAGCTTAGTGTCATCTTGGTGCAATCTACCCCATCCTCCAGATCATTAATGAAGATGTTGAACAGAACCAGCCCCAGGACCGACCCCTGGGGAACTCCGCTTGTGACCGGCTGCCAGCTAGACATGGAGCCATTGATCACTACCCATTGAGCCTGATGATCTAGCCAGTTCTCTATTCATTTTATAGTCCATTTATCCAACCCATACTTTAACTTGCTAATAAGACTACTGTGGGAGACTGTATCAAAAGCTTTGCTAAAGTCAAGGTATACCACGGCCACCACTTTCCCCACATCCACAGAGCCAGTCACCTCTTCATAGAAGGCAATCAGATTGGTCAGGCATGACTTGCCCTTGGTGAATCCATGTTGACTGTTCCTGATCACCTTACTCTCTTCCAAGTGCCTTAAAATGGATTCCTTGAGGACCTTCTCCATGGATTTTTCCAGGGATTGAGGTGAGGCTGACCGGTCTGTAGTTCCTTGGATCCTCTTTCTTCCCTTTCTTGAAGATGAGCACTATAGTTGCTTTTTTCCAATCATCAGGGACCTCCCCCAGTTGCCACGAGCTTTCAAAGATAATAGCCAATGGCTCTGCAATCACATCAGATAACTCCCTCAGCACCCTAGGATGCATTGCATCTGGCCCCATGGACTTGTGTATGTCCAATCTTTCTAAATAGGCCTGGACCTGTTCCTTCAGCACTGAGAGATGTTCACCTCCTCCCCATTCTGTGCCGCCCAGTGCAGTAGTCTGGGAGCTGACCTTGTCTGTGAAGACAGAGGCAAAAAAGGCATTGAGTACTTCAGCTTTCTCCACATCCTCTGTCACTAGGTTGCCTCCCCCATTCTGTAAGGGGCCCACACTTTCCCTTATCTCCTCTTGTTGGTAACATACCTGTAGAAACCTTCTTGTTCCCCTTCACGTCCCTTGCTAGCTGCAACTCCAATTGCGCTTTGGCCTTCCTGATTTCATTCCTGCATGTTCGAGCAGTATTTTTACCATCCTCCCTAGTCATCTGACCAAGCTTCCACTTCTTGTAAGCTTCCTTTTGTGTTTAAGCTCACCAAAGACTTCTTTGTTAAGCCAAGCTGGGCACCTACCATATTTGCTATTCTTTCTGCATATTGGGTTGGTTTTTTCCTGGGCCCTCAATAAAGTTTCTTTAAAATACAGCCAGCTCTCGGATTCCTTTCCCCCTCATATTAGCCTCCCAGGGGATCCTGCCCATCAGCTCCCTGAGGGAGTCAAAGTCTGCTTTTCTGAAGTCCATGGTCCATATCCTGCTATTCTTTCTTCCTTTTGTCAGATCCTGAACTCGACCATCTCATGGTCACTGATGCCTACGTTTCCACCCACTTCTACTTCCCCTACCAAATCTTCCGTTTGTGAGCAGCAGGTCAAGAGGAGCACGGCACCTAGTTGGTTGCTCCAACACTTGCACCAGGAAGCTGTCTGCAACACTCTCCAAAAACTTCCTGGATTGTTTGTGCTCTGCTGTATTGCTCTTCCAGCAGATGTCAGGGTGATTGAAGTCCCCATGAGAACCAGACCCTGTGAACTGGAAATTTTCCCTAGTTGACTGAAGAAAGCCTTATCTACCTTGTCGTCCTGGTCTGGTGGTCTGTAACAGACACCCACCACGACATCACCCTTATTGTTCTTGCTTCTAAGCTTAACCCAGAGACTCTCAACTGGATTATCTCCAGTTTCATACTGGAGCTCAGAGCAATCATAGTGCTCTCTTGCATACAGTGCAACTCCTCCACCCTTTCGCCCCTGCCTGCCTTCCTGAACAGTTTATACCCTCCATGACAGTGCTCCAGTCGTGTGAGTTACCCCACCAAGTCTCGATTATTCCAATCATATCATAGTTTCTTGACTGTGCCAGGACTTCCAATTCCTCCTGCTTGTTTCCCAGGCTTCTTGTGTTTCTGTATAGGCACTTGAGATAACTGGCTGATTGCCTTTTCTCAGTGCAATTCCAGAGGCCTCCCCTGTTGCACCCTCCTCCTTCTGCTTCCTTGTGGTGACCCACTTCCCCACTTACCTTCGGGCTTAGGTCCCTGTCCCCCATCGAACCTAGTTTAAAGCCCTCCTCACTAGGTAAGCCAGCTTCTCTGCAAAGATACTCTTCCCTCTCTTTGTTAGATGAATCCCATCTCTTCCTAGTAATCCTTCTTCCTGGAACAATATCCTATGATCAAAGAATCCAAAGCCCTCTCTCCGACACCACCTGCGTAACCAGGCATTTACTTCCACAATGCGACGGTCCCTACCTGGGCCTTTTCCTTCAACAGGGAGGATGGACAAGAACACTACTTGCGCCTCAAACTCCTTTATCCTTCTTCCCAGAGCCACATAGTCTGCAGTGATCTGCTCAAGGCCGTTCTTGGCAGTGTCATTGGTGCCCACATGGAGAAGTAGGAAGGGGTAGCGGTCTGAGGGCTTGATGAGTCTTGGCAGTCTCTCCGTCACATCCTGAATCCTAGCTCCAGGCAAGCTGCACACTTCTCTAATTTCCCAGTCCGGACGGCAAATGGATGACTCTGTCCCCCATAGGAGGGAGTCCCTGACCACCACCACTCTTCTCTTCCTCTTGGGAATGGTGGTCATGGAACCCCCATCCCTAGGACAATGCATCCCATGCCTTCTGATCTACAGGGTCTCCTGATCCATTCCCTCAGATGTGTCTCCCAAATCGTTCTCTGCCATAGTACCTGTGCAGAGAGCCTGAAAACAATTTCTTACCTCTATTTGGTACGTATTAACAGGAATGTTGTATGCAAGACACAGGAGGTAGCTGTCCCACTCTACTCAGCACTGGTGAGGCCTCAGCTGGAGTACAGCATCTAATTCTGGGTGCCTCACTTTAAGAAGATGTGGACAAATTGGAGAGAGTCCAGAGAACAACAAAAATGATAAAAGGTTTAGAAAACCTGATCTATGAGGAAAGGTTAATAAACTGGGCAACTTTAGTCTTGAGAAAGAAGACAGAGGGGACCTGATACATATATTGAGGACTGCTATAAAGAAGATTGTGATCAATTGTTCTCCGTGTCCACTGAAGGTAGGACAAGAAGTAATGGGCTTAATCTGCAGCAATGGAGATTTAAGTTACATATTAGGAAAAACCTAACTATAAGGGCAATTAAGCTCTGGAACAGGCTTCCAAGGGTGGTTGTGGAATCCCTGTCTTTGGAGGTTTTTAAGAACAAGTTGGACAAATAGCTGCCTGGGATGGTATGGTTTACTGGGTCCTGCCTCAGAACTGGACTTGAGGACTTCTCAAGGTCCCTTCCAGGTGTTCCAGCCCCACATTTCTATGATTGTTAGATTGACTGACTGTAAATCTGAACAGAGGCTGCAGTTCAGAAATTAAATCAGAATGGCCTAAAATAAAAGCAGTTTGCTAAATTTCAGTGCTGTGGAATCTGAACCTGAACACGAGCCAGACCTTACCCTCGATTTGACTTTGAGCCTAAATCTAGTAGGAGTCTGAACAGCACTTCTTCAAACTATGGCTGAGCAATAATTCAACATATGGATCATTAATGCATTAGCTGCCTTGTTCCAAAAGTTACATGATTACAAGTTATAATACAAATAATGGACAGTGATGTGAGAGAGCAGCTTGGACAGAAAGAGAAGGAAAATTTATCTCCCATTCTTAGAATTTGATGCATCACTAGTTTATGCAATGGGTACCCTGATACTACAGTGATGAGTGTCTTAGTAATGCATGAGATGACATTACAATAATTTCTGGTTCTCTCCTGGAGTGATTGCTCATATCCATTCCATTATAGGTGTGTGCGCTCCCCATGCACAGATTCCCAGAACTTTTTCCCCTTAGCAAGCCCCGTAGGGTCAGCTCAGGCACCCCCTGGAGTACCGCGCTCATGCTGTGGTACATAGGGCGCCACCGACCCCACAGACCACCAGTTCCTTCTTTCTGCCCATTGACAGTTGCTGGAACGTTTGCCTCTTGCCTAGCAAGTCGCAGCCCCTTAGTAATTGATTGCTGATTGTTACAGACTGTTCAGTTCAGTGTTAAATAGTTAGTGTTTAGTTTACATAGATAGATAAGGAAACCCTCAGGGGTTTTCTTCAAGTTGGGCCATGCCTGGCTCAACTGGCTTCAAAGCCTGCACCGAGTGTGCCAAGGCTGTCCCCATGAGTGACCCTCACGATCGCTGCCTCTGATGCTTCGGAGAGCAGCACCGTAAGGACAAATGCAAAATCTGCAGAGCCTTCAAGCCCCACACCCAAAAGGAGAGGGAGGTGCGGCTGAAGGCTATCCTTATGGAGTTCGCCCTCCAACCGGACTCTGAACCGGCATATTCCCCTGCGGCACCGAGCGTCTCCTCGGTGCGGAGCGCTCCTTCGGCACCAGCGTCGTCGATCCAGGGCCCGGCACTGAAGCGCTGCAAGGACAAGGACACCGCGCGCCGAGGTTCCCCCCCACCGCCTACCCGGCTTGGGGGGAGTCAGGAGATGCCCCAGCCACGTGCCGTGGAGATTACTCCGGCACCAGCATCTCCACGCAGGGAGCCTTCCCCGACACTGCACAGTGGGGCAGCGCCCCTGCAAGGACCGTCAACACCGGAGGCGTTCGCTGCAGCACACGCCCTCATGGGCCTGCCCACGCCTCCATCCCCCCCTCAGCCAAGGGCTAGGGGACCTGTGTCTCGGGGTAAACCCGCGCTGGGTGGCCCCAGTGGTTGGCGGAGACAGGAGTCCAAGTCTCCCCCCAGACGGTCAAGGAGGGTAGAGAGTGCGGGCTCCCCTCCCAGCTCCGGCACCGAGTCGTCGAGCTCCTCGACACCGTGGCACTGAGGGCGGTCTAGAGGCTCACGCAGGGGTTGCAGCTCTAGCTCTCAGTCCTCCCTGGAGAGCCCAGCTCGGCACTGCACACCACGGCACCAGTCTCGATCCCCGGCACCTAGCCTGGTGCGGATCCCGGTGCCCATGACACCTACTCGACTTCGGCACCAGCACTGGCACCTTGCGGGCGGTCCTGCTCCTCACGTCAGCACCAACAGCACAGCTCCTGCTCCCAAGAGGGGAAGTGTCACCGGAAGACCTCGGGAGGGAGGAGACACTCAAGCTCCAGCAGCTCCTATCCACGCCGACACCGCAGACGACGGCACCGGTGTCCACCGTCATCATCCTCCAGGAGCCACTCCCCTGTAAGGGGAAGTAAGCGGAGGTCCAGCGGCTCCGGATCCAGATCCCGGCACCAGGTGTCCCAGTCGGCACTGATGCCTGCTCCAGCGTGGCCTCAGGGACCTTGGCAGTGGCCATATTGGGGTCCTTGGGCCAGGCTACCACCTCGGTCCACTCATTGGTGGCCTCGCCACCACACCCCCCTATGAGCCAGCCAGATAAGGGCCATCCCTCCGACGGGGGATCAGACCCTGAGGAAGGCCCCTTCACTGTGACCTCTCGGGACCATAGGGCACCACTGCCCGACTTCAAGGCTCATCAGGACATGCTCAAAAGGGTGGCGAGCAACCTGAACTTAGAGCTAAAAGAGCTTTCAGAGGAGGAGGATCCCCTCTTCGGGGTTTCGGGGACGGCAGGCCCATCTAGAGTGGCCCTGCTGGTACATGAGAGGGTACTCAAACTGGCAAAATCCCTCTGGCAGACCCCCACCTTGGTTCCCCCTACATCTAAGGGCGCCGAGAGAAAATACTTTGTGCCCACTGAGGGGTTTGAATACTTATACAACCACCCTGCCCCATGCTCCCTAGTGGTGGATGCAGTTAACCAGAGGGACAGACTGGGGGCCCAAGGTAACACCCCCAAAAATAAGGATGCCAAAAAGTTAGACCTGTTTGGCCGCAAGGTCTACTCAACAGCGTCTCTGCAGCTGAGGATCGCAAACCACCAGGCGCTCCTCAGGAGGTATAACCTTAATCTTTGGTCCTCACTGCAGTGGCTCGCTAAGATCCTGCCACAGGTGTTACCTCAGGATCAAGCGGCAGACTTCTTGACCGTCATTGAGGAGGGCGCTGCGGTGGCAGGAGCGGCTTTGCATCCACCAGTGACGCGGCGGATGCTGCCAGCAGGGCTATGGCCTTGGCCATAGTCATGCATCGATGCTCGTGGCTCCAGTCGTCGGGGCTGTCCCAAGAGGTCCAGCAGACCATACAAGATCTTCCATTCGATGGTGCTGGCCTCTTCTTGGACAAAACCGATGACAAGCTCCATGCCCTGAAAGATTCAAGGGCTACGCTGCGGTCCCTAGGGCTCTATACCCCACAGGCCTCGAGGCGTCAGTCTCGGCCTCAGGTTCAGAAGCAACCTCAGCCTCCCTCAAGACAGCCCCCCACACCCGCTCAACCCAGGAGGGGTCGGGAGCGGTTCCGGGGCCCCAACTGCCGGGACCATCCGGGCTCTTCGGCGGGGCCTCAGCAAGGACCAAATAAGGGCCAAAACAATAAAAAGTCCTTTTGACAGTGCACACGAGGGTGGCACTCTTCCTTTCCTCCTGGATCTCAACCGGCCCTTTGCCCACAGACTCAGGCCACATTATGCCCACTGGCAAAATATTACTTCGGACCGATGGGTCTTTGGTATAGTCCACAGGGGCTATGCCCTCCAGTTGATGGCTTTCCCTCCAGACTCCCCTCCTACCCAGTCCCTCTTCAGGGACCCCTCTCACGAGCAGCTCCTCACTCAGGAAGTCTGCTCCCTCTACCAGCTAGGAGCGGTGGAAGAGGTTCCTCCATGGGAAAGGGGAAGGGGAATTTATTCTTGGTATTTTCTGATCCCCAAGGCCAAGGGGGGCCTGAGGCCCATTTTAGATCTCTGCTGTCTGAACAAGTTCATCAGATGCCTCAGGTTCCATATGGTCTCCCTAGCCTCCATCATTCCTACCCTAGATCCAGGGGACTGGTATGCTGCACTCGATTTAAAGGACACATACTTTCACATCTCTATCCTCCGGGGGCACAGAAGGTTTCTACGATTTGTAGTAGCTGGTGGTCATTACCAATTTTCAGCCCTGCCCTTTGGCCTTTCATCCATCCCCAGGGTGTTTACGAAGTGTATGGCAATAGTTGCGGCCCACCTGCGCCGCAGGGGAGTACAGATATTCCCATACCTGGACGACTGGCTGATCCGGGGCAGTCCAGGGTCCATGTCAGGAACAGCCTAGAGCCCACGTGCGTAGTATGCACCAACCTGGGGCTGCTCATCAACAAGCAGAAGTCCGTTCTCACCCCAGTGCAGCGGATAGAGTTCATTGGAGCCACACTGGATGTCACCCAGGCCAAAGCCTTCCTCCCAAGGCCTTGCTTCGAGGCAATGGCTGCCATAATAGATGACCTCCATAGGTCCCCCACGACAACAGCCAGGTGTTGCCTCCAGCTGTTGGGACACATGGCAGCCTGTACGTATGTGGTGAAGCTGGCTCGCCTTAAACTCAGGCCTCTCCAGACATGGCTAACCTCTGTGTACGACCCAGCCAGACACCCTTTGAACAGGGTGGTCACGGTGCTCACCCAGATATTAACTTCCCTAGTCTGGTGGAAGGACCCAAAGGAGGTGTTGAAGGGAGTTCCCTTCAGGGAGGTAACACCATCGGTGACTCTGATCACGGACGCCTCAGATGTGGGGCGGGGAGCACACATCAGCGGCAAC
Organism: Emydura macquarii macquarii; assembly: GCF_026122565.2. Lineage (NCBI taxonomy): Eukaryota > Metazoa > Chordata > Testudines > Chelidae > Emydura > Emydura macquarii. The sequence goes on from NW_027132813.1 coordinate 32,732,335, forward strand.
CTGAGCACCCAGGGGCGCTGGTCACCAGGTGAGATGTCCCTCCACATCAATGTCAGGGAACTCAGAGCAGTCCGCCTGGCATGCAAAGTTTTCCTCCGGTTTCTCAAGGGCAGAATGGTACAGGTCCTAACGGACAATACAGCAGCCATGTTCTATATGAACAGGCAGGGGGGAGCGCGCTCCTCGGCTCTCTGCCAGGAGGCCATGCAACTTTGGGACTTGGCAATGAGACACGACTTTCATACATCTGCCTCTCACCTCCCGGGGGTCAGGAACAATGAAGCGGACCGCCTCAGCAGGTCGTTCCTTCTCCAACACGACTGGTCACTACACCCGGAGCTGGTAGCTTCTGTCTTCCGCAAGTGGGGTGTTCCCCAACTGGACCTGTTCGCTTCATCCTGGAACAGGAAATGCCCGAAGTTCTGCTCACTCCGGGGTCACGAGCCGGGCTCCATCTCCGACACGTTCCTTATAGACAGGATGGGGACCCTCATGTATGTGTTTCCCCCAATTCCGTTGCTGCCCAGAGTCCTCTTGAAGATCAAGAGAGACAAGATGGATGTCATACTGATTGCCCCAGTTTGGCCAAAGCAGCACTGGTTCAGCATATTGCTGGACCTGTCCACAGCCACGCCCCTGCCGTTCCCAAGGCGCTACGACCTGCTCTCCCAGGACCAGGGTCGCCTGCTCCACCCGGACCTGGACTCTCTCCATCTGACAGCTTGGAGACTCTGTGGCTGACGGAGGGAGAGAGAGCCTGCTCCATGCAAGTACAGCAGGTCCTGCTTAGCAGCAGGAAACCTTCCACCCAGGTGGTGTACCGAGCCAAGTGGAAGCATTTTACCTGTTGGGCTCAGTCCCAGGGCATCACACCGAGCTCCTAGCCAATACAGGTGATTTTGGAGTACCTCCTTCACTTGAAGCTGCAGGGCTTAGCCCTGGCCTCTCTTAGGGTACGCCTGGCAGCCATCTCAGCCTTCCACCAGCTGATGGATGGCAGATCCTTATTTTCACACCCCATGTCAACTAGGTTCCTCAAGGGGGTGGAGAGGCTATATCCCCAGGTCCGCGACCCGGTGCCTCCCTGGGACTTAAACCTGGTCCTCGCCATGCTGACAGGACCACCCTTGGAGCCCCTCTCTTGGAAGGTATCCTTCCTAGTGGCCATTACATCGGCTAGGATGGTCTCCGAGATAAGAGCTTTGACCTTGGAGCCCCCCCCCCCCCAACGGTCTTCTACAAAGATAAGGTCCGACTGAGACCCCACCCAGCTTTCCTGCCTAAGGTGGTGTCTCAGTTTCATTATACCCAGGATATCTTCCTCCCCGTGTTTTTTCCTAAACCACACGGTTCGGAGGAGGAGTGGAGATGGCACTCCCTGGATGTCAGACGAGCCCTGGCCTACTACATCGAGTGGACCAGGCCGTTCTGGAAGTCGACGCAGCTGTTCGTGGCAGTGGCGGACCGGATGAAAGGCTCACCTGTCTCCACCCAGCGCATCTCCACCTGGATCACTGCCTGCATCAGGACCTGTTACGAGTGGGCGAAGGTGCCGCTTCCAGGAGCTGTGACAGCGCACTCAACCAGAGCCCAGGCCTCATCTGCGGCCTTCCTGGGAGGAGTGCCCCTGCAGGACATCTGCAGAGCGGTGACCTGGTCGTCGGACCACACCTTCACGTCCCACTACGCCACCGTGCAGCAGGCGAGAGAGGACGCGGGGTTCGGCAGAGCCGTGCTGGCAAGGGCGGCTCAACGCTGACTCCTACCCATCTCCAAGGTATGGCTATTTAATCATCTATAATGGAATGGATATGAGCAATCACTCGAAGAGAGAAAACAGGGTTACTTACCAGTAACTGTTGTTCTTCGAGATGTGTTGCTCATATCCATTCCACACCCACTCTCTGTCCCCGCTGTCGGAGTCGGCAGAAAGAAGGGACTGAGGGCCTGCGGGGTCGGCGGTGCCCTATGTACCACAGCATGAGCGTGGTACTCCAGGGGGCACCTGAGCTGACCGTACGGGGCTTGCTAAGGGGAAAAAAGTTCCGGGAATCTGTGCATGGGGTGCGCACACACCTATAATGGAATGGATATGAGCAACATCTCGAAGAACAACAGTTACTGGTAAGTAACCCTGTTTTATCTACTAAGTTTATCCATACATTTTACAAATGAGTAGTTTACGGCTACAAAATACATAACAGATTTTTAAATGGTTTTATGATGGTGAAGGGGGCTGCTATTGATTAAAATGGATCAAAACCAAGTATTGCAAATGTTACTTACTAGAACAGTTTTCTTCCAATCCCAGATAATAAGGGTATTTGTTTTTATTACCTTCCTGTCTAGAGATAAGGATGGATTAAACAATTTGGGCACACTGTTCACTCCAAGCAGTCAGTCACCCTTTTTCACTGTACTCTTAGTTGCAAAGAATTCCATTAACTCTAGTAGGCTTTGGTTCAGCTCCAGTTGCAGAAAATAGGAGTGAAATCACACAGCTATTCAAGTATATTGTTTTAAATGCTGCCCATTAATAATAAAAATAAGTAGTAAAAAGCAGCACAAGTCTAGACTCATCAGTATACACTTCATTTCCAGTTAATATCTTGTGCTAATTGCACTAGAGTTTACAAAATTAAAAATCAGAAGGTTGACATCAGGTTCAGTTTGAAATAAAGAAATGGAACAGGAAAACAGAAGCTAACATTTGTACCACTGATCTGAGTGGTACACAATGCACTCCAACTTATTTTTAAATGCAATGATCTATTCATAATTACATCCTGCCAGGTCTGTGTCTAAGTAAATACATTCCCCTTAATGTAAAACCTGCTGTAACAATCAAGTGCAGTAAAAGTCATTTAGGTATATGGAAATTTGTTAAATAGTCTGAGAAAGCATTTGAGCCAGACAGAAGCTGAGATGAGTGTTTAGAGTTCAGTTGGGCCAAAATCTTGCAAGCTGTTCACCTGAGATTTTTGGATGGTGACATCATCCATTTGGGGATGAAACTCATTCCCTTGAATTTATGTCAGCATGTGAACCAGAAGATAGACTTTTTTCCCCCCACACAGTTAATTTTAGAGTCTGCAACAAATTAAAACCATAAGAGCAGGTTCAAGTCTAAAGATTTTAATTCTATACCCCCCATGATACCCACTGAAGTATGATGCGGTTTACATAGAAAGCTTTGATTTTTGGCTCATCGCCACATGAAACTATTATATCATCTATTGCTCTTTCACAAATGGCTAGTCAGTATTTGTCTTATTTTACTTTTGCTCTATTTTTAAATCCAAATATGTATGAGAGGACAAAATACATATAGAGCAATTCAGAATACACAGCAGCTGGGCTGATCAGTTCTCTCATCCACTGAACTACATCAACACTCAGAGAATGTGCAGAGAGTTATTTATTTATATTTCTGTAGCACTCAGTGTGCTAGGAGCTGTACAGACATATAGGAAGACACTGTCCTTGTCCTGAAAAATTTACAGTCTAAGGGTATGTCTATACTGATGGTGGCTAAGTCGCCGCTGTCAGATTGATCTTTCTGGATCGATTGATTGAGCGGTCAGTGTAGACCCGCTCAATCAGGAAGTTGATGCTGGTAATCCACCTCCTCAAGTGGCGCAGTGCAGTGAAGTCGGCGTGCAGAAGGGAAGCACAGCAGTCAATGGGAGTTACGCAAGCTACTCCCGTCAACTGCCACCGAATTTCCAGGTAAGTGTAGAGAATTCATGTAAGTGTAGAGAATTCTCATGTGCTAAGTCCCTGACACTCCAAGTTGTTCTAGGCGGACCCTTGTGCCCACTCAGAACGCAATTTGACTTCAGTGAAGTTCCACCCTGGCATAGGCCTATGCAGAAAAACTTACAGGATTAGGGCCTAAAAAGATGTGACATATACACGGGACATAAAGTACTGGGGTCTTGAGGCACATGCACATCTGAGTACATCTGTTACAGCCCGTTAAACCATTTAAAACTGGGAATTGTAGTTGTAAGTCACATCCCTCCATCTACTCCTGCGCTCTATAGAAATTGCATAAAAGGGTTCCTGTCTCTTAGGAAGGGGAGCAAACAAAAAAGATCCAGGTTTGTAGAAAGACCTGGGAGGGGGTTCTCTGTAACAGCCAGGTGAAGAGCTCGAGGGAGACACCTACAGGGAGACGAAGACAGCTGAGGAGCAGCCTTGGTTGGGGAAAGCTGTCAGGACTGTGAAGCCTTGGAGATAAAGCTAAGACAAGACCTGGAGGAGCAGGGAGACCCTTTTGTTTGCTTTGTTAGTTGACCATAGGAAAGTTTATGTTGCAGATTGCATCTCACTAGATTAAGGTAACAAATTAGTTTTGGAGTAAAAAGTACTGACATTAATACATTCATAAGGTCTGATTCTCCTCTCACTTATACCATTGCAATTCCACTAACTTCAACAACATTTACTCCTGATTTATATGGGCATAATGTGGAAGGAGAAACAAGCTCATATATTCTGTAGGATGCCGCCAGTTGGTGGGATAATTGCAATCTCTCTGTTGGTGGGATCTAAAATCCTTCAAAGCCACTGCTAGAGACCATTTGGCGACGGAACATGCTGTAGTTAAATTGTTCTGCTCCAGTCATTACCTCCCAGAAGCTGTACACAAACCGAGTGATGAGTATTAACTCCTAAAAGGTTAACAGGGAGGAGCATGGAAAGGTACTAGCGACACGTGAGGAAGTTTTGATTGAACGCTGAAGCTCAGGCCTCAACCTGTACCTGAGTAACAAGTTCATATATTGCAAGCACACCACCACACACATTTACTTAGAGAATCAGGACAAAAACCTTGCTCTTTCCACTTCAAATGCATGGCCGTCTACCACTTCAGCTAAAGGAAAGTTCCTTTAACTGGTGCTAGTAAAGCCTGCTGAATAGGAGCCTGCCATTCGTGAACAGCAGCTCCCATTCATCAAGCCAGACCACTACACGGGGCACCTAGGCCCAAATTCTCTCATCACTAACTTGGGGAAAGTTCAGCCAGAACTGAATCTGAACTTCACAAATAAGGCTTATCCCTATAATGGGACTCAGCTGGAGGCCTTGGGAAAATTCAGATCCAGATTAGAAATTAATTGGGCGCATCTGTTAATGGTAGATGGGATTTGTCTACAGTGCAGTCACATGCTTTTCTAGTTATTATTATTTTTAAATAGCCACTGCTGGAGTGATCCCAGCAATGAGACTTGGTGGTTCAATAAGCAGCATCAGCCCTTCTTATGACAGACATAATGCAAGGGGGGTCTGCTAATTCTGACAGTTGAATTCCACCACCACATACAGTTGTAATTGCTGCAGCAATTTAAATTATCCTGCCTGTTATCTTTGCTTCAAACTACCACATTAAACAAACAGTTAGAAGCTGTTTATATTACTTGTATCTGGTAGCAATAGTGAGCTAAATGAGCTGAAGAGCAACAAAAGTTTAAGTGAATTTCCATTTACAGTTGAATTCTTTTTTGAAAAAACAGTTTACAACTGAATCTTGGTGCAGTTTATTCATGACAGCAGGGGTGGACTATATTGTGAACGACCTGGGGCGGGGGAAACACAAGAAGTATTGGGACTTTCCTGCACTGTATATTTATCTGTGTCTTATTAATTAAGATTGTATGCTCTTTGGGACAGGGATGGTCTCTCACTATATATTTGTACTTAGCTAGGACCTTTAAATGATACCATAATATAAACAATGATAGGAACTTATATAAGCCTGTAGTATTTGAGCACCATTTCAAGATTTAGCTTCACAAGAGCCTCTAAAGTAGGGAAGTACCATCCACAGTTTACAAAAAGGAATTGAGGCACAGAGAAATCAAGTGACTTGCCCAAGGTCAAACAGGAAAGCTGTGGTGAAACCAGGAATTAAACCCAGATCTCCAAGTCACCAGCTAATGTTTCTTCCTCCATGCATAGGCCTTTCCATAAGTAAGTTGAAGTAAGTTGAAGTAAGAACAAGCTAGGCAGCAACTATGTTGGCAAACTGTTGCTTCTTAAAGACTGAAATTTAACCCATACTGAACTGATGTAACCAACTAGTTTAAACAAAGTGGAGGGACTCAGCTGTTCTAAATTCTAATCCCCGCTTGGCCACTGACATCCCCTCAAATCAATTAGGGCCTGAATTTTTCCAGAGCTGGTGAGCTCTGCTAACTTCCCCTGACTTTTGGAAGGTACAGGTGCTCAGCATCTTTGAAAGTCCTCCCTTTAACTTTTGTTGCATTTTCACTATCTGCAAAATAAGGATATTACTTACCTACTTCACAGAGCTGTTGTGAGGATTAGATAATATTTATAGAGTGCTTTGAGAATCAACATTAAATGTTGACGGATGTACCTGCAGAGAGCTCATTATCTCTGACTTCTGTTCCTGTTAGTCTAGAAATATTAGACTAATTGCTGGTTTCTAAATCTACCCAAACTTTTTTTTTTAAAATGAAAAATGTGTCACAATTTATTTCACAATGACAAATTAAGCCTGAGCTTTTCCATGCCCTAGGAATTGTGTATTACCATAATCTAACCTGGTTACCTACCAGGGGATTTTATGAGTGAAACAAGTGTACTTTCTGGTTGTCTTTAGTAGAAGCTGCAGGATTTCATCTCAATAAATAAAGCAAAATGAGGGAGAGTTGTCTATGTGACAAGGAAATACTGAAATAAACCCTTGTTAAAAGGAGGAAAAACAATGTATTTACTGTACAGGGGTAGTGAAATTGACAGTACAGGTGTTTCAAGGCTAGCAGCATCCCAGTGATCTCTGGAAGTATCATAGTGGACCCTGCCATTTGATCTAAAGGCCAGATGGAAGCATAGACAAATGCAGGGTTGCTACATTGTGTGGTGAAGTTGCAATTGCAACCTCCTGTGATAGGTCCAGTGCCATTTGCAAATCTTTTCTTTCAAATAAGCAAGCTATGTGAACAAACAAACATGATTGCTTTCCTGTTTTGATCTGTTCTTCAACTTGGAAGTTTACTGACGAGATTACCGTCCCCCCACAATAAATCTTTGTTTGTAAATAACAGCTTAATCAGAATAGCAGATCAGCAGTGGTCAAAAGCATTGCAAAAAATGAGTATCTATCTCAGGGATAGAAGCATCTTATGCTTCACAAATCTCCTTCTAATCAGTGGGATTGAGGGGCACACTACACCCCAGTGAAACGTGAGAACCATGGATTTCAAACAAGTGCTATAGATCTTTAGCCTTTTAAGGGTTAAGATCTTCCATCATCTTTACCCTGCCACAATGACTGAGAGGGGCATACAAAGGGAAACCTATCCACAAGAAATTAAAGGGAGCATGTGGCCAACATCAAACCCCAGATGGAACAGGGTAGTATTTCTGCAAATAAAAAATGCACAGCAAATCTAACTGCAAGTATTTCATGCTGGACACAGAACCATTAATAGGAAACATAGCTACAATTCCTTGCTAAATACTGGAATAGCTACAGATCTTCTCAGCAATTAATCCACCAGCCACTTGCATAGGTGAAGTCAATGTACTGTAAGAGAAAACTTTGCTGCACATATGCTTTTTGTGAGACTAGAAGTTTTCTGATCCTCTTCTTGTATTGTGGGGAAAAGCTAGAAAGAGGCCCATGAAACCTTAATTCTTCCCTCTTTTGCATGTGTATTATGATACAGATTTAATTACATGATCACACACTGTGGAAAAAATAGTAGGGTTGGAATGTTTAGATCTTCCTCCCAGACCTGTGCCACTTAACCTATTGCTGTGGTCAGCTACTCTGTTAGCTTATCTTCTGTGTGGACAAGCACTAGAGGGAGGATGGGACACTGTCAGTAGGTTTCACAGGCACAGGAATCTTGGGTTTCATTCTAGACTCTGAAGAGGGGTGTGCTCTAGTAGGCACAGATTTTTATGCCCCTTCCCTCCAGCATGACCATTTCTGACTCATCCCTTTTCAACCTGTCCTGTCTCTTCCCCACCCACATAGTCAGTCCCAGTCTCCTTTTCTCAGGCTTCTTCTGGTCCCAGTCATCTTCCTCAGCAAGTCCTAGTCTCACCTCTCTGGACTGCCCATCCCAGTCTCCCCACCATCACAATTCCAGGCTCCTTGACCAGTTGGTCTCTTCCCCCCCGGCTCTTCATCTAGTTTGTCTCTCTGCCATCCTAGCCTCAGTTACCTTCCACTCCACCACCCACATTCCCCATCCCCACTGGCTCCTAGTCCCAATCTCCCTTCCCAGACTCCTTGTCCAATCTCTGTATCCCGCTTTCCTGCTTCCTTGTCCCAGTCTCTTTGCCCAGCCAGTATCAATTCTCTCTCTGCACTCTGGGTAATTTCCAAAGACTTTTCCAAATCAGTAGTTTATTTCACCACTGCTACAAACCTGATCCTAAAGGAACTTTGCAACTCAGTTTATCATCTCTACTTTGGAACTGACCTATGGACTTTATTCTCATCTGTACATATATGAACTTTTAACCAAAACTCTTTTTTTTTTTAAATAAATATTAGGTTAGTTAATAAGTATTGGCTATAAGCATGTATTTGGGTAAGAGCTGAATTATTCATTGACCTGATGTGTAATGTGTCTCATCCTTTGGGATTGGTAGAACATTTTTACATTTGATGGACAAAGATTGTCAGTAATCCCCCTCATATTTGACTTGGCCGTCAGGGGAGAAGCCAGAGGGCTGGATGGCTTTAAGGGAACTGTGTTTTTGTCTTCTGAACCACCAGTGAGGTGATCAGAAGTGGGTTGTTGCTGGCTTGGTGCAATTTATGGCAGAAATAACCACCGGTATTGGGGATTTAGCAGCCCATTTCTTTGCAGTTTATCCTAATTTGAGCACTCTCCACGTGGCTCCCCTAGAAGCCAATGTCACACTGGTTTTAAACAGATTTCATCTACTCTGTGAAATGCCAGCTAATAAAAGATCACATAGTTTGATAAAATATAATCTAGATGCCACAAAATAACTGGGAATTACAAATACCAATGTTATAGTTTCAATCCAAGGTTCATTTTAGGTAGAACAGAGACATTGGATTTATGTCATGTATTAATGAATGGTACTTTGAATATTAAATATTAGTAGGCATTGAGGAACATATGTTTTCAATAATATATGTTCCATATACCATGCTGCAATATATTTGTAGGGCTAATGAAGGCTACTTATGTAGTTCAGTCACAGTAAAACTCTCAGCATAAATGGAACTGTCTCATGGAGTAAGAGAGAGAAGGAAACTCAAAGGATTAATATACAACATGGCAGCTGACAACTAAAATAAATCCCAACTGCTAAAGGTCTGATATTTACATTATGCCAATTGATACCCAAGTGGTTATGTGCCCTTAAAGACATAATAAGCACACACAGTATGGACACTGCACACAGGCTACATGCTGTTAGTTCTTTTAGTCTAACAACCCTAACGGGAACCTAATGACACACATTGTTTCTGAACAGCAATTCATTCAACGGGAACTACTTTAAATCCACTGCTATCAAAGGTATAATTAGTGATTTAAAGCTCTCTTTAATTAACAAATAATAATTACTAAATATTACTGAATATCCCCTACACCCATCATTTAGAAAATACTCAGCAATAAATGAAAATGGCTATATGAACTAAGGCCCATGTTATGGCCACATTTTATGCATGGTATTCCCATTGATCTCAATGACAGGTATCCTAAAAGATCAAGCAGATATATGGTTCTAGAAAATTAATAGTTTGAAAGCAAACCTTCCTAGCACCCTAGCAAGTTACATTTACAACAGAATTAGCATCCATTTAGCATTAATCTATACACACGTGTATTCCCAAAACCTTTTATACTTTAAGACATATAGAAGATGTCCAGGGAAAGGATATCTGAATGGCACTACAGAAACATGTTGCACATCCTGAAATAGGCTTAGAAAAGAACAGGAAGAAAAAAGACTGGTCCATCAAAGAAACTGAAGGAGATGGACATGAACTGCAAAGAGAATACATTTGTATTATTTTGTCATCTAAGTTTTTCCTACACCAACATATTCTGACTACATAAATAAAAACAATGTATATTTGCCAAAATAGAAAGAGAAGAAAATGATTATAGACAATAGTTTATCCCGTGGCCCATACAGTGAACAGTTCCCAGAGCTTTCCACACCCTGAAGAATATTTATCTAATCCTTTTTTAAGCCCTGTTTGTGTTTCACCTAGGTGATGAAATACAAAGAAGAAAAACTTATAGAAGCAGGAGCTAACATTACTCTTTCTGATATCTATGAAAAGATAGTGAAAACCTGTATAAATAAGTATTTATAAAGTGTGACTACCCAGGAAAGTTTGTGCCTAAAATATATTCATCATTACATCCTATTCTACAGTTGTTTATTTGAAGTTAATCAGCTTCTGCAGGGCTTTATAAGGACTATGTTTATCAGATATGTTTGCTTCAGGCAAGTCAGTTTCTGAAGTAAAACATCTGGAACTAGATATTTGTCTGTCATTGGCATTACCCCTAGGAATCCTACTGTTTTTCCTCATTGGTGCTGTAGAGCCACAGCTTTCTCCTGACAATAACAGCTCCTACACACAATAGTGATAATTGTCCACTGAGCGTATTACTGACTTGTCTCATTTTTCAAATCAGTTTTAAAAGAGCTGAATGTGATAAGCTACTTGTTAGGAAGTGTATGTAAAGAGCAAATACACAAAGTTATTTGCAGTACATGCCAAGTTTTATTGGTCCTACAAAACCCACGAACTACACTACATGTTCTTGCACACCATCCACTGTACCTTATTAATGTATTTACGTATAGAGAGCACAGGTGCCTGTTGAAGGTTGGCTAATAGAAAATTCCATTATCAAAAACATCTCTCTCTTAAAGACACAAACACTTAGTCTGGGTAGACAAGCTGCAAAGGCAGCCCCACAGTGTGGCAACATATCAGGCTGATATTATGATAACATATTCTGAGAACGCATGTTCATCCACCACTTTCAGCAATGATCTAAAACTGCTTGCATTCCCTTTACCCTCTACACACTTGTCCTGTTAGATGAGGACCTTTGATAAAGCCGTCACACCCAGCACAGAATTGCTAATCATTAAACTCCTACTCTGGTCAATCAAATCACTATGGAACCACTGTCCCATTCTCCCATTATATCCCTCTCGTCCCCAACTCATCAATCTCATACTTTTAAACTAAAGGGCAAAATCAGTATTGCCAATCTCAAATGTTCAAAAATTGAGTCACATTCCAAGAGGTTATGAGATTGGCCCCAAAAATCACAAGATTTCCTTTTAAATGTTGTATTTTGGTCTCCAAATATTTTAATTTGAGCTGCCAACTCTCCAAAATGTATGGAGTAAGGTGATTTTGGCCTGCTACAGGATAGCTCACTAAAGGACCCAACTACGATCGAGTTACACTTTTTTGTATAAAACACTGTCCAAGGGGGAGAATACAGAAGGTTCTCCCCATCCCAAGACCCCAAAATTCGAATTCATTGTGTCTTTTCCCCTTTTCTCTCCAACCCCAGCCCTACATTTGCCTATCCCTTAGGGCCAGCAATTCAGTAGGCCCCATCCAGTCTCCAAATCAACTTTGCCCCCTCAGCTACACATCAGCTCTGGCTGCCCTCAGCCGCCTCTTCCCCTTCACCCCTCAGCCCACTTCTGCTCCTCCAGAAGCTCCTGGGATTTTTCACTCTCCTACCCCTCCAGGCCTGGGCGGCCAGCTGCAGCAGGGCCTCTTCTTCCTCTTCTCTGGCCTGCTGTGTGTGTGGGGGGCAACTTCAGGGGTTATTTACCCCTCTCCTCCTATCAGGGCTGGGGATGGATAGGAACAGCTCCGAGGGTTCTTCATCCCCTCTTCTCCTTCTGGCCTGGTATTACCAGGATGGAGAGGAGGGGGGAGCAGAGAGTGGACTGACCCAATTTTCACAGGAGGGGGAAGAGGGAGAAGAGGGTAGGCCACCTGAGTTCCTGGGCTCTTTCCGCTCCCTCCTCCCCTCTTGAGAAAGTGGTTTCAGCTACTCCCTCTCCCTGCTCCCCTACCCAAAAAGTACTGTGGCTGAGAAGGGGAAGGAGGGAGCGCTGCCTGACTCCTGCAGCAGTTCTGACTAGCTGTGCTTTCCCCCAGAACACTAAAGCAGAACTGAAAAATTGCAGGAAGACTGAAGCATCTCATGTCATTGCAAGACTGGTTCCAGAGAGGCCCAAAATTATGTTACTGGTAATTTTGCAAGCATTAGCAACATTGCAAAACGATCAGATGGCATATGGAACCTTTCACATACTGCTTTCTGTATGTTGGATATTTATAAAACAATATTTCCCCTATGCTGCCCTGAACCTGAGTGCTTCCTTTTGGCCAAACCTCATGTTCCTGTTGCCCAGACAACTGTAGAAAACAGCATGAGACTTCCTCATGTCTACTGGCACACCCTCATAGAAGCTGTAGATTGTTCCTTGCTTTGATTGTTGATAACATAATTATGTTATGCTTGTTGGTACTGTTCCCCTTATCCCACTGTATCCCCCAAACACTTAAACTAGAGATGGCACCTGTCACAGTTTCAGCATAACTGCACCTATACCCCCCCTACTTCGGGAGTGATCAGTCTGGTCTCAGGTCTCCAGCCATCACCTGTGTCTGGTTAAGGACTTTTGTCCTACTCCCTCTTGACCAGGGATTTTAAGGCTACTCTGCCTCCTGCCTTACACTGTGATATTACCAGCAAGCTCCAGTCTCCCTAAAGGTCAGTACCTGTCCTCTGCTTTCTTGCTGATGGCTATGAACAGTGTATTACCAGCATTTTAAAAGTCACCACACAGCTCTTTGTAAGTAAGCACATTAATTCTTAAGGGAAAAACATTAGAGAGAGAACACATAAAGCAATAAAAGTTCCTATATGCATGCTAAAAGTTTCTTAGAGGGCACCCCTCAAGGTGACCCGCTCTACTAGGTCAAAGTCTTTCTAACCCTTCTGCAAAGGTAGGGGCCCTTGGACAGAAGGTCCTGTCCATTTGCTGGATCAGAAAGAAGGCCATGAGTCAGTTTCAGCACAGGCTTTTTATACCAAAAGCCCTTTGTTTGTCTGTTGGTTTCTGGAACAAACAATTCAAACCAGTATATGCAAGCCTCTCCAGAAGATGTGTTTAAAAACTAAATAATTCACCTTCAGGACCCCAAAACAGTGGGAGATGATAAGGAGCTATGATAACTACCTCCTCTGGAATTGTAAACAATCTCTGGACCACAGTGACACAAACTTAATACAAAATGATCCCCCAACATATTGCCTATGATTGCAATATCTGTCACAGCACCAAGCCACAAAATTAAACACCTAGAATGAGACATCATAACAGATCACAAAGAAAGAAGTGAAAGACATAGTTAAAAGGTTTAAATCTGGGAAAGCTGCAGGAGAAGACCTAGTCACCAGGAAAAAATTGTGATGCTAGGATCATATAATCACATAACTTTTCAACAAAGTAAGGGATCAGGAAAAACCTCCAGAACAATGGCATCATAATCTGAATACCAGGTTGTAGGGCGCACAAGATCATTGTGACGCGAGGCCGGCTTAGCATGGCGACGCCAGGCCCTAAAAGTAATAGCAGGCTTGTAAGCAAGAGTTAGGCCTCTCAAGAGCCAGGCTTAAAACTACCCTCTGAAAAGCCCCTAAGGGATAAGAGGAACTGTCTCCGAGCCTAAAAATACCCTTGGGATAAAAAATAAAAGTAAGCTGACCACAGCATAATCTAAAGGTCATCTTTGGCAATAAACAACTAACGTCAGCTTATTGCAAATTGGTTCCTAGCTAACTGCCAATAAAATAACAAAAACTAAGTGTTAAGGCCCAATCCCCAAGTGGATTGAAACATACGTAACCTATTCCTAGGTAAAGCCCATTGCTTGAAGTAGGAGATAAGGGGTATAATAAAAACCCTTGGGCACCACCCTGTTAAGGCTCTCCATGAATCCGTCAAGGTACTAGCAAATGCCCCGGGTGGTTGGCTCCCTGGTTGCAACTTGCTTATAGGGTAAGAATGGGCCTCCCCACCCTCGTGCTGGTAAGTGCCCGATTCCCAACTGTTAACAGCTTGCAATAGCTTAAAATTGGTAACTCTCATAGTTTAAAATGCTGTGTTAATAAACTGCTGTATGGGCACTTCCTTGTCCCGCTGCTCTTTTCTCACTACCAAAATCTAAAAATACAAACCCTCCGCCCCTGTGGAGCACACAGGTGCCAGTCTAAGGATCCTCAACCCAGCAGTTCTGAGCTTTACTCTCTCAGCCCTCACTGCTCCTTCCCTGGATTGCTTCCTACTTTTCTCTGGGTGTACCAGCTCCAGACCTTCCTCTCTCTCCCCAGAGAGAGGCTGCAGCCTTTCCCAGCAATCCCTGTCTGTTGCCAGCTTCCTGGCTTTATAGACCCAGCCTGTTCCTACTCAACTGAGTCTACTTGCAATCAGTTCCCTGTTCCCTGGTTCTTCCTCCAGGTGCAGCCTGTGGAGTTAATAGGCCTACCTGGCCACTTTAACCCCTTCCAGTCCTGTGTGGGGTGCATCAACCCCTTGCCACTGAGCACATCTCTGCTCCTCCTGCAGCTCCAGGTGTTCTTCACTTCTCCCCATTTCCAGGCCTGGTATTGCAAAGAGGGAGGGGGAGGAATAGAGAGCTGACTGACCAGTTGTCCACAGGACAGGAAGGATGGGGAAGAAGCAAAGCTGCCATGAACTGCTGGGCATAATCTGCTCTCTCCTCCCCTACCCAGAAATTCTTGTCAGCTCTGAAGTGGGAGCTCAGATTACCTCCTGCAGGTGTCAGCTTCTCTTCCCCAGAAGGCAGGAAGAAGGGAAGGCAGCCAATCAGAAGGGTTCTTCCCCTCTGGGTAGGGCTGGAAATCATGTGCAGGTCGGAGTTTTTCAGTCAAGGGAGAGGATGCTGCAGTAGTGCCAACCCCAAGCACTCCAAAATCACAGGTCAGGCCCAAATAATCATGAAATCGGGGAGTGGGGGGAGGATCATTATTTTAACGCCAAATAACTTTCAGGATCATTTGAAGTGAGGAAAATAGAAAGGAGCAGAAACTCTGGCAAGTCAATTGGGCAGGCCAAAAAAGAATTTGAAGAGCAACTAGTAGAAGACACAAAAACAAACAGCAAAATATTTTTAAGTACATCAGAAGCAAAAAGCCAATTAGTAGAGCCTCTGGATGATCAAGGTGCTAAAGGAGCACTTGAGGAAGACAAGGCTGTTGCAGAGAAGCTAAATGAATTCTTTGCATTGGTCTTCTCTGCAAAGGATGTGAGGGACATTCCCATCCCTGAGCCATTCTTTTTAGATGCCAAATCCCATATTGAGGTGTCAATAGAGGAGGTTTTGGAACAAACTGATACATTAAACAGCAATACGTCTACCAGCACCAGATGGTATTCACTCAAGAGTTCTGAAAAAAATCAAATATGAAATTGCAGAACTACTAACTGTGCTATGTAACTTATTGCTTAAATCAGCCTCTATATCAGATGACTGGAGGATATTTAATTTAATGCTGATTTTTAAAAAAAGTTTCCAGAGGTGATCCTGGTAATTACAGACTGGTAAACCAAAGTTCTGTACCAGGGAAATTGATTGAAACTATAGTAAACAACAGAATTACCAGACAGATAGATGAACACAGTAGATTGGGGAAGAGTTAATACATTGTAAAGGGAAATCATGTCTCATGATCTATTCAAATTCTTTGAGGGTGTCAACAAGCATGTAGACAAGGGTGAGCCAGTTGATATAGCATATGTGGACTTTCAGATAGCCTTTCACAAGGTCCCACACCAAAGACTCTTAAGCAGAGTAAGCCATCATGGGATAAATTGGAAGGTTCTTTCATGGATTAGTTACTAGTTAAGGATAGGAAACAAAGATTAGGAATAAATAGTAAGTGTTCACAATGGAATGAGGTAAATAGCGGGGTCCCTCAAGGATACGTACTGGGACCTGTGCAATTCAACATATTCATAAATGATCTGGGAAAGGGAGTAAACAGTGAGGTGGCAAAGTTTGCAGATGATACTAAGGGTATATCTATGCTTCAATTAGATACCTGCGGCTGGCCCGTGCCAGATGACTTGGGCTTGTGGGCCTTGGACTTGCAGGGATGTTTAATTGCAGTGTGGACATTGGGTTCAGGCTGCAGCCCAAGCTCTGGGACCCTCCTACCTTGCAGGGTCCTAGAGCCTGGGCATCAGGCCGATCTTGAATGTCTACACCGCAATTAAACAGCCTCTTACCTCAAGCCCTCTGATCCCAACTCAGCAGGCACAGGCCAGCCACAGGTTTTTTAATTGCAGTATAGACACACCCTAAATAATTCAAGATAGTTAACTCCAAAAATGACAGCAAAGAGTTACAAAGGGATCTCACAAAACTGGGTGACTGGGCAACAAAATGGCAGAGGAAATTCAATATTGATAAGTGCAAAATAATGCACATTGGAAAAAATAATCCCAACTATACATATAAATATGGGTTCTAAATTAACTGTTACCACTCAAGAAAGAGATCTTTGAGTCACTGCAGTCAAAAAAGCTAATGATGTTAGGAACCATTAGAAAAGGGATAGCTAAGAAGACAGAAAATACTATAATGTCACTATATAACACCATGGTACACCCACACCTTGAGTACTCCAGGCAGTTCTGGTCACCTCATCTCAAAAAATGTTTATTAGACTTGGGGGGGGGGGGGGGAAACAGAGAAGGGCAACAAAAATTATTAGGGGCATAGAACAACTTCCATATGAGGAGAGATTAAAAAGATTGGGACAGTTCAGCTAGAAAAGAGATGACTAAAGGGGGATATGTATCTATAAATTCATGAATGTGTTGAGAAAATGAATAGGGAAGTGTTATTTTCCTCTTTACCAGAACCAGGGGTCCCCCAATGAAATTAATAAGCAGCAGGTTTAAAACAAACAAAAGAAAGTACTTCTTCACACAGTTAACCTGTGGAATTTGAAGCCAGGGGACGTTGTGAAGGCCAAAATTATAACTAGGTTGAGAAAAGAATTAGATAAGTTCATGGAGGATAGGTCCATCAATGGCTATTAGTCAAGATGGTTAGGGATACAACCCCATGCTCTGAGTCTCTCTCAACCTCTGACTGCCAGAAGCTGGGACTGGACAACAGGGAACGGAACACTCTAAATTGCCCTGTTCTGTTCATTCTCTATGAAGCATCTGACACTGGCTGCTGTCAGAAGACAAGTGGGCTAGATGGACCATTGGTCTGACCCAATATGGTTATTTTTATGTTATTATTTAATAAATATTCCTGGCTCTGACACACACTTATTCTATGATTCTGGAGAAGTCACTCAGGGTACGTCTACACTGCAGAGTGAAGTCAACTTACTTAAAGTTAACTTTCACCCGCCGATTTTTAGAAGACACTGGAGCGTGTAGATTCCATGCTCTTTGTGCCGGGCTCATGCGTCCACACTTGTGTCGACATTCAAAGCAGTGCACTGTGTTGCTATCCCACAGTGCAACTAGCCGCGGTGGCTGTTGGGACGAGTTTCATCGTCCCATGATGCAACACTCCTTCCCCCTCCCTTCTTCCCCCAAAACAAACAGGAAACTGATTTTCACGCCATTTGTTTATGCCGCGCGCTCGCCATTGCTGCAGAGACATGGAGCCAGCTCAACTCTGCACTATTATTGTGTGCATCACAAATACATCGCGGCTTATCATCGAGTATTTTCGAAGTAGAGCACGAAGCCGAAGCACAGGCAACTGTGATGCCACCAAGGCTGCCCTGCTACAAGCTATCAAGCGGAACAATTCCCGATTGCTGCAGGCTGTAACGCATCATCTTCAGTCCATGGAGTGCTGGTTCTGGTACCAGGAAACAAGCACAGATTGGTGGGACCGCATTGTTATTCAGCTGTGGGATGATGACCAGTGGTGGCAAAACTTTCTATGCAAAAGGCAACTTTCCTTGAACTTTGCTCGATGCTGTCCCTGTCCCTGAAGCATGTGAATACTCGCTTGAGACAAGCTCTGACGGTGGAGAAGAGAGTCGCCATCGCTCTCTGGAAGCTGGCAACCCCCGACTGTTACCGCTCGGTTGGGAATCAATTCAGAGTCAGTAAATCTACAATGGGCATTGCCGTGATTCAAGTGTGCAGGGCCATCAATAGACTTCTGCTACGAGAGCTAGTGACTTTGGGAAATGTGCAGGATATAGTGGATGGGTTTGCCATGATGGGGTTCCCAAATGGCGTGGGGGCCACTGATGGGACGCACATCCCTATTTTAGTGCCTGTCCACCTAGCAATCGAGTACATAAAGCACAAGGGGTAATTTTCCATGGTCCTGCAGGGCCTTGTGGATCACAGGGATCGTTTCACCGATATCTATGTGGGGTGGTCTGGGAAGGTGCATGATGCACGCGTATTTTGGAATTCGGGGCTGTTCTCTAACTTGCAGGGGAGCACTTTCTTCCCTGACCAAAAAATTCACATCGGGGGTGTGGAAATGCTTACCTGCTTACCCCTTGCTCCCTTGGCTAATGAAGCCATACACCGGGGACCTTGACAGCGACAAGGAGTGTTTTAATAACAGGTTAAGCTCTTGCAGAACGGTTGTTGAACGTCCATTTGGGCGTCTAAAGGCCAAATGGAGGAGTCTCCTCACTAGGCTGGACATGAGTGAAAAGAACCTCCCGTCAGTGATATCTGCGTGCTGTGTTCTTCATATGTGTGAAGCAAAGTGGGAGAGGTTCCTCCAGGGTTGGACTGTGGAGGCAGAAAGACTGGCCGCCAATTATGAGCAGCCAGCAATACACTGAGAGCTAACCGCAGAGCGCTTTGCATTAGGGAAACATTGAAAACCAGGTTCTGCAATGAGATGCAGGACTGATTTCTGTTCCTGTATGTTATTTGCCTTTGCTCAACATCCCCCCGCCATTGATATCAGTACCCTCCAAATCCCTCCCAAACAAGATATGATTTAATAAAGAAATCATGTTGAAATGATGCAAACTTTTATTTATGAACATTCAAGTCGGGTTCAAGTCGGGGGGCGGGGGGAGGGGGGATTCATTCACAGTCTCAAGGGGTAGCGTGGTTGCTTGTAGGCCAGCTGTCAGTGGGGCTGCCGCTGCTTTCAGCTCGCCTCCACCAGGGTGTAGTACATCACGTACTGCAGCCTGGCCATTCTCCTCTGAGACCTCTTGGGATGGAGGAGAGGCAGGGTAGCAAAGCCATAGGCGGAGGAGCGTTATGGAAGGGCTGCTGCGGGACTCTGTCCTGCCTCTGCTCCTCCTGAAGCTCTACAAGCTGCCAGAGCATGTCTGCCTGGTCATGCATGATTCGCAGCATCTCCTGCGTGATACTGCAATCATGCTCCTGCATTTATCTGTGACTCTCCCTGTCCATGTCTATGTTCTGGGACAAGGTCAGCCGCCACTCTCTGAGCTCTGTCTCTGCCACCGCGGAGGCGTTCATGAGTGTGCCAACATATCGTCTCTTGATTTTTTTTTTCTCTTTCTAATCTGCGATAGTCTTTCCGCAGCATTTCTAGAGGGTTGGGCCAAGGCCGAAGTGTCTACAGAACAAAAAGAAATGCCCAAGGTAGCCATTGTTAGCAGACCTAAGAAAATGAAACACAGCAACAATGTATAAAATACTCCCCTTGCAGTGCACAAGGCAAGCCCAGACCCTCATTCCATTCCTAACATCCCAGAAGAGTCGGCTTGCTGTGCCCTTACAGAGATGATAAGCCGGGGCACTTTACTATGCTATAGAGAGGATTAATGATCTTTAAAAAGCTCATTTCAAATGCCCTGTATTAGAGGGGTGCCTGGGGAACATGGTTTAATTTGGATGACCATTTTGTCACAAGGTGGCCACAGGGGATCTGAGGACAGCGCGAGGGGGGGGGAGGTTAATAGTCACTTCTGAAACCAAATCAAAATAATTAAAGTGACTTGGTAGGACACTACAATGGGGAATACAGAGGTACAGGGTATCTGCTGTACAGCTCGGGTATTTTAAATATGCGCCGTCTTCCCTAGGTGACCATGAGCAATATCAGTCTCCTGAGGGTAACGCACAAGGAAAGGGAAGATTTGCTGCACGCAGCGGGGTACCAGCCTGGCCCTTATGCCGCTATGTTGTGTTCCGCCATGATGCCAACTCCCTTGATTGCAGCGTGGTGCGGCAAAGTATCCTACCAGGGAGGAAGGAACAAGGCTGCCCTCCCCCGAAACCTTCTACAAAGGATAACAGATTACCTATATGAAAGTTTCCGTGAGATATCTACTGATGATTCTCGGAGCATATCTCATCACATAAATAATCTGTTCCATGGGTAACCCCACCCCCAGTAAAATCTGCTAAATGCCTGAAATCCCCTTTCTGCCCCACCCCCCATTTAAAAGGACAGAACTGCTAAGAAGAAGAAAAAACTCACCAGATGTGCCTTCCCCGGGATCATTATTGCTGTCCTGTGTGCTGCTGGACTGTTCTGGGGTCAGGAATAGGTCCTGACTGTCTGGGAGAACAGACATTCCGCTCTCCTGCACCCTGCTCTCCTTAGCCTCCTCCTTGTCCATGGAGTCCTCATCATTGTCCATGGACTGTGACCTAGTGGAGGTATCGGTGCTGTGGGGCGGCACCATGGTGGGATCGCCACCAAGAATTGCATGCATTTCATCGTAGAAGCGGCATGTTTTGGGCGAGGAGCCACAGCAGCTGTTAGCTTCCTTGGCTTTCTGATGACTGACGCAGCTCTTTGATCTTCATGCGGCACTGCTGCGCATCTCTCTTGTATCCCTTTTCCAGCGTGCCCTGAGATATCTTCTCGTATATGTCCAGATTCCTTTTGCTGGCTCTGAGCTAAGCCAGAACGGACTCCTCACCCCACAGACCAATGAGATCTAAGACCTCTGGTCGACTCCATGCTGGAGTGAGTTTGGGCTTTGAAGTAGCCATGAGGAGTCCAGCAACAAAGCTCTCTCCACGCTGGCTGCACAGGAAATGAACATTCAAATTTTCCCGGGGCATGAGGGGAGGGGCCATTTCCGGTAGCGTGACCACAGTACAGCACAGCGTGAATGTCCAGAGCGGTCACAACGGGGCATTGTGGGATACCTCCTGGAGGCCATTAACATTGAATTACGTTTTGCTCTGTCTACACTGACGCAAAATCAACCCAATAAAATCGAATTAGGAGCTACACCACTTGTGGAGGTGGTTTTATTATGTCGCCTTTTGCAGCGGTTCAAGTCAACGGAACTGCCGTACCAGTGTAGACACAAGCTTTCAGAGATCGACGTAAGTGACGTTACGTCGACCTCCATCACCAGTGTAGACCAGGCCTCAGCCTTCTGTGCCTTAGTTTCCTTATATATAAAACGTAGTTTGTATCTTCTTTGCAGTGGTACTGTCTGATCATTAATCATGAACGGATAAAGTGCTTTGAACTCCTAAGAAAGAAAATGCTATAAATCCAACTCCTAATATAATCCACTAATAAGTGTGTATAAAGTCACCCATAAACACTACCTGTATCAATCACACGGCTACAAATAAGTAAGAGGTGATTACTGACTGACTATTTCTAAATAGTTTAATAAATGCAAAAGAAAACCAAAATCAGAAATGCTCAGCAAGTAAGCGAACACTGATATACATTACAACCCTAAGTCATGTGAGCTCCTTTGTTAGGGACATCATTGTATTCCTGTGTTTGTACAGCGCCGAGCACAATGGGGTCCTGGCCAAAGACTACGGCTTGTAGATGCTACAGCAATACACTTCGTAATAATAATCATCTGGGGGATTAAATCCTATGGGTTTTACCACTGGAAAAAACATACTGTGGGAACAAAAAATCTTATTCATAGGTTGCTATTTCATAAAAAGGTAAAAAAAAATCCTTTCCTCTGTTACAAGGGGAGGGAGGATGTAAACCTCTGACTTATTCCCATAAGAGCCTTAAATTGGATGGACACAAATTTAGTAATAAATTTAGTCTTAAATATGAGTTTTATAACTGAAAATGAGAATATCTGAAACAATTTCTCATGATTTTTTTCACATTACAGGGAGGAGTGCATTTTTCATAAAACAATATTGTCAGATTGACTTGTCAAGAGGTCCCTGGTATGAGACCCTACAAATGTTGTTTGTTTGTATTGTGCTAGCACCTAGAGGCACCAAACAAGGTCAGGGCCCCAGGGTGCTAGATGCTGCACAAACAGGTAGTAAGAGACAGTCTGTACCCTGAAAAACTTCTGCTCTAAAACACAAAGAACAGAAAAAGAAAGAAGAAAGGAATACAGTGCTCAAGCAAAGCAGTCAGGGTGATGGTAGGCACTTATCCTAGTTCCTTTTTTAAGTCCTGAAACACATAACATGCAAGGGGTGAGGGTAAGAGACACAATCTAATTAGCTGGAACTGTTTCTAGGGAGTGAAATTGAGATTTTAGAGATAGCTGGTCCAGTTAAATGATGCTCATCAGCTCCAAAGAGATGGGGGAATAAAGGTGTCTTTGCACTTCCTCCATTTTGGGGCCAGTGCAGGTTTGATATGCCTCAGGGCTGCCCCAGCTTGTGACCAGCAATCTATAGCAGCAAGAGGTTTGGGGATTTTTTCTGGCAGTTGGGAATAGTCAGAGGGCAGCAGTGTTCTGACCAGGCCTTTTTTCCCTGTTGATACTCACTACATACCTCTAGTGCAGCAGGGTGCAAAGAGAGTTGGCACTGAGCTCTATGCCGTGTTAGGACTTCCTCTGTGCCGGAGAAACTCCCTGATGGCAGAAACCACCAGAATTATTGGCCCCTTAAGCCAATGAAGCCAGCATAAAGGGGATGTAGCACACCAGTGAATTGGACAAAACATAAATGAAAGAGGTTTAGGAAAGCTTGTTGCAGGATCATGGGAAGCAGCGCATGTTAGCAAGGATAGTATGCCATACTTTTCAGTATGTGTGAAAAATGAATAAGACCAAATATTAGTAGATCTACAAGGTTACTATGATCATAAATCTATGAGTGGTTGCTGTCCACCTGCTTTAATGTTTGTCTGATAATCAACTGTTTGAGAAATTTCAATTTGGTATAAGGCAAATACCTTCAAAGAGGATTTACAATCTTTACTTAATCCTGATGCAAATATCATCTCAGTTCTTCTTTATCTCCTTTAAACAGTGGTTTTTTTTTTCTTATTGATCAAAAAAAGGTGTTCACTGATTAGAGTATCTTTCATACTGGCCCCACTTGTTCTTCCCCTTGTAGAGTTCCTGTGTTGTTGCCACCACTCATTATTTGGGATCCTGTTCCTGCTCTGTGTGGTGTGGCTCCAGCCTTATTTGGACCAAATTATTGTTATTTTTGAAATATGCTGACAATCAGTACCCTCTGTGTACTGAGTTTTAGTCCAGTTCTGACTGGCAGGGAGTTGCTTTCAGTAGAGAAAAATATGATTGAATGGGCATGGAGACTGAATTGGTTGCTGCAGGACTGGATTGAAGTGTATGGTGCTGTGGAAGTGTGGGGTAGTTTCCACAGTTTCTGCCACTACATGGTCTGGTGCTGAAAAGTAGTATAGTCCTCAGGGCTGTGAAGCTGTCTTCTTTCATGAACAGTTACACTCTAAAGAATACCTACAATAATGTTGATCTTTTCCCCCAATTTCACATGGAGTATAATTTCTGTGGCTAATAACTAGCTTTATATATCTGTTCTTATCTTATATATTTGTGCTGTGTTAAAGTCATCTTCAAAGCTATTCAGTCTAAGGGGAGGTTGTTAGTGGAATTTCTTCATACTTAGCTTTGATGAAACAGAAATATTATTCGTTACTTCTAAACATGTTCTTTGGTATCTTGTCATTGTCATCTCTCTCTATAACAATGACTTTTTTTTTTGTTCCATCGATGAAGGGACCTGAAAATTATTTTAGACTTTACTAAACTTTGTCTTTGGAAAAACAATTAAACGTTGTGGTTAGAATGCCAGACCATTTACTGAATATTGATTAGCTTAACTGACTTCTGTTTCTCTCCTACCTTAGTGGTTATCAAGACTTTTGTAACTTCACGTCTATAGAGTTGCAATTCCTTCTTAGCTGCTTTGCACAGAGTGGCTGCCAGAATCTATATGAAAAAGACAGAGGCATTTTTCATTTTTTTTTAAAATTGCATTGGCCATCACTCAAAGAGTCTATTGATTTTATTTATTTAAATTGTTCTCTTTAGACTCCGTATTATTTGGGTCCAACAGATTTCTTCTTAAATTATATATTTCTGGTCACTTTTCATATGTGCTGATGTAAATTTCTTGGCATTATAGAGGCACTGGAAAGGACTTCATAGTTGAGGGGTTTTTGCACTTGAATCATCTGCTCAATCTCTTTATGTATGAAAAATAAAGCAATATTGTCAACTCATGATTTTATCACAGGTCTCACAATATTTATTATTTTTTTAAAAGCTTTCAGCTTCTGAAGTGATGAGAGTACATAAGAACTACAGTTACTGCATTTTTTCTTCTTTGAGTAGAGTCCATGTGGATGCTCCACTCTAAATGACTATTGAGTAGTTCCTTCCAAGATGGAGAGGGCTTGAGAGTAAAGTCCTGTACAGAGGAAAGTACAGCCAAGCAGAAGCAGAGTTTGAATGATCACATAGTGTTCAGTGAATGTATGTACAGAAGCCCAGATAACAGCTTTACATATTTCAATAATGGGCATATTTTTGAGAAATGCTTCAGAGGTGGAAATGGACCTCGCAGAGTGAGTATATATGTCTGAAGGTGCAAGAATATTACATAATATTCTTTATAGCACGGATAAGGAAGAGACAAGAGAGAACATGTGGGGAAGATCAAATCAGTATCTTAGAGGTCTGTATATTAATGCAAGAAGTATGGGGAATAAGCAGGAAGAACTTGAAATGCTAGTTAATAAACACAACTATGATATAGCTGGCATCAGAGAGACTTGGTGGGATAATACACATGACTGGAAGATTGGCATAGAAGGGTACAGCTTGCTCAGCAAGGGCAGGCATGGAAAAAAGGGAGGACATGTTGCCTTATGTATTAAAAATGTATATAATTGAACTGGAGGTTGAGGTAAGAAATAGGAGACAAACTTATTGCAAGTCTCTGGGTAAGGATAAAAAGGGTAAAAAGCAAGGGTGATGTCATGGTAGGGGTCTACTACAGACCATCTAACCAGGAAGAAGAGGTGGATGTGGCTCTTTTAAAACAACTAACAAAATCATTCAAAGCACAGGACTTGTTGGTGATGAGAGACTTCAACTACCCAGACATCTGTTTGGAAAATAATACAGCAGGGCATAGATTATTTAACGAGTTCTTGGAGACATTTTTTTATTTCAGAAGGTGGAGAAAGCTACTAGGAGAGAGGCTGACAAAAAGGGAGGAACTGGTTGAGAATTTGAAGTGGAAGCAGCTTGGGTGAAAGTAACCATGAAATGGTAGAGTTCATGATTCTAAGGAATGGTAGGAGGGAAAAAAAGCATAATAAAGATAGTGGATTTCAAGAAGGCAGATTTTAGCAAACTCAGGGAGTTCGTAGGTAAGATCTCATGGGAATCAAATCTAAGGGGAAAATCAGTTCAAGAGAATTGGCAGTTTTTTAAAGAGATATTATTAAGGGCATAAGAGCAAACTATCTCACTGCTTAGGAAAGATAGGAAGTATGGTAAGAGACCACGCTGGCTTAACCAGGAGATCTTCAATGAGCTGAAACTCAAAATAAGAGTCCTACAAAAAGTGGAAACTAGGCCAAATTACAAAGGATGAATATAAAGAAATGACAAGTATGTAGGGACAAAATTAGAAAGGCCAAGGCACAAAATGAGATTAAACTAGCTAGAAACATAAAGGATAACAAGAAAACATTCTACAGACACATTAGAAGCAAGAGGAAGACCAAGGACAGGGCAGGCCTGTTACTCAATGAGAGGGGAAAATCAATTAACAGAAAATGTGGAAATGAAAGAAGTGCCAAATTAATTTTTTATTTGTTTTCACTGAAAAGGTTAGTAGCGATTGGATATCTAACACAGTGAATGCCAGTGAAAAGGAGTTATGATATTAGGCTAATAGGGAAAGAACAAGTTAAAAATTACTTAGACAAGTTAGATGTCTTCAGGTCACCAGGGCCTGATGAAATACATCCTAGAATACTCAAAGAGCAGATATCTAAGCCATTAGCGATTATCTTCAAAAAGTCATGGAAGACGGGAGAGATTCCAGAGGACTGGAGAAGGGCAAATATAGTGCCAATCTATAAAAAGGGGAATAAGGACAACCTGGGGAATTACAGAGCAGTCAGCTTAACTTCAGTACTTGGAAAGATAATGGAGCAACTAATTAAGCAATCAATTTGCAAACACCTAGAAGATGATAAGGTGATAAGTAACAGTCAGCATGGATTTGTCAAGAACAAATCATGTCAAACAAACCTGATAGCTTTCTTTGACAAGGTATCAAGCCTTGTGGATGGGGGGGAAGTGGTAGATGTGGTATATCTTGACTTTAGTAACGCTTTTGATACTGTCTCCCATGACCTTCTCATAAACAAACGAGGGAAATACAACCTAGATGGAGCTGCTATAAGATGAGAAACTGGTTAGAAAACCATTCCCAGAGAGTAGTTATCAATGGTTCACCAGTCAAGTTGAAAGGGCATATGAGTGGGGTCACACAGGGATCAGTTCTGGGTCCGGTTCTATTCAATATCTTCATCAATGATTTAAAGAATGGCATAGAAAGTACATTTATAAAGTTTGTGGATGATACCAAGATCGGAGGGGTTACAAGTACTTTGGAGAATAGGATAAAATTCAAAACAATCTGGACAAACTGGAGAAATGGTCTGAAGTAATGGTCTGAAATTCTATAAGGACAAATGCAAAGTACTCCACTTATGAACAATCTGTTGCACACATACAAAATGGGAAATGACTCCCTAGGAAAGAGTACTGCAGAAAAGGATCTGAGGGTCATAGTGGATCACAAGCTAAATATGAGGCAACAGTGTAACACTGTTGCAAAAAAAAGCAAACATCATTCTGGGATGTGCTAGCAGGAGTGTTGTAAGCAAGACATGAGAAGTAATTCTTCTGCTCTATTCTGCGTTGATTAGGCCTCAACTGGAGTATTGTGTCCAATTTTGGGTGCCACATTTCAGGAAAAGATATGGACAAACTGGAGAAAGTCCAGAGAAGAGCAACAAAAATGATTGAAGATCTAGAAACATGACCTATGAGGGAAGATTGAAAAAATTGGGTTTGTTTAGCCTGGAGAACAGAAGATTGAGGGGGGACATGACAACAATTTTCAAGTACATAAAATGTTGTTACAAGGAAAAGGGAGAAAAATTGTTCTCCTTAACCTCTGAGGATAGGAAAAGAAGCAATGGGCTTAAATTGCAGCAAGGGCAAGTTAGGTTGAATATTAGAAAAAACTTCCTGTCAGGGTAGTTAAGCATTGGAATAAATTGCCTAGGGAGGATGTGGAATCTCCATCAGTAGAGATTTTTAAGAGCAGGTTAGACAAACACCTGTCAGGGATGGTCTAGATAAAATGCTTGGTTCTGCCATAAGTGCAGGGGACTGGACTAGATAACCTCACAAGGTCCCTTCCAGTCCTATGATTCTAAGATTCATAGCAAGAATTAATGTGGTCAGATATCCACTTGGAAAGTCTTTGATTAGAGATTGCAGCCCTTTCGACCTATGTGCAAGCAATATAAAAATTTTTCTGAAGGGTTTAGTCCTATTCACAGAGAAAACTAAGGCTCTCCTGATGTCAAGGGTGTGAAACCGTGCCTCTTGTTTCTCTAGGTGAGGTTTAGGGTGGAAGATTAGCAGGTGAATGGGCTGGCTAATATGGTACTTGGAAGAAAATTTAGGTAAAAATTTGTGGTGGGACTGCAATGTGACCTTGTCCTTAAAAAATATTGTGAAAAGGATATATGCTGTAAGGGCCCTTATTCCCCAAGCCATTGTGCTGACATGATGGCTATTGGGAATGCTGTTTTTATTGATAAATGGAGCAGAGATCAGGTAGCCATCAGTTCAAATGGTGGTCTTATAAGGCATTTAAGAACCAAATTGAGGTCCCAAACTGGAGTAGGATGCTTGACTAGCAGACAAAGATTTCTTGTTTATTGCTGTGGTGAACAGTCTACTTGGAGGGGATGGGGGAGGGGAGAGTGCTCCAGTGCTGAAAAATGTGGTGTAATACGCTGGAATCTATTTCCCACTCATGGTCTTGGAAGAAGTGCCTGTTGATTGCGTCCAGGGTTACATTCTGAACCCCTGGAAGACAGGCTGCTGTGATGACGATCTGATCACGTATGCACCAATTCCAAAGCTTGACAGCTTCAGCACAGAGGGAGGGGATCTTGCTCCTCCTTACTGGTTGATATAAAACATGCATGATATGTTGTCCATCATGAACTTTATGCGCTTGCCTAAGTAGTGGTAAAAACTGGAGACAGGTGAATCTGACCGCTCTGAGTTCCAGGAGGTTGATATGTAGCATGAGCTCTTGTGATGTCCACTTGCCCTGGGCCACATGAGTGTTCTGATGCGCTCCCCACTCTCATAGTGAGGCATCTGTTGTTAATGATAACTCCTGGAGAAGGATGTGCAAATGGGACTCCTGCGCACACATTGTGACGGTTTTTCCACCAATTGAGGGATTGTTTTACGCATGTGAGTTTGGTAGGAAGCATATTTAAACTGTCTGTTTGGTGAATAAAGATTCCTGAGCCATCCTTGCAGGCAGCGCATTTGGAGTCTTGCATGGTCTATGCTGAAGGTACTGGGTGCCATGTACTCCAACAGTTGAAGACAGATTTTTACCAGAGTTTGAGGGCTGAACTGGATTGTATTGGCTATGTTGTGTGGAGGAAGGCAGGCTCTTGCCTTTACTGACGCGAGATGAGCTCCTATGAATTCTAAGTTTTGCACAGGTGTCAAAGTGGATTTTTGAATGTTCAATTGTAGGCCCAAGTTGAGGAAGAGATCTATGGCTTCAGAAGTTGGCCATGGTGCCTAATTGTTCTCTACGTTCCGTTGGCAGGAGGTCAGCAAACGAGTTCAGTTTGGTGTAATTTACATGATTATATTTTGCCATTCTAAATTATAAGGAGGCTGATGAATAAGATTATCTACCAAGTAGGTCTAGGTGCTTATGATCTTTTTCATGGGGTGTGGATTTAGCAGGGTGCTGCCTTCGACATTCCTTAATTGCATCAACCACCAAAGAATTGGGAGAGGGATGAAAAAATAAAAACCCTTGTCTTTTGCTGGAATGTTGTATTCCTTAACCGTTCTCGTGCATGTAGGTGGAATAGCAGCTGGGCTGTGCCAGACGATCTTTGTGGGGTCTAGAAGGGCCTCATTGACAGGCAAATCTATGCAGATAGATGAATATGAATGAAGGATATCAAGCAGTTCAGGTGCTCCACTTAGAACTAAGGACTAGTCTACACTGGGAACTAACATCAGCATAGCATGTGCCCCTGAGAGATGTAGCTCTGCTGACCTAATCCCTGGTGTAGTAAGCGTTAGGTCAACAGAAGAATTCCTCCATCGATCTACCTACCGCTTCTTGGGTAGCTGAACCCCTCCCATCAGCGTAGGTAGTGTCTACACTGAAGCATTGCACCGCTGTAGCATTTCAAGTGTAGCCAAGCCCTACAAGAATTGCCTCTCCTCTTGTTCCGAGAGGCAGCCATTAAATGGTGTCTAGCTAGAAATTTTATTTCTGCATCCCATCATGAGGTGACGTGCCCAGTCAGTATGAGAATAGTTGAAATCCCCCATTATTGCTGCATTTTCTGTTCTTGTAGCCTTTCTGAGCTCTCCGAGTATTCCTCAATCAATGACACCATTGTGGTCAGCTGGCTGGTGGATATTCCTGGTGCTATACTCTGTATTATTCAAGCATGGAATTTCTGTCCATAGAAATTCTGTGGCACAGTTTGAAATTTTTACTGTATTTGACTCTATGCTTTCTATTATACTGAGTGTATTAAATTACAGGATGGTCATAGTACATTTCATAAGATAACATTTTTCCTACACTTGAACTAAACATTACCTTGTTGATGTGGGCTGGGATTTTCAAAAGTGCATAAGCGACTTAGGAGCACATTGAAAATCACTAGGAGTTGTGCTCTTAAATCCCTTAGGTGTTTTTGAAAATGCCACACATTTTTTCCAATGTGGTTTGTTAGGGGTCATAGTGAGATTAGGGTTTTTTGGTGAGTTATTGAAAGACACTGGACCATATACATTCCTTAGCAATGTGAATTTAATTCAAAGTGAAAAGTTACTCTAGTTTACCAAATCTGTTTTTAACAGCTGAGGGCCAGCTTCACACAGGTATCTTAGATACTGAAAATCTTTTAGGCGCTCTGCTTCCTAGTGCAGTTCAGAACCCTAGTTAGGTGCCCGGGCTCTCTATACAACACATGGGGAGAGTTAGGAGCCTAAAAAAGGATTCACGGAAGCCAACACTCTGAGCAGGGAGACACCGAAACTAGCCACTAGAAAATGCCAAGGAGAAGGGCATGGCCTAAGCCCCTCCCCTCAAAGGGAGTAAGGCACCTAATTCTGGGTTGTGAACCATCTCCTGGACTTAGGCACCTAAACCAGGTCAGTCCCTGCTTGTGAAAAATCAAGGCAGATGAGGCAGTGGTGGTGTGCCTCCCCTCTATATAGCACACTGGGATGCGGGAGACCCAGTGTGGAATCCCCATTCTGCCTGATTTGGAGCAGGGACTTGAACCTGAGTCTCACCTCTCAGACAAGCGACTTAACTACTGGGCTACAGAGTCATTCTCTGGCTTAATTAATAGGTAGTATTTCATAGAAAGGAGAACAGCTTCAACAGGAGAGATTGAGAAGAGACCCAATGCAGCATTCCCAAAAGCCCAGATGTTGGAGTTAGGCAGCTTGTGAATTTAACCTTGTGTGTTTCCTAATGCTATATGCTGATCTACATTTATAATACCACAAATTTATTTTTCTGAAGTTTTGGAGAATATTTATTGCTGCTGAGCATACAATACTGAGCAACTGGAGACTGATCTTAACAGAGCCTAACTGCAAAAGATCAAAAAGCATTAACCAGTATTTGGTTACCATGGTATCTTGCTTTGCAGCTTCATTTCAAATCCTTATTCAGAGATTTTTACTTGCATTTACAGCTATCCCATGGCAAAGTCTGAATGAATAGAAGGTGAGCAGAACAATCCAGTCTGGGGTTTATTGTTTACTATATTCAATATAGCTAATAAAGTCTGCACTGCTGAAATAGGTAGAGGATTCTCTCAGTTCATTTGGACTAAAACAATCAGGATTTCTTATCTGAAAATTGCAGATGAACCTTTGTGTCAAGATATTACACATTTAAGATGTAAAAAGCTGTGTTGGAGCCATCAGTTCATGGGGCATGGCATGCAGCTCATGTCTCTCTAATGACAGTGCTGATTAATAGCTTAAGCAATGGTAATGCTGTTCAAGGCGTTAGTTATGTCCACAAGCTTTCTGATACAGGAGGGAAGCTCACAGAATAAAAGACTGTAGAGATGGAACAGGCCTAAAGGCCATACCCATCCTTAGTCTCACTCATGGGTTTCTCAATGGGGTACAGCAGGGATGAATTTAGACTCTAGAATTATTAGGCCATCATTCTAATACACCTCATGCCAGTCCAAGATTGTTTCCTACAGCTGTGTGCTTTGTTGCTTTAGGATAATTGTGATACAAGGACTTTGAGAAAGGAAGAGTAAAAAGTATCCTGGAATAAAGAGCTTAAAAAGAACCATTGTGAAAATGTCTCGACTTTCCTGAAAAAAACAACAGAGAAAGTTTCAGAGCCATTCAATTCCTACTATTAACCATCAATACTGCTGTTAGGTTTTCTGAACCCAACATATGCAAGAAGGGGATTTTTCAGCACAAATTTTGCCCGCATTGAAAATAATGAGGGGAGAAGGAAATAATCAACATCTCTTACCTTGTCCCCTCACATCAGATAGCTGTGACTGAGGGCTCTCTATGGAACAGGATGTTTATAATAGCTTTCAGCCCATTCTGGCAGTAATGCTCATTGAGGAACCATGAAGAAGGGACCTGTTTAAAGGAAAGGGGGGGATGATGGGCATCCAGCATCAGAATTGTTGCCACGTCTTCCCATTCCTTGAGCACTCGTGGCAAGATGCAGAATCAGATTCCATATGCTTCATACACTTTAGTTAGAAAAGAAAAACAAGGTTACTTACCAGTAACTGTTGTTCTTCGAGATGTGTTGCTCATGTCCATTCCAATATAGGTGAGTGCGCGCCCCGTGCACGAGCCTCCGGAAGCTTTTCTGCCCCTAGCAACCCCCTGTGGGTCGGCTACTGCGCCCCCTGGAGTACTGCGCTCATGTCGCGGTATATAGGGCACTGCCGACCCCGTGGCCCCCAGTCCTTTCTTTCTGCCAACTTTCTGACACCCTCGGCCGAGTGGGGGGGACGGAGGCGTAGGCATGCCCATCAGGGCGCGTACTGCTGCAAACGCCTCCGGTGTCGACAGCCCCTGCAGGGGCGCTCCCTCACCCCCCGGGGTCGGGGGAGGCTCCCTGCACGGAGATGCCGGTGCCAGAGCTGTTTCGACGGCACGTGGTTGGGGCATCTCCTGCATCACCCCCTGCTGTACCGGTCACAGGGGGGAGTCCATAGACACAGCCTCTGGCCGTTTCTTCTTCTTCGGTACCTTCAGAGTCGGTACCGGTGCCGGTGGAGCGCTGCGTACCAACAAAACACTCACAATTCAGATGGTGCAATATGAGATATAATTTACTGTTCAGAGGTTAAATATGCAAAGAATGGCAGTGTAGCTCTGTTAGAGCTGTGAAGTAATGTAATATTTATTCTGTGATAAAACAAGGTTACTTACCTGTAACTGTTGTTCTTAGGGATGTGTTGCTCATATCCATTCCAATATAGGTGTGTGCGCGCCCCGTGCACAGATTCCCGGAACCTTTTTCCCTAGCAAGCCCCGCAGAGCCAGCTTAGGCGCCCCCTGGAGTGCCGTGCTCATGTCGCGGTATAAAGGGTGCTGCTGGCCTTGCGGGTCCCCTGTCCCTTCTTTCTGCCGACTCCAACAGCAGGGATGGGGGGTGGGTTTGGAATGGATATGAGCAACACATCTCGAAGAACAACAGTTACTGGTAAGTAATCTTGTTTTCTATCTTCGAGTGATTGCTCGTATGCATTCCAATATAGGTGATTAATTAGCCATACCTTGGAGGTGGGTAGGAGTTATCGGTGACCTGCTCTTGTCAGCACGGCTCTGCCGAAAACTGCGTCTTCTCTGGCCTGCCGCACGATGGCGTAGTGCGACGTGAAGGTGTGGACCGACGACCAGGTCGCTGCTCTGCAGATGTCCTGCAGGGGCACTCATTCCAGGAAGGCCACGGATGAGGCCTGGGCTCTGGTTGAGTGCGCCTTCACAGCGCCCGGAAGGGGCACCCCTGCCTGCTCGTAACAGGCTTTGATGCAGGCGGTGATCCAGTTGGAGATTTGCTGGGTGGAGACCAGTGAGCCTTTCATCCGGTCTGCCAGTGCCACAAACAGTTGCGACGACTTCCGGAAGGGTCTGGTGCGCTCGATGTAGTAGGCCAAGGCTCGTCTGACATCCAGCGAATGCCACCTCCGCTCCTTCTCCGAACCGTGTGGTTTAGGAAAAAACACGGGGAGGAAGATATCTTGATTACAGTGGAACTGAGACACCACCTTAGGCAGGAAGGCCGGGTGGGGCCTCAGCCGAACCTTATCTTTATAGAAAACCGTTTGGGGGGGCTCCGAGGTCAAAGCCCTTATCTCGGAGACCCTCCTAGCCAATGTAATGGCCACCAGGAAGGCTACCTTCCAAGACAAGAGGAGTAGGGAGCATATGGCTATGGGTTCGAAGGGGTGTCTCATCAACATGGTAAGGACCAGGTTGAGATCCCAGGGTGGTACTGGGTCCCAGACCTGAGGGAAGGTCCTCTCCACCCCCTTAAGGAACTTAACTGACATGGGGTGGGAAAACAGGGACCGCCCCTCCATGGGCTGGTGGAAGGCCGAGATGGCCACCAGGTGCACCTTCAGGGAAGCCAGAGCTAGGCCCTGAAGCTTAAGGTGTAGCAGGTATTCCAAGATCGCCTGTATAGGCGAGAAACTTGGCGGTATACCCCTCGACTCCGCCCAACAGGAAAACCGCCTCCACTTGGCCCTGTACGTAACCTGTGTGGACGATTTCCTGCTACCCAGCAGAACCTGTTGGACCTGTACATAACCTGTGTGGATGATTTCCTGCTACCCAGCAGAACCTGTTGGACCTGTAAGGAGCAGGCTCCTCTCCCTCCGTCAGCCACAGAGTCTCCATGCTGTCAGGTGGAGGGAGTCCAGGTCCAAGTGCAACATAGCGCCTGGGTAGCGGAATCGGCGCAGTGATGGAGAGGTCGAGCAGCATGCTGTACCAATGCTGCCTCGGCCATGCTGGCACGATCAGAATGATGTCTGCTCTGTCCCTCTTGATTTTGAGAAGGACTTGGGGCAGGAGTGGGATGGGGGGAAATGCATACATCAGGCCCCCCCGTCCAGTCTATAAGGAACACGTCGGACAGGGTGCCTGGCTTGCGACTCCGAAGCGAGCAAAACCTCGGGCATTTCCTGTTCCAGGCCGACGCAAAGAGGTCTTGTTGGGGAACACCCCACTCTTGGAAAATTGAAGTTACTATATCCTAGTGCAGTGACCAATCGTGGCAGGGTGAGAACAACCTGCTGAGGTGGTCCGCCTCGTCGTTCCTTACCCCGGGGAGGTGAGAGGCTGATAAATGAAAATCGTGCCTCACTGCAATGTCCCAGAGTCGAATAGCCTCCTGGCAAAGAGCCGAGGAGCGCGCTCCCCACTGCCTGTTTACATAAAACATGGCTGCCGTATTGTCCGTGAGGACCTGGACCACCCTGCCCCTCAGGAATCTGAGGAAGGCCTTGCAGGCCAATCAGACTGCTCTGAGCTTGCATATGTTGATGTGCAGAGCTCTCTCTCCTCGGGTGACCATAGCCCTTGGGTGCCCTGGTCGCGACTGATGTGGGCTCCCCATCCCACATCAGATGCATCTATGATGAGAGTCACTGATGGGGCCAAGTCTCTGAATGGGACTCCCTTCATCACTTCCCTTGGGTCCCTCCATCAATTAGGGATGACAGCACCTGTGGGGGAACCATGACCACTCTAGTCAGTGAATGTCTGTTTGACACATACACTGAGGCCAACCACGCCTGGGGAGGCCTAAGCCTAAGGCAAGTCAGCCTCACCACATATGTAGAGGCTGCCATGTGTCCCAACAGCTGCAGACAGTGTCTGGCCGTCATCGTGGGGGACCTGTGAAGATCAGATATAATGGTCGCCACTGCCTCGAACCGAGGCTATGGGAGGAAGGCTTTGGCCTGTATGGCGTCCAGGGTGGCCCCAATAAAATCTATACACTGTACCGGGGTAAGTGTGGATTTCTGCTCGTTGATGAGCAGCCGCAGTCTGGTGCATGTTGCGCAAGTAAGCCGCAGGCTGTTCCTTACGTGGGCCCTGGACTTGCCCCAGATCAGCCAGTCGTCCAGGTAGGGGAAAATTTGTACCCCTCTGCGGCGCAGGTGGGCTGCCACCACTGCCATGCATTTTGTAAAGACCCTGGGTGCTGAGGAAAGACCAAAGGGCAGGGCCCCAAATTGGTAGTGGCGCCCCGCTACAACGAACCGTAGGAACCGCCTATGGGCAGGTAAAATAGATATATGAAAGTACGCATCTTTTAGATTGAGGGCGGCGTACCAGTCCCCTGGATCTAGGACAGGAATGATGGAGGCGAGGGAAACCATGCGGAACCTGATGCGTCTGATATACTTGTTTAGACAGCGTAGGTCTAAGCTGGCTGTCAGTGCTGGCACAGGTGGTGGGACCACGAAGGACGGCGGTGCTGTAAAGTCTGGGACCAGTGCAGAGTCCGGTACCCGGACCCTCGGTGCCGGTGGTGATGCCCGGACCGGAGACAGTGGACTGCTGTCCCTGGATCGGCTGCGGCTGCAGGACAGGGATCTGGAACGGCGCCGCAACAGACTCCACACATTTGGAGACTCCAAACCGAACTGCGGTTTTTTGCATAGCTTGCGTAACTCCCATCGACCGCCGCTGAATTTCAGAGGTAAGTGTAGACAGGGTCTCAGGCACTGGAGCTACAAAGAGGGATTTGCGATGTTTGACCACTGGGAGGCATTCATGGACAGAGGACCATTCTCATGGGATGGACTCCACCTGAGTAGGGAAGGAAATAGATGAATGGAGATTGGCACAAGTGATTAAAAGAGCTTTAAAATAAGAACTTGGGGGAGATGGTTGGGAGATGCTCATGTAATCTCCACTCCTGATTTTAACATTGAGAGGGAGAAAAATCAAGTAAGAAAGGATACAGCAACAGAGATGGAAAGCAGTGGATAGGAGTATAGACAGTAAGAGGAAAGACAGCGTTGATACCAGTCAGACAGGTGATATTGGCAGTAGAATGACTGTTCCCAACTGGGTGAGTAAGTGGCAGAAACAATTAAGACCTTTGACCACCAATACAAGGAACCTGGATATCAAAATGGAGGAACTAGAACTACTTGTGCAGGCAGTGAAACCAGATATTATAGGGGTAACAGAAACATGGTGGAATATTAGTCATGACTGGAGTACATGTATTGAAGGGTATGTGCTGTTCAGAAAAGATAGAAATAAACATAAAGGTTGTGGAGTAGCATTGTGTATTAATGATGAAACAGACTGTAAAAAAAATTAAAAGTGATGGAATGGATAAGAAAGTCTGTTTGGGCCAAAATCACTTTGGGAAAGAAAACTACTAGAGGTTCCCCAGGGATAGTTCATGGGGTGTGCTACAGACCCCTGGGATTCAAGTTGGATATGGATAGAGACCTCTAATGTTTTTACTGAAATAAATACTACTGGGAATTGTGTGATTATGGGAGACTAACTTCCCAGATATAGATTGGAGGACAAGTGCTACTAATAACAGTAGGGCCCAGGTTTTCCTGGATGTGATAGCTGACAGATTTCTTCAGCAAAGAGTCACTGAACCAACAAGAGGTAATTCCATTTTAGATTTGGTATTGGTGAGTAATGAGGACCTCACAAAAGAACTGGTTATAGGGGACAACCTTGGTTTGAGTGATGATTAGGAGCTAATTCAGTTAAACTAAATGGAAGGATAAATAAAAATAGATCTGCAACTAAAGTCCTTGATTTCAAAAGGGCTAACAAAAAAAATTAAGGAATTGAGTTAGGGAAGTGAACTGGACTGAAGAACTCAAGGATCTGAATGTGGAAGAGGCTTGGAATGATTTTAAGTCAAAGTTGAAGAAAATATCTGAAGCCAGCATCCAAACAAGGGGAAAACATTCTCAGGGAAGGA
The DNA here is from genome assembly GCF_026122565.2 of Emydura macquarii macquarii. Taxonomy (NCBI): domain Eukaryota; kingdom Metazoa; phylum Chordata; order Testudines; family Chelidae; genus Emydura; species Emydura macquarii. The sequence goes on from NW_027132813.1 coordinate 32,769,937, forward strand.
CTGCAGACCAAGCTGGATGAGCAAGCATGTCAAAGAGGGGATTAAGAGAGAGCAGAAAACCTATAAGGAAAGGAAGATGGGATGAATCAGCAAGGAAAAACAGGGTTACTTACCAGTAACAGTTGTTCAAGATGTGTTGCTCCTATCCATTCCAATACAGGTAGGTGCATGCCAGCGTGCACGGTTCCCGGAACTTTTTTCCCCTTAGCATACCCGTAGAGCCAGTTCTGGTACCCCCTGGAGTGCCACGCACATGCCGCGGCACATGAGGCACTGCCAGCCCCACGCCCCTCAGTCCCTTCTTTCTGCCAACTCTGACAGTGGGGACGGGGTGTGTGTGGAATGGACATGAACAACACATCTTGAAGAACAACAGTTACTGGTAAGTAACCCTGTTTTCTACTTCGAGTGATTGCTCATGTCCATTCCAATATAGGAGATTAATAAGCAATACCCTGGAGGTGGGTAGGAATTACCGGTGAGCTGCCCTCAGCATGGCTCTGCCGAATCCCGCGTCCCCTCTCGCCTGCTGAACAATGGGGTAGTGGGACGTGAAGGTGTGCACCGATGACCAGGTGGTGGCTTTGCAGATGTCCTGCAGGGCACTCTCTCCAGGAAGGCCGCAGAGGAGGCCTGAGTTCTGATTGAGTGCGCTGAAACAGCCCCTGGAAGCAGTACATTCGCCTGCTCATAGTAACACTTGATGCAGGATGTGATCCACGTGGAGATGCACTGGGTGGAGACAGGTCCGCCACTGCGATGAGGAACTGCGTCGATTTCCAGAGCGGCTTTGTCCTCGATGTAGTAGGCCAGGGCTCATCCCACGTCTAGCGAATGCCATCTCCGTTCCTCTTCCAAACTGTGCGGTTTGGGAAAAACACAGGGAGAGATTTATCTTGGTTACAATGAAATTGGGAAACCACCCTGGGCAGGAAGGCTAGGTGCGGCCTCAACTGTATCTTATACTTATAGAATACTGTATAAGGGGCTCCGAGGTCAAGGCCCTAAGCTCGGAGACCCTCCTGGCCTGAGGTAATGGCCCCCAGGAAAGCTACCTTCCATGAAAGCATGAGCAGTGGGCATGAAGCCATGGGTTCAAAGGGGGGCCCCGTGAGTCTAGAGAGGACCAGGTTGAGATCCCAGGGAGGCACCAGGTCATGGACCTGCAGATAAAGCCTCTCCACCCCCTTGAGGTGCCGAGCCTAACTCCAGCGACCGGGTTCCGCGTCGGGGCTTGCGTGATGCGGGGTCCACGAATGGCAACTGGGTTCCGCACTGCCTCGGTGCGGGCGAACTCCTCGATCCTGGGGATCTGGAGCAGGAGCCATCCGGGCACCGCCTGGCGGACCTCGACCGGTGCTGCCCCTTGGCCTGCGCTGCCTCCGGTGCCGGGGACCGCTCTACCCCCGGTGGCTGTCTGATGGGAGGTCTTCCTCCCTGTACTGGGGATCTCCACCGTCCTTCAGGGGGACCCCACGCGGGCTTGCCACAGGACACCGGCCCCTTCTCCCTCGAGGGAGAGTGGGGCGGAGGTGGCGTAGGCAGGCCAACAAGGCTCTTGCCACCTGAGAACCTCCGGTGTCAACAGCATCGGCAGGGGCACTCTCCCACTCCCAGGAGTTGGGGGTGGCTCCCTGCTCAGAGATGCAGGCACCGGAGAGGACTCAACGGGCTGTGGCCGGTGCATCTTCGCACTCGACCCCTACCCATACCGACAGCGCAGGGGAGTGTCCATGCTCCACACGCTCTCCTCGTCTTTGGCACCGGGGATGCTGCTCCATGCCGAGTCGAATCCGGTGCTGGCGGTGCACTCTGCACCGAGATGACGTTCGGTGCCGAGGGGGAGCGGGACGGCTCGGACGCCGAGCGGAACACTGCGATAAGAGCAAGGCTTTAAACCTGATCTCTCTGTCCTTCTGAGCTCACTGTTTAAAAGCCTGCCATATCTTACTCGTCTTTCCTGTTTGCTCTTCCCCCAGGCACTTAAGATACCCAGCAGGGGGGAAGGGGAGGGCGGGAGACTTAAAAACAGGCAGTCAGGACATAGCCCGGCCACCTCAAGTCCCTCAGGGACTTCTTATCTAACTACACTACTTAACAACTACTTAAAACTAACTAGGGTACTTCGACTAACAAAGAGTTCAAAGAAGGGAAATGGCACTTGCAGAGAGCGAGTGCTAGTTCCATGGGACCATCACGGGTGGAAAGAAGGAACTGAGGGGGCGTGGGGCCAGCAGTGCCTCATGTGCCGCGGCATGCGTGTGGCACTCCAGGGGGCACCGGAGCTGGCCCTATGGGGTCTGCTAAGAGGAAAAAAGTTCCAGGAACCGTGCACGCTGGTGTGCACTCACGTATATTGGAATAGATCTGAGCAATCACTCGAAGTAAAACTACCTTTTGGAGGTCAGAAAGTGTAGGGATAAAGTGAGAACTGCCAAAAGCTAAATTTGACCTTGAAAAGGAAATTAAAAACCAATAGTAAAAGCTTCTATAGCCATATAAATAAAACAACAAGGAAAGAAGAAGTGGGACCACTAAGCACTGAGGATGGGATGGAGATTAAAGATAACCTAGGCATGCCTCATTCCTAAACAAATACTTTACCTCAGTTTTTAATTAGGCTAATGAAGTGTTTAGGGGTAGTGGCAGGGTGGCTAATGGGAATGAGGCTATGGAGGTAGAAATTATCATATCCAAGGTGGAATTCAAATTCAAATAGTTCAATGGGACTAAACTGGGAGGCCCGGATAATTACCATCCAAGAATATTAAAGGAACTGGCACATAAAATTGCACATCCAGTAACAAGGATTTTTAATGAATCTGTAAACTTGGGGGCATATCCTATGACTGAAGAATTGCTAATATAGTTCTTTTTTTAAGAAAAAGGGGGGAACGTGATCCGCGAAACTACAGGCCTGTTACTTTGACCTGAATTGCATCCAAGGTCTTGGAACAAATGTTGAAGGAGAAAGTAGTTAAGAAAAGACGGTTACTCACCTGTAACTGTTGTTCTTCGAGATGTGTTGCTCATGTCCATTCCATTCTAGGTGTGTGCACGCACCTCCATGCATGTTTACCGGAATTTTTTTCCCTTCAGCAGTACCTGTAGGGCCAGCTCTAGCGCCCTCTGGAATCCTGTGCATATGCTGTGGTATAACAGATGCTCGCAGCTCTATGGCCCCAGTTCCTTCTTGCCATCAACTCTGACAGAGGGGAAGGGCAGTGGGTCATGGAATGGACATGAACACATCTCGAAGAACAACAGTTACAAGGTGAGTAACTGTATTTTCTTCTTCGAGAGCTTGCTCATGTTGATTCCGTTCTAGGTGACTCACAAGCAATACCTTGGAGATGAGCTTGGAGTTACAGATGAGCTGCTTGCAGCACTGCTCTGCTGAAGCCGGTGTCATCCCGTGCCTGCTGGACAATGGTATAGTGAGACATGAAGGTGTGCACTCATGACCAGGTAGCAGCTCTACAGATGTCCTGCACCAGTATCTGTGCCAGAGAGGCTCCGAAGAAGCTTGTGCTCTGGTGGAGTGGCTGTGACATTGTGGGGCCCCAGTTGGGGTGTGCATAGAGGAACAGGTGCAGGGAAAAGTGCAGCCAGAACCTCAGCAGGAGGTTCTGGAACAGGGGCTGCAGCCTGGCACACTCTAGGTAGATGTGCGCCAGGGTCTCCCTCACACCGCAGAAGGGGCAGGTGTTGGGGTGAGGGATGAACCGTGCCAAGTACATGCCCGTGCTCACGACTCCATGAAGCCGCCAACTGATGTCCCCGGCGGGCCGCGGGTCAGGGTGGAATAGAGACTGGCGCACCAGGGGTCCTTGCTCTCCATAGGTAGTATCAGGTCTCGCCATTTGGTGTCTGGGCGGGTCACAAGGACAAGGAATTGAAGGGTGTGGAGCACGAGCATGTACAGATGGTCCCTGAGCGTGGTTCAGAAACATACCAGTTGCAAGTCTAGCAGCCGGCTCAGTGCATGGGGAGAGGGTGGCCAGGGCCCGATGAAAAGCTCCGGAGGGCTAGGACTGAGGGGGAGAGCGGGGAGCGCCCTCTTGCAGGACCTGCTTGAGGTAAACCCGAACAGTGGGAGGCAAGGTTGCCCTCATCTCCTGGAGTACGCGCCGGGAGTTCAAAGGGTGGGAGAGCCCCATGTGCCGAGCCAGCGCCTGGGGATCCACCCAGTCCCCTCAGTCATAATCCAGGAGATCTCTGATCCTGGTGACGCCTGCCAGGGCCATCCTGTCGCACCGAGGGGGCCTCCGCCACCTGCACACGGAGTTGGGGGTTGTATAGCAGGGGCTCTGCGAGGAGGTCCTGGTAGAAGACGAGCAGCTCGGAGAGGTCTTGTGGAAGACCTCTCGGATTGAGATAAAGGAGCTGCCAGTCGTATTGGGGCCCTCGGAGGCAGCGGAAGAAGATGTGTGCCAAGTGACTCCACGCTGGATTACCTGCACTATAAAGGAGTCTCTGTGCGACCTAGAGGCGGAAGGTGTGGACCTGGCTGCGGAGGCAGCACAGGCCCTGCCCTCCTTCCTCCAGGGGGAGACTCAGGATCCCTGCAGAGACCCAGTGCAGTCCTGGCCAAAAGAACTCCAGAATCGTCTTCTGGAGGTGGGCCAGGAATCTCAGGAGTGGGACCAGGGTGTTGAACTGGTGCCAGAGCATGGACAGAGCCCGAAGGCACAGGCGCTGGAGCAGTCCTGTCCACCACCGCAGATGCTCAGACACTCTGCCCTCTAAATCGTGCCAGTTCTCTGCTGGGGAAGGATGGGTAGTGGAAAAGTAAACGCCCACTGCTCCACTGGATGGCTTGAAGCACAGGTGGGAGGGAGCTCATCCGCCACCCGGCCCCTACCATCAGGTCAGAGCTCTTGACCCAGTTGACCCAGGGGGAGGAGGCCACCGAGTAGACAGCCAGTCAGGCCTCCAACCACACCAGGTCGCGCAGGTCCTGGACCATGAGGAGTACATCATTGGCATACGCTGACAGGACCAGCCTCAGCTCTGGCTCACAGTGCCAACCTCCAGTGGAGGAGACAGAGGAAGGGCTCGATGGCCAGAGCGTACAGCTGGCCTGACAGCGGACAGCCTTGACGCACTCCTCGCCCGAAGCTGACCGGTTCGGTCAGAGTCCAGTTGAGCCTGACCAGGCACAACGCAGAGGCGTAGAGCATCTGGAGAAAGCCCATGAAATGAGGCCCGAAGCCAAACGCATGCAGGATGCCCAGGAGATACCCGTGGTCCATCCTGTCGAATGCCTTCTCCTGGTCCAGGGCCAGGAGGGCGAATGACAGACCATCCCTACACCCATGCTCCAAGAGATAAACCAAACAGAGATTATCAAAGATGGTACGGCCCAGGATGATATAGGTCTGGTCTGGATGGACCATGTCCTTCAGCACAGATCCCAGACTCAGCGAGATGTCCTTGGCTATGATTTTATCGTCCTTGCTGAGGCGCAAGATGGGACACCAGTTCCAAAGGTCGTGGAGGTCCTCCTTCTTGGGCAACCAGGCGAGCACGGCCCGCCTGCACGAGAGGGGGAGCATTCCACTGCCCTCCAATTCAGCCCAGACGATGGCAAGGTCCAGGCCAAGGACGTCCCAGAACATGCGGTAGAACTCCACAGTCAGCCCATCCATGCCCAGAGATTTGTTCGTGGGCATGAAATGGAGGGTTTCTGGGAACTCGGACAGAGTGAGAGGTAGCTCCAGCCACTCCCGGTTGCCCATGCTGACCGTGGGGAGTTCATTCCAGAGCACCTTGCAGGCAGTGGCTTTGGTTAGAACTGGGGAGAAGAGGCTAGCGTAGAAGGCCCTGGCCCTTCCACGCATCTCCGCTGGATCCGTGAGGGGGGCACTGTCCTCTGCCAGAAGGCAGGTGATGTGCTTTTTGGCCCCCCTCCATTTCTCCAGGGTGCAGAAGAAGCAGGAGCCGTGATCCATCTCCCGAAGGAGACAGAGGCAGGATCAAACAAAGCTGCCCCAAGCCCAAAGGTCTTTGAGGGCCCAGAACTCCCCCCGCTTCTCCTGGCACGCTCCACAGAGGGATGGATCCTCGGCGCTGGCAGCCAGATGCCCCTCCAGCTCTAAGACCTCCCACTCCAGCTGCTTTATCCCCACATCCCTCCGCCAGCTGGCCCCCCCCCGAGTGTAATCGCAGAAGAGCCAGGCATGCACCTTCCCCATGTCCCACAAGCGCTGCACTGAAGGAAAGATGCACCTCTGCCAGGCCGACCAGAACTCCTGGAAGGACACCACGAAGCCCATGACCTCCACCATGGGGGTCACCCCACCGCAAGCCAAGGTGGCAGCCACCTCAGCACCGATGGGGAATGCAGATGACAAGGTGGCAGGGATGGCTCCCTCCAAGGCCTCCTCAGGGAGGGTATCTAAAAGGGCCTCCAGGAAGGGGGTTGTGCTGCCCCTCTTCGCTGCTGCAATGTCCTCGAGTGGAATCTCCTGCTGGACCTCAGGAGGCTTCCTCCCCATCCAAGGTGGTGGGGAGGTTCTGGGGCTTCTTGCACTTGCCATACTTCCCCTCGATGAGCACCTAGCCCTCCAAGGTGTTAGCGGAGGGCGGGCCAGTGGGCAAGAGCAGAGTTGTCATGGGCAGAGGGGATGGGGACGGGGCAACAAGGGGACAGGAGACCTTTCCCCTGGGGCGAGCTCTCTCCCAGGCCTGAGACCAACCTGACCACCATCTCCTTTGTGGGCCCCACCCCAGGACGTGCTGTGGCAGTAAAACAAGGTTACTTACCAGTAACTGTTGTTCTTCGAGATGTGTTGCTCATATCCATTCCAATGTAGGTGTGTGCGCGCCCCGTGCACAGATTCCCGGAACCTTTTTCCCTAGCAAGCCCCGCATGGCCAGCTCAGGCGCCCCCTGGAGTGCCGCGCTCATGTCGCGGTATAAAGGGCGCTGCTGGCTGCGCGGGTCCCCAGTCCCTTCTTTCTGCCAACTCCGACAGTGGGGACGGGGGGTGGGTTTGGAATGGATATGAGCAACACATCTCGAAGAACAACAGTTACTGGTAAGTAACCTTGTTTTCTCTCTTCGAGTGATTGCTTATATGCATTCCAATGTAGGTGATTGCGTAGCCGTACCTTGGAGGAGGGTAGGAGTTATCGGTGACCTGCTCTAGACAGCACGGCTCTGCCGAACCCTGCGTCTTCCCTCGCTTGTTCCACGATGGCGTAATGCGACGTGAACGTATGGACTGACGACCAGGTCGCTGCCCTGCAGATGTCCTGCAGGGGAACCCTCTCTAGAAAGGCTGCGGAAGAGGCCTGGGCCCTAGTGGAGTGCGCTCTCACCGGCCCTGGGAGGGGTACTCCTGCCTGCTCATAGCATGCTTTAATGCAGGCAGTAATCCACTTGGAGATGCACTGGGTGGAGACAGGCAAGCCCTTCATCCTATCCGCCACAGCTACGAAGAGCTGTGTCGACTTCCGGAAAGGCTTGGTCCTCTCGAGATAGAAGGCCAAGGCTCGCCTGACGTCCAGCGAATGTCCCCTCCTTTCCTCCTCCGACCCATGGGGTTTTGGAAAGAACACAGGAAGGAAAATGTCCTGGTTACAGTGGAACTGAGACACCACCTTAGGCATAAAAGCCGGGTGGGGCCTCAGCCGGACCTTATCCTTATAAAAAACCGTGTAGGGGGGCTCCGAGGTTAACGCCCTCAGTTCGGAGACCCTTCTGGCCGAGGTGATAGCCACTAGGAAGGCCACCTTCCATGACAAGAGTAGAAGGGAGCATGTAGCCAAGGGCTCGAATGGGTGACCCATCAGCCCGTTAAGGACCAAGTTGAGGTCCCAGGGTGGCACCGGGTCCCGCACCTGAGGGAAAGTCCTCTCCACCCCCTTAAGGAACCTCACCGACATAGGGTGAGAAAACAGGGAGCGGCCCTCCATGGGTTGGTGGAAGGCCGAGATGGCTGCTAGGTGGACCTTGAGGGAGGCCAAAGCCAGGCCCTGCAGTTTAAGCTGCAGTAAGTACTCCAAGATGGCCTGAATAGGGGAGATGCTAGGGTGTAACCCTCTCGCTTCTGCCCACCCCGAAAACCTCCGCCACTTAGCTTTGTATGTTACTTGCGTGGACGGCTTCCTGCTGCCCAGGAGGACCTGTTGAACCTGCATGGAACAGGCTCTCTCTCCCTCCGTCAGCCACAAAGTCTCCAGGCGGTGAGGTGGAGGGAGGCCAGGTCGGGGTGCAACAATCTCCCATGGTCCTGGGAGATCAGGTCGCACCGTCTGGGTAGCGGAATCGGTTCGGTGATGGAGAGGTCGAGCAGCATGCTGTACCAATGCTGCCTCGGCCACGCTGGGGCAATCAGGATAACGTCCGCCCTGTCCCTCTTGATTTTTAGGAGGACTTGGGGCAGGAGCGGGACAGGGGGAAAAGCATACATTAACTCCCCTGTCCAGGGAACCAAAAAGGCATCGGACAGAGAGCCCGGCTCGCGACCCCTGAGCGAGCAAAACCTCGGGCATTTCCTGTTCTCCGCTGTAGCGAACAGGTCCAGACGGGGAGTACCCCACCGTTGGAAAAGGGAAGCCACTATGTCCTGGTGTAAGGACCATTCGTGGCGGGGAGAAAAAATTCTGCTGAGGCGGTCCGCCTCGCTGTTTCGTACCCCCGGGAGGTGAGAGGCAGATAAATGAAAACCGTGTCTCACCGCGAAGTTCCAGAGGTGAATGGCTTCCTGGCAGAGTGCCGAGGAGCGTCCCCCCCTGCCTGTTCATGTAGAACATGGCTGCCGTATTGTCCGTAAGGACTTGGACCACTCTGCCCCTGAGGAAGGGGAGGAAGGCCTTGCAGGCCAACCGGACCGCTCTGAGCTCGCACACATTGATGTGCAGAGCTCTTTCCTCCAGAGACCAAAGCCCTTGGGTGCCCTGATCGTGAGAAATGTGGGCTCCCCAACCCCGATCGGATGCGTCTGTGATGAGCGTCACAGATGGGGCGGACTCTCTGAAGGGGACGCCCATCATCACTTCCCTGGGGTCCCTCCACCAATCGAGGGACGACAGCACCTGTGGGGGAACCAGGACCACTCTAGTTAGAGAATGCCTGTGTGGTACATACACCGAAGTCAACCACGCCTGGAGAGGTCTAAGCCTCAATCGGGCCAGTCTCACTACATATGTAGAAGCCGCCATATGTCCCAACAGCTGCAGGCAGTGCCTGGCTGTCGTCATGGGGGACAAGTGGAGATCCGATATTATGGCTGCCATCGCCTCAAATCTTGCTTGAGGCAGGAAGGCTCTGGCTTGTACTGCATCTAGCCTGGCTCCAATAAACTCAATACATTGTACCGGAGTGAGTGTGGACTTTTGCTCATTGATAATCAGCCCCAGTCTATCACACAAGTCGCGTGTGAGGAACAGACTATGTCTCACATGGGCACTCGACCTCCCCCTGATTAACCAGTCATCCAGGTAGGGGAAGACTTGAACACCTTTACGGCGCAGGTGGGCTACCACCACAGCCATGCACTTAGTAAAAACCCTAGGTGCTGAGGAGAGCCCAAAGGGTAGGGACCGAAACTGATAATGGCGTCCCGCTACCACAAACCTCAAAAACCGCCTATGGGCCGGTAATATTGAGATGTGGAAGTATGCATCCTTCAAGTCAAGGGCGGCATACCAATCCCCTGGGTCAAGGACCGGAATGATTGTGGCGAGAGAGACCATACGAAACTTCACTCGCCTAATATACCTATTTAGGCCACGGAGGTCCAGAATGGGCCTAAGGCCTCCCTTCGCCTTGGGGATTAGGAAATACTTAGAATAAAAGCCCCTGCCCTCCTCGGCCAGTGGGACTTCCTCCACTGCCCCCAACGTGAGGAGCGACCCAATCTCCTGCACCAGGAGTTGAACCGAGGCCGGATCCCCAATGGGGGACAGCCTTGGGGGGTGTTGGGAGGGGAGGTTGTAAGCTGGAGGGCGTACCCCTTAGCAATCACCTCCAGGACCCAGCGGTCCGTAGTGATGGCTTCCCATTCTGAAAGGAAAGGGCGAAGCCTGTCCCCAAACGGCCGACCAGGATCCCAGAGAGAAGGAAGAGTACTACCCTCCTGCTCTGGGTCAAAAACGTTTATTAGTCTGATTACCCCCTTTTGCAGGCCCCTGCTGGCCCCTCGCAGAGGACCCCTGGCGGCCTCCCCTGCTGGGACCGCGGTAGCGCTCACGACCCCTCCTCTGCTGGGGTGGTCGAGGAGCCGGCCTGGGCGGGGGCGGTGGTTGCCCTTGGGCCTGCGGTCTGGACTGCTGCCTGGAGGCCTGAGGAGTATACAACCCCAAAGACTTCAGGGTGGCCCGAGAGTCCTTGAGGGCGTGGAGCTTGTCGTCTGTCTTTTCCGAGAACAGACCCAGGCCATCAAACGGCAAGTCCTGGATAGCCTGCTGAACCTCTTGAGTGAGGCCAGAGGCTTGAAGCCACGAGCAGCGGCGCACCACCACCGCCGAGGCCATTGCCCTACTGGCTGTGTCCGCCGCGTCGCTAGCCGCCTGCAGCGCAGCGGTAGCCACCGCAGATCCCTCATGCAGAACCGTGGAAAAATCCGCCTCCTGGTCAGGGGGCAGCTGGGAAGCAAACCTCTGCATCGAGGCCCACAGGTTCTTATTGTACTTCCGAAACAGGGCCTGGTGGTTCGCTACTCTAAACTGCAGCGCCGCAGTAGAGTAGATCTTCCTCCCGAACAAGTCCAGCTTACGGCCCTCCTTGTCCTTAGGGGTGCTACCCTGACCCCCCTGACGGTCCCTCTGGTTGGCCGCATCGACCACCAGAGAACTGGGCGCAGGGTGGCTGTACAAAAATTCGAAAGGTTCCTTGGGGACATAATACTTTCGTTCCACCCCCTTGGAGGTGGAGGGCAGGGAAGAAGGGGTCTGCCAAAGCTTCCTCGCTATCTTCATGACATTGTCATGCACTGGCAAGGTCGCCCGGGAGGGTCCCAGGGAGCCCGAGGGCCCAAAGAGGGAGTCCTCCTCCTCAGACATGAGCTTAAACTCCATGCCCAAGTTCTCAGCAGCCCTCTTGAGGAGGTCTTGGTGGGCCCTGAAGTCAAACAGGGGCCCTTTACGGTCCCTTGCTGCTGCCTCATCCGGTGACGATGAGGAAGAGAAGGGTAGGGGTGCGGAAGAGGGTCCCTCCCCAGGGTCCGAGTCCTCCGAACCCTGCTCATGAACCTTAGGGGCCGGGGGGACTGGGGGGGCCACCACTGAGTGGAGTGACACCGAGCCCTGGGGCATAGAGGCATTCCAGGGTCCCCAATACGGCCACTGCCAAGGTCCCTGGGCCCACCCCGCGGCCTGCAGGGAAGGCTGATGCAGCCGCACCGCCTTCATGTCACCAGAGCCCCCCCGTGCGTCGCTTATGTCGCCGACGCGTGGAGCGGTCCGATGAGGACGACGTGGACCGGTGCCGACGTCTGCGGTGCCGGCGATGAGAGGAGGACGGGGACGACGACGACGACGCACCCGATCTGCCCCTGCGGTGAGAGGACTTGCGATGCCGCTTGTCCCCTCGAGACCGAGAGCGGTGCCGACGATGGTGACGCTGAGGGGAGTCCAGCTGTCCCGAGTTCGGTGCCGGTGCCATCACCGGTGCCGGTTGCAACGGTGCCATCATCGGTGCCGGCTGCAACGGTGCCATCATCGGTGCCGGTTGCACCGGTGCCGGAGCCGGCAACAGTGCCGAAGCAGGCGTCGGTGCCGGGATCAGCGGTGCCGCCAGATGTGAGTCGCTGCCTCTCGAAACGACCGACAGTGACCTCGATCGGTGCCGGGACAGGCTCCGCACCGTAGATCGTGAGCCCGAATCCCGGTCCCCGCTCAAATCGGAGCTGGATCTGCGGCGACGGACTCGGGACCGCCCACGGTGCCGCGGTGCCGAGTCGCTCGACGACCTGGAGTCGGAGCTCGGAGGCTAGCCGACGCTCTCCACCCTCCGTGACCGTCTGGCAGGAGACTTAGATTGGGAGCGTCTCCAACCACCGGGACCACCCAGCGCGGGTTTGCCCCGAGACGCGGGTCCCTTGTCCCTCGGCCGCGGGGGGACGGAGGCGTGGGCAAGGCCATGAGGGCTCGTGCCGCAGTAAACGCCTCCGGCGTCGACGGCCCTTGCAGGTGCACTCCCCCACTACCAGGAGTCGGGGGAGGCAGCCCGCGCGGAGACCCCGGTGCCGGAGTAATCTCAACGGCGCTTGGTTGGGGCATCTCCGTACCCCCTCCACCCTGCGCGGGCCGGAGGGAGATCTTGGGTGCGGTCGAAGGCCGTGCCGTCTTCTTGGCCACTTTAGAGGCCCGCGGCGGTGCCGAAAGCGGTGCCGGTGGGGGGCGCTCCGCACCGACGACACACTCGGTGCCGACGGAGACCGGGACGGCTCGGAAGCTGGACGGAGCGCCGACTCCATTAGAATCGCCTTTAGCCTCGCGTCTCGTTCTTTCTGGGTCCGAGGCTTAAAGGACTTACAAATCTTACATTTGTCTCGACGGTGTTCTTCTCCAAGGCACCGGAGACAGCGGTCATGCGGGTCACTAATAGGAAAGGCTTTAGTACACAAGACACAGTTCTTAAAGCCTGTGGACCCCGGCATGACTCCGAGCAGAAGAGGACCCCGTCCGGGGTTCTAACTTATCACTACAACTATAAACTAACGAACTCTATAACTACTACTATAACAAGAAACTTTGAAAACAGTCAAACAACTAGGGAATGAGCTACTTGCACACAGCAAGAGGCGATAGTTCCAGTAACCGTCACAGGCGGAAAGAAGGAACTGGGGACCTGCGCAGCCAGCAGCGCCCTTTATACCGTGACATGAGCGCGGCACTCCAGGGGGCGCCTGAGCTGGCCATGCGGGGCTTGCTAGGGAAAAAAGTTCCGGGAATCTGTGCACGGGGCGCGCACACACCTACATTGGAATGGATATGAGCAATCACTCGAAGAGAGAATAGGGCCCATCCATTCAACTGGGAGCAACAGGGGGCTGCCCCCACATCCTGAGTGGTGGTGGAGATGGGCACAGGGTGACGAGGAGGAGGGGTGGCCACGGAGGCTGGGCTCTCAGGGTCGCTGACGGTGGCAGGGCTGGCACCTCAGTGGGCCCAGATGCTCCTCTGTGCTGAGCTAGGGGGCAGTCCCTGTGGCCATGTCCCATTGCCCAGCAGAGGAAGCACCGGGCCTCCGACGACGAATAATGAACCCTGTACTGGGCTCCTTGATGGGGCACCAGGAAGGACCCCTCGAGAGCCTCCCCATCATGTGCCGCCGCTGGCAGCAGCTTTATTTGGACCTGCCTGCGGAACGACAAAACATGGAGGGTGAGGTCCTTGCAGCCCAGCAGGAGAGCACTGACGAAGGAAATGGGCTTCCCCACGGTGGGAAGGGGAGCAAGGCAGCGTTAGGGAGGAAGAGCGGGATGGAGGTGAGCACCACCCGTACGCCCAGGTCCTCCAGGGGCTCTAAGGGGACATAGACGCCCCCCCACTACCTCCTGGGTGGTGGCCTCCGATGCCAAGAACACTACCTTTCCATACATCTTGGAGGTTGCCATGATGGCCGAGGGCCCCACCACCCGCACCAATGCCTGCACATAAGTCTCAACGTGGGGCAAGGCAGCTACCAGGAGGCAACGGATGCCATGCCTCCTGGTCAGGGTGGGGAAGAGGCCTCGGCCACTAGAGATATTACTTGAGGAGGTGGTGGAGATAGAGGATGGGGCGGCAGCTACCTAGGTGTACGCTCTGGGGGTTGAGGCAGGAGAAATGGCCGATAGCAGGGCCACAGCATGGACAGCAGCCTCTGTCCAGGGAGGCTTTGCCTTCCAGGCAGGGCTCTTGCCCTTCTTTTTCCCCTGGCCCTTTCTGCCAGCTGAGGAAGTCGTAGCAGCAGAGGTGGATGTCACTCCCATGCCTGCCGCTGCCGGTGCCCCAGTGAGTTGTGACATTAGATCCGGAAGTGGCAGCGGTCATAGCGATAGCCATGGGAACGGGTGGGGGAAACAGACTGAGGGCAGGGGACAGGGTCGACCAGGGGAGGAGTTCCCCCCAGTCTCCCCATCCATTTGAGAGAGGGAACAGGAGCAAGTACCGAAGGGGGTGAGCAAAGGCAAAGGGGTAGGGAAGAGCTGACCATTCATCCTCACTAGAATGCACTTAGGGGAGGAGGGTACGTACAGGAAGGGGTCAGAGGGACAAGCACTGGGGAAAAGGGGAGGGGCAGGGAAGGAGGAGAGGGGCGGGACGGCTGACCTCTCCTTCCCGCCAGGCTGCAGGCAGGGGAGGAGGGCACTGCTAAGGCAGGGTCACAAGGGCCCTGTTTGGGGTGGGGAGGTGCCAGCTCCTCTGGCTGAGGGAGGGGTTACAAAGGTGTCAGGGGGTGCAGTGAGCGGGGGCACAACAAAAAAAACCCAGGGAGTTGCGGGGGCTCACAGGCACTTGGGGAGCATGGGTGCACAGAGCAGGTAGGGTGGGGCAGGGCAGGGATGAGCAGCAAGAGGGGTTGGGGGACAGGTCTACAAGCCAGGGATGGGGTAGGAAAGAACAAGGGAATCACAGGAGCTAGGACAGGGCAGGGAAACCAACAGACGTAGGAGCGCTGAGTGCTAGCTTGAAGGCCCATGGATCAGCTCCAGAAGGAGCAGCAAGTCCCTTTTTCCCTGGTAGCTAAACAGGGATTACTCCAGGTTAATTAACAAATCTGGAGCCTATCAAGCCAGCCCAGGACTTGTTAAAAGCCTCCCCTCCAGTGAAAGGCTGTGGGCTTGAGTAGTGAGAGTAGGCAAGATATTGTCAAAAACCAGGTTTAGGAGAAGGAGCAGAACACTGGCAGAAGAGAACCCTGCAAGTACAAAGAGTGGGGGAGGGAAAACCCTGCTTGAAGAGGGTAAAGGACCTTTCCAGGCCTAGAGGCCTAAAGGAAAAGACCCTGCCAGAAGGGAAATATAGAACTGGACATTTGGTTTGGCACTACCATGCCCTGTGGGGCTGTCAGAGGTCAAAAGCCTCCCCTGGCAAGGAGGCCAGGAAGAGCCCCTGTCCGAGCAGGGTCTGGATATTAAGTCAAGGAGCATGGGGAAGTAAGTCAGGGAAGCTAGCAGCTTTCCTGAAGACACAGGACAAGGCTGCTACTTGTAGGGTCCCTGGGTTAGGGCCTGGAGTCAAGGGTGGGACTGCGCCCCTCCCCCCCAGCCCCTACCAGCCATTCACTGGAGGGGCAAGAGCCCCAGCGAAGAGGCAAGGACCTCTGAGAACCAGAGACAGGACTGGGACCCAGCCGGGAGCAGCCATCTTAGAGTGGCTGTATTACCCTCCCTCACACCTAGAGGGTGGAAGAACACTAAGTGGTGAAGCAGTGCCCTGATCTACTGCTAGAAGGAAGTGCTGGACAGAAGAGCTTTGTCACATACTTAACTAACAGAGAATAACAAACAAACAACTATTGAAGATACTGAAGTAGCACTTGCAAAGCAAGCAGAGCAGTTCCAGTAACTGTCACAGGTGGAAAGAAGGAACTAGGGGGCTGTAGGGCCGGTGGTGTCTGTTATACTGCGGCATGTGCACAGGACTTGAGGGGGTGCCAGAGCTGGCCCTATGGGTACTGCTGAAGGAAAAAAAATTCCACTAATGTTGCACGAAAGCGTGCACACACCTAGAATGGAATCTACATGAGCAAGTACTTGAACTTGAGATAAAATACAACATGGTTTTACAAAAGGTAGATTGTGCCAGGCCAATCTGAGCTTCGAGAAGAGAATTGATTTTTTTTTTTTCAGATAAAGGAAATGTAGATCTAATCTACCTGGATTTCAGTAAAGTATATGATACAGTTCTACATGGGAAATTATTAGTTGAACTGGAGAAGATGAGGAGAATTGAAAAGTAGAGAAGGAACTGGTGAAAGTGGAGACTATGATAGGTCATATTGAAATGTGAACTGTCAGGCTGGAGGGACGTTACTAGTGGAGATGCCCAGGCCTCAGTCTTGGGACCAATTTTAAACATTTTTATTACTGACCTTGGGGTAGTAGAGAGAAAAAGAGCCTGGTGCATTGGGCCTGTTGCAAGAGCTGAGACCTGAACCAAAGGCTGTGAACCAAAGTCAGGCCATATATTAAAGTAGATGTTAAGTTTACTGTCCAGTACGTTAACTTGGCAAAGTTATTGCTAGTGTAGTATCCACTAGATATTTAAGTAAATGTGTTTCAAACTAGTACAAAAACACCCCATCCAGTACAAGATAAGATGTTTTGACAAATTGATGTTTTTTTCAAGATATCCGGAACAAGGGGAGGTAACAAGCAGATGTCATGAAATACATAAGGCGGTGTGTAAGTTGGGTATTTTAGTTGTTTGTTTTAGCCTATAAATGTCAGGATATTTTGCCTTAATTCTTTGTTCGGCCAAGGGGACAGCAGAAATTCCTGCTGCTGACTGAGCCGTTCCTTGCCCCAGGGCACTCATGTAAGCATACCTGTAACCATGGAGCCCAGGCACTAAGTGTCTTGACTGTAATAAACCTGGCTGAGTGCCTTTGTCACTCAACCACGCCTGTAGTCTTCCTTTATGAGTAACATCAAAGTCTGCTGAATGAATGGGCTGCCTTATCTGCTCAAAGGATAGAAGCACTGAGCAGCCTGAATTGCATTACTAAAACAATGACATTCCAGCCTTCAGCACTTAACAACACTGGTTGTACTATCAAGGTCTGCTAACTCACTTCAAGACTGAGCTTAATACATTTATAGAGGAGATGGTATAATGAGACTGCCTACAATGGCATGTAGCTGATCTGCAACTGCTAGCAGCAAATATTTCCAATGGCCGATGATGGGACGTTCAATGGGGATGGCTCTGAGTTATTACAGTGAATTCTTTCCCAGGTCTGGCTGGTGGCTCTTGCCCACATGCTCAGGGTCTAACTGATCACCATATTTAGGGTTAGGGTTTTTTGGCTTCCTCTGCAGCATGGGGCACAGGTCACTTGCAGGTTTAAACTACTGTAAATGGTGGATTCTCTGTAACTCGAAGTCTTTAAATCATGATTTGAGGACTTCAGTAACTCAGCCGGAGGTTAGGGCTCTATTTAAGGAGGTGGTGGGTTTGGTTCTGTGGCCTGCAATGTGTAGGTCAGACTAGATGATCATGATGGTCCCTTCTGACCTTAAAGTCCATGAGTATAACAAGAAGAGTCTATTAACTAATCAATATTCTTCTGGCATGGATAACTCACTGTTCATGACTTCATAAAAGTGCATTTTTAAATTTGTTTACTAATGGTTACTTCCTCTGGCACATAGAAGGATCCTAAAGAACATGCAAAAAATATCTATTATGTCTGTTGTTGATTTCTAACTCCAAGTTTAAACTCCACACCACAAGCTTGTTACAATAAAAAAAAAATCCTTCCTAGAATGTTATGACAGAGTATTGTTGTTTAAATGGGAAAAAAATAGCTACATTCTTCAGCCCCTTCTGCCTCCCCCTCCCCTATGCGCTTGCACGTACCTCCAAGA
Source organism: Emydura macquarii macquarii (assembly GCF_026122565.2). NCBI lineage: Eukaryota > Metazoa > Chordata > Testudines > Chelidae > Emydura > Emydura macquarii. Next base: position 32,787,467 of record NW_027132813.1, read on the forward strand.
CTCTGGTTTTATCACTGAACACAATCATTCCTTGTTTCATAATCAAGTTGCTGACAAATCTGTTGTACACTCTCATGAGGTCAGGCTGGGTGATGGGAAAGCCCATGCTCAGATAATGGTGGTCCTACTACAGAAACAACAGAAATAGATTGTGGAGAGAGAAATGAAAATCTGAAATCTGGAAAAGCACACGTTTCCTTTAACACTGTCCTCTTAATGTCCTATAAAGCAAAGACAATCCCATTAGTCTGTATTTTCAAACACAAAACACCAGGTAAACTTTGAGACAGTATTTATACATCATAAGCTCTCCCATAGATCCTCAATCTGTAAGTGTCATACATGCAGAACTCCCAGTGGAGATAATCAGAGCTCTACGTGGGAGCACTTAGTGTTGGGCCCTTAGACTGAAGTCTCTTTTGGGCAGCAAATGCTATTAAACTACACCATAATAAAGCACTATGTGCATTTATAATGCTAGGATTACATTATTTTTAACAAGAGGTAGTAAAGAGCAAATCCCCCGCCCCTCCTTTTTTTGGTGTGCTTTGCAGTACACTTTTACAGATGTGAAGACTGTGTGCTGTAAAACCTAAATCAACTAGCAGTCTTAATACTATGTAACCATGGATATGTCATTTAACACTCCTGCCTCAGAGAGGACTCTGTAAAATGGGACTAATAGTACTGACCTCACAGGAATGACTATTTTTACCCCCTTTCTTCTCTCCTCTCGCTTTTGCCAGCCTCACTTCCCTCCTCTGTCTCAGTTAAGACCTTTTCAATGTCCTTAGCTTTCTGGAGTCTTAGAAATCCCTCCTCTTTCTAGCAGCTGGGGTGCAGAAAGTGTTGGACCAGAGCTGAAATCCTGGCCAGAAGAAGAGGGTGGCCAACAGGAACATACAGAAAACACAAATCTGAACCTAGTCCCACCTCCCAGGGCTACAGTCCATTGCCAAATTCTATAACAGTTATCTCATCCAGACTGAGTAAACTATTGAGTCTGAGCTGGATTTGAAATAATGACCGAGAGGAGAAAAGCTTTAATGTTCATTACTAAGTACATATACCGGAAAATACACTCAAATGACGAATGCACAGTGTGAATGCCTCAAAGCAGGGGCCATCCTTCTCAAGTGTTTGAAAAGGCCTAGTACATGGTGGGTGCTGTCACAAATAAATAACTATAATCCTCAGTCTTTCAAAAAATATACACATATGTACATATATATATAAACTACATCCAAAAGGTTGTTTGATACAATTTATCAAGGAGACAAGAAAGAAAGTGAATACCCTTCCCTGACCCCCATTCACACATACAACTCGGAACATTGGTAGGTTTTGAACAATGTTCTTTATAAAGGTGGCTCTAATAAAAAAAAAAACAAAACAAAAAAAAACCCAGCTTTGCAAGCTTAGGCAACATAAAAGAATTAGTCAAACAGCTTTTTAAAAACTCTATAAATGTACTTAAGATGAGACAAAATAGGGACAGCTAGAGCTACCCTAATTATAAAGAGAATTTCTATTTAGGACATGCTGTAACAGTGACTATGGCCAAAGCTGTTCAACATTCTTCCTGTTTATGTTGGTATTTGATGTTAAACTAGCTCTCATGCCCACACCTTTGAAGGGCTTTGCCAATGCACACCCAGTTTATTTGCTGGCAAAGGCCATATTTGAGTATTTTCCTTTTCCCAATGTAATGTCTGTCTCTTAGCCAACTACAAGAACCAAATAAGACTCCCATGATTGCCTCTGACAATGTAATTCAACCATCAGATATGCATGTGCAACTTCCCGTGGAGTTAATAGGAATTGCACACGTATATCTGAAGGCGGAATGTGGTCCGAAGGAGGTAACTGTCTTCCTTTCTATCGGAGGTCCTAAAATGTTATGATTATCTCAATGGTAATGGGACTCCTGTGATGTTGCTTGATTCCCACCACCACCCAAAAAGCAAAGACTGAAGAACACAGATGGACAAAAGAAAAACTGGGAACTAGATGCACTATTCAATACAAGGAAATATATAAACATATTTTTACAATATTCATTAACTAAATAGTCTAAATTTGTTCTATGCTGAAAATACCTTCCCATTAACACACACACACACACACACACACACACACACACACACACACACACACACACACACTAAAAGGGGCTACTAATTTGTCTGATGGCAAAAAATTCTCAGCTCTATTTCTGAGTGATCAGTGTTTACTATGATTATTACAAGCAAACGATTCTTAGGTTGAATGTTGTTAGAGCTCCCTCAATTGCTTAATAGAAGAACTACAAGAAAACGTGTTCCATTATCTTTGCATCATCATCATCATCAAGTGGAGAAAGCTGAACCACTCCTTCCTGTGAAGTAAGGATTGAGATGATATCCTGAGACAATTTTTCATGCTTATTTTCTGCACATGTATCTGCAATCTTCTTCCAACCTTCCAATGTACAGACTGTATCATTTAGAATAACTTGTTCCAGTGCATCTGATGAAGAAAAAATAAAAAATATAGTGGCACAGTATTTGCTCTCAATCAGTTTCTGCTTTGTTCATGTTAAACAAAGAACAGAAAGAGGCATATTAGGGGATAATATGACTACAGATCAATAATTCTTTTTCAGGTTGGATAAATTCTAAGGCCAATGACCAAATAAAGAGATAACTGATCAAAAATTCATCAGAAAAGTAGTGTTTACTTTATTTATAAAGATTAAAAGCCACATCCTCCCACAGCTCTCAAAATCATGTCTGAAACTCCACGACCAGCAGAAAGACTGGGGAATGTGTGGCCCACTTCTGCTCTTTTTTAAGTTAATGGATGTTTTGTCATTGACTTCAGTGGTAGCAGGATAAGGCCATTAGTTGGGAGTAATCATTGCTGCAAGTGGAAACACCAAATACGTCAAGTTACCAAGGTATATGGCCAAGAATAACTCTAGAGGAAAGTACAGGAACTTGCAGCAGATCCTAGGCAGACAAGTGCTCATTTGAACACAAAGCTGAGCAAGGAAGGCTATAGCAGATGACATAAGTAACTTTTTTGATCTCAAAGTGAGATTGCAGAATTGGGCCCATTATAAACAGAAGGTGCTTAAGTTATTTTTAATCACTCTTGGGTATAAATCAGGTATCAGAGGAGCATCCATGAAACAATAATTGATGGATGGGGGGAGGGGTGTTTGTTTTTTGCAAAGTGTCAACAGACACATGGTATAAAGGGAAAGGATTTATATGTTTTTAAATGAGCTGAATTAAATTTGTTAGCACAACTAAATGACTGACCTCAGTAACGTTGTTTTCATTAATTTTATAATAATTTACTATGGAATTGCTTTGGAAATGCCCAGATATTGCAATTGAGAAACATGACATTTACATAACTTTGCTATAAGTGTCTGTTAATATAAGTGTATTGTACTTACTCTTCTCGCCCATGTCTATTTCTTTTAACAGTTGTAAACCATGCTCTTTGTGATCAGTATCAATGAGTGAGAAGATCGTTGCCCCAATGGATAATAATGCTGGTTTTCCATTCCACTCTCGAGTTAAACAATGAATTAACTCAATACTAGGACAGTTTTTCAGTAGGAATAAATAATCATCTGAAAACAAACATCAAGGACATTACTTATTTGTGAGTGTTCACACACACACACTCCAGACTCAGAAGCATGATAACCCCAATTTTGATCTCACTGACCACTGTAAATCAGGTGAAACTTTAGTTAAGTTAGTGTAAAACTAATATATGAGAGATCAGAATCAGGTCCTGTTTATCTGGAAGAAAAGATAAACAGCACGATAATTAAATTCACAGATGGCACTAACTAGCAAAGTGCTGCAAATATCAAAGAGGACGGAAATAATAAAAAACCTTGAAGTTGTTAGAAATGTGGGCAGAAAATAAAAGACTAGAAAATGCAACCTAACAGAATTGAGGAATAATAATCTGAAGATATAAAATGGAAGAGAGAGACTTGGAAAGCAGCAATGTTGAAAAGGGGCCTAGCAAATTGCAGAGTGCAAAACTGCTATAAGCTTGCATTGCTATATGGCCACAAAGAGAAGCTAATGTGATTTTAGTGTGTTTACAAAGAGGTACCACAACATCCCACAACACTGAAGTGATAGCCCCTCTCTACATGGCACTGGTGAGACAGCTCCAATATTAGAATGCAATACTTATAAGCACCACAACAGCAGATGGAGTTTGACATAATGGAGAGAAATCATTTATAGAAAAATGACTGACTGGGTGGAGGAAATGACGAGTTAAAAATAAGAGCTAAGTAGCATGATCCTGTAGCATGCTAAACTTCTTCAGTATCTACTGCCTTCCTGCAGGATTGGGCCCTAAATACGTATAGTTTGGCTAAATGACTGGATGGGATACGATTACTGTTGACAGGTATCTGGCTTTATTAAAGTCAATGATCCAAAGAAATTATTTAGAGTGGGGACTAATAGGGTAATTTTGATGGATCTGTGGTTCTGCATTGGGTGCATTTCTATTGTTTTGGAGAATTCATACTGATCAGTCTCAGGTCCTATAAATGTTTACTGCTGATTGTATGAATCCTGAGCACATACATACTGTTTTCTGAAGTAAGATATAAGAGTTGGCCAGATGGGATTTTTACATTTCACTATTCAAGACCTTGGGACAAGCTGAAAAGAACAAACAAGGGTGTTTAGATAAATAATTTTTCTCTTTATATTGAGGAACAAATGTAGCCTAGATTCTTAGCTGTAATAGGGCTGCTTTTTGCTGCTCCACTGTTCAAAGCAGTCCTAAGCCACAAGATGATCACCCCAGTGCAAGGGATGCTTTGGTTCTGTAGAGCTGGCATAACTGCTCCTAAACTATTCACATTCATGGATATTCAGTGTAGGAGACAAAGTTTGGGAAAGCATAACCAAGGCTTCCCTGCAGCTCAGCAATCCTTGACTGCCATGATGGCAGGATGAGGCTAGTGCCAGCTAGTGTAAATTAGAACCCGTAGGCTGCTCTAACTCACCCCAGGGGACCAGCCTAATACAGTCAGTTTAGGAATGGGGGAGCTCAGTTGAACACACAACTAGAAAATCATGTCCTATACCCACTCTGTGAAATTAACAAGGCCCTAGTGAAATAAACAAGAGTTTTGCCAATACAGCCAGGATTTCATTCCATATATTTCTGCTCTCATTTAATCATATTTCCTTACAGCTTTGTTTTGAAAGCATGTGCAGTTGCATGCCCATTTAGATGTAGACTTCTTGTTTTTACCTTTACAAAGATGCAGCTATGGATTATGAAGCACTTTATTTAATGCTTTTATTTCTGACAGCTCAAGTTATTTAAATTTATACTCCAGATACTAAGCTGATGTAAATCAGTGAAGTTCCACTGATATCAGTGAAACTATGTTGATTTACATCAGCTGTGGATCTGGCCTAGAGCCTTTTTCAAAAAAATCACTTTGCCCCTGGCATAATCCAAATACTTTTTTTTTTTTTTTGAAAACTACATGGGAAAGTCTGATAGTGTGACTCTCCACTACACCAATCACAAAAATTGTTTTGTCAGCATGGCTATATAGCAGGATGCTCCTCATCTGTGTAATGCAAATGGTTGGGAAAGTAAAGGGAATGAAAGAAAAGAGTGAAGATCTGATCAAAGAATGATGATTTCTGAATGCAAAATGACGACAATACTGACAGATTTTTAAATGTTGGTTGCACAAGTTCAAGGTGCCAGCTGTGTCCCCAAAAACCCAAGATGATGCTAATCCTGTCAGTAATTTTTCCAGGTTATTACATTAAAATAGGATTTCCTTCAACATCAGGCGTGCATGTATATTTACTCCACTTTTTTGTCTTGAACAAACCCATTTACTGTGGCTAATACAGATAAAATCCTGTTCCCTATTTATTTTTGAGTTCAGTTAAACTAAGCATATGCCTAAATGCTTGCAGAATCAGGAATTTAGTCAATGTATTTGAATGCAGAATAAATCTGAATTATGGCTTCAAAAAAGAGAAAATTACTTGGCTAAAATGTACTTATCTGAAATACAAAGCTATAGTAGTCACTTAATCTTAGACCCATGTGCCTAGCATGAGAATGGTGAGGGTTTTCTATTGTTTAACTGCTCAATGTTGGCTCCAGCATGGGAGGGTGGGGGGGAATAGGACACCCTCTACTGACCACTAGAGTTTCCAAGTTGGAAATGTGCATAATCTGGAAACATTAAAAAAAGATCCTAGAAGCCTCTGCTCAGATGCGTGGTGGTTGTGGGTTGATCTATTACAGCTGAATAAAATTTAAAACAATTATTACAGCTAAATTGTTTTCTCTTCTCCAAAGTTACAAGCTGCAACTGATCCCTACTCACAGGGATTCTTACATCAGGGATGTGTCTATAAAAATGTACAACATTATCTATTTATAAAAGATACTGAAATCGTACATAATGTGTGTGTATAAATACAGACACATACATACACACATACATAAAAAATTAGGAGGTATGGCAAGACAGCACAAGAAATAAAATGAGAAATGTGAATAGTAAGTAGTAAAGAAATCCAAAAATAACAAATTACAAAGGGACTAGTGAGTTAAAACACTCCTGGTTTGGCAGTTGATTCCCTAATCCCATTAGGTCAAATCTAGATTCCTACTAAATCCAAGAAACAGCGCATTGTAAAAATATGTAAAGAACTCTGTGTGGCTGCCCCACAAAACTCCTGGGAGAAACCCTGGAAGTTGGCTGAAGTCAATATTCCTTAGACTTTAAAATGACCTTAAAGTTGCAGGTCTGCTATGCAGTACCAATGCCAGATGCAGTTGGACAGATTTTAAACATGATTCTTTACATACTGGTGTCAAAAGAAACAAATCTGGTGACTATTTCAAGGATTTTAGCCCTTCACAGGTAAAAACCTAAGGACATTTTCATGTCAAACTAGAGGAACTCACTCACCACATTCTATGTCAAGTTTGCAGAGAACGGCCTTGCCAAAACGGAGGTTGAGGTGTGGGAAAAATTCTACCAGAATGACTAACTTTCAGAAACTGCTTTATAGACATCTTTCCAGAGGGCCTGGTTTTGCACTGCCATGCAACTTGTGTCATGAGTGTAAAATTGAGCCATTCTGATTTGCCAGGGTTTTATAGACAATTTGAAAATGTCCCTAAGAACTTATTAGGCAGTTATCGCTGCAGCCTCTAGTTATCAGATTAATTAATCGATTATTAAAACTACAGACTGAAACTAAAACTGAATCCTCTACCAGTCTCCCACTAGTCTCTAAGGCAGATCACTGGAGAGCTACTGAAGCATGTTTTGCTGAAGAAATTTCCTATTTCCAACTGAACTAGACACTTCTGTTGCTTTTAGGAAAACATTTCTAGTTATTTATATTATTTACATATGCAGTGGCATCTTAAGAGCCAAATACTGCTTCAATTAAAGTCAAGGAGAACAGGATTAGATTTTTAGTGTGCATTTAAAATGTATCATTTAAAAATGTAGTCCAAAATGTCACCATGATAAGCCTTATTTTTTTTAACCCTGAAATAAACATTTGGTAGAAAAATAATGAAAGACAATATAATAAATTCTCTGTGATTTACCAAAAGAAAGGTTTTTGAATTGTTGTATATAATCCATTGCTCCACAAATTTGGCCCTGTTTACATAGGCACAGGGCAGCTTTCTTGTGCATACCACACTGATTGTAAGCAATCTGAGCCAAAGCCAAGCACTTGGACTTGTTGAATGGTTCCACGTCTCCATAATCATAAATCACATCCCCTGCTGCCTCACAAAACGTCAGCCTGAAGAAGAAAAGGTAATAAAACAAATCAGATAGTTATTAGGGTGTTTTCATAACTCTGGTGCACTTCAGAAGCAGTTAGAGTGGAACTGGATTGTGTGTGAAAGTACCAGACTGACTATTCCGCTTCAGCTTTCGTGCCCCTCTGCCTTTGTCCTTCACTCTGCTTTTGAATCAGGTTGCTTTCTCCTTCCCCTTCCATGTGCTTAGGCCATAGCAGGCGGAGATCAGAGAGCACAGGACAACCTCTTCATCAGTGTCTGTCCCATGTCAGCTGCTGGTGGCTGGAACAGGAAACTGCAGCCCTTACAGCTCTCCAGCATATGGGAAATTCCAGTTGGGTGCAGGAATGCATATGGGGAAGGGAAATGTGTATCCCGCCCACTCTGTGATACCTGGCACGTCAGGCAAAGGGTCTGCTGCTGTTGGGTTGGGAACCTACTCAATACATTTGGAGGGGTTGGCACATAAGAATTTCAGAGCACACTCAGTGCAGCTGGCATGAAGGAACTGTGTGGGACTGGAACACGTTCAGTTCAGACAGAACGTTTGGAGATTTTAGCTGCCAGCCTTGTAACAAACTCAAATATATATGACCATGGTAGTTTAAGTATTTAAAACTTGGCCAAATTTGGATGGATTGTCACAAGGGCAGGAAAAGACATCTCCAACTCCAACGCTGCTACTCTGCCAAATTTCAAGTTCCCACTCCAACACATGAAGGCATCAGAACTCTTCAAAGAAACATTGAGAAGAATTTTTTTTTAAAATTGGCAAAACAATCTGTTTTTCTCTAACATCTTTCTCAGAAATGGCTTTGTTTTAACTTTGCAAAGAAATTCAATCTGAGGCAGACATCTGGCATGGAAAATTTCAGCCTGAACAGTTAAAGCTTTACAAAGGTATGAGCAACTGAAAACAGGGGTTTATGATGGAAAGTGTTAGGCACTCTTAACTACAGGCATTGCTTCCAGCTCTGCGTTGTGCAGGAGGTCAGACTAGATGATCATATTGGTCTCTTCTGATCTTAGAGTCTACAAGTGTATAATTCAGATATTTTAGAATTTTTTGTACAAGTGCCATTCTAAAGTCATAATAAAGCAGTTCAGGGTGCGTGTCAGGCAGAGACCTTTACTAACCTTGTAGTTTTGACAAAAGCATGTAAGCCACCTGTCCACCTACACATACAAGGCCTGGCTATATTTCAACATGACAACATAATTTTCAGCATCTTAGTGCTTTAGTAATGACTATAATTCTAGTGTATTGATATAAACACACTGTAATGGCTCTTTTGGAAAGGTTACTGCATGTGGGAGGATAAGCAATGAAGAGAAATGGTTCAGGAAAGTGGTTCTTGGATCCAGACCCAGATTAGGTACGGAATTTGGGTTCAAAGCCAAAACATGGGCTAGGCTTTGAGAAATATTGCAAGCTTTTCTCACATGGCTTCAGCCCCAAGTAGCAGAATTCTAATTAGATTAATGCCATGCAGAATGGTAGAAAAATCACCTAAACTGTTCTTGTGGGATTTCCATCATTTTAAGATGCTTCTGAACTGGATCTGGAAAATGGAATTAAAAAAACCCAAAAAAACTAGTGAGAGGGTAAGTAACTAATTACTGACTAAATTAGCATCAAACTAATGCTAACTCTACACTATCTATGCATTAGGACGAGCTATGAGGAGAACTGCTGCGAGCTTAGTCTCAGACCACGGACGGTTGAGAAGGAACTGAGGGGGTTGGGTCGCGTGTGTGCGGCTTGAGACACCAATGGCGCTGCGAGGCAAGACGAGCTGCACACACGCCACCTGGACGGCCATTGCTGACGGAAGTCTCTGATCCAGGATGTGGAGAGTGCCAAACACCTCAAGTGGAGTATACACAGAGACACCACTCGAAGAAGCAAAATTGCAGAGGAAGTATTAGTTTTGGAGATTCAAATCTGAATACCTCAACTACCACAAATGAAATAGGGGTGGGGGGGGAAGGCGGCGGCGCTAGCTTTGAATTTCCAATTCAGGCTTGTCTCTTGAAGTAGTTGTATTAAATAACATATAGATGCTGCTGCTAGTATAGAAATACTCACATAAGAGTAAAACAAAACTTCTGAATTTTCCAATAACTACAGGTTTCTAATTGTTAAAAAATGGTATCAGAGCAAAGCACTATGTCTCACAATTTTTATACAACTTTTTACTAGAGTATAGGAGAAAAGGGGTCAAACAAAATTTTGGTCTCAAGTGATCTAACAAAGGCTGCTAAACAAAATGTTGCATTCTGCAAAAACTAGCTTTTCATGCTGCTCATTTGCCTTGATTTATACCACAGTGAATTTAATAAATGACATCAAATAAATGTATTTGTTAGTTTGCCATTTTGTTATATTGTATTTGCACGGTTCTAATTTACAAGAAAGGGAGAGTGAATAGGCAAGGCCTAATCACTTAGGAAATGCAAAATACAACTTTCACAGATGAAGGGCAGACACCTATACAAATCCAAGTTCACTATCGGCCTGCTTACCTTTGCTGTGTGACCCAATGCATAACTAGATTTAACTGTTTTTCAGACAATGCACATTTGATTGCTTCCAGAGTCATGGCTGCACACAGAGGGTGTCTAACTGCAGCACTTGAGCTTATGAGGGCCTCAAAATATCTCAGCAAAGGGAGAATCCTGCCTTTAACAGCACCAAGAGCTAGAAGGAGGAAAAGGAAAGTCACTGAGCAAAATATTTGGGAAAATGGCATTTTTATTTTTCCAATAGGTTGTTCTTTGTGGTGTTTTTTTTATTTTTTTTGCTTTGCTGATATCCCCAGAATCCCCTGGCCAAATTCTCACTAAAGGTTCAGCTGAATCTCCTCTGCTGCCATGCTAGTCAATGAGAGTTGAGGCTACTCAATACAGAAAATGGTAGGCACATCACAGGATTGCACCTTGTCTGTGGACATGCAAAGGACAAATTTTCATAGCAAAATGTGTGGATTTAAACCAGGGAGTTCCCACTGAGGCTACACAGAGTTGCATAAGAAAATGCCTGCATATCGTTTTGAAAATACATCTCCTAGTGGTAAGACTACAAATAGTTCACTATAAAACATTCTGCAGAGGATGTCGGTTTTATAGTTAACAGTAAGGATAGCTTTAAGGCAGTTTCCTTGTTTTAGTACTTCTGTTATTAATGATATATTATTACTTATTATTTGTATTGAAATAACACCAATTATAATTGTCCCCCATTGTGCTGGGCACTGTAAAACCCATAGGAAGACTGTCTGTGCCCCCAAAAGTTTATAACTAAGGCCCCAATCCTGCAACATATGTGTGTGCGCTTAACTCTGTTCACGAGTAGCACCACTGAAGTCAATTGGACTTAACTTTAAGCACTTGATTAATTTTTTTGCCAGATCAGAGCCTAATGTAGAGCTTGGTGTCCAATTTGTAATCAGATTCTGAATATTAATATAGTTTTTGGTACGTCTTTTCTTTTGATCTTTAACAATTGCCTATGAAGTGAAAGTGAAAAGATAAAAAAACCTAACCATTGCCTTTGTAAAGTTCAGTGACATTCTCAGAACAGAGCTGTGCTCCCTATCACTCAGAGCCTGCCACAGCCATACCCTTTACACAGAGGAAGAAGAGCAGGTGGCAGAATCAGCTGTGCTGCCATTATGCCACTCAGGGAATTCCTCTGTGCAAGGAGAATCCAGCTCCTCTGCGTTGCCTGAATACGAAGTGGCCAGACAAGGCACCAAGGATCTGGATCCTTAGAGTATGTCTACCCTACAATTAGAGACCAGCAGAACAGCTTCTGCCTGTCCAGGTCAGCTGACTCAGACTCATGCTGCAGAGCTATAAAATTGCAGTGTAGATGTTCAGGCTCAGGCCGGAGTCCCAGCTCTGAGACCTGTGAAGGGAGTGGGTCTCAGAGCCTTGGCTCTAGCCTGAGCTATTTTTAGCCTTGCATCCTGAGCCCTCCGAGACCTAGTGCCATGGGGTTTTTTATCGTAGTGTTAATGTACCGTTAGGTTGTTTTAAAACTTCAAAGTAAAAATAAAATGTAAAATCCAAACACTCACAAGTAATTCACATTAGTCCTCTCCAGGCTTCTTTTAACATGAATAATAGGGCCAGATTCTCAGCAGGTGTAAGTCAGTGTCGTACACTGAAATCAATAATGATGCCAATTTACACCTGCTAAGCATCTGACCAAAGTTATTTTCATTTAAACTCCATACCCTTAAATTTCATCATGGTTTCTTCATTGCGGAGAATTCCTCTAGGACAGTTTGCTGCATAAACTGCTGCAGTCTCATACTGACCATATGAAAATAATTCATTGAATCTAGGACAGATAAAGGAAAAGAATGTAATACAGCACTGGAACAAAAAAAGAAAGAAGTGATTGGTTGATAATGTAGTGAACTAGCCAAGGAAGGCGCTCCAAAAAGCCTAGAATCAAATGTCAAAGACATAGGCAATACCACGGCTTTAATACAAAGAATATATTTAAAAATCTAGTATTTATTCAGCAAAGCATATTTGATGAGAGCAAGTGGCAGTTCTGATTGGCTCTCAATTCCCCAGATTACTTTTTTCCCCCCACCTTCATCTTTTAGGATTCTTTTGGTACACATCATCAGTATAGGCACTGCACACCGGAGTCACGGAACGTTGACCACTGCCTACCAACTTAAACAATGTCCACAATGAAATCCAGGAAGTGGATCAGCAATGGAAAGCTGACCAGAACAAAGGAACCTTGAGGGGGGATTTAAACGAGGAAATCAGGTTGCATGGCACACACCACCAGCTGGATAAGAGGGTGGCCCCAGAAAGTCGTCTACATCCACACTAACTATTCCAAGGTCAGATTCTGCTCAGCCTCAGCATGGGCTCCTAGGGAGTGGGTACAAGAAGCTTCCCCTTTGTGCTAACTGGCTAGAATTGCATTGGATAGTGTCAACCCTGTTTCGCCCTGGTGCTGCTGTGTCCAGATGATAGCAGGCAGGGAGGACAGGGAGGCTGGTGTCCTGGTTGCCACACTGGCTTTTACAGCCAGGTGGGCACGGAGGACAGAGCATACTGTTCTTTCGCAAATGGTCACCAAGTTGCTGGTATGGCATGTGGTCCCAGCCAGAATTCCTTCTCAGAGCTCCATCTACCACATGGTCTCTCTGCATCCCCTTCCAAAATACCTGAGGGCAGTAGGGGTGCAATCTTGTCCCAGATTACTCTGTTAAGGGAAGAACCACATGTAGATTGGGAGTCCAGTTATCTGAATTCAGAGCATATAATAAGGATAACGTATCATTAGCCCACTGAAATGTCCCTACTAAAACTGGCTATGGCATATTGTCATTGTCACCTGCTGACTGTGTCAGTTAGATTTTCTCCTGAAAGACTGACTTGTGGCACTGCTCTTGGGTTAACAAATATTGATCTCCAGAAAGAAGCTGTTGTAATTAGATTTCAATTAAAGTTATATTTAAGATGCTGTTTTGGAAGGGACTGGTATAATGGAATATGGCCATTCAGTTCACGAATCAAACTAAGGCCAAATCTAATCTATGTCAGTAGTGCTTGGAAGCTGTTACCATTTAATGGCTGTTCAATGGACTACGTGAAATGAGTTTATGATCTCATTCCAGTTCTTAGTTGCAAGGAGTCAGAGTTTTAAAGGTATTTAGGCACCTAACAATGAAGACAAGTGCTTAGTGGAATTTTCAAAAGCACCTAACTCCCAACAGGCATATAGATGCTTTTGAAAATCATAGTAGGCACTTATCAACATTTAGGAAAAAAATCTAGACGAAGAATCTCACAGTCGTTCATATCACAAAACCCCCCACCTCCACTGCTCACATCTTTATTGGCAGTTTCAGCAAAGAGGCCAAGGATGGAATGGGCAGTAAAGTTCAAACTATCCTTTTCACCCCAGAGGTCATCTTCTAGGTCAGGGTTGAAGCACATGAGCAGAGCAGTGTGAAGAAGCCATCTTTGTTGCATCTGGTCTGTGGATAACCAATTGACTTAGATCTGCAGGGCTGTCAGGCTAGCATATTTTACAAACTCCAGAAATTCACAAAAAGAAAAGTGCTCTTTTTACAAAATACTAATTTGCCCTGGAGGGACTGCATTAAACATGATATGTTATCCAAACATATTATCCATATGTTAGCCAGACATGTTATCTGCAATGCTGCAAGCTGCTTACATAGAGTAGAATACAACTCTTGTATTCTATTTACCTTTCAATATATTCAAGCAAATCTTCAGCCTCTTTACTTTTGCTGGGGTCGTGTTCAAATATATGAGAGATGCTGGAGACAGCAGAAGCTGAAATTCAGATACATCACTGGGAGATACACGTATTATTATTTCAATAGACAAAACTAGCATTAACATAGCAAGGGTACAAAAAGATAAAAAATTTTGACCCACAGAAATGGATTTCAAGAAAGGTGGTTTTACAGTTTTAACAAGGCTCTGGAACATTAGCAAGCAAGAAAGGGGCCTTATATAAACTAATGCATTTTCCATGCATTGAAGAGACTGAAGAAGTCTCCCATGAGTGGAAATGTAATTAGGAAACACTTTCAATCATGCCAGGTAAATTCTACGACAAAGTTTCCCTGTCTATGTTCCCAGACATATACTCTAAGGCTGCCAGAAACTAGGAATGAGAGGTGATATCCTCAGGACCAAATTCTACTCCCTGAAATGTTCTACAGTTCCACCTCAAACCAATGCAGCTTCATAGAATATCATTCCAGGCAGAATGTAACCCTTTTGTCTGGGAGAAGGGTGGAGACCACATTATAAACTCCAAGCAGCAAACCACAGACATAGGGACAGATTCTGATCTCAGTTACACCCATGTAACTCCACCAAATTCAGTGTACAGATTTACAGTGGGGTAAATGTGAGCAGAATTTGACCCAGTCTAAAAACCCATTAGAAGGTGCAGAGTGGAGGAACATCAGAGGTATCAGCCCTCATCTGTCTACACTAATACAAGTTGAGAGCAACAAGCAAGATTCAATATGATGCCAAGTGCACCACTGCACTCTACTCATGCAGCACCTGAGATTATCTTGTCAGAAAGGATTTGGAGTATGATTAGTGCTCATAAAAAGATTGACTACGCCTAAGGCAATTGGCTGGAAGACATCATAAAAATCATTCACCATCTCTGCTTCACTTGACTAAATGACCTGGACGATTAGAACTACTAGCAGCAGGAGACCTCTGTGACTCTGGAATAAAGGTCAGGGGTATGGGTAGCACATGAGGGGTGCAGGTTGTATAAACCACCTCAGGACACTTCACCTTCATCTTAATTGCAGGAAAACATCAAAGGCCAAATTCATCCCTGCATAACTCCGGTGAATATTTTTCTATCCCTTTATCAGATTTCTGGGCAAAAATCTTATTTCTCTAAATGATGGACACGTGCAGCATCATGCATAAGAGAAATGGATGACCCAAGGTCAAAAGAGACAGGACTTTCAAAGCGACCTAAAGGAATTAGGGGCCCAACTCCCACCAAGTTTCAATGGCATCTGGACTTCTAATTGCTTTACGCCCCTTTGAATCCCAGCCCAGATTTTAAAAAATTAAAAAACCCCACAGGTCAGATTCTCAGCTGGTACAAGATGGCATGGTTCCATTGATGTAAATGGAAAAGCACTAATTTACACCAGCTGAGAATCTGGCACCATATTTTACATGCTTGATAATACCATCCTCCTATTTTTACTGGTTTTACCTTTTACAACTTCCTTTTTTTTCATGACTTGACAGAGGAGTTCTTGCAGGGAGGTGCTCTTGTCAGATTTTGCCCAGGCAGAAACAGCATTTGCAACCAATGTAATTCTATTATAACTATAAACAGTTAAAGACAGAATCAAACATTTCATTAGGAATTCCTCAAATTAACGTAGCTCCCCATGAGGGATCAAATTCAAGTTAACCCTTAATGTCAAGGTTTTACAAAGTTCCACCCCTGCCTGCATCTCTTTTCATTCTAATCCCTCCCTCCCTTCGCTCTACCCAAGCCTTCCTCCCCAACTGCTTCCCTTGTATCCTTCTCCTACTTTCATCTTTGTGCTTTCTTCTTTGCTGCCTTTTACAACACCAGGGAGCTTTTATCTGTCCTAATGTAACAGGTACCCCATCCTCTCCTCCTTTAAAACCCTTCTGAAAATGCACTTCTTCCAAGCATCATTAATCCACCAAACCCAGGAAGGATGTCACATTTATGTAATAAAAAAGCCCTGCACTGATTTGTATTGACCTGCACCTTCCGATCACTAGCATACTATGAGCTAGATGCCCAGATCCCAGCAAGCAGCACTCAATTCAACTAAAGCACCTTTCATCTCCCACAATCTAGGCACAGATGGGGCACAAAACTGCCCCTAGTATAACTTAAAGCAGTCTAAGGACTATTCTAGATCATACCAGTTAGAATGGTCCCCTCATTTGCCAATGGAGCATCTTCATCCGCTGTCATCTGCCATCTAGTTATTTCCCCTACATCAGGGAAATCCCTGGCTGCCTATTTGAGGCAGCTCTATCTTCTTTGTGCTGCTGGAGCAATGCAAAGAGGACAGAGCAGGGGGCCAGGATCTGACCTATGTGGCCACATTGCATTATTTGTTTAGACTATAAACTCTTCAGGGCAAAGACCATGTCTTCCCATGTATTTTGCAAAGTACTGAGTACAATGATAGAGGTTAGTAAAGGACAGACCTAATATTAACATTGTTAAACAAGATCAGTATTAACAATAAATATACCGAAGCCAAATCTATGTGACAGACAAAACGCTATAGAGAATACCACTAACATAAAAATAAGGTATGTTCTAGGATGGACACTTGTACCTAAGTCTGAGTTTCTCATTCACTGCCTCTGCCTTATCTCTGAGCTCCAGTGAGCGCTTGAGCTCCTGCTCTAAGCCAGACGTGCTCTCCAGAGGGATATATTTTGATATCATGTCATCTTTCAGTTCCTGAACTCTCCTTTCTAGCTGGGCAAGGTGTCTAGAAAGAGCATATAAGCTGAGAGATTCTTTTACAGACAGACCTGTTGAAGAAGAAAATGCCTTTCATGAGCTCTTGACTGTGATCAATACACAAGGTGTATACAGAAACTGTGATGCAGGTAATTTGCTAGGGTTCTCTAACCTGAAAATCAACACTGAATAAAAGGAAGATGATATCATTTTAGGGATAATATCTGAACTTTGCAGCTCAGACCTAACCCAAGTTTCCCTTAAATTTAGAGCCCATCTCTATTAATAACTGAAAAAAAAATAATGTATAGAAGGTGATAAGTTTCAGGTTCGA
The DNA here is from genome assembly GCF_026122565.2 of Emydura macquarii macquarii. Taxonomy (NCBI): domain Eukaryota; kingdom Metazoa; phylum Chordata; order Testudines; family Chelidae; genus Emydura; species Emydura macquarii. The sequence goes on from NW_027132813.1 coordinate 32,804,674, forward strand.
TAATGTTCCACAGTCTTAATTGAATCTGTTAGTTTTGGTGTAATGTTCCATCACTGAGGACTCTCAAATGCACAAATGCTGTGTTATATACTACACATGTACATCTCGCTATTTAGATTCAATTTGTTAAGTACTGACCAAACATTAATGGCCGGATTGTGACCAGCTTTTGAGCAACAAGAGAGAAAGACATTGAGTCTTCTCCCTGGCACTGCCACATGAGTTGGTAATAACTAACCCTTGGGCTTAGTGGGGGAATTCGTCTCTGCTCTATGACCCCTTTGTGTTGGCTGCACTGACTTCAAAGGGGACATGGACAAGCTGTAAGCACCCCATCTAAGAAACACTCCCAGTGCAAGAGGTTCTGTGCAGCAGCTGCAGAGATGGCTCAGCACACTCTTGCAGAAGGCCCTGCTGCAATGAATATCCTAACATAGACTGGGGTAGAAACAGGGATAGAAGGGGGAGAGGAGTGGCTGAGGTTCTCCTGGGCTCTGGTGATTCTGCACACCTGCAATTGCCAATAGAGTCTATTACAGCAGTGGCACAAGTTAGAACAGACCTTAGGGACGTCCCAGGTTGCACAGAAGGACTTAATTGGCCCCCAGCTGCCCCAGAATCAAGGAGACACAAGCCATCTCTTCTGCCCGTGCTGAACTCAGTGCTAGCCTAAACATGAATCTAGCTCAGTGAGTTCAAGCACTGCATGATATAAGTCCTGCTAGGTGTCCCAAAGAGGGGATGTGGGGTTGCCCATGGCCCTGTCCCTCCTTCCCATACAAACCAGTAGATTTGGCTGGATGTGAAATGAAACGTGCTGTTTGAAGTTATGTAATAGTGGGCATGCTCCGCATGACAACCAAAGAGCTTTGGAAGGCATATGCCTCCCTGAGGCATGCATCTTTCCAGAGCTTCCACTGGGCCAGTGAGGCTCTGTACCACCCAAACATGGGCTAGTGCCTTAGAGGATCAATGCTGCCCTCTGTGTGTATATAGCTTCTCTTTAGTTAAGAGCAAAGCTTTAATACAAAAGAAATGCTCAGACTATCAAACACAATATTGGTCTTTACCTGGTATAGGCTTAGCAGGGTTTATCTTTTTTCTTGGAGTCAAAGCTTCTGTAGAGGGCACTTTTCTTATATTTCTTATTTTCAATATCAGATTTTGAATTCTGGCAGAATTTCTCTCAATAGTTTTTATCCTGAAACAAAGAAAAAATTCTACATTTTCTTTTCTACGCCTTAGAAATCAGAGATCATCAGGGCGAACAGATGCTACACTAAGCTCGTCACGATGCTGTTCTGCCATCTCAGTTCTTTGTGTCCCCTAACATGCCATATTAATTCCATTTGATTCTGTTTGTGGCTAGAGGCAGGCACCTTCTCATAATCTTATCACATACATGCTACTACATGACACCAGTCCCTACCATGAGAGACAGTAAAGAGAGCCACATAGACTGTGGGAAAGTGAATAATTCTTCTTGTTTTATACTTCTCAAATTAAACAAAATGTCCTAATATAATGCATTTTGACAATGAATCTTTACTTTGAGGCTATGTGGTCTTTATTTTACAAATGGGGAGACAGTGAGTGCCTGATCCTGCAGTACTCATGCAGGCAAAATCTCCATTGACTTCACTGGGAGTTTTGACTGCACAAGAATTGTAGAATAAGCCCTGGAATAGCAAAACTTTAAATTATTCTTTTAACAATTACAGAGTCATTTTGGAACTTCCACCTAATGAATAACAGAATAAAACAACTTTTTAAAGTCACAACTGTGATAAATCAACTACATTTAAAATTATTTATACACAAGCTAATATCACGTTGCCTTACATAATATATTAGAAGTGGCCTTACTTGTCTTCAAGTTGGATTGTTCTTTTTCTATAATATACTAGAGTTGTAGGCTCAGATGCCAGAACTTTTAATTTTCCATGAAGATAAAATGCATTCCTTTGGCCCTTTTTTATTGCTTCAATAAATGCATCATACTCCTGTTTGATTGAAGTCAGAATGTTCTTGTACGCAGTAACATGCTCTATTATCTGTGAAGACATGTTTTTCCATCTGCAATGCTTTATACAGAGCTAGTTAATGGAACATCCTTATTATTCCCCTCAAATCTCCAAATAGCACAACAGCCAGAGTAAATCAAAACAATTGGACATAGTACCCTCTTCCTGGGGCCAATTTGCAGCGCTGTGCTAATGCATGAGAAGCAGAACACTAAATTAACAAAACTAATTAAACTAATTAAATTAATTAAATAACTAAATTAATTGGCCAAGGTGATGGAAGTGCACAAACACTGTAAATGTTGACAAAAGAACTCCATACTTCCTTCAGTTTAAATAATCTCAAACATTATTAAAATTAAGGGATAATCTGCAGGACACATTAACACCATTCTTTATACAGCTTTTTCAGCATCATGACATGCTTTCTCCAATAGATACTAAGCCTGATGTCTTCACAGCACTTACAGCTATGGAAAGGCCAAGGAGTAAGGGACCAGGACTATGTTTTTTAAAATAGCATAAAGCAAATAATTCAAACTCACAATTTGGAAGGCTAATTTTGCAGCCCTTATTCATGCAACCAAATCTGGTTTTACATGTATGTAAAAGTAGCTATGCAGAAGTCCCAGTTCTGATTCCTGTACTTGGCATCTCTCTTGGCAGCTGAAAAAAGCATGGCACAACACAGAGAGGATCACTCAGGTCACAGTGGGATGCTTTCAGGATCCTCAACAGCAACCCTGCAGCCTAATTCCAAAAGATGTTATATCTAATCCTCCTCAGCTAGAAGAGTAGCCATAACTGTCATCGTGCCATGTAAGGGATATCAAAGTGGAGAAAAAATGGAAGAGTACCCCACAGGCAAAGCAGAGAGCTTTCAAAGGAAATAAGTTAGTCCTGTTTACATGAGAAAATGGAATAAGGAGTCTAACACCAGAGCTTTATTTCTCAAGCATTTACTGTAAGTTATTAAGACCCTTCACATGAAAGTTTGTGGGAGGGGAAAAAAAAATATCAACTCTGCTGAAACTTTACATGCCAGGCTTCTGTCTGCAATTCAAATGGCCAAGTTCAATAAGGGAGTATATAATGGAACCAACAAACTGATTTTCAGTGTAGCTGGTCAGCTGGGTGCCGCTATAGATTTTGGTTTATAAAGTCAATATGGCTATTTACAGGAACAAAGCAGAAGCCAAGATTTATGCTTAAAGTCTCTAAATCTATTTATCCTGTGAATACTGAGTCAATTTATGTAATATTAATGAACATCAGATTGACTAGTTTAATGCATTTTAAATACCTTTAAAATGGAATACGGTCAATGGGAAGTACGAGCTGTTTTTAAAAGTGCCAGCTCAATAAGTAGCTCCATCACAGAGCAGTCAAACTCCATTTATTTGAGAGGATTCAATATTCAATATAAAAATGTGAGGAAATTAATATCAAAGCAAAAAGCCTTCAGAGATAAGGAATGGAACACCTGATGGGATAAATGTTAAAAGGCAGAAGCAGTTGTGTGAGCCTTTGAGGAAATTCATTACCTTGCCACATCTTGAAGTAAGGGACAACATTCAAGGCATGAAAGGAGCTTACCTGTGTTGGTATTTAAAGATTTTCTATGTATGAGTGTCTTTCCCAGACTGCTATAATGCTATGTTATTCCAATTTTATAATTAATTTTATAATGTATTAAATATTACAGAGTCTATAGTTATTGTCTATGACTTCAAATAATGCTATTGTATCTCAGACCAATTTTCTTTTTTATGTAAATGAGTTTTGGCAATTGCACACCAAATTTATCATATATTAAGATCAAGGTATCTAGGGAAAAGGTCTATTGAATCAATGAGTCCATTTCCTCACAAAGGCAGAACAGAGTGGTAGGAGACATATACCGGGAGGCGGGGACATGGGCCTGGGGCTGCTCTCGGGCACTTGCCCAAGATAGATGGAGGGTCTGGGGCTCCCCATACCACGGCCCTGGCTTGCCCAAGGCCCCAGGGGGAAGTGAAGCAAGGGATGGGGCCACAGTCCTGGCACCGGTGTCCCCCTTACATGTACACAGGTCCCAGCTTTCCTGTGGGGGCCCCCAAATTGGCCAGGGCCCATGCACCCTACCCTCTCTTGGGTGGGGAAAAAAAGCAAACACTTTCTAAAGTAGTGTCCTTCTCACCAGAATATTACTGAGTTAAAAATCCTGAGAAATAACTGATTGCTCTGATCAGTAATAAAAGCACTAAAGTTCAATTCTAAGGATTGCTCCTGTCTAACTCAATGGGAATTTTGCCATTTACTTAAATGGGAACAGTATTAGGCCCGTAATATACTTAATATGTCAAAATCCATGTTACCTTTTTTTAAAGCATCAACCTTTAGTACCTGAAAACACTCTGAAATGTACTTATTTCTCTAACATTCTTTATTAACTAGCCAGAATTTAGTACCTTCCCTCAGGTGCTATTCATACTCCCTATTTGTAATGGTATAGGATGAGTCAGCGGTTGATTACTCAACAACTCAGGTCAGTAGTGATCTAAAGTCATTACCAACTGAATGACTGTGCAGTGAAGTGACTTAGTGGTCTCATTCTAGTTCCTACTTGTCCACATTACAAAACCACCACCACAAGGGTGCATTTGTTACCGGTCTCCAGTGAAAGGCCAGACAATATAGTCTGATCCTTAGCTCCATTCAAACAGTGCTCAGTGCAACTATAGAGGGTCAAGAGTGCAAAATGGCATTAATCCTAAAACCAGTGAGTAACAGTCTGATCCCCCAACGTAAATTAGAGCTGCTTTAATTTACATCAGCTGCCAACAGTCCCGAGGGGCGGTTATGGCAGCCAGAGATCATAGACACCTAGCCCCATCCTCTTCCCCCAGCTATGCCCCTTGGGCCAACGGCAAGAAAGGATATGGTATAGAAGCCACGATGAAGTCTCTCCACTGTATGATCTCCCTACACTACAATGCATGCGTAATTGCTGTCTATGCTAGTTTTAGGGCCGCTTCGAAATGGCACAGCAGCACAAAATTGCATTAACGTGAAGCAGAATCTGGCCCTATATACCTATGGAGACTATGCCACTCTTTCACCCCTAAACCCAGTATTTCCAGGTCAGAGATGGAGTACATTGGTGAGAAAGCTTATACTGCTGCTTCCAGTACTGCACTTGTCTTGTGAGCACTAAGGCCCAGCTTCTCAAAGGTATTTAGGCACCTAACTTCCATTGATTTCATTGACTGGGCCAATGGTGCCCAAACTTTTTATTTCACATCCCCCCCTTAACCCTGTCAGTACCACCTCACCTGCAGGAGTGGGGCCGGGAAGGGAGCTGCAGCTGGGACCGCAGTCGCAGCTGGGACTGCAGCCAGGCTAGGAGCTGGGGCCACATCTGGGGCTGGAAGCGGAACCATGGGCAGGGACAGAGCCATGGTTGGACTGGGAGCCAGGGGCCGGGGACTACAGCTGGAGGCAGGGCAGAGTGGTGCTCCCTCCCCACCTCATGGGGGCTGGCTTGGGCCCTGCCACACACCCCCAGGGGGCACACCCCCCAGTTTGGGGTCCTCTGGACTAGGGTAAATATCTTTGAGGATTTAGGTCTAAAGTCTCATTTTTTTTTTAAAATGACACAAAAGTCCCTATTTGTCACTGCATCTAAGATTGGCAGCCCTTTCCACTGCTCGCTTATACAGAAAATATTTCCTATAGTGCTTTGTTACCTTGTCAAACACATTTCTGTATATAGTGTAGTACTCCTCAGCTGGTCCTTGTTCAGTACAACCCACTTTTTCAATTTCTGAAATGATGTATCTTTGTATACTGTCCAAAAATTTCTTATCACTGTCAGGAACAATGGGAGGGAGAACGGAATGTCTGCTCACTGCAATTCTATGGATGGACATGGTTGAAAAGCAATACTTTCATTTCTTATAGAAACTTTAAGCCCAATTCCCTCTTTTCTTCAACAGAAATAAATCCGTCAGTCAAAACCTAAACAAAAAGGTCAGACTGTTAAAATAATGTAGCATAAATGCCACACCAGTTCAGATTTGTGTCAAGAGGTGCCATTCTTCATCTACTCTGGCTCCATTTTAACTCTTACCCTCAAATATTTTCTTATTATTGCCATGTAAACTATTACATCTTATGAACCTCTGTTCTGTTTATTTCTTTCCTACATAGCTCACAACCTGCCAAAAGCATTTCCCCACCATCACTTCCAAATCTAGCCATTTTTCATGGAATCTGGCACTCACTGGCAGTACTACATCAGAGGGTGGTTGCAGAATTAATCTCTGTTGCCTACTAAAGACCCTGAGTCCGCAAATCGCTCCACGTCTCCACCTGGCAATGGCACCAGGGTCTGCCCAGCTGGCAGTGTGGCAGGTGAGGTCTACATGGGGCCTGGTGGGAGGCCAGGTGAGAGGGCCCTACCCTAGCAAAGGCGCTGGAGAAGATAAAGCCTCTTCTGGATTTCTGAGTGAATATTCTCCTTGACCCAACGCACAAGTAAAGCCAGTGAAGCCACGGGTAAAGGCTCGCCCCCTCCAGCAGCCAGCCAGAGGGCCCCTAGCTCAACCCCTCCACTCCCTGCGTTCCCCGCAGCAGGGCCTGACGGCGGGGACGGACTCGCCCAGAACCGCCCCATTGGCCCACTCAGCGCTTCCCAGCCCGTCCTCCGCCCTGCCAGGCCCCGCTGCCTTCCCCCGTTTCCAAACGGACCGACCAACGGTCACCAGCCAGCCCAGAACCCGCCGCGCGGCGCCCCCCGCCGGCCAGTCCCGAGCGCAGCACACCCAGCGCCGGCCCGCGCTGCTCCTGCCCGCGGCCGGGGTGGGGGGGAGGGGCGGGTCTCTGCTTCACGCCGCCACCGCCCAGCCGAGGCACGGGGGGTGCTGGGGAAGGGTAGGGGCTGGCTACGGGCTCGCCTCTCCTCTCCCGCAGGGGCCCGCCGCCCTGTCACGTCGGGCACGCGGCCGTAACCGCAAGGCTGCAGACGAAGGACCGCGGGCCCCCCGCGCGCAGCAGCAGCCAGCCTCATACGGCAGCAATAGCGGCTACTGCTGGTGGCCGACGATGAGTCGAGACTCGAAGGGGAGGAGACAGTCCGTGATGACAGGATATGACGCTCTGCGGGGGGCGGAGCTCAGTCAGGCGCATGGTGGGAAATGTAGTTTCTGCCCTTCTCGCGCGCCCAACGTCCGACTACGACTCTCCACCGGCCCTTCCGGAAGTCCCTCGCCGAGCTAACGTGGAAACCACAATCCCCAGGAGGCCCTGGAGAGCCCTGTGACGGCGGTGCATGCTGGGAGTTGTAGTCCAGCCGCACGCACGCACGCAGGCAGGCCAGCGGCACGCCGGCCTGGAGGCCCCTCCTCTCGCTAGGCTGGAAACCCCGTGCGGCCCGAGCCGGGCTCTCTTTCCGGAATCCGCCATTCCGTGAGCAGGTCGGTAGAGTGGGTCCGCGCGCGTCCCCCTCCCCCTCCTCCCCACCGCGCCGCTCGCTCGCTCGCTCGCGCTCCCCTCCCTCATCGCGCTCTCTGTCCCCGCAGGTGCCGGCCGCGCCATGCAGATCTTCGTGAAGACCCTGACCGGGAAAACCATCACCCTCGAGGTGAGCGCGCCCGGCCCGGCTCAGGGGCGCAGTGCACGTCTCCTCCTCTGTAGGCACCGGGGTGGGGAGATGCACGCGCCCCGCCGCCGCCTGTAGCCGCCCTGCGAAGGGGGGGGGTTACGGCCCGGTCCGGTCCGTGGAGAGCGGGGTGCGGGGCAGGGCGCCCAGCCCAGCCCTCCTGGAGACGCTGCGGCCGGCCCGTCCCCGTGCAACGCGCCCACACGCGGCCCGGGCAGTGCGGGCGCCTGCCTCTCTCCGCTGCCCGCCAGGGCTCGGCTCAGCCTCCGGTGGGGCCACGGGAGCCGCTCCTTTGGGACAGGGCGGAGCAGGCTGTACGAGGAGGCGCGGAACCGGGCAGCTCACCAGGAGTGCACTAAATATCTCGGGGCTGTAGTCCCCCTTCTCTCTAGGAGGTGGCCAGAGTTATTGTTGAAGTGGAAACACCCCAGATCCAGCCAATACATTAACTAACATGAGTTAACCGTGTAAAATACTGAATCTGCCCCAGCTCCCTGTTTGTGTGGTTCCATAATCCCACTGCCCTGTTCTGCCAAAGGTCCCACCTGTCCTGATGCTGTCTGAAAGACCTGCACAAATAGGAGACACTGATTAGGAACAGTGCTGTCAAATGTATAAACTAAAGGCACTGAAAATACAAGTTAGTAAATCAATAGCGCTTTATAAAGCGGCATTGTAATCTGCTTCCCCAGCATGCCAAGTTCTCCTCCAGGTGTCTTCATGTATATAGGAAATGTCAGGCTCACAGTGGATCTTGAAAGCATAATTTTGTCCTTAAGAGCCTTGTAACAAGAAGTTATGGGGTCGATAAGAAGTGCATGTAGGAAACTCTTTTGCTGTCAGTTGTAATAGAATATAAAAATTTAGATTTCTTATTCTTAGACTAAATCTCTAAGCTTGAAAGATTTAAAATTTGGGTCCACAATTTGAAAACATGCCATCTGTTTATACCCTATTGTGTGCAAATGACATCATCACAGCAAACAAATAAGATTGGCTTTATGCCCCTTAGAAAATCTGGTCTGTGGCTTTCACTGATGAAACTTCACTAAATGTATATATCTAATGTAATTTCTACTTAGGAGTTTTAACAGTAGCTTTCCACTTTTTTTATAATAGGTTGAGCCTTCGGATACTATAGAAAATGTGAAGGCCAAGATCCAGGATAAGGAAGGTAAGTTCAAAGCTTTTTGGACTCCTTTGTTCTCTGATCATCCTCCTTTAGATAAATATTATTCCCCAGAAATCTGATGGTATTTTCTGTGGTGACTAGTATCACAATTACATTTCACTTACATTTATGAAACTTTTTTGTATCTTCATGCCCTGCTATCTGTGTTCTGTAATTTTATTTCTGTAGTCAGCATTGCTTTTGACTACTTTTTTATAGAAAAGTTGAGAAGATATTCTGTTTAATCTTGATTCGCTTTCCATTAGGAATTCCTCCCGATCAACAACGACTTATTTTTGCTGGCAAGCAGTTGGAAGATGGACGTACATTGTCTGACTACAATATTCAAAAGGTGTGTTTCTTCCAGAGACTGGATACAGTATAATGCAGAATTGTAAAAGCTCCAAGTCTGTGCAACCCTAACTGCACAGACCAGTGATAGGGTGAAGAACCGCAGCATGTTAACCAAGGCTGCTGCTCTAGGAAGGGGAAATTTAGGAGTGCAATGATGAGCATAGTACTATCCCAGATGGGCTGGAGCACGTTAGTTAAACTTTTTAAAAATAAAGACATAGATAGAGCTATGACAGCAGTTCCATCTGAGTATTGACAATTGTTTTTTGGGAATTAAATCACTGAACAAGTGAAACAAAGCATTGCAATTATCTATTTTCTTTTATGAGATAATGCACAAAAGGAGCTCCATAGCTTGTTCAATTGCAAACTCACTGATCCCTTGACACTGGTCAGAATTTCCCTATATACTGAGCACTAGTACTTTGTGATTGGAGCTTTGGATGTGCTGGTGTGCTATTTACCAGCCTGCATTTTTTTTGAAACTAAGTTGTCTCATTCTACTGTATCTTTGTTTTACTAACAGGAATCTACTCTTCACCTTGTACTGAGACTTCGTGGTGGTGCTAAGAAGAGAAAGAAGAAGTCTTACACTACCCCCAAGAAGAACAAGCATAAGAGAAAGAAGGTTAAGCTTGCTGTACTTAAATATTACAAGGTAAGAGTAACTAAAATAATTTAGAGTAAACTTAACTCCTTGCTAGAAGTGGGGGGGGAGAGGGGGAGGTTTGAGCTATGGCATCACCAGTAATAAACATGTAGGTAGTAAAGACCAAGAAATATTTAGTGAATTTGTAGGTTGCAGTTTTCAGTTGATTATTTTTACATCTGCATAGGAGAGTAACTAGAGAAAGCACAGAACTTGTAAAAGCAATAAACTTCCTCAGAGCCCATTCCTATTCTTTTGGGCTGCTTTGTGAACCTGTTCATAATCACAAACATAACTTTTGTAAATATGAAGAGAAAGTGGCCATTGTAATCCAGTGCTTCTAATTTTGGTCAGAAAAGTTTGTCTGTAAACTGGTTTTGCAGCAGCCTTGCTGGGAAGGTTGGTTGCACTTGTGAAACTGCTGCCTGGGATGGTAAATCATGTCTACAGCAAATTGAGTTGTGATCTCTAATTAATAAGACATTCTTCTGTGGCTTCCCTTGAAGGGATTAGTGGCATTTTGAGGCAAGATGTATGTAGAAAGATGTAACATTCCTTACGGAGGCTTTCCTTTTACAGGTGGATGAGAATGGTAAAATCAGTCGCCTGCGCCGAGAATGCCCCTCTGAGGAATGTGGGGCTGGAGTGTTCATGGCCAGTCACTTTGACAGACATTACTGTGGCAAGTGCTGCCTGACATATTGTTTCAACAAACCAGAAGACAAGTAAATGTATCTGTGTTAATAAAAAAAAAAAAAACGCTCAGATTTTGAAGTGCTGTAAATTTATTCCCTTCTCCTGGTGATGTACCTCCTCTTTCATGAGTGCTGGGTATCTGTAGAACTTTGGCAAAGTTCAGCAGATGTATTCCCTCAAATCAGCATCCTGGGGTGAAGGAGAGGTAAAATGAGCGTGACTGGAGTAGAGAGAGAAGGGCCAAGAATTTAGTTTTAATCTCAACTTTATTGATGTCATTTTGGGCATCGCCTGAACTACCCCCACAATTTCCCACCTGTAAAATGGGGATAATACCTACTTTGCAGGAGCTAAGTTTGGGGAACAGGATTAATTTGTATAGTATTTAATAAGGAAAGTACTATACCTGAATTTGTCATCTTCTTAGTGGGGCTCTGTTTCTGGGATATTACTACATAATGTGTGTAAAATGACTTCAGCTTTTCATAGGCCATGTGTAGATTAAGATCCAATTTTAATGATTACTTTCTGCTGCTTCTCAACTTAATGTGAGTATAAGCACTGCCATTCTCAGTGCTGCAGTATGGAAGGGAATGGCTACTTCTAAAAATACTTAAGCTATGTAAAAAACTTCATAGAATTACTATTGATCATAACAGAACGTTATTGCAAAACTTGCTTTTAAGGCTATTTTATAGTTAGATGGCCTTTCTAGTTGAATATTTAGTTCAGTCAAAGCCCTGTACAAGTGAAATAACAGAAAGCATTTCTACAAAATACTAAGCAGGGATTCTGCTTATCTAATGGAAAGGACTTGATTTCTAGTCTTCCTCTTCTGCTAGCACCACTGAATAACCTACCAACCCCATGTGAGATAGTCAAACAGGACCAATGTCTAATGGAGTTGTGAGGATAAGATTCAAAAAGCAATTACTAGTTAAGAGTGGAAGTTAAAGATGGTCTAAATGTTTGGGGTTGAAATGAATGGGTGGCAATCCTTGCCTGACTTCCTCTGGGAGACGATAAGGTTAAAGGAGATATGATCTAGTGGGTTTTTTTTGAAAGTTATGTGGAATCAAGTTGTACTGTGTTAGCCTATAACTGCATGATTATTGCCACCATGTCTTCCCTTCCCCCTTTAACTAATCTTATCTTCAGTTTAACTGAAGGTTCAGCTTCTGGCTATTGGTGTCTCCCTTAGATACAGGGAAGAGAAGCCCTATTCTCTTCGTAAAAGCAGCCGTAAAGAGCTTGAAAACCAACCCATCTTCTATGTAAGAGTATCTTTCTCCTTAGTAGTTATAAGAGCTGCAGCTTTAAGAATGTGATACTTGTCCTGACTGGTTTCACTTCACCCCTTGCAGAACTGAGCTGCACATTATTTGATGGGTAGAGCTCTCAATTGGTGACTTTGACTTTCATTTGTGTTAATGCTACTTCAGATAAGCAAGGGTCTGCCACAGCTTATGCACACTATCATCCCACCACTACCATCCTCGCAGGGATTAATGGGAGATGTATGTAAAGATTCTAAGTGCCAGAGTTTAATATGGAGTCTGCCTTGTATTTTGAGCTAAATTCTGTTCCCATTACATATAGACAGTGAGGTTACAGGTTGTGACTGAGGAGAGTGTTCAACTTGCAGACTCACCAGAGGTGATACACAAGTTGCAAGGAACCCAAGTGGATTTTATGGAAAAGAGAGGGAACTACTATTTCTAGAGTAAACTACATTTTTAGTCTCCTGAAATCAACAGAAGACCTGCATTCAGAGTTGACTTACCCCCCTACTGCATTACCAAGACTGGAGCTCTACATCTGCATTATTACCTGCTTGAAACACTAAAGTCAGTGTTTTATTGAGCCTCTACAGAAGAGAGATGATTGTTCTTCCTTCCCTGCACATGGAAAAATTGGGCAATGCAGCACACAGGCTTTGATGTTAGGTATCTCTCTTCTTGCACTGTCCCTTCCCCTGTGGGAGTAATTCTGTGGGACTAGGATGCAGCACTCAGGGCTTTAGAGAGACATACTGCTGGAGGCCATCTGCTTCTGCTCACCCAGCCCTACAGGTGAGGGTAAAAGAATTTAACTCAGAATATGTTGGTCTCTAAGCAACATTCATTTTAACATGCATCTAACAAAGTGGGTTTCTGCCCACGAAAGCTTATGCCCAAATAAATGTTAGTCTTTAAGGTGCCACAGGACTTACTGTTTTTGCTAAAATCAGACTAACATAGCTACCCCTCTGGAATTCATTTTAAAGTACAGGTTAATTCCATTTTATATACAAGATGAAGGTGATTTTTCAAGTGACTGCAGTCTTTAAATCTGCCACAGTTGCACATACTTTAAACAGTCTGTCATATGAACTTTTTTTTTTTTTTTTTTTTTTACAAAAGCTTGTTCTACTGCTCACTGAATATCACTTCTAATTAAGTTACACCACATGAAAAATGACTGCCTCAATGTTTTTTGAAATAAATATACACAATCCCTAAGATAAATCTTTGTTCAAGTTATTTTGGTCTGCATTTTTCATCTGTTTTGATGCTAGGTGGGGTGCATGGCTTGTTTCCTGCTGTGGGGGGAGTGTTCATACATACTCTGCCCCATGCCTTGCAAAAGGAGGAAGGTAGCAACTTTGCTGTTTGACTTTGGGAGGAGGAAGATGTCTCCTCTTTCCTACAGCACTGCAAGCTGAGAAGCACAGGAAACCAGTACTAGGAGTTTCCACTTTGCCCCCACCCAAAGAAACTAGCAGCTGGGATTTTCACTCCCCTGTCTGGGGAGCATGGAGGAGGTGGGGAACAAGGGGAACTCTGTCTTCTCTCTGGACTCCTACTGTGGAATTAGGGATCACCTGGCACTAAGAGCCCTGCCCATGCCCCTGCATAGCACCCAGAAGACTGGCTCATGACTAGGTAAGACAAAACAAATCCTTTTAAGATGAGATGAAGCCAGGACACTGATCCCCCTATGCTTGCCTACAGCTAGACTGCATTGGAGCAGTAAGGAGGCCACGAGCGGCTAGACAAACCCCTCTTCCTATGGTAATACAATAGTAAAATGAATACCAGTAGACAGAAATAGCTGTCACATAGACTTGTCTGACTCAGTTCTGGGTAGAAGTCTAATATACTGAGGTGCAGTTTTAGAAGGGAACTGCAGGAAGTGCTCTTGCAGCAACCTTGGAGCAGCAAGAAATCACCATTCAATGTAATTACTTGACATATACAGTCACCCTGCTAGCTATGGGCCACAAAGCACCTCACAAACATTAACACGTTAAACCTCAACATCTGAGAAGTAACTGCTATCCTAATTCTACAGATGGGGAAATGGCATAAAACCATTGGGGGGGGGGGCAGTTCACAGGCAGATATCTAACTTTAGGTCTCCAAAGCTGGGCTAGAACCTTAGCCACTTGGACTCCTACTACCCTCACTCTAATCATCAGACCATCTTATGCCAGGGAAATGAAGGCCAAACCTTTCATACAGTTTTTCTCAGAGGCTGTAGTGACCGTCCACAAATGCTTCCTTCCACATTTGTCTATCCATTTTATTGTCTTTAGGTAATATTTTAAGTTGAATTATTTCAATCAATCAAAATAGGGTTACCAGAACAAAGAACATTAAAAACAGTAACCTGAAATACTCTTTTCCTTCCTAAAAAAGTTTTTTTTTTTTTTTACTCATATCCGACACATTCTATCATCCCTTTCTGATCCCAAGGAGTAAACACTGCTATGCTTTTCTATGGTTTGTAATCTTACAGGTCTACACAGCTGGCACAATCTTGCAGAAGTGAGGAAGTCACCACTGTAGATCACATCCCCTGAAACAAATCCTTTTGCTATTGAAATATCAGCTCTTGGCACCCTGAACCCAGTGAATTCTTACAATACAAGCCACTTTGTAGGCAATCTTTAATATAAGAACATTTTGTAAAGATGATCAGGAATAATACCAGGCCTTTCATCCATCATATTCAAGAGAAGTAAAATTATTAAAATGCTGGATCCCAGGAAATTGTCTGTTCAACTTCCTTGTCTTCATAGCAGATAATTTCATCTCCAATATTGAGCTCTATGTTCTTATCCAAACTCAGACCACAATCCATGCCAGTTTTTATTACCTGGACATCATCTTTATGGTGCTTCATTGAGGTTAAACATCCTAGAGACAGAATGAATGTTAATGCAGGGAATAATGGATCCAACATAAAGACTAATATGTCTTAAGACTTTTTAAAAACAAAAACAGAAAGCCCAGTAACTACATGGCAAGGCCAAGAAGGTTCTGATTTTTAGTGATTCTGAACATCCATAGTTTCCACAGATTCTAAAAATCAGGCGCTACTCCTTTCAAAGTTTAATTGGGTACACCATGATCTGACTATTTCCTTCCTACCTAGACTGATCTCAGGTGGTAAGAGCATGTGGAAATCTCTTGTGGGGAGAGAACACCAGGATGATGGGTCAGGAAAATCTCTGTCCAAAACCAATTCTACATGAATGGCTTAAGCAAAAGAACCAAGCTTTTCAGGAACTACCCATGTCCTTTTAGGTGCAGTCCTCTGTAAATAATGTATTCACTGAACAACTTTTTAAGGATCAAATTCCACCTTCAAACAAACCAAAACCATTTCCACTGACTTTGAGGGGATTTGCCTGTATAGATCAGAAGATATAGGCTAGGCCCAAGAATGTAACTGCAATGGTGAGCATGTGTGTGTGAGACACTGTGTCTGAGAACACCTCAGAAACTCCATATTCACCAATGTCATGTTATTATATGTTCTATACAAGGTATGCCTTGTGTGGCATTATTTTAAGTCTTGATCTGCTGAATATTAATATCTTGTTGAATTGTATGTGCTACCATAGTATGTGAAGTAAAAAAATTTCCTGAAAACACTGCTAGAACATGTTGCAAGATGGGAAACTCCCACACACAGCCCTTCAGGTACAATAGAGTGACCAGACAGCATTGATGGCACTCTCTCTCACTCATTCAAGGACAGATTCCACTAACAGGGATTGTTTACAGTGGAGCTTCACAGAGAGGAGCACGTACACAATGAGGACAACCCCCCAGGTCACAAGCACTGGTTTTTCCAGCAGCTAGAATAGACTATAAAAGGAGGAGAGTGACATCACCACTTGTTTTCACTCCCCCACAGCTCAACACCTGAAGAAACGTCTGAAAGACAAAATACTTTTGAACAGGGCCAAGGGGGACCCAAGCTTCAAGGAAAATGTAGCCTGTGAATTGAAGAGCTGCAATCCTCCTTGTACCATCTCTCAGGGTGAGACAGTTTAGATTCAAATCCTGTTAGAATTTAGATTGTGTTCTTATTTTATTTCTTTGGTAACTTCTCCTGATCTCTTAAGCCTACAACTCATAACCATTTAAAATCTATTTTTCTGTAGTAGTTAAACTTGTTTAATGTTTTATCTTAACCAATGTGGTCTTGAATTGGAGTATCTAGAAATCTTAGCTCAGTAACAAAAACTAGTTCATGAGTCACATAGAGAGGGAAACAGACTCATTAATGAACTTAGGCTGGAGAAATCTTTGTCCAGCACAAGACGGTATTATCTTGGGGTGCATTCCTGGGCAGTGAAGACCTTGGGATCTGTGAGGTTTAATGGCTGTCCCCTGGCTCTATGGTGGGTGCATGAGTGATTCAATTGGTGTGTAGCACCACCTGCTTTTGTGTTGGATAACAACAAGGTCTGGAGAGAGACTATCAACAGAAACATATTTAGAGATCAGCACAAGTCACAAGAGTAAAGGAGGTTCAGCAGTACCCCCGATTCAGGCTGCACGTCCATGACAGTATGGTGGTAGAATATCAGTGTGGATAAATGTTTTGATAGCAGTTTTACTTACCTTTCCAAATAACATCTTTGTTACGAATTAGTTTAAACTTCATCTTTCTGACTAACTGCCCCTTCTGTACTCGGCAACCAGCCACTGGAACCTTGCTTTTTCCTACTGTGACATAGAAGATATCAAGAACAGAGGCCTCCCCTAAGGAAAGAAATGGAAGGATTAAGTGCAAGAGAGTGTAATATGAATACCACCAGTAATGAATGCTATGCTTTGCTGTGCTCTTCCATTGCTATCAAAACTTTAAAGTCTTCAGGACATTCTGCTGCTGTATATTGAGAACTGCAATCTATAAAATCCAGTATAGTGGGAAAGTTATTTTGGAGAATGAGATTTGTGTATTTTCTCGACATACCACTTTAAATCAAGGCCCACCCCAGAGCAGCAAAATATTTTCCCTACCCCACAAGAAAGGTCTAGTTTTGCAAGACAATATTTACCATTCAGTGAAAACTTACCTATTGTATGTTCTACCACAGATGAGGGTAATTTGCTGTTCAACTCATCTTTCAAGTCTTCAATAAGATGGTAGATAATATTGTGAAGTTTAATTTTTATTCCCTTTTTAGCAGCCAGCTGCTGAATAGATTTGTTTGCATTCACACTGAATCCATATATGACACCTGACAGATAAAACCAGCATGGCTGATTATTAAATACAAACACTCCAAGTACAGGAGCTTCTTTGTTTTTCAAGCAGTAAGTGAAAATGCTTGGAGATGAGCTTGCAAAGGCTATGCTGGAATATTACTATAATATTTTTTATTCTCAGCACATGCTGTACTAAACAACTGAACTGTTTGCTTTTCTTTGGTTGAGATTTTCACATTTACTAATTTAAATTATAATCCTCTTTTAATCTTCCTTTTTAAAAAACACCTTTTGGAATCAGGCATCAAGATATCCTGAAACTGAGTGCTATTAAAAGCAACATTGCTGTTAGCAAAATGAAATATTATAGTTTCCCCATTTTAACTTTTCCACTTGTTTTTAAAATCAGAGATCAGATACTGGGTCACTGTACACTAAGTATTTCCAACAATGCTCTCTTACTTTAAGAGTTTCAAAAGATGAGTGTAGCTGTGTCAATCCCAGGATATTAGAGAGACAAGGTGGATGAGGTAATATCTTTAATTGGATCATCTTCTGTTGGTGAAAGGGAGAAGTTTTCAAGTCAAACAGAGCTCTTCTTCAGGTCAAAGAAGAGCTCTGTGTGGTTCGAAAGCCTCTCTCTCATCAACAGAAGATGGTCCAGTTAAAGCAGTGGTCCCCAAACTTTTTTGGCTGTGGCCCCCCCTTACCTGGTCCATGCCCTTCCCAGGAGCCACAGTCAGCCAGAGCCAGAGCCAGAGCCAGGAACGGGTCTGGAGCCCTGGCTTGGGGCTGGGCCGAAGCCAGGAGTGAGGCTGGGGGGTGGGGGGAGGGGGAAGAGTGGAGATGGGGGCGGGGGGGGCTTCCTCCCCGCTTTACCAGGGGGCTGCTGTGGGCCCCACCGCACCCCCCAAGGGACCATGCTGCACAGTTTGGGGACCTCTGAATTAAAGCTATTACCTCACGCATCTTGTCTCTCTAAGTTCCTAAATGATACAATTACATTTAACAAAGCAGATAGATATTTGGTTAGATCCTGTGGTCTGGCTGAGCACTATACTACACAAAGGAGCAAGATGGAAAGGGAGCTCTTTATCTTGGGGCCAGATACGAGACTAATTCGCTCTCCAGTATAAATTAGAGTAGCTGAAGGAGGTTCCAATTTACTCCCAGCTATGGCCCAGAGCAGCTCTAGCAACTGGGGATCTAACAGACATAGGGACACTCCACCCATGCCACCTGGGCTGGGAAGAGGTTACCACAGGAACCACTACGCTGGCCAACCTCCTCCACCATTGGGATTCCCCTACACAAAAGAATCCTCTGGGATCTGGTTAAACCAGTTTTCTGGCTGCTTTGCATTACTGGAGCAGCGTAAACCAACCAGAACAAGGGCTCAGCTCTAGAGCACTATCTCCAACATGTAAACTTGCAGGTATAGTCTGCCACATTATAGACAATACAGGTATTGTGCATACCCCTCTCTACATTACTTGCATTTTCACTAACTGTTTGCACAGGTACCAGTGTTTATTTTTTGTGAAAGAAAACTAACATTTGTATGTTTCATTCAAATTTACATTGATTGTATTTCTAAAGGGAGGTTACTCACTGTAACTAATGGTTCTTTGAGATGTGTGGTCCCTATCTGAATTCCAGATGTGGGTGTGCATGTGTGCCATGTGCTGGAGCCAGAACTGTTTAGAGTAGTGTCCGTCAACCTACATGCCCACCTTGCGTCATCCACATGGCATGTCTGAGGTGTTATATGGCTGTTCAGATCAACGCCCCCTCAGTTTCAAGCTCATAGCACAGGGGTTGGGAGGTGGGATTAGAATCCAGATAAGGACCACACATCTCGAAGAATCATCAGTTACAGTAAGTAACCTCCCTTTCTTCTGCGAGTGCTGGTCCCTATGTGGATTCCAGATGTAGGTAGCATAGCAAACAGTAATTAGCGAGGAAGTGAGCGCTAGGCTCAGCAGATTCGAGAGTTTGTAGGACTGCATGGCCAATTGGTGCATCCATCACTGACGAGTTGACTATGGTGTACTGTGCAGTAAAAGTGTAAATATAGGCCCACATTGCTGCCTTGCAAATGTCATGCCATGGGACGTCTACAAGGAAGGCTGAAGTGATGGCTTGTGCCCTTGTGGAGTGCACTGTGATGTCCGGTGTTAGACGGATTCAGGAAATGGAGTAGCATTCCATGATGCGCCTGGAGATCTATTTAGAGATGCGTTGAGAAGAGAGGGTGCAGCCCTGACCATGGTCCACTATCACAATAACGAATCTGGGCGAGGCTCAGAAGTACAGGTGCGTTGGAGATAAAGGGCCAGTGCATGACTGACATTGAGGGAGTGCAGAGTGCATTCTCTGTTGGAGGAGCACAGTTTAAGGTACAAGGAGGGAAGATGAATGACCTGGCTGAGGTGGAACGGTGAGGCCACCTCAGGGAGAAATTTGGGGTGGAGTCACAGGGATACCTTGTCCCTTTGAAACACCATGAAGGGAGGGTTTGCAATCATGGTTGGCAGTTCACTGACTCATCAGATGGAGGTGATATAGCTACCAAGAAGATCACCTTCATTGAAAGGTGGGTGAGTGGTCAAGGGTTTGAACGATGGTTTAGTGAGAATACTATGTTGAGTTCCCAGGGACAGAAGAGAATGTGTTCAGGAGGCCACGTAGGAAGCAAGTAGATGTTGGATGGCTAAAGACGCAGAAGCCATCTAATGGTGGAAGGAAGGCACTAAATCATTGCCAGGTGCACTCATATGGAGGAATGGGCAAGGCCTGAGATGTGACGGTGGAGTAGATAGTCCAGGACTGTTAGTACAGACATGTTCATTCCCATATGGTGGTTGCAGGATGCCCATTCCGTGAAGTGCTTCCACTTGACTTGGTAACAAGCCTTGGTCACAGAGCGTCAGCTATGTATAAGTACATCCTGGACCGCTGTGGAGCATGCATTGTCTACTTTTGAGCCCCATCCAAACACCAGGCTGTGAGGTGAAGGGGGTGCGGGTTGGGATGTTGGATTCAACCCTGTTGCTAGGTGAGCAGTTTCGCGGGGGGGGGAGGGGAGGAGGATGGGGGGAGACTGATTGGGGGGCGGGTTAAGAGATGAAGGAAGGAGATCTGTGAACCAATATTGGTGGGGCCAGAAGGAGGCTATGAGTATGATAGTTGCCTGGTCACGTTGCACTTTGTGGAGTACCTGCGGTAGGGGTGATATGGGCGGGAAGGCATATTGAAGACACATTGTCTACGGGAGGAGAAAGATGTCTCCTTGTGGTCTGTGCCCGACGGCTCCCCTGGAGAAGAAGATGGAGAGTTTGCGGTTGCAGTGATCAGGTCCCATCTGGGAGTGCCCCACTGCCAGAAGATAGCATGGAGAGTAGGGAGAGTAATGTAAATTTCCCACTCATGGCTGGAAAGAAAGGAGCAGCTGAATGTGTCTACCAGGACACTGTCTGTGCCTAATAAGTGGGTAGCCTGTAGTGTGATATTGTGTCGTAGGCACCAGTTCCATACTCGGATTGCTTCTTGGCAAAGGGACAGAGACCTGGCTCTGCCTTGCTTGTTTATATATACTACCACTGTCATTTTGTCCAAGAGGAGTTGTACATTTTTTGATTGGGTGAGGGAGACGAATGTTTGATAGGTGCATTGGAATGCTCGTAGTTCTAGGATGTTGATATGCATCCTTACCTCCCCAGGGTATCATAGGCTCTGGGCCATGTGGCCCCATATATGGGTGCCCCAGTCTACGAGTGAGGCGTTTGTAATGAGGGTAAGGTTGGAAGTAGGTTGGTTGAAGGGGATGCCCGTCAGAACCTTCAACTGGTTGTACAACCATGATAGGAAAGTCACCACTGCTGATGGGAGGGAGACTCATTTGTTGAGGTGGCCCTTTTGTGGATCATAAACTGATCTGAGCTATTGCTGGAGGCATCTCACATGGAGGTGGACATTGCCATGTGACCCAGGAGTGAGAGGCGGTGGTGGACGTGGGTGTAGGGATGATGTTGCATTTGTGCAATGATGGCTGTGTGAGTGGCCAACTGGTATCTTGGAAGGAAGGTCCATGCTGTGTGAATTCAAGCATGCACCTATGAATGTGAGTTCTCTGGTAGGTACAAGAGTAGACTTTTCCTTGTTCATGTAGATGCCCAAATTGGTGTGAAGTTCTCGCAGTGTCCGGATGGTACTGAGTAGGCGTTTGCAGGATGAAGCTACCAATAGCCAGTCATCCAGATACAGGAATAAGCACATGCATGCTGTAATGACAGTGAATACCTTTGTGAACTCGTGAGGTGCGGTGGCTATCCTGAAGGGGAGGACATGGAATTGGTAATGGGAATGCCCCTCCGTAAAGCAAAGGAATTTGTGGTGGGCAAAATAGATGTCCACATGGAAATATGCATCCTTCATATCGAGAGCCACAAACCAGACCCCACATTTGAGGGAGGGGATGATTTGAGGGAGTGAGACCATGCGGAAGTGGCATTTGTGGATATATTGGTTTAAGGCTCCGAGATCCAGTAGGGGGCGAAAGTCTTCTCCCTTTTTCAGTATGAGGAAGTAGGGGGAGTAGAATCCATGACCCTGATAGTGATGTGGAACTTGTTCTATGGCCCCCTTCTGGAAGAGTGTACACATTTCCTTTTGAAGGAGAAGTATTTGAAGTATTCGCAAGGTTGATGTGAAGTTGGTGGTGTGGGGGGGGGAGGGAAGGTGTGGAATTCTATCAGATAACTCTAGTGAATGATGTCCAGTACCCATCAGTCAGTGGTAATCTTGCTCCAATTGTGGGCAAAGAGAGTAAGACAGCCCTCAAACACAATTGGGGAAGCCGGGGGAAGGGTTCGTAGTCTCTGGTGAGGAGTCAAAAGAGTTGTCTTGGAGGGCGTTGATGGAAGGTAGAAGTAGCAGAAGTAGAAATGGTGGAATGTCGGGGTCATTGGGAACCTTGGCGATGGCAGGTAGTGTTGGTAGACAGGTCTGGTAGGGTATCTGGGTCAAAAACTTCGGCCACTTTGAAAACGAGTAGGGGCCCGGGTGTATAGGCCCAGGAACTGAAGTGTAGCTTGAGAGTCTTTCAGGAAATGAAGGCTCTCATCGGTTTTATCGCTAAACAGCTTCTGGTTATCAACAGGGATGTCAAAGGGGACTGCAGCCTGAAGGGAGATCTTGGACAAGTCTGCCTTTCTCAATAAGGGCTCTGAAGTCCATTTGTCTGTCTTCCAGGAGGGAGACTTGGAACTCTGCTAGTCTTGAGTATGGCCTGGTAACTAGGTATGTGGAACTGCCGGCCAGCTGACTAGCATACCTTCCGTCCAAAGAAGTTGAGTTTTTTTGTGGCACGATCCGGAGAAGTGATCCTGGAGTGCTGTTTTCTGGTCTGTTGAATTGCTGCTTGCACCACTAGTGAGTTTGGTGGTGGATGCACGAATAAAAAATCTGTGTTTTTGGCTGGGATGAAGTATCGTCTTTGTGCATGATTTGGTGTTGAGGTGCAGGAAGCTAGGGCATGTCAGATTGCCTAGGCAAGCTGAAAAATTGCACTATGAATTGGTAATGCAACCTGAGATAGACATGTCTGTTGCAGCATGTCGAAGAACTCATCCTGGGAATCCTTGACATTCTCTGCTGGTAAATTAGGGGCAGAAGCCATATGCCGGAGAAGATCTTGGTATTGCCCATGGCATGGGAGAGTGATGGTAAGATGAGTGCTTCATCCGGGGACGACGATACACCGTCGTGAATGGTGGGTCCGATGGTCCCAGTGGTGCCGGTGGTACAGAGATGCTCCACAATTCATCACAGAACGCCAGAGGAGCAGTATACTCCAAAGAAGGCGGTGGTGGTGCTCTGTGCCCGTAATAGGACCCATACAAGTAGGGCCTCTGATCTACTTGCATTGGAGGACCCTGTGGATACCTGAATCACTGTTCTGTGGTGGGGTACGTATGTCGTGCATATTGTTGTTGTTGCTATCACAGACTACATTGCTCTTGTGAGAAGGTTGGGTCTGGCTCTGAGACCAGACTGAATCTGAATGTTGATCCAGTAAGGGTGATGCTGTCAGAGCAGACGGAGCCAGTGGTGCAGGCATGTGTTGCGATGGGTCTTCTGGCCATACCGTGGACGGGTGATACAATCACAGTGGTTCGTTTGCTGCAGACAGAGACTGAATGGTATTCAGTGCTTCATACTGCTGCAAGGGCCCCTCCAGTGGTAGCAGTAATTTGCTATTGGTGTTAGAGATGATAGTTGGCCAAGTGTGCACATTGAGGTGGCAAAACCATCCCTGCTGGTTCCGGCAAGGTGGATGGTTGCCAGGGATCTGGTAGTATGCCGGTGTGGCAGAAGTCTCAATCTTGTCCAGATGTTTAGTCTGTTTGCCTTTGCCCACTTGGGAGCAGGTGCTGCTGTTTCTGCACGTGACTTCCTCACAACTGATCTCAGTTTGGGGAGGGAACACAACGCTTAGAGGTGGTCCCTCTCGGGGACCCACCTTTGTGCCCCTGACTGTACTACTTGTGAGCACGATGAGTCTTGGGCAGTGCTGCCAGTACCATCAACGTCATCATGGCGGGGGACGCAGTCACCGCCGGTGTGGTTGGGTGTTCCGGCAGGTCTGTCTGTGCCACCGCTGGGTGCACATGCGGACGCATTGCTTTCTCCATGAGGTGTTTCTTTAGCCTGAGTTCTCTCACCTCATGGGTTCTTGAGGGGAAGGAGCAGCAGAAAGAACACTGAGCAACGATGTGGGTCTCACCAACGCAGTAGAGGCAGCGTTGGTGCTCATCGCTCACCAAGAACGATCGCACGCACATGACACAGTTCTTGAAGCCGGCTTGTCTGGGCATAATCCCCCAAAGAGGGTGGACTGTCCTAGGAAGAGGATAACTTGGAGACTATATATTTCTAACGCACTAAATATAAAACCATTAACAATTCTAAATTACCACAAACTATTCTAACTAGTAAAGATTTTTTTTTTTTTTTGCTATGTAGATTTTCTGAAGGAGGATTGTTCCAACTCTGGCCATGCAGCGGTAAGAGGAAAACTGAGGAGGTGTGATCCATGCAGCCACATAAGACCTCGAACATACCATGTGGGTAACGCAAGGTGTGCACATGGGTTGCTGGACACCACTTTAAACAGTTCTGGCTCTGGCGCATGGCATGCATGTGCACCTACATCTGGAATCCACATAAGGACCAGCACTCAAAGAAGAATTAATTATTACACAGTGGAAACAAAAACTGAAAGCACAGCTACCCTGTTCATTTAATAAAATATGAAGGATTTCACACTGATTGTATGATCACTAAATATATACTTTACCCTTAAATGTTTCAGCAAGATTTATGTCATTTTCATTGACATCCCCTACTCCAAAATGGATCACATCCAATTCACATTCATCGTCAGCATTATAGCTGTCCAGAACGTTTAGAACTGCCTCAACAGAACCGTCTACATCACCTAAATAGATCAAATGTTCTATTACTAAGTGTTGTAAAATCAGAATAAACAAGTACCAAAATTATAATATAAGACAATAAATAAAAGACATGTTGCTACATGACAACTCTAGATTGTACAATATCAAAAATGATTGAATATCTAGAGCATTATTCTTTTTAGTATACAGAAGAGACTGCTGAACCTATTTCACAAACTTGAAAGTGTCATGTTCTATTCTGAAAAGTGACTGAACACAACATCATTGGGGGGGGTTTCATGTTTGTTACGTCTCAATGATTTTCAGATCAAATTTGCTTAGTTTGCAAGTACTGTCAGCCCTGCACACTCAGGCTGGCTCTTGCATCATCACCATTAATAAAGATTCTGCCCAGCTTCAGTTTCACCAATGCAACATTATTGCCTATGAAGTTGTGCTGATATAACTGATGGCATTCTTGCAGACTATGGATCTGCACAAATACTCTGCCACCAGAATTTAGGGCCCATCCTGCAAACACCTGAGCATGTGAGTTATGCATTTACGCACATGAGTATCAATAGGATTGTTCCGAGTTACTCACCTGCTTAAGTCTTTGCAGGATCAGTGCTTTTGTTAGCAATCCTGTTGCTGAGGTAGGAACCAGAAGAGAAGCCCATAGTTGCTGGTTCACTAGGGCTGACAGTAGTAAAAATACATTTCTTAACTAAGTAAGCAGAATAGACCCAGGAAGCAGTCTCTGAGTAGACCCAGGAAGCAGTTCTGCTGAGTAAAAATATGCCATGTTTACATAGTAACTTTTCAGAGTAAAACCACACTTTAAATTTATTGTAGTCATTAGGTTGTGCTTACATTAATTTTCACAGAGAAAAAAACATTTCCATCAGGAAGTTCTTCCTCAAAGGATTACAAGCCAGTGGTTAATTTTAGGACTGAAACAGAACGTTTTCTTACCGTGGAAAGAAATGTTGTCCACACAGATTTCATTGTAGGTATGGATGCAGCCCACATGCACAAGATTGGATTCTTTTGACTGGCAGTGTCTGCTAGGGCTGCGTCTGCGCCTTGAACACCCTCTTACTCTCT
Source organism: Emydura macquarii macquarii (assembly GCF_026122565.2). NCBI lineage: Eukaryota > Metazoa > Chordata > Testudines > Chelidae > Emydura > Emydura macquarii. The sequence continues at coordinate 32,830,267 of NW_027132813.1, forward strand.
GCAGCCAAGATTATAAAAAGCAGGGTGCACACCTCTCAGTTCCTTCACCAATAAGAATCCCCTAAGAGCAGGTCTCCAATTAACAAAGATGGAAGGTGGGTCGTGGAATCTGTGGATAACACATATCAAACCACCACAGGTACTGCAGGGTGAGTAACTGTTTAAGTGATTGTCCACAAATTCCATTTTTGGTGACTAATAAACAGTTGCCTACTTCCCTGTAGCTAGGCAGCAGGAGTTCTACTTTAATAAAGTTGCAGGACTGACCAAAGATAGCATCCAATCTGGATGCTTATGCCAGAGAATAGTGAGTGGTAGATGTATGGCTTGAGTTCCATTTTCCTGCCCTACATATCTCTGGTATGCAATTGTTAACCAAACATGCTGCAGAGGCCACTTCAATGCTAATATGTCCGGGGGGATCTTTCTTAGCCAATTCATAAAACTTGAAGCAGTCTGAGACTCGCTTAGTCTCTGAGATGATGTAAATTGTCCCTTAATCCTTTCAGCAAATGCCAAAAAGAGAGTCTAGAACAGGTGTGCACCTGAATGGATTGGCCTATCCACATAAAAGGGCAATTCTCTGATGACTTCAAATAAGTGGAGGTTTATTTAAGACCAAATTTTCGCCTGGAACAGACAATGGAAGAACATAGGGAGATGAATCAACTGATTGATGTGAAAGTTGAAAACTACTTTAGGGATAAACTTTGGGTGAGTTCTCAGGGGAAAATAAATACGTTTCTTCCAGCAGAGGGGCAGTTCTGTTAGCTGTGCCTGGTCTTGAGATCACCACTGAGGGTGGTTTAGCAATGACCTACCATAGCCTCTCAGTGAGGAGAGTCTGATATCTGCTCCACATGAAGGTATCTCTGTGCCATGTATCAGTGCTGATACAGAGTCCTACAGCTCTTGTAGTCAATACTTTAGTCAATGCCAAGGTGGTGGGTGGTACGTACCACAGTGGTGGGTCTCAAAATGGGCATGCCCTGTGCCAAGATGGACTGTACCAAAGTACTTTGTGCCAGGGGCTTCAGTGCTGTGATTGGTGCCTTGTTGTAGGTAGCAGAAGCAGTACAGTTGTCAGTGCAGGAAGAGACCCAAGATGGCCCAATGCTTGGAGATCAGTTCATGGATGAAGGACAGTTGACTGAACCTGAACAAGACAGAGGTAAGGCTAGTGGGCAAAGGAAAGCGTTTTGAAGAGTTTGCAGTGCATTCTCATTTCATTAAAGATACACACCCACAACTGCTCAATCTGATCTGTAGTTTAGGTGTACTCTTGGATTCCCTGCTGACACTAAGCATCTGTGGTTAATGCTTTCTATCATCTCTAGTTGGCAAGGACACCGTTTCTCCACCTTTTTGAGACCAGGGACCAGCTTCCTATACTGTGTGAGGGAGATCTCAGGGACCGGTCCATGGACCAGTCACTGAGAAACACTGGGCTAGGAGATCCAGTCCCATACTGTTGGATGACAATGTGGCCTCAGTTATTCATGCATGTGTTAGTTCTCCGCTGAACTACAGCAAGGTAACAGACCTGAAGCCTTCAGCTGTTAGAGAAACTCCAACTAGAACAGAACACTGCAGCATGTCTCCTCAGCAACACAAGCTACTGAGAGCACATCAGACCTGTCCTCCACTCTCTACACTGGTTTCTCATAAAATATAATATCAAGTTCAAAGCCTAGGTCCTTATCTTCAAGGTGCTGCATGACCTGGGTCCAGGATATCAAAAACATAAAGCTCCAGGAGAAAGACTGTGCTTGACAACTTTGCTCCTCTGGCACAATGGAACACTCTACAATAAAGGTAAAACTTGTCTGTACAAGGGAGAGAACTTTTTCTGGGGTAAGTCCAAGACTGGAATGAACTCCCCCCAAAATTAAGGACCATCACAGACCTCACCACCTTCTGCTCTAAGTGGAAGATGCATTTCTTTAACCTGCACTAAATACAAATACATAGCAACATCTATTTTTTTTTTTTTGTTAAAAAAAAAATCTACCAGAAAAAGACACCACTGCACACACTTCTCCTCCTGCTTAATGCACAACTGATGGCGCACAGATACTACGGTGATGAGTGTGGTATAAGAATCTATATAAAATCAAATAGACTGTTGGCGTTGGCTTGGGTGTAGGTACACTGAAACGAGACTCCAACTTCAGGCTTTTAGAAGAGTGAGCCTTAGAGGAGGCTTTCCATCCCATTTGGAAAGGGGGATCAGAATCTGGGACAGCTCCTTACAGGCCCTTTCTGAAGATACTGCCAATATTGCTAACAAGTAGGACTTATGAGTGACAGGTTGCCTTGGAGCTTGGGGTGGCACCTCAGCTCACCAGGGCACTCAGTGAATGGGATAGGCCCTGTACCTGGAGTGTTTCAAAAAGTCTACCAAAATCTAATAAGGCTTGCATGGACCTTTCCAAGAGGACACATTTCTGTTTTGCCTCCCTCACTATTTGAATCCTTTTGGAGAAGGACTTGGCAATTGAGCAGTGCTCTGGACCAAGGTCTTCTCCCAGGTACAGCAACATCAGGAGCATCTGTGACTGGTATTCCTGTATCACAGGAGGGACAGACCTTGAAACCAGTGACCTGCAGTCAGTCATTAAATTCTTGTTTGAGGGGTGAGAGTGGAAAGGCCATAATACATGGGAGATGGGATATGTACAGGGAATAAGACCCTTGTACAAATGGAGGGAAAATCTATCACTACTCTAAATCTAAGAGGGTTTTTTTTTGTTTGTTTTTTAAAAGCCAATGGGCAAAGAAAACTTATTTAAGATAAAAATAAACTAATAGAACTGAGTCAGCTAACTTGCTCAGGGCAAGGGATGTGGACGCTACATGGTAGCATCTCACAGCCACAGGCAGTAGCAACAGCATGCGTGTTGCAGCCACCCCATCCTTTATACCTTCAGCTATAGTAAGCAAGAAGGGGCACAGGTGAAACCCCAACAGATAGTGCTATTTTCAAGAATCAGATCTCATGCACCAAGAATGGAATCTGTATGTGGATACTCACTCAAGAAGTGAGTATTACAATAGGTTTAAATTTAGACTTGGGAAATATGCACTTAAACCATCAAAAAGTCAACTGAAAACAACAGCACCTTTAACAATTACAGGTAGCACATTTCTATCACTCTCCACTCTCTCTTTAGGCCTCATAGACATTAGATGTTTGTTGGTTTTATACAGTATTGCTTTTCTCTGTCTCCAGGTCATATTGGCTAGGCTCTCTCGCTCTCTCTTGTAAGCATCTTTGTGTTCCTTTCGCTTTGCTTCAATAACTTCCATATCCTGTTCGATTATCTTCTGTTGTTCAGCATAGTTTCTCCAGTCAACAACTTCATGTGCCCTTTGCTTGGCAGAAGAGACAGCACTGTTACTTATCAAAATATAGTACTGGGCAGCTTGGTCTTAAAGGTTTTTCTAGCGGATTATCTGATGGACCCCATTCAAGCACTGTCTTGATTTTAACTTTGTTTTGCTTTTAATTTTAATTATTATTTTACAGTTTAGCTAAACAATCTCATTTTACACAGAAAACAACAGAAGTGTCCAACATAGACAAGTTCTCAAGCCAACACACAAGGACATGGTAACCATTCCATAAACTACTCTGGAATAAACTGCATTATTTTGCCCCATGTGTCTCTCAACTCACTCCACAGCACCAAAAAAACTGACACCAAAACCATTTATCCAAAGCAGCAAATAGAATCCTAAATTGATTTAGGAAACATTCAATGGCCAATTCATAAGAGACTGCTATAGCCTCTCTGGAGAGCATGTGATATCAAAGTAACTGGAAAGGTATATCTGAGGGACTCCAAGGACACAAGGAGAACTCTAACATGAGGAACCTGATATCAGAGGTGGGCTTCTGACATTCAAACTTACAAACGGTCAGGGAAGAACATGGGAACCTTTGGAGAGGTTGGAGTCCTATGAAATGATACGGCTTGTTCCCTCTAATGACACAAACAGTACCTGTCTGCATTAGCTTTGGCAGAGTTTAAGTTAAAACATGTTATGAACACTGATTTCTTTGTTTTATTTTCAGCCCATTAATTACAAGATTGATTAAAAATAATCAGACTATTAAGTCTTGGTTTGCTTTATGGTAAAGTCATTATTATATGCTACTGAAGGGTAAACAAACTTCCAAGTCCTTTGAGAAGCATGTGGGAAGACATTAGTAATTTATTCCAGAACACTCAGACAAGGCAATACTGAAAAAAAAAAAAAAAAGCCACCCAGACACTTGCTGCAGTCAAGCAGACCCATAGGGAAAGAAGGAATAGGGAACCACTGGTCACACTTACATCCCACTGAGAGGCTGCTTTCTTCAGTTAAATGTGGAGCATATCAATCTGGGTGTGCTGGAGGAGGGGGAGGAGAAGGGGAAGGAGTATGGGTTATGTGTTTCAGTGGGCTCTACAATTCTTTTGTGGAAAATCTATTCCAGGCCACATTTAGTACCCAGGGTTTGGCTTCAAACCCTAGCCACTAAAGTTACCATTTTTGTATTTAATTCTACTACACTACATACTGCAATACATGCGTATTTGCTATGCGTTAAGTTATCCTTGCTGTACCTCAGATTCTACTTCAAGGATTTCAGCTCCTGCTGAAGGGATTTCCTTCCAGCCCACAATTTCCACCGGCATGCTGGGAGTGGCTTCATCCACCGTTTTGCTATTCTCATCAAACATCAGGCGCACTTTAGCCCAGCTTTGACCAGCAACCAGAATACATCCTTTTTTCAGAGTTCCTCTCTGGATTATGGCTGTGGTTACTGGACTAGGAGGAGGAGGAGAAAGGGGAAGACACAGACAATATTATATTTATAGTTACTACAGTTACATGCCTTTATACTTGCTTTTTTCATCTTTTCTTAAACAGTATGTGCTATGATCTCAGAACATTTCTGTTAAACATTTCACCACTATGCTAAGAAAGTTTTTAAAGGAGGCCTGCAAAGGGAAAAATGGGCTGTCCCCTTTTTTTAGTTTCTTTTTATTTATATATATATATATATATATATATAAATAAAAGATGTTAAAAATTCAACAACCTCCTCCTTTACCATTAGGCACTGACAAAACTGACAAAACATGTGAGACACCAATCAGTTCTCCAGCAAATCCAGGAAGTACCACATATATTGCTTATATTTCTAAGGTAATAAACATTAAGCAGAATTTGTTGAAAATAAACTTTTCAGGTCTCCCTTTATATATTTTATACAAAAAAGCCCAAAATTAAATTGATTGATTTCATTTGCAGGTCCCCTTTAAATATAACCATTTTAAAGAACAAAAAGACACTTGTTAGTGGATTGTACATAAAATGTTATCTATTTTATAGTAAGTAAATCCCATCGGTTAAAAACCTGCCAGATATTTTAAAATGTCATGAATATTAATCTGTTAATATTTTATTTAAATACATTAAATTAGTTTATGTTTTAACATTTATGCTGTCTGCTTGTGTTACACTTTTTTCTACTGGACAATAAAATAGCCTAGTCAGTTTCTAACCGTTCATTTTCTGGTTCCCATCCAAAAGGCAGTGGTCCCCAAACTGGTGTGTACTGAGGGGCCCAGGCCAACCCTCACAGAGGGAGCACTACCCAGCCCAGCTCTAGCCCCCCTGCTTCCCACCCAGCTCTGCCCTCTTTCTTTTTTTGTCCCCAGGCCAGCACTATCTCTAGCTCCAGCTCCTACCCCATCCCCAGTTCTGCCATCAGCCCAAGCTCTTCTGCTGAACCAACTGTGCAGTAAAGAAGAGTGGGCATGGACAGATTCCATTACTGGTAAGGGAGGCATGATAGGAAAAGTCTGGGCACCACTGCAGTAAAGCAATAAATACTGCAAAGTTTGGACTGAAAACACCACAGAGGAATTGTAAAACTCAAATAATCTATTTTCATTTAAAAAAATAAGTTTTATTGAAATATACTAAGAAACTAGAGTTTTTAATTTACCTTTTTTCAATTAAAATTTACATTTTGGGGGTGGAAAGCACCTGGACAGTGACTCTAACAAAGTCTACTGGAATAAACTTAACAGAAACATTCATGAAAGTTGGAAGGAAGACAGATGATTAGCTGACCTACCCTTTTCCTTTATCTGTGCGAGACTCTATTATGGTTCCTTCTACTAGGCCTGTGGAGTCTGCCTTCAGTTCCAATATCTCTGCTAGAGCAACAGTTGCCTCTGCTAAAGCCATCAGGTTCTCACCCTATACCAGAAAACAGTTAAGAATTAAGGAGAAGCATTCAAGGCTCCTTCATATCATGAACAACAGCTGCCTGGCATCTTGTATCACTCTGTTTGCACAGAGGCAGGCAAAAATGAAACATTAACAAGATATCTACAATGTAATTCCCAAATAAAGTTCAGACAAGCAAGTCAGCAAGCAGGGGAAGGAAGGAAAACTACTGAAAGTGATCAACTAATGATTTAAGGATAGGAGAGACATTGTGATAATTGTTCATCACAGTCTTTTCTCTTCTCCCTTCATCATTCTAGAGACATACAATTTTCTTTCCAGGATGGGAAAAAGAGTGGACATACTACAGATTATCAGTCACCACAAGTCAGTGAAAAATAATGCAAACAGGAGACCGCCACAAAGATGAGTAAAGAAACCATTTTTATATACCCACATTGTGGATGTGCATAATTTCAGAAGTGCTTGAATTTGCTGGCAATTCTTCAGGGGATGAATAGGGATCAAGTCAGAAAGACAGCAATAAAGTCGTTAAGATATTGATAAGATAGCTTTGATCACCATAGAATCAAGTGCAAGTGGTAAAGCTAGGATTTCAGTTTATAGTAATGGATAGACCAGTAGTATAATATATTAGATTTATGAGACTTGTTCTCTCCTGCCAACTGTGCTCCAATGTCCAGATATGTATTATAAAGGTTTTATACTTGGTTTTGAATTTCCCCTTCTGCCCCTTTTTGAATTTCCTCTTCAGGACTAATTCCTCTGGATGCCTTTTACTCAAAGCGAAAATTGAGTAAATGAGAGTTAGAAGAAGTCTGGAACAAATACTCACTAAACTTCCTGTACAAAAATCAGAAGCAACTGCAAGTCTGTAATTCTACTGCTAGTCTCTTGCTCGCTAAAGGCCAGAACCTGCAAGAAATGGAGAGCTCTTGGTTCCAACTGACTCCACTGGGAGCTCAGGGCAGTCAGCATACTCAAGGATTAGGGCCCAAGTCAAAACTTTCATTTTCCAGGTGTTAAATCAAAGCATGTTCTGTATTCCGTATGACAGAACTCCCTGAATATGATCATTCATTCACCAAACCTTTACCTTAAGTGCAGAAATAGGTATAGCCTGAACATCACCCCCATACTCTTCACAAACGACATCATGAGCCAGCAATTCTTTCTTCACTCTTTCAGGATCAGCTTCAGGTTTGTCACATTTGTTTATGGCAAGGATGATAGGAACTAAGAAAGAGTTAAGTATAAATCTTTTACACCAGTGTCACAACATTTACCTAACTTCTAAATTAAAGTAATACATGCCTTTTCCTACTGTTTGCTACGTGAAACACAAGTGAATCCTGTTTACATGTTCAACAAGCATATTTGTTTGTACTAGGCTTAAAACAATGCCCACAAAGTGTCCAAACATTTAAAGTGATATTAATAAAATTATACCACTGCTGGTTTTTGGGTTGCAAAATTATGGGAAAACACAAGAAGTTTACATATTTTTTATTGTTTTTATTAAATCTGGTGCTAGTAACAATCCAACAAAGCCAAGCAAATTAGCTCCAGAGTGATATTTTGCAAATAGTGAACAGTAGTGCTAAAATATCTCTAGTGACATATCCAAGCACCTTTTTCTTACTGCATCCTTACCCAATATAGCAGAATGTTACTAATTTGTGTCATGCAGGAGGTCAAAGTAAATGGTTGTAATGGTCCCTTCCTTCTGGCCTTATAATCTATGAACCTATAATACTCAGGTACTATCTATCTTAGCTATTTCTAAGATGCCTGTTACCAATATCTAAATAAAGGAACAGCACAATGCGCATCCGTCAATAAAGAGAATCAATACTGATGTTCACTTGTATTCACTAGAAAACTAAAGTAGTAAGGAATAATTCTATTTACAAAAGCTCTTTACCCTCTGTAGTGATCCATGTAGCCAAGCACTGATGGGCTTCAAAAGGGTTGCCACCTAGCCCTCCTCCACCCTCAGCCAAGGAAGTTTATTATAAACAGAGATCCCTGAGGAGCTGGGGGGGAGGGATGTCCTCCCACTGAGAACAAGTGTAGAGGAAAAAAAGCAGTTGTTGCTCTTTCCTGTGTATCATATTGCGTTCAATGCCATCAAAAGTCAGAACAGTTTTGTGGTGGTGCATTTGCCAAAACTACCCTAGAACTTTTCATCTTCTCTCCATTCTAAGTAATTCTGCAAACTTCTGCCTGACACAAACTGAAAAATCTGGAATTTAAGCCCTGGTCAATTTGATGTAAAAGAATTAATTACACTACAACCTAACTAAGGCTGTTGAGATCATGTGAATGGTCCAAGATAGTGGATGTCTTTTCATAGCACATTGTTTAGATCCACTTTTCTTTTGGTGGTAAAAAGAAGAAAATCCTGAGATATCAAAAGAACCAGCAGTGTATTTCAAAAAGGTCCCCTAAGCAAGGAGCCCATATTTTAAATACCAAAGACTTCACTGTCATTCACTAGTACAGATCTAATCCACAAAACAACTTTAGTTCCATTTTAAAAAAATCTTTGCAATACCTTCATTGAAATTTACCAACGTACACATAAAAGTTCTCTAGTTCCCTCTTAACTATGGTGATAATGATAAAGGAAAAAAAAAATCTTCCTCATGTGTCAAGAAAAATCAGTTGTCTCAAGTAAATAATAATTTGGAAAGCTTTTTAAAGAGATATCCACAAAGATATTTTTAATTAATGTTTTAATATCTAGACTACAATAAAAATGTTAAGATTAAGCTTACGGAAAATGAAAAAAATACTGCAGATAGAGAAATATCCCAGTGTTGGCCATGTCACTATTCTATGTGGGAAAACTAAGGATTATAAAACCCTGAAAAATTGAAAGTGATTTGGAAACAAGCTTAGACCTCAGAATGTCCAGCTGACAAAGACTTCTGAAACTGCAGAGACATTTGCAAAATGGGATTATGAAACTGCTAGAATTGAATAATTCTGATTTCTCTGTAAAATGAATAGAGGCAATTAAGTCTTATGATTCTAGAGAGATATGCTACTAACAACACTATCCTAAAGTCCCTCCACTCTGCAGATTGGGGTTAAAAGCAATCCGTGGGATCAGGCATTGGCAGTACATTCCTCCAAGACCACACATGATCTGGAAAGCATTAAACAGGTACAATTCCCATTTTTTTACTTCTGTGTTTTGTTTGCCAAGCATATGAACTGCTAAATTTGTATGAGTATAGCTTTCTCAATATCTTACATATCCAAGTTAGGGGGATTCCAGTGGAGGATGGTTCTTAGCCCTACGTTACTTAACATTTCTATCAATAACCCAGAAAAAAACATAAAAATCATCATTGATAAAGTTTACAAATGACACAAAAGTTGGGGGAGTGGTAAACAACATAGAGGACAGATCACTGATTCAGAAAGATCTGGATCGGTTGGTCAACTGGACGCAACCAAAGAACATGCATTTTAAATACAGTTAGATGTAAATGTATATATCTAGGAACAAAGAAGGTAGGTCATATTTACAGAATGGGAGACTCTATCCTGGGAAGCAGTGACTTTGAAAAAGATTTGTGAGTTGTAGCGGATAATCAGCTGGACATGACCTCCCTGTGTGATGCTGTGGCCAAGAGAACTAACACGATCCTTGGATGCATACACAGGGAAATCTTGAGAAGGAGTAGAGAGGTTATTTTACCTCAATATTTGGCACTGGTGCAACTGCTACTGGAATACTGTGTCCAGTTCTGGCTCCCACAAATCAAGAAGGATGTTCATAAATTGGAGAGGGTTCAGAGAAGAGCCACGGAAAATGATTAAAAGATTAGAAAACATGCCTTATAGTGATAGACTCTTTGAGTCTATTTAGCTTAACAAAAAGAAAGTTAAGGGGTGACTTGATTACAGCATGTAAGAATCTAGACGGTGAACAAATATTTAACAATGGGCTCTTCAGTCTAACCGAGAAAGGTATAGCACTATCTAATGGCCAGAAATTGAGAGTAACTAACCATTGGAACAGTTTCTGAGGTTATCAAGATTCTCCATCACTGACAAACTTTAAATCAAGATTGGGTGTTGTTCTACAAGATATTCTCTACGAAATTATTTTGGGCAAGTTTTATGGGCTGTGCTATACAGGTCAGGCTAGATGATCACAATGGTCCCTTCTGGCCTTGGAATCTATTAGACACTTTTATTCTGATGCTCAAGGGACTTAATTATTCCATAGGATTTTTAAGGAGAAAAACATCCTCAACCTGAATGGACTTGAATTTGATTCAAGGATTACCTTTTGTGAAAGAGGACAGGCTGGCATGTTTTGTAATAATGTTTATACTTGGAATGGTTACTAGAACGCATCTTGGTTTATAGTGCTGGGTATTAAACACACCACAAATTTTTAAAAATGAAATATTAAAAGGTCAATTATATACAGTACCTTTGGCATTTTTAGCATGTTGAATGGATTCTATAGTTTGTTTCATTACTCCATCTTCTGCTGATACAACTAATATGACAATATCAGTGACACCTGTACCCCTTGCCCTCATTGCTGAAAAGGCAGCATGTCCTGGAGTGTCAAGAAAAGTTATCTTTTCCCCAGAAGGCAAATGTACTGTGAAAACATAATTTAAAACACAATGCATTTTATGCATGATCTTTCCCATAGTTTTCTTTGAACTAATAACTTCCTCCATGAGCCATTTTTATATTATCTATGAAAATTAACACACAGTTTCTTTCATTGCGGATATCAAAAACTTGCAAAAATCAGGGCTACTAATGAGCATAACCACTGACTGTCCATGACAGAATATTGTAAACCCTTCAGGCAATAAACTAAAATGATCTCTGAATTTAAGTTCATAGCATTTGTATAGGGGGACTGGCATCTGGGCCTTGGAGACAAACTCAGTGTTTAAAGGGCAATGATGAGTTTAATTTATAAAGACTGGGGATTTCAAGGGGGTCTATGGCAGATTTGCAATTGGAATTGGATGCCTATCAAAAGGGAGTTGGGTGCCTGACTGCCTCAGGCCCCTTTGAAAATCTGTCAAAGTGCCTTTTATCTATATGTTAATATTACATCCTAATGTACATAATTCACCTCATCCCACCACTGAAATGCAGAGAGTTTTGAGGTGAAGTGCAGCAAGTCTTCAGTTTTAAAAAGCAGCACTATACAACAGTTTAATATATATAAGCTATATGTATCACTTTTAATCCATGTATTTCTAAGAGTTTTCTAAGGGAAGGGAAGTATCGTCATTATTTTACAGACCGAAACTGAAGCAAATATTAAGTGATTGCCCACAGCAAGGTCAGTGGCACAGCTGAGAATAAAACAAAGGGCTGCTGACTCCAAATCCAACGTACTCTGTACTAGAACACGCTAGCTCTCTTTAGGACAGGAAGGAAGAATGGTATATGCAACTGTAACTACAAAGGAATGTCAGGTAGGCACACTACAATTACCCAAATTGGAATTGGGCCAGGATGCAGAGTTCTTTTTAATCCTTACTCTTGCAAAAAGTGAGACAGGATCTTTAATGTCCCCAAGTGATCTAGACATAGTATTATTTCAATATTGTAAATGGTATGCATAACGTTTTTAAGTTCCATCCAAGCAGTATGTTCATGGTTTTTTCTGTTATATAGCAAGAAACCTGCATATCATGGTATTCTGTTCAAGTAAACTGTAAGCAAAGCTGACTACTATATATAATGTATAATAAATGGTTACATATATGGTTAAATCATACCAAGAAAGGCACCAATATGCTGGGTGATGCCTCCTGCTTCCATTGCTGCCACTTGAGTTTTTCGCAGTCTGTCAAGTAAAGTTGTTTTCCCATGATCAACATGGCCCAATATAGTAACAACTGGAGGTCTTGGGGTTAATAAAGTTGGATCAGGAGGCAGCCTACAATTAACAGCAAAGCGTTCATTTTGCAAATGTCAAACACTCTGTGTAATATCTATGGACAATAATGATCTCTATGCATAATTAAGTAGCCAAGCATAATAGTTCAGTATTTAATAGAGCAGTCAAATTCCTCCCCTAGACTTTACAAAGAAAAAAGTAATCATGAATCACTAACTAAAGCATTTTGCCATCTTTATAGCAACCAATCTTAGTTATATCAGCATCAATTAATACAGCAATCCCCTTTAGATGAAGCAAGAAGCAACATTCTTTAGAAAGTTTCATGAAAATCAACAACTCAAACATAAAAAGTCTTAACATTGACGTAGCAGTTACATGGGCAAAAGAATCAAACAAGAGGTTATAATTTACCTTTTAAATATCATCAGTTGTGTATCACACATCCCAAATGTGCTATTTTAATAGTAGTAGGAAACAATCATAATTTTACCTTTTCACAGCATCTTTATTTTCTCTGATTTTTTGTTTTAGTGTTGCCCATTTGTAGTTCATCCCTGATTTTGTAATAACTTTCTTGATCCAGACTTCTTCCAAAACTGAATCTGGTTCTAGTGAGTCTACATTAATGCCTGAGAGTAGCAAGGCTTCGTACACATGATCTGATTAAAGAAATAGTAAAGGCATTTAATAATACTTTATCTTCCAGAAGATACCTGAGATAGATGTACCTATTAATACAGGATATGCTTTCATCCAATACTCCAGCTCCATTCAAGGAAGTGCAAGCAGTGAAGGAAAAGTAGCAATTTCCCTCCTTTTCTTGGTATATTGGATGTGAATTGCTAGTCTAAATAAATTATTTATACACACAGTAGTTAAAGTATGTCTTCCCAAAATACTCTATCTTGAAAGTATTTTTACTTGTCCAGGATTTATAGAAAACATTCGTATAATATAGTATACTTACATGGACTAATCACCTTCAATAAGCTGTTCTGAAACAGGACCTGAAACATGGTGCTTTAATGCTTTATTTTATTAACATGCATAACAGTCAAGTTTTTGCTATATTTTCATCCTGAGTATAGGGGTAAGTGACTAGTAATAGAACTGAAGTTTCATGGACATCTGCTGATGCAAAAAATCGTATTTACTGGTGATCCATGGGAAACAGACTGGTCACACAGTGCAGGTTCCTCCTCATTTCCAGGTGTTAAACTGCATTAGCGATTGCTGAAAACACTTTCCTAGCATCACTTTCCCATTTACTTCCATTGCAACCTATCCCAATCCATTAAATTCAAACGGAGTGTGCTAGAGCACCAACCAATAAGAGGACACTTTCTCTTATCAGATGGGAGACATTTTTTTAAACATCTAGACTAGACCAATTGTTTTATTTACTTATTTCAGTCCAAACTTTTCCCAGATCAAAGGAACTCAACTCATCTGAATCAGATGGTAGAGAAGTGCCATAGAGGACGACAAAATCTCAGGCAAATCTGTTCATTCCCCACCTTGCCTAGTACTGGAAATGCAGGAAACATTGCAAAAATTAAGAGTTGCTAATGAGTGACATGAGCACTATTAGAAAACAGTGAGTCATCAGACATACACAAAGAGACACGGTAGATTTTCTTTATTATCAGCACATTTACATGAGTACAGAATTAGGTATAAAAAGCTGAAAATTAGCATGATGTTGATAAACAATTGATTTCAGGCATCAATGCTCTAATATTTGCTGAAAGTGTAAAAGTGTAGCACTGTGCCCCTAAAATATTATTAGTCTATAAAGTAAGTGAAGCCTTGCTGGCATGGAGAAATAGCCCAATTTCAGCCATCCATCACTACAGCTGCACCAGTGCAAACCTCTAGGGTAGACAAGCAAAATTGCAATTTGCATGGATGGAGGTTACTCCTGTTTCAAACAGATGTAAGCTCTACTGGTGTAAATCCCAGCTTTCTTGGCCTACATTCAGGTTTTGCACTAGTACAGCTACAGCAATGGTTGAAACTGGAAGCTAATTTCCAATGCAGACAAGGCCTATGTAGCTCTAGCTGACACACAATATTTTAAATGAGTGGAAATATAACAACTTTCCATTAGCAAACAAGCTAAGTACTAAAACATGCTGCTCAAAATGTGGACTGTTATGGCAACACCACCATGATTTGTTTGGTCTTTTACCATCAGTTTTCAGCTTGGGGATCTGAGCACACCAAGCCTTCCCCAGTTGACGCCTGCTTGGAAGCTGTGCTACAGATGTAGCATTAGTGTGGTGCTATGCTTCTACACTGAAGTACTTGCAATGGGTGAAGTTCCATAACTGTAGTCAATTTCATTCACAATTTACCTAATATGTAAAGCATTTCACTACAGGAGGATGGTGCTATTCTAATTCTCTACCTGTTGATTGGAAAAGTGAAGAACAAAAAAATAAAATCAGAAACAGAAGATGTATATGATAGAGACATACACACAAAGAAAAGATCACCTCAAATAAGGTAAAAGTATTTCTTATCTAACAGCAGTGTTCCACATAATTTTCATAATCAGGATTATATGGCTACTAACATTTTAATTTCATTTTGTTAAAACTCTGATATAAGAAGTTTGTCTGGCAATGCACAGAGGGATTTATTGTGGATCCTGATGAGAAAAGGTGTGGTAATCAATTATAATACAGATAATTCTAACGTGTCATTTCCCATAGCATCCTTCAAAACTCCATTATTGTCTTAAATATAACACTGCCGGAATTTCTTTCAAAACAATAAATTGGCTCACCTGTGTCTCTATCCATAGCTCTTGCAAGATCTTCAACTGTCATCCTCTGATGTATCTCTATCGTCTGCTTTTCTTCTTTATGTTTTTTTGGTGAGAATTTCAGTTTCTCTGATCTTTTCTTCTGCAAAGGAGTAAGACGTGCATAAGGATAAACTGGTGGCATAAATTAAAGAATGACTAATAAATAATATTTAAAGGGTTATTGAAAACAAAAATCAAAGTTGTAAACAAATTTCTTTGCCTACATTACAAACAGATTACTGAAAGAACTGTTAAAATAATGAATATTTAAAAATCACTTAGCAGTATTTTTACTGTTTTTCGCCTCTTTCATTTTGAACAATGAAAATCATTTCACTTTTGTTTATAGTCAGTTTTTGTTTCAGATTCTTGGTGCTGCAACCTTTGGATTTAAAATACTTCCAATGTTTAGGAGGAAGTTGCAATATATCTACACATATATTAATAGGTCTTGTGAATCTAGAGTAAATTCTCTATACAGAGTAGTAATCTTATACACACAGTAAATTCATCATAAACAAGAGTTTTCATTTATATAATGAAAATGCTAAAAAATTGTGTCTTGCACTTCGTGCTTTTAGACAGGGATAATAAAGTAGTAGTTGGAAGCTGTTTATTACCTCCTTTGTAGCTAAAAGTCTATATTGTGAGAGCACAACACTGATGAATGTGTCTGTTTGCCAGAGCTGTGGGTGTAGCTGAACTGGCCACATGGGGTATGCAGGAGACTGCACAGGCTTCCACCGTGTTCTGTGAATTTTCCTGTAAAACAGACTATGCAGCTGTCTGTAAGAACAATGTAACTGGACCAGGTTTTCCAATTTCAGCATCATCCACCGGTTCATTTCTTCACTGTGAATAGAAAGGATACAATGAAATACAGTACCTTTCAACTGTCAGAAGTATGTCCCCATATTAGCATCAACTTGAAATAAACAAAGACATAGATGTTTTAAAAAAGCATTTTCTTGCAAAAATAAAATGAATCAAAATATATTTAGCAACTATTTTATTTTATTTCAGATTTTTTTGATGTCCTGTTTCTTCTTACACATTTCAAATATTTCCATTTGCTGTACTGTCACAGCTTGGAAACCACTCATACATTCACTAGTCTCCTAACAACTATTGCAATCTCCTCTGTAGTCTCAGGGTCTCTTTGACCCCACCTACAAATAGGAAATTCAGACCAGTCAAACTATCCTGACATAGTTACACTCATGCAAACACCTAAAGTAAACATGTCACATTGGGACAAAGCGGGTTTGCACAGTGCAGTTTGATCCTACACATATTGAAATAAACTGCACAAGCATAAATCCTGGGTGTGCGCTTCTACCTACTTCTGCAGCCAGGTTTCCTTTTGTGTTTCCCTCCACTCAGTCAAAGACAGCTGCCTTGACGTCCCTTTTGTCTCCTCTCACAGACTTTTCTGTGCCAACTTCCATGCAGCTTCTTATGCTTTAAATGTTGTCTCCTATCATGTTTACCTCCCTCACAACATCTATACTAAAATCTCACTTGTGCCTTGATTTGTACAGCTGAAGAGAAGGCAAAATAACTATCCAACCAATGATAACCTTTAAAAAGGAACTGGAACCATCAAGATGTGGATTCCCTATTGATTAACCACATAATACTGATGTCATCACCTTTATCTTCACTTCTTTCTTATCAGTTCAAGATTATATGCTTTTCTGGACAGGAACCCTCTCATTTGAGGCACTCCAGCATAATAAAGACAGACAGAGAGGGGCTTATGATTCAATTTGTAAAGTACTTATTCACTCAAAATTCACATTGACTTCAATGGGAGTTTTGCACATGCAAGGACTAAGTAAAAACAAACTAAGTACTTCAGAATTTGAGACTTCGGTCCCATCCTACAATTTCCTAAATTTCTGCAATGAACTGCGAATCAGGGCCAGATGGTTTAGTGTGTCAGCACACCAGATGCATAATACTACTAATCTGAAATCTTTGCAATAATGGCCAAAATGGCATATTTTTAAAAAGTTGAACAGTCCCTTGCCTTTGTGATATTTTGCTGTTTTAACAGTTCAAATTTTTATTTTAAAAAAAACAGAAATATTTGGGGGAGGGGGAGAAAATATAAATGTGCAGTCTATCTTAAAGATGCATATGCTTTTAGACAATTCATAAAACTTGTGTTGTGTCATACCAAATTCAATCAATTATCATCCAATCACATTTCTAGAGAACTATACAATGAATTTACTGAAGTTTGGTAAATATCAGTTAGTTATGTAGACTGAAGATTAAAAAAAAAATCTACAGCAAGTCACCAAATATAATACAAATCTTAATTCTGATCTGCCTGGCTGTTTGGCAAAATGCTTTTTTCCTACTGAACAAATCTTGATATATGGCACATCTATTGAAAATTGATGATACATAGATATTAAGAAACTTGTGATTGCCTCAACCTTTGGCAATAAAGTTTCATGCCTGAGTTCTGGACAGAAACTGCACTGGTTGCATTGGTAAATCATCTTCCCCTGACAATACATGAGGGTTTAAGCGTCCATGCTAATTTTACACAGTCTGCCTTTGGAATTATTTATCTATATGGTACTTTGCAGCCTCTAGAATGGCTCAGCTTCTATCTTTCAACCCTGAAGGTGCCCTTGAATGGGGTTCTACCTCATCATCCCTCCTATTATATTAGTAAGAGGGGACATGGGCTGCAGTGTCTTTATTATTTATATATCTCTACATCCACATCTCAGCAGCTGCTCACATACACGACACTGGTTTGGAAGAGGGGCTCACCTCACTAAACTCAACAGACACAAGCTAATAATCCAGACAAGATTAGATACCACTGTTTCTATATATTTAGGTTCATATATTTTAAGGCTGGCAGGGACCATTACAGTAATCCAATCTGCTCTGCCTAACACAGATGTAAATACTCATATAGCCCCTAGTGCTGTAGTATCTGGTCGATCTGGATGAAAGGATGTGAAGATTATACTGGTGCTCTTGATGACTGAGTGCAGTTGTCTTTTGTAACACAGGTCCACACTCGGGGAGTTTTATTAGATCACAGGTTGCTCCCAGATATCCAGATAACAGCTGCAGGCAGAAGAAAGAGCGCTTTCTCCATACTGAGCCTCTCGTCAGACCACAAACTGGTTTTCTGAATGTCAGTCTCGATATTCTCATCGCCCTCACCCTCACCCTGAAAACAGGCACCATCCCGCACTCTCCCTGAGCCCACCTCCGCAAATCACAGGGAAACTGAGGCTAGCGCTGAACGCGGCTGCCCACTTGTGAGGGGACGCTTCTCGCCCTCGGCGCCTCGCACCAGCCACACGGGCTGCCTTAGCGCCTCAGCTCCCAGCCGGCCTCCAAGAGAGCGGCTCGCACCCAGCGAGCGCCGGACGAGCCGGGAGCCGGCTGACAAGCGGGGTCTCCCCGGGCATCAGTCAGCGGCGCTGCTCAGTCGGGGGAGGTGCCTTCCGGCTAAGCAGGGGCTGGCGGCGATCCGGCCCTGGTCCCCGAGGGGCCTCAGCCCGGGAAGAGGCTGCCTCTGCCCCGCCCCCCAGCCTGGCAGGGGGCACCTCAGTGCCTGGCCCGGGCGGGGTGGGGGAGCCGTGGCAGGGGAGATGGGGCAGAGCGGGGGGGGGAGGAGCGGGGGGCAGGAGCAGAGACCTGGCGAGCGGCGCCCCCTGCCCGGGAACTATCCAGCGCCCGGACCTCCCAGCGGCCCCCTCCGCCCCCCTCAGGCACCGCGCGCACCTTCAGGCAACCCCCGCCCCAGCGCCGCCCCCCGCCGCAATTTACCTGCCGCCCGGCGGAAGTGCCAGGCAGCCCAGCGGAGACCAGCGTGGAAGAGCTCGCCGGGTCACGTGACGTGACGTGACCCGCCGAGATGGGGCAGGCGGAGGCGGGGCAAAGGGCCCAGGTCGGAAGGGGGAGGGTTTGAAAGCGGAAGCACGTGACACCGGCTGTCCGCCCCAGCCGGCCGGGGTGTTGGTCGGCGGATCGAAGGGTCTCGCGCTGCTGTGGGAGTCTCGCGCGCTTTGGGCTGTGCTCGCGGCCGAGCTGTGAGCGGATTGGGGCCGGGCGCCGCTGGTAGCGCTGCTGCTGGTAGCGTCTCGTGACGGGTCTCACGGTGCTTGGGATCGTTCCCAGCGCCTGGAGCCCAGAGAGAGACTCTCAGCTGGGCCGTTCGCTTGTACGATATCATCAGCACATTTCTGCTCCTGGCTGCAGAGAGAAGCTGGAACTAGGTGCACTGGAGAGGCGCCAAACGTGGAAGGCAAATACAAAGAACCCGCATTTCTCACTTTTAAATCTCCAGGTTTTTAAGGCTATTTCTGGGGTCTGACTCATGAATGTTTAACAGGTGGGGTTGGCAGTTCTGCAAGTGTCAGCAGTTTATAATCCTGGAGTGTGAGCCCTGGAAAGTACACAGCTAAAGTACAAATCTTGAAGCACCCTGAGCCTGTGCTAACTCTCATGACTTTTGAGTCTCATGATAATTGTTTTCCTTAAAGCCCAAGCCCCTGGAGCCAAGTGTGGATATGTGATGATTTCAGCCTTCATTCTTAAAGTAAGTTTCTAGTCCTTGTGGCTGTAGAGAAAGCTTCAAAATGTGACCCCAGTGCATCTGAAAGGCTCAAAAAGCAGAAGGCAAATAAAAAACACCACCTCTGTTATGTTATGTTACATAATTTCATGATTTTAAAGCCAATCTCATGATTTGTGGACATTTAAGGTTGGCAATACTGCAGCTGGTTAGAGTGGGAACAGAAGCCATCCTGCAATCATCATTAGAGACTATCACAGATTCATTTTCTCCACCTACTTTTACACACACACCAATAAACACAGTCATCATAACAAATCCCAAAGGGATATGGCTGCCCTGCAGATCAGGTGCCACCCAGATTAATCTCTAGCTAGATCCTTAGGGTGCTCTGGTTGGATATTCAGTTTATATCTATCACTGGCTATCTTGTCCTGCCACAGATGCTTTTGGTGCACATGGGATTGCCATCCAGGTAGCAGCATTTCTTGATAAACAAAC
Organism: Emydura macquarii macquarii; assembly: GCF_026122565.2. NCBI lineage: Eukaryota > Metazoa > Chordata > Testudines > Chelidae > Emydura > Emydura macquarii. The sequence goes on from NW_027132813.1 coordinate 32,850,295, forward strand.
TTTGGAATTTGTTGGTCTTCCATTCTAATCATATATTGAGACCAAGAAAACTTGCAAAATTGAACCAGTACTGATGGATCAGTTGTATTGATGGGAAGATCATTTCAATATGCTCCACAGTTATTTGCCTCCTGCAGTCTCTCTTCCATTTGAAGAGGGGCAGGAAGTTCCAAGATAGCCACCTTCCTTCTTTCAAGAAGAGATCCAGATCACAGTCCTAAACCAAACATGATAATACTGAGCACTTGTAGAAAGCTTTTTGCTTAAAATGCATAAGTATCAGGATATTTGTCAAAAGAACAAGTTGCTTAATTTCTCAGCAGCCTTAACTTGCATGTCAGTAATTTCAATTCTTAAATGTTGGTCTCTCTTGGATACTAGGAAATAATTTATTCTGTTTTGGGGTTTTTTGGTCATAATCCAAAGACTTAAAATGGCTGGACAGATTTTTTTTAAACCAAATGCTTTCTAAATTTGGCACATGACATCAGTATAATAAATTAGAAGAAATTCTAGAAGGAAACTACCACCTTTTAATAGCCTTTGAAAAATCCTTAATCTTTTTTCCCCCCCATTAATGCTGCCTAGAAAACCCACAGATAATCCCAGTGACACAATGTAATGCATCCTTTAGCCTTGGGTGCTCTTGGGAGAATATCCAACACACAATGACCTGTTTAGTCTGCAGAAGAAAAGAGTGAGGTGGATTTGATAGCTGCCTTCAACTACCTGAAAGGGGGTTCCAGGGAGGATGGAGCTAGGCTTTTCTCACTTGTGGCAGATGACAGAACAAGGAGCAATGGTCTCAGGTTGCAATGGAGGAGGTCTAGGTTGGATATTAGGAAATACTTTTTCACTGGTAGGGTGGTGAAGCACTGAAATGGATTACCTAGGGAGGAGGTGAACTTTCCATCCGTAGAGGTCTTTAAGGCCCAGCTTGATAAAGCCCTGGCTGGGATTGGACTAGAAAGCAACTTCCTGTTTTGATTACATTGTACAGCGTCCTTTATTGCATTATGTAATGACTAGAAACACATGCACATGTTAGTAATCACCATCTGCTGCTGAATATCCTAAGTGCCATTTGAACATCTATAATGCATAAAGCCCTTTTTGGCACGTGTCTATGAAGACTCTCCTAGAGAATTTAAAATAAATTAGATCATTATCCTCTGCACTTGGGCAGATCCTCAGCTGGTTTTAATTGTTATAGCTCCATTGAAGTCAATGGCTTAATTGAAGTCTATTGAGCTATGACAATTTAGGCCATCTGAGAGTTTGCCCCACTAAGTCCAGTTGCAAATAGATTGTAACACTAGAAAAGTACTTAATTTCTTCGTGCCCCAGTTTCTCCATCTGTAAAATGGGGAAATAATACTTACCTATCTCACATGATTGTTATGACACTTAAGCAATTGTGGGAAAAACCTTAGAAAAAGGCACTCTATAAATGCAAAGTAATACAAGAAGATACATGAAAGTGACACCCAAGTTGAGTTTCGGTAATAAAAAGGAATATATACAATTGCAATATATTTTGCAACAGGATACCAAATCAGATCACTTGACTGCCATTCCAAATGCACAGGATGTGGATATGGTGCCTGTGATGTAATTAATGGGTTTTTTTTAAGGACTTTTAAAATTAAAATGTCAAACAGTCACTAGAGTTTCCTATAAAGCTTTTTGACTAAGCTTGCTTTTGATTATGTCTGGAAACGATTTCATGTACTATCACAATGTTCTTCAAATTAGCATTAGATCATATTTTGTCCACATCTTGTAACTGCAGATACATACCGTTTCAAATTAAGTTTTCATTATAGATTTCCTATTCTAGAACAAAGTGGAAAAAGCTGGTGAATTATTTCAAATATTGTAGGTCAGTATAAGGAATTGACATTTCTAAACACTTTTCCTTTAATTGTGTGCTAGTTAATTCTTTTTGTTCTTTCATCAAAAGTTTTAATTATTATTGGTTGCATCTTTAGTAATACATTTATATATTTTATTATAGTTTATTAGTCAGGTACAGAGTTTAATTGCATGCTAATTTACTTGTTCTAATTTTTCTTTGCTTTGAATTTTTCTTTATTTTTCATTAATTCATGCCCACATTTTCAGTGGGTAGAAGCCCACTTGCATGAACTGTGTGTACAACTGTATGCCCACATTAGCATGTGGAATTACTGTAGTCGCACATATATATGGGTAGGTAAATGTCTAACTACCCATTTACAGTATATACACAGTTGTGGTAATTGGTCATATAATTAGGTTTCTTTTTTAAAATCTTGTTTCTGTTAATTGTATACAAATTCATATTTAATCGAGAACACATTTAAAATAATTTAAAAATTAAGCTCTTTAATTGAGTTTTGTCTAATTTTATCTGGCATTGCTCACACACTCATGACAGTAAACCTAGAGGCAGCTGCAAATAGCAAAAGTTGACTGGCCCATTTCTGTATCCTCCGGAAAGACTCAAAAAGATTTGCTTCAGAGGTTTCCTACAACTGTCACAGCGAAGGAGTGTAACAGCATCTATCCATGGGGAAAAAGGATATAGTTTCATGTATATACCTTTCTGATCTAACTATGGTGCTTAAGCATAGCTCCGTGTGTGACTTATTCCTGCTATTTGAGAAAAAGAATGTAGGAAGAGCTGTGCATCAAATTGATTTCAGGCAGAATACAGTGCATGTTGACACTACCTTTGCTGTATTTGGGAGTGCATTTTGCAGGAGGTTGCACAACATCCCTGCTTTAATTAGAAAGTAGTCCATAATTACTAGCTGTGTGCTATGATAGAAGGAGCACAGCTCTCTACAGGCTTTGGGTAACCACTATTTATATACTGTGAATCTACATAGTTCTTTCAAATGTGATGGTGTGTTGCCTGCTCAAGAAAAGTAGTCTGTTTTATTACCTTAGATTATAAACTCCTTGAGCTAGGGTTTGTCTTTACTACGTGTTTGTACAGAACCCAGCATAATAGAGTGCCAAGCCTCATTAGGGCCTCTGAGTGTTACCATAAAACAGGGGTGGGGAACCTTTTTGTTGCCAAGGGCCTGATGGTGGCCCTGGCGGCGGGCGGGGATTCGGCGGCGGCACAGTTACGTGTGGGGCGGTGCCCGCCGCCGAAATGCCGCCGCCGTTTCCGCCTTTCCGGCGGCGCGGTTTTGCAGTGTCCGCAGGGTTCCGTGGGGCAGTAACCGCCTCCGGACTCCACCCGCCGCCGAAAATGGGCAGACGGCAGCAGGGTTTCGGCGGCGCGCACTTCCCGCCCGCCTGCGGGCTGGAGAAAATTCTTTCCGGCCCGCAGGCCGGAGGTTCCCCACCCCTGCCATAAAACATAATAATCACAATTGCCAATCTAGTATTTGAACTGTATATAAGCTCATAAATTGATTTTTGTGAAAAAATAAATACCAACAATGAGTTTCATTAAGTATTTGTTTAAAAGTTAAAGAGCAAAATTCTGAAGTAATCTGTCAGTTTATAGGACTACAACCTAATTAAGACTCCTCTCCACACACCACATATGAATGCACAGACAGACATGTTAACTGGTTAGTGAGACTAGTGTTTCATCCCTTTTTAATTCTTCAACACACTGTTTAGGAAGATTTATTAGGTGGAATAAAATGTTTTGTCCATTAATGGCAACAACTGTTGCCTTACCGTTAAAATGCAACATATTCCATACAGTATGTTAACACATTTATTCAAATCAGACTCTCTTTTGGCAAAACAGCTACTCTCAAATCAGAGTGAATGCAGGGTTAATATTGATTTAGCATTTGAAGCTTCAATTTTTAATTAGAATTAATGCAAATTTATTCCATTTGAAGCTAGCTGTTCGCAAATTGTTCACAAGCCTTTCATATTAGCAAATACAGCCTCCATTCTGATGAAGAACGTATCACAGAATTTCAAAATAGCTTCTAAATACTTAATCCAGACTGGCAAATCATTCTGAACTAGTAAAACACAAAGGGAAATATGTCACACGGATTTGGTTCCAGCCTGTTTTAAGTAAAGCCCTACACAAGTTACTCTATCACAAAAGATATACAATCAAGATTTTTAACATGTAAAATCATTTCTCTCTAGCAGTTCTCTCAAGTGGATTACTGGTAATAATCTTGCACCATCCCCCTATGGAAGACAAGGCCTAAATTCCCAGGAATTAAGGAGTTGCACCACAGTATTTAGGCTGTGTGTCAAAAACATACAGGTCCTTGATTATATACAAAAAAAAGATGTGAGTTGTTTCTCTCTTCTTTTAAGTGGTTAAAAATCAGTCAAAGGAAAGGAAAGGAAAGCAAAGCAATTTGTGGGTGGGTGGGTGCAAGGCTACACTGTTTTAAAATCAAAATATTCTGTAATAATTGATGAAAAACTAATTTTATTTTTCAGTTAGATTTTTTGGGAACTCTGTCCCACATTGGGTAGCCTGAGCTACCCATCCTTTCCCATGATAGTCACTTATAAACCAAACCAAGCCGTCTTGCCCTAGGCGAGTCGATGTGGCAACGCCCTCCACACCCCTAATGTAAAGGGAACCTGTGCTCTATTACCCTCGTTCGCAGCCATACTGAACGCAAAGTTTGAGATTAATCGTCAGTGCCAATCTGAACTCACACGGCAGCTGGTTAATCCTCCCAACAGCTCTTGGGGCGAGGTGAGAGAGCCAGACCTGTTCTGTCTGCAAACCACCCCGCCCGCCGTCTGTCCTTTTTGCAGTCGTGTGAGGCCAGCTGCTGCAGAACGCCCGGCTCTGCGTGCGCCTCTGCATACAAGCTGCTCTCTGCCGGCAGAGGGCGCCTCCCCCAGCGGTGGCTCGGCCCTGGCAGCTGAGCTGACAAGGAAAGGACCGAGAGCAGAGCTCTCGCTCAGCCATGGCCGTCCGGCAGCAAGAGATGTCGCCACCCTCTCTGGGGCTTCGGGAGGCGCTGGAGGAGCATCTGCGAGCCCTGAACATCCCAGTGGTCAGCGTGGAGCACCCCGAAGTGAGTGTGTCCGTAGCTATGCAGCCACCCGGGGGACTGGGTCGATGCAGCAGCCTGGAGGGAGGTGCCACGTGTCTGTTAGGGAGCAGGAATCGGGGGTGTAGGGCAGCCTCACCACACGCACTGGTCCCTTCCTGCTTTCCCGTATGCGTGGGGACTGGAGAAAAGGCAGCTATGGCCAGACAAGGGAGATCTGTTATTATTAACCTTTCCCTTACTGGGTGAGCAGAGCTGGGAATGGCGGAAACATGCGGAAGTCATCAGGTACCATTAATGCATATAGTTTGTAAAATGCTTTGGGATTCTTGGGGGTGAAGGGTTCTACGCAAGTAACTGTTTATGCTGAATTGCTCTGCCTGACGTTTCTGAGTCAGAGCAAAACTTAAAAATGTGCAGACTACCTCCTCCAGTGTTATAATGCTCCATATATTGAGAGCCTTCCAGCGAAAATAAAAATTGAGGCCACCATTGTTGAAAAAAGTTGTGTACTCATCAAACAGAATTACAGAAGTGGCTATAGGACTAATAACTATAATCATTTTTGTCCTTTTAAACATTTTTTTAGGCTGAATGTAAAGTTTAATACAGTCTAATAAAAGATACCTGCCACAAAGCAACCAAAAATAGAGTATATTGAGACTAATCCTGTATTAATTATATTTTCCAGGTATTCACTGTTGAAGAAATGATGCCTCATGTCCAACATCTGAAAGGAGGTCACAGTAAAAACCTTTTTCTTAAAGATAAAAAGAAGAAATGGTTCTGGCTGGTAACAGTTCTGCATGACAGGCAAATTAATTTAAATGACCTTGCTAAGAAATTGGGTGTTGGGAGTGGAAATCTGAGGTTTGCAGATGAAAATGCCATGTTGGAAAAACTGAAAGTAGGCCAAGGCTGTGCAACACCCTTGGCCCTGTTCTGTGACCATGGAGACGTGAAATTTGTATTGGACGCAGGCTTTTTGGAAGGTGGTTATGAAAAGGTGTACTTTCATCCAATGACAAACTCTGCAACCATGGGCTTAAACCCTGAAGACTTTCTAAAGTTTGTGAAATCAACAGGACATGACCCGATAATCATACATTTTGATGAAAATATTAAGTAGTTGAATCTCACAAGAATTTAATTATTACACATTAGGCATGACTTGTTATAAAGAAAAACTGCTGAAAATTTAACTGGGAAATCCACATTTAGATGTTATAGGCATACATGTGACTGTTTTTCCAATGAGCTAAATTTGTATTTTACTTGGTAAAAATTACATTCTCTTCATTATCCAATGCTTAATAAAATATTAATTTAAGCTTATGATAAAGATAAGATTCTTTTGCAGCCTACCTCTATGTACACAATATATAGAACAGTGATCCTCAAACTGAGGCTCAGGAGCTGCAAGTGGCTCTTTAATGTGTCTCCTGCTGCTCTTTGCAAATGTGGATATCCACAGACCATTTTTGCGGCTCAGATGTGGATACAAACTTTGTATCCACACAGGGCTTTGCAGCACCTGCTCATGCGAATAGAGTAGCTGTCATCCTGCCCTCAGGCTCCATTGTGGCTCTCTGAATCATGCAGCAGGGGGCTGTGATATGTGGCAATAGCCCACTGGGCATTTTGGGAGGTACACTATAACTCCCAGAATGGAGTACACCCGTGTGCTCCTGTGCAGTGAGCCAAGTGCCATTTTGAAAGGGGTGATTTTGCTTTAAACTAGCGGCCAGCAACAAGGGGCACAGTGAGCAGAGCAGTTGTTACTGCTCTCTCCTGGCCAGGTCTGCATACGTTAGAGCTGCGTGGCTGTGTAGGGGTGTCTGAGCCTCCTACTGGGAGAGCGGCGCTGCACCCAAGTGCTCAGATGTAGCCTCCCTTATTGGAGCAGGGAGGTACGGCGGAGCGGAGCAAGCAGCAGGGCAGGAGGTCTCGGGAGAAGTGGGAGATGGTTGGGGGTCAAGGGCTTGACACAGCCCTGCATCACTGGTGCAGGGTGATCTGTGGAGCTTTTAGTAGAGCCCTGCAAATCCACGGCTATTTAGGGATTGTGGATATCAGAGGACAAATTTTGCAGATCACAGATACAAATTTTGTATCCACACAGGGCTTTACAATGAATTCACACTACTGTGGCTCTTTTGGGGTAACGTTGATCGCTAATATGCATCCTGAACTACTGAGTATCACCAGTATGGAGGGATAATCTTTCTCTGAAATAACTTTATAACCTCTCTTTTCTTAAAAAATTGGCTAAATCTGAAACTTTCCCAGAAACTAATCATCCATACTGTGCTTGAATGCTGACACTTGAAATACTGTCACTGGGGGGAAACACTGAATCAACTAAGTTATAATATTTGCAGTACATTTGAGACAGTATTGTAGAGTAATAGAGTCACTATCTCAGTGGTTCCCAATCTGTGGCCTGCGGGGGCTTTCAAAGTGGCCAGTGGGCTCCCCCTCCTGCTGGCTGCAGAAGGGAGCCATTGCCTAAGGACCCAGGCAGAGCATGTTTCCACAGGGCTAAAAGACCGGTGCAGGCTCCTTGCTGCAGCAAAGGGGATGGGAGATCAGCACTTCCCTCCCCCTGGCTGGAGAAGGGAGCACGCAAAGCGCTCCAACTAGGTTCATAGGTGCTGGGGTCCCTGCTGGAGCCAGAGGGAGAGGAGTGCTGATCTTGTTCCCCCTGGCTGCAGAAGGGAGCCACTACCTAGGGACCCAGGTGGAGCGCACAGGGCTACAGGACATGTGCGGGTTCCCTGCTGCAGCCAGGGAGATGGGAGATCAGCAAGGAAATTCCTGTAAGTAATTCCTTGCTGAGATTACCCCAAATTGTCTTCAGGTCTCATCTACCTAGAGAAATGCAACTCCAAACTTGGCAGATTCTGAGGGATCCACTCAGGCCAGGCTCATCTGCAAGAAAGCTCTGACTCCTGGAAGAATCCTACTCTTTAGCAACATGGCTCCAGTGGAACTTGTCAGAAAAGCTAATGCAGCCTGGGGCTGTATTAACTTTTATATCTATTTGCTGACCTGTGGAGACAACACATACGTCCCCTACCTAGCCACCCTGAAGGGCCCTCTGCAGGGTTGGGAAAAAAATGTGTGGAAGCAGAGGCACCTGAATCTCATTTCTGCATGAAGGGCAGGAGCTGCACGTGGAGAAACTTTACATGTGTGGATCTGGGAGGAAGGGGGAGTGGGTAATCTGGCCCTTAGTATTTATTATTTTAGTATTTTCTGCCAACAAGAATGACTCATTCGCAACACTAACAACCCCTGCTCTACCCATGAGTCCCTCCCAGAAAAACCCTCCCTACTTCAATCAGATTTTCTGTTCCCCCCACAAAGGGAGAGGAGCCAGAGATTCCAGGCAGACCATTAGGGATCTAATTATTGCCAATCTATTTTACATGGAAGGGGTTCAGCTATTATGATGATGAGTGGCATTATAAAACCCTAAGATAGACGGACATTGAGTAATGAACAGTGAGGTGAGGCAATTTGCAGATAATCTAAATATAGTCAAGATTAGAGAAGACTAAGGAACTCTAGAGAAACTAAACAAAGTTAGGTGAATGGACAGAATGATAAACAGATGAAATTCATTATTAACAAATGCAAAGTAATCCACACTGAAAATAATAATTTGACCTATTCCTGCACATGGTTGAGTTCTAAATTAACTATAACCAGTTAGAAAAAAGATCTGAGCATCACTGAAGACAGATAAGTGGAAACTTCTACTCAGTGTGCAGCAATGTACAATAAAAGGAAAAAAAGTAATATACATAGAATGGGATAGAAAATAAAATAATTATTTTCTGACATTATATAAATCAATGATACACATGCACTGGTTATGCGCTCTCAGAAAAAGAGAAAGAAGGGACCCAGAGAAAGATACTGAAAATGATCAAAGGAATAGAGAGACTTCTGCATAGAAATAAAATACTGGGATTGTTTAGTTTAAAAAGAAGACAAAAGAGTGAGGACCTGATAGAAGTATAGAAAGTATTACATGCTAAAACTTGAATTTCTAGTTAATATTCATCTCTATGTACTATGACAATGGAATGTTGCATTATATTGCAAGGCAAAATGTTTAAAAGTTATAAAAAGAAATTAAAAACAATGTAGAATCAAACTGTGCGACTCACTATTACGATACATCCTTGAGGCCAGGAGCTTAGTAAAATTCCAAAAAGGAAACATTTGTATGGATAATGGAAACATTCACAGGAACACTGTATATTTTATAAGGTATATAAACCATCATTCTTTAGGCTATAAGCCAGCTATTAATTGTTGTGAGTTAAGAAGAAACTTCACTGGGACAGGTGTTTCATATTTGTCCATTACAGGGTTTATTACACCTATCTGTGAAGGATCAGCACTTGCTACTTTCAGAGATATTGGACAAGGAGGGACTGGGGACCTGATCTGGCATGGCAATTCCTGTTTTCTTGTTCACCACATAAAGGTGCATATACTCACCACATGCTTTCCACATGTATACTGGCAGATGTCTCAAAAGGGATATAGTTTAACCAGATTGAATTTACAAAACACTACACAGAAGAGTCAATAGGAAATTGTCCGACTACACGAGTTTACACATTTCAGTTAAATGAAATATCCAGATGCAACATCTTATGCTTAGTAATGGTGGATGGGTTCAATGCTCTGGATCTAACAAACCAATAAAGCAAGCTGTTAAAATACAGGATTACAAATGTGCAAAAGTGAAAGTACCCTTCTCTGAAAACTACCCTTTACGGTACTCTCAGTTAGGCACCCAAAATCACTGATCACTTTTGAAAATTTAGACCTGTGTTTTAATCTGACATCTGTTAACTGTTTTGAAGCTAATGAACAAATTAATAAAGTTATTAATTGAAATTACTTAAAACACTGCGAATAAGAATCTAGTTACTTTCTATGTGTTTCTGAGGTGCAGAGCTGAATTTGTGAAACTAATTTGGTAGGTTCTACCACTTTTAAAGTGTTACCTTGAAAATTTAGGCTGCTCTGTGAAGCATTTTCTCACCTTCTCCTCAAAAAATCCAGCATCTGACACTTGTTCTCAACAACAGTAATAGCCAAGATAAATCTATTTCAAATACTGCATAGCTACAATTTTTTGCAAGTTTCTGACAATTTTTGTAGCTATAAATTTCAATAAGCTGTGTTAGTAGTGTTTTTATAATATTGTAGCAAAATATAGTTTAGCTACATTTCTTCACAAATAAACAGCAGTGTGAAATAATAAAACAAAGCAAACTAGAGGAGCTTTGCTACATTGATATGACTCTCTTTCTGAACAAAGATCCACTTATTATATTAAGAGGTTATTGAAATTAAGTGACCACAGATTAATCTCTTATTTATCACCAGTTCCCTCCAAAATCAGCTGGCAGAAGAAAAAGCGTGTATGTGTATATATATACAATGTAAATAAAAGTTATTTAGTTTGGCATTTTAATAATGTACTTAAGTGTATAGAATGGCAAACATTAAAAAAAAAAGTCCTTAATAGGTATGTAAAGGAAAACACAGGTTTAAATATGAATTTTTGTAAAATGGTGTTTAAATTCTGTGTCACACCCAGAGACATTCTTTCAAGACAATTCCATTATTACCAAGGTAATATTTACACAGCAGTATTGTCTATACTAAAAACTATACATGAATTCCTTTGTTGGAGCTGCATTATGTCTCAGACAGAGAAATATTCAAAGAAATAATACATTTGGGGAATGTTATAATAGCCTCTGCAGATCAGACCTCAGAAGAAAATTAAATGGAAATTATACATCATATGGTATTACATCATCTATAGTAATCTTAAAATTGGGAGCAACAGATTTTCCACTTCCTGTTCTAAACTGCTGCAGTGGTGTTGCATTCTGTTAAACAGCACTTGTTTCACTCTAGAGGTGCCTGCATTTCAGCAGGGGTGAAGGGGCTCTGATGTTATATTTACAGACTGTTTAAAGGATACAGATTATAAAGAACATTTGTGGTGAAAGGGATTATATAATTCTTTAAAAATTTATTCACATAGGGTAAAAATCATAGGCGCATGGAAGATCTGCTCATGTCCCTCTGCCCCAGGAAGCAATCTGCATGAGGGAAGTACTGGGAAAGCAGTGACACAGGGGAACTTCTGCACTCCTTTTATGCTAAAATGAGCTGTGTGCTGCTGCAGATTATCAGTACCTTCTAGGTCAGACTATGGAGCATCTTTTGGATTTGTGCTTACGTAGATCAGGTGGCTCAAAACCTGCTCACAGGGGGTATGGAATGGCAGTGGTTAGCATTCCAGCCCACAAGTCAGGAAGAGCACCTGAATAGGAGCTCTGATGCAGCCCCAGGGCTTGCTGCAGTTTGAAGGATGAATTGCTCCCAACTCCCTCATTTTTCCCACACAAAGACTGACTGCTCAGGCTTTGGGAAGGGGAGGAGTGAATTTAATCATTTACATTATATATAATAAATGTATATTTCAGGCTAAAGTCTGCTTGGTGCCACAAAAGTGCATTAGGAGTCACAAAGGTATAAAGAAAGACATCATGGGATGCAAACAGCAGCATGTGTAGGAGGATGTGAAATGTAATATTAGCCAAACTCACAAGTGTATAAAAAAGCTAAATAAGTGCAAAGCCAATAAAGATGCAAATCTGAGAAAAAACACATGGCCAGTCAGAAACCTAGCAAGCACATATGCAGCTTATACATCAGAAGCACATGATGACCACAATAGCTATGCATAATATGCTTCATGGAAAATCAATAAAACAAGGACTATGAAGCATGTTGGTCATGCCAATATACCACCCTGACTTTCAATGGTAGAATTTTTCCTGGGTGGATACACTTTCTGGTATACCAAGGTACGTACTGTTGCCTGGCCATTGTAACATATAACCAGGATTTAGTTATTAACATGTATGCTTGTTAAATCAAGATAGGAGTGCTTACTTATACTACTGATGTTGCTAATAATTCAGAACCAAATGAGGTGCTGAGTGCCACTGTAATCTATGGGTGTTGAGTCCAGTCAGCAATTCACAGGGCATGCCTTAACAAGAATTCAGAAGTGTGAGCAAGACTGATCATCGGAGAGATGCTTTCAAAATACTGTGTTTTAGGTGTCTTTCACTATAAATACCTTCAGGATAGGAGCTAATGTCCTATGAACATATGTAGCACACTAACACAGTACTTTCTGTCTACCAAACAATGTAAGGGGAACTTTTGTCTCTATGAGCTAGATCCACAGTGGGGACTTAGGCTCAGGCATTGCAATGCCTAAGCACCCTGCTGCCCAATAAATTCACAGCCCTGAGTTAGGCATCTAAGAATGGGATTCAGAGAAGCCAGAATGCTGAGCTAGCTAAACAAGAAATGCTGAAGAGAGAGGTGTGATTTAAGCCATACTGTACAAAGGGAATTAGATGCCTAAATCCAGGCTGGAGGGAGGTGCCTCCCTCTAGTCGGGATTCACAGCTGTGAACCCTCTTCTGGAGTTAGGCACCTAGGGCTGACCTGGCTTTTCTTGCCAAAAATGGATCACTGGGTTATAGGGTATTATCTCCAAGCTCTCCTATTGACCCAGGTTCAGGTACTTGCTCCAATGAATCAGTAAGTATATTATACAAACCACAACAGGAAAGACAGAGACCCACCTCAGAATATCCTACAGCCTGTCATTTGGGCACTCACTTGGAAGACGGGAAACCTGAGCTGAAGTCCCTGCTCTGAATTTGAACCTGGGTCTTCTACAGTCTGAGGAAGTGCTCTAACTATTGAGCTATAGGGTGTTTTAGGCTAGGGCTCTTATAGTGTCAACTATCAATGTTCCGCTTTGTATAACCTCCTTAAGTATTCACTAGTGCAGGGCACCATGACTACCTCCATTTTTTTTTCAGAGCCTGATCTAGTAGGCATGCTCTTAGGTGGCTTATGAAAATTCCTACTGGATCAGGTCCCACAGGTGAGGTAGTCAGGGGAATGGCTAGTATGATGATCAGCAAGTCTTAGGTGCTGAGCATTTCAGCACCAGCAGAAATTTAGGCACCTGGGAGACTTTACTGGTGAAAACTTAGGTGCCTGTGGACTTTAGGCATTTACAGATAATGGGGCAGCTGAACAGGGATTTTGAGGATCTAGATTTTGTTCTTAGGTGACTAAATTCCTTTGTGGTTCTAGCCCTATGAGCCCAATCCTGCCTCCATTAAAATTAAAATAAGAGTTTGACACTAAATATAATGGGAGCAGGATTTGGCCCTATATAAGAGAGCATTAAGTCAGTGATAAAATAATCTATCATTCTGATAAGCTAAAGAAATTGTTTTTGTGAGGAGAATGGAAATTCTGTTCCATGGAGGATTAAGAAATTTGTTTTAATTCCAGTTAGAATGACCACCGAGAATTTCAAAGTTCTCCGCAAAAGAAAATTTAAAAAAAATTGTTTCAGATCAAAATGTTTCATTTTGACAAAACTGACACACTGTTTCAATTTTGACTTTTAAATTTTATATTATATAGGATATTCCAAAAAATTTCAAAACGAAGTTGTTTTGAAAGGAAAAAAATAAATGTTTCAATTTGATTGTATTGAAACAGGATGTTTCGACATTGTCAGAACCACCCACTCCCCCTGCCAAAAAATCCAAAATTTTGGCAAAATCAACATGATTTTATGTAGTGTTTCGATTTTGACAGAACTGCATCTTTCAATGGAAAATGTTTCTGTCAAAGTTCTTCCATCCAACCCTAGTCTTTATATATGGTAGTGAAAGCCTAAAAAATAAATGTATTACTACTTAACACTATTTATAGTAGCTCTGTCAAATAGGATAAGGAATGTTGTGAACTTAACGTAAATGCAGTCCATGGCCCTGATTCTGCAAACACTTATGCTCATGTTTAACTTTATTTATGGCAATAGTTCCATTAACATCAATGGGACTAATCATGTGTGTAAAATTACTCATGCGCGTAAGTATTTGCAGGACTGAACCCTATGAGGTTAATTTGATTTTTCATGGACATATTAATGCACTTATTGGTTTATAAGAAAATAATTTTTTGATATTTAATATAAATTGGGATCTAGGGATAAATCCATGTATATTCCCCTGGGTTAACTAAACCTGCTTTTCTTGCTCTTGCGAATGTCTTCAAGACAACAAATGCATACAAATATTTTAAAAGTACTAATAACATTTATCCACTTTAATGTAAAATTATAATGAACAAAACAGAATTTCTTATTAATAAAAGAGAATCTTAGTAAGTGAATTGATTGTAAAATGCAGATTACATTATTTACATTATTTTTTGTCATAAGGAAACTTCCTAAGCCACAGTCAGCGCATGTCAAAACACAAATAAAAAAATAGTTAAAACACAAACATTTAGTATAAGACAGTTTTATCCTGGGAATGCCATTTGTTGAAAAAACTACCTTAGGGAAAAAAAGTCCTAATAAAATTACTTGTCAATCTCTTGTCAAAAACATCTGAATTTATCTGTGCAGTATAACTTGTGCATCTGAAAAACACAAGAATTTCTACATAGTGTGGCTATTCCATAACTCCATCTTTTTTATGGAGCTGTTCACACGTTTTCATGTATGTAAACAGAATTTTATTTTGCAGTATGCACCAAAATAATAATCAGCATAGATTTTTCTTTTAAAGAGCAATATCATGCAGATTATGCTAACCAAGTAAGGCAGGGAAGTGCCAGTAAGCTTGTCATTTTTTGTACCTTTATATACAGTAAATTTCCACAAAATACTACAGCATTTATTTCAGATTTACAGAACTAAATATAAATTGCTAGATTTTTGCTAATTATTAGCAGAAGCTGTAAGCAATCAGTGGCTAAATTCATAAACAAAAGATGAAAGAAGTAGCATTTTGTTCCTGGAGTAATTCTTGAGATCTTAAAAGGTTGGTCCTTAAGGAGACGAGAACTGTCCTTTATTAAGTAGATCTTAACAGTGCAATGTGCAACAATTCCTAAGACCGTCTAAAAAGTTTCATCAGTTGACTCCAGCAGAGCTCCTTGATTCAAGGAAGAAAGGGAGGTTTGTAGTTCTTGCCTGCTCTATCACGAAGAATTGTAAAAAGTTCCCTTAATTTTTTTAAAATTATTATTATAATTATTAATGATTCCTACAGTCGGCCGTCTTGTTACTTCAGAAATAAAGACTTCATATTGAGATACTGAAGGACACTTTTCTCTCTGTTTTCAGTTGAAAGGTAGAAAAAGAAGAAAGAGAACATAAGAGAAGCTTAAAGTGTAGAAGAGATATAAAACATAGAGTAAAGTTACTAAAAGAACTAACAGCATGCATCAGAGATTCAGTGAGGACAAGAAAAGGACAGACTGCCAAAGACAAACTTTACATAAAGGCAATTTCCCTGCAATATAGAATAGTTTATAAAACTAAATTATTTGCTTTGTAAATCTATTTTTTTTGCATTTATCTGTCCCTTTCTAAATAAAAGACTTCAATACTGTTACACAAACTGATTTTCTTGAAGCTTTCTCTTATAAAGTTTTAACAGTATTCAAAAGACATCCTAGATATTTTATATATATAAATTATGTCATTTTACAGGGAAAAAAGTGTTAAAAGATTTCATGTTCCCTGTCCAGGTGGGCAAACTACTACTGCAGTTTGTTCTGGCTTTACCAATAAGCAACACAGAAAGCCAGTTAAGCAAGCAATATTTACATCTGTTAATGCAATGTGCACTTATTCTTATATGTAATGCTGTTAGTTTGTTGTAAATGAAATTAATCTCATTTACATTTTGGGCAGGAAACTCACCACTTGGCCCACATCTCATGTAGTGGGTAAAAGCATTAGGAGCTTTGTTGCTCCCTAGACCTGCTTTTTGAATTTCTGCTTTCTGGTATAGCTTCCACATCTGCAGGAGAAAAGCATTTCATGTTATTCAATTTGTTTAGCAGGACGAAAAAAAGCCCTCACATTACAATACACTGCTACTGACTAGTAGGATATATCTGCTCAAAGGTATAAAAAGATTTTTTGAGGGAGAGGATTGGTGAGGGAGAGGGAAGGAAGGAACTCACTACAATAATCTATAGACATATCTTAAAGGTCAATCTGTTGTGAAAGTTCTTATTTATAGTTTAAAAATAATCATACAATAATAAAATATTACTTTTCAAATCCACAAGAGGATAAAGTCAACATTTAAATATAATGGGCCTAAATCTATTCCAGTGTTAAAGGGCAAAATGCCACTGAAATCACTGGAACTGTGCCCACATACACCAGCAGAAAATTTGGCTCAACTTTTTTTTTTTTTTTTGGTTAAACCTCACTGCCTGTAACAATATATAAAACTATTTATTGAAATGGCTAAATTCAAGTCTGTAAAGTAGAAAATAACCTTTGCATGCAATGGATGTAACATGCATAATGCAGTATCTTAATTAATTGTTCACTTAGGAAAGCAAAGCTTCAAGCAAATCTTTTGTTGCAAGCAAAAATTATTTCTGTTTATGGCAGAACAATTAATTAAATGCCTAAAGTCCATTTTTGGCTGGTGACCTGTTTTTAATACTCTGAATTACCATGCAAAATCCAAATTTGATTTTTTAGGCCTGGTTTTTCATTTCTAAGGCCAGCAGGGACCAGGAGCTGCAGAGGCATGGATCAAGAAATCGGTGCATTGGATTGCTTTGTAGGAAGCCCTCTGATTGATTTAGGAGCAACACTGATGAGATCTGATCAACACTGATCAAATTTAATTTGTGTGTGAGAATTTAGCATATGTGAAAGGAACTATAGTGATGCAGAGACTGAAGTACACATTGGCTGGCAAAGTTTCCTTTGCTACCTCAGTATCACTTGATAAGGAACATATCTATGGTTGAGAGGGAAGGTTCAAATTCTATTTCCCTTTAGTCCTTGGCCTCACTACTGAGTCCCAACATAGGTCACAATGATGCTGTAGATTTATTCTTAATAAACTCAATGTACCTCATTATAAGCTATCAGTTTTTCCAAGAAATAGGTTTACTGTCAGTTACCAAAAAACAAAATAAAAAAACCCAACAAAAAGTACTGTGATGCTTGTAGTGTGCTTTCTGAGTTCTTGTATGATAATTCAAAGTTTTATAGATTTCCTATATAATTCCATAGATAACTTGTAAAGTGTATTGTGCATATTTCTGTTTAGTTGACAGCACTATGTATGTTAAAAAATGAGTTAAACACATATGGAACAAGAAGCGAAACAAAATGAAGTAACCCAAGACTGATTGTACTCTGTGTGTGTGAGAATAAGAAGAATTACGTTGACAGTATTTCTCTTATTGTGTTTAGGTCAGAAGCTATTTTTAGAGGAGATACAGCAATGACATAATTAGGAAGCACAAGGCTGTGCTTGTCACATAACCAAAGGATAAGTGAGAGACATATCAGCCCATAAAACTGTGTAGGTGTGCACACATGGTAAAAGAAGGCTGTTTTACGTTTTGGAAGAAGCATAATTTGTTCCTTCACGGAGTCTTTCTAAGACACTTAACTTTCTCCACTTACTTCCTCCTCCCACCTTTAAAGGTAGTTTATCATGCAGAGGAAACCTGGCAATGGATTCCTCCAAAGTTCATCAATGATGCTCCTGTATCAGCTGAAGACATTTCTAGAGAGTGACACAAAGGAATTACTGCTTCTCTCATGAAGAGCTAAGTGAACTGTTCTTGCAGCACTTCTAGTCCTTGCAGGCCTGAGACCAAAGGAATCAAACTGGGGTCCCCATGCGGCAGCACTGTGCACTGCCACAAGATTGCTAGCCAAAGAAGCACAATTGTAAAAATTAGAATATGAAATTCATATTTTCAACAAGATATATTTTCCTCTTTCATGCATTTTTATATAGCATAGCTACTTTTGAATCCTCAACCCTAAACATCTAATTGTGTTTCCATTTGTTTAGAAAAAGTGCTGATGTCTTCTTAAGGGTCTAACTCTAAAAGCACATGCAATTTATAGCTGAAGCATGGTATAATTTTAAAACAGTTTAAATTGTTACCACACTTAAAGTGAGATTTCAAGAAGTTGCAGAGATGCTGGCATTTTAAATAGACCTTTTTCAACATTTTCTGTTTAGCTGGACATCTGAAACTTAATAAATTATTCCATAAAGCATTCCTAAATTAACAATTTACAATCAAATATTTAAATTATTTTATTTCAGTTGCATTCATATTTAATATAGTCTTATTGTTAAATCTTATATGCCTCATTTTCTAACTAAGTGGTGTTTATATCTGAATAGGAAAAAAAAAGAATCTCCATCATAATTAGTAAAGGTTTTTATTATTATTATTATACATTGTAAAGATTCTCATAAAACTATAGTGTTACTTGACTCCAAATAAAACAGCACATTTGACCGCTTCTGTATGTCAGACATGGGAAGACAAACCACAGGAAAGGGAAAAAGAGGTAGAGGAGGATCACTTTTTCAGTGCAACTGCTACACTTAGTTTGATGTTATCTTTAAACAAAAAAATTACCATTTATGAGTATTAACAATGTGTTTTATTTATTAAAGTTCAAATATTTTAATAAATATGAACTGTAATTCATATTTATTGTGCAAACTACAGGCACTGAATTATGTGGGCTACAACTTATTCCTTGAGCAGAATGACACACAAAACATAGCATAATTAAAAAGCAAAAGATACTGAAGTCTCTCTAATTGTTCTTTTTGCTAGTATTGTATATGTGCAAGAGGAAAATAGGCATTTGTGTGTGAGTGATGCATCTGAAAACAAAAGTACAACAGAGAAAAGTAACTTCTGTTGGTAAAAATTATCTGGTTCTTTGTGCCATTTTTGGCAATGCAGCATGCAACTGTTTTAACATGCATTCAATAATGTACAGAAAAACAAAATATTTCTAACAGGTGACAAATAAAAATACAGAACATTAGTTTGTATTATTAAGGCTTTAAAGGCATGCAGAAAATATACAGTGCAATTAATGTTTCATGCAAGCTTTGGTGTGATTACAATTTTACATTCATATGCATGCTGTAATACACAGCTGAGTTTGATATCACCATTCAGAGGGAAAGAACCCCCATAAATCTACTAAGAAACTATTTTTTATTTTTAGTGAAACATTCCCTAAACAAGTGGACATTGACAAGAACATCTGTGTCATATGTATTTAATATGACACCTCTTATCATACACAACCATACTCATACCAAACAGTTTGGTTATCTTCAGAAACCAGTAAAGGGGATTCAGTCTTGCTAGTATTTACACATGCAGAAGTAATAGTAAATTCACTATTTAGAACTGATTGTAGGTTACTGTTATCAGACTTATGGTCATCAGAAGATTGTCCGTGATCTTTCTGTAAAGATTTAACTGATGAAACAAATGTCTGATCAGTTACTTTTGATGTAGACCTTTGAGGTAATCCACTTATATTACTAACTAATTCAGTGTTAAGAGATAAAAATGGCTGTGACACATGGGTCACAGTAAATGACCCTGTGCTATCATTAGTTGATATACCAACTTTATCACTGAACACATCAGTGCTTGAAGAAGTTTTGTCAACAAAATTTGACTTTCCTGTCTTTGAATTCCTAGGCTTCTCAGATTTATATCCAGAATGATCTGGTTGAATTGTATTACCTAAATCATTTTGTGGAACAGAATCTACATTATAAGATATATAATGAAAAAAATCAGAGGACTGCTGATGTGCACAGTACTCACTAGATGCTGATGGAACACTTCTATCAGCTGTAGATGGTGCTGGATCAATTGATACAGGCTGCCTACTGTCCTTAGATAAAAAATCATGAATGCTTGTCCTTCGAGTAGTTCCTTCTGCTGTAGAAATTACATTGCTTGCACGAGGTAAGGTAGCATAAGGGCTGCAATCTTTTGATTGTCGTTGTGATAGATTTGTTTGTTCTTTTTCTTTAATTGACTTGACCTTTCCTTGAGTTCCTGACGTCAATTTTATTGGAGAGCTGGAAAAGTAGCTTTCTTCAGTTTTACGAGGGCTGGGCCTTACAAGCTGTTCAGGTTTACCTGACCTTCCATCGGAGAAGTCAGCTGGGTTTTTCATACTTAATGACCTGACGATACCACTGCTGACAGATGATTGTTTCCTTAGCGTTTCTTTTCCTGCCATCTCAGCAGACTCAGACAAACTTTTCATTACTTCATCTAAAAGATTCTCTTGGCTTGCACACTTTATCTGTCAAAACATACCCAAACAGCTTATTGCATAGTTCTGATTTAATTTCTAAATTTACAAGAGAGATATTTTAGTCATCTTTGTTGCATGAAAGTGAAAAACAATCAGATTATGAGTTGTATTTAAATACCATATGTATTTGAATTGCTTAGGACTACTCATTAGTGGCAAACCTGAAAGTGATATTTTACCTCTTAAACTGAAACAGTATATAACTTTGAGCTATCATACAGATTGGCTATAAGGAAACGTTCCTACCTTGGAAACTAGACTTCTGTGAAAGGCTGAAACTATCTGGAGTTCATGAGATATTACTTCTCCTCTGACATCAAGTAGCTCAACCAATCAACGGATCAGAACTTGACACTCACATTTTCTCTCCCAACTGCCCTCCTCTTCACAGACTAATCAATCATTTCCTTAACAATTTGAACAATATGTACCAGTAGTTTTGAGCCTAAGACTATTGCGTGGAGTTCTGGATTTCAAACCAAGTTGGAAACTCTGGAAGAAATCCAATATGCGAATTCGGAACAAAGTTTCCTTTTCTGTTCAAGCAGCTTCATCCCCTGGAATTCAGGTGTTCTGTCTAGTAGTACTCAAAATCTAGACCAGGAGGAATTTTCAAAGAAGTCATGACCTAATTTTCTCATGAGAATGTAAAAAGGTGGTTTGGCAATAGCTTTTAAGCATCAGGGAATTCCTCAGTTCAGTGACTTCTAGGACCTAGTAGTCTGAAGCAATGGCTTGCCATTCTTGAACTAAAAAAGGACAAAGGTCGTCAAAGGATGGAGTAAAAGGGGAAGAAAGAAAGATTTGAGTACTCCACGACTAGTTCAGTGTTCTCTGGAACATCCTCAAATTCACTGCCTAAATATGGCCCCCATCAGCAGGTCAGTCTACCAAGGTCTAGAAGGAAGAGCGTTGTCTCCTCTGGCAGGGACAGAACGACTTCTCTGTTTGTGTGGGTATTTGCTGGTGGCCAGCTCTTGAAGAGGACTTCTGGGAGTGTCTGTTATGTAATTTAACTGAAGATTTCCTCTGGAAAACAGGCTAACTCAAGCCTAGAGTCCTAGCCATAGACTTTGTGCTTTTCTTTTTTTTCCAAAATTCCAATTCAGCAAAGGATTTAAACACACATAAATCCATCCATATTCAGCAAAGCACTTAAAGGTTTAATATTAAGCATGTGAAATGAGACAATCATGGTGAATAGAGATGCACCTAAGCATGTGCTTATGTGCCTGTTGAATCAAAGCTCAAGACCATACCTGTCTTGGAGCTGAAATCATGTGCGTCTTCTAACGTGAAGTCCACAACTTTTGCCTGGGCCTCAAGTGAGAGACCAGAATTCCTGAACCAATAGGGTTTCCTAAGGAAGAAAGCCCTAAACAAAGTTCCAACAGCTATGTCTGAGATATCACAGAAACCCTCCAAGGGAATGTTTTGAAACAGTCTGGCCTTTTTAAAATAGCTCCAGAAATTCCTGTTTCTTAACTCAGGAATGTACTAATCTCAAAAGGTAGTTCTGGACCAAAAAAAGAAATTATATCTGGCCATAACTGCCACCATTTATAATGTCAGGGAAGCTGAAGAATAAATCTTTATTCAAAACATGACCAATTATGTTGACTCAATATGATCTTCCCATTTCTAGTTTTCTCACTTGCAATAGAAATCACAAATTAGTATATTATAGAATGCTGGTAAAATAAATCAAATCCCTCCTTGCGAATTTGGTATGAAGGAATCAGGTTTCCCTGACGCAGAAATTGCAGAGGCAGGAGTGGTTCCAGATCTCTTTAGCTAGCTTCAACAAACCTTCATTGATTGGGAGGGCTATTCTTCCTTTCTGTTGGACTTCCAAGAAGTCCAAAAGCTTAAGTTGTTGCTTCCTGGACAAAGATGGTAAGGGGATATCAATAGTCACAGACATCCCACCAAAACTAGAAAGATCCTAGCATCAATTGGAGAAGCTGAAGCAGGCAAGACAGCCTCCTTGGGCAATGAGTTAGAGGGGGAAAATCTCTGAAGACAATCCCACCACTTCATCCTCCTTCACGAAGAGGGCTCTGACAGCAGTTCTCACTGACAACAATTATCAGGCAAGAATTGTAACTGAGTGAGAGGAAAGGAAACCACTTTGATGTATATGACGGCACACACAGCCACTACTGATGAGTATGGTCAGCTACAGCACTTAGGACAGGAGCCATCAACTTTTCCTTCCTAATGTGGTCATCAGGGAAGCACCAACCACTTAGAAATTATCATGCTTTGTATTTATTTATTTTAAAATTATACCAGGCAGTGGATCTGTCTCCTTTTACTGGGGATGCACAGCCAGGGTTAAATACACTCCCTTCCATCTGAGCAGCTCTGCTAATTCCAGGTGTGCAGCAGCTATTTTTCCTCACTGCACAGGGAACCAGAATGCCACTTAGCTCCTTCTTAGCATTTTATCTCACATTATGTTCTGTAGCCTTCACCCTCCTTTTTCTATTTTCCTTAACAAAAACTAAACTTTGAACCTAAAAACTAAGGGCTTTTTTATAGGAACATTTAGTTTGCAGCAAGCTGGAGTGTGAATCTACCCCACACTAGTCTGCTGCAGACTAAATGTCTGTGTCAACACTGCTGACGCTCATGATAAGTACGTTAATGCACTTTGATATAGCCCTGTTTCAAAGAAGACTATATCAAAGTGTCTTAACAAACTATTAATACAGGATCTACATGGACAGTCATCTGTGGCAGGCTAGTGAGGAATAGAATCACACCACCAGCTTGCCACAAACTAATTGTTTATGTAGACAAACCATTAGTTGACAATATCTCTTTAAAAGGATTTTAAGGGGGTTCTGCAATAACATACACTGTAAGCGCCATATTAAATCTATGCATAAATATAGGGTATTGTACAGCCCTAAAGTTAAAATAATTTTTTAAACTAACCTCTGTTGAGGTAATCTTGTTGCTTTCTTTTAAAAACTGCTGCAGAGTAACAACTTCACTTCCAGGAGAACCAGTTTTGATCTTCTGCTTTCCTCCTTTATCCAGTGTTTCAGGCATTTTTTGCTGAAGCACAGGACTCAACTTGGTGTGACTTTTCAAATACTGGATGGGACTGCTGCTGCTGCTAGACCAAGCCTCATGTTCATGAAGCAGACTAAATTCTCCACTGCTGTGACTTTGTGGTCTGCTTTGGTTGTTAACGCCACCTGCTTGTGGGGTAAACAGTATTAAATGTTCTATAACAAAAATTACACAAAAGTTATTGAACAGTACATTCTGAACAATATCTGGAGGATTATTAGATGTTATTTAATAATGCCTGTTATATACTTTAAAAAAATGTTGAAGA
Source organism: Emydura macquarii macquarii (assembly GCF_026122565.2). NCBI lineage: Eukaryota > Metazoa > Chordata > Testudines > Chelidae > Emydura > Emydura macquarii. Next base: position 32,873,957 of record NW_027132813.1, read on the forward strand.
ATCTAATTGCCCTATGTTAGTCAGATCAAATATCCTATTGTGAAATCATGTTATAAAATGCAATTTCATTCCCTTGTCTTACCTGTTATAACTTTTCAACCTGATGTTTCAGCTTTTCAATGAAAAAAATATCCTTTACTTGAAATTTGTAAATTTATCTCCAAAGTACTAGATTCTAAGAGGTTAAATATATACAGAAGACTTTATGATTCAGTTCATGTTCCACAACTCTGTAAAGTGTATATTGTCATCTGCTATTCATGTGACAGCTTATATAAATGAGACATAAGAGGTGGACCATGAAGAAAATGACTGCCAATTCTTCAACAAAATTCTCTAGAAAGGGTCCTCTAGAAAAGGTTTCCTTATATTGTCAATTTTAGTTTATTACAATTGTGCCTGAAGAAAGAACATGGCATTAAGTGCAAAAAAATCTGCTGCAATATCAATTCTCTTTGATATTCAATCTTTCTTAAGGGACCAGAGTCAAAGATACTGGTGAATAATAAACAGCTCTCTATCCTTTTTTAAAATTTCTGAGTAATTGTAATTGTATTTGAAGAAAGGAAAATTGTCTAAAGTAGAAACTGTTGATGCAACATATACAACCTGGGGCACAAACTACCTCAAGGAATCTTTCACAGTAGAGAGTAACAAAATGAACAAGGCAAAAAACCCTGCTCTAGTATTCACTTCTAAAATTCTCAATAATCAGATACTAATCAAGAAAATATTAGTCAAATATATTATATGAAGTCTTATGAATGGATGTTACTCTAACATGTTCAGCATTCTTCAGCCAGCAGCAAATATAAAATCTTATGGAATGCCCATCACAAACAGAATTAAAAGTTTTAAAAATAATCTATATTAATACGTTTGAAATATAGTCAATACTGCTAATACTGTGGTTACATTATCTGGTATTCAAAGGCAAAATTTAAAAGTTTGTAAAGGTGACAGCATTTTATTATATAAGTTATTTTGGTTAGTTTGTGAAGTACATTTTTACAAATTTTATTGCAGAAATAAGATGCCAGAAACACACATATACGATACAAAAAATTAAGGAGTATTATTTCTCTGTTTAAAAATCTAAATGAATTGAAAATAATTTTGTGGCTAAATTTTTTTTAGAGAATATTTTTTTCTATCTTACTTAGATTTATTTTAAAATAGTTTCAATTTCATATATTGTAATTGCCCCTATTTTAATATTTACTAACTGCTTTTGAAAGTTTATTTTATTTATATTCTTCCTTAATTTGGAAAATTAAGGACATAAAGTGTTAAAAGAAAAACATGCCATGAATTTTTTTTTTTTTAACCAGCGAGACCATGTTACAATCAAAATCATGGAACTGAAGCACAGACAATTCACCTACACCATACCTTTGACTTCATGAAGTGAAGCGTTATTATTGCTATTGCTAGTGGATGTTCTGCCACTATCAAGGCTGGCTGGTCTGGAAGCTAAATGAAAAATCAGGAGACAGCATGATAAACAAAATTTTAGCAGATGACATTGTACCTTTACATTCTGATCACAGAATGATCTGAGGCAAAATCATGCACTATTTCACAGGCTGAGCATGCCCATTGTCAACAAAGTGTTGTTTCTTACAGATCAGAAAGTGAAGGGATTTCCAGGTAGTCCAAGAGGACACTTTAGTAAAAAGTTCCAGAGGGGTAGCTGTGTTAGTCTGTATACAGCAAAAACAGTGAGAGTCCTGTAGCACTTTAAAGACTAACAAATTTAATTTCTGCAGGCATAAGCTTTCGTGGGCTGTAAGCCACTTCGTCAGATGTAAGGAATAGAAATCAGAGAGGAGGTATATATATACATCTATGGGTAAGAAACAACAATGGGGAAGTTAGATATGAGCAAAGTCATTCAACGGTTGTGAACAGGCCTCAACTACTCTAACTGAATGGACTTTGCTCATACCTAACTTCCCCATTGTTGTTCCTTACCCTTAGATGTATATATATACCTTCTCTCTGATTTCTGTTCCTTATATCTGACGAAGTGGCTTACAGCCCACGAAAGCTTATGCCTGCAGAAATTAAATGTGTTAGTCTTTAAAGTGCTACAGGACTCTCATTGTTTTTACTTTAGTAAAGGCGCGACAGGAACAATAAGATACAAGGGAAAGAAAAACAGAAATAGAATGCATGTTTAGAATTGAAACAGATTTGTTAGTGGGAAACCAGGATTTTATAGAAGAACACATTGGCATGCAGAAAGTTGCTTGTGATTTAGACACTTACAACAGATTTGATAATGAATGCTGCACACTGTAGAAATGCCACAAACAGGAGGCGCAAGAACATCTGCATAGTTAATGTCCTTGTGCTCCCACCCAATACAAGAGAAGAGGAAGTTACTCACCTTGTGCAGTACTATGGTTTTTTAAGATGTGTGTCTCTATGGGTGCACACTATAGGTGTATCTGCGCCTCTAATTGGAGATTTTTGGCAGCAGTATCTGTTCAGCATGCACATGCGCTTTCCCTCCCTCTCATGGTTTGCCCCAAGGCTATCTAGCGCTGCGCGGGTGAACCCCCCTCAATTTTTTCTCTACCCCAGAGCCCTTTAGGGAAAACTCTGAAGTAAAGGGAAGAAGGTTGTGGAGGCACCTACAGTGGAGCATCTATAGGGAGACACATCTTGAAGAACCATTTTTACTGCACAAGGTGAGTAACTTCCTCTTCTTTGAGTAGTGTCCCTATGGGTGCTCCACTGTAGGTGCCTTCACAGCAGTATCCCCCATGGAGGTCTGGGGCTTCATAGTAGAGTATGTTACTACAGAGTACTGTGGAGCTGAAGATGGCATCGGAGGCCAAATCTCCAGTGATCACATAATGTTCTGCGAAAGTACGGGCAGAAGCCCAAGTTGCTGCTCTGCAGATTTCTGAGAGAGGACACCTTTAGGGAATGCAATCGAAGCAGAAATTCACCTCGTGGAGTGCATATGGACAGAGACAACAGATTGCGCCCCTAATAACAGTGATTAATGCAACCACAGACCTATTTGGATAGTCTTTGAGCTGATATCATGGAGCCTTTGGATTTTTCCACAGGCAAAAGGAAGAGTTTAGGGGACTTCTTGAAGTCCTTAGTCCTGTCCAAGTAGAATACTAGTGCTCTTCTAACATCTAGCATATGCAGAATCGCTTCCCTTTTGTCACTATGTGGTTTTGTGAAAAAAAACCCAGGAAGATGGATCTGTTGATTCATATGGAAAGCGGAGACAACTTTAGGGAGAAACTTAGGATGCAGCCTCAGAGTTACTTTGTCTTTAAAAAAGACCATGTATGGTGGGTGGGCCATCATTGCTGCTATTTCTTCTATGCGCCTAGCTGAGGTGATGGCAATTAGAAATGCTGTTCTCATGGACAGGTGTAAGAGAGAGCAAGTTGTCATGGGCTCAAAGGGAAATCTAGTCAAAGCCCTGAAAACTAGGTTAAGATCCCAGGGTGCAGCAGGTGATCTCACATGCAGAAAGAGATTGTCAATGCCCTTAAGGAATCTACAGGTCAGCAGGTAAGTGAACATTGAGTATCTGTCTACCTGACGGTGGAAAGCCGTTATTGCTGTGAGATGCACCTTAAGGAAGCTGAGTGAGAGTTTTGACCTCTTGAGGTCTAAAATGTAGTGTAAAATCAGAGGGAGGGAAGACGAGATTGAGTGTATGTGCTTAGAATGACAACAAACTTGGAATTGTTTTCATTTTTGAAGGTAAGTATGTTGAGTGGTTGACTTTTGGCTGTGTAGCAACACATCTTTCACCTCATCAGAGCATTCTACTTCTAAACCTTGGAACCAAGGAGCCAAGCCTGGAGTCAGGTGACCTGTGCTGTAGCTGAGAGCTATATCTTCTCTTCTATCTGGCAGTGTAGATTCCCAGGGAGTGTAAGAGAAGAGTCTGTCTCTTCTGCGAAGGGTTTGGCCCTTCAAATGGGAGATCTTTTGTAGTTCTTTGGGCAACCCAAAAAGGAGTAGCCAAGAAGCCTACCTCATTACCACTGCCGTGGAGACCGAGCAGGCCAGTGTTTCAGCTGCGTCCAGTGCCATCTGTAGCGCTGTTCTGGCTATTAACTGACCCTCTGAAAATTACCTGAAACTGCTCCAGTAAATGTTTCAGAAATGTATTGAGTTTTCCATAATTAATAAAATCATATTTGGCTATGACAGCTTGGTAGTTTGTGACTCTAAACTGCAATGTTACCGACAAATACACCTTCCTCCCAAAGAGTTCTAGCCTTTTCCAATTCCCATCATATGGGGTCTACTTGGCGTGATGTTGCTTGCCTCATGCATTAACCACATCTACTCCGATGGAGTTGGATTATGGATGTTGAGACAGGAAATCTATTTCTTTGGGAGGAATGTAGTACTTTTTGTCGGCTCTCTTGAAGGTTGGTGTGATGGAGGCTGGTGTCTTCCATATGACTTTGGCAGGATCTAAAATTACCTCATTAATTGGGAGGGCAATTCTAGATGAGGAAATGTGCAGAATATCCAGCAGCTTGTGATGTGTATCTGCCATCTCCTGTAGGGGAAATTGCAACTAATCTGCCACTCTTGGTAAGATCCTGAAAGTTCTTAAAATCATCACCTAGTGATGGGGGTGGGGAGCATTACAGCTCCTCAGGTGGAGATGAGGAGAAGTTTGCTGGAGGGGTAGCTGCCTTTTCGAGCCCTTCTTCCTGTTCTGCAAAAGCTTTCTTCTCAGTGGCTCTGGACAGCCAGGCTGTAGAAGACCGTCTTGTGGACTCTCTGAGAGACACTGGATGGTCGCAACCTGTGATATGTGTACGTTGCCCAAGGATCCCAATACAGCCATTGGAGGGGGAAAAAGGTATGAGTGGTGAGGATGCCCACAGGGGCCCATGCTATGGTTGTGGGTTGGCTTGATGGAATTGAGGAGGTTCCTTGTGTTGTGACAGCGGGCCAGAAAGAGAGGCCAGGGAAATGACAAAATCTTGGTCACTGTCAAAGTCGTCACTTAGTCAGAGTGCCATTAACCCGGGTCTTGGTGGTACATGGACCAGGGTCGAGAGTGATTCTGGGTGCCGGGATGTGCTCAGTATTGGGGCCCTGATACTGAGTAATGGAGATTGCAGTTTTTCCTCTATTGTCAAATCTCCAGGGTACCAGAACTCATGCAGTATCGTGGGCTCACTCAGTACTGCAAAGGAGTGCCTGTGGTATGCCATCAGTACCGATGGTTGAAAAGGTGCAGAGCACTCCTTGGGTGGGAGCTTTGTTGCACCCATTACTGACAGCTGCTCTTACATAGATGGCATGGTAATTGTCTTTCTCCTCAGGAGGCGGTACCACTGACTCACAGCCTGAGCCCCTGGCTTCTCTAAGCAGTGCACCACAGAGCTCATAGCAGATGCCCCCTTCTAAGTTCTACACTTCAGAGCCGTCAGTGTTGCTGATATCGAGGTGGCCGCACTGAGGAATCCTTCTGGCTGCCCAATTACTCAGTTTGGGGGCTTGGAGCCCTTCCTCCCCACCCCCTGAGTCTTTACAGGGGGAGTCTGCTGGTTTTTTTCTGCAATCTACCCCCTTTGAAGTTAAAGGCTCCGGGGATGATCCAGGGTCGGCACCGATGTCCCCTGGAGGCAGAAGTGCCTTTTCTATAAGGAGGCATTTTAACTTCAGCTCCCAGTTCCTGCAAGAACGCAGCTTTTGCTGCTGGCAGAGGGAGCACTTCTGAGGGATATGGGACTCTCCCAGGCACCAGACATAGTGAGAGTGTCTGTCCGTTACAGGAATCAACTCCTTGCAGGAGAGGCACCTCTTGAAACAGGAGGAGCAGGCATGCCCCCTGAAGAGGGGGTGTGGCTATCACCCTCTAGCAGTGAGGAATGCAGAAGAAAGTTCTTCTTTCCTATTCTTCTTCTTTTTTTTAAAAATTTTTAACTGAAAGAACTTAGAGAGTCTTCTAAATGCCACTGGAGGGGAATCCCCTCAGACAGAGCAGGAAACAAACTGAAGTTCTTTTTTTTTTTATCCCAACCTAATAAAAAGGAAACACTAATTATTAAGGAGAACAAAAGAAACAAAAACAACTACTACTTATGCTAATGACACAGATAAGGGACAAGAGCTCTCTCCATTGGGAGGCCAAAGGAGGTTGAGAAGGAACTGAGGGGGTTCACCCAGGCAGTGCTAGATAGCCTCAAGGCAGACCACAAGGGAGGAAGCATGCATGTGCGGGCTGAACAGACACTGCTACCAAAAATCTCCAATTAAAGGTGCAGGGGCGCAGATACACCTACAGGGGAGCACTCATAGGGACACTACTCGAAGAAAAAACAGAAGTTACTCACCTTGTGCAGTAATAATGTTTCTTCGAGATGTGTCCCCCTAGGGGTACTCTACTGCAGGCATGTCTGCGTCCCTGTGCTGCTGATCGGAGAATTTCGGTAGCAGTGTCCATTGGGCCCACACATGTGCTGTCTCTCCTCATGCTGTGCCACGAGGCTAGCCAGCCCATGTGGTCTAACTGTCCTCAGTTCCTTCTCTACTAGAGTCATAAACAAGAACTCTGAAGTAGAGGGGAGGAGGGTGGGTTGTGGAGCACCCATGGGGACAAAGATCTCAAAGAACCATCGTTACTGCACAAGGTGAGTAACTTCTTCTTCTTCTTTAAGTAGTGTCCCTATGGATGCTCCACTGTAGGTGACTCCTGAGCAGTATCCCTGTTGATGGGATGGGACTTCGGAGTCAGGTCAGTCACAAATGACAGTAATATGGAGCTGCAGATGGCATCAGAAGCAAAGTCCCCAGTGATCACATAGTGCTCTGCAGAAGTGCTCTGCCCATGTTGCCACTCTGCATATCTCTCAGATAGGGACATCTTTGAAGAAGGCAACAGATTTGGAAATCGATCTTGTGGAATGTGTACAGATCGAGTCTGGAGGGGTCCCAATGTGAATTTGGTAGCACTATCTAATGCAATTCGAAACCTACTTACAGAGTCTTTGGGCTGAAATTGCTGAGCCCTTGGATCTTTCCTCCACAGACAGAAAAAGTCTAGGGGACTTTCTGAAGTCCTTTGTCCTATTGAAGTAGAATGCCTGGACTCTTCTAATATCTAAGGTATGTAGTATAGTCCCCTATTGTCTTGATGAGGTTTAATGTAAAAGATTGGAAGGTGGATTGACTGATTCATGTGAAAGGGGGAGGTTACATTAGGGAGGAATTTTGGATGCGGCCAGAGTGCCATCAAAGTTGCTATCTCCCCTATTCTTCTAGCCAAGGTGATTGCCACCAAAAAGGCAGTTTTCATTTATAGGTCAGTTAGTCAACAAGTGGCCATGGGTTTGAAGGGGGGCTAGTCAGTCCTTTCAGAATCAGGTTTAAATCCCACAAGGGAGTAAGGAGTTGAGGTTGACTTAAGAGATTCATTATACCCTTAAGGAACCTTTTAGTGATTGGGTGTTGGTGAAAGGCTGTGATAACTACTAGATACACCCTGAGACAGCTTAGGGATAACCTGGAGTTTTTAAGGGTCAAATCAAACTCCCAAATATGTGGAAGGGTTGCTGACGTTGGAGAGATTTGTTGGGACGTGCACCAAATCTGAAATCTGGACCACTTCTGCAGGTAACTACGTCATGGCTTTGAGGCAGAAAATCCCCAAGTCGGGATGTAGGATACGTCCCCTGTCCTGTGAGAGAAGGTGCAGAATGGCTGGAAAGGAGATCAGCAGGCATGTCATGAGCCACATCAGGTAAGAGTATCAGGTTTGTCTTGCAAAGTAGAAGCAATCAGGATGACATGAGCTCCATCCATTTTTATGTTTAGTAGGAAGTTCAGCAGTAGAGGAAATGGGAGCGAAAGTGTACAAAAGGTCCTCGTCCCAGGGGAGAAGAGCATCACCCAGAGAGTGCTGTCCTGTCTCCACAGTGGAACAGTAGCATGGATACTTCCTACTTCTGGTAAGTGGCAAACAGGTCTGTGGATGGTGTTCCTGATAGTGTGAACAAATTCTGGAATACTGACAGGTGCATTTCCCACTCGTTATTGTGTGGGAATTTGTAACTGAGGTTGTCCGCTATTGAGTTCTGCATGCTCAGGAGGTAAGCTGCAGACAAAGTGACATTGTGAGAGATGCACCACTGCTCTCATTGTTTCTGTGCATACGGAGGGCAACCTGGCCCATCCCGATCGTTGATGTAATACATGCAGACTACATTGTCTGTTAGGATCTTCATGTGTGATCCCGCTATTAGGGAGAAGAAGTGGGCATAGGCATTCCTGACTGCTCTCAGTTCAAGAAGATTGATATGCAGAGATATCTCTGCAGGTGACTATTTGCCTTACGTAGTCAGACCATTTAAATTGGCGCCGCATCCTATGAGTGATGCATTAGTTGCGAGGAGCGACAACGGTGATGTCTGTGTGAAGGGGATCCCTTTGCATACATTGGCTGGGTTCTTCCACCAGTCCAAGGAGTTTTTGATCATGGAAGAGAGTGACCACGGCTTGTCCAGATTGTCTCTGTTCAGTCTGTAAATCAAACTGAACCATAGTTGAAGGCATTGCATGTGAAGTCTGGCATGCAGTATCACAGCTGTGCCCGCCGTCATATGCCCCAACAACTGAAGGCATAGTCTGGCGCGTATTTAGGACTGCACTGAGCCATGCCTATGAGTATGACCTGCGTTGAGGTAGGAAGGCTTTGGCTTGTAGAGCATCCAGGTTGACCCCTATGAATTCCAGGCACTGTACTGGCATGAGGGTCAATTTCTGGGTGTTGATCTGAAAGCCCAGTTCCAGAAACAAGTGTATCATAGTGTTGGTGGCTCAACGAGCCTCCTGAAGCGATCAGGTTCTTAGAACACAATCATCCAGGTAAGAGTAGATCATTATCCTTTGAGAGCGTAGACAGGTGGCTACCACAGAGAACTTTGGAGAATACTCTCGGAGTCGATGAGAGTCCGAATGGGAGACCTATGTTAGTAATGGTCATGTCCAGAGTAAATCTGATAAATCATCTGTGAACCGGTTGTATGGAAATACGATAGGTGGGCGGAAGAAAAGAAACTCAGATTCCTTTGCAGGGATGAAATATTTTTTGTCCATAGCTTGCACATCAGGACTACTGATGCTGGGGTTTGCCACACCACTTTAGTGGTGTCTAAGATAGTTTCATTGATAGAGAGGGCGATCTTCAAAGAGGACGAAGAGTGGAGTATATCGATGAGTTGGTGTTGTGTGTTTGACCTCCTCCAGTGGTATGTGGAGGGTATCCGCAACTCTTTTTGCTAACTCCTGAAGCAGATGGAAATCGTCTGCCATGGATGGTGATGAAAGCATGATCGCTTTGTCTGGGGAAGAGGAGGATACGGCTCTTGGTGTTACCTCCTCCTCTGAGTCCTTCTCTTGCTCCTCCATTTCTTGAGGCTCTGAAGCCATCAATGCTATGGTCAAAGGAGCATGCCTGGGGGGCTGTCAGATGATGCTTGAGGCTTGTGAGGCAGGCTGTCAGCGTGCTGCCCAAGGGTCCCAGTATGGTCACTCTGATGGCATAGGGCCTGGCAGGAATGCCCATGGGTGGCCATACCAAGATGGTAGTGGTGCCATCTGCAAGTACATTCCCAGACCTTTTTGATGATAGTCCCACATGGAGCCTGGGAGGAATACTATGAAACTTCTTCCAGCTCACTATCTGATCCCTCACTTGACAGTAGAGGGACATGGCATGAATGCGGGGATATACCCCATGTTTGGCAAAGGTTCAGTGCCATGACATCAGTACAGAGGGGTGGAGAGTCAAGTGCCTCCGTCATGCCTACGTCACCAGCATGGTGGAATCCTGCCAGTACCGACTGCCGTGTGTGATGGGGGAAATGGAGACCTTGCTCGCGCTGGTCTCTCTGGTGTCCAGTGGTCTATTGTCACTGATGGTATTGATGTCGACTCGTGTACCAGGAGCACCTTCTTAGGATGTTTGCCCTCACCTCTCAGTACTGAAGAGTCTATGCCCGTGCATAGACAGAGTCTGTGGGCCTATCAGTGATACCGGATACTAATGGTCGCCATGAGGTGGAGGTGCTGGATTGTGGTCTTGGTGCCGAATGAAACGGCGATCACTTATGGCTATCCCTAGGGTTGCTGAGGGGGCTTCCCACTCCTTTTCGACTTGTAAGAAGAGTCCCGGTTCCATTTCTTTGACCCACTATCCTTTGAAGTCAAAGGTTGAGGGGAAGATTCACGCCCACTGGAAGGTTGGGGTTGGAGAAATGCCTCCATGAAGATGAGTTTTTGGCGAAGCTCTCTGTCCTCGTGGGATCTCAGCTGGACCTGCTGCAGAGGGAACACTTTTGTTGGATGTGGCCCTTGCTGAGGCAGCGTATACACTTGTCCATGACCGGGACTGCCTCACTGCAAGAGCAGCACTTCTTGAAGCCCGGAGAGACAGGCACACACTTTCCAGAGGGGTTCAGCCTCCCTTCCTCCCTGGCACAGCTGTGACCAAAGAACCAAGTCCTTCTATTTTTTTTTTTAGGCAACGGCCAAATCAACAGTAGAACAAAGAAAAGAAACAAAAGAGGCTTCAAAGGAAGCTAAAAATTAATTGTAAAAGAATTAATGATCCATGAATGGACGGGTAAAGCTCCATCTTTAGCCGGGGCGATTGAGAAGGAACTGAGGACAGTTAGCCCATGTGTGCTGGTTAGCCTTGTGGCGCAGCACAAGGACAGACAGCGTATGTGTGGGTCCAACGGACACTGCTACCGAAGTTCTCTGATCAACAACGCAGGGACACAGACACACCTCCAATGAAGCATCCATAGGGACACTACTCAAAGAAATAATTGCACTGTTAATATTTTCCAAAATACTAAACAACAATATTTTATTTCAATTTTGTTTATATTAATTTTAAAATATTTTAGTAAAGAAGAATAGTTTCAATTTTACTTCTTGTGTTTCTATTTTAGCTCTTTCATTCTGTATTTTTACTTGATTAAAAAGACTTATTTTCTACTGTGAAATATATAAAACTTGACTTTAAAATCAAGAAATGAATAACTGAAATCTAAGAAGTTTTTTTTAAATGCAGGTCAAAATGTCTCCTCTTTCACAATTAAATCCAAATATATTTGAAAATGGGCAATAATAATTTGTATCCTGTTCAGGTGCATTTCATAGATATCTTCTACTAAAAATACACTACAGTTAGCAGAAGCATTATTCTAGATAGAAAGAAGAAAATGTATTAGATTTGAAGAAATGGCACCATATAGTCAAGTCATATGCAAATTACAGAAAACATGCTCACTTGCCATGCTGCCATTCACTGTGTGTGCAAATTTCGTTAGCATTCACATAATGTATTCTTAATTTATTATTTAATTAAAGTTCACATCTTACCATGAACTCTTGATCCTGTACTAGAATCATCACTAATACCTTGTGGACCTACATCTTCAAAGGATGTAGTATCTATACATGAAGACATAAATCAGGATGTAAAATAAAATTTCACTGCAAAAATTTTATTTAAACATTTGTCATCTGTAAAATATAATGAAATAATTATTTTAAATACAATCTATCTTTACTTATGTAGCATTTCTGTAGGAAGAAACTCTGAGGTATTTTACAATTAAAGCTATTAAACCCATTCAATTACTTCTTAATACTGTAATTCAATTATTCAGGTTGTTTGCTGCAGAAGAATTAAATAAGGAGTAAAAACTTATTTATATAAAATAATTGTTACTAATATAATCACATGACAGTGCAAAAGCTTCTACCTATACCTTTATTATTTAGCAACTGCTTGGATCTGAAGCCTGAAGAAGAGCTGACAGTTGTAAAGTTGATGGCTGTAGTAGAGAAGGCCATAGCTCCCAATTCTTTTCTCCTTTTACCCGTAGATATATCATCAGGGCCCTCCAGATGCTCAGAACTACCTGTCCATTGTCCTCCTGCTAGGACCATGGACTGCACCAGGTCATTCATGGCTGGGATGCAAATGAAAGCAAATGAATCAGCATGGTTCAATGTATTTTTTTAATTCCTATTTAGTATTGTAAAAAGTTTGACATTTATCTAAGCATCAAGGCACATTTTGAATACTGAAAGCTACAAACACAAGATCATCCATGTTATGACATGCAATCAGCTCAATGAATGAAAAGTGTTACAGGCCAAAGACTTCTTTCAGTTCAGATATGATTTTTAATTTATTTAATTAGGTACCACTGCCATGCTTTGCTGCAATGATATGTAATATATATGTTAGAAGCTTTGATATGTTGTTTTGCAAAGACAGATGGAATGAATAAGGATAAGATGGGCAGAGGTGCTAACACAACATGAATATTGGCAATGGTTGGGGTCCTAGTTCAGTGCAGGTTACTTCAGGAATACTGTATTTTGCATTATAATAGATAAAAGGATCTGAAAGAGATGGCATCCTAGGATATATTTCTTTATTTTACAACACTATAGAAGTATCCACCTCCCCCCCCCCTTTTTTTTAATAAAGAAGAAATGACACACATTTGAAAAGAGTAACAGACCACTTTATATCCTTGCACTATTTTCCCTATAGATTTTTTAAACCAAAAATATAAGATAATTGTGGTTTATAAAAATGCTTACTAAAAATGGAATTTAGAATTATTAAAATGTATAGAGTGCACTTTAAATTTATATGCACATGCATGCACAATGTGTATATATAATAAATATATATACAAATATCTAAAATGTAATCACAATAAATAGGGTATGTATGTATACATATATTATTCAGTACCAAGGTTTTAAAAAAATTCTTCCAGCTCCTTGTATTATAGCAGGACTTGCACATTGCAAAACAGTAAAAAAACAGTGCAGTCCAGGGGAAAGGTTAGTGAAAAATTAGTAATGGAAGCCAGTGTAGCCATTTAAAAGAAGCTGAACTGTCAAAGTCTTACACATGGAGCGACGGTAGAAGGCCTTCATTTTGTCTTTTTCCTTCGGTCTGTTCCTCAAAAAGGGCAGTCTTTTCAGTGCAACCACTTTTATGTCATAGCATGAGGAAAAACGGAAACAGGGAAATGAAAGAAAAAAGGGAGAAGAACAGATGGAAGTTAAATGTTGAAACTAAGGACAGAAATGAATGCTTGCGTTTCAGCTATGTATGCTATGCTAAAAACTATTATTCTCATGCTGCTGAGTGATAATGAAATATGAAAACTACACTATGAAACCTTTAATATACTCAGAAAAGCACTGAAGACAACAGCGAGGAACGTAATATACTTTGAAAGTTCAGAACTTCCAAGTTCCTGAAAAAGGACCTTCTTTGCTAGACTTATATAAACAGATAAAGATTTTTTCTAGGAAAATGGAAAATAAATTTATTCAAAACAAAACAAAGCCTAAAATTTGTTTACTTTGTGACTTTAATAAAACATCCACTTTTCCTCTTTAAAAAAGGAGTTTGGATCTTAATTACTTGCTATAATGTGTCTTCTCTAATTTGCTTTTCTCTTGTACTTTTCACTCATAATTTTTTATACATTTGAATTTATTATATATTAAGCATATTAATAATTAAGTAACTCTCTCTTTCACTCTTTGTTTCTGTACATTTTCCTTCTATGGACCATCTGTTCAAGGGACTATGTAAACGGAGTACTGAAAATTGAAGTAATTTACTAACTACAAAAGTTTGTTTTAAAGCTGCAGGAGTTGATCAGATTTCCTGGTTGGTATAATCTTACCGAATTGCTACTGAAAAAAGTACCAAACAGAAGATAACCACCTCCTCCTGCCAACCTCAAAAAAGCAAACAAACAAATAATGGAGGTGTGATTCTGACAGTTGGAGTGGAGTCAGAAAAATTAAAATAATACATGTAACATCTGCAAAAAGAGCATTACAATTACATCAATTATTATAAGAAGAAAAAAGTCACAAGTTACTCCTGCCCTTAGTTTGGAGTGCAGTGTAGCAGTAATTTGTTAATAGTGGACATCTGTGTCTTCATGTAGCATCATATAAATCTGTCAGCAGACTGCCAAGCATATAGCAGCCACATGCAAACAATGGAGGTGCAGTGCTTCATTTTGAACAGAAAGAAGTTCAGAAATCATTAATATGTACTTACAAATACCCAGGCCCCTGCTTCTTTTGCATGCATATGTGAAGGAGAGCAGAGCTACCAGCCATCCTGATTCACAGGTTTTACACATGCCTTGTCATTTGCCTCAATGTTTTGTTGAACCAAAGGCATGCTAGTAGCAGTTTAATATGTATGCAATTGCACACTGATTTTTCTATATTTTTAGACACTTCTGCTCCTTTTGTATTTATGATGCTAGGCCCGAAAAAACTAAGCGACTTTGCAAGTTGCATGGCCCAACTCTGACCTTTCAAGATATATATAGAAAAATACAATGGTAGTGAGGGTCATTCCTTATAAGTAGACTAGAGCTTTGATATGCAAGTGTATTGTTGGTGATAAACTGCTTTCCTGTCTATCACTGTTCTATTGATTAAGAGTTCAAAAGGAACATATGAACATTTAGATGGAACTTTGAATGTAACAATACTATTGTTTGTATTTCTCTTTGAAGTTTAAGTAGTAAATACCTGTAAATGGTTGTAAATGACCAATAACTTTGTGCTAATGTAACTAGTTACTGATATGCACAGGACATAGGAGATGTTACTTCAGAGTCCCAAGTAATCTATTAATTGTTCAAAGAGACACCTGCTGTCAGGAATATATCGGTCAGCCTGCATGAATCTAGTGGACTGATCCTTTTTATCTCAAATCTGTCCAAGCTTGTCAGGGAAAGTTTGGATTGCAAGATTGAGATCCCAGCACCAGCCTGGAATCAGCCTGCTAATTCTCATGGAAAATTTGAACAAACTCTGTACATGAACTATTTAGTCTTCATTTCTCTGGACTGGATTTCTAACAAAGTTCTAAACAAGGACTGATGACCCCCAAGCTGTTTGGGTAATTTCAGAGACTTTACAATTTAAGAATTTAGCAATTCAGTTATCATCTCTACTTTGAAACTGACCTAAGAGCTTTATTTTCATCTGTGTATGTATACTGACTTTTCAACCATTACTCTCTTCTCTTTTTTAAAAATAAATGTTAGTTTAGTTAATAAGAACTGGCTTTAAGCATGTATTTGGGTAAGATCTGAACTATTCACTGACCTGTTTGGTAATGTGTCTGATCCTTTGGGACTGGTAGAACTTTTTTACATATGATGGATAAAGATTTTCAGTAATCCCCATCATATTTGACTTGGCTGTCTGGGTACTAGCCAAAGGGCTGGATAATTTTAAGGGAACTGTATTTTATCTACTGAATGACCAGTGAGGTCATCAGAACCTGTTTGTTGCTGGCTTGGTATATCTTATGGAAGAAAAACCACCAGTATTTAGGGCTTTGCCTACCCCATTCTTTGCAATTTGCCCTGTTTAAGCTATCTCAGCATGACTCCCCTGGAGGTCAACGTCACAGTATTTCTCTGCACAAAAGGGGAAATATATCCTATATTTTGTTATATTTCTTTTTAGTTTGAAGAATGGTGGTTCAACAGAAAAATCAAAATGTTCCATTTCTGATACCACCATTATGCAGTATTTCTAATACTGCTCTATTATAAGAACTATTTCATATTAGAATTAATACAGCCATGTAAAATCACCATGAAATGGTACCATATCAAATAAATGTTTCTTAGTCACAATGACGGTGTAAAAATAATAAAATTACTAGCCTTTCCAAAAATGTTCACTGGTCCCAAATGAATGGGCAAATAGAATTTTGCAAGGCTGGATTAAAAGATGTTAGAAATAGCATAACTATTCAACTACTTAAATGGACATTGATAAGTAAAATTTTATCTATTAAAACATTCCTTTTATTATCCTTTGTAAATAAAGGCCAGGTTGTTTCTGGCCTCACACAGGAGTCCAAGTTGGGAGAGAATTTAAGGATCCCCCTGCAATCATGTACAACAGCCAGCCATAATATTGTGAAGGACTACAAGCACTGGTGTTATCCTTTACAAAGGAGGAGTAGCTGATTGAAAGTGGGTTATCACACTGCTTCCCCTCCATTTTTTGTAATCAGTCAGCACAGAGGGAAGTGTACAGTACACCACTTGGAAGTGTGGTGGAGCTCCTGCTGCAGCATGCACATCCCCAGAGATCTGGGAGGATATATGTTTGCTTCAACTAGATTTCCTTCAGAGGGTGTTGCTGCAACATGGCTCTATCAGTATAGCACTAAAATATTACAGTGAAAACAAAAGCTATACATTCTACAAATTCCATTATATGATTAAATTTGGTATCATCTCATATGCTTTAACATAGTGTTTCCCAAGGTCAGATCCATGGACTGGCGCTGGTCCCTGAGATCTCCTTGACACAGTTTAGGAAGGCAGCAAGCCAGTCCTTGGTATCAAAAAGGTTGAGAAACACTTCCATATGATCAACATGAAGAAAATATTCACAGTTCTAAAGTGCAATAGTATCTAGATCAGAGAGAAGCTGCAAATCCCTAATGTAAGTCAACTGTTCATGCCTTGGGGTGGGAAAAAGTAAGAGACAAAGGGAAGAAACACCAGTCAATATATGTGTTTCTCATATAGGAGAAAAGTACACTGAATACATGTTAAGCTTTAGATTGCTAATCATGTAGATATACTGGAGGCTACTCAACGTTCATAAGCTTTCCTGACAGTCTTTTAGCTCAACAATGAGGAGGGAATCAGATGAAAGCAATGTGAAAATGGACAATGATTGGCTAAAATAAAGTTCAGTGATCATTAAACCTTCCACAAAGAATGCATATATGTTGTTTATCTAGCTCTGTAAAAGGATACGGTTTTATTTAGCGGTCTGCCAAAAAAATGCATACACCACTATCGATTTTATTTCTTATTTTGCTGACAAATAAAGTATAAATAATTAGTTTTAGCACTAGTGACAGCAAAGTGAGGAACACACTGTAACACTAAGCACCCTTACATTCTCATCCCACACACTATTGTAATAACCTTGGAATAAAATATGCCTTATAAGGTGTCATTTGAAAACTAATAACACAATTATCATTAATATTCTTGTGTGATATATGTATGGGGTGGGTTTTAAGAGTGATGAATACATGCTGAAATTGCAACTAAAGTGTGTGTAAATCAGGTATGCCAAGGAGAGTTGGTAAACAGGTCCACACTACACAAAGGACTGTGTTTTTCCCACCTGGGAGTTACTTCCAAAGTACTTCGAAAGATCATGAGAATGTATTTACATTAGAGAGACAAGGCGGGTGTGTGATACACTGCATCCCGATATCCACTTTTACGGTGTAATTGTGTATCATTCATGTACACCCTTATAGTGTAATTATGTATTGTTTAATGCAAAGTATGTCATGTTAAATGTTTTTGGAATGCTCACGGCATACTGAACATTATTGTTATAGTAATATGTTTGTTGCAATGTCATGTGCATGGTTATGAGGCTTCGTTATGCAATAGTCCCAAATATGTGTCTCATAGTATGAGACTGATCTAGACAAAACTCTACAGAGCTAAAGAGCAATTCACGCCTCATTATGACTCGTATAGAATAACCCAGCTCAGCATTCCGAGAACGAAAGACTGGCCCAGATGTCAACAAATGAATCCACAAAGGACCACAGTGACTCAGGGCATGGAGGGAACCGTGCAAGGACCCTGTTTGTCACCTGACCCTGAAAGGGGGGCAGAGGTCCAAGAGGGGAGGCGAAGGAACATGTTAAAAAGGGGAAACATTTTGCTGTTTGCTCTCTCTTCCACCTCCATCTGCAAACACCACCAAACAACTGAAGTGCTGATCACAGGGGAGGGCCTAGATGGAGACAGAACAGCCAACCTGTGGTGAGAATCATCTAACTTTGTAAGGTTGCTGAAAGTGTTAGGATTAGTTTAGAATGCGATTTATTTTCTCTTGATCAAATCTGCTCTGCTTTCCTCTGACTCATAATCTTTCTGTACTTGTTTGTGTGTTTTACCTAAAGCAATGCATTTCGTTTATGGTGTGTTAGAGACTCCATTTGAAGTGACAAGGCTGGTGCATATCAATTTCTTTGTTAAACTGATGAACGTATGAGCTTGCACTGTTCAGTGGGCAGCACTGAACATTATAAAATGGAAATCCCTACTGTTGCATATGGGACTGGGGGTATTGCCTGGGGTCATATCATTGCATAATCCCACGAGTGGCTGGCTAGAGGCACTCACCCACTTAGTTGGGGGCAACTTGCTTGCTGGTGGCTGTGTGTGAGTTGCCCAGGAGTGGGAGTTCACACAGCAAAGCAGAGTAAGATAGGCTCTAGGAGTGGGGGGTTGGGGTGACACAGCGATTCACCAGTCCAGATTGCAGAGGGGAACATCACAGTGGCACAGTGAGCACAGGGTAAATGTACAGCTTGTTACTCTGAATGAAGTTCACTCTTTAAGCACTGATATTTGTGATTTTAAGTGAGCCTTAAGTGCAGTGGCTAAGATCAGTCAGGAGGTCACAATTTTGTTGTTTTCTGTTTGTTTATTTTGGGTGAGGAAAATAAGCAGGGGAAAACATAATAATGCCTACCAGTGAGGCAGCTGCAAAGCTGAAACTTGCAAGGCAGAAATCACAGGAGAAAGAGAAGGACCGCAAGTTTCAGAAGTGGCAGGCAGACATGAGGCTCAAGGAAGAAACTTCAGCCAGAGAAACAAAGTAGGCTGCAGAAGAGGCCATCCGTAGACGTGCCTTTAAATTGGCCATGGAAACTGAGGAAGCCACACTGGCATGCCTTAGAGCTAAAGGAGCAAGAAGCAACTTTTGCTGCAGTGGAGAAAACCAGGGAAGCTGAGGAGAGAGCCCACCAGTGAGTCATGGAGGACAAGGAGAAGGAGAGAAGATACTACCTGGAGATGATGGAACGATATGGGATGATCCCCCCAACATCTCCCTCCACTCCTAAAACACTCAGCTTTAATAAGCTGTGTCCTGCTTACAAAGAGACAGTCTGCATTGAGGAGTATTTCACTACTTTTGAAAAGCTCTGTGAAGTACACAAAATTCCTAAAGACCAACAAGTCCCCACCCTCATTGCAAAACTGTCTGATAAAGTTTTGTCTGTGTTTAATGAAATGTCAATTGAGGAAGCTTTAATGTATGCGGAATTTAAGAGCGCTGTCTTGCAAAGGTTTCAGATTACTCTTGATGTGTACAGAATGAAATTTAGAAATCTTAAGAGGGATACAGGCATGAGTCATAGCAAATATGTTTATAAATTGTGTGATTTGTTAAAGAAGAGGGTGAAGGGAAAAGGTGTTGAAACATATAATAAATTCTTTGATCTCATAACCCAAGAAAAGTTTCTAAGCATGCGCATAGATGATGTAAGGAATAGCCTGTGGGATAAAGATTTGAAATTTGTAATAGAAAAGTTCCAGTGGCAGATGCCTTTGAACAAGCACAGATGTCTATGGGCCATAAGTTTCAGAAGGAGGGGCATAAACCCAGTTTAAAAAGGGAATCCCCATGTTACCCCTGTGAAGAAGGAGGATGGATGGAGGGTAGGCAATCACTTCCCAAGAGCCCCTCCTCTCCTGGAAAACCCCACCATAAATCACCTGTGAAGGAGGATGATCCAAGGAGGTGTTAGAAATGCAATTTCACTGAGCATTTGAAAAATCACTGCCCACTGCTGAAGGGGGCTGACATCCCCCCACCCAGTCTAAGTGAATGCAGTGATCTTAACACCTCAAACTCCACAAGTACTCACCATTTACACGACTGGCTTTGTGGATGTTGGCTTTGCAGGGGGACAAAAGGAGTTCATCAAAGATATCAAGATAAATTGTAAGGAGGGTGTAGGATGGCAGGAATCTGGTGCAGAACTTTCTCTAGTCAGGCCAGGGTGGGTCCTAGAGAGCAACATGTTGCCTGGCCAGAAGGCATTAATCCAATTAGTGGAAGGTGGTAGGATTTGTGTACCTGTGGCTAGAGTGCAAGTATAATGTGAAGGCTTGGAAGGTAATCTAAGGGTGGGGGTGCTGGACAAGATCCCCACTGAAATGTTAATTGGAAATGACTTTCCACAGTTGGCTGAGGCCATTAAAGCAGTGACCTGCAGCCAGAGGGAGCATTATGGTGGGACCCGAGAGGAAAAGGATAAAATCCCAGCAACTGCTGGAGGAATGGGAGATAGTCTCCTGAAATCCTCTGCAGCATGCGGAAGCAACATGCTTCCATGTGGGGGGATGGTTGAGACCAGCTCTCACACTGCAGCTGGAGCCAGTGTCTCCTCAGGAAATGGAGAGAGTGAATTGCCTGCTAGGGAGGAAACTGTCCAGGCTGTAAACTGCCAGCAGGTTGCAGCTGAACAAGGGACAGACTCCACTGTAGGGAGCATAGGAAAATGTGCCCCAGAAGGGAACCCAGAGAAGGGTAATAGAAGCTTAGAACCCACTGAAGAGGAGGGTAGGGGTTTCCTTTAATCCTGCAGCACACGAAGCAGTATGCTTCCAAGCATGTATGGGGGGTGGGGGTGGTAGAGGCTTGCTCCTTCCCAACAGAAGGCAACATGCCCTAGGAGCAGGAGCAGGAGAGGTGTTGCCAGTGACTCAGGAAGCTGTCCCAGTTGTTGGTGGCAAAGTTTTGTGGCTAGACAAGGGACGGGTCCTGCTCTGCAGAGCATGGAGAAGTAATGTCTTAGAGGGGGTCCAGAGTAGGAAGCTAGGGAAGAATTGGTGGGAGTGCAGAAATGTCTTCTCACTGATCACTTGGGAGAGAATGCCAAGAACACAATGGCTGATTCAGGGTCTCTGCACCCAGATATTCAGCCTCTCTGCACCCAGATATTCAGCCTGGGGCTCAGTTTTTGAGAGGGCGCTGTGTGGCTGACTTTTTAGAGGGGAGCAGACATATAACTGATGTCTCACACATAAAAGAAGGGATGACAGAGACCATCCAAACATCTGTTTCAGTTTTTCAGGACGCTTACCCTGATATGCCAGAAAGTCCCTGGGCGCAGGAGGAAGGTAGTAGCGTGTCCCCCACTTGCAGGTACAACCCCCCATTCCTCATGGCAGCTGGGAGGCAGTGGCATCTGGTGGGAGCCGGGGACCCCTCTTGTCCTGCACAGGGGGTGCATGAGGCCTGGGGAGGGGAGGGCGCAAATGCAAGTATTGGCCCCTGGGTGCCGGAGACCCATGGTGCACCACTGAATGGCCCCATTTACATAGAAATCAGATAGGGTGATGTGAAGCCCACAGGAAGGGAAGGACAGAATGAGGTCATCCTGCTTCTTGAAAAAAGTTAATTGAATTTTGGAAGATATAAGCAAGGAAAGAAGCCATCCATCACTAGACAGATACAAGAGGCCAGAGCTCTTACAATCTGAGAAAGATATGTCCTTCAACAAAGGGGGGTTGAAGTCTCTGGAACTGAATATAGATGAGAAATCCAGTGAGGCAAAGATCTTTCACCTAAGACAACAAGTGCAGCAAGCACCTTGTACTTTTGTAGGTCTTGACTGAGGGAAAATCAGCCACAGCCAGGAAGAATAATGACTAGTGAAAGAAACCAGCTTGAACAAAGCCTGTATCTTGCTATATTAGGTTTTAGACTTTTAGATGTGTTTTTTTACTTTTATTTGCTTGTAACCCTTTCTAACTTTATTCCTTTTACTTAGCATCACTTAATCTATGTCCTGTTGTTAATACATCCGTTTTATTTTACTATAAACCAACTCAACTCTGTGTTTAAAAGGAAGAGTGTATTTACTCCAGTTAAGTTAATAAGTTGTGATGTGGTTTTGTCTCTTTACAGGAGCAATGAACCTTATTATTTCTTAGCTGTCCAGAAGAGGCCTGGACATTTCAGGGCACACAGTTCTGGGGAAATTTAGAATTGGGAATGTGTTGGGATCATCTTGCTGGTTGTAACCAAGGCTGGCAGAAGACAGAATGTGACTGGTGTGTTGCTGGCAGGCTGCTGGCATCCTAGTCTGCTTGACCAGTGCTGCTGCTATACACAGATACTTAGGGTGACCTGCTGGCAGGCTGGTTTGGAGGTGCCCAGCTTGGGAGCTACAGCACCAAAGAACTGTGAGGTACCCTGTGACACAACCCCTCACAGATCTGGACTGCCACCTGAATCCCATGACTCACACTCCTTCTTCTTTCTTATCGAGGAGATAATTGTATTATGGTTGTTTCTAACTGCATTTTGTTTTTTATCCAAACTGACAGTAAATTAACTTTGATAATGTGTCTTATAAAGCCTGTGTTTATTCTATAAAAAGTATAAAGTAAAACTTAAATAATTACAGTTAAGACAACAATTATCAATATTTCATGGTAATTCTTGTCTCAGAAAAAGATCCACAAAAAGGACTGGCTTGTGGCCCTCAGCAAAACTACAAAATGAGAGATTTAGCTGCAGATACTGATAGTGCCTAGCTCACTAAAGCAGTTATCAAATCTGCCCTTTGGTAGAGTCCGCTCTTCTTCTTGTTGGAATTACATGATTGTTGCTATGTATGGCATATGGCTGAAGCATTGCCTGAAAAATCCTTGTAACTGGTATGTGCAAGTGGAAGTGGCACTTGGCAGATATAAAGTAGATTTTAAAGATGTCCTGGAATCTTTTATGTAGTGTATCTGTTTTGACACTGAACTATGCAGGGTCCTCAAAGGGCATATCTTTTATTGCCTTTTGTACCCCCATTAATAAGGCAGAGGATTTTAGCCACAAAGACAAGAAGAACATTACAGTGGTTGCAACTATTCTCACATGCAACTGGAAGAATTCCTTTTCAAGGCTGTTTCATCAGAAAATTATCAAAAAGACAATGAACTATATCTAATTTTTTACAATTTATGACAAGACAGTCACCAAAGCTAGTCCAGTGCTTGGGTGATGAACTCACAGATGAAGGGCACCTTGAAGTTGATGTTGAACCTGAGAAAGACAGAAGTCATGCTGCTTAGTAGAGGTAAATATTTTCAGAGAGTTTGCAGCAGCTATGATCCATTATTCACTAGCTGAAGATGCACAATCATCATTGGTAAAGTTAGTTTGCTTCTTAGGAGTGAAAGTGGGGGGTAGGCCTAGTCCCTGAATTCCCAAGAACTGATGTCTCTGCACTTCAAGGGCTTCACCTGTGTTCCTGTCTCAATTCCCCTGGCAATGCTGCCTTGGTGGAGCCAAAGAAGCAGAACCACAGGAAACTTTTCAAGTACTGATGACCAAGGCTAGCAGGCAGCCAGGGAACAGCTGGGCAAGGTAATCTTCCAATGAGAACTCCTGACACATCTCCAGTCTCGCTCATGTCACTGAGTCATTACAAAGAATAGAATTGTTGTATGCAAATTAGTTGTAGAGGAAGTATGGTCGCTGACTGAATTATCTCTGATACCACAATAGCCACCTTAAGAGCTACTTGAGCTGTTGACCTGACCGTGTCTTTAGTCTATACCAATGGCTCTCAACCTTTCCAGACTACTGTACCCCTTTCAGGAGTCTGATTTGTCTTGCACACCTCACTTAAAAACTACTTGCTTACAAAATCAGATAATAATACAAAAGTGTTGCAGCACACTATTACTGAAAAATTGCCCACTTTCTCATTTTTACCATATAATTATAAAATAAATCAATTAGAACATAAATACTGTACTTACATTTCAGTGTGTAGTATATAGAGCAGTATAAACAAGTCATTGTCTGTATGAAATTTTAGTTTGCTAGTGACTTTGCTAGTGCTTTTTATATAGCCTGTTGTAAAACTAGGCAAATATCTAGATGAGTTGATGTACTCCCTGGAAGACCTCTGTGTACCCCAAGGGTATATGTACACCTGGTTGAGAACCACTGGTCTATACAATCATAACAATTAAATACAATGGTTGTTAATAACAGATTAATTAATTTTTTTTTCAAATATAGCCCATACACAAGATTTCAATGAATTTTAATTACTGTATATAGAGGAAATTTTGAAAAATCTGTGTTATTCCATTAAAAAGATAATTCTGAACAAAGAAAAGACTGGCACCAATGCTAAATTTCTTAAGACATTTTAAAACTAATTTTAACTCATAAGATAATTAACAGATTTACTTGTAAATTCCAAAAAATATTCTATATTTAAAGAGTAAGTGCTGAAAGTTTGTGGAAGATATGCTCCATTTTTAAATATAATAAAATGGATGAATCACTGCTTTAAGCACAAAACATAACTCAACCTTAGCCAGGAAACCTTGACTAGTGCCTCCATAATAAAGAATAGGAGAGTTTTCTGTCTCTAGATCCTGGGTTTCAGCCACTCACCAGGAGTTTTCTTAAATTTGTTATCAGGTGGAGTGTAGAAAAGCCTCCCTCTGTGGCTGACACTGAGGGGCTGACACAGCTACCTGGTGGGCAGGCACAGGTACCGCACTACTCACAAACCGGAAGTGCAGTGGTGGGACAGGAAGTATAAAAGCCAGGCCTTTCAGCTCAGTCAGGGTGAAGCTGCTGGAGGAAAAGGAGGTCTCTCTTGCCCAGGGCTGGGACTTGATCCCGAGCCCGACACCATTAAAGGGCCATTCGAGCTACCTACTGGCTGGAGCTTAGAGCCCCTGCCAGAGCTACTAGGCCCCCATGACTGGGAAGAGTGGCCTGCTGCTAACGATTTGGAGGCGCTGCCTACCAGAGCAGCCTGCACCCTCGCAATCTACACTGAGAAAGTGGACTACAACTTAGACCACAGGTATGAGGGCACAGAGGTGGAGGAAGTAGCCCAGGGATAGCAAACCACAGGCCGGCTGTGTTCAAGCCCTGGCAATATTCAGCGTGTTTCAGCTAGAGTCCCACTGATCCAGTGGCAGGATGCCCTGCCACTATTAGGGCCTGGACTGGGACACAATGGAGTTGGGGGGGCATGTGTCCCCCTCCCCCTGTCACCCCACCTCTGGTGAGGTAACCTTGTCCCACCCTGCCTGAGGACCTGAGCCCCAGACTGCTTGCTTTGCCTGCCTCGCCCTGATTGAGGGCCAGGGCTACTGACTCTTTGCCTACCCGTAGTGAAGTGGTGCAGCCTCCCTCTGAGGCAGACATCCCGGGTCAACCCCAATCTGTTACATGGAGAGACTGATGTTAAAGCCTAAGAAATAATCTGGAAATGAGGAAGATGGTGATACTTCCTCTTCTGAAGCCAACAAGGGCCTAGGAAAAGAGAGCAGTTGAGAGGAAGTCTCTCTTCAGCTCTTTTTCAGGGAAAAGACTTATGAATCTTTAGGACCCCAGAAAGGTAGTTGAGCCAACATTACCCAACAAAGCCAGGATCCCCACTTCATAGGGATAAAAGTGGATTTGAGGATCCCAAGTTATAGTCATTAGTAGGTTTACAGAATAAAACAATCTGAGAGGAGCAGAAAGCCCCTGAAGGCGAGGGATTCTAGGTGAACCTGAGGCTCCATCCATTACGATACCGACGTTGAACCTCAGCCATGGAACCTGCTTTTCCAGGACACTGTACTGAAACATGAAAACGAATTATTGTTGCAAAAGAAAATTCCTTGCCCAGAGCTACAGAAGAGAAAGATGACAGTTTGATTTGTCCACAAGCTGAGTTTCTCCTACTCACTTAGAATCCAACAGACCCCTCCAAAATGGGGATGAAAGGTGGGATGGGTGGATCTACCTACTCAAAGAATTCCAGTAATAGATGAGTAACTTCTCTTTCTCTTTTGAGGATTGTCAGTGGAGGTTCCCACTCTTGGAGATTCACAAAGAGCAACAAATCTCTAAGGAGCTAGAAATGAGGAGGATTATTTAACTGAATAATGATTATTGTAGAATTGCTCTCCTGGACTGGGCATCACATCACGAGGTCAGGCCAACAGTGATGCTGTGTAAAGATATTGACTGCAATCCAAGTAGCAGCTCTGCAAATTTCCAAAACTACAACATTCAGAAGGCATGTCCTTAAATCAGATGTGTTCATACTTTAATGGATCTGATTCCTCATTATCGCATGTAAGTTTGTATAAAGGCTCTAATCCACTTCGACAAGCATTGAGAGGAAATACTTTTTTCATATCCTACCACCATAAACCAGAAATAATCTGGGGGATTATGTATGGAATGGTGTTATTTGATTAAGGTACAAGATAAGAGCCTTCTTAGCAACTAGTCACTGCTTTGTTGAAGGTCATCTTAAACCCTGGTCTGTTTTTTTCATGAATGGATTTATGAAAGATTTAGTACAGTTAAGGACCTCTCGTTATACACAAGCAACTCTTATTAGCCCCACGTTTGAGGGGAGACTAATCCCCGAAGTGAGGACAAAATGAATGAAGGCAAGCAAAATTTAAAAAAATCTGTATTTATATAGGCAAGGGAAGTTGTAATTTTTTTAATCCGCTTCCTTCTTCTGATTAATTAACTTGTCATAGCACCCCACCAGAGCTACTATCTGTGTTATTTCTTCCAACAAAATAGTTTTTTTTATGTTTCTAAGATCCTTTGTACTGACTACAGCACTGTTTCCAAAGAAGTGCCAAGTGGCAGCTGGAGAAAAGGCTTTTGGGATGCATTTGGGTACAAAAGTCACTAGCTGCAGATGACTAACCAGAAATAGAATGGGAAGCAGGGCTCAGACTCTTCACAGCTCGAAAACAACAATTTGAGACTGGTTTATTATGATCAACTACAGCATTTCAAATACTATACCTGAGCACACTAAAATTTAGTACCTTTGACTACTAACAATTTTAGTTTATGTATGAAGCTCTTTCATGATTCCATTTGTTCTCTAACCTATCAGAAGCCTTATGGAGAATGCTCTGCTTCCTAAATTTACAACTGAACAATGAAAGCAATTACCATCACTAAGTCTCAAATGTACTATCTTCTTAATTTTTAAAAGTTAATTTAATTTTTAAAATTTCCTTAAAAATACCTGAAATAATACAGAATTTATTTTAGTTTTTTAAAATTTTTATTAACCTTGCACAGGTAAGTGCTAAAATAAAAAAACAGTAGGTGGGGGTTTAAATGATTTTAAATAAAGAAAATTCTCACCTGGGATGGAAATTGGAATATCAAATTTTAACCTTGTGTTTTGAAATCACTGAGAAATTACATTATGGGTACATTGATGCTTTATGTATAACATCAATATCTCACTGATAATAAATCTGTTAATTGATCAATAATGCAACTTGTTTAACATAGATTGTAATTGCATCACACAAATTACTTGCCACTGGAAATTTCATGACTTAAATTACTGATGAAACAAGTAAAGAAACAAGTAAAGGTTGCATAAAATACTGCCCTCTAGGCTATGTGCATCCTAACAGTTATGACAAAGTGGCTTGTTCAGGGTTAACAGTTCATGTCTGGCAAATGTCAATTCCTCCTATTTCAGGAACTTATCAGTCTATTTCTCCCTGTAGCTCTGCCTATCTCTAGTAACAATCTGTGCCCTTCTAACTGCTTATATCTCTCCACAGCTTATTCTATTCTCTATTATATTGTTGCCAAAACCCATAACCATGGAGTTTAAGAGATACTGGAGAAGCAATTCAGAGACACATGATCTTTTTAGCATCTAACGGTTGTTAGTATGGACACAGTATAGAGAGGCACAATTGAGGAGGGTGGGAGTTTCATGGGAATGAGAGAAAACAAACAAAGCAGAAGGAGGTGGATTAGGGAGAGAGGAGTGGTGCCATCTGACCTTCCATCTGAAGTTCTGATAGGCTAAATGCTATTATTCTGATCTACTAAGCCTACCTAATTTTGCATCCCTGAGATACTGAAGATTTATTTTAATATATTTAATTAGATTTACTGAAATGCTAAATTAGGGCACCTATCCATACACTCTAGGGGTCTGAGCCTGCACCACTGAAGTCAATGGGAGTTTTTCCACTGACCTAATGAGTGCAGGTCTTAAGAGCTCTTAAGATTACTTAAATATTTCCAACTGACTTGTTCTTTCATAAGTAGTTTTGAAGTTTTTAACCATATCTTGGAAATACATTTAACCAAACAATATTCCAAACTAAAATTGTTTTGTAACTACTCACTACTGCTCTTTTTGGCTCCCAGTGAATGGCCATCTTCAAGAGAGTTTGAGCCCACTGAGGAACTATCTTGACTGTCCTGATGAGGTAGCTGAAGAAATCCTTCACTGGATTCAGAACGGGTAGGTGTAAGAGTCAGAGATTTCAGACGCTCTCGATTAACTTCTTTCTTAGATTTTATGAATTTCCTCATTTTTAAAGCAATCCAGTTGCCCCTCCTGATATAACAAAATTAAATCCATTATTGCATTCATAATTCATTACTTTAATCCTTATAAAATGCATAATTTAAAAAATAATTTGTATGTATGTTTATCTACAGTATGTGGGCATGTTCTGCTCCCATGGAATTCCATGAGATCAACTTCAGTAGGAGCAGAACTGGGTCTTTAGCTTGTTTAAATTTGTGGTTATACTCATTTTCATAAAATATATTCAAGCAGTACCTTCTAGGAGGGGATGGCTCATAAAATTTATACTGATCCATAATCTTCTCCTCTAATTTCTCCTTTTGTCGTCGCAATTCATTTAACTTGTCACTGTAAACAGAAATTAATCAAAATTGCTATTTTAGAAGTTATGTATATATGTTTATATAATACTACATGTTTCTTTGCATTTTTAGGTATCTGAAAGCAAACTCTCTTTCACCTAAGAATAAACGGTAGCAGCATAAAAATTGCCAAGAAACAAAGGTCTCTAAGTAATAAAGAGGGTGAAAGAGAAATATGGAAAACATGGTGCAAAATTATACCTAAATGAACAGATTTTAAAGACTTTCATGGGCCATTTATGGTCTTTAATATGATGTAATACTGTAGTTTATGAATACAGCATGCACATGTAAGGTACAATAATGTAGTATTTTAAAACACTATTTTTACTGCTAAAAGAAGTAAAAAGCTC
Organism: Emydura macquarii macquarii; assembly: GCF_026122565.2. Classification (NCBI taxonomy): domain Eukaryota; kingdom Metazoa; phylum Chordata; order Testudines; family Chelidae; genus Emydura; species Emydura macquarii. Next base: position 32,902,981 of record NW_027132813.1, read on the forward strand.
TCTACTGGAAAAAGCAACACAATTTTCAAAGGACTCTGGGATGCTTGTTTGAAGTTGAAGGAGGAATAAATAATTTTTATCATTAGTGCTACATACTATAAATACTATGTATTTTTAAATATTTTTGAAAAATTTTTAAAAAATGAACATTTCTGGTTGTGATTATCAGCAACTCCGCTATAATTCAATTACTATGTTTGAAGAAAAAACACAAGAAAATAGTATGAGTATCCTTTAATGTGTCAGCCAGTAGAAGCTGTTTTTTAAAAAATTTGTAAGCTTGCAGTGTCATATTTCTGAACAGTGGTTTCATAATTTTGGTATACCTACATGTACTGTCTTTGTTCAACGTGGAATAGATCCTTGCTTTCCATATTCTGCTCCAGTAATGTTCTATTCTGTAGCATTAATGTCTGAATTTGATCTAGTAGATGTCTGTTTTCTTCCTCCAGGTTTCCTTTAAGCTGGCTAAGCAACTATTAAAATGTACAAAACAGGACTTAATGTAAAACTGAGCAGATTGCCTGATTTACAGGGTTATATAGACAATATAAGCAGGACCCACAAATTCAGGCAAAAGACAGCAAGAGCAAGTAAATCAACTCAGAAGTGTTTCTTTTGACATTTTTAAAATTTAGTTAATTGGCTGAATTCACTTTAACTAGCAGAGCAATCGTATTTGTAATAGAAAAATATCTTACTTATATAGGAATCAAGAAATTATTTTTGACAAACTCCTGACAATGAATTCCAGGACATACATTGCAAAAATAAAAATAAGCAAATTTCCTTTATTTTTTAGATGAGTTTTAAGGGTATTAAGTTGCTGCAGAAGAATACTGTGGCACTGGTAAAATAGCTTATTGCCAAGGAGACACTAAGAGAAGCTGAAGAAGCGTTTAAAGTTCATTCTGTAGATAGTTTCAATTATGCTTTCTGCAGGACCTTTTTGGGGAAAAAATCCACTCAACCTTAAATGGTGTCTTCTGCCAGGGATGCCACTGCTACATTAACTATAGAGAAGATCAAGAAGAAATCTCTGGGTTGTTCGGTAATGCAGAATTTCTGGGCTTGCTGACTAAGGCTACATTTACACTGACAGCGGCAAAATCGCTGCCACCAGATTGATCTTTCAGGATCGGTTGAGCGGTCAGTGAGACCCACTCAACTGATCAGGAAGTCGACTGAGTAAGTCCACCCCCTCAAGTAGCCTAGCGCTGAGTCGACGGGAACAGGCTCAGCACAGTGTGAACAGCGCGCAGAAGGGAAGCTGAGCAGTCGACATCAGTTACGCAAACTACTCTGCGTAGTTTGCGTAACTCCCGTCGACTGCCGCCGAATCACGCGGTCAGTATGAACCAGCCCTAAGCCTTTCCCTATGGTTGGGTGTTTCCCATTCCTCCCTAATGATTTGCCTGAAGGATGAATTGCAGGGAGACAATTGTCTTAATTTTGGATAGAAGATTTAGCTTGTTTGTCTTATTTCTTTAGTGGCTATTTCCTTCCTCCTCATGATGTCAAACATATCTGAGACCAAGAACCTTTCTGGATTCTCTAGTTAGTGGTTATACAGTGAAACTGACAGTTCAACTACTATGGAGACAGGCTGAAACTTATGACTTTTTTTGTTTTACTTTATTTTTGACTTTTAGAAGATGAATCATCATCAAAGGACCTGTCCCTTTTCTGACTGACCAATTTCCCCACAGCTTCCCTGTGACCTAAAGTTCATGGAGGGAGGAAGAGAAATGGGACAGATGAGGGGAAAAGGCATCTTGTTGCTCCTGTACTCACCATCCTCCAATATGTATTTTAAAAGGTAATGTTAAGAGTACAGATCCTTCTTTTGTGAAGGAAAGTCAGATAATAGACCAGACTCCTTGCCTAGGGATTCAATTGCCCACTTATGCAGGGAGCCTTAACAGATTTCTTTTTTTGTTTTTTGGACTGGAGTTGGGGAATTTTTGGATTCAGCACTGAAGACTCTCTGGTGAGAGGGGGCCAGTGTGCTCAATCCATGAAGAAGACTGACCTTCCTTTGTGGAGGTTTCCTTGGAGGAGTCTTGGCCTGTGCACAGGAAATGAAAGACCCTAGCGTGCCATCTAGATTTTTGAGTCCCCTTCCCCTGGTAAGTAAGGGTCCACAGATTTTGAACAGCTATGGCAGAGCTCTTCTGCAGCTTTTAAGAGAATCAGGAAACAGAGCCCCAGGAAAATTTGATTCCTGAGGAACTAGGATAGGCTAAGAAAAGATTTTGCTCACCAATGTCTCTAAATAAGCTTTAAAACCCTGAATGCTAATGAACAAAGGTAGAAGCACTGAACTGCCACTCTGTTTGGATTACCCATCCAGAATCTAGCTGCATGCCTGGAAGGAGGTAGGATCCCCCTTGAGAGCCCATGGACAAGTCTGAATGGCCTCTGGGATTTTCAGGAAAAGAAAGACCATCCCAAATATCTTGGACTGGAAAAGGTCAAAATCCACGAAAAAATTATTCTAAAATTATTTTATAATCTTAAAATTTGTACTACTGTTTCATTTTTCTAACATATCTCCTATATTTAGTCAAGAAAATTGTCTAGCACCTTGCAATCGTGATACAGCCAAAAAGGTTCACGTAGCTACATTTAATAGTTCACAGAATCAACATTTACAGTGACTCTCAGAAACCTGCAGCTATTAGCATTCTGATTCCCTACTGATTTCTTAATTTCTATTAAACATTAAACTGCATTACTAACTGTCTATTTATTTCTCTATCCATCTGCGATGGAATGTACCAGCCCCACACTGGACCAAAAGGGGTTAACCCCATATTGTGGGCACAGGAAGCCATGCCCCCCTCACACTGCTGGGCATTCTCCAATTGGTGCCTCTGTATAAAAGGGAGCAGCTCAGCTCAATCGCTGAAAAGAGAGGACACACATTGCAAGCTCCCTCTCAGGAGCTGCTGTAGCCCCCAATGGCAGAGACCAAGTGTGCTGAGACCCAGGCAAATACCCAGCTGCCCGCGGAAGTCCAAGAGGAAACAGAGTTGCTGGCACCTTTGCAAGCCAGTGACCCCAGAGGCTCAGGAGACCTGCCGATGGCAACGCTGGAAAATGGGATAGGAAGTAACCTAGGAGAACTAGACATTGCTTTGGTTGGGGAACTAGAACAAAGGTAGCATGTTTCAGATGGATCAACCTAGTGGCAAATCCATTCACCACTATCAGGGGTATGGATTGGGACCTGGTAGAGTAGGGAAGGCCCGGGTTCCCCTACTCTGGCTGCCACCCATCTGAGTGGTGGCACACTCCCTGCTGGCCGCTAGACTAGAAGGGCAACCATATTGACTCTAGCTATTAGGCCACATGGCCCTTACTAAGAGGACAGCCATATCAACTCTAGCCACCAGGCCCTGCAGAGGAAGACAGCCATACTAACTCTGGCCATTAGGCCACACAGTCCTGACGAGGAGGGCAGCCACATTGACTCTAGTTATTAGGCCATACTGCCCTGAGGCGAAGGATGCTCATTTGGACTCAGCTATGGGGCTACAACAACCCTCCCCATTCCTCAAAGGGTGATGGGGTGTACCAGCCCCGCAACACCACCCCATGCTCACTATCACCATTGAACTCTTTAAAATAATTCCAGAATACATGCTCAGTTGAAAGTGGAATTTTGTCTCCATGGATATAATGATGGAATAATACTGGGCACGAACTATATCCTATGAGAGTTTATTCCAGTCCAGTCACATCTTGCTTTTAGTAATAAAGAACTTAATTGTGGTCTATCCTATATGCCAGTATACGGGAGTAAGAGGGTGTTATAATAATTGGGCCTCCAAATTTATCTTAACTGTGGTGAGCTCAACCATGAGAAGTGAGTTAAAATTTATAAAATGTCACAATAACCTGTACCAATAAATGTTGATGGGAAAAGATGCAAAAGGGAGAGAGACTGTATTAGTCCAAACAAAAAAGGCCTACTTTCAAGGACTGGATTAAAATCATGTTTAGTAAACAAGAGAAATGTGGAAGCAGAAATCAATGGACCAAAACTGATATCTCAGAAATTAGGCCAAACTGGTGAACAAAATAACAAGGGAATGGGTTATTCTACCCATCATTTCTTTTTTGGGTTCTTCAAAAGAAAAGACTTTGGGGAAATAATTAGCAGAAGACAACAACTGCTGGCTGGGAGATGAGTGGACAGGAAAGGAGCAAGGGCTGCCACCTCTACTGTCTCCTGGGAACCCAGGATCCACTGTGTTACTGTTGTGCCTTCATCATTCTAATTCCAAGAGATATCCTGAGCAGGGCGGGTCAGAGAGAGAGACAGGATCCAGATGATATTGCCATATCCACCTTTACTGGCTTCAGTTAAATCCCAACCAGCACCTGGGAAATGACACTGTCTCCTCTCCTCTCCTCTCCCCCCACCCAATATGTCCTTTTACTCCTCTACTTTATTTCTTCTTTCCTATCTGTCTCCTTTTGCCTTCTGTCTAATAAAAATCTGTTGTAGCTGGCCAATACTGCGTATTTTGCAATACTGCTGTAATCCTCTGACCAGAGAGGCAACTCAAAGCAACACCCTAAACAGCCTGACATTATACAGGCTGTATAGTGGTACAAATTTTCCAGGTCTCAGAGTGGCTATTAAGACCAAGTGCCAAGTCTATGTTTTTCCAACAGTAAGGTTGCAAGTGACTCAACGTGAAAGACAGAAGCTGCATTTTCTCTCGTTATTCTTTTCACTTCTTTTTTGTGTGTGTGTTTGTCTCGTTTTGTTTCAAGGAAACAGGATCGGACTTTTACAGCAACAACAGCTCCTCCAGCGCAGCTCAACTAACTTTTTCTTTTTTCTCTTAAAAAAACCAGTTATTACCATCTAAAAAACTGTCAAATAGGGGAGTTTTCCTCTAAAACCTCTCTCCAGGTAAAGGGAAAAAAGTGCTGTTAAAACAAAATCAGCATTTAATACTTTATACTTCAAGTGCTTTAATTTGTTCCTTCTTTTTTTGTACCTATGTTAAACGGATTTTTAATGATGATTTTGCCATTGTACTAAAACAGGCTGAGGTCTCTGTATACCAAACCCCGAACCTTGTTTAAAACTGTTGGGCAGAGATTTGGTCATGTTAACACCTTTGACTCTTTGGACTCACCTTTTCCATCTAAATTAATACAACAGGAAGTAAGGTACTCACTTATTTTGTTGTAACAGTTACATGCACCATTGTTCATAACAAAGGAGGAGGAGCAGGCTCTGCAGACACACCCAACTGTGTAGGTGGGAAGAAAGTAGCAGAGAATGGGTGAAGCCTTACTTCTCCCACCTCCAAACATATAGGGATGTCTACACTGCTGCGGCGGCAGGCATTGATGCAGCAGCATTGATTGAGTGGGTCTGTATAGACCTGCTAAGTCGATCAGAGAGAGCTCTCCAGTCGACTCAATTAGTCCACCTTCCTGAAAGGCAGAAGGCAGCGTCAACGGGAGAGCATCTCCCGTCGATGCAGCGCTGTGAAGACACCATGGCAAGTCAATGTAAGTATGTCGAAGGAAGATATGCAAACTATGTTATGAGAGCTTGTGTATCTCCCTTGGCCGCCAGTATAGACCACCCATAGCCGCATTAGTGGATCATCAGATGTATGCTGTGCTAGAGGATGCAAAGTTTAATTCATCCCCAGGGCAGTGAGGAAACCCGGAGAGAGACTGAACAACGTGCAGCTCCATGCTCAGGGCAGATTCTTAACTCATGATCTAGCCTAATGATTTACTCTTGTTAAAAGTTGTATGAATAAATGCGATTATTTAGCCATAAACCCTATACTGAACATCTTCCTTTTTAAAGTTATAGCCTCACTTAGTGAAATCTTTTTGAACAGAAGAAGATTGGTCTTGTGGCTAAGCCAAAGAAGTGGGTCTTAAGAGACTTGCAATCAGATTTCCTATGGGAAACTTGGTAAGTCAGTTAATCTACCTGTACTTCAATTCGCACTATGTAAAATGGAAATTATACTACTGTCTTTCTCCACCCTCTCTCTATCTTGTCTATTCAGATTTTAAGTTCTTCAGGACAGAGACTGTCTGTATGAATATTGTCTACCACAATGGGGTCATGATTTTGGTTGATACCACTAGGTGCTACTCTACTAATAAAAATAACAATTAGCAATTATAAGGACTTATACTCAGAGTGTACTGTCACATCATATATATCAATTAACTTTGTCCTTCCTAATTTACCCAGAAGTTTCCATAACAATAGAAGGCAGCAAATGTATGGTTATTTTTCTTCTGTTGAAGCAAGAACCTGTCCACTGACATGGATTGCTTACAGGCATTTAAATTAGAAGCTGAGGAGGGCATGCACACCTTTAGTGTTATATAAACAAACAAATTTTGTTTTCCTTCTGAGGAACAACACAAATAGCTCTCTGTAAAATTTGTGACAAAGATATAAGCATCCCACTTGACAAAGATCTTGTCCACTACTTTATGGTTCATGAATCAGTTTTTATGACACTGTAATTGTATTAGATTGTAAATTCTTCATAGCAGTGATATTTCAGAGGCTTATATCTTGGTCAGATTTGGGCGGATCTTCAAGGGGATGGCAAAAGACACATCTCTGCCACCAGGATGACCTTCCTGCCAAATTTCAAGTCCCTGTTCCAAAGCAGGAAGGTGCTAGAACTGTTCATTGAAACAGTTGTAAGAATTTTTAAAATGGACAAAAACTTATTTTTCCCTTAACCTTATTCTTGGAAAAAACAGATTGTTTTGGCTGAAGCTTTAAAAAAAAATTGAGCCTAAGGTAAACATCCAGGAGGGAAAATTTCAGCCAAAACATTTAAAATTTGGCAAAGATATAAGCAACTGAATATAGGGTCTTATAATGGGAAATGGTGGGCAACCTTAATGACAAGTGACAGTACAAGCAGCATCTAAAATGTAAAATTAAAAACATGCAAGAGGCAGGTTCATTTTTCTTCTTGACAGTTATTTCAGAACTGTCCAACTGCCTATAGATACATTAATAAAAAGTCTAACACATTGCATAATATTATCTGAATTTACAATGCTATAATAACTAAAGTATTAATAGAAGAGATTCTAACTTACCTCACACTGATTATTCAGTTTTGTAGATGTAATATCCAGTTGTTGGTACTGTTCTTTCAGTTTAGAAAATTCAGCCTCTAATCGTGTTTGCTCTAGTTTGGAATTGTTCAATAAGCTTTTCAAATTCTTATGGTCCGTTTGAAGAACTTCATTCTCTCTCAAAAGCTGACTATATGTATGATTTAGCCTGTAATTAAAAGATGTCATATAAGAATATATGTAGACAAAAAAGATATGTATTTTCAACCAGAATTCTGTTTAAACCATGTACCTTCCATAATTCTATGCTATTTGTAACATGGGTGACACACAAGCTTTGGAAGAATATATAGTAGAACCTCAGAGTTACGAAACCAGAGTTACAAACTGACTGGTCAACCACAAACCTCATTTGGAACCAGAAGTACGGAATCAGGCAGCAGCAGAGATTTAAAAAAAAAAAAAAAAAAAGGGGGGGGGGAGGGGGAGGGGGGGGAAATACAGTACAGTAGTGTGTTTAAACGTAAACTACTAAAAAAAAAAAAGCAGCAGTTTTCTTCTGCATAGTAAAGTTTCAAATCCGTATTAAATCAATGTTCAGTTGTAAACTTTTGAAAGAACAACCATAACATTTTGTTCAGAGTTATGAACATTTCAGAGTTATGAACAACCTCCATTCCCAAGGTGTTCTTAACTTTGAGGTTCTACTGTATATGCTAATACACCGTCTCTAGTCACCAGTCTGTTTAGATCAAGATATTCTGTTCTATGAAAATTCAATTCTCATTAAGAGATAGGAAGAGTGATTGATTGATTTCTGGGAAATAATATTATTACAGAATTCAAATTGTAGGCAAGTACTTTATTTTTAAAAGAAAATTATCTTTCATATTTTAACTCTATGCTTGGAAAAAACACAAGGTTGCTGAAAGTTTCTATACAGTTAAAAAAGGAAAAAATTTAAATGACATTTTTTAAACAAAGTAACTATATTTAAGAGTCCAATTCTCATCTCAAGTAAAGGACAATAAAAGCAAAACAGCGGTTTTCAGTAGTACACTAGATCCTGTTAAACTGTGGAACCAGACCATAAAAAGAAGGAAACTGGCCGCACAGGAGAGTGAGACACTCCATTATTTGGAGTAGAAGCCACATGCAGGAGGTGGGATCCTTCACTTTTTAGAGGAGTCTGACCTAAGCCCAAAGAAGGCTCAAGAGTGGTGAGGAAAATGAGGCAGGGAAATGTGTATGTACTTTATTGCTTTGGATAAATCTGTAGATTTCTTGTACTAGCTAAAAAAAGATGGTTACTAATTTTTCCGTAACTAATGTTCTTCTAGATGTGTTGCTCATGTCTGTTCCAATGCAGGTGCACGCGCGTTGTGGATACCATCGCTGGAAGCTTTTTCCCCAATGGTCTTTGCCAGGTTGGCTCTGGTGCCTCATGATGTGGTATGCAGGCCGCCCCCTCAGTTCCTCCTTGCTGGCTACTGCAACAGAGGGGCAGGTGAGCGGGTCTTGGAATAGACATGAGCAACACATCTCGAAGAACAATAGTTACGGAAAAGTTAGCAACCATTTCTTCTTCATCGAATGCTTGCTTTTGTCCATTCCAATGTAGGTGACTCCCAAGCCATGAGTTAGAAAGTGGGACTGGAGTTTCGTTTTGATACTGACTGGAGGACCGCTTGTCCAAAGGCTGCCTTGCTACTAGCTTGTTGTGTGATAGTATAGTGTGCAGTAAACATTTGGATGATGACCAGGTCGCTGCTTTGCAGATGTCTAAAACTGGGACCCTGTGCCACTAAAGCTGCTAACGAAGCTTATGACCTCGTGGAGTGCTCCATTAGATGAGGAGGCCAAATCATAGCACATGTATATACATGATGTAATCCATTCTTTGGGCAGAGACTGGGTTCCCTTTCATTCTGTCTGCAGTTGCTATGAAGAGTTGAGTGGTCTTTCACAACTGTTTGGTCCTCTCTATGTAGAAATCCAGGGCATGCCTGACATCTAGAGAATGGAGATTTTTGCCCTTCCCAGGTAGCATGCCTCTTATGATAAAATATGGGGAGAAAAATATCCTGGCTATTGTGAAATTGCAAGACCACTTTAGGGAAGTAGGACAGATGTGGTCGAAGTTGCACCTCGTCCTTAAAGAAGATGGTTCAGAGGTAAGGACCCTAATCTCTGAGATCCTCCTAGCCAAAGTAATGGCTCTAAGACGACTACTTTCCAAGATAGATGGAGCAAGCAGCATGTAGTCATAGGCTCCAACATGGGCCTTCTGTGAGCTCTGACAGCACCAGACTGAGGTCCCACACAGGAAGGGGTTGATTCTCCTTGGGGTATAAACGCTCCAGCCACTGCAAGAACAGAGAGCAAATTGGGTTAGAAGACACTGACCGGCCATTTACTGGTGGATGGAAGGCCGAAATTACAGCCAAGTGAACTCATATGGACAATACTGCAAAGCTTTCCTTTTTCAGGTGGTGCAAAAAGTCCAGGATAAGAGGCAGAGCATTCTCATTTCAGCAGGATCTCTTTCCGCGATGCCCAAAATGTGAACCTCTTCCACTTCGCTAGATATGCTGATCTGGTTTTCGGCTTCCTGCTACTCATAAGGATAGTCTGCACAAGTGCTGAGCAGCCGTGCTCTGCCTCACTGAACCATGCAGTTTCCACACCATCAGATGCAGCAACGTGAAGTTCAGATGGAGCAGCTGGCTGTGCTCCTGTGAGAGCAGGTCTGGGAGCACTGGGAGGCTGATAGGCTTGTCCACTGACAGGTGCAGGAGGATCAAGAACCAGTGTTGACCCAGCCCTGCCAGGAAAAGCGAGCGCCGCCCTGTTTGTTTATATAGAACATTGCCATTGTATTGTCCATGAGTACAGATATTCATTTGCCCTGCAAGTGGAGTTGGAACTCCTGACAAGCTAAGTGTACTGCTCTCAACTCCCTGACGTTGATATGTAGGGTCAGTTCGTATGGCGACCATAGGCCCTGAGTTTTGAGGTGCCCCAAGTGGGCTCCCCATCCTATGTCTGTGGTGTTGGTGACCAGTGACATTGAAGGGACCGGCCTCACAAAGGGGACACCCTGCACACCATTTCCTGGTTCAGCCACTGCTGCAGGGTGAGGATTACAGTCGGTGGGACTGTAATCATCTTGTTTAATAGGTGACGGCCTGACATAAATACCAACGTGAGCCAGGGTTGGAGGGGGTCTCAGTTTGAGTTGAGCATGCTGCACCACGCAGGTATAAGACCCTGAAGTTTCAGGCAGTTCCTTGCTACGGTGGTGGGAAAGGCTCTTAGGTCATTTATGAGGGTCTCAATGTCACTAAAATGATTCTCTCAGAGGGAGGCCCTAGCCTGGATCGAGTTGAGGACTTCCATTATAAGTTCTATCCTCTGTACTGGCGAGAACATTGACTTTTGAATGGGTTAATTATGAGCCCCAGATTTGAGGAAATGGATTGAATGAGTCTTACCTGTCTTTCCAGCAGTTCCCTGGAACACCCCTTGATCAGCCAATCTTCAAGGTATGGGTAAACCTGCATTCCTGCTTTCCTGCGGGAAGCCACCACTGCCATGCACTTTGTGAATACTCTCAGAGTCGCCGGCAGGCTGAAAGGTAGCACTGTAAACTGACAATGGTTGTGGCCTACAATGAATTGGAGGTATTTCCTGTGGCTCCAGAATATCACCATGTGAAAATATGCGTCCTTCAAGTTGAGGGCGGCAAGCCAGTCTCCTGGATCTAAGGACGGGATGATTGAGGACAGGGAGACCATCAAAACTTCAGTTTCTTCATTAACTTGTTGAGGTTTCACAAGTCTAATATAGGTCTGAAGTCCCTGTTGGACTTCGGGATCAGGAAGTAGCGTGAGTAGAAACCTGTGCCTTTTAGATCTGTGGGAATCTCTTCCACCGCTCCCACTCTTAGGAGCAACTGTACCTCCTCGGTTAGAAATTTCTCATGAGAAGGGTCCCTGAAGAGGGATGGGGAGTGAAAGTGGAAAGAGAGGGAAGAAATAAACTGAATGGTGTATCCCACTTCTACCATATGGAGCACCAGCAATATGAGGTGATGCTGACCTATGCCTGGTAAAAGTTGGATAAAGGGTTCCCAAACATAGGGGTAAGATCCGAGTTCTGGTCTGGTGAGACCTCCACGCGCACCTTCAAAAGTTCTGCGTAGTGCCTGAAGGGTGCCTCATGGCCATAGTTGTAGGGGCTGCCGACGAATGACGGGAGTGCCTCCTTCTAAAGCCCTTGTTTTGCCACTGTCCAAAGTCCTGCCTCAGGTTCTGTGATGGATAGAAATGGCCCAAAGGCTGGGGCCAGAAGTGCCTTTGGTATGGGGCAGGATTGTGGAGGCCCAGAGACTTTAGAGTGGCAAAAGAGTCCTTTAAACTATGAAGCAGCGCGTCTGTTAGATTGGAGAGGGGGGATTTACCCTCGAATGGTAGGTCCTGCACTGTTTGCTGTACTTCATAGGGCAGGCCTGATGACTGAAGTCAGGAGCTGAGTCTCATCACCACTGCTGTGGCCATAGCACTGGTTGCTACGTCCACAGCATTGAAGATGGCCTGGAGGGATGCCTTGATTATGGTCCTGCTCTCCTCCACCAATGCTGCAAACTCCACTCTGCACTCTGATGGTAGGAGCTCCTTGAATTTTGATATGGCTGTCCAGGAATTAAAATCAGAGCCACTTAAGAAAGTCTGGTGGCTTAAGGTCCTCAATTGGAGGCTACCAGTGGAATACTCTTGTCTCCCTAACATGTCCAATTTCCTGGCCTCTTTAGCCTTTGGTGACTGGACCTTGTGGCACTTGCCTTTCTCGCTTGTTGGTTGTGACCACAATCAGGGATCCTGGAGGAGGATGCGTATATAAATACCTATACCTCTTCAGGGGAATGAAGTACTTCCTCTCAACCCACTTAGCTGTGGGCTGGAGGGATGTGGGACATTGCCACACGGCCTTCATAGGTTTCGAAATGGCCTCATTGAGGGGTAAGGCCACTCTTGCTGATCCAAGGGGTGTTAAAATGTCCACCATGACTGGGGCTGACTCCTCAATCTCCTCTACCTTAAGGCTGAGGTTTTGGGCCATCCTCTGTAAAAGTTCCTGATGAGCTTTGTAATTGTCCTGCACTGATGCTTGGATGTGCCAGCTACTGCTTCATCCAGAGAAGAGGACAAGTTGGCCAGGACTATCCTGGGGTCCTGCACCTTCTCCAGTGCTGGCGGGACCCCTGTGGGGGTACCCTGGGCATCCACCACCTTCACCCCTGAAACTGAACCCCACTCTGATGGGAAGGGTGTGGGTGCTCTCACCTCAGAGGGTGCCGAGTTTGAGCAACTTGTGTAGGAGCCTTGGAAGACCTGAGTTGTCCACAGTGCCCACATTGACAACTGAGGTGGCATCTGCCCCTGGGTGGAGGGCCATGCTGGTGGGACAGGTCCCTGAGATGCAGTCACATATTTCTGACCTACCTGATGAGTGCTCCTCATGATCCATATGATTCAGCCTGGGATTCCAAGCCAGAGGAGGCACTCCTGGATGACAAACGGGGTGCTGGGCCTCTCTGTGGCACATATCTGTGCCGAGATGGTGAGTGGTGCCGAGATGGTGAGCGGTTCCACGATGGCACTCTGTACCATGATAATGAGTGGCACTGCGATGACGAACAGTGCTGCTATCCATCAGGACCATAAGCGGTGTCGGGAATGCAACCTCTGCCATACTGGTGTTTGCTGCCATGGTGTTGAGGCTTGTGAAGTCAGGCAAGATAGGGGTCGATGCCTTGCCACCATCGCTGGCTTGCTCAAGGCTGGAACCTTTCTCCATGAGGTAGCCTCTTGCAGTGCCGAAGCTGTTCCTCGTGGCCTGCGACCTGAAGATGATGGAGGCTCCAGGAGGGTCAAGTCTCCTCGCTGCCTCACGTGCCTCTAGCATCAGTGTTGCTGCCAGGTAAAGTCTCCATGGCTCATCCTCAGTGGGGAGTCCATGCTTACCTTCACCCTCTGGGGCTGGAGTCAATGGTGCCGGCTAGATGACGGACACCTGAGAGTGGCCAAGCATGGATCTCTCTCTCTCCATGGTCTTCCTCATTGGGGAACGGCCCTGGTTAGATTTCATGGTCATCTTCTTCGGAACCAGTGATGGGGAGTGATTTTATGGGTGCCAGGGAAGTGTTACAGTGCCAGGTGACCATCGGTGCGGGGGATGTCGAACTCCCTTGAGGCTTTCTGACTGAGGTCGGGGCACTCCTAACTGAGGAGGTGTTTGGTGCTGGGTCTGGTTGTCGCTCCAATGTGGGGCGAAATACAGTCTCCATTACAAGGAATTTGAGCCTACTGTCCCTGACTTTTTTGGTTCTGGGCCTGAAGTTCTTATAAATCCAGCACTTTGCCTGGACCTGCCCTTCTTCCATGCTCTTCAGGCAGCTGTCATGTGGGTTGCTTACTGGTTTGTTTTTCAAGCAAGTTGCACATTGTTTGAAGGCCTGGGAATGAGGCATGCCCCAGGGTCCTGGGCAGGATAACCCTGCAGGACAGTTAATTTAAGTACTTTAAGTAATTTAAGACTATTTCGTAGCAGTGTTTGTTGACCCGTGTGCACATTATGTGTCAGCTACATGGTTGGTCTGAGGTTTTATGAGGCTGCGTGGATTGATGCCTCTTCAGATCTCTCTTACCAACAGGCAGAGCCTGTGGCAGACGGGAAGGAGGGCAGGATGGAATCCAGATAGGGACCACACATCTTGAAGAACCTCCAGTTTTACAGTAAGTAACTTCCATTTCTTCTTCGAGTTCTGGCCCCTATGTGGATTCCACACATCGATAGTGTAGTGAGCAGTACTCAGCATGGAGGTGGGAGTGAGGGCTCATGAGAAGTGAGAATCTGTAGAAGTCTGCAGCCAACTGCCGCATCCACTGCTGCTGATGGGGCTATGGCATAGTGAACAATGAAAGTGTGGATAGAGGACCACGTGGCCACTGTACAAATGTCCTGCCATGGAACATCTGTGAGGAGGGCGGACATGGTTGCTTGCACTCATGTAGAGTGAGCAATGATGCCAGGCAGTGGAGAGACTTGAGAAAGGGAGTAACAGTTCTCGATGCAACAAGAGATCCCCTTGGAAAGACCTTGAGAGGAAAGAGCACAGCCCCTGCAATGCTCTGCAATGGTGATGAAAAGCTTGGGTGAGGTCTGAAAATCACATGTGTGCGGGAGATAAAAAGTCAATGCATGACGTATGTCAAGGGAGTGCAGAGTCTGCTCTGTGAGGTGTGCAGTTTTGTGTAGAAGGTTGGAGGTGAATGGATTGGTTGAGATGAAACAGAGTACCTTAGGTAGGAACTTGGGAGGGAATCATAATGACACCCTGTCCTTATGGAAAACTGTGAAGAGTGGGTCAGACACCATAGCCACCAGCTTGCTAACCCGTCGGGCAGATGTGATTGCCACCAAGAAGATTACCTTCATGGAGAGGTGGGCGAGGAAGCAACCAGCCATGGTTTGAAGGGCAGCTTGGTGAGTGTTGAGAGGACGAGGTTCAGGTTCTGGGGGCAATGGGAGGGAAGGAGAAAGGGAGTTTCGGACTGATGGGAAGGTGTTGAAGAGACCACGGAGGAAATGGATCAAGGTAGGGTGGCTAAAGACGGGAATCCCATCAACTGATGGGAGGAAGGCAATAAGCACCACTACGTGGATCCAGAGGGAGGAGTTGGCAAGGCCTGACTGTCGAAGGTGGTCAAGGATAGTGGGGATAGAGACTGGGTTGAGGGGATGACAGTGATGGGGTGTCCACATCGTGAAGCATTTCCACTTTGCCTGGTAACATGCTCTGGTTGATGGTCGCCTGATACGTGAAAGGATGTCACATACTGGTGTTGAGCATGCGTTGTCTACTCGTGAGTGCCATCCAAATACCAAGCCGTGAAGTGAAGCAGTTCCGGTTGGGGTGCTGGAGCCGGCCGTGAGATTTGAGAGAGAAGAAAGGCAAATCAGCGGATAAACCAAGAGATGAAGGAGGTCGGTGAACCAATACAGGTGAGGCCAGAAGGGTGCGATGAGGATGAGGACTGCATGGTCTCATCACACCTTGTCGATGATCTATGGAAGGAATGATATGGATGGGAAGTTGTACCCGAGATTGGGTGACCAAGGGAGGAGAAACGCATCCCCCTGAGAGCCATGTCTGAGACCTCCTCTGGAGCAAAAAAGGGGGAGTTTGTGGCTGGTAGGGGTCACAAAGAGGTCCTAGTGTGGCATGCCTCACTGGCAAAAGATGGATTGGGGAGTGGGGTTCTAGAGCTCCCACTTGTGGTTGTTGTGGAAGGAGCGACTGAGAGTGTCTGCAAGGGTATTGGTGGTGCCCAGAAGATGGACTATATGGAGTGTTATGTCATGCCTGAGGCACCATTTCCACAAATGAATGGCTTCCATGCAAAGGATAGGAGACCAGGCTCCGCCCTGTTTGTTTATGTAGATGACAGCTGTCATGTTGTCCAAGATGAGTTGCACATGATGGGATCGAAGGAAGGGTAGGAATGCCTGACATGCGAGGTGGACTGCACATAATTCCAGGATATTGATGTGTGTCCTGGCCTCTCTGGGGGACTATAGTCCTTGGGCATTGTGGCCCTCCAAATGAACCCTATCTTACAAGTGAAACATCTGGTGTGAGGTTGGTACTGGCATAGGATAGTTGAAGAGGGTGCCAGCAGGGTTGCACCATCAAGCAAGGGAAGTAAAAATCGAGGGGGGGGGAAGAAGTTCCCGTTTGTGCAGATGGTCCATTTGTGGGTTGTAGAAGGTACATAGCCACAGCTGAAGACATCACATTGCAAGTGTTCATGTGGGGTTACAGAGGTGCAGACTGTCCTATGGCCTAGGAGTGAGAGGCACTGTCGGAGACGTGTGCGGGGGTGGCGGTGGAGCTGCGTAATGAGGGAAGTGAGGGGTGAGAAGCAATCCATTGGAAGAAAGTCCCATGCTACAAGGGAGTTCAGTCAAGCTCCTATGAAAGTAAGTTTGTGGGTAGGCATGAGACTTGACTTGTCCTCGTTGACACAGATCCCTAGGCTTGGGAGGAGATTTTGTGGGGTACAGATGGTGGTCAGGAGGCATTCCCAGGACAATGCAACTAGGAGCCAGTCATCTAGATATGGGAACCATGAATGGCCGAGCCGTCTCATAGAGGCTACCACTACCACAAAGACTTTTGTGAAGACACATGGAGAGGACTATTCCGAACAGAAGAACTCGGAACTGCCAGTGTGAGTGGCCTACTGTGAAATGAAGGAATTTGCAGTGGGCAGAGTGTATATCCACATGAAAATAGTCTTCTTTCATATCGAAAGTCATGAACCAGGCTCCAGGGGAAAGGCAGAGGAGAATCTGGGGACGTGTAACCCTGTGGAATCGGAACTTGTGGATGAACTGGTTCAGAGCCCGGAGGTCTAAAATAAGGCGAAGACAGCCCCCTTTCTTTGGCATGAGGAAATAGGAGGAGTAAAATCCTCAGCCATGATATTGACGTGGAACATGTTCTATTACACCCTTCTGAAGGAGGGTGTTTGCGTCCTCTCAGAGCAGAGAGTGTTGTGATGGGTCTCCCACTGTTACATGGGGGGAAGGAGGTGACAAGCGGAAAGGAATGAACCTCTATGAGGTACCCCCTGTGTACAATGGCTAATACCCAGAGATCGGTGGTAATCTTGCTCTAATTATAGGCAAATTGGGCAAGACAGCCCTCGAAGATAACTGGAGGGACCACAAGGGATGAGGAGGGTTGTTCGCGGGTCTCGAGGGAGGAGTCAAAATGGATGCTTAGATTGGCCTTGACTAACAGACAAGGTTGTAGCAGCAGGGTATCAAGGCTCTTGTGAGCGTTGAAGGTGGCGTGGTTGATCTTGCTGACATGGAGGGTAAGATTGGTAGACAGGGTGGGGAGGGTACTGGAGTTTGAAAGAGGACCAGTACTGGTGGTGGGCTGGGGCTGGTGTATAAAGGCCCAAGGACCGCAGAGCAGTACGACAGTCCTTAAGTGAGTGCAGATTCACATCAGTTTTATCATTGAAGAGTTTTTGATTATTAAAGGGGAGGTCCTCCAGTGTGGTCTGTACCTCCTTCAGGAACCCCAATGTCTATAGCTTCAAGTCTCTGTGGAGTATCACACCCGCAGCCTGAAGAGTGACCTTAGCCTAGGTGACCAAGTTGCCTTTCTCGACCAAAGATTGGAACTCAAGACTGTCTCTCAGAAGAGAGTTCTGAAAGTCTGCCAGTTTGGTGTATGTGCAGAAGTCGTGTATGTGTGCAAGTCATATGTCACCAGTATAGCCTGGTAACTGGCTATGTGAAATTGAAGGCCTGCCAAAGTATAGACCTTGAATCCCATTTGATCAAGTTTCTTGGCCACTCAGTTTGGAGGGGTCGACTTGAAATGCTGTTGTCTAACACACTCTGTTGATGCCTGGAGCACCAACGAATTGGGTGCTGGGTGTCTGAACAGAAAATCTGTATCTTTTGCTGGGACAAAGTAGCTGTGTTCTGCTCTTTTAGGTGTTGGCGTACAGGATGCAGGGGCATGCCAGACTGCTCGAGCTAGTTGGAGGAGCGCACTGTATATGTGGAGAGCAGTGCGCAAGGGTCCCACTGGTTGCAGGACGTCCAGGAACTCATGCTGGGGGTCTTGTATGTGCTCCGCTGGTAGATTAAGGTCCCTTGCCATGCGTCAAACCAGGTCCTGATATTGACCATGGTTGTCTGGGGGAGAAAGAGAAGACAGAATGAGTGCCTCATCTGGAGAGGAAGATGCTGCCATGGGGATCAGTGGTTCCATCAGTGCCGGTGGTACTGACGATGACAGCAGTATAGTATCTTGGGTTCCTCATAAATCGAGGAGGGAAATGTACAGACCAGCAAAGGGCGGTGGTGAGGTGGTGGCAATGACCCATGGCCCCTGTAAGGGTCCCAATGATTCTTGTGAGGCCAAGCATACGGATCCATCAGAGCTGGTGGGCCACGATGGTGGGCCACAACAGTGGTGGGTCCATACGCCAGTGCATAAGGCAGGAGTTGCTGCTCCAGGCTGTATGAACATGCTGGGAAAAAGGCGGGCTTCTGCTCTGAAGACCACTCCGAGTCAGAGGATTGGTCCAGAAATGGTGATGCCGTTGGAACAAAAGGTGTTGGTGCAGGGCAGCTCTGCAAGGATGTGCTTGCTTGTTGTTCCAACAGTGAGAAGAGGAGCGGCTGGGGCAGTGGCTTAGTAAAAGCAGCTTATCCGCTGGTGATGGAGGGTGTACAGTGCCTGATAGTCCAGGACGTGGTGGGGAACCAGCGTACAGTAGAAGAAGTTTGGCTGTAGGTATCAGCGGAGACAGGCAGCCGGGTGTGGGATTTCCGACAGTCCTGACGGAGCCGGTGGCAGAGGCAGTAGTTCCGCGACAGAAGTCAAGGACAACACTGGTTGGTCTTGAAGGTGCTTTGACTTGTGCTCCGTCCGAGACTTCTTGAGTAGAGGAGCAGTCAAGCCATCATGCGACTAGTCACCAAACCTGACGTGGCTCAGGGAGGCAACGCTGAATTTCAAGGAAGTCCATCTCGGGAACCCGCCCTTGTAACCATGTGTGTGCTTCTTATGTGCATGGTGCTGCTTCGATGATAGTGCCAGAGCCGAAGATGCTGCTCCAGATACAGCCAGTGAAGCACTCACCATTAGTGATGATGAACACTCTGGTAGATCCACTGGTGTGCCAACAGAGTGCACACGTGGGCACATTGCTTCCTCCATGAGGTGTTTTTGGAGTTGGAGCTCTTGAGCCTCAAGTCCGCAGTGGGAAGGAGCAACAGACTGAACAGCGGATAACAACATGGCCTTCACCCAAACAGTACAGACAACACTGATATTCGTCGCTCATGAAGAAAGTGTGTGGACACGACACACAGCTTTTACAGCCAGCTTGTTGGGGTATAGTCCCCCTAAGTGGGTGATACACCCCGCAAGGGGTAAAAGGATGATTACTACTAAATTCCTAACTTAACACTGCTAACTTCTAACTACCAAAAACTGTGTTAAAACTGTTGTAAACTATATACAAGAATGCTAAAAGTCTATCAATACGGAGAGAGGAAGAGGTTTTCGACTGCAGCCATGCCCCTGTGAGAGGGAACTGGAGAGGTGTCAACCCGCTCAGCCTTGTAAGACCACGGATGTGCCATGTGGCCAACACATGCATGCAGGTTGACTAACACTACTATGAACAGTTGAGGCTCCGGTGCATCGTGCACATGCGCACCCACATTTGGAATCCATACAGGGACCAGCACTTGAAGAAGAAACCACTGAGAAGTATCATTTGCAAAACAAGAGACTAACAGTGTTCCAGTGACTGACACCAACAGAAAAAAGGAACTGAGGGGGTGGCAGCTGCCTATATACCGCGCAAGGAGGGCGCCACTCCAGGCAGCACCAGAGCTGACCATGGAGCGACCACTGGGGAAAATGCTTCCAGCGATGGTGCACACGGCGCACACACACTGACTTTGGAATGGACAAGAGCAAGCACTCAAAGAAGAACAATTGTGTTTAGAAACCCTATAAGGTCTGTGTGTCTATTTGCTTTTAACTATCACAAGCCCCCAAAGAGGTGAACTGTAAACCCAGAGCACCTATAAGGTTGTAGCTCTGGAAAGGGTGTGCTTAAATCACTGGGTAGTCTGGGTGGGTCAGCACTGATCCAGGAGCCTAGGACAATTGGGTAGTGGGGCCTCATTTCCATAAAGGGGTAAAAGTCAGAGAGTCTGTGCTCAGAAAGGGTGCTAAAATGTACTGAGATCAAGAGAAGCCTGAGAGGACAAAGACCCAGTTTGTACAGCTCAAACACAGCAGCCTAATGTGCGTCCAGCTAGAGGGAGCTCTACCAATTGTATGAAAACTAAGTTAGGGCGGAAATCATTAAAAATCCCCTCATTTCACAGGGTGACTTGGACTACATGCCCATGCAGAAAAGACATATCAGATGCAATAATATACTTTATATATAAAGGCATATGCTTTATGCAAGAATATAAAATCACATGAGCAAATTAACTTAGTTACAGTTGCTGTAGGAAATGCAAATTTGAATTTCCTGACTCTTCTTATCAAGCTTAAAACTTCAGCCTTAATACTGTACAAATGTAGGTATTTTCATTTAATAATATATTTAAATTTAAATAAAGTATGAGATTTTTTTCTTTACCTATCATTTTCATCACAAAGTTTTTTGTATTCTGCTGCTACAGTTTCGTGTTTTTTGCTTTGCTGCAACATTTTCTCCTGTTCTACTTTGAGCACTTTTTCCAATTCCTCTAATTGAACTTTTTGTTTCAGCAACTGATTGTACCTGTAAACAAGATTAATATAAAAACTTTGTTTATTTTTGCTAGAACTAATAAAAATAGTTAAGAATGTAATTTCAATTTCGAACAAGGAGAAATTTATTCAAGGATTTAAGATCTAAATGACATGTTAAAGAAAAGTTCATTTTATTCAACCTAATTTATACAATGTTCTTGTATTATTCTGAAATGTAGATGTTTAATTTCACTCACAAGATCCATTTTAAATATTAAGGATTACCTATCTTCTAGGTCCTTATGTTCTACCTCAAGATTTTTGTGTGCAGACTTGAGGCTTCCATGTTTGGCAATTAGAGATTCATATTCGGAAGCTTGACGTTCATGAAGATGTTCCAGTTTTTCATGATCTTTGACCAATGAATCATACAATGATTTCAGATCCTCTCGTTCCTTGAGTATAGATTCATTTTCATTTTCCAAAGCAGACTGTTGGATCAGCAGTTGTGCATTCTGATTCATAAGAGATGTACTTTGAGAATTAAGCGTGGAATTTTCAACCTGTAGTTGTAAACAGTGTTATCAGCAATAAAGGAAAGTCCATTTTAATTTAGTATTATCAACAACGAAAGTGGGGATTTGTATACTATCATAGTTATTAGGGTAAGAAGGACTTTCAAATCCTTTAATCTAGTCTAGCTCCTCCTAGTGAAGGACAGTCCTCAAAATTAATTAAATACTTTGGTGACTTCAGCAACTTAATTTGTCTAGTTATTCCATTATTTAATGCATCTAAATAGTAATAGTTTTTCCTGATTTTTAATTTAAATAGCACATTATAGTTTCCAGTTGTATGTCTTTAGGTAACTCATTATGGCCACAATTCAGGAAAGCATTTAAGCATATGCTTAACTTTAAGCCTCTGCTTAAATGCTTTCCTGAAGAGAGATTCTTTTCTATTTTTAAGCAGTGAGGTTGACGGATCTATTAAAAAATGTTCTGGATACCAGTATTTATCACTATTAGATCACCAGAGATCCTTTGACCAGGTAAGCCAGAACTGAGACATTATTACTTGAAGAAAGGAAATTTTCAGGAGAGCATGCATTTTTTTCTATTTATTGTATGCCACAGATCCAATTCAATGGGCTTTTAATCAACAGTGTCCCTCCACAGTGGGGAAATGGAAATAAAGTTAAATCAATGGCACCTAAGTGAAACTATGTACATTGCCTTTTACTGAAGAACTACTGCTCAGAGTGACCTTCTACCAAAAATAGTGGCAGCTGATAAATGAATGTTCAATTTATAAAATTTAGAGACAGGATGCACTGATGAACAAGTGGCTCCCATGGAGGCATACAATTTTTCTGCCCATAAAGTCACCACTGAATTATTGCCCTTAAGGCATGGGCCCTGAGGTTTGACAGAGGTGTAAGACTCTTCACTTTGTATGCTTCCGAAATACTCAATTTAATCCATGAACTTCTTAAGGGGTTTAGTACTCTCAGTATATATTCTGAAGTAATGGCAAACATCAAGAGTGGATTAGAACTTCTCCTATGAGTGGGAAGGCTTCGGGAAAAAGCACAAAAGGACTATATCTTGAGATGTACAGAAGACAGAAATTAATTTGAGGAAGAACCAGCTCAGCATTCAAAGGACTGCTCTGTCCAAAAGGAACACAGATCCTTTTGAGAGGACTTCTGTGGTAGATGTATCAGCCTCCAAGAAGGCTTCTTTGTTCTAAATGGAATTTAACAATTCCTTCATAAGTTCCAAAGGGTGCAGTTAGTACAACGAGGGCTAGATTGTGACTCTGTGAAGGAACTGTGTTCCCATAGAAACATCTGATGTCTAGATGTAGAGAAATTTTTCTTCTTTCAAACAGAATACTTGCTAATATAGAGATTTGGCCTTAAAGGGTGATAGCTTTGAAGCCCATACTGAGGCTTTCTTGGAGAAATTATAAGATCCGTTTAACTTCTGCTGATGCAGGGAATGCAACTTGACATCTACAGCAGTACCTGAATCTTAGCCACGTTTTGGCATATGTCTTGTTTGTTATCTGTGACCTAGATGCCCCTTTTACTTAGGATACTTTCCTTCAAAATCCAAGCAGTGAGGCTCTCTTCATCTGGATACAGGATTGGTCCCAGAGGTAACAACTCTTGTCTGCTGAGTAAGTATATTAGAGGCTCACATGCTAGATTGACCAGGTCAGAAAACCATCATCTCCTCCTCTACCACCTATAGGGGGCTATCAATATTACCATGGTTTCTCCATCCTTTTTTTTCTTTATAGTCCTTGGGATTAGCAGAATTGAAAATTTCTTACCTGATAATTTCCATTCTGCCAGCAGCATCTCACACAATTCTGATATGTATGGACTATTCCCCTCCTCAATGCAGTTTCTGGAGGTGGTTTAAAGCTGCAGTCCAATCTGTGCTAGCCACACTCCCTTTGCCTGCTTGCAGCCAAATAATTCATTCAAAGTTGTGAAAAAACTCTTACACAATGATTAGTAACAATGACTTCCATGCCAACTAATTAACTACAGGCCACTATCTAAGAAGCAGTTATCCAAATAAAATGCTGACCTGTGGCAGTGAAGCCACCTAGGTTGAGTAAAATTGTGGAAGACACTGCTAGCAGAAGGAAATTATTGGGTAAGGAATTGTCTATTCTGCAGCCCAGCATCTTCCACAATTCTGATCCATATGGGAAGTGGTGAGTAATGAACAGGAGAAGGGAGGGATACAAAGTGAACATAAAAAGCAGGAAAGACCTTCCTTTTTGAACTGTTCAAATGGCAAGGTTATGTCTGGACCACCACCTGCAGCACCTTCCTGCCCAAGGAGTCCTCTTCAGAGAGGGAGAGTCTTGTTATACCGTTTAATAGAGATGTTGGCCGATGACCATGTGGCTGCCCTGCAGATCTCTACAGTGGAAGGACGTGCTTTTTGGGTTCATGAGGTCACAATGGACCTTGTAAATGTACCTTGATTACTTCTGGAACAGGTGGGCCAGGTGGCTTGTATGCCTCAACGATGTAAGTCTGATCCATCTAGTAAGGGACAGTTTGGATACTCTAAGCCCTTAGCAGCTCAGGATGAAAGGAAATGAACAGGAAGCCCAATATCCTTGTGGAATCTGTAAGCTTGATATAAGTCTTCAGTGCTCTCAGTCTGCTTTTGGTTCAGCTCTCCTTTTACGTGTACTGTCTTTAGAGAACAGAGAATCTTGTCTGCCCATTCCACTGTCTCTCCATCACTTCTGCATGTAGAGCTACACTTCTTGTTCCCCCTTGATTGTGTATGAATGCATCTGTGGTTGTGTTGATGTGCTTGCCCTCTAGGTAGCTTGCCCTCTAGGTGTGCTTGCCCTCTAGGTAGCTTGCCCTCTAGGTACAAGATATGCTTGCCCTCTAGGTAGCTTTGTAATCTCAGTAGAGCTAATCTGACATCTCTGAACTCCAAGAGCTTGATGATGTTGCTCCTTTCCCCAGAGCTCCAGATTCCATATGACGTTCTGGGTCCCCCTTCAGCATGGCATCTGTGGTAAGAATCTGCAGGCTGGGAAGGCATATGGGAAGACCCCTACAGACATTCTCTAGGACTATCCATCATCTTAGAGGATCCAGTACTTGCCTGGGAACCAATACCTGGTCTTGCATTCGCTTCAGGCAATGGTCTCATACTCTTAGAAGAAAGGCTTGGAGACATCTGATATGTGATCTTGCTGCCCATGGGGAGACGCATAAGCGCGAGACGAAAAGGCCCAGTGGCTAGACACCCTGAACTATGGCTGGCTTCATGAATTTGTTCAGCATGGATATCAGATCCTGGATCTTTTGGAATCTGTCTAGCAATGAGTAAATCTTCATCACTGAAGTCTGTCTCCACTTGCTGTGACCACTACCAACCACGTAAGACTGTAAATGCAGAAGATGGATCAGAAGGAAGAGTTTTTGTCATGCTGAGAATTTTGTTGGTTTCAAGAAAAATTAAACTAGGTTTCGTTGGAAGCTTCTGCTCCAGATTTTTTCCCTCTTGCCATGTTATCAGGGTCCCTTCTAGATAATCTTAGTGTTGGTAGCAACCTGGATTGCTGTAGGCATTGACAGTCAGGGCTGAGGCCTCTCTACAGTCTCAGCTACTAATTTCTAATGTTTCTGCCAATTAATTCCTCACCTCTAAGTTTCGACACACAATATATCAATTTAGGGTGAACAACGATTACTCATGGATGTAACATGACATCCTTCTAGCCACAAAGTTAGAATCCATTGTTCATCACAAATCACATCAAGGGCTTTACCAAGACAAGACCTGAGATGTCTCATTCCAACCAAGGATCATACACCTAGAAGATGAGCTGCTGGTTTACAACAAAGTAGGCTTTCCTACTAAAGATATGAAGTCTTTGGTCTGAACAGCTGTAGATGAGGCTTTAAAATTGCTGTGCAGTGTATCATCACTCTTATGGTCTATGGGGTCTTAGAACAAAGCCTACTTCTGAAAGTGTGACTCTCTTTCACTGGTGGAATTCTTGCTGCACCAACCTTAGGCTCCCAAAGTTTGTGAAATTTATTTGTTTTATAGATAGATTAGATAAACTAAATAGATATAAACATTTTAGTTTAACATTTGGTTGTTATGATGCCCTCAAAGGAGGCACCAATGGGAAAATGTATCATAATTATATTTAGAAGGATATTGTGGTTAGTGAGTGATTTGTTTGTTTGTTAGGTATGGTACTTCATCCCCTGGCTGTTTACAGAGGGGAGGTAGTACATTAATCTTCTTGGTCCGGGGAACCACACAATGGAGGAGGGTTACTGGCACACATGCCTCATGTGTGCAAATAGCTTTTTAGTTGTCCCCAGGAGCCTGAAAAGCAGTCTGCCTGCTTCCCCTGGCTGGCTAGCACCTAAATAAGAGCTGTAGGAGGTATCTAGTACCATTTGCAGTTTTACTCAGGAAATCAAGTTCATTTTGAACATGGGGAAGGGATTTCTCACTTACCCCTCTGTAATCCCACAAAGGTGCAGCTTCATGGGGAGTGGATCTCTCAAGAGCCTCTGTTCTGGTTAAAGACTGCCTGAAGTGCTCAAGGCCTTAATGTGGAGCTAGTCAGAGACCCCCAGCTGCTGTCTCAAATCTTAGCCCCTTTTCCTGGCACAGCAGCCATCCTTGGGCTGAAATCCAAACAGGCACAATTTCCATCAGGTTGCAACCTGAGGCAGGGCTGCACAGCAGGCACAGGCTTCTCAGCATGCCTAGACATGCTGCAAGTTGGGGGAGGGGTAGTAAGCATGGTAAAGAGCACTGAGAGAGGCACTGTGAAGATAAAACCCCAGCAAACACTCCCTAAGGGGGAGAAGAAAAGGAGAAGGAATTTAACCTGATTTTCACCCCCACTTGTTCATTAAAAATAATAATCACTGCCTTGCAAAGGACACATTTGCTTTTGACTATTTGGGTACTCCTGCTTCTCTCCCCAGGGATTCTAGGACCCACTTAAGGACTTGTGGGTGGGGGGGAAACGGTAGCCCAGAAAGGGTCTCACCTTTATTGCTCCTGGACCTAACCTTAGTCATTTGGATGAAGTTCTCATAGTCCTCAGAGCCTCTCCCTGCTCTGCTTTCTGTTTCCTAGTTGGGTTTTTTTCTGTAAAGTTGCAACTACTTCAGGGGGTGGGGAAGAGAGGCCCCATCCTGTCTGACTCAGAGCCCTGTGTCCTAACAAGGATAGGGTCAGCTGGATGCAGGCTGGGGATTTTTTACCTTCTGCTGAGCTGAAGAAACTTACCTCATATACAGAGCACCTTTTGAAATTTGCCCGGGGCTTGCATAGCTGCTCTGCCAAGCCTGAAAGTGGGTAGAGGAGGTTGGTGGAAAGGTGTGCAGTAGAGGCTCTGGATAGTTATAACCACCTTGCTACTCAGACATCTATACTTGTGCAGCTGCTCTTCTATGCCTGAAATGGGGCACAGGAGCTTGGCAGGGAGACACGGCAGCAGCGATTTTGTGTGTCTGTTACAGGAGGTGGTGAGGAAGTTTGAAAACAAATTAAAAGGCTTTAACTGCCTGAAAAAGAGCTAAAAATAACAAACCTTAAAAAAAAAAAAAAAAAAAAGCTTAGGTGTGAAGTAAACCACCACTTTGGTGCTGTGGAGACAGAAGATCTGGCAGCAAGCAGGAAAAGGAAGCATGGCTAGCACTTTCTGTGCTGCAACTATGAACCAGAAACTGCACACAGGAGGGCAACAACCTATATGTATCAGAATTATGGGAGATGCTGGGCTGCAGAAAAGGAGAAGGCATACAGAACAGATGTTGGCCAGTTTCAGTTTTTAATATTTATGTTTCAGCCTCTGGATCACATAACCTACAAAAATAGAAAGATGTCTTGTAGTTTGTAGAGGAAAACAGATCCATCGCTGGTCTGCCAAATAAACAGACCAAGGATGAAAATATTTCTGTGTGGACTCTATTCCGTTTGAGCTAATGTTTGTTTGCAGACCCAATCTATCTTTTTCAGTTTCCCTTAAGGTGCAGGATGCACAGCAACAAGAAATTTTTTTCTTCACAATTCACCATGAGCAGAGCTTTTTTCTTAAATGGTATGGATGTTTGCTTATGGAAGCCATGTTGATTGTGTTGTCCTTCATAACCAACATATGTCTATTACCTAAAGAGTGGATCAGTGCTGTAAGGACTTATCTGACTACTATGAACGCTAGCCAGTCGATGCTGTGCTTTCTCTCCTCTCTGGACAATGATCTCTGAATTGTCATGGTATCTGAGTGCACTCTCCTAGTTTCAACCTCATAGACTGACGTCTGTTGTGATGACTGTTCCATCTCACTTGCTGACTGCCTCTTTGAGACTATATCCTTTTTCATCAACTAACTCAAAGAGATAGATACAATCCATAAGACTTTGATTTTCACAAGTTGGAGTAGGAGGGATATGGAAAAGATAACAGAGCTGGACAGTGTTTGTATGTATCCTGACCCACTGCAGATTGTCTATGGAAGATACTAGCAACTCCCAACATGTTTAGTAGGGCAGGAATTGACATTTCTTCAGCAACTCTTAGTTCCTTTATAGACCGCTTCATCTTTTTCTGGCATTCCCTGGAGATGATCTCTTTGTGCCTCACTGGGTCTACCCTCATCACCAAAAGAATGGTGAAACTGTACTTGAGATATTAATTTTGTTTCTTTTTATCACAAAACTATGATGTCCCAGAAACTACATGGATTTCAGGTGATTTGCTTCTGCTTTCTCTCTGGATAAAACTCGGATCAGGTCATCCAAAAAGGGGTAAGGCTGCTACTATTATTGTATACCTCCTCTGGACTATATCCAGAACATATTTATTCAAAGTCATCAGCAGCCATCAATTCACAAATTAAAGGAGTCTGATACCAATTTGATGTTCATTTTGACCTAGAGCTGGGAGGGAGATATTCAGTATGTTTTGAGGAGGCTGAGAGCTGATCTGAGAATTCACCTCTGTTTCAGCCTTTTCTGGTTTAATTACATCTTCTTCTTGTGTAATTCCTGTCTCTCTGTGCTGTGTTTATTAGCATGAATACCAGAAATAATTGCTTAGACTTAAAATAAGGCTTTTACTTTCTGTAATATATAGCAGGGAGTAAGACTGTCTTGGTCATTTCTGGTGATTCACCAATTTTCCTATAGATTTCCTAAAAAGCTTGCCTCTGGGTATTAAATATTTTGAAGCTTCTATAAGTTGTTTATAAGTTGAGATCCACCCTCTAAGATGCAACTTCATGTGCCTGTAAGAGACTGCATCGTATCCCATTGCTCTAAGAACTGCGAGTGAAGCTATCAAGTGATGATCCAAAACAAAGGCAGCCACCTGGCGATTTTCCAGAGAGTCCTTAGGATGTAGGCTCTCTTTAATTCTGAGTGGAATGTCTACAAGAGAATCTATCTATGCCAGGGTTCACCAGGCAAAACACACAGAAACTGCTGAGGTCTTCATGGTGGTTAACGGAGCTTCATAATTCCTGTGGAGGGAGAAGTCTAACTCTTATGTCCAGGTGACTTTATGGAAGAAATCCCATTCACTGGGAGTGTCCTTCACCAAAGAGGATAAAGCCAAATATGCCCTGACAATGAAACTAGATCAGATTTCAACAGATGTATGCTGTAGTCCTTTTTGCCTATTTTCCTAGTCTCTTCAATGTACCAGCGAACTTCCAGTCATCTCTTATTATATCCTGTAAGACTGAATGGAAAAGGATACATGCTTCCAATTTGGAACCAAATAGGAACTACTTCACAGTTTTTTCATTTCTTCTTCCCTTCTGTTCCTATTCCTTTTCCTTCTGGGGGTCTGAAGGGATACTAGAACTGCAGTGGCCTGTCTAAGAATGGTAGCAATTTGTTCACAATATCTTGTTAATTGAGAACTTTGTATCTATAGCCTAAAGCTGTTTGATTCTTGGAGCCCTAAAAAGCACAAGATCCATTTGCAAGAGGAAGTAATTTGTTGGAGAAACTGTATTTGAAAATATAGGTAACATGGGAGGAATGGCAATTTAGCCTTGATTTCCTTAAGGTATCTTTGAGAATGTTAATTTTGTTTTCATAGCTCTCAATACCAATGCATATTGCTTTATTTTTTTCTGAGCAAATTACATTGCACTAATCTGAATTAAATCTCTCATTAATTTTTCCCACTTCTCTAAATTCTCAATGCTATCCAAGGTGTTCATAATCCTTCCTCTTTTAGTATTATGTGTCACTTTGCAGTTCATTACTTCTAACTCATTTAAGAAAATCTTGACGAGTACTTCACCTAATACTAGTGCTTAGGGTACTTTAACTGCTTCCACCACCAAAAGTCAGAAGTTAAGAAGGTAAAAGAAGGGGTGTGGAAGGAGACTGACAAAGTACACTTAGTTCCAGTGCATAAATTTCAAGGTTTTAAACACGATAAATGTAGGATGTTAATATCTTGTTGCAGCAATTTATTATTTATCAATGCTCAAGGAAATGTTACCCATATTGATTGTTGTTAGTGCAAATTACTAATGATGCAAAGTACTTTGATTTCCATATATCAATCAACTGAAATTGTGATTGTTAGTGTCAAATGGTTAATAGCAAAGCTCTGACTTGAAAAAAATCTACATTAATTTTGAATCAGATGATAAAAGCAACATATGAAAATATAACCTGAAGCTTGGCAGTCTGAGTTTGTAAGGTTGTATTTTGCTCCTGTAAAGAAACAGTCTGTCTCTGAAGTGACAGAATCTGAGCTTGTAGATTATTGTTCTGTGTCTCAAGTTGCTTCAGCTGTGTTTTCAGTGCTTGTTTCTCTGCTTGCAGGGTAGCATTCTTAAAAAAAATAAAATAAATAAAATTAAATATAGAAGAGTCACGCATATTATATTTTAGGTTACTTTCAGTGCTGTCAAACAACTAAAAAATAACTGCAATTAATCACAAGATTAAAAAAATAGTTGCAATCAATCACAGTTTTAATTGCACTGTTAGAGAATAATAAAATACCAATTTAAATGTATTATAAATATTTTAGGATGTTTTTCTACATTTTCAAATATATTGATTTTAATTACAACACAGAATACAAAGTGTACAGTGCTCACTTCATATTATTATTTTTATTACAAATATTTGCACCATAAAAAACACAAACAAAAGAAATAATATTTTTCAATTAACTTCATACAAGTACTGTAGCGCAATCACTTTATCATGAAACTACAACTTACAAATGTAGGGTGGTTTGTTTGTTTTTTAAATATAACTGCACTCAAAAACAAAACAATGTAAAATTTTAGATCCTACAAGTCAAAGCATGAATGGGCATACGATGTTCAGCATAACTGGCATGTAAATACTTTGTAACGCTGGCTACAACAGCACCATGTGAACGCCTGTTCTCACTTTCAGATGACATTATAAATAAGAAGCCGGCAGCATTATCTCCTGTAAATGTAAACAAACTTATTTGTCTTAGAAGTCCACTCAGTCTAACTTCTTGTTCAGCCAATCGCTATGAGGTGAATTGAAAAATACTATTTATAATACATTTAAATTGGTATTCCATTATTGTTTAACAGTGTGATGAAAACTGTGATTAATCGCAACTATTTTCTTAATCTAGTTACTCTGTTTTGCATTAATTGCATGCATTAACTGCGATAAATTGACAACCTTAGTTATTTTACCTAAAAATAAAATTGATTATTTTAAATACAAATAAACTGAAGTTGAGTTTCCATTAAAATTACAAGAGAGAAGAAATTTTGAGATAAAGCTTCCATACAGTTTTTACTTTCTGTTTTTCACTTAGGTATTGTTGTATATCATACTGTAAATTGTATCACATGCTAGTCTGAGACTTTTGCAATACTCACTCTCAATGCTTCGTTTAGGAATGGAGCGGCCACATTAACCTGATATATTTATACATTCTCAAAATTGGCTACAAACTAGACATGCAAATGATGCTTGTACAATTACTGTCTTACACTCAATCCCTGTTTGTATGTGAAACTCATGGATGTGTCATGATAACAGAGATTGAACCTGGGACCTCTGGTTCTAAAACTATAAGCCTCTACTATTTGAGCTAAAAGACCAAGGTCTGATAGTGCAAAGACTGTAAGAGACCTATAAAGCGGTATGTAATTCAGCCCTGAGAGAGGGACAGAGTCATACTGTATAAGTGTGGATTACAGTCACTCTGGCCATGGAAATTCATCCTGAGTGTCAGTGGTCTACGCTGATCTAATCCCTGTAGGGGTCATCACTTGTAATGTGACACTCCTGGGTGGTTTGTCAGGAGTAGGGAGTGAACTCAGGACCACTCTGGATCTATGTAAAAGCATGAGGCTATACCAGCTGAGCTAGAAAACCCACAGTTGTTAACTCACATTTTTACTCTGGATACCTTACTTTCACTACAAGTAAAATTAAAACAACTTACATTCCTTTCTACTTCAATTAATCTATCTTTAATCTTCAATAGTTCTCTAGTAGTTTCCTGATTTTCCTTTTCCCATTTATTGACGGACTGGGTTTCTTCACCAGTCCTTGGAGGAGAATTCTGTACCATCCTTTCCTCCTCTTCTCTTTGCTTCAGGGCTTCATAGTTTTTTTTCACCTAAAATCAATTAAGACAATTACAAAAATTTAAAATATAACTAAAAAACATTTTTTTTTTACTATTTGAAATGTAGTTTGCCTAGGACAAGAAACTCCATGAATATTTTTAAACTTAAAATTGTCAATTTAACGATGAGAGTTTACATATATTACATAAATACAAAATGTGAGACTTCCAGCAGAGCAACTACACTCCTATCTACTATGTATTTAATATATGTATCTTTTGTGCACTCAATTGTACCTCAACTTAATTGTACAAGTGTAAAAATCTAGATGGGTAAATTTCATAGATGACCATCCCATTTCAGATGTTTAAAGTTGTATCACTAAATTCCAGATTTCTTGGGAAGTGTGCATCAAGCCTAGAGTTCAACTTCATTTTTCTCTTTTACCACCATCAAGGCTCTATGCCTCAGTCCATGATGTAACTATTAGCTACAATCTGTCTTATCGCTTATTTCAACTCTTATCTGCAAGGCACAGTCCTGCCAACTCTGAGTTGACTTGGGCCAAAAGAAGTCATGACATTAGCTTGAAAATCATGCATTCTTTAAAAACATCAATATTCCTTTTTGGAATTTCTTTTATAAAGTCTTAGAGGGGATCACCCTTCGCTCTCCCTTGTGTATGGATTTTTGGATGAAAATGTAGACAAAATGCACCCACAGAATTGAGGGGTCCTCCCCTCTTCTTTCTTCCTGACTGATGGGAGGCAAAGATTCTCTGAACCCTCCCCCAAATACATGCTCTTTCCCTTCCAGGCATTTTCTGGGTCATACTATCAGGTCCCTACTCTGTTTCCCCTCACCCCTCCATTGACTACTGACCTTCTCCAAACATCACCCTCTGCCTCTCCATTGGGCATTGTATTGTTCTTGGCTCCCTTGTGTGGCATTTTCTCCTACCTTAATGAACATTGCTTCCTATCCTCTTCCCCATTATCACCTATACATACTATTTCAGCAGCAGTGTGGAGAAAAATGCAACCTGAAGCTAGGTGGGAACAGGGAAAAGGGACCCTCTTTAACCACCATCTTTCCACAGTGTTAATAAACCCTCTGGGAATTGGTGATGTCTTGGAGCTGCCTCTGACTAGTGTCTCTAAACTGACTCCTGCTGCTCTCCTTGCCTTGTTGGACTCTGCAGGATTCTGTACATATAAGTTGCTGACACACAGGAGTGGTCAGTAAGCCAAGGAAATGCAACCTCTAGTTTCAAGTGCAGCAGTTGTTCAGCCATAAATTCTTCAACTAAAAGCCACTGTATGTGACACTGAACAACAGATTCTGCAAAAACCCTAGCTCTTGAGATAAATAGGGAGGTTACTTACTATAACTGATGGTTGTTGGAGATGTGTGATCCCTATCTGGATTCCAGATGTGGGTGGAGCTGGAACTGTTGAAAGCAGTGTTCGTCAATCCACATGCACACCTCAGGTTGTCCACGTGGCAGGTCTGAGGTCTCTTGTGGCTGCATGGGTCAACACCCCTTCAATCTCCTCTTACTAACAGGCCTTGAGTCCATAGCAGAAGGGCCGTGGGATGGGATTGGAATCCAGATAGGGACCACACATCTCCAAGAACCATGAGTTACAGTAAGTAACATCCCTTTCTTCTTCAAGTCCTGGTTCCCATGTGGATTACAGACGTAGCGAGCAGTGATCAGTATGGAGGTGGGCGGTAGGGCTTGGCTGATGTGAAAGTTTGTAGTACTGCACGGCCTACTGGTGAATCAGTGAACGATGCATTAGCTATGGTGTAATGGGCCATGAATGTGTGAATGGAGGCCCAGGTTGCGGCCTTGAAAATATCTTGCCACAGAACGTTGTCAAAGAAGGCAGACGTAGCAGCTTGTGCCCGTGTAGAGGAGCTCTGATGCCAGGTGGTAGCAGGACGCGGCAGAGGAAGTAACATTCCATGATGCAGCAGGTAACCCATTTTTTAGATTAATTGGGAAGAGAAAGCGCGACCCTTGCAGTGTTCCGCTATCACGACAAAGAGTCTGGGCAAGGCTCGGAATGTGTGTGTATGGTGGAGGTAGAAGGCTAGTGCACAACGGACGTCAAGAGAGTGCAGATATTCTCTGTTGGAGGAGTGAGGTTTAGGGTAAAAGATGGGGAGATGAATGACCTGGTTGAGGTGGAACGGGGAGGCCATCCTGGGAAGGAATTTGGGGTGGAGTTGTAGAGAGACTTTGTCCTTGTGGAACATGGTGAAGGGAGGGTCTCCCATCATGGCCACCAGTTCACTGACTCGTCGGGCCGAGGAGACAGCCATCAGAAAGATTACCTTCATGGATAGGTAGGTTAGTGGGCAAGCGCCTAGGAGTTCGAACGGTGGTTTGGTCAGAGCCGAAAGGACTAGGTTGAAGTTGCAGACTGGTGTTGGATCCCTAACGGGAAGGAATGTGTTCAGTAAGCCTTGCAGGAATTTAGCAGAGATTGGGTGGCTAAATATGTAAGGCCCATCAACTGGTGAAAGGAAGGCACTGATGGTTGCCAGATGTACCCTTATGGATGAATGGGCGAGATGAGAGAGTCAAAAGTGGAGTAAATTATCCAGAACGGTAGGTACTGATATGTTTGATACAGCATCGTGGTTATTGGTGGCCCATTTCATGAATCGTCTCCATTTGGCTTGATAGCAGGCTCTAGTCACGGGGCCCATACTGGAGTGGAGCATGCATTATCTATTCATGAGCCCCTTCCAAATACCAAGCCATGAGGTGGAGTGGTTGTGGACTGGAATTTTGGATCTGGCCCTGTTAATGAGTGAACAAGTTCGGGAGGGAAGGAAGAGGGATTGGAGGATGGGACAACAGGTGGAGGAGTTCCATAAACCAATATTGGCGGGGCCAAGATGGAGCTATTAGTATGACTGTTGCCTGGTCCCATTTCATTTTGCGAAGTACTTGAGGAACGATTGGAATGGGCAGGAAGGCGTAACGGAGGCCTGGTGTTCATGGGAGGATAAAGGCATCTTCTTGCAATCCCAACCTGAGAGCTCCTTTGAAACAGAAAAGGGGGAGTTTTGTTGTTTTCTGGTGTGGCCAAGAGATCCTATCGTGGAGTACCCTACCACCGGAAAATATTGCGAAGAGTGGGGTCATGAAATTCCCACTTGTGGTTGTGGCACAAGGAGCAGCTGTGTGTGTCTGCCAGGACGTTGTCCGTACCAGATAAGTGGGTTGCTGCAGAGTGATGATGTGTCGTAGGCACCAGTTTCATAGTCGCACTGCCTTCCAGCAACGGGATAGAGATCTGGCTCCACCCTGCTTTTTATATAGGTTACCGCTGTCACGTTGTCCGTGAGGATGTGTACATGTTTGTCCTGAAGGTGTAGAAGAAGTGTGTGACAAGTACCCTGGACCGCTCTCATCTTCAGGATGTTGATATGTATCCTCGCCTCCCGGTGCCATGTGGTCCTGTATGTGGGCACCCCAGCCTGTGAGCGAGGTGTCCATTGTAAGGGTGATATTGGGGTGGAATCCCAGAAGGGTGGAATCCCTGGTGGAAGGGAATACCTACCAGATGGGTCGCACCATGACAAGAAAGTCACCACTGGCAGCGGGAAGGAGACTTGTTTGTTGAGGTGGTCCTTCTGTGGGTCGTACACTGTTCTCAGCCAGTGCTGAAGACATCTCATATGGAATTGGGTATGTGGTGTGACTGATGTGGACATCACCTTGTGTCCCAGGAGTGAAAAGCAGTGGCAGATGCACGTGTGTGGACAGTATTGTAGCTGTAAAGTGATGGATGTGAGGACAGTAAGCCTATCCTTCGGGAGAAAAGCTCGTTCCGCTCGAGAGTCCAATCTGGCTCTGATGAATGTGAGTTCTCTGGTGTGTATGAGGGTACACCGAGATTAGCGAGGAACATCTGCAAGGTCTGAATGGTAATGAGTAAGCACTCAGAGTGGTTTGTACCTCCTTCAGAAAACCAGAAGTCTGGAACCATGGGTCCCGTTTAAGCACCACCTCGGATGCCAGGGAGTGAGCCACCATGTTTGCTGCATCCACTGCCACTTGGAGGGAGACTTTGGATACTAGCTTGCCTTCCTTGGTAACAGCCTGGAACTCTGCTTGTTTGTTTTATGGGAGAGAAGCTTGAAATTCCGCTAGCTTTGAGTATAACTTAAAGTCATACTTTACTAATATGGCCTGGTAGCTAACTATGTGGAATTGAAGGCCAGCAGACAAATATACTTTGCAGACAATGAGGTCTAGTGTCTTTGTGACTCAACCAGGTGGAGTGGTCCTAGGGTGCTGCTGTTGGGCCTGTTGGATGGCTGCTTGCACCACCAGTGAGTTTGATGGCAGATGCATGAAAAGGAAGTCTGTATTTTTTTCTGGAACAAAACGATGAGGTGCTGGAAACTGGGGCATGCCAGATCACCTGGGCCGGCTGTAAAATGGTGTTATGGATAGGCAGTGTGATCCGAGAAGGACACGTTGGTTGCAGGATGTCAAGGAATTCACATCCTGTGAGTCCTTTATATCTTTTGCTGGCAAATTCAGTACTGTAGCCATGTGCCTCAAGAGATCTTGGTATTGGCCATGGTAATTGGGCAGAGATAGCAACAATGGAATTATTGTCTTGTCCGGTGATGATGATACACCGCTCAGCAGCAGTGGATCCGCTGGTCCCAGTCATCCCATTGGTACCGGCAGTCCCATAGTGCTTCGTGGTTCCTCGTACACAGATGATGGTGCGGTGTACTCCGAAGGAGGATAAGGAGGTGCTCCCCGCTCATAGTATGGGTCCCACCTGTGCCAGTAGGGCCTCTGGTCCATTTTCGTTGGTGGGCTTGATAGGTACTGGAACCATTGTTGCTGGGGAGGCACCTGCATTTGAGCATATTGGTATTGGCTATGCGGGTGCTCCGGGGAGAAATGTGGCTCCAGCTCCAAAAACTAGTCGAACTCTGACTGGTCTGGTAAGGGCAGTGCCGTCAGAGTGGATTGAGCAGTGGAGCAGGCTGAGCAGACAGTGCCGGTGGAGCAGCGAGGTGCCGTGTCAGTTCAGGTGGCCACACCATGGATGGATGATATAATAGCAGTGGCTCATTGGCTGGAGATGGTGGCCGCAAGGTACTTGGTGCCTCATATTGATGTGAGGTACCCTCCAGTGGCAGTAGAAGTTCTGCCATGAGAGTTAGGGGCGAGAGACCACCTGGTGTGTGCGGCACCTAGAGTTGGTACTGTGGCAATTGTAGTGGTCCAAGTGAAGTCAGCACTAACAGGGGTCCAGAGGAACTCCAGTAGCTGCTGGAGTCGTGGGCTTGTCCAGGTGTTTTGACCTTTTATCTGCCATAGCCTGTTTAGGAGTGGGTGTCACCATGGCTGCATGTGACTTCTCACCCGGCTGAGCTTGGCATGGGGAGGGAACGTGGCATTTGGAAGTGGTCCCTCTCAGGGATCTGCCTTTGTGCAAGGACCATGCCTCTTGTGGGCACGATGTGGCTTGGTTGGTACTGCCGGTATCGTCAGTGTCGCAACTGGGGACACAGTCACTGCTGGTGCAGCTGGTTGTTCCAGCGGGTCCATCAGTACCATTTCTGGGTGCACAAGTGAATGCACTGCTTCCTCCATCAGCTGTTTCTTGAGCCGGAGTTCTCTTACCTTGCACATTCTCAAAAGAAAGGAGCGATAGAGCACTGTGCAACAATATGGGTCTCACCAAGACAGTACAGATAGCATTGATGCTCATTGCTCACTGAGACTGATCACAGGCATGTGACGCAGTTCTTGAACCTGGCTTGTCTGGGCATAATTCCCTGCATGATGTAGGCTGCCCCAGGGAGGGGAAAATTTGGAAAAAGAACTACTTCTCTTAACACACTAACTCTAACTACAACTATATTATCATAACTACGCTATCTATTAAACTTTCTTTGTCTTTTTGTTTTGTTTTTTTGGCTATGCAGCTGTATAGGAGGAGAAGAGGAACATTCCAACTTTAGCCATGAGACGGTGAGAGGAAACTGAAGGGGCGTCGACCTGCGCAGCCACAAGAGACCTCTGACATGCCATGTGGACGATACGAGGTGTGCAAGCAGGTCAACAAACACTGCTTTCAACAATTCTGGCACTGGCGCCTCGCACGCATGCACACCCACATCTTGAATCCACATAGGGACCAGCACTCGAAGAATAAGAATAAGAATTAGCAACACTGAAGACACAACACTGTTTTCTAAAGGGCTAAATTCAGTAAATAATTTATTTTTAAACCCCTGTTCCTCAGACACATCAAATCTTGTAGAAAAATTCAAGACCTCCATCACAAATCACCATTCTAATATTTTTACTGAAGATCTGAATTCTTATGTAACAAGTTTGTTTTTCAAAATTTAGTGCTTAGAAAATTACAGAGAAGTTTTCTTGTGTCTTGTAACAGAGAATACATTACTTCTGAATCTTAAGTATTTTGATAGAGAAATGAATTATTTTCTCAAGTGTACTTAATTTTGTAAGAGCATCATTATAAACTGCAAGTAAAATAGGAAAATGAGAGTGACGTTCAAGAATTTTATAACGTGGAAAGAAATGGTCATGTTATTTTTTCCTTACGATTTTCAGCTCCTGGCGCAGCTGCTGGTTTAAATTCGTTGACTCTTCTAAACGAGCTTCCAAAGCTGCAATTTTTTCTTCTTTTATTTCTAGAGACTTCTTCAATGTAGTCTCTAATTTTGACTCCAAAAGCTTGTACCTACTGCTCAATGAAATTTTAAAAATATATATTTTATTACCTCCTTTTTCAAGAAAGATAAAAAATTCTGAGATTTAAAAAAAATTACATATTTTAAAATTATGGGTCAATGTAGTGCTCTTGAAAAAAAATTGGGTTACTAATCTTCCATAAATGTTGTTTTTCAAGATGTGTTGCACATGTCCATTCTAATATAGGTGTGTGCACACCCTAAACACAATTGCTGGAAAATTTTCCCCTAGTGATATCCATCAGGTTGGCTCTAGCATCCTCTGGTGCTGCACGCTCATAGTGCCAATATAAAGGGCCCTGCTGATCCTGCGCCCCTTCAGTTTCTTCTTTCCGGTTAACTCCAACAAGAGGGGAAGGAGGGCAGGTCTTGGAATGGACATGTGCAACACATCTCAAAGAACAACAGTTACAGAAGGTTATTAACTGTTTTTCTTCTTCAAGCACTTGCACATGTCCACTCCAATGTAGGTGATTCCCAAGCAGCTATATAGGAGATGGGCTCGGAATTCATGGATATGCTGACTGCAAAACCACTTGGCCAAAGCTGGCATCATCCCTGGCCTGTTGGGTGATGGGCTAAGAATAAGATTCTGTCAAAGAGATCATGGACTCTGTGACTTTAACGGACCTCCGTGACTTCTTCAACTGACTCAGCCCACTGCAGTGGTGGGGCTGGAGCAGCTGTCAGCCCCCGCCCCGGAGCAGCAGTGGGTCCAGACTAGTGGCCGGCAGTCAGCCCCTGCCACAGGAGCAGTGGCTGGGGGCCATCACTGCAGGAGCAGTGGCTGGGGCCAGGTCGGCCCCTGAGACCACCGGAGCAGCAGCCAGGGCCAGGTCAGTCACTAAAGCTGCAGGAGCAGCAGCCATCAGGGTTGAAGCAGGAGCAGTGGTCCCCAGGGACAGTCACTCACTCCCTGGGGCTACCGGAGCAGCAGCCAGGGGTGGGTCAGCCCCTGGGGCTGAAGCAAGAGCAGTGGCCTCCGGCGCAGGAGCCAGCAGTCAGCCTCTACCACAGGAACAGCAGCCTCCGGGGCTAGAGCAAAAGTCCCTAGGGCCAGCAGTCAGCCCCCGCCACAGGGGCAGCAGTAAAGCTGAAGTAGCGGCCAGCCTCCGACAGGGCTCCAACTGTTAGTCTCCCCGGTCTCAGGGTATTTTAGTAAAAGTCATGGACAGGTTGCAGGCTTTTGTGAATTTGTGTTTATTGCCTATGACCTGTCCGTGATTTTTACTAAAAATTCCTCCGACAAAATTTTAACCTTAGTGATGACACAGTGTGCCGAAAACATGTGCACCAATGACCAGGTTGTTGCCCTGCAGATGTCCTAAATAGGGACTTGTGCTAGGAAAGCAGTCAAGGAGGCCTGCAGTCTTATGGAATGAGCGGTCAGGTTAGCTGAAGGCAGAATGCCTGCCTGCTCATAACACATGCGAATGAACGATGTGATCCAGGACGAGATTCTCTGAGTGGAGAAAGGGAGTCCTTCATCCTCTCCGCTACCACTATGAACAGCTGGGTAGATCTACAGAACGGCTTGGTCCTTTCTATATAGAATGCTAGGGACCTTCTAATATCTAGAGAGTGTAGACATTGTTCCTCCCTATTCACATGTGGTTTCAGGAAGAAAACCAGAAGGAAGATTGCTTGACTGCAATGGAACTGCAAAACCTCTTCCAGGAGAAAAGCAGGGTGTGTATGCAACTGCACGTTATCCTTAAAGAAAATCATGTATGAGGGCTCCGACATGAGGACATGAATCTCCAAAACCCTTCTGATCACTAAAAAGGCCACCTTCTAGGAGACGTGAGGTAATGAGCACGTTGCCAGACGCCTGAACAGGGGACCCATAAGTTTTGATAAGACAAGGTTTAGGTCCCAGGGAGGAATGGGATCTATCACCTGGGGGCATAACTTTCTAGGCCTTTAAGGAAATGGATAAGTATGGCATGAGAGAAGACAGATCAATTGTCAACCAAGGAATGGAAG
The DNA here is from genome assembly GCF_026122565.2 of Emydura macquarii macquarii. Taxonomy (NCBI): domain Eukaryota; kingdom Metazoa; phylum Chordata; order Testudines; family Chelidae; genus Emydura; species Emydura macquarii. The sequence continues at coordinate 32,943,335 of NW_027132813.1, forward strand.
GCAGATATCGCTGCAAGCTGGATCCTCACGGACGAAATAACCAAGCCCTGCTGTTTTAGATGCAACAGGTTCTCCAATATAACCTGCAATGAAGAACTTGAGGGTGGAACTCCACACTGCGAAGACCAGATGGAGAATGGCTTCCCTTTTTTAAGGTAAGAAGATGGAAGGCTTCCTACTACCTATCAGGACCTGACAAAGCGGTTCCGAGCAAGTCTGCTCTTCAGGATTCAGACATGGAGCTTCCAGGCCGTCAGATGAAAAGAGCTGTGGTTCGGATGGAGCAACCGACCAGGGTCCCAGGAGATCAAGTCTGGATATAAAGGAAGTGGAAGTAGGGCCCTCCACTGACAGGCCTAACAAGGTGGCGAACCAACGTTGCCTGGGACATGCCAGAGCTATGAGAATGACCCAGGCCAGGTCTCACTTGATCATCATCAAAACCTTGTGCACTAGAAGGATAGGAGGAAAAGCATTTCCAGGTGATTTGGGTAGCAAACAGATCTATCTCAGGAGTCTCCCACCACTGGGCTGAAGGGACCACCCATGGTGAGTTGAGAAAGACCAGCTGAGGCAATCTGCCAACTGGTTCTGCGCTACCTGGAGATAAGAAGCTTTGAGGTGGATTGAATGTGCTATGCAGAATTCCCACAGATGTTTCCTGGCACAACAAGGAAGAACGTGTCCCACCACACCTATTGATGTTAAACATAGCTGCCATGTTGTCCATAAGAACCAATATGTCCTTGTTCACAATGTGAAGCAGGAATGCCTCGCAGGCTAGGCGGACTGCACGAGCTTTCTGATGTTGATATGGAGAGCTCTTCTGGAGACCCTTCCATCCATATTGGTTAGGATCCAGTGGCCCTCTTCTTAAAGCTAAGTACCAGGTTTGGTACCAGAGTCCGGATCAGAGTCTCCTGTCGAGGCATTGGTGGTGCTTCTATTCTTGGAGGCCTCCGAATAGGAGAGCCTTGAGAAAAGATCCTGAGCTAGAGGGAACCCCCAGTGTGTTCCAGAAGGGTCCTTGCACTGGCACTGGCCCCGCAAGGACCAGAGGGCCAAGCACTCGGTGGTACCCCTGTGTTTAGTATGGTGGGGTAGGAGTGCATCGGGGAGTAACACAGCCAGCTGCGAGGTCAAGAGGAGTTTGAGCCCACTTCTGACTCCAAAGACAAAGAGTCCTGGTCAGGAGACCAGGGAGGTGCGGACCCCATTGCTGCCATGATGGTGAAGCCTGTACTGAGGCTAGCATGGAGGATTTTCCTCTGGATGGTACCGCTGGTCCTGGTACCGCGCAGAGGCTGGAAGAAGATGGTTCCCTGCCCAATGGTACCAGTGGCACCAATTCCTGCACTGCCAGAGATATAGGCACCTGCAACGAGAGCAGAATCCTGGTTGCCATGAACGCCTCCAGAGTTGATGGCATTGTAAACATACTGGTATCATACCTGAAGATGGAACCTCATGCCGGAAGATGGAGTCAGCAGGGCCTGTGTAGGCACCAATATCAGCCGAGGTAGAAGAGTGGCCTGGTTTCTATGCCTGGTCAACTTCGGCATCAGGGATCAACCCCTCGGCCAGGGCTGCCAATTGTGTTTCTTCTTAGGTACCAGGGACAGGAAACAGTGCCAAAACTCTTGCATGGTGGAAGGAGCACTCCGCACAAGTGCCAAGGTACTCTGCAAGTGACTTGGTTCCGAAGCGGGTCTCAGAGCTGCGTCCATAAGAAGGACCTTCAATCTCACCTCTCAGTTCTTTTTTGTGTGAGGTTTGAAGTCCTTACAGATCTGGCAACAGTCCTTTCTGTGAGTCTCTCCCAAGCAGTTGAGACAACTTGAGTGCGGGTTGCTCAGAGGCATCGACTTGTTGCAGAAGGCACAGGCTTGAAGCCCGGTGATCAAGGTGTTCCCTGGGAGCAGGGAACAGATGAACTTTGCCAATTGAAGTAGAAAAGGTCCAAACATTATAGACTAAAACTGACTAACTATATACAACTAATTTAACTATATACATCACAAAAAACAGCGAAAACCATTGGGAAACTTTGCTGAAGCAAAGAGAGCAGTTCCAGCAACTGTCACAAATGGTAAAAAGGAACTGAGGGGGCCCAAGGTCAGTAGGACCCTTTATAATGGCACTATGAGCGCATGGTACCAGAGGGCTCCAGAGCTGACCGGACGGATACCACTAGGGGAAAAAATTCTGACAACTGTGGACTGCACACACACTTACGTTGGAATGGACATGTGCAAGCACTCGAAGAAGGTATTGGACTGATTACCCTAGTAGTAAGTTTCTCTGATGACCTGAAGAGACCATGTGTAGGAATGAATGTAGTTCAGTATCGATGCCCTTTCAATTCTAGGAATTTCTGATGAAACTGCAGAGAAATGTACAATACCATTTGGCATGGATTGGATTTGACCCAACAACATTAATATTAAAGTCTCATTATCCTATTATCATGACTCGAGTCCTCCAATCGTCTCTTTAGATAGTTTTAAAGGGATAGTTGTCAAAGTTGTCAGATCTTGCAAAATTTTACCCTCCTTCTCCCTTTTAAAATATATTCCTGGATACAGAAAAAGTTACCATATCTACAAAATCAACAGTAACACACAAACCAAATGCTCATTTTGTCGATCATTAGTGGAAATGTGATGAAAACCAAGGTTACTTACCAGTAACTGATGTTCTTCGAGATGTGTTGCTCATGTCCATTCCAATATAGGTGAGTGCACACCACCGTGCACGGTTCCTGGAACTTTTTTCCTCTTAGCAGATCCTGTAGGGCCAGCTCTGGTGCCCCCTGGAGTCCTGTGCACATGCCGCGGTATATGAGGCACTGCCGGCCCTAAGCCCCCTCAGTCCCTTCTTTCTGCCAACTCCGGCAGCGGGGACGGGGGGTGGGTTGTGGAATGGACATGAGCAACACATCTCGAAGAACATCTGTTATTGGTAAGTAACCTTGTTTTCTTCTTCGAGTGATTGCTCATGTCCATTTCACTATAGGTGACTAACAAGCAATACCTTGGAGGTGGGTAGGAGTTACCGGTGAGCTGCCCTCAGCACGGCTCCGCCGAATCCCATGTCCTCTCTTGCCTGCTGGACGATGGAGTAGTGGGACGTGAAGGTATGCACCAATGACCAGGTGGCGGCTCTACAGATGTCCTGCAGGGGCACTCTCTCCAGGAAGGCTGTCGACAAGGCTTGAGCTCTGGTTGAGTGCACTGTGATGGTTCCCGGAAGCGGCACCCTTGCCTGCTCATAACAGAACTTGATGCACGATGTAATTCACAAGGAGATGCGCTGGGTGAAGACAGGTGAGCCTTTCATCTGGTCTGCCATTGCGACGAAGAGCTGCATTGATTTCCGGAACGGCTTTGTACGCTCGATGTAGAAGGCCAGGGATCGTCTCATGTCCAGCGAATGCCATCTCCTCTCCTCCTCCAAACCGTGTGGTTTGGGAAAAAACACAGGGAGAAAAATATCTTGGTTACAATGAAATAGGGAAACCACCTTGGGCAGGAAGGCTGGATGCGGCCTTAACTGCACCTTATCCTTTTAGAATACTGTATAAGGGGGTTCTGAGGTCAAGGCCCTAATTTCAGAGACCCTCCTAGCTGAGGTAATGGCCACCAGGAAGGCTACCTTCCATGAAAGCATAAGCAGGGGACATGAAGCCATGGGCTCAAAGGGGGGCCCCATGAGTCTTGAGAGGACCAGGTTGAGATCCTAGGGAGGCACCGGGTTACAGACCTGCGAATAAAGCCTCTCCACGCCCTTGAGGAAGCTAACCGACATGGGATGGGAGAACAGGGATCTCCCCTCTAGCGGCTGATGGAAGGCTGAAATGGCCGCCAGGTGAACCCTCAATGAGGCCAGCACCAGACCCTGGAGCTTTAGCTGGAGCAGGTACTCCAGGATTGCCTGTATAGGCGAGAGGCTGGATGGAATAACCCAGGACTCCTCCTAACAGGTAAACCGCCTCCACTTAGCCCGATACATGACCTGTGTAAAAGGTTTCCTGCTGCCAAGCAGGACTTGCTGGACCTGCACCAAGCAGGCTCTCTCTCCCTCCGTCATCCACAGAGTCTCCAGGCCGTGAGGTGTAGGGAGTCCAGGTCCGGGTGCAACAGGCAACCATGATCCTGGGAGAGAAGGTTGTGCCGTCTCGGGAGCTCCAGGGGTGGGGCGATCGAAAGGTCCAGCAGCATGCTGAACCAATGCTGTCTTGGCCAGGCTGGAGCGATGAGTATAACATCCGCCCTGTCCCTCTTTATTTTCAGTAGGACCTTGGGCAGGAGTGAAATGGGCGGAAACGCGTACATGAGAGTCCCCGTCCAGTCGATGAGGAACGCGTCAGAAATTGACACAGTCTCATGACCCCCGAGAAAGCAGAACCTTGGACACTTGGTGTTCCAGGCCAATGCGAATAGGTCCAGTTGGGGAACACCCCACTTCTGGAAGATCGCAGTCACGACCTCCGGGTGCAACGACCAGTTGTGGCGGGATAGAAATGACCTACTGAGGCGATCCATCTCATCGTTCCTCACTCCAGGGAGGTGAGTCAAGTGGAAATCGTGCCTCGTGGCAAAGTCCCAAAGACGGGTAGCTTCCTCGCAGAGAGCCGAGCAGCGTGCTCCTCCCTGCCTGTTTATATAAAACATAGCTGCGGTGTTGTCCGTCAGCACCTGCACCACTCTGCCTGTCAGGAATCAGAGGAACAACCTGCACGCTAGGTGAATAGCCCTCAGCTCTTTCACGTTGATGTGCAGGTGCCTCTCCTCCCCCAACCAGAGCCCCTCAGTGCTTAGGTTGGTGCTGATGTGGGCTCCCCATCCCACATCCGAGGTGTCAGAGATTAGGGTGACCGACGGGACCAGTTCCCTGAATGGAATGCCCTTCAACACTGCCCTGAGAGACCTCCACCAGTCTAGGGAAGCTAGGACGGGCAAGGGAACTGTGACCACCCGATTCAGTGGGTGTCTGCTTGGCACATATACCAAGGCCAACCACGCCTGAAGCAGTCTGAGCCTCAGGCAAGCTAGTCTCACTACGTACATGCAGGCCTCCATGTGGCCTAACAGCTGTAGGCAGTGCCTGGCTGTTGTCGTGGGGCATCGGTGCAGCTGGGAGATGATAGAGACCATCGCCTCGAAACGTGGCTGAGGAAGGAAGGCTCTGGCCTGGGAAGCGTCCAGGGTGGCCCCAATGAATTCTATACATTGCACTGGGGTTAGTGTGGACTTCTGCTCATTTATGAGCAGTCCCAGCCTGCTGCACATGGAGCAAGTGAGGGTCACGTTCTCCTGCACTTGGGACCTGGACCTGCTCCAATCAGCCAATCGTCCAGGTAAGGGAAGATTTGCACACTCTTTCGCCTCAGGTGGGCCGCCACTACCACCATGCATTTGGTGAATACCCTCAGAGCTGAAGATAGGCCAAAAGGTAGGGCTGTAAATTGGTAGTGGGAGCCAGCTACCATGAAACGGAGGAAGCGCCTGTGGCTGGGGAGGATGGACACATGAAAGCATGCATCCTTGAGGTTGAGGGTGGCATACCAGTCTCCTGGATCCAGGGAAGGGATTATGAAGGCTAGGGAAACCATGCGAAACCTGAGTCGTTTGACATATTTGTTTAGACGACTCAGGTCTAATATGGGTCTCAGACCCCCCTTTGCCTTGGAGATGAGGAAGTACCTCGAACAGAACCCCTTGCCCTTCTGCCTTGAGGAACCATAACCACCGCTCCTATGTTGAGGAGGGTGTCCGCCTCCTGCCAGAGGAGTTGCTCGTGAGAGGGATCCCTGAAGAGGGACGGAGCAGGGGGTTGTTGGGGGGGGGGTGGTCAACTGTAGGGCACAGCCCCCGAGACTATCCCGAGGACCCAACGATCTGACGTAATCTTTGCCCATTCGAGATAAAAGCGCCTTAACAGAAGGGGCGCTTTAACGGAAGGGGCGGATCCAGGAGAGCAGTAGGGGCGCCACCCTCAGGCACACCATCAAAACTGCCTCCTACGATTGCCCGACCCCCTGGGGGCCCCTGCTAGGGGACTGAGGACAAGCTGGGGGGCTGATTTCATCTCCTAAACCCCCTATTTCTGTCCCTATTTTTGTAGGGTTGAAAGGGCCTAGGCAGAGGCCTTGGTTGCTGCTACATCTGGGGCCGTGCCTGCCACCTGGAAGCCTGGGACATGTACAGGCCCAGAGAGCGAAGCGTGGCCCTGGAGTCCTTCAGACCATGTATCTTCGCATCGGTCTGATCAGAGAACAGGGCCAACCCATCAAAGGGGAAGTCCTGGATCGATTGCTGTATCTCCTGGGACAGGCTTGAGTATTGCAGCCACGAGCACCTTCTCATGGAAATGGCGGAGGCTATGGCCTTACCCGCCGAGTCAGCAGCATCACTGGACATCTGGAGCGCTGCCCTAGCCACGGTGATTCCTTTATCCAGGATGGTGGTAAAGTCTGTGGCCTGGTCCTGGGGCAGGGCCTCAGCAAACTGCCTGTGGGAGTCCCACAAGTTAAAATTATATCTCCCCAGGAGGGCCTGATGGTTGGCAATTCTGAACTGCAGGGCTGCCATAGAATATGTTTTTCTCCCAAACAAATCCAGCTTTTTGTTGTCTTTATTCTTGGGAGTGGAACCTGGCTGACCTTGCCTGTCCTGCTGGTTGGCCACGTCTACCACCAGGGTTCCCAAGACCAGGTGAGTGAACAAATACTGAAACCCTTCGGCCGGGACATAATACTTTTTCTCTGCCATTCTTGATGTAGGGGCAACTGAGGAAGGGGTTTGCCACAGGGCCTTTACAATTTCGAGGACCCTATCGTGGACTGGTAAGGCCACTCTTGCTGGGGCAGCCACCACCAGCACATTGAAGAGGGTATCTTTGGCCTCCTCTAACTCCTTCACCTCCAGCCCCAGATTAGAGGTCACCCTCTTGAGCAGCTCCTGGTGCACCCTGAAATCCTCCAGTGGCGCCATGTGGTCCCGGGAGACTGCCTCTTCCGGTAAGGAGAAAGAGGACTGCCAAGGCACATCCTGTGGGTTCTCCCCCTCCTGATGTGCACCCGTAGAGGGTCCTTCCTCCATGGGGTCCGACTCCTTGTCCGAATAGTGGTGTCTATGGGCCTTCTCCTGTGCCCGAGGCACAGAGTGAACCCCCAACAACAGGATGGATTGGGGCCCCGGACCCATCTGGATGCCCCATGGGGCCCAATAAGGCCATTGTTGCGGCCATTGTCCCTGGGGCTAACCTGGGGCTGACTGCACCACTTGCTGTGATGCCTTGTGGGGGCGTCGGCTGTCCCGATGACTGTCCCCCCTGTGGAACCCCGAGCCACTGGACCGGCAGTGCCATACACATCCTCAGTCCCGGGTGTCCTTCCGTGCTGGGGACCATCCTCTTGACACCTCCGACCTGTAGGACTACGAGGACCACCTCCGTCGCCACGAGCAGTGCTGACGGATGGAGGCACGCTCCGAAGAACTCTCGGTACCAGAGCACCGTCTCAGTACTGATGACTTGCAGCGCCACTTGGCCTTCGGTGACCAAGACCAGTGCCGCCCCGAACTCCACAGTGCCAAGCTGGACTTCGGCAACTGGGTTCCGCATCGTGGACTGTGTGGTGCCGGGTCCTCGGATGGTGACCGGGTTCTGCGCCACCTTGGTGCAGGCGAACTCCTCGGTGCCAACTCCTCCGACAGTGACTGGGTTCTGCGCCGCCTCCATAAGGGCAAACTCCTCGTTGCCGGGGATCTGGAGCAGGAGCTGTCCGAGTGCCGCCTGGCAGATCTCGACCAGTGCCGTCTCCTGGCCTGCGCTGCCTCCAGTGCCGGGGAGTGATGTCAGCGCCGAGAAGGGGACTCCATGTCCTGAGTCAAAGGAGGCCGGCTCGACAACTCCGACCTGGAGCAACTGCTGGGGGAGCGTGCTTGCTCTACCCCCGGTGGCCTCCAGCGGGAGATCTTCCTCCCCGAACTGGGGATCTCCACTGCCCTTCGGGGGGACCCAATGCGGGGTTGCCCTGGGACATTGGCCCCTTCTCCCTCGGCGGAGGGGGGTGTGGAGGTGGTGTGGGCAAGGCCAACAAGGCTCTTGCCGCCTGAAAAGCCTCCAGTGTCGACGGGGGCACTCTCCCACTCCCAAGAGTTGGGGAAGGCTCCCTGATGGGAGATGCAGGCACTGGAGAAGACTTGACGGGCCGTGGCCGGTGCATCTCTGCACTCAACCCTGCCCGTACCAACGGCGCAGGGGAGTGTCTGCGCTCTGCACGCTGTTTCTTCCTGTTCGGCACTGGGGCTGCTGCTCAGTGCCGAGTTGATCCCGGTGCCGGCGGTGCACTCTGCACCAAGGTTATGCTCGGTGCCGAGATGGAGCGGGACGGCTTGGACGCCGGCAGGGCACTGCCTCCATGAGCAGGTCTTTTAACTGGATCTCTCGGTCCTTCTGAGTCTGCGGTTTAAAAGCCCTGCATATCTTACACTTGTCTTTCCTGTGCTCTTCCCCCAAGCACTTAAGGCACCGATGATGGGGGTTGCTGAGCAGGAAGGCCTTCCCGCAGGAGGCACACAGCTTAAATCCCGGCGACCAGGGCATAGCCTGGCCGCTCTAAGTCCCCCCAGGGACTTGCTTATCTAACTACACTTAACAACTATTTAAAACTATCTAAACTACTTTGAATAACAAACAGTTCAAACAAGGGGAACGGTACATGCAGAGAGCAAGGCTAGTTCCAGCAACCGTTACAGGAGGAAAGAAGAAACTGAGGGGGCGTAGGGCCGGCAGTGCCTCATATACCGCGGCATATGCGCGGGACTCCAGGGGGCACCAGAGCCGGTCCTAAGGGATCTGCTAAGGGGAAAAAAGTTCTGGGAACCGTGCACGGTAGCATGCACTCACTTATAGTGGAATGGACATGAGCAGTCACTCGAAGAAGAAGCACTCTTTCTTTTGGCTCTATTTCGATCAGGCGAGCAGGGAACTGAACTTGATTAGACTCCTGTGCTCTGAAATATTTGGAGAACAAGATTCTCATCAGTTCCTATTTCCTGCTTGCTTACAAAATAGAGGCACAAAGGAGGAAGAGACGGAATAGTATGCTTGTGCATGCTTATTTCATGTACATACCCACAATATCTGAATTGCTCACCCAGCACAGCTCCTGATATTTTAAGATCACTACAGCCCTTGTTTGAGAGGAGGATATTATATTATGGAGCGTGAAAAACAAAACAAAACAAAAACCAATCCATATATTTGGGAATAAAGAGGTCATATTTAAGATATGTAGGTTTGGAACAGTATCTCTTGGGATTATTAGTGAAGTACAATCTTAAAGAACTGTTGTCTATTAAAGAAAATCTTAATCTTGATTTTTTTTTTTAAATAGCTTAATCGTTTTATTTATTTCCTCATCTGTATACGCTCTCAGAATTTAGAAAATAACATTTATTTCCTTATTATTTTTATGTTCGCCATTTGCAATTTCTCTAACTGTAAGGCAAAATTGAACACAGTTTAGCCACTTGATTTCTGAAAATCTGGGAAAAAATCTGGGAAAATTTCTGGGTTTAATAAATGGAACACACCGCCTGTGATTCTTGAAGGCACAGCTACATCCTGACAGGAATTAGAGCAGAGGACCAAGAGTAAAAGGATTAAAAAGAGGATGCAGTGGCCTTAAAGAGTTATCATCATATGAGAAGGAGATGACCCCAGAATTTCAGAGTTTATCTATTTGAGAGAGGCCATGTAAACATGAAACTGCAAGTAAAAAATCTTGTACCTGTAACAGAGAACTATACTAGACTATACAGAGAACTGAAAAGGAAAAAGACTAGCAGAGACTTCACGTGCATCCTCCATGGATTACTTAATGAGATAGGAGGCTTACGAATTGGAAGATTTCTTCTAACTTGATTTGAGACTTTAATGTCAGATTGGGGTGGAAGAAGCACAAACCCACTTTGTCTAAAGATAATCCCGTGCGCTGGAAGGTGCAAAGGAACAAACTGAAAAATCTTTAATATCATCCTTATCAGACTATGTCAGATTAAGCCCAGACAGGGGAAAGATTTTAAGATATTGCTAACAATGGCCAGTGGAAAAAACATGGAAATCCTGTTGTCCAAGGAATGTGACAGACTAGATGTATGTGAAATATTTTCCATCTCCATGACCAAAAGATGGGGCGCCAGACCAGGAATACTCTGGAACAGAAAACAACCCTCTTGATAAAGACTCTACTATTATAGTTATGAAATCCCCATCATTAGAGGTTTTTAAGAACAGGTTAGACAAACACCTGTCAGGGATGGTCTAGGTAAGTGGCTCTCAACCTTTCCAGACTATTGTACCCCTTTCAAGAGTCTGATTTGTCTTGCATACCCCCAAGTTTCACCTCGCTTAAAAACTACTTGCTTTAAAAAAATCAGACATAAAAATACAAAAAAGTGTCACAGCACACTATTACTGAAAAATTGCCTATTTTCTCATTTTTACCATGTAATTATAAAATAAATAAATTGGAATATAAATATTGTACTTGCAATTCAGCGTATAGTATATAGAATAATATAAACAAGTCATTCTCTATGAAATTTTAGTTTGTACTGACTTCACTAATGCTTTTTATTTAGCCTGTTGTAAAACTAGACAAATATCTAGATGAGTTGATGTATCCCCTGGAAGATCCCTGGCTGAGAACCACTGGTCTAGGTTTATTCAATGCAGGAAGTTGGACTTGACAACTTCTCGAGGTCCCTTCCAGCCCTACATTTCTATGACTTTATATGAGCCTGATCAAGTGATTGTTAACTTTTAGCAGTGAAGGCTGAACTACAGTAACACAAATGGTGATGACTGTTACCTTCTGGCCTACCAGAAATCAATCAAGATACCTTCTAGATGAAAGTAAGGAGTGCGAATAATGGATACAAAGGCATGACAGTTTTAGAAGTTATGATCCCAAATGAACTAATCTATCTCTTGAGTAAAACAAACATTCCTCATCCGCAGTCCTCCCACTTAGTCTGGAGCCATTATGTTTGCAATGGAATCTTGAAAAAGATAGGGATATCAACTAGGACAGCGTCCATTTGTATTACCCTGAAAGAACATTTATTTTGAGTAGCTACTCTTATAACTGGCCAACTAATCTTGGAAGCAAGGAGAGCAATGAAAGGTGAGGAGAGGAGTCAGCAATATAGTCAAGATCATCAATGGATTGTGGAACCAGGAATTGACAAAACCTGGAAAAAAGCCATTAGTTATTCCTAAGGACACAAGTAACTTCTCTTTTTCCTCCTGGACTCATTTCTATTGTTCTAACATGACATTTCGATCTAAAAGCATAAGCATTTAATGCTTGAGCTAAGCACAGAAGCAGACCCATGGGCCATACATGGCCTAACTTTAGAAGGGAACAAAGAGCCAAACTGTGTTAGCATGGATATCACACTCCCACTTAGTTGGGGAAGCTCATCCCAAGTGTCAGAAATCCACAAAGGGCATTACTTATAACAATGTCAATGGAAGAGTTATCTGTGGGTACTGAAACCAAGACTTCCAGATCCAAAGACATAAGCCTCTACTGGTGGAGCTAAAGGACCAGGTTGATTAGCTTAAAGATGGTAGAAGACTCAAACCTCTTTATGTGGTATAGCCACTGAAGACGAACAAAGAACCATACTGTTGTAAGTGCATCTCAAAATTATGAATGCTGAGGAACAAATGAGTGCTGGACCTAGAAACTGTTTCTGACTAAGTAGTAACTCATCACCAACTGGGCAAAGAGGAGCAGAGGCCAGATGTCATTAGAAAACAAAAGTTAATGGCAGACTCTCTCTAAGTGGTACTGGCAATACAGCACTAGCAGTTGTAAGGGGGTCTGAAGATAAAGTATCTGGCTACCTCCTGAGATAGAAGGCCCAGAATCTGTCTCCCTCTTTATGCCAATCAATGACAACAACAGACCACAATGTCAGCCATTTTTCACAAATGAATGGCATCATGATAGGAGGGCTGGCTAGAAGCCCAGGCTTGCCTGCTTTTCCTGCCACACATTTCCCCTGAATTCCTGTGAGATAGGATGCAACACAGCACAGAGTACAGGAAACAGATGTCAGGAAGTCAGCTGCTTTTATGTTAGCAGATGTTGTAGAAGGAGCACAAGTTTGGCATTAGGGAGAGGTTCAAACTCTTGACTACGTCCCAGCCTGCACAAATGGGAGAATGTGAGAATTTCTTTTTGGTAGGTAGAATCACAACAGATGAGAATAAGGAATCTGCTGTCAAGACAGGGGTGACTGTGTATGTGACAAGTATAGAAAACTAGCATTTACAAGAATACTGAAGTATTAAAAAAACACTGGAGTACCATCCTTGACACTGTCTCCTCTCTTTTTTGCTCCTACTGTTGACTAGAAACATCAGAATATTGTAAATTATATATAAACAGTAGATGTTGATATAATTTTTAAATTTCTTAGCTACAAAGTGACAATTTACTTTTAAAGACATATTTGGAAACTGGAGAACATTAATTATCATATTGTACTACTTTCAAACACAGTCCTATTTTGGGCTAGTCTATTTAATGTCTTTTTAAAAATAAGGATATATGGAGAAAACTGTGGGAAGGAAAACCATTTTACTGCAAATGAAAAACAAACAGTTGCCAAACTATCCCAAACTGATCTAGGCATTCTCACCTGTCATCAGTATTCTGTTCATCATGCAAGAGGCGCTCTTTATTTAAACCTATCTTTTCAAGTTCATGGGTAAGTTTTTCAAGATCATTATTCATTTGCTGGGTCTTCAGTTTTTCATTCACCAAATCCTTATGCAAAATAAATAAAAATCAATCAATCTAAAATATTAAATAAATAATGCAGAACTAGTTTCTGGAAATTGTATATGCATGAAATTTCTATGATTACTTGTAGCTTGAACAACCTGTTATTTCAACTTTTTCCTTCCTCCCAACTATTAACATCTGATTAAATCTGAAATTATATCCTAAATACAATTCGGATTTCATCTTAGATGTTTACTTCCTGTTTTTTGCAGGACTTTCTTTCTAAACTTGATTTGAATATTAGGATACAAAAAAACCCAAAACCAAACTAGCTTTGCAGTATCAGAGTGATACATATGCATAATAATTATTAAAGTTTAACTACAATATTTAATATGTAAATACTATTTATTTAAGTATACCAGCAAGGTAGGAACATGATTTATTCAGAAATGACTAGTAGATCTATTTTCTCTACAACTTTTAAAAAAAACTATTATATTATACACACATAGCACATAGTTATATTGGATTTATGTCCAGTAGATAATACAAGAATGGAAATTAGTTTCAAATTACCTCTCGTAATGTGACAAGTGTTTTCTTATCAATGGTAGCTCTTTTCACAAGTTCTTTATTTTCTTTTTCTAGCTCTTTTAGACGTACACAAGACTCTTTAAATATACCTATTTCTTTAAATAGAGATTTGTTTTCTTTTTCCAGATTATTAATTTTTATATTGTTCTCTTCTAAAGTACTGTCTTTAATTTCTGCCTGTTGTCGAAGTCTCTTATTCTCTTTTTCTAGTTGTTTCTTATCCTTTTCCAGCTGAGAAGTCTCTTGTTCCAACAGCTTATTCTCCTTCTCTAATTGTTCTAGGCGTTTACTAGAGATTTTTAATTCTTCCAGATTCTTTTGCAGAGTTTGGTTTTCCAACTCTAAATCTTGTAGTTCACTTTCCAGTTGCTGAATCTTTTTGTTACTATTTTCTAAGGCTTTCTGTAGCCTTTGGTTTTCTGTATCTAAACCTTGGTAGCTGACTTCTAAACGTTCTGTTTTCTTACAAGAAGCTTTCATAAGCTCTAAGCCTTTTTTAAGTTGCTCCTTTTCACTTTCCAATTCATTATTTTCTAACTGTAATTGAGCCATCTTGATGCTTGTACACTTCAAAGATTCAACTGTTCTTCTTAATTCTAAATTTTCTTCATCAAGCTGTGAATTCTCTTTTTCCAGTGATTCTAACTGAAAAGTAAGGTTTTTTAAGCTATCCAAAGTTTTTTTCAACTTTCTATTTTCCACTTCGAGATCTGAGTTTTCTTGCTCTAAGGCTTCTATCTTTTCACAAATAATTTTTAAATTGGTAATCTTTTTCTGTAATAACTCATTTTCCTTTTCAAGATGATGTAACTCGTTCTCAAGCTCTTCTGCTCTCTCTCCTTTCTCTTTATAATGTTCCAATTCTTTCCTGATTTGCTTTTTTTCAAATTCAATCTTATTTAGCTTACTGCTGGTCTCTTTGATAGATTCATGGAGAATTTTATTTTCTTTTTCAATGTCTTTCACTCTAGCTTCAGCACTGATTTGGGATCGTTGCCTTAGAGCAGCTATTGTTTGATTCAAATGCTCATTCTCCTGTTCCAATATTTTAATCTAATAATTTGAAAAGAAATTATAAATTTACGTCAATACAACGCCAAAAATAATTTATTTCTACACATAAACAGCAGGCTACTGAGGTAGGACAGATAGAGATGGATTACATTATATATCACTTCTTCTTTAATATAGGGTAAAAAAAAGTTCCAGTGTAGTTTATTCTACTATGTTATATATCATGTAACAAAAGACACATCATATATGTGTGTAGGGATGATGGTTATGCAATAAATTGTAAATACAAATTTTCAACTAAATTAGTTGCTTATTTTAAGATTATATAAACAGTCAAAACCAAAATATATTACTAGCTTCACTCTCTTTCTGGTTGCCATTTAACCCAAGGATGGCTTCTTTTTTCCAAAACAACATCTTGAGAGATAAAATATAATAAAAATAGGCACATCAGCAAAAACCCAAATGTTCAGTGAAACTGGGGAAAGGCTTTTTGAAAGACTCTGAATGCAGTTTAAGAAAAAAATTATCTCATCATTTTATTTGAAAATATAGAATTCATCTTTGAGATATGCACAGTCCATAATTGCAGCTCCACTGATTTTTGTGACTGTATATGCTAAGGCTATTTTAATCTTTCATTTAAAAAGATACTACTCCTTTTTCTTGCAAAGATTGTTACTTGCCTGTCTCTCTGAGTTTTCTCGAAGTGTCTCAATTGTCTTTTCAAGCTGTGCTTTCTCTTTCATCAGATCTTTGCTCATATTTTCACTGTTCTGAAGACTTTGTTTCTCTTGGCTAATTTCATTTTCAAGTCCTTCCAACTGGGGGGAAAAATTCATCCAGAGATGACTATGAGTATAAATGACTATTGTTACTGAGGTGAAGTGAAAAGATTTTAATTATTATTTTTGTTTTCCATATGTGTTATACAGTCTGATACAACACCTGTTAAAGTCAATGGAAAGACTCCCACTGACTTTTATGGAGCTGGATCAAGTCCATAAATTTCTATTTAAGATCTGGTAAACATTGCAACCTCTATCCCACCTAAAATAAGCTTTAATTTTTAGCATTGTAATATCCCACTGCCTCTCCGTTGCTGAAACCTTTAGCTGCTGGAAACTTTACCAGTAGCAGGGAAAGACTTCACCAGCTCTCCACTGTTGGAGCCCTTCTGCATCACAGGGAAAGACCTCGGCAGTAGGGAAAGGCTCTTCCAGCTCCCAGGTACTGATACCTTTCCCCTTCACAGGGAAAGACTTCAGCAGTGGCGAAAGGCTAGGGCAGCGAGGAGCAGCTGAAGCCTTTCCCACTGCCAGAGTCTTTCACTGACAAATATAGCTACACACTGCAGTGTGGATGCAGCTTGCCTTTCACTATGGCATGTAGCTACATGAACATTACAAGCAGGCGACATTGGTATGTAGTGTACACATAGCCTCTGAGTCCCTTTATCCTGATCACCTTATCTATATTATCTGTGATGGTCTGGAGAGGCACTTATTAAATTATTTCAGCAAACTGAAGGAAAGAGGAGGGGATCTCCTTATCTTCTGCTTCCTATAGAGTCCTCCCCATCTCTGGATAATGCTAAACCATCTCCATGAGTACTTTTCTCCCCAGAAATCATAAAAATACATTTTAAGAACACATTTTTGTCTATAAAATAGGCCAAATTTTACTAGATGATGGATATTTTGAAAATTTTCCTAGGAAAGATTCCCTTTGACTGCTCCTACAAGGTATTCATTGCTTTCCCACCCACGCTTTCATTTACACAAGTTGAATGCAGTGCTATACTACATCATACTCTAAATATTTTTAAAGAACTAAGGATAAACGTTTCCAGAAAGGGGCATTTCATACACAGTTATTTTGCCAAATGCTGCTGCGTCCCACCGTGGGACTGCATAATTGTTTAAACGTGGAAACAAATTAACAGATTTCCTAGTCTCCCACTCCTTTTGTTTGCAAGCACATGCATCCATGGGGCATAGGCTTTATCAGAAGCAAAGAAAGACATTTTTGTAGGAACCCTTGTTAAAACGGAGAGCACATAATTTAATCTATATTTCTAAAAACGGCTACAGACCACTATTATTCTCACATCATGTGGTGAACTAGCCACCACTTATAGGGAACTAACTCAATTTTTCTATAGTCCATTCTGCCACCACAGATCAAAGATTACAATATCTTGCAACTTATCCCTCGGATCTGCCACAAGGATAGATACTATAGGAAGTAAAAAAAATAATTATGTGAGAAATATAATTCAGACACTTCCCTTATTCACAAACCACTAAGGGTCAAACATACCAATCCTCTACATTCACCATCCATATGGAGGCTGAAAACTCTCCTATACCTACCCTATTCTCCCTCCTGACATGGGCTGGCGACATCCAACCTTCAAATAAAGTTCTAAGATTCATCTTTACTTCACTTAATCAGTAGACTCTGACCACAAATCCCAAGTACTCTTGGGCTGAGTGAGGTCTTTACTTCTGCCTTTCTTAGAGGGAAGATAGCATGTGCAGCAGCCTTACTCATTAGCCTCCTGTTGCCTCAGGAAACAAGCAACTGCTAGTTTTCTCCTTTTTCTGCAATGCCTTTTAGTCAATCACCAAATCACACAGCATCAGATATGGGAGCTGAGATACATCCCTCCATCTACACAGTTCTGATGCTGTACATTGCATTGGCATGGAAAAAAAGCAAAACAACCTGAGTATAAACAGCCAACTATGCACTACCAGTTTATAAATTTGAAGCTCTTTCCATTAGAGGCCGGAATGCTGATGATACATGGAACTGTCATAAATCTATCCTGACATCTTCAGATATGAAATGGAGACTAGTTTTCTCCCCATTTATCTGACATAGGCTGAAAGAATGGATGCCCAATAAATGTAACAAATATTTAAGATTGTATTGATTTAATTTGTATAATTGACAGGGCAAATGTAAATTTTGTGTGGGAAATGGCAAGGATTTCTTGGCCCCCATATGTGAAACATGAACAAGGCAAAATGGCACAGAGTAAAAGTTGGGGTAGGAACCTTATATGCAATATGTCCTGAGCGTCAAAATGTTGTTTTTGTTCTTAAATATTATATGCTATTAACATAATTTTATGAGACAATATAAAAGCTTAACTTTATTTTGACATTTGTTATCTGGTAATGTATTATTGACGAGAGCAAGAGTCTATGAGACTTCCTTATTTAAAGATTACATATGACCACAAATTTTGTAATAAGTATAAATAAACAAGCTAAATTAACTGTCTTGTGTTTAGCTGCAGAAATGTTGCAAATTGAAATAGTAAATCTCTTGAAAATCTGCTACAGGGGAAAAATCTGGAAAGGCGAATTCCCCAGACTTCAACTGCTAAAATTATTTCAACTGTGATTGGCATCCAGATAATCTCATTGATATACTTCTATTCAATCTGTTCAAAATTCCACTCTGATAATTTTCTATTATGAGGCTGGGATGCTGGGCACCTTGGTAAATCATAAGGGAAGTCTGTTGAGGAACAGTGTTTATTAAGGCCCTAAAATAGAGGTATCCCTCAAAATGCAACACAGGAAAAATTACTACAAATCTTTTTTTTGTAATGATTCATAAACATAAGGTTGGACTTTGAGTAAAAGCTCTTTGAAAATCATGTTTAAAGAAGATAAAGAAAATACTGACATTTTGAGGTAGTGGCATTTTTTATTCTCCCCCACCCCAATAGATTAAGGGGTAGAATAATATACTCTACATAGTGAATTACAATACTGAAACATAAACATGAGGAATTATTAAATGGTAAGATTAAGAGCTTTGTTGGTTATACTTCAATAATTTACAGTTATGGATAGTGAATGAATTTAGATAATACTTAGGCCAAGGGCTTGGCTTGCTAGCATGAGTGTGGTTTTGCCAGTTCTTCTTTTCTTGTATAGATTTGCTTAAAATTATATTATTGCTGACAGGACAAAAGTAGTATGTTGTGCTGGAAGATGTTAGGTAAAATGTATACAAACTTGTAATGACAAGAAGCCTCCTTTACCAGGAAAACACAGGACAAGAGTGAGACAAAAACAGAATAACAAAGAGCAAATGTTGTGTAAATTGTAGCTTACGAATGCATATTGTACAGGTTTCCTAAAACAAATGCTTAATGTATTTTATGTTGACTGGAGAAAGGTTAATAAATATGTAATGAGGAAATGTATAAAAAGACACAAATGAACAAGGCCCAAATCAAGAGAAACACCAGACGAGAATCTGAATGAATGGGACTGATGGACCAGACCAGAGATTAGAGGTGGCAATGACCATGACAATTATAGGAGAACTTCCCAGTGCCCCAGAAATGCAGTAATTTGGGCTTGCTACAGTGTTTTGAGAGCGCAGATGAGCACCTTCCAATGGCTGCAGAGAGAATGCAACCAAATTCAATAGGGTGCTGGAGGAAAGAGCAATTGATAGTGAACAAAGAGTAAGGGAAAGGGAGAGTTTGAAAAGCCCACGCCCCAGCTACCACAGGGTATGTGTGAGGAAATTAAAAAAGAAAGTCCCCAGTCTCAAATTCCCAAATTAATTACTGTTTGAAGGAATGAATGAAAGCAGTTGCCAGAGCAGCCTGTGAAGGAACAGGTTATAAGGGCTAAGAAGCAGCTGCAAGAGACAGAAGGGGGAGAAACCGCCACAGGACCACCAGACAGAAACTGTTCAGAGAGCAGCCAATGGGAGAAGAGCGTAAAGGAATCTGAACTGTAAAGCCATTATCTCTCTTAGGTGCTGGAGCCTGCAGAACTTGCGCAGGGTCCACGGGGAGGGGGGGGCTTAGGTCTGTCCTTATTGCTGCAATCCTGCACAATGGGTGAAAGTTCCTCAGATAAGTGCTTCTCTTTGGCTTTTTCTTCACTAATTCTTTCCTAATCCTCATCCCTCTTTTCAGAATCATCTTTCTCTCACCAAGGAAGAGGTAAGAAAGATCTGCAGTTGAGAGCTACACTCCATGCTTCCAGGAAAGAGGCACAGAAAAAGACTGAAAGGTTAGGAGTGGATTCAGCCTATTAAGCCTTTTGAGTCAGGCACTTGGGCTTTCACTATGCTTTGTCTCTGTACTTCCTGGTAGTTGGTGATGTAACACCAACTGTTCTGTTCTTCCAGCAAGAGGGGAGAAAAGTGAGATGCTCAACAAAATTTAATTTAAGAATATATTTGGTGACTTCTTCAGTACAGATGAAACTGGAAGCTTTTTAAAACTAGATTCTTTATATTGGTTCATATTTACTGTTAAGTTCTTTGGGATAAATAGCTTAACATCTCTAAATATCAGGAGATGCCCTGTGTTTTATGTATCTTTTCTAAGACTGGAAACTGAATTCATGTTGAAAAAGTATCAATACAACTATAGGAAGGCGCAGTGGCCTTCCTCGGAGCCTGGGCCCGAGGAAGGGCCACAACAACAGGCGCGGACAGTGATAGGGCCGGCAGCCCAGTCTGCCCAGCAACAAAGGAGCCGAACCGTGGTAGGTCCAGTAGCCCAGACTGCCTGGCAACAAGGGAACTGGGTAGTGATAGGTCCGGCAGGCCAGCCAACCTGGCAACAGAGGGGCGGAGCTTCTGCCACGGGAGGAAGTATAAAAGGAAGGCCCCGCAGCTCATTGAGAGACAGGCTGCCACCGGAGGCAGACCTGCTGTCCTGCCAGCAGCCGTGTAGGCTTGAACCCTGAGCGAACGCCTCCCTGAGCAGATTTGCTGGGAACAGCCCAACCTACTAGGCCCCAAGGACTGGGCCGGGCCACAGAGCCTCAGTGACTGGGAAGGGCCACAGAGCCCCAAGGATTGGATAGGGCCTCCGGGCCCCAGTGACTGGGAAGGGCCACAGAGCCCCAAGGATTGGATAGGGCCTCCGGGCCCCAGTAACTGGACCAAGCCCCCTGAGATTCAGGCGTGGGAGATACCTTCAGAGGCCAACCCTGACCTAGAGGAGCTGCTGGATGACAAACCCCTAGAGCCCTGCGACCTAGAGGAGCTGCCCTCCGCAGAGGAATTCCCTGACTTGCTGCCGATGGATAAGGAGGGACTGGTGAGCCTGTCGCGGGCTGAGTACCCCGCCGACCCCGAGGACCTGGAGGAAACAGGAACAAGGGAGGAAGTGGCCCAGGGAGAGCCATAAGCCAGTGGCTGAGTCAGTGGCAAGGCCCCATCGGCATGTTGCGGCGGGAGTCCTGCCGACTCAGTGGCAGACGTCTTTGCCACTGCTAGGGTCCTGGGCTGGGACACAGTGGAGATGGGTGGGCCTGCGTCCTCCTCTCCCCTTCCCTAGCCACCCCAGGAGGAAGTGTTCTCCCCTACCGCTACCGACAGCAGATCCACTGCACACCGGTCTCACCCCGCCTGGGGGTTGGAGACCACAGACTGCTTGTCTGCCTCGCCCTGCCTAAGGGCCGGAGGCTATATACTGCGTGCCGGCTCACCCTGCGTGAGGGTTGGAGCCCCCTGGACTACTTATCTGCCACGCCCTGCCTGAGGGCCAGGGCTAAGGCTTGGACACAGACACTACCATCTTCTCCTTGTAGGAAGGCGCAGTGCCTTTCCTCGGAGCCTGGGCCCGAGGAAGGGCCGCAACGACCAGGCCGGAAAGGACCACCGGCCTACAACAACAAAGAAAAAAAGAAAACATTAATTTTACAAACACAGACATCAGAAATCCAGGAAATTCTAGGTTAAGATTAAACTCAAAACAAAATAACTTCCAACAAATCCAGTGCTTTAAAGTATAGCAATTCTTAGTTAAAGTACAATGAACAATATTAACTCCACTCCTTGCTTCCCTACACAAACATACATACACAACTCAACCACCTAGCTCAACACAGCCCACACCTCCCTCAACCATTATTCAGCAAAAATGTTTGTACAGATGCTGAAAATAGAGCTGGCTGAAATCGTCACAGAGTTCCTGAGCTGTACAGAAACACTCATGATGGATATTCCAGACATTAGAAAGTCATTAGTGAACAAGTCCAAAACTAAACCACTCAGTTCTCTCTAAACTAGTTCAATGCACTAGATCACATCAAGGGTTCTAAAGTAAAACATGTTTCTAGGTCAAGCTGTTGTTAAATGTGTGACAAAAATATGTCATTAATTTTCAAAATTATTCTAACACCTACTTTAAATTCCACACTTGTAAGATTCACCTCAACAATCTCATCAAAATTCCACTTTGGCTAAAGACCACAAACGAATAATCTTAAAACAAAGGACATATTTTTTAGAGCGATTGTAGTAGAGGTGGCAAAATCAGATTCAGAATGGAAAGACTGATTTGGTCTTAATTGTGAAGACTAATCTCTCTCTCTCTTTCACAACATACTTTAACACATGGAGTAATGCATCCATCTCAAACTCATGCTGATAAAACCTGACATACCATATCTTTTATAGTCTATTTTATCCTATTATACATACATATATTGATGGCTACCTTTTTGCTAAGTCTTTGGTTTTCTTTTTCCATTTTCAGAATCTTTGAATTATTGCCTTCTACAGAACCCATTTCATTTTGTAGCTCTTCCACTGTCTTCAGCAAACTTTGGTTTTCCTTTTCCAGCTTGAGTAATCTACTTGATGTCAATTCATTCACTTCATGGCCAAGTGACTTTCGTGGCACTGTCAGAGTTAAAAAAAAAAAAAAAAAGAAGTGGTTACTTATCATTAACTGGAGTTCTCACCCCCACCTAAGAACAACTACGAAGTTGTGGTTGAAGGAGGACTGAAAAAAACCAACCAGTTACTAACCTTTCTGTAACTGTTGTTCTTTGAGATGTGTTTCTCATGTCCATTCCATGTTAGGTGTGCATGCACTACTACATGCACAATCGCTGGAGATTTTCCCCTCAGTGGTATTCTTTGGGCTGGCACTAGTGCTCTCTGGTGCTCATGTGCCAGTATAAGGGGCCCAGCTGGCTTCACACCCTCTTAGTTCCCTCTTGCTGGCTAACTCTGACCAGGGGACAGGAGGGTGAGTCATGGAATGGACATGAGTAACACATCGCAAAGAACAACAGTTACAGAAAGATTAGTAACTGTTTGTTCTTCTTTGAGTGCTTGCTCATGTCCATTCCACGTTAGATGACTCCAAGTGGTTCCCTAGGAGGTGGTCTCAGAGTTCAGACATGGATTGCAACACAGTTCTACCAAACCCAGCATCATCTCTAGCTTGCTGGATGATGGCATAGTGGGATGAAAAAGTATGCACCGATGACCAAGCTGCTGCTCTACAAATATTCTGGATTAGGACCTGGGCCAGAAATGCCACTGAAGAAGCTTGAGTTCTTGTCAAATGGACGGTTAAGATGGCAGGAGGTGGGGCACCCACATGCTCATAGCACATGCGAATGCAGGCAGTGATCCAGGATGAAATTCTTTGGGCAAGTATTTTATCCTGTCTGCTATTGCCACAAAGAGCTGCATGGACTCATGGAACAGTTGGTCCTCTCTATATATAATGCCAAGGCCTGCCTAACATCCAGCGTGTGGAGATGCCAGTCCTCCCTATTATTGTGTGGTTTCGGGAGGAATACTAGCAGGAAAACAGCCTGATTACCATTGAACTGCAAAATCACTTTCAGAGGAATGCGGGGTGGGGGCGAAGTTGTACCTTGTTTTTAAAGAACACCATATACGGGGGTTCCGATGCAAGGACCCTGATCTCTGAGACCCTCCTGGACAAGATAATCACTACCTGGACGGTGACCTTCCAGGAGAGGTACAACAAGAGGCATGATGTCAGTGACTGAAAGGGAGGGCTTGTAAGTCTTGTCAGGACCAGGTATAGGTCCCTCGGTGGAACAGATTCATAAATCTGTGGGTATATTCTATCTAAGCCCTTGACAAAGTGAATGGACGTTTTGTGAGAAAAAAACAACCTACTATGGCAGAAACAGCTTCTGGATATACCTTAACTGACGAAATAGCTAGGCCCTGCTGTTTCAAATGAAGCAGATACTCCAACATGGACTAGAGAGGTGACCTAGCAGGTGAGAGGGCTGGTTGGGACAATCAAATGGAGAAACACATCCACTTGGAAAGGCAAGTTGCTCTAGTACATGGTTTCCTACTACCTAGCAATACCTGTTGG
The DNA here is from genome assembly GCF_026122565.2 of Emydura macquarii macquarii. NCBI lineage: Eukaryota > Metazoa > Chordata > Testudines > Chelidae > Emydura > Emydura macquarii. The sequence goes on from NW_027132813.1 coordinate 32,966,914, forward strand.
ACTTGTTCTGAACAGGCCAGATCTGCTGGGTTAACCATGGCACTTCCATGAGGTCAGGTGGAGGGCCTTGAGGTTTGGGTGGAGCAATCGACCGTGATCTTGGGATCAGGTCTGGGAGGGAAGACGGAGAGGGAGCGGCTTCAGGGTTGCTACTGACAAGTCCAATAACATGCCGAACAAGAGTTGGAATGGCTATGCTGTGGCTTTAAGAATAACCTTCATTCTGTCCCATTTGTGTTTGAGTAAGATTTTGTGCATAAGAGGAATGGAAGGAAATGCACAGAACAGGTGCTTTTTCCAAAAGAGCAGAAAGGCATCTGTGAGTGAGCCTGGGCTGTGCCCACATAGAAAGCTAAGCTGCTGACACTTCCTGTTTTGCTTAGAGGAGATTCCTCCCCACCCCCACTGGAAGATAGTCCTGGCTATATCGGGGCAAAGGGACCACTCGTGGTAAAAGGAGTAAGATCTGTTTAGGTGATCTGACAGATTGTTCCAGGCTCCCGGAAGGTGAGAAGCTTCGAGGGGGACTTCACACAGAATTCCCACAAGCAAATGACCTCTTGACAAGGGGGGTGGGGTGGGGAGGAAGAGCATGCATCCCCCTGCCTGTTGATGTAAAACATGACTGCCATGTTGTCTGTAAGCTGCCTGGCATCTGGGGTAAAAACACCTGGCATGCTAGGTGGACCTCAGGGAGTGCTCTGACATTTATATGCAAGAAGAGCTCCTCCTGAGATCACTGACCTTGAGTCCTGAGGTGCTCAAGGTGAGCCCCCAAACCTAGCTCGGATGTATTCAAGATTAAGGATACTGAGGGTTGGGGAATGCCCAAGCCTACTGACTGTAGGGTCCCTCCACCAATCTAGAGAGACAAGAACCTGGGTGGGAACTGTAAGCACTGAGTCCAAACAATGACAGTTTGGGTGAGTACGCTGAAGCCAGCCATGCTTGAAGGGGTCTGAGCTTCAGTCTTGCATGCTGTACCACATATGTGCATGAAGCCATATGACACAACAGTCTGAGGCAGAAATGGAGGAAGGCTTTGGCTCGGGTGGAATTGAGCACCACATCTATAAACTGTATCCTCTGAACAGGGATGAGCACTGTCTTCTGTTTATTTATCAGCAGGCCCAGTGCTTGAAAGGTAGCTTGGACCAGGTGGATGTTGGCTCTCACCTGGGCCTCAGACCAGCCCTTGATCAGCCAGTCATCGTGCTAAGAGCAGACTTGCACCTCTCACCTTCTGAGGAAGGCCAGCACTACCACTATGCATTTTGTGAAAACCCAAGGGGCTGCGGACAGGCTGAAGGGGAGTACGGTGAACTGGTAGTGGCACGACGAACCTGAGAAATCTTCTGTGGCCCCAAAATATGGAGATGTGAAAATAGGTGTCTTTTAAGTCATGGGCAGTGTACCAGCCCCCTGGATCCTGGGAGGAAATAATGGAAGCCATGCGAAACTTCAGTTTCTTGAGATAACTGTTGAGGAAACACAGGTATAGGATGGGTCTGAGACTCCCTTTGGCTTTGGGGATTAGGAAATCACGGGAGTAAAACCCTTTCCCTCTCAAGCTCTGAGGTACCTCCTCCATGGCCTCTACCCTGCGGAGGGACTTGCCCCTCCTGGGCTAAAAACTACTTGTGAGAAGGGTTCCTGAAGAGGGACGGCGAAGGGGGGCGAGAAGGAAAAAAAACTGGAGAGTGAAAACTTATTTCACCATACTCAGTATCCAGTGGTTTGAGGTGATGAGGGACAATGCTGGGCTAAAGTGGGAGAGACGGTTTGAAAACAAAAAGGGGGCAAGATCTGGTACAGACTGGTATAACATCCTTGGTGCACCATCAAAAGTTCTGCTTTTGGTCTCCCAAGTATCTGTAAGGGCCCAGTAGCAAGGCTGAAATGGGTGGAGGCGGATGTCTGTGTTTATAACCCATTTTGCTTCTTAAACAGGTTCTGGCGTAGTGGTGGAACCGAGAAGCGGACCGGCTGTTGAGACCTGACGTGTTTCCTCTAAAGCACCAGGACATCTAGACCCAGGGACTTGAGGGTGGCTCTAGAATCCTTCAGGCCATGAAATATTGCATCTGTTTGTTCAGAGAAGATTGAAGTGCCTTCAAACAAAAGGTCCTGGATGGATTGTTGGACCTCTATTAGTAGACCAAAGGACTGGAGCCAAAAGCATCTTTCTATGAGCACTACAGAAGCCATGGATCTAGCTGCTGAATCTGGCACACCCAGGGTGGCCTGTAGGGAAGCTCTGGCCACCGACTTCCTTTCCTCCACCAGAGTGGAGAACTCCTGTCTGGACTCCTAGGGAAGAGAATCCTTGAATTTCATCACTGATTCCCAGACATTAAAACCATATCTTCCCAGCAATGCCTGCTGTTTGGAGATGTGGAGATGTAGACCCCCTGTAGAATAAACCTTTCTACCAAAAAAGTTTTTGCGTCCTTTGCTTTGGGAGTCATTGTTTGTCCCTGTCTGTCCCTTTCATTGGCCGCCAAGACCACCAGAGACCCTGAATGGGGGCAGGAGTAGAAGTACTTGAAGCCTTGGGCAGGAACAAAGTACTTCATTTCGGCCCTTTTTCCAGTGGAAGGCAGGGAGGACAAGGCTTTAACCAGTCCCATAATGGCCTCATTAAGAGGGAGGGCCACCTTCTACAGACCCACGGCATACAAGGTATCGACCAGGCTGAGGGAGGATTCTTTGACTACCTCCACTTCCAGCTGAAGGTTCGAGGCCACTCTTTTCAACAGTTCCTGGTGAGCTGTGAAGTCATCGTGAGCGGGGGGATACATGCACCCCAGACACAGCCTCATCCAAGGGGAAGGAAGAAGAGGCCTGCACTGGCAGGGGGGTCGTCTTCTTCTCCTTCTGCAGGCTCGTTACTGGGCTCAATATTGGAGTCCGGATCATGTGATGGTCATAGGTATGAGGGCACTTTTCTTTCCAAGATTACGGAGTATGAGTGTCTGGAAGAGGGCCCTTGCATAGGGGGAAACCCCCATGGGTTCCAAAATGACCATTGCATCTGCATAGGCCAGTGCCCACTGTGCCAAGTATTTGATGGTACCTCTGCACCCATATCCATCAACTGTAGGGCTGCCTGGGGGAGAACTGGCAGTGGTACCTTGAGTGGGAATACGATTCCACCTCCGAGTCCGATGACAAGCCTTTCTCTGGGGACTATGAAGGGGTGGTACCTGTTGATGCTGGGAACAGTGTTGAGGTGGGAAGACCAATGTTAAGACAAGCAGGGACGTTTTCCCTCTAGACAGTACTGAAGGGGCTGGTACTGAATAGGAAACTGGGGCCACATGCTCTCTCCTGCTCCCTGGTACTGACACCACCGGCTTTTGTACCATTGACAATGGCAGTACCAAAAGTGCAAGCAGGTCCCTGGCTGCAACGAATACCTCCAGGGTAGATGGTTCTGCAGTCCTGCTGGTGTTGCATTGCTCCTCCGGTGCCGAGGGTTAGTCTGGGACCAGACTCAATGGAGCCTGCGTACGAGGCAAACTTGATGGTACCGCCATTGGCGCGGGAGCAGAGCACTAGCCAGACACAAGTCACACTCCACTGTGCTCCCCATGCTTGGCTCTCTTTAAAGTTGGGGAATGTCCCCTCTTGGCCAGCTGCTTCTTATGTTTCCTCTTTGGCACCGGTGAAGCAGAATGGTGCCGGAAGTCTCTCATGGTGGGAGGAGCATTCTGCACCAATGCTGAGGTACTGGGTGCCGAGTTCAATTGGTTTAACTCCGATGAGGGACGGTGCACTGCCTCCATAAGGAGGTCTTCGATCTGGCCTCCCTGTCCTCTTCATAAGGGGCTTGAAGTCCCGACAAATCTGGCAGCAGTCCCTGATACAAGTCTCTCCCAGCCACATAAGACAACTGGAGTGCAGGTCACGCATAGGCATGGGCTTGCTGCAGGAAGCACAGGGCTTGAAACCTGGGGACTGAGCATGCCCCAGAACTGGGAGTGAACGAAACTCCGCTAACAGGGTGAGAAATATCAACTAATTATATATAACTAATCTACAACAATCCAAACTGAGAAAATAAAGAACTGGGATAGGGAAACCAGGGAAAAAGACTAAACTAAAATTAAGAGTGAGAGTTTGCTGAAGCAAGAGAAGCTGTTCCAGTGACCATCATGGGTGGTAAGAAGGAACTGAGAGGGTGCTGAGCCAGCCAGACCCCTTATACCAGCGCATAAGCATGTGACACCAGAGAGCGCTAGAGCTGGCCCAACGGATACTACTGAGGGAAAAATCTTTGGCGACTGTGCACACGATGCGTGCACACTTACCGTGGAATGGACATGAGCAAGCACTTGAAGAAGAACTGCCAAATAAGTATCAGCTCCGAATGCCAGCTCAAGAAAGCATTACACATGATTGCAATTTCACTTTTCCAAATCGCAGCTCAGAGAGGAAAACATTTGTTTTAAGCACATATAGAGAACTTCAAGTAGCAGCTCTGAAAAATCCTATCAGGAACATAGTGCAAAGACATCCTATATAATGATGCTGCCTTCCATATAGCTGGGTATACTTTGATTCAATGTTTCTTAATGACCAGTCTGTGGCAGGTGCCAGTCCTTGAGATTTCCCTGATACAATTTAGGAAGGCAGCAAGCCGGTATCAAAAAGGTTGAGAAACACTGCTTTGATATTTCCAGGTGGCTAAACACCTGGCAATTCTAACAACGGTCTGAAAGAGGCTTAGGGAAAAACAGAAAGGATAATGATCTGAAAGAGATGGAAATTAGAGGAGGATGTAGACAGGATCACATTTCCCATATAGAACACAGTCTTACTCAGTTTCTTGCAGTAAAACACACTGAATTTCTTGACATGTTGTGGTTCAGGTATTCACAATGTCCACAAAGGAATAGTACATCCATTACTAACCTAATAGAGGTTTGAGATGTAGTTTGATGAAAGGTGCCCCCCCAGTTACATTGGAAAGTAACCTGCCCTCTGGTAGGAAAGCTTTTCAAGTTTTGGAGTCTATTGGGTTTCCAATTTCCCTCATCTATGTGCTGACAGGAACTCTAACCTTAGGCCAGGGAGCCCTATTAATTAGTTGGATTCAATAGGGCTCCCCAGGGTAGGGTTAAGTTTACAATGGGTACAGCTACCCGACTTAGGGTAAGAGTTGGTGTCAGTTGAGTTACAAAAGGCAGGTCTCCCCAGCCTATGGTTAGGGTAAAGATCAATATGGCTTCCTGGGCTACACTTAGGGTTGGGATCAGTAGGGCTAAGGTAAGAGTTAGAAAGGTTAGGGCTCCCTGAATTAGGGTTAGTATTGGGGTCTGCAGGGTTCCCTGAACTAGGATTCAGGTTGGTGATAGTAGGGCGCCCCATGCTAGGCTTATTTTTACAAAAGGTAGGGCTCCCCAGCCTAGGTTATGGTTACAAAGGGCAGGACTCCCTGGCCTAGGTTTGGGTCCATAAGGCTTCCTGGGCTAAGGTTAGGGTTACAAAAGGGCAGGACTCCCTGGCCTAGGTTTGGGTCCATAAGGCTTCCTGGGCTAAGGTTAGGGTTACAAAAGGGTACAGCTCCCCATCCTAGAGTTAGGGATGGGGTCAGAAGGGCTTCCTGAGCTAGGATTAGGGATACAAAGGGTAGGGCTGCCTGGCCTAGAGTTAGGTTTGGGGTTAGTAGGGCTCCCCAGGATAGGCTTAAGATTGCAAGGTGTAAGGGCTCTTGTGGCGAGGGCTGGAGTTACAGAAGGTAGGTGTCGTCAGCCCAGGGTTAGCACTGGGGTCAGTGAAACTCCCTGGCCTAGGATTAGGGTTATAAAGTATAGGACTCCCCTAGTACGGTTACAGTCACAAAGGGTAGGGCTCCCCAACCCAGGGTTAAGATTACAAATGATAGAGTTTGCTGGCCTAGGGTTAGTGTTACAAAGGGTAGCATTCCCTGGCCTAACGCTAGGATTAGACTCAGTGGGGTTCCCCAGCCTAGGGGTCACTAGGCTCTCCGGCATAAGATTAGCATTGTGGTCAGTAGGGTTCCCAAGAAACAATCTGGGATTTCACTTCCCCCACCATCAGATCGGACCCCTTCTCAATGAGTCCAATTAGTAGGCACTGCCAATGGTGTTGAAGGTAGCTTAGGGAAACCACAGCTGGACAATTTTGGAGCCGATGAAGGTTATACCATGTCCTGCTTGGAACCCTAGCCTGAAATTTGGGAGGTTCTGATGATTTTGCCTAGAGAGATTCCCACAAAAGGAAGTCCTAGATGATGATCACTGCAGGCTGTGGGTGAGAAACATCAGTAGGCATCACATCTGTCCAGTACTTATGCAGGAATACACATCTTACCAAAGAAACACCTTCAAAAAGGAGGCACACGGTTTTAAGAGCATAGTCGTCAGTTCACACATACAGATCCGGGGCCAGGCTCCCACCCGTCTGGGTACAGAGCTACTTTGAGAAATGGTTTTCCAGAGACTACTGTCTCACACTCTCAACAACAGTCTTGGCTGACCCAAAAAGATCTGGGAACCACAGTGGCACATATACAAAGCATAGAACCAGTGGTGCCAGATGCTAGGCTTCTGTCAATCCAAACAAATTCAGTGTCCGCTGTGGTGCTTATGTTTGATGTGCATGTAACCAGATTTTTTCTACTGGACCTGAAGAGCCTCCACATCAATAGGAGTGTGTGAGGTGCCCTTACACTCCCACAGGTCAATTCCCAAGTTGATGCTGGATTTACACATTGCCAGACATTCAGCTGGGCTTGAGTATTTTCCCATCAACAGGTTCAGTGCAACCCTCCACTTCTGTATGAGATTAGATGATGCCTGTACTGGACAGGCATCCTTTCTTCTTTCTTAAATAAAGAAAAATTGACTAACTACAATCTAACTAAAACAAAATTTGCCCTAATAGGGCAAAAGAAAAATTTTTTAAATGACGAGAAGCATCTAGGATACTTCACACACACTGAGCTCTGCCCCTTCAGAGGTTCAGAAAGAACTGAAGGATGGTTTGGGCTCATGGGCGTGGCTTGAGGGCGGGAGGGGGTTAGGGGACATTATTCCCCAAGCCTCGGGCAGGCGTGGAATGTGCCCCCCCCATGCATAACTCCATTGGCTTGACTGGAGCTGCCCTCCCAATATAGATGTCAAACTACGCCTAAGTTTGGGTCACTCCCCTTTTACAGCCTGAGAATCCTGCACTAGATGAGGAAGAGAAGGCCCTAACAGATACTGCTCACCAAAAGATTCCAGAGGTTCACAGTACAGGGGCTTTAATTTTGCAAGTGGAAACCTGTAGAGGCCACTCAGGCTGGAACTATAATCATTAACTGATGTCTGTTTTAGCCAGTTGGCTCCAAGGAAGATGGGAGTTTCTATATTAAGGGCATATTTTTCTTCAGCGTGTCACAAAAATCATTACATAAATAAGGTCTTTTAGTTATTTTCATGCTGCTTTCTAAAAAAAGATTGGGTCAGATTGTCAGCTGGTCTAAATCTGTATAGCTCTACTGAAGATGATTTCACCTAATATGTTTTGACTGTAGAAATAATTATTCATGCACTTCAAGCATCAGTATTTTCAAAATTAATTTAATAGAACTACTCAGATACATTATTTAGCTCTACAATTCCAAACTTTTTTGAACTATTGGCAAGTATTGGTTTACCTTCAGAAAGCTCAGTAGTTCTGTTCATCTGTTCAAGTTCCCAGCCAAGATGTAATGATTCATCCATGCTTTGTTTCTGAGCCATTTCTAGAGTCATATTTTCCTCCATAAGTTCCTCAATTTTCTTTCTGTCCATATCACGCTCCTTAAAAATTAACATGAACTTTTAAAAATAGCGTGTCTCAGAATGCACAAAAATATTATATTAAATAACCATCATTTTACAGTATCCTAAGAAGTGGATTCTTTGGTCTGCTAAGGCCAGTTTGGACTGATTACAATGGCCTCAAAGTGGCTGGAAACAAATTATGGAAAACTTCCCCTGCACAGAGGAACTCTCTGTCAGCATTAAGCTTTTGGGGGTGGCTCTATTAACTCCTTTTACCAGTCCCCCACCCCCAGCTCCGAAGTAAAGGGAAGGAGGGTGTTTATCATGGAAAAAACATACTAGCATCAATTCCTTATTATAAAATAAATAAGATTATAAATAAGATAAATAAATCACAGATTAAAAAAGAAAAATAATGTTAATAGTTATATAAACATGATTTGCTCTTTTAGACTTAATATTGCATTGTTTGGATTGGAGCTAGTCAAACACAGGAATTATTTTTGTGAAAACATTTATGAAAAATGGGCTGGTTTTTGTCAACATTTCAAATTTTGACCAATTTTATTTCTATGAATATTTAACCAAAGATACCATCTTTACCTCAAAGAAGGTTTTAGTTGTTATCACTGGTTCTATATTCCTGCTCAACATACTCTATCCACTTAATTAAATACTGTGTAACTTTTAGGTTACTTCCCCTTTGTAATAGAGGTCTCTTTATGCAGAACTGAAGCTAATGAAGAAAATAGCATCATGCTGTGTCTGAAAATTGTAAGCTACTCAGGTTCTACCTATTTCTCCGCTGCTGCTGGTGGGCAGCGCTGCCTGCACAAGCCAGGAACAAATGCCTAGTTTTGGCAAAAAAAATGGATGGCCAGGACAGAGCTGGAAAATGGGACTCTCCTGGCCAAAACGGGACGTATGGTCACCCTAGTCATCTTCTGTTTATATACTTACCATCTCCATATCATGTAGTTTAGCTTTTAGCTGCAGATTCTCCTTTTCCAATTCATGTAATTTATCAGAACGGGCTCGGGTCCCTTCTAGTTGATCTTCCAACATTGTCTTTGTTTCCAACAACACTTGATTGTCTTCTTTTAACTCCTTCAGGAATTAAACAGAAATCAAAATTTTCTCATTCATACCAAAGCTGATTTCACCATATCTAGTTTTTAAAATGTCAATGTAAGAATACAAAATGAATTTTAATGGTAAAAACACAAACTTTAATAAAATAATTTAATAAAATAATAATAATAAATAGTTTAATAAAATAAAATACTTTAATAAAAATACATTTATAACTACATGTTATACAATAAAATGTGACACTACTAAAAATAGCATCTGAAATATTAAAACCATACTTTTATTATGATTCAAGCACAATTAAGTTTATATGAAATTTTAAGTAATTATATTGTAAATATTGTGTATTGTAAACATTTACTATCCAACCATTATTAGTTTAGGGAAAGGAAATTTGCAGTAAAACGATATGGATAAATGCATTGCCAATAATCCTGATTTGGCCTTGATTATAAGTGTGCTGTGATACTTTTCTATTTTTATGTCTGATTTTGTAAGCAAGTAGTTTTAAAATGATGTGAAATTTGGAGTACGCAGGACAAATCAGACTCCATCAGATGGGAGGTTCGGGTGATGCAGATGGCCATGGTCCTGCGAGATTAGGTCTCGATACAGAGGTAGAAGGATTGGTGTCTCCACCGAGAGGTCTAGCTGCGTGGAGAACCAATGCTGACAGGGCGCCAGGCAGGGGCTATCAGGATGACTCACGCCGTCTCTTCTGATCCTCAGCAAAAACTTGTGTATGAGAGAAAAAGGAGGAACACGTAGATGAGATGACCTGTCCAAAGGAGGAGAAAATAGTCAGAGAGATCTGGGGCTGTGGCCCAGAAGGGAGCAGAACTAGACACACTTCCTGTTGTGCTTTGTTGTGAACAGATCTATCTGGGGAGTTCCACCCCTCTGGAAAATGGTTTCACAACATTTGGGTGAATGGACCGCTCATGGTGGTTGGAGTAAGATCTACTGAGGTGATCCACTGATCATTCTGCAATCATGGCAGATAGGAGGCCTTGAGGTGGATCGAGTGGGCTATGCAAAATTCCCATAAATAAAGGGATTCCTGACACAAGAGAGAGGAGCATGCCCCTCCCTGCCTGTTGATATAAAACATTGCTGTTGTGTTGTCCATGAGATCTGACGTGGTTGCTTGCCACAAGCTAGAATGCCTGGCAAGCCAAGTGAACTGCCCTGAGCTTCGTGATGTTGATGTGCAGGGAGAGCTCTTCTGGACACCAGAGGCCCTGAATTCTGAGGGAGACCAAGTGAGCACCCAAGCCCATTGCTGAAGCATCCATAATGAGAGATATTGATGGTTGAGGCCTTGAGAACGGGAATCCCGAACACACAGTCAGTAGTTCTAGCCACCAGTTGATGGAGGCGGTCACCAATGGGGGACCTGTGATAACTGTGTCCAAATGGTGTGGGATTGGCAAGTATACAAACGCCAGCCACGATTGGAGACATCTGAGTCAAAGTCTTGCATGCTGCATCACACAGGTGCATGCAGCCATGTGGCCCAAGAGATTCAAGCAGTTTCTGCTGTTGTACTGGGGTGATCTCTGAGGCTCTATAAGCAACACTATTGCCTGGAATCGCCCTGCTGGGAAGAAGGCTCTGGCTTGAATAGAGTCGAGGATCGCCCCAATAAATTTGATCCTCTGAACCAGGGAGAGGGTAGAATTCTGCATATTTATCAATAGACTTAAATCCTGAAATATGGACTGGATTTATTTTATATTAGACTCCACCTAGTGGACCTTAGTCCAACCTCTGACCAGACAGTCATCAAGGTGAGGGTAAATATGAATCCCTTGCCTCCTCAGGAACGGTGTGAAAACCATCATGCACTTTGTAAATACCTGAGGGGCTGCTGACAGGCCAAACAGGAGGACTACAAATTAGTAGTGCATGTGGGTCACCACAAATCTAAGGAACGTCAGTGTCTCTGAAAAATCAAAATATGGAAGTAAGCATCCTTCAAATCAAGGGTGGCATACCAGTCCCCTGGATGCAGGGAGGGGATGATGGAAGACAAGGATACCATGCAGAACTTTAGCTTCTTCATGTATCTGTTGAACTTTTGCAGGTCCCGAACTGGTCTGAGATCGCCATTGGCTTTCCAAATTAGAAAATATCATGAGTAGAACCCTCAGCCCCTTAACTCCGGTGAAACCTCTTCCATGACTCCCACCCTCAGAAGTGACTGCACCTCTTGGGCTAGAAGTTGCTCATGAGAAGGGTCCCTGAAAAGAGATGGGGAGTGGGAGGAGGGGAAGAACTGAATTGAAGGGTGTATCCTACTGCTACTGTGCTTAGCACCCAGTGGTCTGTCACAATACAGGGCCAAACCTGACAGAAATGGGATAAACGGTCCACAAATACGAAGGAGATTAGATTCAAGTCTTCTACTGGTACATCGTCGCCAAGTGTCCCATCAAAAGTCCTGCTTGGACCTACCAGAATCTCTGGAAGGAGCAGGCATGGACACAAACAAGGATTGAAAAGGATTCCTCTGAGAGTCCTGCTTGGCAGGTGGCGGAAAGAATTGAGAGGCCGGTTGAGGTTAAGAACATAAGAATGGCCATACTTGGTCAGACCAATAGTTCATCTAGCCCAATATCCGGTCTTCTAACAGTAGCCAATACCAGGTGCTTCAAAGGGAATGAATAGAACTGGTATTCATCAAATGATCCATCCTGTAGGCCATTCCCAGCCTCTGGCAAACAGCAATCTCTGTCTTGCCTGATTAATAATCACTGATGGACCTATCCTTCATGAATTTATCTAGTTTTCTTTTGAACCCCATTATAGTTGTGGCCTTCACAACATCCTCTGGCAAGGAGTTCCACAGGTTGATTGTACATTGTGTAAAGAAATACTTCCTTCTGTTCATTTTAAACCTGCTGCCTATTAATTTCATTTGGTAACCCTTAGTTCTTGTGTTATGAGAAAGAGTAAATAACATTTCCTTACTTACTTTCTCCACACCAGTCATGATTTTATAGACCTCTATCAAATCCTCCCTCAATCATCTCTTTTCCAAGCTGAAAAGTCCTAGTCTTATTAATCTCTCCCTATATGGAAGCTTTTTCATACTCCTACTAATTTTTGTTGCCCTTTTCTGTACCTTTTCCAATTCCAATATATCTTTTTGAGATAGGGCAACCCAGAACTGTAGACAGTATTCAAGATGGATTTATAAAGAGGCAATACGATATTTTATGTTTTATCATCTATCCCTTTCCTAATGATTCTCAATTTTCTGTTAGCTTTTTTGGCTACTGCTGCACATTGAGTGGATGTTTTCAGAGAATTATCCATCATGACTCCAAGATCCCTTTCTTGAGTGGTAGCAGATAATTTAGACTCATCATTTTATATGTATAGTTGGGATTATGTTTTCCAATGTGCATTACTTTGCATTTACCAACACTGAATTGCCTCTGCCATTTGTCGCCTGGTCACCCCGTTTTGGGAGATCCCTTTTTAACTCTTTGCAGTCTGCTTTGGACTTAACTATCTTGAATAGTTTTGTATCATCTGCAAATTTTGCCACCTCACTGTTTACCTTTTTTTCCAGATCATTTATGACTATCTTGAACAGTACTGGTTCCTGGATAGACCTCTGCAGGACACCACTATTCACCTCTCTCCATGCTAAAAACTGAGCATTTATTCCTACCCTTTGTTTCTTATCTTTTAATCAATTACTGATCCAGGAGAGGACCTTCCCTCTTATCCTATGACCACTTACTTCACTTAAGAGCATTTAGTGAGGGACCTTGTCAAGGTTTTCTGAAAATCTAAGTATACTATATCCACTGGATCACCCTTGTCCACATGCTTGTTGACCCTCTCAAAAAATTCTAGTAGATTGGTGAGGCATGATTTCCTTTTACAAAAACCATGTTGACTCTTCCCCAACAAATTATATTCATCTGTGTGTCTGATGATAATGTTCTTTACTATAGTTTCAGCCAATTTGCCTGGTACTGAAGTTAGGCAGTACCAGGCGAATTAAGTTTATAAATGCTTGCTCATGGGTTCTGGTGTGTAAAGGCCTAGGGACTTCAGGTAGCCCTGGAGTCCTTTAGGTTGTGCAGCTTGGAGTCTGTCTGCTTAGAAAAGAGCGACATGCCCTGAAAAGGGAGGTCCTGCAAAGTCTGTTGGACCTCATGCAACAGGCCCGAGGATTGAAGCCATGAGTTTCTGTGCATCACTACAATGGAGGCCATCGATCAGGCTGCTGAGTTCACTGCAATCAAGGCCACTTGTACGAACACCTTTGCCACAGACTTTCCTTCCTCCATGAGAGATGCAAACTGTCATCTGGGCTTCTGGCATAACAGCTCCTTAAATTTTAGCACAGCTGTTGGCCCCTTGTTGAACAGACCTTTCTGCCAAAAAGGTCTAATTTTTTGGTGTCCTTGGCCTTGGGGATTGCCCTTGGTAGACCCTGTTGCTCTTGCTTGTTGGCTGCTGACACCACCAAAGAGCCCAGTGGGGAAGTGTGTATAAAAATTCATAACCCTTAGCCGGGACAAAATATTTTTTTTCGGTCTTCTTTGCCATCGATTGAAAGGGCGCTGCGGTCCACCATAATGCCTTTATGGGGTCCATAATGGCCTCATTAAGGGGCAGTGCCAGTGCCAGGGGCAGTTGATGTGCCTGTTGATGTTAGGATGTCCACCAAGGCATGGAAGGATTCCCTGACCTCTTCCCCCTGGATGCCCAGGTTTTGAGCCACTCTCTTAAGGAGCTCTTGATGAGCTTTATAAATGTCCAGATAGGGTGCTATATCCACTTCTGTTACTGCCTCATCAGGGGAAGAGGAGGAAGCCTGTACCGATAGGAGGCACTGTTCTTTGCCTTCGGCACTGGACAGATCTCATGGAGCTGGCTCTGGGTATTCAGTGCTGGACTCAGTACCAGTGCCTGGATCTGAGCAAAGGCAGCACTCTGGCCCAGAATCCGACCGTCTGGATTGGGGCCCCTGCATCAGTGAAAAAAGTAAGGGGTTCTGGAAGGACCACTGTATTGGCATCTGCCATTGCCCCGGAGGATACACCATGGATGGGATGCCTTGGGCTGGTTTCATGACAGGATAATGCTAGCTGGAGTGATGGTGCTGGCTCCTGCATGAGGCATATGACTCTGCCTCCTACTCCGACTCCAAAGACCCCCTGTCAGGAGACCTAGGAGGAGCAGTGCTCACTGGTGTTGGCTATTGATGCTATGGTTGGACCATCATAGCATGTTTCCTCTCAAATTTCAGCCAGGGCCTCAGTGCTGTGGAAGTCCTTTCTACTGGTGCCAATGCTGTAGGCTCCTGCACAGTCGGGAGTGCTGGGACTGGCATTGAGAGTAAGTCTCTCGCTGCAGCAAATGCTTCTGATGTAGACAGTACCGCCAAAGCACTGGTATCCTGGTGGCTCTACTGCATTGGGGAGTCCATTGGTGCCAGACTCAAAGGTATCCTTTCTGGAGCTAGAGTCAATAGTGCAGCACAGGTCGCTGGAGCTGCGGAACAGCGCAACGCCAGTCGCACTCTGCTAGTCTCTCCACACCCTGCCAACCTCAAGGTTGGGGAATGTCCTCTGTCCATTTTCTTCTGCTGTCTTCTTGGCACTGGGGATGGTGAATGGTGCCAAGGTTCTCTCGCAGCCACAGGAGCGCTTTTCGTCAGCACCAGGGATGGTGCCTAGGTTCTTGAAAGGTGGATGGAGTGTCTGTCCTCAGTACCGGCACTGAGGAACAGTGTTGAGGGTCCCAAACAGCAGCCTGAGTGCTCCTCACTGAAGCTGAAGTACTGAGTGCCGAGTCCAAGTGACCCAGCTCTGAGGGAGGTCTTAGTGCTGCCTCCATTAGGATGAACTTCAGTCTAGCGTCCCTGGGTTTTTTTGCTGCAGGACCTGAAGTCTTTACAGATCCTACAGCGCTACCAAATATGAGCTTCCCCCAGGCACTTAAGGCAGCTGGAAAGGGAGTTCCTTACAGGCATCAGTTTGTGACATGAGGCACAAGCCTTAAAGCTCGGAGACAGAGACATGCCCCAGCACCAGGGCGAAAACTAACTCTGGTAAATGGAGAACTGCTAATCTAACTATTTACTAACAGAAAACTTAACTACTATGTAAAAGGTAACTATATGCAATAAAAAGTGAAAAAGTCCACAGAGAGAGTGTTTGCAGATTGCAAGGACAAAAGTTCCAGCTACCGTCATGGGTGGTAGGAAGGAACTGAGGGGGCACAGGTTGGCAGAATCCTTTATACCGGTACCATGAGCGTGTGCCTCCAGGGGGCACCAGAGCTGATCCAATGGATTCCACTGAAGGAAAAATTTCTGGCATCACATCTACACTGGAATGGACATGTGCAAGCACTTGAAGAAGAACAGTAGAACATGTTACACATTCACAGTGCTATGCAAGAGGCCAGCATCAGCAAGAAGTGTAAAACAATTCCTCAGTAGCAGACTGTTTTGACAATTAGTGTGTGTGTGTTCTTCACAGATCTTGAAAACGTCTCTGTCCACCTACAAGCATATGTTGCAACGCAGTACCTGATATGTCCACCTCTCGCCCCCACCTACCCACCTGGTGCATCAGTAAAACCTCAACCTGACCTTATTAGGCCATTAGCTCACTCCTGCTGAAACTGACCTTATTAGGCAATTTCCTTGCTCCTCCTGAAACTGACCAGGTGACTGGGAGCAGCTGGCTACGTGACCGGTAGCACAGCCACCCTAACGGTCGGCTCACCTCCCAGCCAAAGGTTTGCCCTGATTCAAATGTCTCCCCTCCAATCATGAGTAACCTTGGCCACCTGAAGTGATTAGTATAAAAGCCAGGGCACGCCCCAGGCTCAACAGAGAACTCACCATCTGCTAGACACACCAGCTGCCCTGTTTTTTTTCCCTCTCCCACTCCGGACTCCGAGCCTGAACGTGTAAGCCTGCTCTGTGTTGCTACTTAGCTTCAGGGGTGATGTTGCAACTTTCCCTGCTGGGACTGGTAAGATCCTAACCTTCTTTCTCTTTCAGTTTCTGTTTTAAATCTGCTCTGAAAGCAGAAGCTGCCCCCCCTTGCTAACCCTCTTTCCCTTTCAGTTTCTGTTTAAACCTGCCCTGGAAGCAGAAGCCGCCCCTCCCCCCCCATTGCTAACCCTCTCTCTCGCTTTTAGTTTCTGTTTTAACTGCCTGTTTGCCCCTTTGCAGTTAACTGCACATGTGACCCCCCCTTCTGTGCAGTTTCTGTTTTAAACCCCGTTTGCCCCTTTGCAGTTGACTGCCTGTGTGACTCCCCCCCCTTCTGTGCCCTGTAATTAACTCTTTGTCTGTGAAATCTCTATGTGAGAGCATTCCCTTCTGTACTTAACTGCTTCTGCCTCTGTGCTTTTCAGTTAAGTTAACCCCTTTCTGTTTCCTACAAGCAACTAGTCCTGTAGTTAACTGCTTCTGCCTCTGTGCTCTTCAGTTAAGTCTGTGTAACCCCTTTCTGTTTCCTACAAGCAATTAGTTGTCTGTGTAGCATAGTGGTAAGTGTCCCTGTCTACGAGGTGGAAGACCAGGGTTTGATTCCTGGTCAAGCAACCACTGTCTGGTTAATATTAGTTTAGGTCTTTGTAGTTAGTTGCCTGTTTAATACTTTCTTATATCAGTTTATGTTTTGTGCTTAATTGTTTTTATGTCCTTTTATAACTAGTTAAACCTATATTACTCCTGTGTTTATAATTAAACTAATCTATTTCCAATCGATTAATTATTGACTCTGGGGGATCATTTACCTGTCGGAACAGCATAATATGTATCTTGGTAGGGTTTAAACTTTAACTAGCTCTTCTTTATCCATACACTAATCTCAGCTAGACATTAGATTAGAAGGATAGACATTAGACTAGAAAGATATCTGTGGTGTTATCGACGATTGTAAAAGATACACAGAGTTGTGTCAATTATATTGTTGGCAACTGAGCATAAAATTTTATCATTTCTCTTATGAACTGCATGTAGATATTGAATAGGACTTGGGAGAGAACTGGGGCCTGTGGACTCCAAAGTCAAAGGGTTTGATGGCACAGGTGCATTTTCCCATGTTGTATTAATTTAAATGAAATATGTGGGCCAAAGGTGTTAACATAACCCCAATCACTGTCTAACATTAAATAATGTTAAACTTTGGCATGGTATACAGACACCTCAACCTCCTTAGTACTATTATACTATTAAAAATCCTTTTAACTTTTTATTAAAGATAAAGAAAAGAAGGAAAGACAGTTAAAACATTTGAAATGTAAAGTATTAAATAAGGTTTTCATTTTAACAACACCGCTTATTTCCTTTCCCTTCAGATAGAGAGCTTTCAGAAGCAAAAAAACCCTTGTTTGGTACCATCTAAGAAATTGACAAAGATCTTAATCTTTTCTTTTGGGGAAAAGAAAAGCAGTTAGTTGAAATGGGCTGGAATTGTTGTTGTTGTTAAAAGTCTGAACCTATTTCATCCCAGGTGAAGTTTGGGATTCAGATGGAGATGGTAGAGGTGGCAATATCATCTGGCTCCCTCTCTCTAGCCCGGCTCTGGACATATTTCAGGATCAGGACAAAGGGGTTCCAGGAGATGGTGGAGGTGGCAGCCATGATGGTGAAGCTAACCACAGTAATCAATATTTCTCCCTAAAGTTGTTTCTTTAAGGAGCCACAAAACAAGTGGTGGCCGGAATAGCTGAGCACCTCATTATTTTGTCCTTCGATGAAGCCTAGTTTTCAACACACCAATTTTAGTTCACTGATTTCAGGTTCCACACTTCTTTGTTCCTCAAGCATGATCTTAACATATTTCTTGAGCTATATCGGTAGGCCTTTTTGGTTTGGAATAATTCAGTCTGTCTCCTTTCTATCTTTCCCCATCAACATTTTTTGTTATAGGTAATTGTGACATCTTAAGAACTTACACACATTTTTGAAAGTTGAACTCACAATTAAGGTACACATTTGTAGGCCCAATCATCACAACACCCAGTTCTACCTCGAGTGTGGTCTTTCAGAAAGGAACTGTACCACTGGATCCCTGCCATCAACCTCAATTGTGATCAACGTTATCAAACATAGAAAGATTGGGTGCTTAAGGATTGACATCTGCCTTTTGTCCACAAGAGATTGTCCATCAATGCTACAAGAGTTATTTCTGCTAAATATTCTGGCCTAAAATCTGATTTTGAAGGGGTATATTGGTAAAGGATTTTGAAAACAACTTTGACTAACTATTCAATAAGCTTGTTCAGGAACGATGTAAAAGACGGTTACTTACCTTTGTAACTGTTGTTCTTTGAGATGTGTTGCTCATGTCCATTCCATTCTAGGTATGTGTGCAGCTCTGTGCAAGGTTACCGGAATTTTTTTCCCTTAGCAGTATCCATAGGGCTGGCCTTTGCGCCCTCTGGAGCCCCAGGCACATGCCGCAGTATATGAGGTGCTGCCAGCTCTGTGCCCCCTCAATTCCTTCTTGCCATCAACTCTGACAGCAGGGACAGAGGGAAGGTAATGGAATGGACATGAGCAACATATCTCGAAGAACAACAGTTACAAAGGTAAGTAACCGTCTTTTCTTCTTTGAGTGCTTGCTCATGTCGATTCCATTCTAGGTGACACACAAGCAGTACCTTGGAGGTGGGCTCTGAGCTCACAGGTGAGCTGTTCGCAGCACTGCCCTGTTGAAGCTGGCATTGTCCTATGCCTTCTGAACAATGGCATAGTGGGACTTGAAGGTGCGTACTGATGACCAGGTAGCAGCCTTACAGATGTCCTATACAGGTACTTGAAAGGCCACCGAAAAAGCTTGTGCTCTGCTGGAATGGGCTGTGACGACTGCTGGTAGAGGAATATTTGCTTGCTCGTAACAAAACTTGATGCAGGAAGTTATTCAAGAGAAAAACCGCTGGAAGGAGACAGGTAAGCCTTTCATCATATTTGTCACCGCAACGAAAAGCCATGTGGTCTTACGGAAGGATTTTGTCCTTTCAATGTAAAAGGCTACGGCCCACCTAACGTCAAACGTGTGCCACCTTCATTCCTCTTCCGAGCCATGCGGTTTTGGAAAGAACACTGGAAGAAATATATCCTGGTTGTAATGAAATTGAGGTACTACCTTGGGTAAGAAGGCTGGGTGAGGTGCAACTGGACCGTGTCCTTACAGAAGGCTGTACAGTGGCCCCGATTTAAGTGCTCTAATCTCAGATACCCTTCTCGCCAAGGTAATCACAACTAGGAAGGCACCTTCCAGGAGAGTAACAACAAAAGACAGTGTGACAGGGTCAGACAAATGGCTATCAAAGAGTGCTAGAAGGCCAATATATAAACTGTAGGCTCAGCAAGTCCGTTTTCCCCTGGTAGCTGAGCAGGGGTTACTCCAGGTTAATTAATACACCTGGAGCCTATCAAGGCCCTGCCCAGGATTTGTTAAAAGCCTCCCCTCCAGAGAAAGGGTGTGGTTGGAGTTGTGAGAGTGAGGCGAGCTACCAGAGTGTGTGTGCAGGCAAGATGCTGTCAAGAACCAGCAGGGTTTAGGGAAGGAGCAGAACTCTGGCAGAAGAGAACCCTGCAGGTATAAAGACTGGGGGAGGGAAAACTCTGCACGAAGAGGGCAAAGGACCTTTCCCAGGCCTGGAGGCCTAAGGGAAGAGACCCTGACAAAAGCGAAAGAGCCAGCCCTACAGATACTACTAAAGGAAAAAAATTCTAGTAACCATGCAATGAGGCATGCATGCACCTAGAATGGAATTGACATGAGCAAGCACTCAAAGAAGAACAGGTTGTTGATGACTCAATTTGTTGTATCCAAGGAAGGTTTCTTTGGATTTGTGAGTTAGTCAGACTATTGAATGGTTTAAGGTGGGATGGTAGAACAACTTTTTCACACAAGGCCATGTTGACATCGATGTAAAAATCCCCCAAGAAAATTAGTTTTAAGAACTTCTCCACCATTGATGACAATGTCTCAGCTCCAGAATTCTCTAAGGTCCCACATAACTCTCCCCCAACCTACATCTTATAACTTGGCTCTTACCACACTTCTCCAGTACCTTCTCTACTTTACCAGTGATGCCAGCTTTGCTCCATTCATCTCATTTTTCCTTTTCTTATGGCAATAGCAATTGCCATGCCTCACCAGAGCAGTTTTGTCCTGTTTCTGACAGTAGCCAGCCAGATGCTTCAGAGGAAAAAGCAACAATTCCCCATATAGGCTATTGTGCAATAATCTTCTTATTGGGAAGGTTTTTTTCTAATAGCCACTAATGGATTAGAATATCTCATGCTTTGAAATATATTTTTATATTCCTCAAAAATGTTTTATCCTATCTAATGTAACTGTGAATATTCCAGTCTATATGAATGTCTAGTCCTTTTCTGAATCTTTTTTTAGGTCTTGGCTTCAACGATATCTTTGACTGTGAGTTCCACAGCTTAATCATGAACTGTATACAATGTATTTTCTTTCATCAATTTTAAATTTGTTGCTTTGCAATTTCATTTATTCCCTCATTTTTCTATGAAAGGAAAGAGTAAAGAATAGTACCAGACAGACTTTCTATATATCATACATTATTTTACATATTTATGCCATGGGTCATCTTGTTTGATCCCTCTCTAAACTACATATTCCCTTTTTTTCCCCCTCCAATCTCTCTTCATATGGAAGTATTTTCATGACTCTAATAATCTTTATCACCTCTCTGTAGAAGTCCTTCTATTTTCTGTTATATCATTTTCAATCTGAGTGACTAGACGTACCACAGTTTTCAAGACAAGGATGTTCCATCAGGTTATATAATGGGATTATAAAAGTTACAATATTTTATATCATACTTCATACAGACTAACTCTTTGCTTTTTTGACTGCTGCTTCATGATGAAGACAGGACATTACTAAAATGTCACAATGACACCTAAGTCTTTTTCAGCTCAGCAACATAGTTCAAATTATTCCTTTCAATAAACATTACTTTGCATTTATTGAATGAGATCTGCCAATGTATTGCATATTTGTCTAGTTTTGTTAGGTTCCTCTGAAGTTTCTTACAGACTTTTCTGATTTTGACTATCCTTAATAATTTTGCATCCTATGCAAATTTTGCCACCTCCCCATTCACCTGCCGTTTACAGAGGTCCTGGCCTTACTAAAGATAGTTGGGCATCCCACTGTTTACCATGTTGAAAATTGATAATTTATTCTTAGTTTTGTTTCTTTTTTGTCTCTTACCAATTTCTAATCCATGACAGAATTTCAAATGTTTCTTCAATTCTATCAGTGTCTATTCCCATGTTTTATGCATGAAATACTCTCCTAATCCATGGTTCACCATGCCAACATCTTTTCTTCATTCAGATCATTCCTGAAAACTCTCTTCCTCCATGATGCCCATAAGAAGTGAATGAAAAATTAAACTTAAAATAAATTTCAAGCTAACTTCCTCCTCTGTGTTTCCCATATCTTCTTTATGTCTGCTTTTACACCCTGATCCTACAAGTGGGTCTGCACAGATGGATCCTGGCACCAACGGAGAGCCTTGCTGACTTCAAATGGAACTCTATATGGGTGAATATTTGAACACATCTTGAAAACTATAATTGATCATACAAGATTGATTAACATATGGCAGTGCAAGAATCTATCAAACGGCTTTCATGTATGCATTTTTTTCATGTTGTCAAAATAAAAAAGAGAGAAAGCAACATCAATGGGCAAAATCTTCTTACTGAAAAACAGTAAATTGTATGTGATTAAGAATTATTTTAAATATACCTCAACTCTAGCCTTGTAGAATTCAATATCATGCAGCCTCTCTTTGTATCGGCTGACTTCACTTTCAAGCTTGTCAACTCGAATTGCCTTCTCACGGAGAGCGTCTAACTCGTCCCGATACACTCTGGCAGAGCGAGCATCTGAAAGCAAATTCATGTTCTAGAAAATAAAAAATTAAGTTATATGTTAGGTAATCTGTGAGCTGATATAGCATTTCTTTTTTTTTTTTCTATTTTTTCACAAACCTAGATGGATTGTATAGCTAGACAAGATAGGCATCATGTATAGTTACATGAATTGTAAGTCCAGATTTTGTATCCTATCTTACACTAAAGCTCTTGAAAGGGGGCTCAGTGAATTTCAACACATAGTTCTTTCAAGTAGAACAAAGAAAAATTACTTCAATATGATTAAATTCCTACCCAAAAGATCCATATTATTTGTCATTTCTCACATGAGCAACTTGAAAATGCTTTAACAAGAATAAAAACTCTGAATCTTCTTTAAGACGACCAATTGTGACCATGTGTCTTAATTCTCAATTCAAACCAAAACTGTGACGGGGTATATGGGAAGGGCCCAGAGGTGCTCTGGCAGTAGGACTAGCCCCACCCTTCTGGCCCTCTCAATCATGCACGATAGGAAGGCAGCCTATAAAAGGGACGAAACAGCAATCAGTGTGTGTGTGTGGGGGTAGGGGAATGAGAAAGACTGCCCTAAACAGCAGACTACAGGAGTGATTCCTGATGTTGTGGAGAGTACCTCTAAGGCAGGAGACCTTCACCCCAAACTTGAATAAAGTACAGTGGACTCCCTAGGGTAAGACAAACAGGCTGAGCCTGCCAAAGAGACCCAATCAGAATGATCACCCCAAATCTGTTATATTGGGACAACATACAGTTAGCAGCACTGTAGACTTACCACTCCACCCCATCCTTTTGTTGGGATCTCAGGAGGAAGTAATCCTTGAAGGCATGGAGATTTGTGACTTTAATTTTGATCCCCTAACTGGAAAGACTTAAGGAGGCCCACAAAGAGCACACAGCAGAGAGCCGGTGTCGCAACTACCCAGTGTAGACAACTAGATACGGTCAGGTTCCCTCACCCCCTGAGGGAGGAACCACCAAGGACTCTGTTACAAAAACCCTGAGTACTTGTACTGAAATAGAATTTTAAAAAATGGAGTTACTGGTGAATGAGAACAACAGTACAATACAGACGCCTCCAGATAGAAAGTGAATTTCTTGTCACTTTTATAGTAGCATATAGTAAAGACAACACAGAATGTTTATTTACATTACCATATCTATTGTTCTTTGAGATGTGTTGTCCACATGTATTCCACTTCTGATGCTCATGTGTGCTATGCACACAAATTGGAAGCCTTTGAATATCAGTGTCTGCTGGGGCCACATCTGTGCCCTGCACACTCTCCAGTGACCAATAGCTTGAAGAGCACAAAGTGTGGGGTGGCCGCACCCACTCTCTAGTTCCTTCACTAAAACAAAATGCACATTGCCAAGTATCCCACAATAGCAGGAAAGGACGACAGGTTGTGGAATACATGTGTATAACAGATGTCAAAGAATCACTAGCTACTGGAAAGTAAACTGTTCTTTCTTCTTTGAGTGATTGTCCATGGTGTGACACTCTGTACCTCTAAGTAGCACCCTAGAACCCCCCTATTCACCACTGTGATATGATTATGATATGTTTTGTGTAAAGCATGCTGTGTGAGGCATCATTTAAAAATTCTTTATCTGTTGAACATTAATATCCTGTTGGATTGTATGTGTTATCATTGTATCTGATTGAAATGTGTTGTGAGGCTGGGAATACCCATAACCAGCCTTTCAGTTACAACAAAAGGAGTAGCCATCACCACCTAGACAGTGCTGATGGCCCATTAAAGGGAATCCACCCTCCCAATGGCAGTCCCAAAGACTTCTCAGAGAGAGCAAGCAGGCAATGGAGATTGCCTGTCCAATGGGGGCTGCCTGACCCCCAAGTTACAACAAGGATCTTTCAAGCAGCTGGGAGAAGGTATAAAAAGAGAGACAGTGACTTCATCATTTGGCCTTTCTTCCTGCTCCACTTTGAGAATGACGAGTGAGAACTCCAGGGCTGAGAAGTTCCCTACTGGGGCCAGGATGGCCATTGGTACGGCTAGGGCATTGGTGGCCAGTAGGCACCCAGCCAGGGACTTACATCCCGGCCTCGAGGCACACACCAGCACAAGTGTTCATAAGGGTACCCCAGTGGCTCCGTATTCCCTCAAGTGATGTGGAGCTGGAGGATCAGGAGTCCGACTTCAACACATCAGAATTCCAGGACCACAGCAACATGCGGGAAGACAACTCTGGAGGGAACCAAAAGACAATCTGTCTTGTCTGGAGCTCAGCTCAGGGTCTGGATTGGTACCCTGATACAAATGGCACCACCAGTGCCAAGAAGACCGATGGTCAGTCCCAGTGTGGGCCAGTCCCAGGCATGGTCAGTTGCAGTGCGGGCGTCAGTACTGGAACATCCGCATACTTTAACATGGAGGATGGTGACAGCATCCACAGGACAATCTGCGGCATTAACTGCATTGTTGCCGAGGAAGGGCTCAGTACTAAAGAACCTTGTACTGTCTCGGGTACCGAGTCCACAATAGGCCCAACCAGGATGCTTTGAGATACAGTGCCAAGACTTCACCTACATGCTCCAACTGTGGTCCTATTGCAGGCGCCAGCTTTGTGAAGTCTCGGACCAGCAGCGAGAATGGGATTGAAAGGCAGAGAAGGTCCGCTGCAGGCTGGTATGCTGATGACACTTGCACTGTCGGTACCAGCATCGCCCCCACCAGTACCAGACTCAACGGATACCCAGAGGCCTGAACCAGAGTTGACGGTATGGGTATCTGTCCTTCCTATCCTGTACCAAGGGAGGGTCAGAAGCACCCATGCCATTCCATGAGCCAGAGCTGGTCTGCACTCTTCTTAGGGGAGGCAGAAGGGTCACTTCAGGTCCCAGAATATGTCCCCGATTGGTCTTATGCAATCTCTTTCTTGGCACCAATGACAGAGAATGACTTCTGCACCTCTTCAGAGCTGACCAGCCCCAGAACAGGGCCAGCCACTTTCTCTCCGACCCCAAGGGTGATCTGTGGCCTGAGAAAGGCCTTGGTACCAGGTCAGGCATCATGGCCTGCTCAGGCAGGTACTGCTTCAGGCAAAGGTCCCACGCCACCTGAGTCCTCTTCTTGAATGAATGACAGATTGAGAAACAATTCTTCAGGTGAGTTTCACCAAGGCAAAGCAGGCATCACAAGTGGAGATAACTGTTGGGCATCACCCCTTCACACGAAGAGCAGTGCTTGAACCTGGTGAGGGCATCATTAGGTGGGCACTACCGCTAACAGTAACACTATACTAACTCTAAACTAACTAACTACTAATTAACAACTAATTATCAATGATATACACCACAACCAGGCTAGTTGCTCACCAGGTTGTGGAACAACGCCATAGAACTCCATCTCCAACTGGTGGGCGATAAGAAGGAACTTAGAGGATCAGGGCGATGCCACCTTGTACAACAAAGGGAGGGGCTACAGCCATGAGGAGTGAGTGCTGCCCCTCTGTGGGTACTGCTAGGCAAAAGTCTCCGGCTCAGCACGTGAGGCATGCACACATCTACTTGGAATACACATCTACATCTACTCAAAGAAAAATCTCTTTGTGTACGTTTGTCCATCTCTCTACTGATCACAATAGGAGAAGCAAAGCTCTTCTATTTATGATGGTATCAATGAATGACCTAAAATAATTTATGGTTTTATAAATAGGTATACTGAAGAACAATTGAAAAGTGCCTTTTCACCCTTTGTCTGTCAACAGACATATACAAAATAGGGAATTAAAAATGAAGGTTACTGGAGCTTTTCCAGATATGCTCTGTACATTCACATTTGTGGGGTCTCATAACGTATATGTGAGACTGTATCCAGGCCACTCATAGAAGAACCATTCACATTTGTGGGATCTTACAATATGGATGTGAGACTGTATCCAGGCCACTCACAGCAGAACCATTAATAGACTATAAGTGATAATTTTTGCAACTAAAACAAACTGTATCAAATCAATCAATTAATAAATTATAAAAGTTCATATTTATAGGTGGTGTATTAATCAATGCAACAAAAATACTGTATAAGGTGAAAAATGAAAACAATACTATTATTGAGGTGGTCAAATTCTTGTAAGTTATGTTGACTTTGAATAATAAATTTCCAAGATACACACCTCCTGCTGCAGTCTCTTTAGTTCAACCTCCATCTGTTCAAGTTCTTGTTTACAATCCAGCAGCTGCTCGGTTTTTTCCTCCCTTGAAAAAACACAAAATATGTAATTAAAATATACTATTGTACAATTGAATCATTGCCTTTTTTGCTAGTATTTTAATTACTGACTGTAACTGGGCAACAGTAATTGCATTTGATATTACTCAATCTTTTATTTATTTATTCCATAATTTCATGGGAGTGGGAGTTTTGGATTGCAGATCAAAAGCTACAGGAAATTAATGTACATGTGTGACATTGGCCTCTAGGGGAGGCATGCTGATATAGCTCAAACAGGGCAAACAGCAAAGAACGGGACAGGCAATGTCCTAAATACTGGTGGTTTTTCTTCCATAAGATGTATCAACCCAGCAACAAACAGCTTTTGATGATCTTCTGGTCATTCAGAAGACAAAAACACAATTTCCTTAAAACTATCCAGCCCTTTGGCTAGCACCCAGAAAGCCAAGTCAAATATGATAGGGATTACTGATAATCTTGTCTATCATATGTAAAAAAAGTTCTACCAATCCCAAAGGATCGGACACATTACCAAACAGGTCAATGAATATTTCAGATCTGACTCAAATACACACATTAATATATGCTTATTAACTAAGCTAATATTTATTTTAAAAAAAGGAAAGAGTATCGGTTAAAAGATCACATACATACAGATGAGAATAAAATCAATAAATCTGTTTTCTAGTAGAGATGATAACTGAGTTGCAAAGTTCTCAATTTGCAAGAAGTCTCTGGAAATTATCCTAACAGCTTGGGGGTCATCAATCCTTGTTTAGAGTTTCCTTGTTAAAAATCCAGTCCAGAAAAGTGAAAGCTAAATAGTCCAGGTATAGCATTTGTTCAAATTATCCCAGGAGAATTAGCATGGATCCCAGCAATAGCCTGCAATGCCCAATGTTGGGATCCAAATTTTCCCTGACAAGCTTGGACAGATTTGAGATAAAAAGCATCAGTCCACAAGAGTTTTTTAAAGATCCGTGCAGGCTTACCGATATCTTCTTGACAACAGGTACCTCCTTGAACAATTAATAGGTGATTACTTGTGGCTTTGAAGTATCATCTCCTATGTCCTGTGCACACTAATAACTGACTATATTAGCACAAAGTAATTGGCACTCTACAACCATTCACATGTATTTACTACTTAAATGTCAAAGAAAAATAAAAACAATAGTATTGTTACATCAAGTTCCATCCAAATGTTAATATCTTCCTTTCATTTTTGATTAACAGAATAATGACAGACCAGAACTATTTGGTTACATCGACAATCACTAGCAAGATTATAGGTAATCACAGACATGTATCTACTTCAAACTCTTAACATTGTATGATTTAACCTCAAAGTCTTAGCTATTTAGGATGAACAGCCCTAATTACCATTTGTATACCTTTAAACATGTCCTCAAAGGCTGATTTTAGGTTATTTCAGCCTGTTATAGACAACACAATTTCTGAGTAAAAACATTAATATTTAGAAACTATTAAACAGATTAATATTTGCAGAAAAATAAACAGTTACTAACCTGTTTTCTAACTGCTGTTCTTTGAGATGTGTTGCACATGTCCATTCCATCTCAGGTGTGTGCACACTCAGTGCACCTCTGGAGATTTTTCCATCAGTGGCACCCATCACGGCAGTGTGTATGCCTACTGCTACCTCAGACTACTGTGCAATTGTATAAAGGACAGAGCTGCCCTCAAACCTCCTTAATTCCTTCTTACTGGACAGACTCCGATATAAAGGGGAAGGAGGGTGGGTTTTGGAATAGAGATGTGCAATACCTCCCAAAGAACAGCAGTTATGGTACAGGTTAGTAACAGTTTCTTCTTTGAGTGATTGCACATGTTCATTCCACTTCAGGTGACTCACAAGCAGTTTGATCTAGAGGTGGGATTGAAGTCGACCTGAATGATTGAAGGGCTACCCATCCAAATGTGGCATCATTTCTAGATTGCTGAGGCAACGGTATACACTGAAAATCAAGTTGCAGCTGTACAAATGTCCAGAATATGTACCTGGGCTAGAAAGCCTGCAGAAGCTGCATAACATCTGATTGAATGCACTAGTATCCTGTTTGGAGGAGTTACATTGGCCATGCTGTAGCACAAATGTATGCAAGAAGAGATCCACAATGAGATTCTCTGAGAAAAGACCAGAAGTCCCTTCATCCTGCCTGCACGAACAACTGAGAGGATGGTCTAAATGGTTTAGTCCTACTCAAGTAATACACTAATGCTCTCTTAACATCTAATATATGGAGTCTTTCCTCATCCTTATAAGCAAGAGGCTTCAGGAAGAATATTGATAAATATATTGCCTGACTGATGTGGTAATGAGACACTACTTTATATGAGGCGGTAGATATACCCTCCTTTGCAGAAGACTGTATATGAAGGTCCAGACACTAGAGCATGTAAATTCACCCACTCTCCTGGCCAAGATGATTGCCACCAAAAAGGCTACCTTCATCGAGATACGAAGTAATGAACAGGCGGCTAACAGTTCAAATGGAGGATCCATTCGCTTTGCCAATACCAGATTTAAGTCCCAAGATGGAATAGGATCCTTTACATGGTGATGTAACCAGTCCAGACCCTTCAAAAAATTTACTGACCTTGATGGAACTAATGGCCAGACATTGCTGCTTCTATTATAACAAATAGTACAGCACATGTACTGCAGCCCAGACCAGGGAAACTTCTTTCTGTTGGAACCAGATAGATAATGTCTTCCACTTCACCAAGTGAGTATGCCTGGTAGGTTTTCTACTATTCAAGAGCATATCTTGCACCCCCTTTGAACAGATCGCCTTCTAAGGTGTCAACCACAGAGCATCCAGGCTGTGAGGTGAAGTGCCTCTAGGTTTGGGTGGAGGAAAATAGATCTCCCGTGAGATCAGGTCCAGGTCCAACAGTAGTGTCAAAGAATCTCATCTGAGAGGCTCAGCACAGTGGAAAACTAGTGCTGGAGAGGCCATGCTAGTGCTATGAATATCATTCAGGTATGGTCCTGCTTGATTTTTTAACAACACTCTGGGTAGGCATGGAATAGAAGGGAATGCGTATAGAAGCTTGTCCGTCCAGGGCAACAGGAAAGTGTTCAAGGGATATCCTGGACTGTGACCTGCTCGTGAACAAAGCTGATGACACTTCCTGTTGATTTTGATTGCGAAAAGGTCTATGTGGGGAATCTGCCACAGTTGGAAAATGAACTTGGATACCTCTGGGTAGAGAGACCACTCACGGTGCCTGGTGAAATACCTGCTCAGCCAGTCTGCCAGACTGTTTTGGACACCTGGAGGGTGAGAGGGCTTTGATGTGGATTGAGTTGTTGATACAAAAGTCCCATAGCAGCACTGCCTCTCATCATAGCAGAGTTAACAGGGCTCCTCCAAGCCTGTTCACACAAAATATGACAGGTGTACTGTCTGTAAGTATTAACAAATTATTCCCTGTTGATATGGGGAAGGAAAACGCAACAAACTAATCGAATGGTTCTCAATTCTATTATATATATGGGGGAGTAAAATCTGGGCCAGACCACAGACCTTGAGTCTGCAGGAATCCCAAATGGGCCACCATGTCTGTAACTAAGGTCAAAGTAGGTTGAGGACGGGCAAATGCAATCCCCACACACACATTGGCTGAGTCTGTCCACCAGTTCAGAAAGGCTAAAATTCATGCAGGCACCCAACCACCATGTATAAATAATGAATCATACTCAGCCATCCTCGCAACTTCCTGAGATGAAGCCTAGCCTGTCAAACCATGGAAGTACATGAGGCCATATGCCCCAGAAGTCTGAGGCAAATCCTACTATTGTGGTAGGATGGGCCTTCAGATCTAAAGAAATGGCTAGCATCATCTGGAACTTAGTCTGTGGAAGAAAGGCCTTGGCTTCCACAGTGTCCAAGACTGCTCCTATGAATTCTATCTTTTGTACAAGTGACAGAGTTAACTTTTCCTTGTGGATGAGCAATCCTAGTGTGGCCATGAGCCACCTTTGGCACACTAGACAGCACTTGCCTGTTGGTCCCCCGGCCCTGTCGTTCAGGTAGGGAAACATTTGAACTCCTGATTTTCCCAGGCATGCTGCCACCACTCCCATGCACGTTATGCATGCACATGAGGCTCCAGACAGGCCAAATGGGAGGACTGCAAACTGGTAGTGGGATTGGTTGACCAAAAACCTGAGGAATTTCCTGTGCCTTTTATGTTTTGTCACATGGAAATGTGTTTCCTTTAAGTCAAAGGCTGCATGCCAGTAATCTGGATCAAGGGAGGGGATAATGGAAACAAGTATGGCCAAGCAAAACTTTATTTTCTTTAGATATTTGTTAAGTTGTCACAGATCTAGTGTACGTGTGAGGCCTCCTTTTGCTTGTGACATGAGGAGGTAGGGAGAACAAAACTCCTTCTCTCTATGAAGTGAGGGAACCTCCTCTATGGCTCCCAACCAGGGGACAGAATGAACCTCTCAAAGGAGAACTTACTCATGAGAAGGGACAGGGAAAAGGAGTGAGAAGGTGGGGTGGAAATAAATTGACGGGTGTTTCCCAATTCTACCATGTATAGGGCCCACTAGTCTATAGTGATGTGGACCCAAGCATTTAGGAAGTGAGATAGCCTGCTGGAAAATTTTGTGGTAGGAGAAGCTAGAAGTGGAGATCGGTAAACTGTCCTCGACAAACATGTCAAAATGGCTGCTTGGACTGCTGTCTGGACGAGCTGGCGGCTGCTAAAGAAGTAGACTAGGGTGGACTCCTATAATGTGTCTTTCTTTCTAGACTGATGTTGGTGGCAAGGAATAAATGAAGCACACTGATGTGGCTTCTGGGGATGGAGCTGCTTCTTCTTTAGGACAGGTGTATAAACGACCAAAGACTTGAATGTAGCCCTAGAATTTTTAAGGTTATGCAGCTTGTCATCAGTTTCTCCCAAGAAGTGTTGGCCCCTCAAAAGGAAGATTCCGGACAGTCTGTTGGACCTTCTGAGAAAGATCCAGTGACTGGAGCCATGAACATCCATGCATTGTAATGACTGATGCCATGGCTCTAGCTGCCGAATCCGTAGCATCCAAAGCAGATTCAGCCTGAAATGAAATCCTGGCTACTAACTTTCTCTTGTGCATCATAGCAAGAAACTCCTGTCTCACCTCCTCTGGCAACTTGTCCATAATTTTTAAAACATTGTCCCACAGATTAAAATCATAGAGCCAGCAATGCCTGCTGATAAGCTATCTTGAACTATAGTCAGCTGTCGAATAGTTTTCTGCTAAAGAGATGGAGCTTCTTTGCATCTTTTTGGGGTAGATGTTTGCTGACCCTTGCACAGTCTCTCTCTGACAGTTGAGACCACCAAAGACCTCACAGAGATTTGAACATTTTTGACACTCAACCCCTTCTGGATCTTTGGTTTCAGCTGTCACAGAGACAGTTCTTTTAGCTGTGGGAGGTAGGGAAGATGGAGTTTGCCATAGCACTTTAACAAGGTTGTTATGGAGTCTGCTAATGGGAGTGCCACTCGAAAAGGTCCCACAGACGTCAAGATATCGACCAATCTATGAGACCTCTCTTGAACCACTGCATCTGAATAACTAAGGTGGAAGGCACCCTCTTTAGGTCCTTGTGGGCCCTGTAATTGTCCAGGAGAGGTGAGGAACCTGTCTCACTGAGAAACTGTCTCCTCACTGGTGGATCACCCCTGAATTGGGTGAGGAGAAGCTTCTCTCAAATCTTGCAAGGGGGGCAGGGAGTTCACCAGAGTAGACTGTTCATGTGAGATACCAATCCCAGTACCAGGAATGGCTTCCAGCTGCTCTTGATAGGGAGGATCTCGAGGACTACTGAAGGAAGTAGAACAGGGAGGGCATGGAGGCAGGTGGAAACCCTCAAGGGTTCTAAAATGGCCATCGGTATGGTCTTGGAGCCCAGTTCCTTTCAGATCACGTCTCTACCAGTCGGACAAGACGGAACTTCTGTTGAGTACTGGGGTGGTAACCAAATGGAAGAGAATGGTAACTAATGTGGCACAGCTGCAACATGTACAAGTTGACTTCTGACTCAGAGACTTCATCTGACCAAGTAAGAACTGGAGATCAGTGCCTGGAATCTGGAGAAGAGCACACTGGGTGAGATCATCACCAATCAGCCTCTGAAATGAAACCAGATGAAGAAGTACTAGAGTGTCCAGCACTACCCACTTTACTGTATGCTGAACTGCAGCAGATGGCAAATCCTGACAAGTGACTGTTGGTACTAGATAGGATGATCCTTGAATGCCCAGCTAAACTGGTACCAAGCAACTCAGCAGGTTGCATGCCACAACATACACGTCAGGCATTGATGGCACCAGGATAGATTCTTGCTGCTGCTAAGCCAATGAAGACTGCACTGCTGAGTTAGATTGTGCCGCCTTAGGGGTTGGCCTCAATTGGGTTGGTACCAGCCCTGGAATAAACAACCTTGCCTGAGCCATTATCTGCACCTGGGAAGTGCCTCAGCCTCGAGTGCACTCTTCCCTCTTTGCCAGCAGGTTTGGACTTCAGTGCCAGGGATCTTGATCTTCTGGATACTGACTCCTTTGACGCCATCTTCTGATACCTCTTTCTCTGTACTAGAGAAGGAGACTGGTGTTGAGAGTCTGCCAAAATAGGAAGTGTGTTCCTAACCAAATCAGATATGCTTGGTACACACTCCTAACAAGCAGGCTCTGAAGATGGGAACAGGGCTGCTTCCTTCAGAAGATGTTTTAGTCTCAACTCCCCTGTCCTTTTTAGTTCTGGGCTTAAAGTCCCTGCAGATTTGGCACCCACCTCTGACATTAGCCTCTCAGACACCTGTAGTGCAGGTCACTAACTGGCATCGGCTTCTTGTAGGCACCACAGGACTTGAAGCCTGGAGACCAAGGCATGCCCTGGTACCAACTACTGGTACCCAAATAATGGGAACCACAAAGTACAAAAAAGAACGTCAATAAAGGAAACCCACTACTAAACTTAACTCTTAATGAGTACCAACTATATAAAGATGTAAAATGAGGGAACTTGTGATAGCAAGATAGAATGCTCCAACAACTTTCATGGGTAATAAGGAGGAATTGAGCAAGATTGGGATTGGCTCTGCTCTTTATATCACTGAGCAGCAACACAAAGCAGCAGAGGGTGCATGTGCCATCCCTATGGGTAACACTGAAGGAAAATTCTCCAACAACAGTGCATTGGGTGCACACAGACTTGAAGTGGAAGGGACATGTGCAATCACTTGAAGAAGAACCTACATAACAATGGAGTTAAGGCTGACAGTACTTATCAGTAATGAAAGAGGTAGAAAATATTACAGATACGTTGTGATGATCCCAAAAACAAGCATTACATGCTCAGAAAATTTAGAGTTAAACTTAAAAAAAATCCAAACATATTAAGATATGGAAATGTACAATTAAGAAACTCAAACAACCTGAACTCTGCACTGTAGTATTACCATAAAATAACTGGACAATAATGATTGATGCAGAATAGTGCTTGTGGTCCTGAATCAGATGGAAATAATTTTTCCATTTGATTTTTTTCAATTTTTCCTCATTGTGTCAATATAGGGGTGAGTGAAGGTTGTTTGAGTGCCTTTACTCATAATAATAAGATACAGTTTAGCTACATAATTTCTTCAAATATAGTCTAAGCACAAATTTCAATGAGTCTAAGCTTTATGGAAAATCTTAAGTGTTGGTATTATTCCATTCAGGACAGAAAAGTTTCCAACTGAGTTCTAAATTTCTTAAATATGTCTGTTTTTAAAATTATCTTAATTCAAACTACACATTTACTTGTGAATTCTGAGAAAATTCATTCTGTACTCAAAGAGTAAGTGAAAAAGGTTTGGTGAAGATATGTTTTATTGCACATACAATACAAAGGTTGAATCCTTGATTTACAAGCAAAACTCAGTTCAATCTCAATGCAAACCCAATTAAATAGAGAGGCTACCAGGGACTCTATAATTAAATACCTCTCAAGATTAAAATAGTTTCAGTTTGAAATATAACACATTCAGATATATTATTATATTATTGAATGTTCTTTTACTTTAATTGTGATGAAACAGTAAAGAAACATAAGAAGAAGGGGATATAAGAGATATATGATATATATATACTGAGATATTCTACGATTCTAAAAATTTGAATGAAAATGTAACAAACATGAAAATAAACATTTGTTTAAATGACTGCCAGGTGGCTGGACCCCTGCACATATGCAGAGTGTCAATTAAATCAATGGGTCTCCATGTGCATTCAGGGGCCCACTCATGTGGAGTTCACTGCATTACCATGGCCCAGAGTAAAAGTCAAAGACGCTTCCCTATACTGACCTCCGGAAACCACATATATTTGATAAAGACAATTCCTGCATAATTTTGCACATTATTAGTTTAAGTTACTATGACTTTTCTATTAACATTTATGTACCTTGTTAAATATCACTCATATTTTTAGATAGAAATCTAAAAGCAGTTTGATTTCAATACACTGAATTAAGAATGCATGAACATAGTTTCTTGCAGCATCTTCATCACACTGACTTCTTGAATTACATTTTATACCTAATTCCTTGTGCATCACACTAAAAATATATTTCAAGATATTCTTCATACACTTTTTGTTAAGCAATTGTACTATATATAATGTATCTTGAAATTATGAAGTTACTCTACAAGAAACAGCTTATACAGTGCCATTTATGACTACATATTTTTTGACTCAAGATAGGAATCTACTGGTATTTTCAAAATTGTAACTGCAACCCAATATATAATATAAAATATCAAATGCTACTGACAGTTTAATAATTTAAAGTAGTCTAAGATTTTCAATATACTCCTATGCCTAGGGGAAATTTATTTACAAATTAAATTCAAATACAGTGCAAAATGTTAAATGTTCAGAGCCATCATTGTGGTTCTAATTGTATGCTTCAGCTAAAGAATAGAAAGGATTGTACTAAATTATACAGAACATACTGATGTTCACTGTTTAGGCTATCAATTAACTGCCAATCAAACTAATAGCAGCAATTTTTTCACTAATTTTCTTGGTGCAGCTGTTTATAGAATATCCTGGGCGGGCTCATCTCAATAGACACATAATAATATAGACATCAGAAAATGAGAGCTGTATCTTTTGTTCTACAGTCCTCAAAGACTAAAATGTAGTGGGAGAGAGGTTTTCTGAATGAATCAACCAGATCATTCGCTCAGCCAATTTAAATAATCAGGTTAAAAGAGTCCTGTAAAAGCTGATCAGTGATCTCATAAACGTGATTTACACTACCTTCATCTCTTAATTTAATCTTATCCATCTCCTCTCTCCATCAAGCATGTTGGGCTAAATCTTCAGATGCACTGTTTCTATGCTATATACCAGTTTCTTGGTGTGCATGGAGTTGCTGTTTCCCTCTAAATTACACATCCCTAATCCTGGGTTTTAACTGCACACATTTTACTCTGGCATTAAAACATTATGCTAGGTAGAGTGGGAGGGTCAGAGCCACCC
Source organism: Emydura macquarii macquarii (assembly GCF_026122565.2). Lineage (NCBI taxonomy): Eukaryota > Metazoa > Chordata > Testudines > Chelidae > Emydura > Emydura macquarii. The sequence continues at coordinate 33,002,484 of NW_027132813.1, forward strand.
ACTGGCCAGAGCCACACCTCCTCCATTTCTCTGAACATCTGTGCACATGCACAGATGCTCCTAGACTATAGGGTTAAATGGGCTATGTAGTCACTGACATATAATGGCTTCGCCAGTGCATCAGGCTTATGTTTAGAAAGTTGGAAGGGACAGAAATATTTTCATAGGAAAATCATGTGGTTGGTCATGGAGATTGATTTTTCTAGGTCTTAGGTCTAGGCAAAGGGAGGGGAAAAACTTCCCTTTACTTATGGAGCCATCAATTGGGAGAGGGGGAGCAGAATTTGGCAATCATTCACTGGTGTGGAGTGATAGCTGGTTGACATAAACCTCCCTCACCTCCGTCCCTACCTCCCCACCCAATCTATACTCAAAACATGCCCATTAATCCCTAACAGCCACCTTCTAAATTAGTGCACCTGCCATTTAGTTCAGATTCTTTATACCCTGAAATGGTGTACTGCTGGCATAAATACCTCTAGCAAATGTACAATTAAGTTCATTTTTCTGGTAACTGGACATTCTATCCAAAAACCTCTTTTACCACTTTCATGAACATCTGAAGACTTTGCAGAAGTAGGGGGTTTTAAATGCAGAAGCAGATGGAGCAGTAAAATTCTTATTAGAAGATGAAGAAACGGAATTAGCTTCACTTTGTCACTTATATCATTATCTTTATCAAAAGACTCCATGTGTTGTGATGCTGCTGATGAAGTAGAAGAATGCAGACAAATTTGGATGCAGAGCACTTTTCCCTTTCTTGATGTAATAATCTATCTTTGACAATAGTTGGACATATACCACAAGAATTCAACAAGTGTTTCTTCATTCTATATACATGTGTGTCATACTCAAAAGAAAGAACTTGCACATAGCTTTAACAGTTTTTCCATGTGGCCGTCTAGTAAAAAATTTCCATACAAATGATTTCAGCTTTCTCCAACTCTGCATAATTTATTATGTCACCGTTATTAACGAGACAAAGTGGGTGAGGTAGAATCTTTTATTGGACCAACTTCTGTTGGTGTGAAAGACAAGCTTTCAAGCCACACTGAGTTCTGTGTACTGTTATTAATGTCTCACTATTCTGGAATATTCTCTAGATTATGAAGTATCTCTTGTATTTCAGTCAACCAGTAACCATTTTGTTCTATTTCTAACTGCTGCTTCCAGACAATCAAAATGCTTTTGGGCATGCTGTCCTCTCCTTCCCAGGACTCTTTCAGACTCCCGGATCACATAAAGGGGGATAGGTGGCCTCTCCTTCCTGCAGCACACACAATCAACTCAAACTGCAAAGGGAGCAGGAACAGAGCAGGAAGGGAGGGCCTCTATAGAGATGTGATGTCACACCACCCTCAATAGCACAGAACTTTGCATGTTATCAGCAAAGTTTTGGCTGAAGATACATGGGAGGGGTCAAATAGCAGGCAGTCAATTGATATTATTTAACTGGTCAATTGACTGGCTTACCAAGCCTCAGGTAAAGCACACAAAAGTGCTGTAAACATGTCCATATGGGGGGTTAGTGGGGTTGTAGCTACTGTCCTGTAAATTCACACCCTAGTTTGCTGTGCACTAACTTCTCGTATAGACAAGCCTTTACATTATCTGAAGACTGTTTGTGAATGTGAAATGGCTCAATTACATCAAGTAGGCACCCCAGGATCAATATAAGTCACTGAACTGCTCAAGTATATCCCAAACCCTCAAAAAGTTCCATAGTATGCAAACCCTTAGGAAGTTCCATATTATACTTTTATGAGTACTTCACACTCATTTTGCAGCACCACAATGGCACAAACTAACCACAACATATCCAAAGGTCCAACCCATTGTTCTCGATATGTTCATAGTTAAAAGAGTAAGAGGAAGAGCACATACGCTAACACATCTGAAACTACAGCTGTTGTTACAATAATATTCTCATACTCTAGAAAGTTTCTTCTCTATATAATAGTAATAGCTCCAAAATGCATTTAAAACTACAGTTTAATATTTAAAACTGGACAATTGCCCTAGAGAGTACCTTATTGTACGAGGCTAGCAATACTGTAAGACCTAAGAATCCAATTCTTGCACTGAGGTTCATTTCCAATCAATATGTACTTACAGCTCCTGCCTAAGTCTTCTTATCTTTGCTTTGGCATCTGCTAGCTCCACTGACAGGTGCTGTCTGCTTTCAGTGCGTTTCATGCCTGGAGATCCACAAGGTGATTGTGCTGCTGATGCATGAGGTAGAAAATGAAGACAGTCCCGTTCTTCAGAGAGTTCTACGATAGTCTATGAAATAAAACACAACAAGCATATAATCACTTCAGATGGCTGTTTATATGTCAAAAAGTAACAAATAACTTTTATAGGTACAGTAAGCCAAAGATTGAAATGATACAAGAACTAAACTAGTATGGTCTTTTGGTAAAAGCACAGGTTGGAATCAGGAGCACTGGGTTCAATTACTGGCTCTGCCACATCTCCTTTGTGACCTCTGGCAAGTCACGTAACAAGATTTTCAAAACCAGGAGCCTAAACTTAGACTTCTAGTCTCATATTTAGGTACCAAGGTAAGTCATCTGATTCTCAAAAATGATCATCACCCTGCAGTTTCCATTGACTTTACTGAGAACAGCAAGGTTCTCAGCATTTTTGAAAATCACCTTACTTAGTTAGAAGTCTAAACAAGGACTTAGGAAGAAACTGTTATTTACTTGTACAGTAATTTTGGTTCTTTGGGATCTGTTTTGGTGGACTAAAAGATTCCTAAAGTAATTCAGGGGACTAAAAGACCCCCACATACGAGTGAGGCAGTGCTCTGCGATATGCCCTGCTGGCGAGAAGACCCTAATCACTCGGACCCCGGCTGGGTTGCCTTCAGCCATAGTCAGAGGTGTGTACCACGGTCGTGGCGGCCCCCAAGAAGGGGAATGTTGGAGGCCCAGTGCAATTTGAGTTGCCTGACCACCGTCCTACAGGCCTAGCATAGCTTTGGTTGGCTATTCTGACCCCTGTAGCATGACATCTTCCGGTTGGCAGAGATGAGTAGGATTACTGAGTAACCTTGCAGATATCTCAGTTTCTGCATACCATGGCACATAAGACAAAATACACAACATGTATGCTTGCAGCTGCACATACATAACGGTGATGGGAACAAGTTATCCTTGAACGTCTGGGGGGTACATTTTTTCCACTACTAAGGGGCATATTTTTACACTGCCCCTCCTATCACCAGATGTTGTTTTGACGACCCCAATTACCATGGTGAGAATGGAATGTAGTCAAAGGTAAAAACCCAATGTAGGTAATTAGCATATATGATAACGATAGAGAGGTAATTAGGTGAAGGCTGTTTATGGAATGGTATAAGAAGTTACCATTTAGACAAAGGGACATGCTCCATCAACACCTAACTCCGCAGGAGGCACTGCTGATCGGACCAAAGGATCCACTGACTCCCTGCCGGGGCCACTGAAGAAAGCCATTCCTGTATATAGCCTTCTGAGTAACTACTTAGCTCTCCAGGTTTAGTGAGTATGATATATTGTAGTTAATTTTAGGCTTGGTATTCAACTAGTATATCTATAGAAAACCTTGCACATTAAACCTTATTGATCTGCAAATCGGGCGTACCGTGTCTCACCGGTATTCACACTGATCACTAAGCATCCAGTATCAACACACACATATATTTCACTTTAATTCCTTCATTTTAGGTGTGTGCATTCCAATGCACTCGAGCTAGAGACTTTTGATCAGCAGTACCTGTCAGGGTAACACATGCACCCTGAGTGACCTCATGACTTCCAAATGAGGGCATAAAGAATGGGGGCCACCCCAGCCCTTGATCAGTTCTTTTGCACCAGAATCCTGGTGATATTAGACTCTGAGTAAGGGGAATGGAGGGTGGTTTGTGGAATATTTATGTGGAAAACATCTCAAACAACCACAGTTATTGAATAAGTAACCATTACTTCTTCAAGTGCTTGTGTGATTCCCAAGCCATGATCCGAAGTGGTGGGAAGTCAGAATTTACTTAAACAGAGACTAAAGAAATATCTTTCCAAAGTTAGCATCGGATCTAGGTGCTTCAGCAATGACATAATGCTGTATGAATTTGTGAACTGTAGAGCATTTTGTTGCCCTGCAAATGTCTCTGATTGGATCATTTCTCGGGAAGGTCACTGAGCCCTGACAGAGTGAGCAGTAATTCTTGCTGGTGGTCCTAATACATGAAGAGATCTAATTAGAGATCCTTTGAGGAGTTACTGCTTGTCCTCTCACCCTTACAGTGTAAATTACAAAGAGCCTCAGAGAGAATCTAAATTACTTAGCTCTAGCCATATACAATAAGTAGATTTTATGGACATCCAGCATGTGCAGTCTCTCCTCATCCTTGCGACTATGTGGCTTTGAAAAGAAAATCAGTAGATCACCTGATTTAGATAGAATTCCTATACCACTTTTGACAGGAATTTTGAATGAGCTCTAAGGAAACTGTTTTTATAGAAAATCATATAGGGAGGTCCTGCCATCAGAACATTAGGAAAAGTACAAGCTCTAGCAGATGTTATCACTACTGGAAAAGAGCAAAAGACTCTAAGGGTGATCTCATTAGGACTAACAAAATTAGGCTAAAGTCCCAAAGAGGGACAAGTGCTTTAATTAGCAAGGAAGGCCTTATTAAGCCTGTCAACCACAGGATGTGAAAACACAGACAGCTTTCCTATAGAAGGGTGAATGGCAGAAATGGCTAGCAGCTTACTAATTCTAGAATTCAAGCAGGTATGTGAATCAGCATGTCCAGAAGATGCTTGCTTGGTTGATATATAGACTTCAACCAGCTTTATATGCATTGCAGGTGATGTCTGGCATGCGGAGTCATGAATGTGCAAGATGCAATGTGTCTCAGCAACATGAAGCAGGATTTTGTTATTCTCAGGTCAGACCATAGGCTGATTTAATATGGACTGGCATCTTTCCTCAGGTAGATAGGTAGCTGCAGTCGTTGAATCAAGAATGACCTAAATGAACTTGTTTCTTTGAACCAGAGACTGAATTGTTCCTGTTTATTTTCAGACCCAACTGAGTGAATTGTGACTGGATCTGAGGAATGCTGTCTGTGGCTTGTTCCTTGGAGTGACCATGGATTAACTAATCAGCCAGATATGGCAATATCTGGATACCCATGATTCTTAAGGCTAGGTCTACCCTACAAACTTACATCAGTATAACTATGTCGCTCATAGATGTGAAGCAGTCAGCTCAGCCAGCCTATGTGGTAAGATAACATCAAAGACTGAAAGGCTAGCTACTGAAATGTTAAGTTTAATTTAGCATGCAATTTGTTTTACTTCTTCCTGATCAATCTGACTCATATTATTCTATCTTATAATCACTTAAGATCTTTCTATATTTAATAAAGTTATTTGTTTGTTTTATCTAAAGCAGTGCATGGGATTCAGTGTATAGAGAGACTTCATTTAGAGTGACAGAGTTGGTGCATATCAATTTTTTTGATAAACTGATTTACCAATTAGCTTGCAGAGTCCAGTGGCCAGCACTGAACTCTGTAAAACAGCAATTCCTAGGGTTGCATCTGGGACTGGGGATGTTGGGCATTGCATAATCCCATGAGTGACTGACCAAAACCACTCCCTCACTAAAACAGGAGCCGCTTATCTGCAAGAGGCTGCAAGTGAACGGACCCAGAAGGGCAAGTGCAAGACGGGCTCCAGGAGCGAGGGATTGGGGTGACGCAGCGATATAAGAGTCCAGATTGCAGAGGGGAATGTCATACACACACTTGGTAAAAACTCTGGGGGTTGCTGATAAGCCAAAAGAAAGTAATACATATTGGGAGTAGTGGTCCCGAATGAAAACATTAAATATTTCCTGTAGCTGGTGTTGATAGCCACATGAAATCAGGAATCTGGCAGATTGAGAGCAGCGTACCAGTCATTCACAGTAACTCAAAGAATAATGGAAGAAGGAAAGGACACCATCCTGAACTTTATCTTTTTGATTAAAGTGTTCAGGTCTCTTAGGTCTACAATGGGCCTCAGAACCCCCCTCTTTTTTGGGGGAATGAGAAAATAACAGTAATAAAAACCCCTTCCCCTCTGCTGTAGAGGGACCACAAGACAAGATTGTGACTCTTGAAGCTGTACCATTTTGTGAGGGGTATTCCTGGGAGTAGGGTATAGTTCCACAATGCCTAAAACTCCATGATCTAATGCTATGGTATTCCAGACATTGCAGAAATGGTACAACCAACTCCCAAAGGCAGGGGATGGGTTGGGAAGATCTGGTACAACTGCAACTCTGCTCTTGAGGAAGCAGTCAAAAAACTGTTGCTTTGAGAATTGCAATTGCAGGTGAGGATAGTTGTGGCAGAAGCAAATGATGATCTCTGCCTAGGAAATTTGTATCCTTTCCTGGATGGATCATGGTTGCCCAGGTGGAAAAGAGATGGGCTGATAAAAGGAGATAACTTCGGCCTCAGCCTATTAGGAGCAGGTGTGTAAACGTCTAACAATCCCAAAGTCATATGGGAGTTCTTGAGTATATGCAAGGCCTCATCTGTTTGGTATCTCTTTAGGGATACCAGAAGTGTGAAGTCAGGTCTACCTACTCAACACAATGGCTACTACCATCAATCATGACACCATGTCTGCTGTGTTGAAAGCTGTTTGGAAGGATGTTCTGGCCCTCAGCCACAACAGACAAACTTCTTTCTGAGTTCACTAGATAATTTCTCTGTAAATTTTGTAAATGAGCCCTGATTAATAAAGTCAGACTTAGATAGAAATGCTTGATAATTTTCAATTGACACTTGTAAATTGGCAGTGAAGTAACTTTTTCTGCCAAGCAGAGCTTTTTAGGCTCCTTGTCTTTAAGAGAAGATTTTTGTTGTCGTTGTCTAAGCCTCTCATTTGCAACTGCCACTACCATAAACCTAGCACCAGTTGACATAAAATTTGTTCAAAACCCTGTGCCAGAACCTGGCAGCATCAGTTGACTTTTTTAGATGTGGTGGTAATGGGGCTGAGATTTGCTATGCCAGTTTTGTAAGTGGGCTTCATTGATGGCAGCATCACATGACCAAGGACCATGGTAAGATATTCAGTAACCTGTGAAGACAACCTCTACAGGTAGTTCCAATGCCAAGGCTACCCTCCTCATGAAATGAAACAAATCATAGTCTTCAGATGTAGATGGCATATCATCAGGAGCAATAGCCTCCCCTGGGGAAGAGGATGAAATAAGGGCTGAGATTTGCTGAGGTTCATCCTGAAGTTCCTCTTCTTCTTGTGTCTTCATGATAAGAAGCTGAGGTGATGGTTCAGATAAGGTGACCTTTTTGGCAGGTTGAGGCTCTCGAGATCAAGTCTTTGTGTCACTGAGGCAGCTTTTGTAGAATAGGGAATACCCAAAGGTGGCCATGATGAACAAGAATAAGGAACTAGAGACCAACACAGGAGTCCCCAAGAACTAATATACCTATGTTAGGGATAAGATTCTGGATCTGAAGTCAGATGTAAGATTCTAAAGATAAGTGGAAGTGAAAGTCTGTAACCTGGATATCCCAAAAGAGAGCCTTCTCTGATGCTCCCTGATTCTGAAGACAAGAAACAATAGTCTTTAGGCCAAGGAAGGATGATTCATGGTAGGTTGCCCAGGAGTCTTGGTCCAGTTGACTTCATGGGTACTATGGACACAGTCAGTACCACAAAAGGTACCAATACTCCTTACAGGTGTGCACTCAAATGAGAGAAGAGTACAGAGTCAAGAAGGGACAAAATCATCAAGTCTCTATCTACTATACATCACTGAGGTGTAGACAGTACCAATTTGGTACTGAGTAGGACGGTACTGACTGTAAGGTGGGAGCCTTCACTGGTATTGACCCTATTGGTGCTGGTGTTGCCAAGTCATTGGGACTGATCTTGTTGACTAAAGTTATCAGTACCAGGGTCATTAGTACTGGTGGAAACTGAACCGCTAGAGACGGTGCAGAAGATAATGGTAGTGGGTCCTTTGATGAAGTCAGCTTGGTGCCAAATTGCTTGTTTTGTAAGTTAATAGTACCAAGGTGTGGCGGGGCATCTGCCCTGCACTGGCCAAGACAGTTAAGACAGCCCTTGGAGAAGCTGCAGGATAGCCAATCAGGAATTGCCAAGCAGAGCAGTGGCAGTCAATCCTAGGAGTTTGGGGAGAGAAGGCTAGTTGCCCTGCAGGCAGAAGGTCAGCACCCAGGACAGAGCAGTGGCTGACTGCTGGAGCTCAGTAGAGCAGATGCCCTGATACAAAGGTAGAAGAGGTGCTGGCATTGCTGGGAAGTGGCCCAAGGAAGGAGTAGGAGTCTGTCGAGGAGTAGGGGAAGAGGCGGTGAAAGCTGGCCACACAAAGTCCCAGGGCCAAGACCTGGAGTAATGGGTGGGCGTAGGTCCCTCCCTTCCTCCCCCAGACCGCCACTGGAGTGGTGGTAGTCTGCAGTGGCCACTGAAGTGGCGGACCAGGACTGTAGAACCCCCCAGAAGGGGGAGGAACACAGATTGTGGCTTGGCCAGAGGGCTGGGTTAGGAAGAGGACACAATGGGTCCTGACAGCGTCGAAAAGGACTACTGGTAAACCCTGAGGAAGTGTGACAGAGCACACCTGCGGACGTTGGCGTATGCTTGAGCTACTCCCCAGATCACCAGCAGAAGGCACCAGTCCAGCAGTAAGTGCTGCGTGTCCATCACACAAGGTCTGATATTCATAGACACTATAGGTGCTCGAGGGGTCTTTTCTGGACTTTGAGCAATCTTTTCTCTCTGATAAGGCACAGAATTTAAGAGCCTTGGATGATGGCCCTGAAAATGGTGATCAATGCATCTTTTCTCTAGCCATCTTCTGAGGTTCTTCTTCTTCTTAAGACTTTGGTATCAAAGTAGCTACCAAAAAACGAGAGGCTTCTGGAGCCCTCCTCAATGAGTTACAATTAGAGTGTTCGAAGCTGGAATGACCTAGATCTGAGATTGGATACATAAATGTTTCCATTCAGGTAGATGTTTAAACTGAACTTTTAGACTTCTTCATCGACCTAGTGAAAGCTCTATATATGCTACATTTTTCAGAAATGTGACCTTTCACCCCTAGAAAGAGGAGGCATCTTGTGTGCCTATCATTCAGAGTATCAATGCCTGACAAGACAGACAGCTTTTAAAACCTGGGGATTTTCTGACTGACATCTGGAACAAAGAGGAAAAAAATGGTACCAAAGTACATCCCATGTGCAAAAGAAAAGGAAAGAAATTTTCTCCTAAAAACATGGAGGAAAAAAGAAACTCTAGTAAAAAGCCATCACTACTGAGCTACTGACTAAATACTATGTAAACTAGGGACTTGTTTACATGAACAATTAAACCATGGCAAATAGGGGTATAAACTGTAGTAGTCTGCCTCGGTATAACAATCTGTGTGCACCCTGTTGACGCATGGGACTAATTCACCACAAATTAATGAACTGTTAATGCATGTCAGCAGGGTGCACAAGGACAGTGAGACTGCAGCAGTCACTCTGCAGACTAACATAACTTACACCACTCAGGCTGCAATTTTCTTGGCCTGGTTTTTATCTATGTTTTTATACTGTATTCCTTAAGGCAGTATCAAGAACCTTACACATTTAAATGAACACAAGATTGATCTCTGTATCTTTTACTTTCTTCCCCCATTCTGTAGAGCTTTAAAAATAGTACTGAGATAAGTCTCAGTTGAAATACATGGGCTGCATTTCCAACTGAAAGTGTTGAGGTTTGTGATCATTTTCTCTGAAAACAAGTTCCATAGTAGTGGGGCCAGTCCCTGAGAAAGCATTGTCTTTTGTACACATAATTCTCACTCATGAGGCAGACAGTTCCACTATTCTAGTGGAATGTACCTATTACAGAAGGTCAAGATTAAATACAGTGAGGCAATCCCTCAAGTAACTTGGATTAAATCCACGAAAGATGCTGAAGAGCAAGACTGCAACCTTGAAATTAACCCAGTAATCAAATAAATAGAAGAGAATGGAGTACTGTGATGACATACTTTAAATGGCTTGTGCTGTTGATTAAGACAACCATTATGTACTGGACCAATTTTTTAAGCCAGTAGTTTCATTCACACAAGGTGCAGACCACTGTGGCCAACTGACAGGTCTGCTGGTCAGCTGCAGAGCAAAAAGGTGTGGCTTTCAGGATATCCAGAAACAGTGAGGCATGCAGGTCAACATCAAAATCCTGGATCTTCTTAATGAGATGAAGTCATATGGTGTTAACGGAATGTGATGCTATCGAGATGGCAAGTTCTGTAAAAAGTTTCCCTTTTCCTACCAGTATCACAAAAGTCTCTTCCAGATTCAGCTTCATCCAGCTGCTTATCCTCAGCCAGACCCTTAAGAGAGATGAAAAACGGTGCTAATTGATTCTGATGTGAATGTGACACAGACTTGAATGTGTCTGTGTACTGCTGAAATTTTAGTTCACACTGCCTCACAATAGATTCTAGCAGCTTCACATAGATGTGGAACAGATTGGGAAATAGGATGGATCTTTGTAGAACTCCACAAGTAATATCTCTACAGGCAGTGGAACACGTGTCCATTATGTCTCAGAAAAACTGAACTCTCATTGATTTCTGCCACGTACCTGAAGCAGGATAGAAATACTACATTGTTGACTCAACTGTGGATATGCCCAGCAATACTAGTATGTATGTATACTATTTCACCATGATCAAGAGCAGATCAATGACTCCAGCCCTATTTCTGTTCTATGATCCAGGATATTAGCACTAATGTAGGTGGAACTGGAGATGACTACTGAAGAGGATGGCTGCAGAGGAATAATTTTTTTTTAACTGCTATCCAAACTACAGAAGGCTTTAGGGTCAATATTAGATTTTCCTCTACCTAGGTGGTACTGACAATTACTCTCATTTTGTAGGGTACCCAAATACATATATTTACTTTCTTTCATCAGACAAAAAAAGTTTGGATTTCCTGCTGTGTTTCTATGTCTTCCTGTCATGAATAGACTAAATTCAGAAAAAGAAGGTGATGTGTTACCAAGTCTGCGTCCAATATATTACTCCTCATGTCCTGAGAAATCACCTTGGATGCAGGCAATTTTCTCTGAGAAGACTTTGCAAAGGAAGGCTCTAGAGCTAAATTGAGGCATTCTTAGTAGATAAAATGATTCAAGGTTTGGACTCAAGTTCAGCATGGCAAAATTAAGCAGCTGCTATGGTGAAAGAAAGGTAGAACCAGTTTTGCTTTCATTGTCAAGGCATACATTGTGCCAGTCTGTCTGCCTGTGTTTACCCCGCTGATATTTGATTTCTCCTTCTTCCCACTTTTATCGCAGACCACCTGAGAACCCTGGAGAACTGTGGAAGTGATGGGGAGTGAGTGTCCTCAGTGAACAGGATAAACTGACTGTAGTGAATGAGGTAGGAGCTCTGCAGAAATAATAGCATGTGATCATATAATTAAAGACATGATCATAATGTGTATGGACATGGGGGCAGTTCAGTAACTTTCTTCTTAAAGTTTAATATGCAAACATGTTTATTTCCGCTTCTCTGAGGACATCAGCACACAGGATTCTCACTCCTGGGTATCCTGTTCCTATCATGAAAACGGCAGAAGCCCCAAAATATCAAGACTTCTGAGTTTAAGGGACAGAGGTAGTGGGGGTAGAGTACATGCCAGGCCTCCTATTGAATATCATGTGATACACCTCTCTAGCAATTATATATGCACCTGCCTGTAAATTCCATGCCAATCCCTTCCTTTCTGTGTCCTGTAATCTGTGTATCATCTTTGACTTCAATCTCTCTTTAGACCTGCACATCGAAGATGTATGCAAAATAAGCTGCATCCTCCCTTCCTGTTACAATGATTGAAATATTTACTATGTACAGGCTGGATTACTACAATGGGTTTTACTTGGTGGCTGCCCTTGAAGATCCCTGAAAGCTTCAGTTAGTGTAGAATTATCTTGCCTGCCTCCTAATTGGGGAAGGGACAGTGAATATGCAAAACAGGATTACTTACCAGTAACTGTTGTTCTTCGAGATGTGTTGCTCACGTCCATTCCAATAGAGGTGTGTGCACGCCCACAGTGCACGGTTCCCGGAACTTTTTTCCCCTTAGCAGACCCCGTAGGGCCGGCTCCGGTGCCCCCTGGAGTGCCACACCCAGGCCGCAGTACATGAGGCACTGCTGGCCCTGCACCTCCTCAGTCCCTTCTTTCTGCCAACTCCAACAGTGGGGACGGAGTGTGGGTTTGGAATGGATATGAGCAACACATCTCAAATAACAACAGTTACTGGTAAGTAACCCTGTTTTCTATCTTCGAGTGATTGCTCATATCCATTCCAATATAGGTGATTAAACAGCCATACCTCGGAGGTGGGTAGGAGTTACCGGTGAGCTGCCCTCAGCACGGCTCTGCCGAATCCTATGTCCTCTCTCGCCTGCTGAACGATGGCGTAGTGGGACGTGAAGGTGTGGACTGACAACCAGGCGGCTGCTTTGCAGATGTCCTGCAGGGGCACTCTCTCCAGAAAAGCCACAGATGAGGCCTTAGCTCTGGGTGAATGCGCTGTAATGACACCCGGCAGCGGCACATTTGCCTGCTCCTAGCAGCACTTGATGCAGGATGTGATCCATGCGGAAATGTGCTGGGTGGAGACCGGTGATCCTTTCATCCAGTCCCCCACCCGCAGCGAGGAGCTGCGCCAATTTCTGGAACGGCCGCGTCTTCGATGTAACAGGCCAGGGCTCGTCTCGCGTCTAGCGAATGCCATCTCCAAACCCAGACCGCGCGGTTTGGGAAACACAGGGAGAGATCAATCGTGGTTACAACGAGGTTCGGAAACCAACCCAGGCTAGGAGGCCGGGCATGGCCTCCACTGCAGTTTATCCGTATAGAATAGTGTATAAGGGGGCTCCGAGGTCAAGGCCTTAAGTTTGGAGACTCCCCAAGCTGAGGTAATGGCCGCCCGGCAGGCTACCATCCACGAAGCGCCATGGGTTGCAAAGGAGAGGCCCCTATGAGTCTCGAGAGGACCAGGCTGATATCCCCGGGAGGCACCGGGTTGCGGACCTGGGGATACCGCCTCTCCACCCCCTTGAGCACCCTGACCAATGTGGGATGGAAAACAGGGATCTCCCCGCTAGCGGGTAATGGAAGGCCAAAATAGCTGCCAAGTGGACCGTCAACGAGGCCAGCACTAGACCCCGGAGTACTCCAAGGTCGCCTGCGGAGGCAAGAGGCTGGCGGAATGCCCCGGGACTCCGCCCAAGAGGTAAACCACGACCACTTAGCTTGATACACAACCAGTGTGGAAGGGTCCCTGCTGCCCAGCAGGAGTCCCTACCTCCGTCAGCCACAGAGCCTCCAGGCCGTGAGCTGCAGGGAATCCAGGACCGGGTGCAACAGGGCACTGTGGTCCTGGGAGAGATGGTCATGCCGCCTCAGGAGCCCCATGGGCGGGGCGAACGAAAGGTCCAGCAGCATGCTGAGTCAGCACTGGCTCAGTCAGGCCTGAGCAGTGAATATGACATCCACCCTGCCCCTGTTTATGTTCAGTAAGCCCTTTGGCAGGAGTGGAGTGAGCGGGAACGCATACCTGAGGCTCCCCGTCCCATTACTGAGGAATGTATCTGAAAACAACCCAGTCTCAAGACCCTGGCGCAAGCCGAGCCTTGGCACTGCGCATTCCCAACCGACATGAACAGATCCGGTTGGGGGACACCCCACTTCTGGAGGACCGCAGTCACTATCCCTGAGTGCAGCGACCAATCATGGTGGGGTAGAAACGACCTGTTGAGGCGATCCGCCTCGTCGCTCTTCACCCCCATGAGGTGAGATGCACTCCAGCAGAGTCATGCCTCATGGCAAAGCCCCACGGACGGGTAGTTTCCTCACAGGGAGGCCAGGAGGGCGCCCCTCCCTGCCTCTTCATGTGAAATGGCTGCAGTGTTGTCCGGCAGTGCCTGCACCACTCTGCCTGTCAGGGATCAGAGGAACAGCCTGCACACTAGGCGAATGGCTCTCAGCTCCCCCACGGTGACCTGCAAGCACTTTTCCTCCACAGACCAGAGCCCCCGAGTGCTCAGGTTGGCACCCATGTGGGCTCCCATCCCACATACGAGCCGTCAGAACTTAAGGTGACCGACGGGATCAGTTCTGTGAAGGGAACGCCCTTCCCTACTGCCCAGGGGAATCTCCACCAGTCCAGGGAGGCTAGGGCAGGTCGGGAACTGGACCACCCAGTTCAGTGGGTGTTTGCTCGGCACATATACCGAGGCCACCCATGCCTGAAGCGGCCTGTGCCTCAGGCGAGCTAGCCTCACTATGTATGTGCAGGCTGGCATGTGGCCTAACAACAGTAGGCAGTGCCTGGCTGTTGTCGTGGAGTATCGGTGCAGCTGGGAGATGATAGAGACCAGCACCTAAAAACATGGCTGACGCAGGAAGGTTCTGGCCTGGGGAGCATCCAGGGTGGCCCCAAGGAACACTATGCGTTTCATTGGGGTCAGTGGACATCTGTTCGTTTATAAGCAGACCCAGCCTGCTGCACGTGGAGCAGTGTAAGTCGCGCTGACCTGCACTGGGAACCTGGACCTACCCCCTATCAACCAATCGACCAGAAAGGGAAAGATTTGCACACCCTTTCACCTGAGGTGGGCCGCCATTACCGCCATGCAAGTTGTGAACACCCTTGGAGCCGAAGATAGGCCAAGGGGCAGGCTGTAAATTGGTAGTAGGAGCCAGCCCCTGTTGGCTCTAGAGGATGGACCCATGAAAGTATGCGTCCTTGTAGGGCAAGGGCGGCATACTAGTCTCCTGGACCCAGGCATTCTGGATAGATTGCTGCACCTCCTGGACAGGCCTGATGGTAGCAGCCATGAGCACTTCCTCATGGAACTTGCGGGGGCTATGGCCCTACTTGCCGCAGCAGCAGCGTCGTTTGACGTTTGGAGCGCTGCCTTAGCCAGCGTGATTCCTCCATGCAGGATGGCAGAAGCCAACCTCAAGGTAGGGGCCCCGGTATTGGGCAACTCCTGGTGTGCCCTGAAATCTTTCAGTGGCGCCGTGGCCTCTGGAGACTGCCTCGTCCGGGAAGGGGTAATAGGACTACCAAGGCAAGTCTTGCGGGTGCTCCTCTTGCCGAAGGGGTGCACCCGTAGAAGGGTGTCTTCACGGGGTCCGACTCCTCAACCGAGGAGTGGTGTTCATGGGCCTCAGACTGTGCCAAGGCACGGACTGTACCCCTACTAGCACTTTTGCCACCTGCTTGGACACCTTGAGGGGGCGTCGGCTGTTCCTCAGCCTTGTGGAGAGCTGCAGCACGGTGTGGAGTCCCGGTGCCGCGGGGAGCTGCGGCTTCATTGCAAGCTCCGGCCCCTCTTGGGGCTGCGGTGCCGGTAGAGCCCCACTGCCCACGGGAGCTCCGATGCCTTCGGGAGCTCCGGCCCAGCTTTTTTGTGTGAGTGTGTGTGTGTGTGTGTGGCTGCAGTACCGCGGGAGCCCCGCTGCTGCCTGGAGCCCGGCCCCACTTCGGGGTGTGGAGCCAGCGGGAGCCCCGCTGCCGCCGGGAGCTCCGGCCCCGCCTGGGGGTCCGGTGCCGGGAGAGCCCCACACCACCGCTGGGAATCTGATGCCGAGGAGCCCCACTGCCGCCGGGAGCTCTGGTGCCGACCCACTGGGGGAGCGTCCTCGCTCTACCCCTGGTGACCGCCTGGCAGGAGATCTTCCTCCCCGTACCGGGAATCTCCACCGCCCTTCGGAGGGACCCACACAGGCTTGCCCCGGGACCCCAGCCTCTTCTCCCACGGCGGGGGGGGGGAGGCGGAGGTGGCATAGGCCGGCCAACAAGGCTCATGCCACCAGCCTCCGCGTTGGCAGGGGCACTCTCCCACTCCAAAGAGTTGGGGGTGGACCCCTGCACAGAGATGCAGACCTGGAGGGGACTCGACGGGTCGTGGCTGGTGCATCTCTGTCCTCGACCCTGCCCGTACCCACGGCGCAGGGGAGTGTCCGCACTCCATGTGCTCTCCTCGTCGTCAGCACCGGGGATGCTGCTCCGTGCCAAGTGGAATCCGGTGCCAATGGTGCGCTCCACACCGAGGGGGAGCAGGACGACCCAGACACAGAGCGGAGTGCTGCGCTAGGAGCAAGGCTTTAAACCTGATCTCTCTGCTCTGCTCACTGTTTAAAGCCTTGCATAACTTACTCTTGTCTGCTGTCCCACCAGGCACTTGAGGTACCGAGTGGGCGGGGGGGACAGGGGCTACCTTAAGTCCGTCAGGGACTTCTTCCTTAGCTACAACACTTAACAACTACTTAAACTAACTAGGTACTTTGATTAACAAAGAGATCAAAGAAGGGGAATGGCACTTGCAGAGAGCAAGTGCTAGTTCCATCCAACCATCAGGGGTGGAAAGAAGAGACTGAGGGGGCGTAGGGCTGGCAGTGCCTCATGTGCTGCGGCATGGGTGCGGCACTCCAGGGGGCACCAGAGCCGGCCCTACGGGGTCTGCTAAGGGGAAAAATGTTCCGGGAACCGTGCACTGTGGGTGTGCACACACCTACATTGGAATGGATATGAGCAATCACTCGAAGATAGAATACTTGTGCTTCTTGGTCCACACTAGCTGTTTACCCATACGTGATGTTCAAAGTGGTGGTTTTATTTTAAAGTTCTTAGTGTCTTGGGCTCTCATTACTTGTAAAATTACCTCTTCTCTTATATTCTGTCACTGCAATTAAGATTGGCTTGGGGGCATCTGCTGTCAACTCCTGGGGCAAAACTTCCTAGACCTGGCGGCACAGTTCTTTTGGCAAAGAACCCTCACTGATGGACAGTTTGGCAGCCTTCAGGACGCAGTAAAAGATCAGGTCTTTATTTCTTCCTTCATTTTTCACTCTCTTTTGAAATACAGCAATATGACAAGGAAATTGCCACTAATCATGTTCTTATGCTCCTACAGCAGCATTTTCCAACCTGCATAGTTATATTTGCAGTTTCACATTGCTGACAATGAGTGGGGAAAAGAAGTACAGAGCACTGAGAATTTAACTTTTTTTTCCCCCCTTCAAAATACACTGTCAGTGAAATTGGGGCCACAAATGTCTGCTGGCTCACTTCACACAGAAGTTGAGAGAAGTCTTCAAGTCTTTCAAGCCATGCAGCCAACTGACAAAGTTCAAAGAACATCCATTAATTATCTATTTTCAAAACTCCAAACTGTTTAATCTTAAAAGGGTGCTTTCTTATACTTCTCTTATTTTTAAATAATTAAGCACATACATACCTCAGAATGTTCATCTCTTTCATCTATAAGTCTTTTTAAATGTAATGCCATATTTTTCAAGAGAGGCTCAATATACTCTTGCGACAGAATGCTGACATCCATCCATTGCAGATCAAACACATTTTCCTGATTATGTGTTACCTATAAGAAAAAAAAATAATTGTGAAAACAACCTTTATGTACTATTTCATTATAAGAATGCAAAAGAAGTATAATGAGAGGAATAACTGGGAAAACTCTTAGCTCTTGTCTCCCAACTCAGTTTATCTTCTGTGGGTTCTAATATATTAGAAAATGTCTGACACTTAAAAATATGTTAAGTTGTATCTGATGCAATATTTTTTCGATCCACAATGAAAATCTGGAAAGCAGATCAATTATGCCTAGAGGCAACTACAGATAAAGTATCATTAAAAAACCTACTTTGGCACAGAAATATATATATATTTTTTACCAAATTAGATTAATAAGCAGGCTCTTATACAGAATTTGCACAAAGAATTTTTACTAAAATAAGAATCTTGTAATTGTAAGCAATTCTTAGAGCATGAGATTTGTGCCATGGAAACTAATTACCTTAAGAGTGTCATTGCAACTTACCTCTACACACACACTTGGTCACCACATCTCCTTCTCTTGCATTAATTTATAATACTTTATGATTTTTTAAAAAAGAATAAAATCATTTTATACAGAATATAAAAATACCACATGCACAAATAACATCTTGTAGAAGTATTACATTTGAATATTCTGAAGTGTGATGGGGTCTACTACCCACACTGGCCCTGAGAGGGCTAAATTAGGCCAGGTGGGTCCCAACAGCCAATTAGCGATCAAATGAGGAAGACTGAGGCCGTGTGGAGAGCCTTGATTATAAAGAAGCCACCAGTGAGGGAACAGGCAGGGCCTCCGTGAAGCCTTGGAGCTGACAGCAGAAGGGGGCTGTAGGGAAGTAGGCTGCAGTCACTCCGTGGGAGAAGGGAGGTGAGTTTGGAGGCTACAAAGACAGATACCTATTATCCTTCTACCTGCTGGTGGAAGGCTGCAATTACTGCTAGGTGAAACTCCATGGGAGGAGGAAGTTGGGAGGCTGGCAAACCCAAGAGGGGGTGGGAAAGCCAGACAGGTAGAAAAGACTCAGGGAAAGAGGCAGCAAGATCCAGGAGGGAACAGATCTTGGATGCTGATTAGAGGTCCCTGAGCTGGAAACCGGAGTAGAGGACGGACTCGTGTTCCCCTACCAGCCACTGGGGAAATGGCACCGGCCAAGCAGAGAATAGGAAGACTGCCTGAACCTGTTCATAAGAAGAGACTTTGATACCCTGAAAGAAGAGGACCATAGTGACCTGGCCGGATGGCCAAGTCACAAAGAATCAACAGTAGCTTAGCCTCTGGAGTCAACTTGGAGAGTGGCTGCAGAGCGAGAAAGTACAACCACAAAAAGGGAAGTCAGCCTCACAGAGCTGATCCCCAGAACCGCCAGGAGGAGGTGAGTAGAGCACCCTGTCTCAAGAAACCAAAGATTTCCAGTCTCATACAAAACATTTCATTTAAGAAGCTACATCTTTGTGAACAGCATAAAAGAACCCAAAAAATAACTTATCTAACATCCTCATTTTAAAATAAAAGATTAATCAAACCCTATTAACATCAACCGGTATTTCATTTCAACAAAATAAAAATGGATCATCAAAAGTGGTAAAATACAACCTTGGTAACCTGGGGCATGATAGATATTGCACCGTGCTACCATATGGGAGACCCACACTCAAGAGTGACCTCAGGATGAAGTAATAACAGTGAGGTATTCTTATTCCTGGCTACCTAAAGTTTGCAGTTTACTTACCACCTGACTGGTTGTTTTCTTCTTGTGCCTGGTTAAGCGTCTTATTTACCAGGTGAGCATCATTGTAATAAGAAAAGGATGCATATGGTACATTTATTTGGGAAAAATAAGCTTATAACTTAGAGTGAATGGAAACTTTAAGAGTTTCAGGCTTATGAAACCCCAGACTCCCATACTGGCAATTCCTCCTTCATGGCTTATCAGGCCTCTCTGCTGAGCTCAGCTAGAGTTAGGAAGGCTGACAGACAGCCCCAGAAACAGCAGGTAGCTGACAGATCTGGGAAATTTCATTAGCTATTCTTGGCAGAGCTACTTAAAAAAATTTGGTGATTAAATTAAATCATTTATATGTTTAAAGAAGGGATTTCAGTCCTTTTTTATCTGAAAAACTCAACTCATATTTAATAACAGAATAGCTACCATTCCTCCAAAAGATGAAGATACTTACTTTGAGCAATAACGATGGTTCTTTGAGATGTGTGTCACCATGGGTGCTCCACTGTAGGTCTGTCTGGGTCCCTGCACTGCTGATCGGAGAACTTTAGTAGCAGTGTCTGTTCAGCCCGCGCATGCACTGCTACTTACCTGCCACGAGGCTAACCATTGTTTGTCATGACTTTTGTGTGCGTGTCTTTGATCAGCGGGAGGAAGTGAGCACATGCATTTCTGACCATTCTGAGTTCAAGCAGATTGATGTGAAGGCATGTCTTGGATGGTGACTATTTGCCTTGCATCACAAGACCATTGATATGCTCACCCCATCCTATGAGGGATGCATCTTTTGGAGAAGAGAAGTCTGAGGGGGATCAGAAGTCTGAGATCAGTCTTCAAGTATATAAAAAGTTGTCATAAAGCGTAGGATGATAAATTGTTCTCCTAATCCACAGAGGACAAGACAAAAAGTAATCTCGCTTGCTGCAATTTAAGTCCATTAAAGCCTAGACATTAGGAAAAGCTTCCTAACTGTAAGGATAGTTAAGCACTGGAACAAATTACCTAGGAAGGTTATGGAATCTCCTTCACTGAAGGTTTTTCAGAACAGGTTAGACAAATACCTGTCAAGGATGGTCTAGATCAGTGGCTCTGAACCTTTCCAGACTACTGTACCCCTTTCAGGAGTCTGATTTGTCTTGCATACCCCCAAGTTTCACCTCGCTTAAAAACTACTTACTTACAAAATCAGACATAAAAATACAAAAGTGTCACAGCACACTATTACTGAAAAATTGCCTATTTTCTCATTTTTACCATATAACTATAAAATAAATCAATAGGAATATAAATATTGTACTTACATTTCAGTGTATAGTATATAGAGCAATATAAACAAGTCATCGTCTGTATGACATTTTAGTTTGTACTTACTTCACTAGTGTGTTTTTTATGTAGCCTGTTGTAAAACTAGACAAATATCTAGATGAGTTGATGTACTGCCTGAAAGATCTCTGCGTACCTCAGCGGTATGTGTACCCTTGGTTGAGAACCACTGGTCTAGATAATACTTACTCCTACCTCAGTGCAAGAGACAGGACCAGATGATCTATCAAGGTCCCATCCATTCCTACACTTCTATGATTTTGTGATGGAAAACACTACTCAGTATGAACTGTTTTTATTCAAATACCACCTTTAATAAGAAATGTGATTTACTCTCATTCTTATAAAACAAAACCTTCTCAGTTAATGTTCTCTAATGCAATCATTTAATGCAAATGTGAGTAGATCTGCCTTGTTTTTGACTAAATAAAATTCTTCTTCTTTCCTTAATATACCAGAAATATGAAAATCACTTGGATATCAGGTAGTACAAAAGTAAAAAATACCTCTTGAATGTGGGCAGCAACAGCTGCTCTTGTATCAAAATCTAAACCTTGGATTCTTTCAATGAATTCTTCTTTTTTCTGACACTAAAAGGAATACATTAACCACAATTATTTTTCATATCTCTGTGGTCTATTCCGAGAGCTGAAAGCTGATGATAAGACTGTACAGCTGGTTAAAAATATATCAGAATAATTATCAGATGTCCAATACTCTAATTGGTTAGTACAGATTTAATGTAATTATAGCAAATTATTGTAGTTGTGATTGACTTTTGATATTAGTGAACTGACAGAATATTCACTTTGAAAAAAAAAATTGATGGGGGTGCTTCTTAAAATTGTGTTATTTCTTGCTCACATTCTATGATGATGTTTACTTCCATAAATATTTCCTAAATACCTTCTTTTATTATTCAAATAGCCAACCATATACTGAGAAAATCTCCTGAACTATATTTTACACTATTCAATTGAAACCAGCTGTACAGTATACTGTACTTTTCTAACTTTCAGCCCATCAAAAATAGTTTACTTAGAAAAGTATAGTAAATTAAAAAAAAAAACAAAAAAACATTTTCATGGATAAACTAGTCACTAATTTAATGAACTACTGTAGGTATGATCTTTAATCAAACTGGATTGTAGCAAGCTAATCATGTTATAGGCCCCGTTCCTGCAAAAAGACTTACATACCATTTTAGCTGTCCACAGCCAAGTAGTCCCATTGAAGTTAAATAATTTTTTTCAGATCAGGAGACATGGATCATGTGATGATGTTCTCAAATAATTTTATTTTCATTAGGTCAGTGTAGATTTAATTTAATCTAATTGAGTGGGATCAGCAAAGTGACAGCAATGGAAAGACTTACATGCACATGAATAGTCCAACTAACCACTTACATACAGGTCAGCAGGTGAATAAGTCATTGCAAAATCAGGGCCACAGTGAGTAAATGTTACTCTACTGAACCCTCTCAGACTAAATTCAATCTACACTAGCCTTTTGGAATAATAAACATAAAATTGTATTACAGAACATCATTGTATGTTCCATTTCTCCTAATCTGAAAATGACTATCTCAGCTTCACTTTGATACCAGATAATTAGCTGATACCAATTTAGTTTAGCTTTACTTTTACAATTCATCTCAGACTTTCAAACCCTCACCTTTATTTATGCAAGTATAAATAATTATAAGCACAATTTAGCACATGCAGCAAAGATCATTTATAAATTTAAGGCCCCAATCCTGATTTGTGGGTTACAATGCCAAAATGGAAGCCTGGTTAGAGCCAGGGTGAAAAGCTGGGCCTTATTTTAGAAATACCAAAACAAACATCAAATGACTTTTATCCTATGAAAACGTTTTATTCCATTTCTATTATATCTTAAATATACAACAGAATTTCACCCACAGTTTATTTTGCTTGTTACATTATACTGTGTCAGTCAATATACCGCCATATCACCACCAGTCAGGTAAACCCAGACTTTGCCTGTAATTCTAATGTGCACATTAAAGGTCAGTTTCATTTACATTATTTATTTAAGGCCACACTCTGAAATCCCTACTCCCATTGGTGAGCAATTACTCATGCACGTAATCCCATTGAGTTCAATGTGTGAATAACTATTTATCAATGGGATTAAAAGATTCACAATCTGGCCCTAAAATTGTTAAAGATACAACTTTTCTATAATTTGCATTAGAAATTTTGATTATATGGCATACATAGAGGAGTTCAGTTATATAGTTTGAATTGAACTAAAATCAAGAACGTAAATAGACAGCCGACAGGCAAATATTTTCTAACACATTTTTTCTAAAGTAAAATAATTCTTTGGTAGTTTGAACCACTCTCTTTAACCAATTTTATGAAAGGGGGAAAATATAATGTTCATTTTATTTAGAATACCAAGGAAATTAAATAAAAAATAAATTTGCATTAATAAAACAATGAGAAATGCTAAACATTAAGGTTGCTCCAATAACATTAGCTCATTCGTGTTGTAATCTGTGTCATAGTAAGCATTACAGTTTTCCTTACTAAATGAAAACCTTAATAAATTAAGACAAAGATACTTTGTTATTTATTTATACCATAAAATAAACAGGATGTGCAATGTCACCACCTTAATATTGCTGAATCAACTTTAAAACTGTTGGAATTTCCTTATTTGAGTTAATGCTATATTTAAAAAAATAGGGAGAATGAGGAGGGGAAAGTATATGTGTGCATTAGGAAACAACCATTAAAAAATGTTTAATATAATAAAGAAGCATATACAGAAACATATTTAAAACTTACCTGAACTGCACAGCCAAGTAAGAGTAAAAGTAGTTTTTTAATTTCTTCAGTGCCTGGCTCTAAAAATAAAATAAATGATTGTGGATGCAAGTAACTGTTCGGATATGGCTTCAATATTGTCATGCTTTATGGAAAGCCCTTTTACTGAATTGCACATTTATTTATCACCTTTATTTTTATACAATTGAACTTTTTGGCCTAGTTCGGAATAATCACAAGGAAAATGAGGATATTTAATTAAAGGACTTTTCGGAGGATCTATACCCTCATGTCCACACAATGAGTAGATTTCAAGCATCCTTTGATGGAATGTAGGGTTTTCCTTGTACTACCTCCACACGGATCGCCAAGGTTTCTGCCACGCAAAATAAAAGATCTTGAAAGGTTTTTAAATCATCTGGCTGCATAGAGTAGAAGAAACTACAGCCTCATCTGGTGAGGAAGAGGACATTGCTGTTGGAATTAATTGTTCTTCATTTCCTGCAGTTGTTCTTCCTCCCTGTCCTGTTGCTAGCTATGGGACTGTTGAAATGACCCTGTTGAGTAGAACTGTTATCTCTTGCAGAGGAAGGAGAACTAATTCTAGAGGGGGAACAGCAGTTGAAGACTTTCTACCTGGTTGCACACCCCAAGGAGTCTAGTAAATCCACAATTGTATATTGTAGTGGTATGGAGCTGTGGGCTAAGATGGATAGCATGATGAATGTTCTCAATGAGATGCCAAGGGTCTTTGTTTGTAAGTGCAACTGCTGGATTCCCTGCCAGATTAGTAAGGCTCATAAAAATGAAGTGAGGTGAAAAGGTAGAAGATACCTCCCTGCTGTGTTCAGAAGGGGAGGAAGAAAACGTGCGTTTTTCCACTAAAAGGAAAACTACCTACACTGGTGCACAAACTGACACTTGGATCTCTTCCTGACTACTGTCCTCAACCCACAAATTGTCCAGATGAGGGCAAAATATACACTCCCATCACATTTATAGTTACTACTACCAAGCATTCTAGCCAAATCTTTCAAATGGGGGTGTCTAAACCTAGACAACCTTAAATCTCTATTTATACACTAAAATAAGTGATCTCATTTTAAAGTGTGCTAATCAAGCATATATTGCACTACAGTAAATTGAAACTGTGGGTTTTCAGATCCACACCTCTGAAAATCACACCACTTATTTAGGTACCAAAGTTTGGTATTTAGTGTATGTTCAAAAGGTCAACTTAAATTAATGCAATTACAAAAATAAAAAAAACCAAAAACTGGGATCTCCCATAAATTAAATATCTGTATCTTACTGTGGGAGCATTACTACCGTTATAAATTGCAGCTTGCAGGACTGTAACTCAATCATGCGGAGTGAACTGAGACTGTCTCAGTACTTTTCTATTTAATTAATCCTGCCAGGAAGACAGTCAATCTGCAAATAATCATACAGCAATCCCATTCAATTGTATCTTCCCCTTCTATGTTAAGGCAACATTTTTTGTGTGTAGACTGAGATGCATTAGCTTTATACTTCTATTTTTAACTGCTAGGCTGTCATGCAAACATTTCTCCCTATTACATGTTTAATATAAATATTGGCTATTATTCCCTCATGCAGGGAGAGATTTCAGATTTTCCCTAAAATACATCACTGAATGCACGTAATTTTCAATGGATCCAGCTCAATACAGGATTTTAGTGTTCCAATATTAGAAATACGCCATAATAATAAAGAATTAACACAGGAACACAATATTGTCATGCTGGATCATGCCAGTCTAATATCCTATCTCTGAACAACAGTCAGTACCAGATGCTTCAAAAGATGTTTTATGAAATCCTTAAATACAAAATGACACCATCACAGGTCCTAACCACATCAGCCACACCATCAGAAGCTCGTTCACCTGCACATCTATTAAAGTGATATACGCCATCATGTGCCAACAATGCCCCTCTGCCATGTACATTGGCCAAACTGGACTGTCTCTACGCAAAAGAATAAATGGACACGAATCAGACATCAGAAATAGTAACATTCAAAAACCAGTAGGAGAGCACTTCAATCTCCCTGGACACTCAGTAACAGACTTGAAAGTTGCCAAACTTCAACAAAAAAACCTTCAAAAACAAACTCCAATGCGAAACTGCAGAGCTGGAACTCATACGCAAACTTGACACTATCAGACTCGGTCTGAATAGAGACTGGGAGTAGCTAGCCCATTACAAAAAATTAAGGTTCCCTCTTTTGACATTCAGGCCTTCTAATCAATTGTTGTGAATGGTCTCTTCCACCCTGATTGAATTAACCTCGTTAACACTTGCCCTCCTCACAGTGATATAACTCACCCATCCTTGCACGTGTATATATACCTAACAAACTGAAGTTTCAACTTCATGCATCCGACAAAGTGGGTTTTGCCTACAAAAGCTTATGCCCAAATAAATTTGTCAATTTTAAGGTGCCACAGGACTCTCGCTATTTTGCTACAACATTATTGGAGAACCTGTCGCCCAGGGAAAGTTTCTTCTTAAAATCCAATAGTTAGGGACTCATATATGGCCTGAAGCATGAGAATTAATATTCTTTCCAAAACTCTTGTCTAATCTTTGAATCCATAAAAACATGCAATTCTTTTTTAACACTTGATAAATTCCTGGCATCAGTGATAATGGCAATAAATTACACAGACAATGCATTATGTGAAAAAGTATTTCTGTTTACCAATTTTGGTTTTGTCACTTTCAAATTTCATTTAATGTCCCCTTATTCTTGCATTATGATTTTATATACTTTTATAATGCCCCCCTTATTCCTTTCCTCATTGAGGTAAACAATCCCAATCTTTTCAATCACTCTTCATAAGAGTTTTTCCATGACTCTCAGTCTCACTGTCTGCCTCTGAACCACCTCTATTTCTGCTATATATTTTTTGAGAACTGAATATGGGACTCCAAGTGAGGGCATAGCATTGATTTATATATGGCATTATAATACCTTCCAAAATATTTTCCAGCCTTTTTCTTATGTATCCTAACATTGCTGTATATAGAGCAGCGCTCTTTATGAAATTTTCCCTCTGATGGTCAAGTCTTTTACCTGGAGTTGATACAGTTAAATTAGGACCACATAAGGTGTATGAGTAGCTCAAATTACTCATTCCAATATATTTGTGAACACTGACTTTCATCTGAATTTTCAATTTGTCCATACACAGACTAATTAGGTGTGTCTCAAGTTCCTTC
Source organism: Emydura macquarii macquarii (assembly GCF_026122565.2). Lineage (NCBI taxonomy): Eukaryota > Metazoa > Chordata > Testudines > Chelidae > Emydura > Emydura macquarii. Next base: position 33,029,049 of record NW_027132813.1, read on the forward strand.
ATTTTCTCCCATCTTGACTAACCTAAATAATTTTGTCTCATCTTCAAATTTTGCTGCTCATCCCTTTTCCAGATAATAAATATATTAAGTACAATGAACCTGGTGTTCAACCTTGTGGTATCCTACTGTTTGCCTTTTCCTATTATGAATATTAACCATTTACTCATACTCTTTGTTTTCTGTCTCTTAGCCAGTTTCCGATCCATAGCAGTACCTGGCCTCTTATATCTGATTTTACTAATATTAAAAAAAACCTGAAGGAGTCAATCAAATGAGATGGAAGCAGGTTCTAAATGAGCACAGGGAACAATAACAACAACAAACAACAACAAAAAGCAATACAAAGAGATAAGGTCTCTAAAGCAGGTCAAAGCAAAACCATTAGCAATAAAGGAATTTTTGAACTACAACATGAAGTAACTGTGGAGTCTGTGGTGTTTGAGAATGTTCAGACTTCTCACTGCATATGAGAAAGGAGGCAGCAGTATTCTACATATATTAGATCCTAGGGAGCTGAGACTTTGGCTGTATGTCTACACAGTCCCCAGAAGTGAGCCTCCCAGCCAAGTCAACAGCCTTGCGCAAGCACTCTAAAAATAGCTGTGTAGACAACACTTTGAGCTGGAGCTTGGGCTCTGAAACCCACCCCTCCTCTCATCTTTAGAGCATGAGCTGCAACTTCAAAGCACTGTCTACACAGCTATTTTCAGAATGTTAGTACAAGCCCTCCTATCCCAAGTCTGTCAGCCGTGACTAGGAGGCTTGCTTCTGTGGGCTATGTGGACATAATCTGGGAGGCCTAAGAGAGCAGCAACAGTCAAGATTAGAAAAGATAAAGTCATAAATTTCAACGAAGTGGAGGCACAGTACTCAGATACATGGGAGATATTACAAAGATAACTGTATACAGATTTACAGATATGGGAGATGTGGGAGGCAAAGGAAAGTTCAGGGTCAAGGACAATGTCAAAGTTAAAAACAGTGAATTTGACAGGGAGATAACAAATAGGCAGTTTTGTCTGAAATGGTTCCTCTTGCCCAAGAGAAATAATTCTGTCATGCACTGAAGCATGGCATGGAAAAGATTAAAAAGACAGTTATAGTTTAATATAAATCCCAATGGTGGCATGTCTATCTTGATGTTTTATTTGTTTATATGTTTAATATTTTGTTTTTGCCCAATGTTGACTTTGGGGTCTGAGCAGACGCAATGAAAAATCATCATTCTGTAGTCATGTATTTGCTAAAATTTTCATTAAGCTCTCTAGTGTGACTCATTCTTACCTGAGCTACATTTTCAATGAGCTAACTACAAATTCAAAAAAATAAAATAAAAACAAAAACTTACCAGAAAAAGGATTTTTGCCAATTATTAAGACATTTGGCAAAGACATCATGATCAACTGCTGCAAAGTCTCCTGTAGAAATTGATAAAATTAACGTTTTTAAATCACGTGTATTGAACTAAGTCAAACATCAAATGCTAATCATACTTAATTTAAAGTTAGTAAAATAGGAGTAGCTTCAAAATAATATATATCTTCATTTCAAACTCATTCAAGCATATTCTAGATTTAATTATTTGGGTTTTGTAAAAACCTTAAAGCTTTGCATCAATTCTACAAAAGCTTTGTCTCTCTCTATTGTTTCCAGAGCTGGTATACCCGGCCACTGAAGGATCATCCCAGTATAGTGAAATCCCCTAGTGGCACAGAGCCAGCATACAGATCCTAGGCAAGAGGATCCTGAATTAAAAGAAGAATGCAGCAAAAAAAGTCTTTTAAATTAGCTAACGTTTACAGTCCTATTAATAAATTATTGATAATTTTTTATTTATTTTATAGAAAAAGAAAACTACGAATACTGGTCATTCCACTTTCTACTAGCTGTTGTTTCGCTTATATGTTTTAACAGAGTTATGCAGGAAATAAGTGAATCTAAAACAAAATATGGGTATTCTTAAAATGCTTAAAACTGTAGTTGAAGAAAAATACCACGAAGGATCCACTTTCCTTTATTTCCAAGTACATGCTTTTGGAAGCTTATTTGGACTGGATTTGTGATAATTAAAGCTATTAATGGTCAGCCATCTGTGTAGCTGCACTGGTATGATTCTAAGTATACAGAGGCTAAGCCACTATTTGCACCGTATGTTTTATCCTAATTTCAAGCATGCGTAAGACAGTTGCAAATAGCAACTCTGTCTGTCTACACTAGGGAGTGCATTGGTACTACTACAGTGTCGGTTGGCCACTGACAGCTGTAATCAGGGCAAATCCCCAATCTAGACAGAAGCTAATTCCTTTTAGGCAGAGTGGTTTCCTTTCTGTGCCTACATGTTCATACCAGAGCAGATACCACCCCATGTGCAGCTCTGGAGTAATATTTTTGTATTTCTCATTATGGCACAAATTCAGCAACATGTATAATACTAATCCCCAACACAAAATATAACACAATATACACACAATATTCATATATGCTCTAGTGATTAACTATATTGAATAGAGCAAATTTAAGAATCAAAACCAGAAATGGTAATTCACTTGATGCTTGTGAGGATGGGACTTGTTGGACCGTTAAGTATTGTAGGAGAGTTTTTACACCTGAAAGTAGGATTTCTTGAAAGTACTGTTAGCTATAGCTAAATACTTACAAGTAACATAGCTTTCAATGCATGATATAGGGATGAGCAAATTTATATTTCAGCTGGTTAAGATTAGAGTAAAACTGATTAGACCTGTGTTGCATATGCCTTAAGTGAGTTATACAGTAGAGCCAACAGAAAAAGCAAGATGTAAACCTCTTAAATTCCCTCAGTAAAGGACCAACCACTTTAAGCAAAACTTCCACTGATAGTAACGGCTGTTTAAGCTTTAAAAGACCCTGAACTACAAGGCCCAAGCATTCAGGAAAATATATAAGTGGTAGTTTTGGCCTAGTTAAATATCACAGATTTCTGATAAATAATCATGATTTCTGTATATCTGCAATCTTGGTAAAAAGACTAAATTCAACAATTTAGCTCTTTTCCCACTAAAAAGGGCTAAAAAAATAAAGGAGACAGAAAATTTAATGAAAGAAAACAAGGACAAAAGATGGCAAACATAATGATACACGTTACAACTATTCCCTGTTGAAAAAAGACAGACCATCAGGCTAAAAATTATGTATTTTAAAAAGCAAATTTCTTTTTTATATTGCTAACACCTTAAATTAGTAAATCAGAAAGCATTTTAAAAAAGAAGGCTGGATCTTTTGGCTATAACTGAAGAGCACACAGTTTACGTCAGTGCAGATGGATGTAAAGACAGTGCAATGCTCAACTTTGTACTCTTACAATACTGAGCTGTCTGTGTGTTATATTTGGCCAGATCCCTCAGCATAAATGAGAGCAGCACTGCAGTGGCAAATGAACTACCATTTTTGAAAATGTTGCAAACTAGTTTTATGACCTCTCTTTCTTGATTATATAGTCAACTAAACAGGTTTTAATTTAAACAGGTCTGCAAATCTGTTGCATAAGAGTACTACAAAGCAGCTGTAATACAACTATAACTAACTACTATACGTCAATTCTCTGTACTGTTGTGCGACTAGGTTAATGTGACTCTTAGAGATCCTTTGATTTTTTTGGCCCAAACTTCTGTTATACTACTACTAAGCGGTCTATTTCTGCCCCTCTAAGGTCTGACAGGATGGATGCCATTCCAAGTCTTACTGAGTAGCATTCAATGAATCAAGGGGCCTATCCACCTCAACTTTGAACTGCAATCAAAGCTTGACCTGAGGCTGACTCTGTTGTTACATCTTTCCTACAGATACTCTGAAGTGATAACTAGAAGAAAGATCAACAGTAGGAGGAAACACTATCTGTTGTCAAATATGCATAGTTTCTCAACCCCCTCCCGCCCCAACACATAAATATACACCTGGTAACTTTGACCAGAAAAGCCCAAATAAAAAAAGTTTGACTTACTATTGTTATGAATGCTATACAGAAAAGACATTATTACTAGAGAACGGTTCCTGGCTTTAAAAAAATTAGAAATTAAAATCAACCAAAAGAACCCCAGTGTGACCCGTTGTGCCTACGGTAGCCCACATTGACAATGCCACGGTCATGTCAGGCTGCAAAGAGAGCAGAGTCTCCCAAAACTGGTGGTTAACACTGAAATTAGAGTCACCAACCAGTCACAAATTATGCTCCCGATCCCCCACACTGGTTATCAAGAAGCCCAAAAAAGAAATATCACAGAACACTTTATTGCATTTCAGTCTCAGGCTTCCAATCAGCAACTAGGTCCAGTAAAGAGATTAGTTATTTAAAACTCTATTCCCTTTACAAAATGTTCTTCTGATCCCCAAAGGGTCAGTCACATTACCAGTTCAATATTAGTTTGGATCTTACCCAAAATACCATGCTGCCAGGCAATCTTTAGTATCTAAAACTAAAGGTTTATTACAAAAGAAAAGAAATAAACAAGATGAGAGTTTAAGTGATCAAAGCAAATCAGATACATACATATGACTTTACTGTTCATATATCGCGTTCTTAGCAGTACTGCTAAGTTTGCTTGTAAATTTTACTCTGGAGCACATCCGGTACCTGGATGGGTCTGCCAGTCCTTTGTTCAAAGCTTCAGATGTAGAGAAGTTGATCCAGAGATAAGAAACAGGAATGAACACAAGATGGAAATGTTGAAGCTGCCTTTTATATCCTTTGCCATGTGGCTTGTTCCAACTCAGCTCACAGCACATGGGCATGGAAAAAGACTTGGAGTACCCTGTCCACAGGCATGTCCCTACATATACTGCTGACTCATAGGCATAGCTCCTGGTTTCTATCCCTGGGCATATTGTATAGCTGATTGCCCTTGATGGGCCATCAAACAGGCTGGATAGAGCTGCTGCTATCTGCTGACGCTGGGGGCGTCAACCAGAAACACAGCACCAATTTGAGATACAAATATATCACACATATTTATAACTCACAATACAAAGATGATAGATACATATAAACAATATTATCATACTTAGCAAATTATAACTTTTCCATTGATACCTTACATGGCATACCTTGTAATATTCATTGCAATTTTGTAATATTGGCATTAATGATGTTATGAATGATAACTCATATTTCAGACAGCATCACACCCAGAAAGATGTTTACAGAACTATTAACTTTTTTTAATTCTGTTTAAAATCCATTTGAAGCTTGACAATAAAATCAATTTCCTGATTAAATTAAAGATATCCTGGTTATAATGAAACTGAGACACCACAGTAGGCAGGAAAGCCGGGTGGGGTCTCAGTCGGACCTTATCTTTGTAGAAGACCGTGTAGGGGAGCTCCAAGGTCAATGCTCTTATCTCGGAGACCCTCCTACCCGATGTAATGGCCACTAGTAAGGATACCTTCCAAGAGAGGACAAGCAACGGGCATGTAGCCATGAGCTCCAAGGGTGGTCCTGTCAGCATGGCGAGGACCAGGTTTAAGTCCCAGGGAGGCACCGGGTCGCGGACCTGGGGATATAGCCTCTCCACCCCCTTGAGGAACCTACCTGACATGGGGTGTGAAAATAGGGATCTGCCCTCCATCGGCTGGTGGAAGGCTGAGATGGCCGCCAGGTGCACCCGAAGAGAGGCCAGAGCTAAGCCCTGTAGCTTCAAGTGAAGGAGGTACTCCAAAATCGCCTGTATTGGCAAGGAGCTCGGTGGGATGCCCCGGGACTGAGCCCAACAGGTAAAATGCTTCCACTTGGCTCGGTACACCACCTGGATGGAAGGTTTCCTCCTGCTAAGCAGGACCTGCTGTACTTGCATGGAGCAGGCTCTCCCTCCCTCTGTCAGCCACAGAGTCTCCAAGCTATCAGGTGGAGAGAATCCAGGTCTGGGTGGAGCAGGCGACCCTGGTCCTGGGAGAGCAGGTCGAAACGCCTCAGAAGTGTCAGGGGCGTGGCTATGGACAGGTCCAGAAATATGCTGAACCAGTACTGTCTCGGCCAAGCTGGGGCGATCAGCATGACATCCGCCCTGTCTCTCTTGATCTTCAAGAGGACTCTGGGCAGCACCGGAATGGGGGAAACGCATACATGAGGGTCCCCGTCCATTCTATAAGGAACGCGTCGGAGATGGAGCCCGGCTCGCAACCCCGGAGCAAGCAGAACCTCGGGCATTTCCTGTTCCAGGTTGACGCGAACAGGTCCAGTTGGGGAACACCCCACTTGCGGAAGACAGAAGCTACCACCTCTGGGTGAAGTGACCAGGCGTGTCGGGGAAGGAATGACCTGCTGAGGCAGTCCACCTCGTTGTTCCTGACTCCAGGGAGGTGAGAGGCAGATATATGAAAGTCTTGTCTCACCACTAAGCCCCAAAATTGTATGGCCTCCTGGCAGAGAGCCAAGGAGCACGCTCCCCCCTGCCTGTTCATATAGAACATGGCTGCTGTATTGTCCGTTAGGACCTGTACCACTCTGCCCTTGAGGAACCGGAGGAAAACTTTGCATGCTAAGCGGACTGCTCTGAGTTCCCTGACATTGATGTAGAGGGACATCTCACCTGGTGACCAGAGCCCTTGGGTACTCAGGTTGCCGGTGATGTGTGCTCCCCACCCCAGATCTGAGGCGTCCGTGATCAGAGTCACCGATGATATTACCTCCCTGAAGGGAACTCCCTTCAACACCTCCTTTGAGTCCTTCCACCAGACTAGGGAAGCCAATATCTGGGTGGGCACTGTGACCCCCTGTTCAGAGGGTGTCTGGCTGGGGCGTAGACGGAGGCTAGCCACGTCTGGAGAGGCCTGAGTTTGAGGTGAGCCAGCTTCACCACATACGTGCAGGCTGCCATATGTCCCAACAGCTGGAGGCAACGCCTGGCTGTCGTCATGGGGGACCTGTGGAGGTCGTCGATTATGGCAGCCATCGCCTTGAAGCGAGGCAGTGGGAGGAAGGCTCTGGCCTGGGTGGCATCTAGTGTGGCCCCAAATGAACTCTATGCGGTGCACTGGGGTGAGAATGGACTTCTGCTCGTTTATGAGCAGCCCCAGGTTGGTGCACACTGCGCACGTGAGCTCTAGGCTGTTCCTGACATGGGCCCTGGACCTGCCCCGGATCAGCCAGTCATCCAGGTATGGGAATATCTGAACTCCCCTGCGGCTCAGGTGGGCCGCGACTACCACCATACGCTTTGTAAATACCCTGGGGGTGGATGAAAGACCAAAGGGCAGGGCTGAAAACTGGTAGTGGCCACCAGCTACCACAAACCGTAGAAACCTTCTGTGCCCTGGGAGAATAGAGAAGTGAAAGTATGCGTCCTTTAAGTCGAGGGCAGCATACCAGTCCCCTGGATCTAGGGTAGGAATGATGGAGGCTAGGGAGACCATCCGAAACCTGAGGCGTCTGACGAACTTGTTCAGACAGCGGAGATCTAGAATGGGCCTCAGGCCCCCCTTGGCCTTGGGAATTAGGAAATACCAGGAGTAAAAACCCCTTCCCTTTTCCCATGGGGGAACCTCTTCCACCGCTTCTAACTGGTAGAGGGAGAAGACTTCCTGAATGAGGAGCTGCTCGTGAGAGGGGTCCCTGAAGAGGGACTGGGTAGGGGGGGAATCCGGAGGGAAGGCCATCAGCTGTAGGGCATTGCCCCTGCGGACTATACCAAGGACCCATCGGTCCGAAGTAATGCTTTGCCAGTGGGCATAATGTGGCCTGAGTCTGTGGGCAAAGGGCCGGTTGAGATCCAGGAGGAAAGGAAGAGTGCCACACTCGTGCGCACTGTCAAAAGGATTTTTTATTATTTTGGCCCTTATTTGGGCCTTGCTGAGGCCCCACCGAAGAGCCTGAACGGTCACGGAGGTTAGGGACCCGGAACCGCTCCCGACCCCTCCTGGGTTGAGCGGGTCTTGGGGGCTGCCTCGGGGGAAGCTGAGGCTACCGCTGGACCTGAGGCCGAGACTGACGCCTCGAGGCCTGTGGGGTGTAGAGCCCTAGGGATCGCAGCATAGCCCTAGAATCTTTCAGGGCATGTAGCTTATCGGTTTTGTCCGAGAAGAGGCCAGCACCATCGAATGGGAGATCTTGTATGGTCTGCTGGACCTCTTGGGACAGCCCCAACGACTGGAGCCACGAGGATCGTCACATGACTATGGCCGAGGCCATAGCCCTGCTGGCAGCATCCACCACGTCGCTGGAGGAATGTAAGACCGCTCCTGCCACCGCAGCGCCCCCCTCGATGACAGTCTAGAAGTCCGCCGCTTGATCCTGGGGTAAAACCTGTGGCAGGATCTTAGCGAGTCTCTGCAGTGAGGACCAGAGGTTGAGATTGTACCTCCCAAGGAGCACCTGGTGGTTCGTGATCCTCAGCTGCAGAGACGTTGTTGAATAGACCTTGCGGCCAAACAGGTCTAGCTTCTTCGCTACCTTATTTTTGGGGGTGTTACCCTGGGCCCCGTCTATCCCTCTGGTTCACTGCATCCACCACTAGCGGGCATGGTGCAGGGTGATTATATAAGTACTCAACCCCTTCGGTGGGTACAAAGTATTTCCTCTCGGCTCCCTTGGCAGTAGGGGGAACCGAGGCGGGGGTTTGCCAGAGGGATTTTGCTAATTTGAGCACCCTCTCATGTACAGGTAGGGCTACTCTAGATGGGCCTGCTGTCCCCGAAACCCCGAATAGGGGGTCTTCCTCCTCTGAGAGCTCTTTTAGCTCTATATTCAGGTTGCTAGCAACTCTTTTTAGCATATCCTGATGAGCCCTGAAGTCAGGCCATGGAGCCTTACGGTCCCAGGAGGTCACATCGTCCGGGGATGAGGAGGATGATTGAGAAAGTGGCCCTGTGAAGGGGCCTTCCTCTGGGTCTGATCCTCCATCCGAGGGATGGCCCTTATCCAGCTGGGTCGTAGGGGTGGGGCGTGGCGGGGCCACTGATGAGTGGAGCGAGGCGGTAGCCTGGCCCACTTGTGTACCCAGGGGCCCCAATATGGCCACTGCCAAGGTCCCTGAGGCCACGCTGAAGCTGGTATCGGTGCCGACTGGGACACCTGGTGCCAGGATCTGGATCTGGAGCCGCTGGACCTCCGCTTACTTTCCTTTGCAGGAGAGTGGCTCCTGGAGGATGAAGATGGTGAGCGCCGGTGCCGTCGTGTGCGGTGCCGGGCTGGAGAGGAGCTACTGGAGTTGGAATGTCTCCTCCCTCTCGACGATTTGCGTCGACACTTGCCCCCTTGGGAGCGGGAACGGTGCCGTCGGTGCCAACGTGAAGATCGGGACCATGAAGATCAGTGCTGACCAGAGCAACGGGACCGCGAGGAGCGGGACCGCCTGCGAGATATTCTGCGCGGCGGTGCCGAAGGTGTCGTTGCCAGAGGTGTCGGTGCTGGCGCCAGCAACAAGATGTAAGGCAGTGGGATCCGCGCCGGGCTAGGTGCTGGGGATCGAGACCGGCACCGTGGAATGCGGTGCCAAGTTGGGCTCTTCAGGGACGACTGAGAGGTAGCCCTGCGTGAACCCCTCGAGCATCCTCGGTGTCGTGGCGTCGAGGAGTTTGATGACTCGATGCCGGAGCTGGGAGGGGAGCCTGCACTCTCTACCCTCCTTGACCGTCTGGGGGGAGACTTGGACTCCTGTCTCCGCCAACCACCGGGGCCACCCAGCGCGGGTTTACCCCAAGACGCAGGTCCCCTAGCCCTCGGCCGAGGGGGGACGGAGGCATGGGCAGGCCCATGAGTTGGGGAAGGCTCCCTGAGTGGAGTAATCTCGACGGCACGCGGCTGGGGCATCTCATAATCCCCCCAGGCCGGGCAGGCGGTGCGGGGGAACCTCGGCGCGCGGTGTCCTTGCAGCGCTTTGGTGCCAGGCCCTGGATCGACGACACCGGTGCCGGAGGAGTGCTCTGCACGGAGGAGACGCTCAGTTCCACAGGGGAACATGCCAGTTCAGAGTCCGGAAGCAGGGCGGACTCCATGAGGATAGCCTTCAGCCACGCCTCTCTCTCCTTCTGGGTGCGGGGCTTGAAGGCTCTGCATATCTTACATTTATCTCTGCGGTGCTGCTCTCCGAGGCAACGGAGGCAGCGATCGTGAGGGTCATTCACGGGAACAAGTTTGGCACACTCGGTGCACTGTTTGAAGCCCATTGAGCCAGGCATGGCCCAACATGAAGAAAAAAACCCTAAGGGTTTCCTTAACTATGTATACTAACTCACTTAACTACTTAACAATCACCAACAATACTAAGGGGCTGTGACTTGCAAAGCAAGAGGCAATGTTCCAGCAATTGTCAACAGGCGGAAAGAAGGAACTGAGGGCCTGCGGGGTCGGCAGCACCCTATGTACCACGGCATGAGCGTGGTACTCCAGGGGGCGCCTGAGCTGACCCTACGGGGCCTGCTAAGGTGAAAAAAGTTCCGGGAATCTGTGCACGGGGCGCACACACACCTATAATGGAATGGATATGAGCAATCACTCGAAGAGAGAATGTTTTTATTAGGCCTGGTCTACACTAGAGTGTTTTGTCGAAAAAGTCAGCTTACACACCCAAAAGTGGCAGTTCACCATGTCAGATGCTCTGTGAATGAAAACAATAATGCAGTGCTGTTTGTTTGCATGTCACTCAGCAGGTCGGGCACCTCAGATTCCTGTTACGATTTGAAGCTCATGATATACTACGCGACCAGCTGCAATGTGTTCAGAACGCTGACAGCAACAGTGGAGAGCAGTGCAGGATCCAAGATCCTTTCAGATAGAGATGGTGGGCGTGCAGGAAACAGGGTGCCTTTGAAAAATGGTGTGAAATGCAGCCAGGAACACAATGAATGACGAGACAGAAATCAGTGCATCATGGGACACTGAGCCAGCATCCATGTTGCTCTGCGCGCCTCTCCCCCTTCCCACAATTCCTAGCGGCAGAAGGCGGCGAGTTGTGCAGTGGGATAGCTGCCCACAATGCACTGCTTTCACTGTCGATACGAGAGCACCAAATGTGGATGCACTTTGGTGGCACGACTGCTGTGTGAACAGGTGCGAGTGCTCTAATTAAAGTGCTTTTTTATTACTGATGTAACTACCATCAACAAACCTTTCTAATGTAGACAAGGCCTTAGACTCAGATGCTATATAAATTTTAAAAAGAAAAAAAAATACATGCTGAGAACCATCTTTTTTTTCAAGAATAGTAAGAGGTCATCACCATCTAAAGCTTGAAACTCATTCAATGTAACCTACGCTATACACAATCTTCTGTCTCAAGACTAGATTTAGGATTTTATTAACCAGTTTTGCTGTGGCCTTAAAACGTTGTTTTGGTCAAAGGTATGCATACGTCAAAATGCACCTTCTCACAACCTATCTCCTTGTGTTGTGTCTTGAGCCATATCTGCTTACTTTACTGATAAAACAAAACTGTACCACTATTGCATAGTCAATACAGCTATGAAAGAAAGCTGGGTTCTATTGTGCCTCATTAAATAAAATTGTCATTTAAATTCTAATTTCAGAATCTTTATTAAAGGTGATGTTGTAAAAGACAGGAAAAAAACAGATTGGTTTTCAGAAGCTTGGTTGAATTTGATATACTGTCTCTTTAAAAATATTCTTTTACTTGTGAGCTGAGCAATGTTGGTTGCACAGAGCTGCATGAGTAGGTTGCTGGGAAATTGTTTTTTTTTTTGTTTTTTTTTAAAGAGAAGCAAGGGACTACTAGTTTGGGGACAAGCCTACATAACAAAACTTGAGAAACTGGAGCAGCGCTACACTGAATCCAATCATTACACTCCAGAAGAATTCAGAATGGTAATGGGTAACTGCTCTTGTTCTTTAAAGCAGTCACCTGTTCGGTCCCTCAGTATGATCTTTTCTGCTTTCTTCAACATGAGACCAATTGGACAGGTAATGAGTCATTATTGGCTTTGTTGTTAACTATATGATGATAACTATATTTCATTTCCCAATGATACAATTATTGCTAACATTGTCTACAAGATAACTCCTGGATGAAAAACAGCTAGCTCAAACTCAACTCAGACAAGACCAAAGTTATGACTGCTGGGCAGAGGGAAACTAGTTAGGACATTACCCTTCTCACCTTTTCCAGTGAAGTCAGCCTGCTTCCACTAATCAAAGTGGTGCAAAGCCTAAAGGTCCTGTTTAACTTATCACCAAACTTGGATGATCGCAGAGTCAAAGTGGGTTTTTTTTCATTTTCTTGCTAAGAAACTCCACCCCAGACTCATGTATTAGGAACTGGTCATAGTGATTTAGGCATTTTTCACCTTCAGACTTAATTACTGTAATTCACTGTATCTAAAGCTAAATGTGGAAATAATGCAAAGGCACCTGCAAGTACAAAATATGGCTGCCCCCCAGTTTAAGCTAAACTCATCAGGTCTGTGTTCCAATCCCTTCAATGGTTCCCTATACATAGGGCCCTACAAAATTCATGGCCAGGAAAAACGTGTCACAGACCATGAAATCTGATCCACACCCTATGATAGCTGGCACCCAGCCAGGGGCTCCTACCCTGGGCAAAGCTCCAGCTGCTAGTCCCAGTCAGGGATGGGGAAGGACAAGACTTTCTCTTCCCTTGCAGCAGCCACTCCCGAGGTGGGTCAGACCATCACCTCTGGGAACCTCCCCCCTCTGCACTAATCTCCATGACTCCAGCTCTCGGCCTCCTGACCCAGGAGGGAGGCTGCAGCTCCAGTTGTCACCTCCTCATGCAGACAGGCTGTGGCTCCAGCTGTCTCTCTCTCTGTCACACACACACCCAAGGGGCTGTGGTCCAGCTGTCACCCCTTGGCACAGAGAGAGGCTGCGGCTCTCTGTGAGGGAGGGAGATTGCTGGAAAAAACGGACATATAGCAAACCCCCCATACCCTGCAACCCTCACTTCTGCACCGTTGGTGGTGGTGGTGGTGCTGGGTTAGAGCTGGCACCCGGCCAGCAGCCTTCCTCTCTGGCTGCCCAGCTCTAAAGGCAATACTCCTGCCATCAGCAGGACGGATGGTGGCAATTCACGACCCCCCTATAATAGCCTTGCGACCCATGAACCCTGACTGCCTTTTGGGTCGGGACTCGCACAGTTACACCACCATGAAATTTCAGGTGCAAACATCTGAAAACATGAAACTGTTTAATTTTAAAACACCGTAGCCATGAAATTGACCAAAATGGACCGTGAATTTGGTAGGGCTCTATCTATGGCATTGCAAAATGCTGCTGGATCACTGGGGACATTTTACCGACATCAACGTGGGCTGATTACGGAAAGTGTATGACGTATGCATCTTTAAAAACACAGGCCTGTTCAGAAAGATACAAGCAGGGACTTTCTTTCCAGATTGGCAGATTACAGTAGAACCTCAAAGATACGAACACCTTGGGAATGGAGGTTGTTCACTCTGAATGTTCATAACTCTAAATAAAACATTATGATACAGTACCCTGCAGTCAGTGTCTTCCAGCTGAGGCTGGAAGAGATCTCTGCAAAGATGGCAGCTGGCAACACTGCCTGGTTTGCAAGCAGATCTCTGCCCTGTTCCTGTTTCTTGTCTTTGGGCTGAACTGGGGGGGGAGGGCGGCCTGCCCCACACCTTTGGCAATACAAGCCCCAGCCTTCAGCCCCTCTCCCCAGGGCTCACCCTGCTCAGTGCACACCTTGCCATGCTCCAGAGGCAGCATGTGGCAGGGGGTTGTGGTGCCAGCTGGCTGCCAGTGCCTCTCCCTACTCTGCCCCTTGCACTCCCAGAGGTGCCAGCAAGAGCCAGGAGTGCAGCCACAAGCAAAGCTTGGGCCACATCAGTGCATAGGCTGTGGCCCTTTAAAACTCCTCCAGAGCGCAGCTGACTCCACTCCAAGCTTTGGCTGCAACCTTCGGTTCCTTGCAGCACAGCATCAGCAGGGAGCTTTCTTTCCCGGGCTCCAGAGTGGACTGATGATGGTGAAAACAGCTTCCCCCTCCCACTGGAGTGAGGTGGGAGGGGATGAAACAGCACCCTTCGCTTACAGGAACAGCGCAGACTCCAGATTGTTTCTGCTCTGCATGCCAACCTTGCAATACGGGCACAGTATTTTCTTTCTTCCCCCACCCCCGCAGCTGCCTGATTGCTTACTTCCGATTTCACAAGGTGTTCGGTTGATTTGTCAGTTTGTAATTCTGGTGATCGTATCTTTGAGCTTCTGCTGTACCACTGGGGATGTTGAAATGCCAATAGTCTACCCCTTACTCCCATAGCCCATGAAGCCATACATCAGCCACCTCAACAGCAGCAAGGAGAGCTTCAACTACAGGCTCAGCAGGTGCAGAATGACTGTTGAATGTGCCTTTGGCCATCTGAAAGGGAACTAGCACTGTCTACTCTCGCGATTAGATTTTAGTGAAAAAAATATCTCCATGGTTATATCTGCCTGCTGTGCACTTTATAATATCTGTGACGCAAAGGGGGAAAAGTTTCCACAGGGTTGAGCACAAAGGTGGAACACCTGGCTGCTGATTTTGAGCAGCCAAATACCAGGGCTATAAGAGCTCAACGGGAAGCTATATAGCTCAGGGAGGCTTTGAAAGATCATTTCAATAATGAGCCACAGTAATATGTATTGTAGTGTGCTCTGCTTGGCACTGTTTTTTAGCATCCCTATATGAGCCCTGTAATGAGTGCTGTGTGTATATATAATATGTATATATAATGTATAATATAACATTGCAAATGAACCTATTACTATTATCTTTGAATGATGTCAGCCCCAGCCATCACATGTTGTGAACAAATAAAGATGAATTAAATTTCCATAAATAGACTTTTATTCCAAGTACATGCAAATAAATAGAACTAACAATGAAATTGTATAAATACAGGGAAAAGAACCTTTGAAGGAGAAAGAACAGTTATTCTTATTTCAAAAACACAGGTCACTGTGTCTTTCACAGGTCATTGTATGTGCAGCTGTGACTGTGTGTACTCGCCCTTGGGGTGGAGTGCTAGGTGTACTGCGGCAGCCCCGGAACATACATGGAATGTGGGGAGGAAGGAAGGGAGGCGTAGAGAGGTCCCAGAATGCAGTTATTGATTGGTTGCGGCAAGAGGAGAGCACAGGTGACTTGGAACTGAAGGTCTATAGGAGACTCCAGCATGTCCATCTGGCACTTGAGATGTGCTATCATGTCCTGCTGCGCGTCTCTGTTCTTTTCCTGCATGTTTCTCCTTTCTGCACTCTCCCTTCCATTCTGTCCAAAAAGGTGCTCCTCCAAGCCCTCTGGTTGGTATCTGCAGCACAAGGGTCTTGCAGGATCTCTTGAAACATGTCATCCCACATCCTCTTTCTTCTCCTCCTTATCCGGCCAAAACGCTCCACAAGGGACAGAGCAGAGCGACCCTCAAGGCTACATTTCCAGCTGCAAAAGACGCAGTGCAAAGAGGTACTATTGTGAGTGTTTTCACTCCCCTTGATCCACACAAATTACAAGCAATACATTCTCACTTTCCCTTGGGATTCAAGGACTAAAGTGGCAGTCCCAGCCACAGTGAGTACTGCAGGGGGGGTGGGGAAGCGATTTGGGACGATAAGGTGGCAGGGAAGCACACAGGCATAAGTATATGCAGTTAGGGCAACTGACCTGAATACTGGCAGTGGTGATTTTAGCTGATCTCACTTCTGAGGGTAACTGAGGCTGAAAGGGAACAGCTCCTGCATGAGTCTGGCTGCAGACCTAGTCTGTATGCGGCTAGGCTATGTGCTGCAATGGAGCTTGCTGAAGTAATTGATGACTGGTGTGTGAAAGTGTCCCACTGTAGTGGAAGAAATAAGGTAGCCCTCCCCAGAAACATTTGGCAGAGGACTGCAGACTACCTACAGGAAAGTTTCCTCAAGATCTCTAGGAAGGATTCACAGGACATCCCAGTGCACATAAACAAACTGTTCCACAGGCTCCCTCTACCTAGCTGTACAGAGGAATGAGAATTAGACAGGAACTCTAGCTCTACTTGTTATTTCACTACCTCTTCTAGCCAAATTAAAAAATAGTAAATGAATAAATGTGTCCCTGCAATATAAAAGCAAACTGCATACTTACCAGAGATACGAGATGCCCCTGCATCAGACTCGCTGGTGCTCGACTGCTGGGAGTGGCTCGACTGCTCCAGTGTCAGAAAAAGATCCCAGCTTACCATGCCACTGAATTTCCCCGGTCACCTGTCCCCCGTACTCCTCCTCCACCTTCTCCAACACCTCCTTCTCACTGTGCACTGCAGGGTCCTGTGACTCCAGGTCTCCCAAAGTATCCACGGGGCTCCTGGCAGTGGTGCTGGGATCTCCCACAAAGACAACATGCAGCTCCTTGCAGAAGCAGCATATCTGTGGTTCCGTACCAAAGCAACTGTTTACCTCCCTTGCCTTCTGGTACATCTGCCACAGCTCCTTGATTTTCACGTGCTGCGTGTCCCTGTTGTAGACCTTCTCCCCAACGCCCCAAGTGATCTGCTCATATTTCAACGTTTCTATGGCTGGTTTGGAGCTGTGTTTGCACAGCCTCTTTTCCCCACAGACCCAGAAGATCCACCACCTCCTGTGTGCTCCAGGCACAAGCACATGTACACCGTGGAGCCAGCATGGTCATCTGCTATGTGAGCTCTCCATGCCAACCAAACAGGAAAAGGAATTTCAAAAATTTGTGGAGCTTCAAAAGGGGAGGGGCATGGACCTGCATACCTGGCTGCCAAGCAGCAGCATTCAAAATGATGACCAGAGTAGTCACTATGTGGCATTGTGGGACACCTACTGGAGGCCACTGAAGTTGACATAACTAACGCAGTGTCAACATTAATACTGAGTCAACCTAGATACGTCAACCTAACCATTATGCCTTTCATGAAGGTGGAATTATTAAGTCAGCTTAATTGGCAAGTTACATCAATAGAACTGACATTTTAGTGTAGTCACTTACAGAGTTAGGTTGACATAAGCTGCCCTGCATTGACTTAACTCTGAAGTGTAGACCAGGCCTGAAGAAGAGCTCTGTGTAAGCTCAAAAGCTTGTCTCTCTCACTAACAGTAGTTGATCCAATAAAAGATATTATCTCAGCCACCATTTCTGTTTAATGTCCTGGGAACAACATGGCTACAACAACATTAAATACAACAATTTGTTGTGGTAATTATCTTCCATTGATTAACAAACAGTCATTTGTTCACTACTGTTATGAACGAGTAGAAAAAAGCAGAGAAAAATACCTGACCAGAGAGGTAAACAAAACAGTTGCGGAATAAGAGTTACGATGAGTGTGATGTTGGCCTCCAAGGGTGCCATGCTGAGATAGCTTAAACAGGGCAAACTGCAAAGAATGGGGCAGGCAAAGCCCAAAATACTGGTGAGGTTTTTTCCATAAGATATACCAAGCCAGCAACAAACAGTTTCTGATGATCTCACTGGTCATTCGATAGACAAAAACACAGTTTCCTTAAAACTAACCAGCCTTTTGGCTAGTACCCAGACAGCCAAGTCAAATATGGTGGAGATTACTGAAAATCTTTATCCATCATATGTAAAAAAGTAGAGATGATACTGAATTGCAAAGTTCTTAAATTGCAAAGTCTCTGAAATTACCCAAACAGCTTGGGGGTCACCAATCCTTGTTTAGAGTTTCTTTGTTAGAAATCCAGTCCAGAGAAATGCAGACTAGATAGTCCATGTGCAGAGTTTGTTCAAATTCTCCCATGAGAATTAGCAGGGTGATTCCAAGCTGGTGCTGGGATCCCAGTCTTGCGATCCAAACTTTCCCTGACAAGCTTAGACAGATTTGAGATGAAAAGGATCAGTCCACTAAAGTCTTTTATAGATACGTGCAGGCTGACTGATATTTTCTTGACAGCAGGTAGCTCCTTGGACAATTAATAAATGATTGCTTGTGGCTTTGAAGTATCTCCTATGTCCTGAGCACACCAGTAACTAGTTACATATGCACAAGGTAATTGGCCATTTACAACCATTCACAGGTATTTACAACTTAAACTTCAAAGAGAAATAAAAACAATAGTATTGTTACATTTAAGTTCCATCTAAATGTTCATATGTTCCTTTTGAACTCTTAATCAATAGAACAGTGATAGACAGGAAAGCAGTTTACCTACATTGCTAACCTCTTAAGAAGACATATGTAAACAACATCAAATAACTACCAACAATGCATTTGCATATCCAAGCTCTAGTCTACTTGTAAGGAATGACCCTCACTACCATTGTATTTTCCTATAATATCTCTAAAGGTCAGATTTGGGCCAGGCAACTTGTAAAGTTGCTTGGCTTTTTCAGGCCTAGTGTCACAATGAGTTATAGGCAAAAATAAGTGATCTTCCTGTTCTCTAATTTCTTCAATTCCTAATGTAAAGTTTCAGCCACTAATTAGTCTTTTATGTCTCAATGGAGTGATTACAACGAATTGCAGGTTCAGATTAGTGTGCAATGCTTTAACAGATTTCTCCATTCTCATTTCAATGGATGTGCTTAGCTGTCGTTAGCAATAGAAGTTAAACATTTGCACTGAAGTAAGAAAATAGAAAACTTTCCTTTTCATGAATTACAGAAATTAGACAAAGCAGAAAGATTCAGAGGGCAGGAGAACATTTTTTAAAGAGTGAATAATGTAAATGAAAGTGATTTTTTAATGATTGCAGCAATGCAATTTTGCCCTGAGCTGGTAAAACAATCTAAAATTATTTAACAGATGTTACACAGTTGTTCTTTTTCTTTTTCAGTGACGAGGGTCCTAAACAGAATTAGATGAGTGAACTTTCTAAGTTAATGACAACACACCATGAAAACAGTCTTGAATGAATATGCAAATATTCTAATTATCAACAACTTCATGTTTGTAAGGCTAGTTATTCTTCCAACTGAACAAAAACAAATTCTCAATAGGCTCAATTAACGTAGACAGTTCTTTATGATGTAAAACAGTTTCAGATAGTGCTCATACCAGGAATATCTTTTTCTTTAAATAACTAATATTTCTAGATTATCTAGCTACATCGGACAGTGGTTTTCTATTTGCGGGATGGAAATGGGAGTGTGCATGTGTTTGTAACTAGAGCTGTAGGTATTTGTTCCAAACTACTAACTGATGTAGTAGCAAAAACAGTTTACACTTTGATGTCTAAATTATTTTCTTCCACTAGTAATGGTCATACCTCTAAATTAAATTTCTATGACATAAGAAAACTATGTAACTCCTTAGAGCAAAATCTTAAATTCAAAACTAATCAAGATAATGATCTCCAAATCAAAGGAGTCTGTGGCAAAGGGAGGATGTTCTACACTGTTAGATTTGATGCAGGGCAACAAAATTTAAGAATAAAAATACCTCATTCTGCATCTTTAGTATCTACAAATATTGAAATGACAGCCATTATAGCTATCAAGAGCTATAGCCATTATAGCTATCAAGAAACTCAGATCTCTACACCTACCTTCACAGATCCAGTAACCACGCCAAACACCCCAAGAAACCTGTTATCTACAGCCGGGCACTCTGATAATACAGAGGTTTCTCTGAGGAGAAAGTCCAGGATATACACCTTAACACACACAAAACCTCCTTCACTAAAACAAGGACACTCCAAAGAAGTAGATTGCATCATGAAATGAGCCACTCAAATACCCCGAGAGAACCTGCTTCAATACAAAAATACCCCCACACACAACCACATACCTCTAGTTGTCACGTGCCACACCAAACTGGAACCCATGCAGGGTATCATCAAACAACTATAACCCACATTCGATGGAGATCCCATCCTGAAAGAATTCTTCCTTGAACCCCCCTTTTCTGGCCTTCAAATAACTCCCCAGCTTCTCCAAGCTCATCATCCGAAGCAAGCTCTCCACACACCAGGACACACCAACTCAAAGCGGCACCAGACCATGCCAGAACACCACATGCAAAACCTGCAGACATATCGCCACTGCTACAATGGTCAACACCCCCGCGACACACCTTTCAACATCCATGGGTCCTACACAAGCTTATCGCAACATGTCATGTATCTCATCCTGTGCACTAAATGCATCAACAACAACTATGTGGGTGAAACCAGAAAGAGAATCACTACATCTCGAATGAACTCAATTAAGAAAATGATCAAAGACAAAAACATCCTATCACCTGTGGGTAAATACTTTTCACAAAGTGATCACTCCATATGTGACCTATCAGTACTCCTCCTCAAAGGAATCCTGGACAACACTTTGAAAAGACAAGCCTGGGAGCTTAAATTCATAACTTTGCTAGACACTAAAAATCATGGACTGAATAGAGACATTGGATTTATGACTTATTATAACAATCTGTAACCCACTAACACCCCCTCTCCAGCTGCTTTTCCCCCCTTCCCCTTCTTTTCCTTCCTGTGATTGGATGGGTGTTAACAGGTCACTTCACCCTGAATGGTCCCTTGAAACATGTGTTTATGCTAAATGATCTGTTCAAATCTTGTATTTAGCAGTGACACTTTGAATTAGTTTCCCAGACATGAAGAAGAACTACATGTAAGCACGAATGCTTGTCTCTCTCACCAACAGAAGTTGGTCCAATAAAAGATATTACCTCACCCACTTTGTCTCTCCAATATCCTGAGACCAATATGGCTACCACACCACTGCATACAGCCATTATAGCATTATTTATGGACTAGAATAGAACGTATGTAACACGGCTGCTCTCAACCCACCCTATACTATTTAAGGAAGGAGTGCAGAGACAGCAACACTGAGGACTTGTCTACATGTACAGCGCTGCAGCAGCGCAATCATTCCAATGCAGCTGCGCCATTGTAGCACTTTAATGAAGATTCTACTATGCTGACAGGAGAGCTTCTCTTATCACTGTAGTTAACCCACCTCTGTGAGAGGCGGTAGCTGTGTCAACGAGAGAAGCTCGCTCATCGACATAGTGCTGTCTACACTGGGGGTTAGTTGGTGTAACTATAGTTCAGGGGTGTGGATTTTTCACACCCCGAATGACATAGTTATATATGTCAGTTTCTAGAATAGACCTGGTCTGATACTAGGGGAGGGGTTCAGGGAGGAAGGAAACTGATCCAAAAGACTTTAAAAAAAAAAAAAAAAGATACTGTGCGTGCACAAGTACTCTAGAGCTAAATACAGTATGAGTTTCCAGGAAGCAACAACATTAGGGCCCATGGATATGTATAATATATCATCTCTTGCGGTAATTTCAGAAAGTATACTCTCTTAAGAGTCACTCATCTAGCAGCAGAATTACTGCTTGTAAAAAGTGTGTGCTGGCCTTTCCAGGAGGTTACAGGTCCAGCATAGCCAGTTCCCAGAACAACTGAATTATGCCTCCTTCAACCCTTCTCATCTCCACTTACCCCTTGCACAACTACCCTCTTCTAGCACTAGTGGATGTTTGGTGCAGGTGTGGTGCACTGAGAAGGGAAAATTTTGTAAGAACAGTGAGTGAAGGCTGATATCCATAAGGGGGCATAGTTACAATTGCAGTACGTGGCCCGTGGAGTACAGTACGTGTGGTAATGGTAAGGTGTTCCTGTGGGTGAATGAAAGTAGGGTATATAGATGGCATATGAGAAGGTTACTCACCCTGTGCAGTAACTGAGTTTCTTCGAGATGGTTATCCCTGTGGGTGCTCCACTTTAGTTGAATGTGCGTCCCTTTGCCTGTGATTAGAGAATTTCCGCAGCAATGTGAGGTTGGATCGCACATGTGCTGTCCCCATCTCACGCTGCCTCCAGCGTTACATAATGCTGTGCGACAACTTTCTCCCCTCAGTTGATTCTCTACCATGGAGTCTCTAGTGTGAAAAACTCTGAAGTAAAGGGGAAGAGAGAACCTCAGATACAGCATAGGGTGAGTAACCTCTTCTTCTTCAAGGAGTGTCCCTGTGAGTGCTCCACTTTAGGTGACTGTAGAGTGAAAGGAAGGGACTTCGGACTTGCAGTCATGGCGAATGATAAAACTTAAGTTCAAAGAGAGAGTCTGACGAGTCCTCATCTGTGACATAATGCTCTGTGAACACATGGGCTGATGCCCAGGCTGCTGCTTTGCAGAGGTCCATAATGGGTACATTGTTGAGGAAGGCTATCAATGTAGAAAGCACTCTGCTGGACTGTGTGCATGTCCCCGATGTGGGCTGTAGTTGCTGATGTACGTCAATGTAGTCAGAGATCCATTTCAACAGCCTTTGTTTGGATATGGCATCTCCCTTAGAACATTCCATGATGGAAAGAAATAACTTCGGTGACTTTCTGAAAAATTTTGTTCTTTCAATGTAACATGCTAAGTGCCCTTCTAAGTGCCCTTCTACTTCTTGTTTGTGCCCTTGAGGTTCTGGGAAGAACAATGGGAGATGGATGAGTTGATTCAAATGGAATGAGGAAACTATTTTAGGTAAGAATTTTGGAGGTGGTCCTAGGATAACTGTTTTTTAAACATACTGTGTATGGAAGGGTATGCCATGAGAGCCCCGTTTTCCTAGTTGTTGGGCAAATATAGTAGTGATGAGAAAGGCCACCTTCATTGAGGGGTGGAGAAGTGAACACATCGCTAAGGATTCAAAGGGGTCAGAAAGGCATTGTAGCATCAGATTAAGGTCCCATGATGGAGAAAAGAGGTCATATTTCAGGTAAGGGTTATAAAGACCCTTAAGAAAGTATTGAGTGGTAGGGCTGGCCCAAAACTGAGAACTTGTCCACTTTGTGGTGGAACGCTTTGATTGCCGTGAGGTGTACTCTCATCGAGCTCACTGAGAGACCTGATTTCTTAGATTCCAGTATATAATCCAATACCATTGATAAAGAACAGGTAATCACCACTGTTTGTCAATTCTGGCACCTTGTATGGAATCTCTTCTATTTGTGTAAGTAGGTGTACCGTGTAGTAGACCTTCTGCTGTTCAAGAGAATGTCCTTTACCTCCTCTGAACAGGTCATTTCACTGCCCCAGAACCATGCCTTCAGGTGGAGTCTTGCCAGTAGACCTGGCCCCCATTTTGAGACACGAGATGTGGTAGAAGGAGAAGTGTGCATGGAGGGCACACAGTTATTTTCAAGAGGTAAAGAAACCACATTTGTGGGGACTATCAAGATTACTCTGGAGTTGTCAGTCTTTATCTTGTGTATGACCATGATAGAAGAAGAGGTCGGTGGAAAGGCATACAGTAGAGGTGCATCCCATTTAAGGAGAAGAGCACTGCTTAGAGAACAGAGTCCTAGTCTGCTCTTGAGCAGAAGTATGAGCACTTGGCATTCTGGGTAGCCGCAAAGAGATCTTTGGGAATACCTAATGTCTGAATATGTTCTGTAGGACCCTGGTGTTCACTCCCCACTCATGGTCCTGAGAGAATTTCCTGCTCAGTGAATCTACAGTGGTATTTTGGCATTCTGATAGGTAAAAGGCTGATACGTCGATGTTGTGGCAGATGCACCAATTCCATAGATGTTAATGTTGTGGCAGATTCACCAATTCTATAATCGCATCGCTTCTGTGCACAGGGAATGTGACTATGTCCCCCCTGAAGGTTTCTATAAAACATACAAGCAACGATGTCCATCAACACCTTTATGGTCTTGTCCCTGATAATGGATAGCAAGTGTGAGCATACATTATGGACTTCCTTCCCATAGCTCCAGTAGGTTTATGTGTAATGTTTATTCTGATGGGGACCAGCTGTGCTGGATTGTGTGATTGTGCAAATGTGCCCCCCAACCTAGTAGAGAAGCATCCGTTGTAAGTATCATCAATGAGAGGGTCTGTGCAAAGGGAACTCCTGAGCAAACATTGTGTTGAGTCCACCAGTGTAGGGAATTTTTTTACTTTGCATGGCATCGTAAGGCAATTGTTTATACTGTGTCTATGTGGGATGTACACTGTCCTGAGCCAGCCTTGCAAGCATCGTATGTGTAGTCTGATTATTCCCCTCTATTCAGCACTGGTGAGGCCTCATTTAGAGTACTGTGTCCAGTTTTGGGGCCCCCACTACAGTAAGAATGTGGACAAATTGGAAACAGTCCAGCGGAGGGCAATGAAAATGATTAGGGGGCTGGAGCACATGACTTATGAGGATAGGCTGGGGGAACTAGGCTTGTTTAGTCTGCAGAAGAGAAAAATGAGGGGGGATTTGATAGCAGCCTTTAACTACCTGATACGGGGGTCCAGGGAGGATGGAACTAGGCTGTTCTCAGTTGTAGTAGATGACAGAACTAGGAGCAATGGCCTCAAGTTGAAGTGGGGAAGGTCTAGGTTGGATATTAGGAAAAACTTTTTCATTAGGAGGGTGGTGAAGCACTGGAATGGGTTACCTAGGGAGGTGGTGGAATCTCCATCCTTAGAGGTTTTTAAGGTGTGTCTTGACAAAGCCCTGGCTGTGATGGTTTAGTTGAGATTGGTCCTGCTTTGAGCAGGGGGCTGGACTAGATGACCTCCTGAGACCCCTTCTAACCCTAATCTTCTATGATTCTATGACGTGCTTCAGCTGACATATGGCCTAAAAGATGGAGGCAGGTCCTGGCCAATGTCTGTGGGCTGTCTTGCATTGTAGCAATTAGGTTGACTAGAGTGGAAAATCTGTGAGTGGGGCAGAGAGGCTGTAGCTTCCATGGAATCGAGAATTGCCCCAATGAACTCCAGCCTCTGCACAGCTGTGAATGTTCATTTTTGTTCATTTATTTGTAGACCCAGTTGTCTGAAGAGCTACTGTCTTTCGGGTGGCTTCTAGTGCCTCTTCTCGAGCTAAGGCTTTGAGTAAGCAATTGTCCAGGTAGGGGAACGTTACGACCCCTTGTATGCGTAGGTGAGCCACCATCACTGCGATGACTTTCGAGAATACATGGAGATGTAGAGAAGCCAAAAGAGAGTACTTTATATTAGTAATGATCTGTGATCAAAACAAATCTGAGAAACCTCCTCTGTGAGGGATGTATTATTATGTGGAAATATGCATCCTGGAGGTCAAGGGCTGAGAACCAGTCCCCTCATTCTAGTGCTGGAATTCTCAATGCTAGCTTGAACATCCTGAATCGCTGGGTCTTCACGAATTTCTTGAGTCTTCTTAGGTCAAAAATGGGCCTTCATCCTCCTTTTTTTTTCCTGAGTTAAAAAATAACGGGAGTAGAAGCCCTTCCCTCTGTGTTGTGTTGGTACTGGTTCTACTGCACCCATGTGTATGAGATGATTTACCTCCTGATGCAGTAGGTGTTCATGAGAAGGGTCCCTGAAGAGAGATGGGTAGGAAGGGTGGGTGGTGGGGATGGGGCAAATTGGACTGAGTAGCCAGTCTCAATGATTTGTAGTACCCATCTGTCTGAGGTGATGGTTTGCCACACTGGGTGGAATGGAGTCAGATGGTCTCCAAAAGGATGGATGGTGTTGGATGGTTCCAGCAATAAAATTTGGGGAGATGTTTCTGGCCCTCGATCGAACCCTCAAAACTGTTGATTAGAGTGGGGCTGTTGGGAAGTTGATGGCTGAGATGGTAGTGGTTTCCATCTCGTGGGTCTCTGCCTCTGTCTTTGTAGGTCATATTGCCTCTGTGGTTGGGTGTAGAGTGCGGATCTTGTTCCTTGTGTCAAGTATTACTTCCCCTTATTTTCTTTTGTGCAGGCATGTAGATGCCCAAAGATCTCAGAGTCGCCCTGTAGTCTTTTAATGTGTGAAACAACTCATCTGTCTTAGCTGCAAACAGCTTCCGGCTCTCAAACGGGAGATCCTTGACAATGTATTGTCCCGCTTTGGGAAAACACGAGAGGTGGAGCTAGGAAGCTCATTGCATGACTATGGCTGTGGCAATGGAACGTGCCGTGTCTGCCAAGTCCAGTGAGGCTTGTAAAACTGTGCAAGCCAGGAGCTGATCCTCAGAGATGATTTCTTTAAATTGTTCCTTTTTGACATCAGGTAGATGATCAATAAAGTCAGACATCTTTGAACAGTTGGAATGACTATATTTGGCCAGTAGTGCCTTGTAGTTTGTGATCTTGAACTGTAGGGTCACTGAGGAGTAGGCCTTAAGCCCAAAAGGATCTAATTTTTTCCAGTCCCTGTCATATGGGGTGGATCTGGAGTGGTGTTGTCTGCCCTGCACGTTTATGGCCTCTACCACCAGAGAGTCTGGCACAGGCTGTGAAAATAAAAATTCCATTCCCTTGGAAGGGACATAATATTTTTTATCCATTCTTTTGCAAGTGGGAGGAATTGTTGCCGGGGTCTGCCAGCTGGTCTTGGCTGGATCCATGAGAGCCTCGTTTACTGGGAGAGCAATCTTGGATGAGGTTGAAGTCTAGAGGATATCAAACAACTTATGTTGGGACTCCTCAGCTTCTTCTGGTGTAATCGCCAATGAGTCTGCAATCCTGTTAAACAGTTCTTGGAACTGTTTAAAGTTATCCCCCATCATGAGTGGTGGGGGCATGATAATTTCATCCAGAGAGCTGGGTGAAAAATTGGTAACTGAGGTGATTTCCTGATCCAAAGTCTTCTCCCAGCCCTTTGAGTGCCTCTTCCGGGGGTTCAGAGGGACCAGGTACTGAGGGTGATGGAAACTACTTAACCTCTCTCTGTGTGTACTGGTTGACGGTACGTTAACCGTACCCCAGTGTTGATGGTATGTTGCCCATGGGTCTTAGTAGGGCCACTGTGGTGGGAATGACATTGGTGGTGGCATCTATGGTGTCTGTACCACCTGTGAATGGGATGGTATTTGGATTGTTCTAGTGGACACTGTGTGGTGGCTGTGTGGATAGGTGAGGAGTGACAGGAAGAGTAGGTTTCCCCTTCATCATCATCCTTGTTGCTGGAGAAAGGAGGAGCAAATCTGGATGGTGGTGAGAGCTGGCACGGTACCGAGCACGCTGGAGTAACGTTCGTACTGAAGGGAGATTCCAGTGCCGACAAGACCAAGAGATGTTTATGCCAGAGAAATCACTGAGGTACTGAGAGTATAGGTAACCAAGGAGGGTATTGTCGGCGGTCCCGATGCCTTTACTATGATTGTCGGTGCCGAGGGTGGTGCACGATGGAGGCAGGAGGTGGCACCATAGCCTGTAGCAATGCCGAGCTGCTCGGCGCTGCATGTTTGAGCAGCTCTGGCAGTACCAAGGCAAGAATGGTAAATTTCCATTTTGTGCCTTTGTCTGCAACTGCCCACTTAGGGACTTTGGTTTGCACAGTACCTGCGGTACCAGATGGTCCTGCTGTCTCAGAGGTGGTTGATCACGGTGCAGTTGGTACCAATGGGGTCTGATAGGTCGGGGAACATTTCTTTTTGGTAAGTTCCCAAGAAGGGGAGGTTGGAGCCCATTTTTTGGTCATCTTTTTGGAGGAGTGCTTCTTCCTTTGAGAAGGTAGTAGGGAATTTCTGTCAGACCCCTCTGGTGCGCAAGAGGAGTCAGTGATCTCAGACTGGACACTGTGCACAGACACTTCTCCATCATGAGGAGTTTTAACTGAAGATCCCTCACTTTCCTGGTGGGGGCTTTTAGATTATGGCAGTGGGATCACTTTTGTGGGATGTGCATCTCACCGAGGCAGTGGACACACTGCGAATGTCCATCAGAAACTGGAATTGATAATCTGCAAGCAAGGCAACGGTTTATAACCCAAGAAGCCAGGCATACCCTTTAGAATAGGGTGTTTCTCGTGAGGGAGGGTAACTTCACTACACTAAAGGGTATGATAATAAATACACTTAAACTCCTAAGAGAAGAAAAAAGGGGTTTTTTTGTTGGATTTTTTTGGTTTTGTTTTTAAAGAAAAATAAATAGAGAAGAGAAAGGGTAGTTAAGCTATCAACTAACTAAACTGGGGTCTAAAACTACTACTCTAAAGCTAAGAGTTAGACTAAATTCAAACTAAGAGGCGCTGCTAATTGCTCCATCTTAAGCCAAGGGCAGTAGAGAAAGAACTGGGGTGAGGGGTGTCGCACAGCACTATGTAAACATAAGAGGCAGTGCACGATGAGGATAGTGTATGTGCGACCCAACCAGGCATAGTTACTGAAATTCTCTGATCACAGGCTCAGGGACACAGATTCACCTAAAGTGGCGCAACCCCCAGGGATACTCCTCAAAGGACATTTCATTTTCTTGCATTTGTGAGCTTGACTCACATGTGTAGCAACCTTAAGTTCCTCACAGTAAAATATTTTGTATATTAATTTTCTAGGTTTTTTGTTTTGTTTTTAAATGCTTATGTGGGTGGCTGGCACTGTGCAACAAGGGGGGGCTAAGCAACCAGCTTGACAAGTGTAAATGCAACTGCTGACTTTATGCAGAGGCAGACATGGCACATAAAACCCTTCCCTAAAATCAACTTTACATGTTTACATTTACATGTTGCACCAGACCTACTCATGATAACTTTCTCTACAAAATTTTGTGTAGGTACACATTTTTTAAGGAGATCTCAGCCTTGGGGTTGCCAAGGACAAATTTTAGCCAGAGGCAAATTTCAAACCCTTCCTATTAAAATATTAAGAGTAACTAAGCCAAAAATGCATAGAAAAATCCAGCTAAAACCTACCCTAATATGCGAAATTTCAGTCTTCAGAGGAAAAAAAAATCATTTTAAGCCCATTTTAGAATGTAATCCTAACTGTGGAACCACAACCAGGCCACCTCCGTGATATTTACTCTCTCTGAATATCATGGGTAAGAACCCTACTAGATTTTCAAGTGTGCTTTGTTAATTGCTACTAAAACATAATAAAAATAACTTTAAAAAACTGAAGTTATATTTTTCAAATATATTCTAAAGTGAATGAAAGGCTTTCCATCTTTGGACCTTTCATAACACTGTACTAAACAAAACAGATACACTCATATTTTCAGTTGACATCAATTTTAGGTTTTAAAATTCTGTAGTTACGCATGCCAGCTGATATGTAAACAGGTAACACGGCATTGCTGACCAGAGTTTAGGGCCTGGAAATGAAAGCCAGGAGACTTGAATCCTATTCCTAACTGCCACTGACTATGTTCTATTTCTTAGTGATATTGACAGAAGAGACAGTGTGTCCATTGGATAAGGCACTAGACTGGGAATCAAGAGACCTGGATTCTATTCTTGGTCTGCCATTAACTGGCTGTGTGATCTAGTACAAGTAATTTCATCCGTCTGTGTCTCCATTTCCCTTCTATGACTTGTCTATTTAGATGGTTAATCTCTGCCTCAAAGAGCTCTCTCTTATTGTACAGTACACAGCACAATGGGGCCCAACCATCTGAGGTTTCTAGGCTATGTGACCTTGGGCAGGCCACAGTCCTCCCTGTGTTTCAGTTTGTGCATCCATAAAGTATTTTAAGAGCCTCAGATGAAAGTCACAAACAAAAGTGCAACATCTTCCTTTAAAAAATAACAAACAAAAAACCTAATAAAACTATTCTAGACAGAATAAGGAACTTCTCTCCCTAAATTATTTTTTTTAGAAATCCAGTAATGATTTTTTCCTTAAATTCTGTCTCACATATTTTCTATTTTATATCAGCAAGTATAATAAGCCATCAAATTGAGTACAAGACCATGAGAATCCTGTTTAATCATACGTTCTCACATTTTATTCTTCTGTTTGTTCTTCACCAATTCAACATGATCTGAAACCAGTGTCAGTGAAGTTGCTTAAACTTCCCATGATTGAGGGAATCCATGCCTAGGTAGTTTTCCTCAAGGCTGTGGAGGTTTCCTGGGAATGGTTACCAGTTCTTCAGGTTCAAAGCAACTGTAATAGTTTTAATCTCTTTGCTTGTTTCACTGTTCTTGGTCCCTTTTCCATGGCCCCTAGACATTCACTACAGTAAATCTGCCTCCACTGATGTGGTTGGGAAGCAGATCCTTGACACACAGACCTATCCTAAACTAGGCCTTGGTTCTTGGAGCCAGACAGCAATAGATTAATTTCTTTCTAGCTCTCCCCTCAAAAGACACCTGCTCTTGAACGTTCGGATGACCAGTATGACCTAAGAGAAATGTTCTTTTGCCTGATACTTTAACAACAGTGACTCACTAAAGCAGGTGAGGCCAAGAAAACAAAGTATTTCTAATTTAATATATGATGCTGCTGTGAGGAACAGTAACTCCAAGCCTCTTGAATATCTTGATAAAAGAGAATCAGATAGAGAAATTTTCCCTTTTTCTTTTTGCAACTTGCATTTAGAAAATACAATCATCATGACTATCTTTTACGCCAATCTGCTTCTCAAAACTATATACAAGATACATTTCACCCACCACTGAAATGCTGCCCCTTTGAGTGAATGCTGGAGTGAAACACAAAGGGTACGTCTTCACTACTGTGCTAAACTGACACTGCTGCCATCAATGCAGCAGCATTGATTTAGTGGGTCTGGTGAAGATGCACTAAGTCAATGGAAGAGTGCTCTCCTGTTGACATCTGTAACCCATCTCAACAATAGACAGAACTTATGGCGATGGGAGAGCGTCTCCTATCGACATAACGTAGTGTGGACACCTCTGCAAATCGATCTAAGTACATCGACTTAAGTTACGTTACTTGTGTCCATAGTAACACTAAACAAAAATTTAGGACTGGAAGTAAGAATTCCAAGCAGTTTCGGTTAGAAATGATAACTCATAAGTAGATATAATTTCCCAAATTGGAATTTGGCCAGGATATCATGATTAACCATGTTCTTGTAAAAAGTGTCAGGGAATCTTCAACAACAAGCAGAAAATACCTTAGTTTACTTCTCACACAAAAAGATAGTACCTAAGTAAATTCTGCAGCACTGTGATAACTCAAAGTGAAAAGTGCCACATACAGAATTACCATACCACTTCATGCGTTTTAAACCATGACTAAGTCCAACCCCTATTATCTTGTAAGATCTCCAAATAGTTCTTTAATAGCGACACCAGAAACATAAACCCAACCTGAATTGTGGCCACCAAGACCAGAAGGAAACTGTTACTGTTGTTATGCTGAGAGGTACTGGTGACTGCTTGAATCACAAAGCTCTTTGAGAATGCATTTGAACATACCCTTCAACTAACATAACTGTCAAGATAAGTTAATCAGAAGGTCCCCGACCAACCCCCCACTTAAGACAAAAGGGATTGAGTTTGGACTAAGTGGACAGAAGGGTTTTGCTGAGAATTTTGTCTGTGGGTGTGGGAAGTCGACACACACAGAAACTGAGAACAGACAAGAACAGAGAGAATGTCAGAGAAAAAAAGCAAGAAAGTCAAGCAGTAGCTTGTGAGCACAGTGTAAAGCTAGAGACACCTTCTAGGTCTGGTGTTGGCTCAAGAGACATGGGGATGTTTGTTAAGAAACCACTCCTTTTGTTCTTGGTTCCTCCTGCATTCAGAGAAGCAGAATTCTGTACATTCCTTGTAAATAAACAAGATTACACCAATTGAAACATCTCCAGGGCCCCAAAATTTAACTAGCCACTGAAGTTGAAAAGGCTATGCATGAAAAGCACATGCATGACCATTATTCTCTGCCACTTGGGGCACTCAGGAAGAAGTTAAAATTAAAGAGACAGACTTGTAGAAATCAAGTGTGGGAAGAGACATAAGTAAATAATAATGAGAACTTCTAGTAATAGAGTAACTATCCTAAAAATAATCTCACAAAATCTCAAATTACTCTCCTTCCTACCACAATACCCCTTAAAATACCAAAATTTTTATTCCCCTATGTTAATTTCCATTTGAAAGAGTAACTGGGGTTATAGGAAAAGATCAGCTTGCAAGGTAAGATAAACTGAAAGCCCTTAAAGTATATTTCCTAGATTGGTGGAAACTATTCTTCTTCAAAAAAAGGTTACTCCATAACCATTGCTCTTTGAGAATTGTTGCATATACTCCTTACTCTGTGGGTGTGCACACATCTTGTGCATCAGTGTCAGAGCTTTCCCTAGTGGTATCCATAAGAGTGACTCTGCCCTCTCATGTCCTCATACTCTGTACCAAGTGTATAAAGGGTGGAGTCGCCCTGTCACTCCTTCAGTTCCTTTGCATCAAAAACTGACAGACTCCGATGCACTGGGGAAGGAGGTGGGTCATGTAAATGGACATGTGCAACATATCTCGAAGAACAGTTAGGAAGAAGTGAGTAACTGGTTTTTGTCCTTCACGTGCTTGCACATGTCCATTATATAATAGGTGACTTCCAAGTTATTATCAAATGTGATGGGGGTCAGAAGCTGAGTGCAAGAGGAACTTCAAAGAAAATTTTTCCTACCTTCACATTGTCTCTGTTTCGACACAGTGGTGGAGAGCATAGTAACTAGTAAATGTGGACAGAAGGCCATGTCGCTACTCTACAAAAATACAATAGTGACGTGCCCCATAGATGTTACTGAGGCTGCATGAGTTCTGGTAGAGTCTGCTGTCAACTTTTCAGGTGGCATCATGCTCATTGGTACATAAGACAAAGATGCAGCTGGTAATCCATTTTGAGAGTCTGAGTCAAAATTAGGTGACCCTTTGTGTGTTCCATGTAGGAAATGAAAAACTGGGTAGAGATTCTGAAAGGTATTGTTCTGTCCATGTCAAAAGCCAAAACTCAACGCACATCTAGGGTGTTCAGCTTTTGTAAACCCTTGTGAGCAGACAGCTTTGGGGGGAAAAAAACAGGTAAGAATATAGGTTAAGATGGAAATGGGAAACCACCTTAGACAGAAACTTCAGATGAGGTCTGTGCTGGACTTTTGCCTTATAAATCACAGTACTGCAGACCCATGGCAAGTGCCTGCAATTTCCCCATGCTGCTCGCTGAGGCGATGGTCACCAGAAAGGTAACCTTCACTGAGAGATGCAGAAATGAACAAAATGGCTCGAATAGAGGACTCATAAGAGCAGACAATACTAAATTTAAGTCCCAAATAGGCACCAAGTCACAAATAAGAGGGAATAATCTATCTAGATATTAAAGAATCTGGTCTTGATATGATTAATTAACACAATTTTACCATTGATTTTAGGATGAAATGTTGGAATTGAGGCCAAATGTCTGTGAAAGTGACAGTTTCCAGGAGCCTGCCCAGAAAGAGAAACATCCCATTTATTCAGGTAAGTAGCCCTTGTAGAAGGCTTCCTGAACTACCACTGAGCAATGCCCCTCTTCTACATCTAACCACTAATGAACCACGCTGTGAACTGCAGCACTTGAAGATTTGTATGCAGCACACGACCATGGTTCTGTGTGTTCAAGTCCTTGATTACTGGCAGAAGCAGAGGCTCCCTGGTGGGTAGCTGACAGATTTTGGAATACCTCAGTTGTCTCAGCCAGCAAACCACTAGGAAAGATAAGATAAGTACCCACAATTTAGCTCTCAAGGAACCAACTGTGAATCCAGACTCTCCAACTACTGACCACAGAGGGTAAGAAGGAACTGAAGGGGGGCAACTCCACTCTTTATATCCTCAGTATGGAGCACGAGGAGACAGGGTAGGGTGAAACCTTCTCTAGGGATACAAGTAAGGAAAACACTCCAATGCTCTAGCATGAGATGTACACACACCTGCAGTATAATGGACACATGCAAGGACTCAAAGAACAACTTTACCTTCACTGTACAGCTGCCAAACACATCAGCGACATCAGGCAAGCACACACTTACGATAATCATACATGACACAGCTTAACATTCAATTGATTTCAATAGATTATTTAACATGGTAGCCGAAGACTGCACAAAGGATCCAGGAACAAAACATTATGATTAAAATCAATGAACAGGATAAATAATGCTTTACTAAGACCCCAATCCTCTACTGTGCATTGTATAGAATTCAGGCAGACTCCCATGTCCAGCAGTGCCCCAATAACTTCAGCAGGTCTCTGTGGGGGCATGTAGTCTGTCCACACAATACTATGCCTTCTATCACATTAAAATAAAATAAAATAAAATGGCTAAGTTATAGCCATAAGAATTAGCTCATTCCTGGGTTTATCAAGTACTTCTTCTTAGGGAATCTCAACCAGATGATAAAACAAATTTTTAAAAAAAATCAAATTACAAATTTAAGAAGTTCCTACAACAGTAATAAAATTTTAATGAAACTCATTATAAATAGGAGGGGGGGGGGCAAATTGCAGATTCTGATTTAATGTGTGATACATTTGTCCTTTATTTGAACAAAATGTGTGTGGATTCAGAGGCTACTGATTGACCTTAAATGATTTAATATGAGAGCAACTGAGAAAACTGAGTAATCAGCTATATGGACAGATCATAATTCAAGTTTTAGCTGTTTTCAGATTCCCTTCCTACTTTGAAATATAATCACCAGAACCAGGTTTATACTAAACAGTGGTAAATGTTGTCCAAAAGATAAATTAAAAACAAATAAACTCATACAGTTGTGGTTTTAATTGCTCATCTTGCTTTTGTTGGACTCATCTCTGAAAATGTAATAAGAACTTATTCAAAAATCTACATAAAAGGCAGCAAGACAAAAAATTACTTACCTGATAATAAGATTTTATTTGTCTCACCAAAATAGACAAATTTTGAATCCTAAGTGATGCATCATTGTTGACTTTCTTATTTACTCTCTGATTGGTGGATTTAGGGTTGCTGCAAGAATAAAGAAAAATAAAATTAATTACCAAAAAGTATTATTAAACTGAAAGATTCATATTTTTTAGATATTTTTCTAAACAAGTGGAAATAGAAAATGACTGACAAATCCAATCTAAAGCATCCAGTACAATTTCTAATTACTGTGAATACTGAGGCTGGCAGCCTGAGCCCTTCCTCCCAGGGACACCTGTACACCGGAGTGGAAGGGCTCAGGCGGTCAGACCTAGTTCGGTTAATACAGAGAGCCAGATAATGGAGGCTCAAATAAATGGTGTTCTTCTATATATCAATTTACAGTACTCTGCTGCTAAAAATGATAGGGCAGTTCCTCTGCTAGTATAAATTGTCATAGCTCCACTGAAGTCAATTTACAACAACTAAGTTGTTGTAACTTGTGTTATCTAAAATGATAAAATATTCCAACTGGAAAATATTAGCAGTGTATTCTTAAGCACACAAATGCTTTTAGATTTATCTTTATTTTTTGGTGACAACTGGAAGGGGAGAGAATGGGAGATATAGGGACCCTGGCATCTGGTTACACACCCATTAGCTTTACTTAGGCTTATGATTATCTACAGATCAAAGAACCAGTTGATGGCAGCCTTAACACCCCATTCCCATCTCAGTTTTGCCCATGTCCCAAAAGAGTTTAAAATGTTGACATCCTGAATGACTTATCTCCCAGACAGAAAGAAAAAAAAGAATTTAATAAATTACAAACTCTGGAATGGAAATAAAGGGATGCAAAGAGCCCCTAGCATGTGCAACTCACTCACCACACAAACGACCAGCTTTCTGCAGAATACAACTGATTTCCTTCAGAAACTCCGCAACATTAACAGCCTCCCTCAGAACACCATGCTTGCCACCATTAATTTCACCTCCCTGTACACAAAACATCCCTCACAATGATGTCATCGTTTCCTGACTCAAATAACAAGATAATGGACAACACTCAGATATTCACCCCAAACCCTTTGCCAAACTCAACCATTTCATCCTCACCTGTATCAATTTTACATTCAACAACAAAACAAACATTTTGTCCCAACCATGGGAACAGCCCAGGGTACTAGGATGGCTCCCTAATAGGCCAACCTCCTCATGGGTCACCTTGAAGAAGAATTTCTGGACAAATGCACTCCAAAACCAATGGTACACCTGAGTTACATTGATGATATTTTCATCCTCTTGCCAGATGACCTAAACTCCCTCACAGATTTCCATCACAACTTCAACCACCACCACCCATCCATTAAACTCTCTCTAGAACACTCTCACACAATTTCTTGGGAGCCATCATCAGCTTCATCATTGGACCTTTATAGACAACTATATACAAAAAAACCCATTGGTCACCACACCTACTTTCACAGATCCAGTAACCATCCCAAACACCGCAGGCACTCATTCTCAAAGGAAATCTGACCACCACCTCTAAAAAACACACCTGTGAGCATACATTCATAATTATGCTAAGCACTAAAAATTAGGAAATGAATAGACACACTGGATTTATGGTTCCTTACAAAAATCTGTAACCCACTGAAGCCCCCACCCCTCAGCCTTTTTTATTTTTTCTCCTTTCCCTCCTATGTTTGTAGAGGTGTTAACAGGCCAGTTCACTTTGAATGGTCCCTTGAAATATACGTTAACTACTTATGCTAAACAATCTGTACCCCTTCTATTTAGCTTTGACACTAAGGCCTGGTGTACACTAGAGAGTTTTGTTGACAAAAGTCAGCTTTTGTCAACAAAACAGTGCTGGTGTACACACTACATGCACACACACACCCCAACAAAACTGGCCTGTGATGGAGGGAGAAATTAGAGAGCAAACCGAGTTCCTGGCATGGGGGAGGAAGGAAAGGAAAATGGTGAGACACAAAGCCTGACACTGTGGAGAAGGGAGGAATTGGGAGCACACTGATCCCCTGGCATGCTGAATGGGTGAAATGGTGAAGCACACAGTGCCCCGATATGGAGGTAATGTGGGGCCACACAGAGCTCTTGCCATGGGGGGAAGGGGAGAACCAAAGATAATAGTATGGGGCCATCACAGGGAAACACAGAGCCCCTGGTATGTTGTGAAAGGAGTACTACGAAAGGACTTTTGTGTGCATGAGCGGTGGGTGGAGGAAATAGAGGAAGCATATGAGGAGGAACTGAGGGATTCAAGGAGCCCTTGGTGTGTGCAATGAGATTGGTTTACAGGAGCAACAAAATGTGTGATCCTCTAGTTAGAATTTATAGAAACTAAATTACTACATATTTTAATATCACTGCTGGGAGGATATCTTTGAATTTTACAAGACTGCTAAGCCAAAAAAACCAAAATATTGAAATTTAGGGACCTGATCTTGTAAACACTTAAGCAGGAATACATCTTTGCTTGTATGAATAGTCCCACTGAGTTTACCAAGATCATTCATCTGCTTAAAGTTAAGCATGTGCTAAAATTAATTTTTATTAAAAACTTTTGCTCTCAGTGGCATAAAACTTTTGTCACTTCAAAACCAAACTGCTTCAGGGTCAACAACTAAAAGTTTAGATTTTCAGTACATTAACAAAGTTGCTATGAACATTTTTTTAGTGCTTGTCTTCAAAGCACAAGTTAACTCGATTGTCCCCCCTAATTTCATTCATATCCACATACAAAACCCTTAACTCAAGTACGGTAGTGCTGTTAGCTTGCCTTGGCTAACCTGTCAGGAAGTAGAGGTTACAGCCTGAGTTAACACAACTTGTCAGATGCTAACACAAATACTCTTGCAGTAATCCAATCACTGCGTGATATTCCAGTGTTGTTTTGCAATGTGGCCATTCTCACGGAAACTAGATTACCTCAAGAGGGGTTACCATGAATATAGAGAACTCAACTTAACTCCGCAGAGAAAAACACAGCCTATAAACATGTCAAAATTTTCAAAAATATAAGCCTAAAATTTGGCTCCTAAAGCCCATACCTACCCCACTTCACAGTGGCATTTTAAAAAACATCTAACTGATCAGACGAACAAATCCAACTGCCTTCAATTGCAAACCCTGGTGTCAGGGTATAGCTTGGCTGAAGCATTTCAGCTTTCTTGACTTGTGGAAGCTCGATGTAAAGGAAGATAAGTGATTGTAAATACAGCATAGGCTATAAATTTTGTATTTGAGTTTGTGCTCCCCTCACAGTAAGGATGTTAATGAGGCCCTGGATTTATCTTTTTCAGCATAGATGAGCATTTTAAATATGAAATTTCTTAGTAGAAAAGCGCTCTATGTAAAATCTGAAATTCTAAGACCAATTAGTAATGAAAGAAACAAGGAAAAAATCAACAAATTTATCAATTTCAGACTATAAAATGGAAGAAAGTAAACAATCAGCATTATATGAATAAAAATAAAAAATCTGAATTTTAAAAAATCAATTTAAATTTAAAAATCGTGTTTAAAATCATGTTTGTAGCCATTTTAGAGCAAGAAAACACTTTCAATCAAAATTGTAATGTTTTGCACTTATTGTGTAGTGGTATAAATTAATTGTACAAGATGCAATGAAACACAGAATCTGGCCCACCCCTCCTGCCACACTCAGTTATTTTAAGAATCCAATATACATACAATTGTTCTGTCTTAGATTTGTATGATTATCAATCTGGCAAAATTAGCATACAAATGGACTCTTAATTGGGTACTCATCACCTTCTTAAATACTGATCGTAACTGGAATACTGTGCTGGTTATTATGTTCTGTAAAAATGATTAGGGAGAGACTGTTTTGAATTAGTCAGAAACTGAGCATAGTAATCACAAAAAATAGAGACCAATGTATGGGTTAAACTTGAACATATCTGTCAAATGTTAAGATTTGATAACGCCTTCCAGAGCCAAATTCATACAGAGATTTGTGAAACTCGAGGGGCAGAATGCAGGATAAATTCTGATTAACTGATTTTTGCATGCCATTTAACGTTTTCTACTTCTACATTTGTATCTCCAAAAATGCCGCTTTGGGCCTTAATCTTCACCTTTATTCTTTATTACTATCTGATTATCTCCAGGCTTTTTCATGATCTTTAGCAGAGTTTCTGCTGTCATGTTTTCACTATGAGTCTCCCCTTCCTATCATTCCATCAAAGTGTACTACAGCCTCCTGGATCAAAACCTAAAAATTGCACGCTTATTTAATGCCATCAGCCAAAATATAATAAAATTAAGCCAACTGCAAGAATTTAACATACAGATATTACAACAGCTCAGACACTTAAAATTAGACTTATGACCCAAGTTTCTTAACTTGAAACTTTGTGCATAACTATACAAGAACATCTGCAAATAATAAACAAACAAAATAATATTTAGCTTTTATATATATACACCACTTTACATCTCCATAGTGTTCTGCAAAGCTGAATCTTCACAACACTTCTAAAAGAGGCAAAGTATTATTATCCCAATCTTTCAGATGGGGAAACAGATTCAGAGAGGTTAGATACTGAATATTTGCACTAAAGCTGCATAGTCAGTGCCAGAGATGTAATTAGAACCCAGGAATTGTCAGAACACAAGCTCTTGGTCCCACACCACATTCACGAGTCAATGCTATATTACATGCATGCTCATGGAACTGCACAATTAAAGCAGGCACTAGTACAGTACTTGCAAGAAACATCCAGGGACCAGGAAGTGCACACTGATAAAGTTTGTGTTTCTTCCTGATCCCACTTGACCCTTTACTCTTTCAGATAATACCTAAAATAATTAATTCAACTTAAAAAAAACCTATGCTAATATAAAATGAGAACACAAAGTTTAAAAAGCATAAATAGTCAGGGAAATAGTTACCATTAACTGTTGTTTTGCCCATGTATGTGTTTTGGTATATAAATACATTATACTACCCTGTTCAAAAAATGTCAATATTTATTATTAGTAAAGTACATACTACGCTTGACAATATACAAGACACTACCATACTCTACCCGGAACAGCCCAAAAAAATAGATCCTAAATTGAAAGTTACCCTTGATTCTTATAAATTTTTAAAGTAGAGCTCCAACAAGCTAAAGAAAGGGTGAAAATTCTGTTTTCTTTCTTCAGGTTTGTACTGAAACATTTTAAGTCCGTTATTAAACACTGTCTGATTGATACAGTTCATGAACATAGCCTAATGGTGAGTAATACTATCCCGTGAAATCTGACAACTTGCTCTATGAAAAAAACAGGGTTACTTACCAGTAACTGTTGTTCTTCGAGGTGTGTTGCTCATATCCATTCCAATATAGGTGAGTGTGCGCCCCGTGCACTGGTTCCCAGAACTTTTTTGCCCTTAGCAAGCCCCGTAGGGCCGGCTCAGGCGCCCCCTGGAGATCCTGGATGGACTGTTGGACCTCTGTGGAGAGGCCGGACGACTGGAGCCAGGATGCTCTCCTCATTGATACCACGGAGGCCATGGACCTGAACGCAGAATCCGCTGCATCCAATGCCACTTGGGAGGCCCTAGCCACCATTTTCCCTTCCTCCAGAATCACCTCAAATTCCTGTCTGGAGGCCTGCAGCAGGGAGTCTGTGAATTTTTCCAGAGACTGCCAGATGTTAAAATGGTGCCGATCCCAATAGCGCTTGCTGATTGGATACCCTCAGATGCAGGCTTGCTGTTGAATAAATTTTGCAAACAAATAGATCCAGTTTTTTGGCTCCTTTATTCCTAGAAGTGGAACTCATTTGACCCTATCTGTCATACTCACTGGCAGCCACGACAACCAAGGAACCCGGGGAGGGGTGGGTGTAGAGGTACTCAAACCCCTTGGCTGGCACATAGTACTTTTACTCTGTTTGTTTGGACGAGGGGGCCTGAGAGGCAGGGGTCTGCCAAAGTGCCTTGAACAATTTTATTATCCCTTCATGAACCGGGAGAGCCACTCTAGACGAGGCTGCTGATATCTGGATGCCAAAGAGCTCGTCGACCAGTTCTTTAAGCTCCTCTATCTTGAGGCCCAAGTTATTCACAATGTGCTTTAGCAGTTCATGGTGCGCCCTAAAGTCATCTAGCAGGGCGGCTGTGGAGTGGGCCGGTATTGCCTTATCAGGTGAGGAGGAAGAGGAGGCTGGTAATTGAGCAGGGGCCAGATCCTTTTCCCTAGTCAGGGTAGTCTCTGATGGACTGTCCGAGGGTGCCCCCTCCTGGTCTGACTCCACGTCCAAATTCAGTGCTGCACCTGGAGCTATCGAAGAACACAGTACTGAGGTTTCCGCGGACAAGCCTCACGAGTTCCAAAACTGCCAAGGACCAGGCCACTGACCCTGAGGCCAAATGCCCATCTGCGGCAGCATGGAGAACCCAGTCGATTGGCTGGAAGGCTGTCCTTTCGGAGGGACTGCGATCTCTCTCTCTGAAGCCAAGGAAGCGTTCCTGGGTGACCATGGGGGCGCCGATGCCAGCTGCCTCTCCGTACTGCCTCTTGAATGCCAGTGCTCAGGTGTCAGGAAGCAGTGCCGGGACCCCGAGCACCGGGTGTCCTGCGACCAAGTCTTGTCCTTAGACTTCCTACAATGACTTGGCGAGCGGTGCTGGGGCTCCGGGAATCTGCCTCGGGAGTCCAAGGATCAGTGCTGAGGCCCTGGAGAACGATGGCATTCCAGGAATTGGTGCTGACGCTCTGGGGACCGGAGGCGGGATCCTGACCTCTCATGGCACGGTTCCAGGGATTGGTACCGAGCGCCGGGTGACCGTGGTGGGTTGACAAGTGGTATCCTGTTAATAGGGAGCACTGCAGTGGTTCTAATGCAGGCTTTCCTTTTGACGACCCCCCCTAAGGGGGTGGTAAGCTCTCGGTGCATAGGCTTCCCTTCCTTTGGTATAGACATCACCAGTATAACCAGGAGGTCTTTCATCGCCTAAAATGCCTCAGGCGTGGTGGGGACCACCAGATGTCGAGGTTCTCTGCCTCTGCCTGGGGTCAGCAGCAGTGTGGGCACCAGATTTAATGCCTGTATGGGCAGAGATCCTCTAGAGGTCAGTGGGGACAAGTGACCCGACTTGGGTCTCACTAATGTCCTCGTGCCTTTCTTAGCTTTCTTAGATGAGTGTCCCCTTTCATCGTGAGCCTTCTTTCATCATTTCTTCAGCACTGGTGATGTCAAGCAGTGCCGGGAGGACGCTGGCACCAGAGGAACACTTCTTATAGATGCCTCTGTGCTCGGCGCCAAGTCCAACCTTGGTTCCAACAGTGGTCTAAGTGCCAAATCCATCAGGATGGCCTTGAGTCTGATGTCTCGGTCCTTTTTGGTTCGTGGGTGAAAACTTTTGCAGATTTTCCACTTTTCCCACACATGAACTTCTCCTAAGTACTTCAAGCAGCTCTGGTGCAGGTGACTTAGTGGCACTGGCTTCATACAAGAAGTACAGAGTTTAAACCTCGGGGATCGGGGCATGCCCCAACCCTGAGTCAAACGCACTAAACTAACTTCTAAATTAATAACAAAACCACCTATATACACTAGATTAAACAAGCGAACCACTAGGCTTATGAATACTTGCAAGAGCGAGTGTTCCAGCATCGTCACAAGCGGTAAGAAGGAACTCAGAGGGAGGGGGGCCGGCAGCATCCTATATACGAATGTGTAGGTGTGCCGCAGTAGATGGTGCAAGAGCGGTCCTATGGGTACCAATAGGGGAAAAGTTTCCAGAACCAGTGTATGTGGCATACATACACCTGATTTGGAATGGACATGAACAAGCAGTTGAAGAAGAATCAACAGAGTTCTTCTTTGATACCACTGCTCGTTTCTTTCAGAGAGAACTCAGAATGTAATATCAGGTAATTGCTCTTCAGCCCTACAGGCCCCTACCTAGGATGCTGGAGAATTCCACTTATCTCTTTTATTTGATGTGTGCATCAGGCCTTTAGGACAGTTATGACAAGATATCAGCTGAAGTGTTTTCAATGTGATTATGACACCTAGTTCTGTATTTCCATTTCATTCAGCTCTAGCAGCATGGTTTTATCTACCCCAGTTAATGTGAGTTTAGGGCAAGGATGAGAACAAGCTCATTAAGGCTCAATCAAAATAAAAGCAAGGTTTTGATGACAGGTTAGAGGAAGAAATTGAAGGATATAGCAAACATTATACTGCTCCCTCTGATAGAGGGTTATCTGTCCATCACTTGTATGTTCATCGTGGGGGTCTGGTTAGACATCCAGTGGCTTTGAATGAATGCTTTTCACCATCTGCATCTGGACAAAAGGTTGACAACATCTCATGAGAAATCATGCCCCCATTAACTTCAGTGGGGATAGAATTTTACCTCTGGTGTGGAACATACCACTGTGCTCCATGTGTTTGTTTCCTCACATCTCAAAACCATTTAGAGCACTGGTTCTCAAACTTTTTGTATTGGTGACCCCTTTCCCACAGCAAGCCTCTGAGTGAAACCCCCTGATCCGCACGGGCTCCCCACTCCCCCTTCACCCCTAACCCCTGCACTGTGCCCTCTTCACCCCAACCCCTGAACAATCCCCCTGCGCCCACATGGGGAAAATTACCTGTATGCATGGAGCGGCTGGTATTGCTGCTCACTCTGCCCTCGAACACTGCTCCTCCACGAATCCCTTAGGGGGTTGGGAGAAACAAGGAGCAACATCAGGGCTCCCTGCATTCAGGTCACTTTCCCCACCTGGGCTGCATAAGGGGAAGGCAGAGAGCAGCAGCTCCTGATGCTCACCTCACAGCACAGCACAGATGGGGAATGTGACCTGGATGCAGGGAGCTCTGGCATTGCTCTTCGCTCCTCTCAACCACACACAGACATAGTGAGAAGTATCTGTGAGTCACCATTTGCCTTCCCCCCGCCTCCAATATTCCTCCGCCAGGAGGAAGCTGGGAGGCTCACAGCCCCACACCTGGGCGGGGTTGGGGCTCACAGCTCAAGACTCCCACATAACGACATTGCGACCCACTCTCAGTTTGTCTCGTTTGAGAACCAATGATTTAGAAACTGACGCTTACACACAAGACAACTGCCCCTTAGTAAGTGAAGAATCTTTCTGTGAGCAAATGACACCAATGCTTCAGGATCTGCACTGGCTGCCTTCTGAACTCTAGATGGTGTTTAAACTGTTGATTTTGGCCTATAAAACCTTACTAACCAGTTTGAAATCTGATGGAAAGACCACCTATCTCTCTCCACGTGATGCTGCCACAGAGCAATCACTGAAGATGCAAGAGCTTGAATGCCTTTGGTTTATGAAAAGGAGCTGCTGGCAGGACATTTTCCATGACAGCCCTCTGACTTCAAAACTCACTTCCCCCTCTAGCTCTGAAATAGCATTCATCTGGAAAATTACAGGCAGTCCACAAAGTCTATCTTTTTAGACAGGCATTTGGGAAAGACTGAGGTTTCTAGGATGTGGGATTTTGGGTGTTTCTGGGATTGGGGGTGTTGTTTTCTGCAGAACAGCTAAGCTTTGAAGCATCATGCTGGTTTTGTGTTTTCCATTATATCCTATTGTTATGATTGAATGTTTAACAGTTTGCTATTGTGCCTAGAACCTGGAATAGGCATAGTTGTATATTTTTAATCACAATAAACAAACATAAAAATCTTTTATCATTTATAATTATAAATTAAAAATGTTTAAACAGACAAATCAGAAAAAGTGCAATAAAGTATTTTTGAAACTGTAAAGAGAGTTTCTATATAAAAAGAGATAAAACTTCTGAAATAAATTTTATGAGCTTGATTTTAATATAGTTCCAATACAAAAGATTTGGAAAAAATACAATGGTTATTTGAATGTTTGTTTATGCCAAGATGTTTACTATTTTCTTTTAATTGTAGCTAATTTTTATTGATCTCCTTTCAAACAATGTGTGTATTATAGACAAATCACCTTGTATCTGAATTAGCAACAATTTTAAATTTCTACTCATAATAGAAAATTCTACATACTGGAATGTAATCGGTCTGAAGTCACAAAAACATCTAACTACTACATTACTGAAAATTAGAAAAAAATGTTCTCAAAACTGAAGATGCAGAGAAATAACTCGAAAAAATATATTTTTCAGTTCTTCAAAATGATTTCTGTTTGTCAACAATAGACCATGAATTGTTAAAAAGAATTCTGCATGATATAAACAAAAGATGCTAGAGGCTACCTCACTACTCACACTATAGATATTTTCCAAGGCAATGAATCCTACAACTCTGAATGGCTCCTTTTGTAAGAGTGAATATTAAAATGCTTCACTGGCAAATAGCC
Source organism: Emydura macquarii macquarii (assembly GCF_026122565.2). NCBI lineage: Eukaryota > Metazoa > Chordata > Testudines > Chelidae > Emydura > Emydura macquarii. The sequence continues at coordinate 33,073,875 of NW_027132813.1, forward strand.
TAGCAAAAGAGGGCAAATCTGTCTAGAAGTCAATAGGCAGCACAGTAGTAAAAGATGGCCTTAAGCAATTTTACATTTAGGAGCAACCTACTTATGACAAGTTACATTAATTTCAATTGAGATAAGAACACACAAGAGCATCTACCACTGTAATACATTAGTTTAAAAACCATAGAAAAGGGGGTGAACTCAGTCATTCTGAAATTCTATCAATACCATGAACTACAGTTTGAGACCTCATTTAATCAGGGATTATATCTCTTCACTTATTCACCGACCAAAATCTATCAGAAATAGGAATCTGATAGCTTAATGGCTTCATACTTAAGTCTAAACAGACTTCAAACCAGTTGTGTCCTCTCTTGCCATCTGTTAATTGATGGTGCTTAATGACTAAATCTTGTACTGTACTGCACCCTAATTTTAAAGATAGGATTACAAACATTCAATTTATTGTAACAAATAAATTCAAACAATATTAAGATATAAACTATTTGCACTAGTTTTCTAAGCTCTACAAAGCAAAAAACTGGTTGTTCCTCTATTTTAATTTTAGAATAAAGTATCTGAACATTTACTTTTTCAGAGAAATGTTGTTGGCTAAATACGCTGAATCAAAAGCCTCTAAAGAAAATATTGTCTGTGCATTAAATATTTTTAAAACTTCTGATACAAAAGTTTGGATAGATTTCACATACTGCTTCAACATTTCTACTGTTTATTAAATGACAGAAAATATTAAATATGTTTTATAAACTAAGCAAGTATAGTAATATACCCTCCAATTCATTGTGTCATTCACAGTAAGACAGGTGTCTTCACTGGAGTACAGTAATACCCATCAACTCCTTTCCTACTTTATTCTGTGTTTTAGAAGCTCAAGTAACAGTACAGAATATGCACATATTGAAGCATTAAAATGAGTTACTGGAACCACCTCTGCATAAGGAACTATGGTATAACAACGTCTACTCTTTCATTGCCAATGAACTGTTTGACCAGTCCTTAACTGAACTAAATATTAACAGTCTGAGCCTGCAGAATTGGGCTTATTTGAAGGTAGATTCAATTACACTTTTTTGTCACCTGGTACCCATACAGATGACTTAGAAGATCTTACATAGGCAGAGCTTGCAAATCCTTATGTGTTTCCACCTCCTCTTACACATCTACTAGCATAGACTGTGAACTGTTTATGAACATCTTCACTGGCAGCAGGAGGACTGCCTAGGATAGTGGAACATACAATACAGAAATATACAAATAAGTCTCCATAGAAGCCAGGTTCTTCAAGCTTGTGCACTTCAGTGCCTTGGAAAGCACGATCAGTTATGCAATCACATAACAATCCAAGACCTAGATCCAAAATGGGATTTAAGCAATGCAATCCCTAACTTTTAGACACCTAGAAAAATCACTGGAACAATACAGAGATCCACAAAGCCTGATTTAGGTGCCTAGGCTCCCTACACAATGAATAATGAAATAGGTACCTAATAAGGGGATCCACAAAAGCCAGGACTTTAGGCAGCGAGTAGCCTGAACTAGCCAATGGGAGATGCTGACAAAAGAGATGTGTCACAGAGTTAGGCTCCAAAATCCAGGCTGCAGGGAGGCACCTAGCTCTGCCAGCAATCCACAGCTGGGAACACCTCTCCTGGAGTCTGGCAGCTTAAGCACCTAAATCATTTCTGGTAAGAATGAGTTAGGCACCTGCTACACTCCACACAAAATGGTCGGAGATGGTACCCACCTTATAGTTTTTAGCCGATAGTCAGAACACTCATCCAGGAGGTGGGAGATCCAGTTTCAATTTCCACCTCTGCCTGAGGGAAAACAGGATTTGAACAGGGATTTTTTACTCCTCTCAGTAGAGTGATCTAACCACTGCACTATTGGATATTCTGATTTGGGTCTCACTATCTCCTGTTGAAGCTGTTTCACTATGGATAAATTCTTAGAGAGTCAATGGGCCACAGAGAATGACAATGACTCTCCAGACCACTGATCAGGGTAACCACCTGGGAGGTGAGAGACCCAGAGTCCAATCCCCACTCCAGTGAATAATTATTTATTGGATGAATGAACTGTTTGGCCAGTTTGTTCCATTTATACATAATGTAACAGTTTCAACAAGAGAGAGTGAGAGAGCCATCTCAGAGCCCCTTGGATAGAGCACTCTCGAGAGATATGGGAGAACCCTGTTCAAAGTCTTTCTCCCCTCTCAGGCAGAAGGCTAATTGAGCCTGCATCTCCCATATTTTAAAGATGCAAGCTCTAACCAATGGGCTAAAATTTATAAGCTGGGCACCACCACAATCATCACCTCTTTTGGACTGATTCTATATAGGGACTAACATAGATGTGCTTCTATCTTTCCCCAGTATATGGATTGCAGTGGAGCTTAGGTAGGAGACAGACACTCAGACGCTTACACTGATGCAGCAGTGCACATGCCCAGAAGCAGAAATACTGAAAACTTAGGCACTGAGTGAAATTAGGTGCCTACAGGATTAGGTGGCAGCTGAGTGGTAGTTTTATAGATCACAGTGAAGCATAAAATTGGAACTTAGGCACCCAAATACCTTTGCTGATCTGGGCCCAAGAGTCACAGACCTCAATGTTTTTGCAGATGAAGACTCTGCATTGATGCTACATAGTCAGACCTAGACTAGTTTGAAGTGTATTGGAAGTCCAAGTTGATCTGAGGCTTGTGAAACTGTTGCCTACAGTGATACCTATGCCAACTCCTTGCTGGATCTGGTAACATGACAAAGTTTTGTGCTAATATCATAATTAAGGGCAGAGTTTGTCTCAACAGTGTATGCATCAAAGATTTCTTACATACACAACCCCTTGATAAGAATGCTGATGTCTCCAATGAAAAGATCAAAGAGAATGGCCTGCTTCAGTAACTGTAGCTGTGGCACATTCTCACATTGATACTTTGAGGATAACATCAAGTGTGGACAGTTATGCTTGGTAGTTGACATTGCTATATTCCCTAAGTTACCTGGTTTTGATGCTCTCAGAGCATTGATAACCCTACCTTAAGGGCATTCCTACACCAAAACTATATGGCAATAAAGCCCCTCCTCAACTTCTTAGAGGACACCATGCAAAACATACAAGCACTGAAGTTACTCACCTTTGAGACTGTAAAGCACTGATGGGAATGGCCTATGAGACAGTAATGTGATGTTACCTAATACACAAAAGACTACTAAAGGATATTTGCACCATAGAATAATTGTGCATTGTGATCCCTGATATAAGTCTCTGAAGCACTGAGGAACCTACACCATAGTCACATTTCAAAGTGCCAACAATTAAGTGTTGAAGAAAAATAAAGAACTGATGCTTCTTATCTGGAGGAATTTGGTGCAAATGATTTAAGTTGAGCAGCTGAATAGCACAAAGCTGCCAAATTCAGCCTTATAGTAAGTCTCTGTGCATTTGTACAGCATCTGCTACAATGTGGTACTGATTCTGATCTGAGCTCTCCAAGCACCGCAGTAATTTAAGTTAACCACTAACGCTTTGGTTTTTGTTGCGTATCTACACCAAAGCAACCTGCCTTGTATCCAGTCTCAACCTAAGCCTACACTTGGAGCTGGGAGTGTGATTACCAGTTCAAATAGACATTCTCACACTAGCTTGCTAAAAGCAGTAGTGTAGCAGTGGTACCACAGATGGAAAACAGCAGGTGGTGGCATGGGGTAGCTGCCCCTAGTAAGTACCCACAGGCTCCAGATAGGCCTGTACTCAAGGCAGCTAGCCCATATTGCCACTAGCCGCTGCCTGTACTACTGTGGCTACACGACTATTTTTTGCATGCTAGCTCAAAGATAGTTAACACAAGTACATTTTCTCAAGCTGGAAGTCACATCCCCCGTTCCAAATGTAGACATAACGTCAATATTTCCAGCCTTAGGGCAAAGCTGCACCAACTTCACAACATTTTGCCTGCAGCACACTAACCCTAACTCAGTCTTGTGCTTAGGACCTTCAAAGATATATGCATCAAGGCAATGCTGTATCAACAGCTCAACCTAGAGTCCACAGTTTCATCATTAGCTTAGTAACACAGGTCTACAACACCATTTGCTCAAAGATCTAGGATGTCACTGTGTTCATATGTAGTGTTACCAATGTGCTAAAACAAAATCTGCATAGTAATGTTTCAGCTTTATAGTGACATTCCACTCTGCATCGGTGCCACTCACCTTGAGCACTATAGCCTAAATGATTCTTGCCTTAGTGAACTCATTCATCAGACAGAAGAAACCAGAGACAAAGCCATCATCGATTTCATGCTTATTTACAGACCACCATAGACAAAATAATTCATAAAAGAGATCACTGACATCTTGTCAGCAATGGTGGTGAAATGCTCCAAACTCATCATCCTGGGAGAATTAATCATATTGACAAGGCTGCTAATGCAAAAACCCAAACATTCATCTCCTCATCTGCCTCCCTAGGACTTTCACAGGTCATCTGTGGTCCAACCCACACAGCCAGTCAGTCATACTCTGGACCTGTTATTCAGCCTAGATATCAAGACAGAGGACATGACAACAGTAGCCACTGTCTTGGACAGATCATCACCTCATTAAAGGCAGTGGTCAGAGACTTTAGAGCACACAGGCAACAAGAAGGATCTTGACCACAAAGACCCATGGACTTCAACAAATTACAAAGCCTGCTAAAGAACAACACCACCCCACGCACAGAACAAGGAGTCGAGGATCTGCTAAATCACCTCAGCCATTGATACTCTGGCATCCAACAGCTCTTTACTCCCCCATAGCCAACACAGATCTCCTTGATTTCCTGACACCCTATGCCAGATGAAGACAGAGGGGCAGAAACTTGAGCAATGATTGCGGAAAACAACGGCTGATTCAGAAAGGATGATGAATTCCTCAAAGCTTATGATGAGGCTGTGTTACAGGCCAAGACAACCTTCCTATCAGACTCCACTGAGGCTGCCAAATACCACCAGGGAGCTATCCAAGCTATTATCAATCCTGAGTGCCTACAACCTGCACCAGAGCTGACTGCCAAGTGACACAAAGACTTATAGTTCTGCTTTGCTGAAAAGATCATGCACATATGGGAAGCCTTCACAAACAGCATGGATCCACTTCGCCTGCACCCTCCAACCAACAGCCCACCTGTAATCCCAGAGTTCAATACATTCACTCATGAAGAAATTCCAGACACCCTAAAAGAGTCCTGACCCAAGATTTGTGAATCTGAACCATGCCCTTTCTGGCTTGTCAAAGAGAGTCAAACAACATGTGCCACTCCTGACTGAAATAACAAATACCTCAACCATAAAAAGGAGTCTTCCTTTCCTCCTTCAAACACACAATAGTCCAACCAACACTGAAGAAAAATGCCCCGAATACTTCAGTCTTAGCCAACTATTACCCAGTGTAAGACCTGTCATTCCTGAGCAAGATTACAGAGAAGCTAGCCAAAGGCCAACTAAAAAACTCATCTAACTGAAGCCAGTATTCTAAACCTGGCCCAATGTGGATTTATGCTAGGACGTGGAACTGAAACTGCTTTAGTGGCACTGATGGATGATCTCCTCTGTCAAAGGACAGACAACCATTCTCATCCTTCTGGACCCCTCTGCAGTGTGATGCTGTTGACCAGGAGATACTATTGCCATTGGTAAGTAATTACTGCTAGACTGCTTCCTACTATGTAATAATGTTACAAGAGATGTTTAAGCTACTCTAGTCCATATAAGGAGATCAGCATCGGAGACAGCATTTAGCCACACAGCTGAAAAATCAGGCAGAGTGGTGGAGAAAAACACTGTGGATTTTATCTGTTCTGATTTAAATAACAAAGATGGTGACAGAACCATAATTATTAGGCATGAGTAGAAATATAGTTAGTTTTAAGTTTAAGGCTTCTGATAAGTAGTAAATAATGATAGTTTAGAGCAAGTTTTAGCTAGAAATCTAAAATGGTGGCCGATGATGTCATGCTAAGAGAAAGAGAGAAACAAACAAGATGGAGATGTTAAGAAACTGACCAATAGCAGAAAAGCAGAGTGAGGTGAAATAAAGGTCACTCCTGATACCTGCAGGGAAGGGTCAGTAGGTAAAAAGGAGGATACAAAGGAGGTCCATGTTTGAAGAAAACAAGTGAAGCAAATTAGCAGAGAGATAATTGATTGGTTAAAAATAATATCACATCGAAGAAGGATCTGAAGGAGATCCAGGCTTGAAGTAAACAAGTAAAACCAATTTGCATATTAGCATAGAATCGATTGGTCAAAAATGATATCACCCCTGGGCAGGAAAGATGCTGATGACTGATATTTTAAGAAAGCAACCAATCAGAAAGGATCCGAAAAAGGTCAGAAAAGTCATATATAAGACAGAGAGCTGACAGACTTGAGCACGGGTGATCATGATCAGAGGAGGAGATCATGGCAGCAGGAGAGCAGAAGAACAGCAGCAGCAGTGGAAACAGATCAGCTTGACAAACCACAAGGACCATGAGACAAGACAAGACAGAAGGATCTAATCAAGGAAAAAAGAAAGTATGATTTTTCCTTAAAATAAGGAATGTATGATTATGACTGTAAATAAAGCTGGATGCCTGCGCTTCAATGATATCTAACCCTATCCATTCTATGATTGCCTGATCAACACTCATAAAATGTTAGTTTGTAGAATTATTATTGTGTTATTGTAATGTCACTGTACACATATGCATAAGGGAAATGTAATCTTTGTAATCAGTTTTAATAATCTTGTAATAATTGTAGTCTTTGTAATAATTGTAATAAGTTTGGTATTCTAATATAATACTGTATTAAGGCTTTATACATAAATGTATGCAGGATTTCCTTATGTTATATGTTGCAACATTGTATTTTATTATCCTGCGCCACAATTAAGTATTCATAACATTGTAGTATGAGCTAATAAAATATTGTATTGTGAGTACTGTATTGCAATGTTAGAATTTATGTTATATGCAATGGTGCACCATATATAGTGTATATTGTCTTGTATTGTTTTAAGCTGCTTATTTCTTATGTTACAACATTGTATTGATTTTCTATTTAAAATCCAATTGTATTAGAATAAGTATTTTAATAAAAAGATGCTTTGTTTTCAAAGAAATTACTGTTTGAGTGTCAATTCTTTGAATGGAGGACTGTATCTGTGTCCTCTCAAGGGTAAACCAAGGCAGGCAGGTCTAGGGAGTTTTCAATGATTTAAATGGAAACCTCTGGTAAACCCTTGTAAATGCCCTAAGGCAGACCACTTTTAGTTACCCACTTATAGAAGTAATGCCTGGGATTGGTTCATTAGTATACACAAGCCAGGATCTCATGGGTTCCAAAGTTGTGGGGTAACAATAATACTTTTCTCACTTCCTCAGAACAGGTTGTTTCTAACCCCGTGAACCATCCATCAGCCATGCATTGAGGCAAAGAGCCATGAGGCTGGGATAAGGAAACTGACCACCCCTCATCTTTCTCAGGATGCCGGTCTGGAGAATGATTGATTGACAAGCAACCAACTGGATGAGGTAAGGACCATATCTGTCTTGGCCACATCTGAAAAACCAGAATAACTCTGGCTTGTTCTTTCCTCATCTTGATCACCACCACAGATGTTAGAGATGGAGAAAATTCATACAACAGACCTGAAGTCCAGCTAAGAAGAAACAAATCCCCTATTCAAGGCAATGGCGGCCCAGTCCACCTCTCAAGCAGAACTGGAAGCACTTCTTAAGAACAAACATAAGAATGGCCATACTGGTTCAGACCAATGGTACATCTATCCTTGCATTCTGTCTTCCAATAGTAGCCAATGCCAGGTGAGTCAGAAGGAATGAACAGAATAGGAAATCATCAAGTGATACATCCCCTGCCATCCATTCCCAGCTTCTGGCAAACAGAGGCTAGCGACACTTCAGACCATGGTTATGCATCCCTTCTCATCCTGGCTAATAGTCATTGATGGACCTATCTTCCATGAACTTATCTAGTTTTTTTTTTAACCCTGTTATAGTCTTGGCCTTCACATCATCCTTTTGCAAAGAGTTCCACAAGTTGACTGTGCGTTCTGTGAAGAAATACTTGCTTTTGTTCATTTTAAACCTTTATTTGGTGACCCCCTCCCCCCGTTCTTGTGTTATGAGAAGGAGTAAATTAACATTTCCTTATTTACTTTCTCCACACCAGTCATGATTTTATAGACCTCTATCATATCCCCCTTAGTCGTCTCTTTTCCAAGCTAAAAATCTCTTCTTATATGAAAGCTGTTTCATACCCCTAAACATTTTTATTGCCCTTTTCTGTACCAGATTTGCATGCAGTATTAAAGATGTGGGCATACCATATATTTATAAAGAGGCAATATGATATTTTCTGTATTATTACCTATCCCTTTCCTAAAGACTTCCAACATTCTGTTAGTTTTTTTCACTGATGCTACACATTGAGTGAATGTTTTCAGGAACCATCCACAATGACTCCAAGATCTCTTTCTTGTGTGGTAACAGCTAATTTAGACCCCATCATTTTATATGTGCAGTTGGGATTATGTTTTCCAATGTGCATTAACTTTGCATTTAATCAACATTGAATTGCCTCTTCCATTTTTTGCCTAGTCACCCAGTTTTGTGAGATCCCTCTGTAACTCTTCGCAATCTTCTTAGGGCTTAACTATCTTGACTAGTTTTATACCATCTGCAAATTTCACTACCTCACTGTTTACCCCTTTTCCAGATCATTTCTAAATATGTTGAACAGCACTGGTCCCAGGACAAACCCCTGGGAGACACCGTTTACCTCTCTCTCCATTCTGAAAACTGACCTTCATTCCCTATGTTTTAACCAGTTACTGATCCAGGAGAGGGCCTTCCCTCTTATCCCATGACTGCTTACTTTGCTTAAGAGCCTTGGGTGAGGGACGTTGACAAAGGCTTTCTGAAAATCTAAGTATACTATATCCACTGGATCACCCTTGTCCACATGCTTGTTGACCCTCTCAAAGAAATCTAGAAGATTGGTGAGGCATGATTTCCTTTTACAAAAACCACAATGACTCTTCCCCAACAAATCTTGTTCATTTATATGTTTGATAATTCTGTTCTTTACTATAGTTTCAATCAATTTGCCTGGTACTGAAGTTAGGCTTACTGGCCTGTAATTGCCAGGATCGTCTCTGAAGACTTTTTAAAAAATTGGCGTGACAGTAGCTATCCTCCAGTCCTCTGGTACACAAACTGATTTAAATGATAGGTTAATATACCACAGTTAGTAGTTCTTCAATTTCACATTTGAGTTCCTTCAGAACTCTTGGTTGAATACCATCTGGTCCTGGTGACTTATTACTGTTTAATTTACCAATTTGTTCCGAAACCTTCTCTAATGACACCTCAATCTGGGACAGTTCCTCAGATCTGTCACCTAAAAAGAATAGCTCAGGTTTTGGAATGTCCCTCACCTCCTCAGCTGTGAAGACCGATGCAAAGAATTCATTTAGTTTCTCTACAATGGCCTTACCTTCCTTGAGTGCTCCTTTAGCATCTCAATCGTCCAGTACCCCCAGTGGTTGTTTAGCAGGGTTCCTGCTTCCCATGAACTTAAGAAAAATTTTGCTGTTACTTTTTGAGTCTTTAGCTAGCTGTTCTTCTTCATATTCTTTTTTGGCCTTCCTAATTATATGTTTACACTTCACTTGCCAGAGTTTATGCTCCTTTCCATTTTCCTCAATAGGATTTAACTTCCACTTTTAAAGAAAGCCTTTTTGTCTCTAACAACTTATTTTATTTTGTTGTTTAGACACTATAGCATTTTTTTGATCCTCTTGCTATGTTTTTTAATTTGGGGTATACATTTAAAATGAGCCTCTATTATGGTGTCTTTAAAAGATTTCTATGCAGCTTGCAGGGATTTCACTTTTGGTACTGTACCTTTTAATTTCAGTTTAACCAACTTCCTCATTTTTGTGTAGTTCCCCTTTCTGAAATTAAATGCCACCATGGTAGGCTGCTTTGGTGTTCCCCAGGGATGTTAAATTTTATTATTTTATGGTCACTATTACCAAGTGGCTCAGCTAGATTAACCTCTTGGAGCAGATCCTGCACTCCATTTAGGATTAAATCAAGAATTGCCTCTCCTCTTGTAGGTTTCAGGACTAGCTGCTCCAAGAAGCAGTCATTTAAGATGTTAAGAAACTTTACCTCTGCATCCCCTCCTGAGGTGACATATACCTCTCAATATGGGGATCGTTGAAATCCCCCATTATTATTGAGGATTTTTTTATAGCCTCTCTAATCTCCTTGAGAATTTCACATTCACTATCACCATCCTGGTCAGGTGGTCAGTATTCTTATTCTTCAAGCATGGAATGACTGTCCATAGAGATTCTATGGTACAGTTTGGTTCATTTAAGATTTTTATTTCATTTGACTCTACACTTTCTTTCACATACAGTGCCACTCCCTCTCCAGTACGACCTATTCTGTCCTTCCGATCTATTTTGTACCCTGGTATTACTGTGTCCCATGGATTATCCTCATTCCATCAATTTTCTATAATGCCTATTATATCAATATCCTTAGTACGAGGCACTCAAGTTCACCCATATTAGTACTTAGACTTCTAGCATTTGTATATAAGCACTTGTATCTGATCATGGGAAACAGGTCTACCTGCAGGATGCCCCAACACTGAAATATGTGGAGAAGTACAATGGGATCTGTCTCCCATTCATGATTCTGAGAGAAGCATCTGCCAACGGTATCTGCAGTGATGTTTTGAATTCCTGGAAGGTAAGCTACTGAGATGATTTTGTATACTCCAATTCTGGAGTCTCACTGTACAAATGGAGGGAAAATCTTGCTCCCTCTTGATGGTTGATATAAAACATGCATGACATATTGTCTGTCATAATCTTCACATATTTGCCCTGATCACTGGCATAAAATGGAGACAGGAATTCCTGACTGCCCTAAATTTCAGCAAGCTGTCCTAAAATAATCAGTTTAATTAAATGACTTCAGTTAATCCTTCTGTTCCTTTATTAAATCACTTAGTTGTAAATCTGAAAAGTGTTTTGATATGGGATGTTTATGTATCCAAAACATTTAAGGTTGTTTTAATAAAAATACATTTCTTATGCTATTTTGTGTGTTTGTTTAAATTCTAATGCAGTTTGACACAAGTCATGAGCAAAAAGTTATTATCTCGTAAATAAGCAATATACCATTCATCATTTACTAACTTACTAAAAATACACAATTAATAAGAATCTGAAAATATTAAGCTATATAATTGTTTAAATAAATAAATATAGTGATAGTGTACCCTCCTAAGTAGCAAAGAAGTACCAAATCTAGTGTAAAGGCTCTAGTTATAAATCAACATATTCTAATGATTATATCACCAATGAGAATGCACCTTTCTTTAGAAAATAACTGAAGAACAAATGGAAAAGTTGATTAAAATCAATTTAAAAACAAGGCTTTCCACTTGGACATTTAAATCATTATTTAAATTGCTGATTTAAATCAATCCACCCTGCCTTTAGGTCATCCATAGATGGGGGACTAATCACTTCAACTGGGGATGATGAGATGGCCAGAACCTGATTAATCTCTCCAGTCATTTCTACTGCATTCCCCCTCACCCTCCATAAATTGAGGATGAGACAGGAAAAGAGCCTGAGATGACTGGACTGCTTCCTCAGCAAGAGGGATTTGGCTCTGGAGATCCTGGATGAAGCCTAGAATACGGGCCTATCCCTAGGGGGACAAGTATAGCCACAGTTGATATGTATAGTGAGGCAGACACATTCACATTGGTGGGTACCAGATAGGGTACTTTCTCTGTGTCCCTGATGATCTTCTGTTGCCCCTCCCTCAAGGATCCATCCCTGGACTCTCTACCAAATTTCCATTGTGCCACCCACAAGGATGAGGGGGCACAATTCACAGAGGAATCTCTGCTGTGTGCCTCTGAGGGGGAGGAGAAAGAGTAAACCGCCTGCAGATCTGGAGCAGATCTGGCTGGTGTACTCTGCTTTGCAGTCTGGGTGGTTTGGTAATGACCTTCTTTATGGGAAATGAGTCTGATACCTGTCCCACAGAAAGGTTTTTCGCTGCTGTATATGAGTGCACTGCAGTGCCAACACAGAGAGCTCATGCACTGCCAGAACTAAAGACTCCACAGTGCCAAAGAGGGAGGGTGCCAAAGAAAGGAGTCTTGGTATGGGAGTACTCAGTGCTATGATTCCCAGTGCTGATATGCATGATGCTGAGACGCTTGGTGCTTCCTACTGGTATCAAAGACAGCATGGTCCTTGGAACAGAAAGAGTGCATCTGCGCTGACTTAGATTTTGGTGCCAAGTCACTGTTGTGGGATTCCACCTTAAGGTTTCCAGAGGAGCAAGCCTTAGGAGAGGCTTTCTGTCCCCTGTTGAGAGAAGGGGACTGATGCCTGCCCAGGTCCCAGGAGTGGTGCTACTTACAGCCCTTTTCTGATTATGTTACCGATGCTGATGACAAGTGGGACTTATGCAAAATAGCCTGGGAGCTGAGAGTGGCATCTTAGCTATATTGGCCACATGGGACTGACCCAATACCTGAAGCTTCTCTGAAGATGTATCCAGATCCAGTAAAGCTTGCATGGATATTTCCAGGATGAAGAGCTTCAGCTACACCTCTCTCTCCTTTTTAATCTTCTTAGAAGGACTTGCAGATCAAGCAGCATGCTTAAGTATGACCCTCTCCAAAACACAAAAGACATCAGTGTGCCCACTGTCACAGGCACAGCAGCATCACAGGACAGGTAGATCTTAAAGCCTACCATTTTAGGCTACAGGAAGCCTAAAGTACAGGGAGTTAGACATTTATATGAGGGGAAACCCTATCACTATTCTGGTCTAAAACTAAAGCTATGTCTACAATGCCAGCGGCACTACCAGCAGTACAGGATCAATTTTGCGGGTTCGACTGAGCAGCAGTGAAGACTCATTCAATCAAACCTGGAAGTCAACTCTGTAAATCTACCCTGGCAAGAAGCGTAGCACTGCACTGACAGGAGGGCATTTCCCATTGGTGCAACACAGTGGAGAAACCACAGTAAGTAGACGTTAGGAAGTCAAGGGGAGATACACAAGTTACTGTATGTAGCTTGCGTATCACCTGTCGACTGCCACCGAAATCCAAGGCCAGTGTAGACCAGGCCTAAGTAACTATAGCCACTTGTCAACACTAAACTAAGATTAACAAGGAAACTTATCAACACTAAACTTCTCCCAACCATTTAAAATTGTGCTAGCTATTTGTTAAGAGCAAGGATAAAGGACCCTACAGGATTCTGTCTCTGCCCTGGGTGCACAGCCACTGCCCCAAAAGATAGAGCTATTCAAAATAATCTAATCTGATGCACATGGAACACAAGTATTTCTTCACACAACGCACAGTCAACCTGTAGAACTCCTTGACAGAGGATGTTGTGAAGGCCAAGACAACAGGGTTCACAAAAGAACTAAATAAGCTCACGGAGGATAGGTCCATCAATGCGGTTTGCCAGAGCTGGGAATGGGCGATGGGATGGATCACTTGATGATTACCTATTCTGTTCATTCCCTATGACGCACCTCATATTGGCCAGTGTCAGAAGACAGGATGCTGGGCTAGATGGTCTGACCCAGTACAGCCATTCTTATTGTCCCAAGAGTAGAATCTGTATGAAAATTAGTTCTTCAAGTGATTGTCCAGAGTATCAAGGAATCTATTAGGAACAAGGCAGACAACTACAAAGGAGACAGTGCTGTCCTAATTAAAAAATAAAGTCTGAAGTCATGGTAGAAAGTTGGAAGAGACACTAATGGTCACAATTCCAACTGAGTTCCTCTGCTGACCATGATCAGAAAGAAACTGAAATGGAAAATTCTAGAGAACACTGAAGACTGGAATTTGGTCCATTCACTAGACATTCATTTATTAGAGCCTCAAAGAGAGTAAAAAATATTTGAGAGTTAAGAGAGTTCTGGCCTGTTTTACACTAGAAGCACAACCCTCAAGAGCAGAAATCCAATCACTATATTTTTAGGGAACACTGTCTTTCAGCTTTGCCTCACAGTCAAGCAACAAATTTAGTTCTTTAAAATCTTTCCTCCAATCTCCACATCATGTTTGTTGCTCTTCTCGGAGCTGCCCCTAATTTGTCAATATCTTCCTGATAATGGTGTCCAGCCTTGAACAATTTTCAAGGTACAATCTCACTACAACTGTAGAGAGACTACTGGCTCTGCATCATAATGCTTCTACGTATGTAGTAGTGTACAGCCTAAAACGGCCCTGACCATTTGATTTTTTGGGGGTTTGACATGGTTTCTGAACCTCTGAAGTTCGCAATACTGTTCACTACAATCCTCATCATATTTATATAGTGCTTTGAAAATGCAAAGAGTTAGGTTAGTGTGTAAATTGCTGTTACTGTGTAAGCTAGTGTTCAATTTGTCATATCACACCCCACACACCATGTACTAACTATGTGGATGTACTGGATTTTATTTCAAAACCTTAACATTCTTTTTTTTTAAAAAGAAAAAAAAACACTTACAAACACACTGGGGAAGTTCTGTCTGCTGTCTTTCTGAGTACGCAGGAAGCCTGAACTAACAGCTCCAGGAGAGGCACAAATTGCCTCATCCATCTCAAGGACATCACTCCACATTTTGGTGGCAATTCTAATGTCAACATGGTTAGCTACTTCACTGATGATCATTTAACATCGTGTTCATTCTACGATTCACAACTGTCTCCCAGACTTTTGATACAGCCAAGAAGCTCCAGTGGGCCTTAGCTACCAAAATCTACAGCTCACCCGGATGAACTGAAAATTTAGAGGCAAAGTAAAAAACACACTGAATATCAAAGCCACCACCACACAGGCTACAGTACTGATTATATACATTTTTAATATTTAATTAAACAAATAAATATATCCCAATTTTAATTTACCTAAAGTTGGCAGTATTTCCAGTATGTCACACTGGAATGCTACAGAAACCAGGAAGACCCTTCCTGGAGAACTGAGGTCCAGCATGCAAAAGAATTCACAGAGCCTTGAAATTAGATCTCTTTCAGCATTACGGTTTTCTCGGTTTCTTCTTAAATAACCACATTTCAGATTAATATACCACATGAGAAACAGCTCACTCTTTTCTAAATTGAAACTCATTTAATTACTTTTTCTAATCTCCCTAGAAATGACTATTATTTTTTAATTTTCTTTGGGAAAATTTGCAAACTCTCCAAGTATACCATCGTCTCTAAGTTTAATCAAAGTGACAGTGTCACAATTCCAAATGCAAATTTTATAACTACTTTTTTTTTTTTTTAAATGTTAGGCATGAACCTGCAATGTGATGCACAATGAAGACCCCTGCACCACATCAACGTGGCTTCACAAGACAGAGGAGTCTACCTGTGCATATAATACTTCTGGACTGGGGCCTGAAATTGCTGAAGTGAAAGGTTAGAGAACTCCACTCTGCCTTGTAGTGTCACGATGCAATAACCATAAGTTATCACTAATGAATTTCAGTGTTTGTGATCCTATATTTGATTAAACTGATTTTTAAAGATATATTAAGATTTTTCCCCCTAATGGTATCACTTCAAGAAAGAATTAAAGTTGTTTGGGGGCCTCCACTGTGCTTTTCCATACCTTAACATGTTTGGTTTCCTTCTAAGTTCGACCTGCAATACTGACATGTAATTCATACACAAGAAAGAGAGAACTCGGTTTTAAAAATAAAAACCTCATCTCAATTTTAACTGTGGTGCTGCAATCAGCACGTTCATAATATGCCCAGTAACCTTTTTCCAGATCATTAATGAAGATGTTAAATAAAGCAGGACCTAACACCCTCCACATCTAAATATAGTAATCTGTCATTGTTTACAGTTCTTCGGCTGTTTTTCAATCTACATGACAATATTACTATTCAAGACAATTTGCATTAATTTTCCAATAAGAATTCATGAGACATTATCAAATGTTTTAGTAAACTTCAAATATTAACATGCTCCCTCCTCATCTACTCACTTTCAAATTCTATCACAAAATAAATCAAGCTGGTCTGGAAATATTTTATTACATAAACCTATATTGCTTATTAACCATGATTCTATTACCCCTTTAATATATGTGATCCATTATTTTCAGTGCTTGAAAATCCCACTCATTCACAAAGAGTGGAAAACTTAAATATGTATGTGTGCTGGGGAGTTTCCAGGTCCTTCTCTGAAGTGTGGGGATAGAGTAGGACAATGAACAAAGCAGTACAAATTAATGCTTTTTTCACAAAGAGAAAGGAAATAAAAAAGAGCATTGTGTGTAGGTGAGCAAGTGTTGGTGAAAAGAGCAGAGAAATTTTGGTGGGGAAAGTAAAATGAAGAGGAAGGCAAATAAGGAAAGAGGGGGAAAAGGAAACAAGAGACACTGAAAACAGCACAGGAAAAGATATACAGTGACCTATGATGGGGAAGAAAAAGTGTAGTGAACCCAGGAAGTTTTTATAAGAAAAAACAACAAAAATATGGTAAATTATATAAATGAAACAGTTAAAAGACTGACAATGTTACAATTACACCATACAACAGTTTCATGACTTAAAATTACAGGAGCATATGGCTGCATCAGTATACTTTAACCCGGCTAGAACAGTGTGTGGGGCTAACAAATGTATTTTCCAAACACTGATCAATTTACTAGTGGTAGAAATTAGCTGCCAAGACCCCTCTTTCTTTCTTTTTTGAAAATTTACTATAAATATTACAATTACTTTTATTCAATCTTCTGGTACTTTCCCCAGTTATCCATGATTTTTCAAAAATAACTAAGTAGTACAGTAAGTTTGTTAGCTAATTCACAATATTTTTAAATGACTATCATTCAGACATGCTCATTTGTTTACTACAGGTTAAATTTTTCCATGTACTCACCTATTCTTTGTACAAATAACTATTGATATTACAGTGTTACTATCATAACAGACTACAATTTGACCACAGAAGTTTAAAATGTCATGCAATAACAAAGGAATTTATTTCCCAATAACCAATACACCTCCTGACAAACCACAGAGGAAGATGCTGCTGTTATTGTACATAGCACTCAGGTGAAGCAAAGTGAAACTAATATCCTCATTACATATTTCATTCTGTTGCTGCAAATGTTGTTGAGAAAGTTATGTATCAAGGAGCAACAAAGACATGATCTTAATGCAGAGAAGAGAAAAATATCAACACAGAAATAATAAGGTAAAACAGGTATCCTGAAAATCCCCTTCTCCAACCAAAAAAGTGGAATAGACAAACAAAGAAGGGTAAGGAAAGACCTGCAGAAAATAAATGTGGGGATGAAGATAGTGGAGAAGGAGAAATCCATAAAATCTAAAAGTGGGAAAGAAAAACTGAAAAAGAGGAAAGGGGGGAATAAAATAATGTTTTAATTTTAGTGGTGACATTGGTATTCAAAAGAAACTCAAATACAATGGAAGGATAAACTAGAAACCAAAACCTCAAAATACAAAATAAAGCCTCCTTTTACCATTCTGGAATTCTCTTCTATTTGAGAGTCTTTCTTTGAGACACACATGAAATCTATCTCCTGAAAGCAATTCCCCTCCCCCCTCCCCATCAACTGAAACAGCTGTCTTCCAGCTATGACCAGCATAGACCATGAAAACAACTTTCCTGTTCTGTTTCAATCTGACTGCCACACGTGTCCCTTTCCGTAATATACAAACATGTATTGTTAAGTATGTTAAAACAAAAGTATGTTAAAGATCCTAGTTAATCCCTATTAATTGTCCACAATAAGCTCTCACACAACGTATTTTCAGGCAACATCAGCCAGTTAATAAGCTGTATTTAATTTTTACATAGCTGTTTTACTAAAAGTTTTCTTGCTTAATTTAAAACTTGTTTATTTTTCATTCTAAAGTCTGATACACAGGAAGCTTAAAATTATATTCTAAAATGTACTTATATATAAACAACTCTGTAGTAAAATAATTCAATTTCTATGTATACAAAAAAGAAATTAAGACTTTTAAAGCAAAACCAAAAACTATATGGGACACAAACACAATTTCAGACTGAAATTTAAGTTTCTTTTTATAAATGTCTCACAAAACCCAACTTGTGCTCAGTAAGCCATCTTTAAAATTTAATATCATGTGAACTATCACTTGGTCTCAAATTTTCTTCAGTAAAATTACTTAGAGGTTGTACTGGGTCATTTCTAATAGCATCTGACCACTTCCATTATTTTTGCCCTTTCCAGTGAGAGCTTAGACCTGGATATGCCACTCACAGCACTGATGAATCATCACCCAGCAATGAATAGAGGTTAAACAACCATGCTAATACTGCGTGACTTAAGAAAGGCCTTCAAATACAGTTGACCATAGGGTGATGTTGATTTGGTAGGGGTAAACAAAGTTGCCCTAATGGTAATCTGCAAAGGAAAACAAAAATAACTAGTGGGACTATGACATCAAAAGAGACTGAAACCCTGTAAAAAATTGAGATGTGGGGAGATTTTTAGTCAGATGATTTTAAAATATTGTTTTTATCACCTATTAAACTCAACCACTGGCAAATGTTGGTGAAAATTTTTTTTCAAATGATTCGACAACTATGATTACGTCATTTCTCCAGTCCTCCAAGACCTCATCAAAAACAAACAAAAAAACCAGGCCCCAATATTTCTAAAGTAAAAACAGACAACTTTAAAAAAAAAATCAAATTTGTCTTTTAAATCATAAAGAAAGGATAAAAGAGTGATATTATGACTGGGTGTATTATCCATCTGAATCCATCTGAATCCCAAGGAGGTCAGGAGAGCGATTTGATCAGAAAACTACAGACTTCTAGTCCAAGCAGGCAGGGGTTAGTCACTGTAGAGAGAAAACAGCTGAAGCCTATTAGGGTATGTCTACACTGCAATTGAACACCCAGGACTGCCCATGTCAGCTGACTGGGGTCAAAGGGCTTAGGCTCAGGGGCTGTTTAACTGTTGTGTAGACATTCAAGCTCATCCTGGACCCGAGGGTTCTAGAGCCCATGCTCCAGTCCAAGCCCAAATGTCTACATCGCAATTAAACAGCCTCTTAGCCTGAGCCCTGCCATCCCAGGGCCAGCTGGATGTTTAATTGCAGTGTAGACATACTGTTCGTCTTCCTGGAGCATATAAAAGGTGTATAAATGAACAGCAGGAAGCTGTTATTAATAGATGAATAGCCCAGTGTGACTGGACTGGGGAAGGGCTGATCCTGAGCAAGTAAACACTAGAAACTTCATTATAAACTTGCTTTGTTTTGAGACAGTTGAGTTAAAGACATTTTAGTTCACTGTTAAGAAAAAGTTCTATGACAAATTGCCTGCTCTGCTATGGTGGGTCCCACATTTGCTCCCTTGTGGTGGTTGGGGCACCACCAGTTGCCCCTGTCTCTGGACATCAGTGCCTCTGTAGTGCACAGTGAGGGAGGAGGGGGAAGGGACGGGACCTGCCCTCTCCTCTGGGCCTCAGCCCAGAAGCCCTATGAAGAGCGGCTATGTGCTGCTGACACTGCTCGCAGCTGAACTTCTTTCCCCTAGGCTCAGTCTACAGAGAACAAGGCCTGGAATATTCTGGGGTTTATATATCTCCATTCTCTGATCCTCCTACTGAGGTCTGGCCCTGTTGTGTCACAGTTCAAAATTGTGGTTTTCTTCAGCTTGCTACGTTTTTTGGGGTTTTTTAAAGTTTA
Source organism: Emydura macquarii macquarii (assembly GCF_026122565.2). Classification (NCBI taxonomy): domain Eukaryota; kingdom Metazoa; phylum Chordata; order Testudines; family Chelidae; genus Emydura; species Emydura macquarii. Next base: position 33,093,705 of record NW_027132813.1, read on the forward strand.
CCCTTAAGGATAAAAGACTTCAGAACTGATTTGCTTTACAGCATGACTCAGATTTTGTCAAGAGTAGGATTAAATGAGTGATTTCAGCTTGTGTTTGTTAAACTGAGCTAACTCTATGTGCTTTAAAAACCTAGTGTAGACAAGATGCACTGCTCTGAACATGTGCTGAACTGGTTAAGTTGAAGCTTGGGGTGAGCATGTCTTAAAGGTAGTGTGGCTTGTTTACACTAGGCTTTTAAAATCTGTAGATTTACATATATTAACTAATGTGCAACTTCACTTCTTTAAAATGCTAGTCTAGGTGAGGTCTAAAAAGCCTGAAGCTTACTCTTCTCAGAAGAGAAAAGGAATACCTGAGATTAATTTATCATCCGAGTTTATTATTTGGGGCTCACTCTCAAGGGGCAGAGATCCCAGATAGTCAAGAGGGAAAAGTGGCCTTAAGATGACAGAGTTCTGTGAAGCACACGCTAACTGCTTCCTTTGATTGGAGACCAAAACTGGAGTAACCAGGTACAAGTTGAGTATGCACTCCCCTTTTCACTGAGAGACCACCAGTGGGCAACTAGATTACAGGACAATCCCCATTTCCCCATTCAGCCAAGAAGTCCTCTAGCAAGAAACCAGAAAGTCAAGTCCTAATATTTCTAATTTAAAAGCTGGAAGAATACAATTAAACCTTTCAAACCTTCTGTGTACGTCCATAAAGATTAAAAAATAAAATCCTGTGCTGGTCAACTCTAAATTGTCTCTGTTCACCGCTCTGAACCCACAGAGCGTCTTTCTTTAGAGGAAGGACAGGAATAAGATCTGTAATCTATGGGAGGCCACAAGCAGAGATCATGAGACGTTACAGGCTTCAGTGCTATGAACACGAACAGTGCAGTTTTCCTCTTGCCATAGTGCCTGAATGAAGTTGGTACCTGATCGAAACTAAAAGACTCAAACTTAACCCAGATTTAGATGGAGAAGCTGTTGATTGGTAGAGAAGAAAACATTTCAGTCAACTCGCTAAAACTGTGTCCTCTGCTCCCATCAAGAGTGCTTTCACTGTGGTGGCAAAGATGACACACAATCTTGGGGAATTACTGGACTTGTCACTACTCCTGGACACCCAGAGATTCAAAGTACTCACCACTGCTGAGACTCTGAAGTGTAAAAAACTTCCCTGGAAGTGAAGTTAGCCCATTGCTAAGCACTTTTCAAAGTCTCATTTCTAATACTACCGTTGTCTTACCTTACCTTTCCTATCAGACATAAAGCTAGTCCCCAGAACCTATGTTTTATTTCCAGACTAGATTATTTCAACATCTACAACCTGGTGACAACCCTGAAAGTCACCGAGAAACTACATTTAGTATAGCATGCAACAGCTTTCTTTCTTAATGTAGTGAACCAATACCCCTCACATCAGTGATTTATAGTCTTTATTAATTCTCAGTACAGTTTCAGGTCACATTTAAGGTCCTGTTCAGCATTTTCAATGTACTAAATGGACTAGAAATGCTGCTTTCTCTGAGGCTAACTTTTCCTCTGACCTCAATGCAACAACTGCACTCTTTCAGGATACTTTGAGTGTTGGAGCCCACATTTTAAATGTGAAGGTTGACAGCTACACGCATAAAAGAGGAAAAAGTGTTCTGATTACACCTAGTAGGGGAAGAAGAGTAGAATCCCCAGAACAAGCATAATACATTTACTAGCTGAAACTGTCTGGATAGCCAAAATAAACTAAACTGCACACAACTCCAAAACAAAGGAAATCCAGAGAAATCAGAGAATCGAGAGTGATGGAGAAACCCATTGGTAAAAAGAAATGTGCAGAATAAAATATAATTTTGTTTCATTCAGCTTTTTACGGAGGCTGTCAATTAATCACGGTTAACTCAAGCGATTAATTTGTTTTAAATCAATTAAAAAAATTAATCATGATTAATTACAGTTTTAATTGCACTGTTAAACAATATAAAACCAATTTAAATTTATTATAAACATTTTAGGATGTTTTTCTAAATTTTCAAATATATTGATTTCAATTACAACATAGAATACAAAATGTACTGTGCTCACTTTATATTATTATTATTACCAATATCTGGATTGTAAAAAAGAGAAAAGAAATAGTATTTTTCATTTCACCTCATATAAGTACTGTAGTGCAATCTCTTTCTCGTGGAAGTGCAACTTACAAATGTAGATATTTTTGTTACATAGTTGCACTCAAAAAAAAAGTGTACATCTTTAGAGCCTACAAGTCCACTCAGTCCTACTTCTTGTTCAGCCAATTGCTAAGACAAACAAGTTTGTTTATACTTACGGGAAATAATGCTGCCCACTTCTTATTTACGTCACCTGAAAGTGAGACCAGGCGTTCATTGCAAGGTATTTACATGCCAGATATGCTGAACATTTGTATGCATCTCCATGCTTCGGTCACCATTCCAGAGTACATGCTTCCATGGTGATGACGCTCGTTAAAAAAATTTAATTAATTAAATTTGTGACAGAACTCCTTGGGGGAGAATTGTGCGTCTCCTCCTCTGTGGTTTTACCTGCATTCTACCATATATTTCATGTTATGGCAGTCTCGGATGACGACTCAGCACATGTTGTTTGATTTAAAAACACTTTCACTGCAGATCTGACAAAACACAAAGAACGTGCCAATGTGAGATTTCTAAAGATAGCTACAACACTCAACCCAACGTTTAAGAATCTGAAGTGCTTTCCCAAATCTGAGAGGGACACGGTGTGGAACATGCTGTCTGTAGTCTTAAAAGAGCAAGACTCCAATGCAGAAACTACAGCACCCAAACCACCAAGAAAGAAAATCAACCTTCTGTTGGTGGCATCTGGCTCAGTTGATGAAAATGAACACGCGTCGATCTGCACTGCTTTGGATCATTATTAAGCAGAACCTATTATCAGCATGGACGTATGTCCTCTGGAATGGTGGTCGAAGCATGAAGGGGCATATGAATACTAAGCGTATCTGGCACATAAATACCTTGCGACGCCAGCTACAACAGTGCCATGCGAACACCTGTTCTCACTTTCAGATGACATTGTAAACAAGAAGTAGGCAGCATTATTTCCCGTAAATGTAAACAAACGTGTTTGTCTTAGCAATTGGCTAAGCAAGAAGTAGGACTGAATAGACTTGTAGGCTCTAAAGTTTTACATTGTTTTATTTTTTAGTGCATTTTGGGGGGGTTTTTTTACATAATTTTACATTTGTAAGTTCAACTTTCACGATAAAGAGATTGCACTACAGTACTTGTCTGAGGTAAATTGAAATATTTCTTTTTTACAGTGCAATTATTTGTAATAAAAATAATAATATAAAGTGAGCACTTTGTATTGTGTTCTAATTAAAATCTATATTTTTGAAAATATAGAAATCATCCAAAATATTTAAATAAATGTATTCTATTATTGCTTAACAGTGCAATTAATCGCTTGACAACCCTACTTTTTATAAAATAACTTTAAAAGAAGTTTATATAATGAACTTTTTTGTTCTTTTTCATAAAAAGATACAATGTGATTAGGTACTATTACTACTTTTCCACCCTGCATATCTTTAGTGTGAAAATTGCATTTTCCTTTCCAATTTTTTACATTTAACAAGCATTGATTTTTTTTGCTATTTTCAATAACTGACTTTAACATGGTCTTAAAGCGGTCTCCATAACTATTATTTGTCCATTTTTAGATGTACATTTACCTTTTATTTTACTTTTTAAAACTTTTAAACTCTGATTTGGTGTTCCTTCATCTAGGAGGAATATTCCAACACTGGAACCTTTGTACAAGGAAACTTTGTAGCCCAAAGTGATAGCTCTGGGCCTACCGAAAATTCTCCATTAGGTATCAGCAGAAGTACTCCTGATAGCATTCAAACTTTCAACAGCTGTTATGGAGACACTCTGATGCACACATATCCCCCCAAAAGTTAATATGAATAATTCAATAAACACATACGCACACCCCTTATTAAGGCTGTGTTTAAATTCTTCTGAAAAAAAGGGAAGTGTAAAACAACATGTAGCTTAATATTGTTAATTCTGTATTAAGATATGTACCTATGTGTAAAGACAACATAATTGTAATGTCTTATTGTAAAAGCCCCAAAAAACCAGACAACAACGAATAACAACAGGAAATATGTTCTCTTACAATTAACTGTGAATTACAGAACACAGTAAAACCAATTAATGTGGGGTTCACATTAGCCATGCAATACAAGACAAAAAAATAGAGGAAAGCAGTTTTTTAAAAGGGTAACTGTTCACAGCCCCATAATTTGAGTGGCTTGTCTGAGTTTTCACTTGTGGGATAAGACTAAACTGAACAGTGTAAGCAAGAAAGGGAATTGGAGGAGCAGGGGGAATTGGAAAGTAGTGAAGAATAGATGTCAAAATAAAATAACTCTTCAAACTTAATTATGGAACCACTGCAGTGATTTCAAAATAGCTAGCAGCTCAGATAAAATATAAAACTTTAAAAGGGTACAGTTACTTGATAATAGTTTTAACAGTATTTGCCATTAGAAAGATAAAATGTACTTTAACCATCCATAATTTTTCCTTTGCTGAAGTGGGCACCTAGTTCTCCATGATCCATTATGACTAGGTTATTCCTCCTCACCTTCCAAGCATTTATATATAAATATAAAACCTCTCTCTCTCTCACTTCACAATGTACTGCCAGCAGGTGGAGCTGTTCAGAGAACTGCCTGCCTCTCTAACTCCCAAAGTTGAGAAAACAAACTATAATTTCTGATAAATAAACATTACAAAGGATATCCAGGCAGGATACTCTAACTACTTATTCATTTATTATACAAAAAAATGTAAATGAAAACTTACGGAAAAGCAAGTCTGACGCTGGCTGAATTAGGGGGATCATTTATAATATTATTTAACATCAATATTTCCAAAGTGCAATATTCATATGAGATATGCCATGTCAGATACCATTAGAAAGGTTATTATTTGCTAAGTATGATGTTATTTTTTATATGTACGTGTCATATTTGTATTGGAAGTTAGGGATATGTTTGATGTATCTGTATGTCAACTTGTGCTGTGTTTCTGGGCGACACCTCAGTCAGGATGGCTGCAGCACTAGACTGCTTAATGGCCCATTACGGAAAGCAGGTACAATGGGCCCCATAGGAGAAGCAAGGGATACACCTGATGAGTCACCAGGATTTACTCATATAACCCTGGACTCCATCTTATTCCTGTAAATTTCCACAAGCAGGATGGCAAAGGTGAAGGTACATAATAGGCAGCTGCACCACATCCATTTTGTCTTCAGTCGTTCAGTCTTTCTTCACTTACTTCTGGATCAACTCATCTGCACCTGAAGCGAATCAAAGGACGGAGACCCACCCAGGTACTGGATGTACACCAGAGGGACTATACAAGCCTGCAAACTCCACAAATCTACTGGAAATCTGATATACATGGACTTTCCAATCATTTGTATGTATGTGATTGCTTTAATCCTTTAACATTTCTCTTATAGTTTGTTTCTTTCCTTTTATAATAAACCTTTAGTTTTAGTTACTAAAGGACTAGCTGGCAGCATGGTATTTTGGGTAAAATCCAAACTTACATTGATCTGATAATGTGGCTGACCCTTTGGGGTCATGAGAACCTTTTTGGTAAAGAGCATAGAGTTTTAAATAACTTATCTCTTCACTGGACCTAGTGGCTTATTGGGAGCCAGAGACTGAAATGCAGTAAAGGGGGCTGTGTATATTTTGTTTTAGCTTCTTGATAACCAGTGTGAGGAATCAGAAGCATTGTTTTTGGCTGGTGGGGAAGTCTGACTTCAGTGTCATCCACCAGTGCTGGAAGAATCTGCTCTCCTTTTGCAGCCTGCCCTGATCTTGGCATTTTCAAGTGGCAGCCCGAGGCATGGACGGGTTACAGCAAGATCCCAATATGAGGCAATCTCAAGACTTCTCCCTCTCTCTGCAGAAAAGCTCCATAAGAGACAAAGGAAGGATAGATATTTCATCTCCAACTGAAATTTAATGCAAAATTTGGTGAAACTGTAGATGGGAGTCTTATGATGCACCAGCCCCCACTTCAGAGAAGGAAAAATTACACATGGATAAGTACATTTTACCTCTCTCCCTCACAGGCACTTGCTGCACCATTAACCAATAAAACTGGGAAGCAGCCAACAATAAAACAAACCTCTACAAACAGAAAGGAAACTTGAAACACCAAGAAAACTGAACCAAGAGGAAAAACAGCCCTTGGTCTGTTTCTCTGCATTTCTTCTTCTTCCTTCCTCCACCATATGAAGGGTTTTAATGAAGAAAAGCCAAGAAAGACTGCAGTAACTTTCATCTAAGAGCCATATCAAACAAAAATGATGGATAACACAATTCATTAAAGACCAACTAGTCATATGCCAAAACTGCTATGCACAGGAAATGGTCATATGGCTAACAGAGTGAGCCCCCCACTGAAGGAGGGTGATGTTCTATGAACAATTTGTAGGCCTGACAAACTACTGTATTTATCCATCTAGAAATAATGGCTACAGATGCCTGGCACCCCTTTGTAGTCACCCAACTATTCCTGAAATTGCATCACAATTTTTTCAAGGATTAGTTTTGCATAAACAGAATTTGAATGACCTGACCTCATCTAAAGCGTGCAACTGATTATCCTGTGTGTGGAAGGACCCAAGGAAGTCAAATAGCTTGATCCAGGTTTTGCTGGACAAAAAATTCTGGTGCAAGCCCGAGAGTCACCTCTTCTTGGAAAAACTAACTGCACATAAGGAATCCAGATAAATGCAGCTCCCAAACCGATTAACTCTCATAGCCAATGTAACTGCCAACAAGAAAAACATTTGATAGTTGGAGCAGGGAAGACTCCTTCATATAATCTAAAAGAGAAGCTTCAGGGATTACCTGATATATCCTGTTATTCTACTAGTCTCCTGTCAGCATCTCCGTAGACACATATCTTTAAGGAATTGGGAGGGTGAGAGTGCTACAAAAAAGGGCTAGAAAAGGAAGGAATGTGCAACAAGGCTCATAACAATGAGATATGGACCTACAAGGAGCTCCAATATATCCTGGTTGAGACAAAATAGAATTCCTTTTCTTTTGGAAGCACCATGAAAGATCAAGTTCTCTGAATCCTTGAAAAGCCCAGATTTGTAACATTTCTACACTTGAGCAAGAAATCCATAAACTCTCCTCAATATTCATACTTCAAAAAGTAAAACCCCCTCACATTCCATCCAGGGCAAGAATCTCAGGTGGTGTAAGTCTAAGAAGTTGACTATCTTGGAACAGAAGTTTTTCTCCAATCTAGGAAGTTCAAGGATCCCAAACAGACACATGCAGGAATTTATGAGACTATGGGTGCCTTGACCACTAAGTTCTGTTTATTGCTCAAAGACTTGATGATTTAGCTCTTATTCTCATGTGTCCAACCGGCATCTGCTTAGCCCAAGGTGAGGGGCTTTTCCCCCTCCCCTGCTTTTTTTTTGGTCATGGCACAGAAAAGCATCTTATTGAAGGCTTGAAGTAACCATGTCAGAAGAGTAGAGCAAACCCTAATCTAACTGGGCTACCCAATCTCACAGGTGTGAAGACTGCTGCTTTCACAACTAGCACTTTGCTGCTGCCCCAGTCTACAGCCTGCCCCCTTGAACGGGCATGAGAATGCCTTTTTATTTTTAAAATATTTATAGGAACAGAGGATGCTAAGGAATCGGGGAAGGAGGAGAAAACTAGGCACAAGCACTCATGCTTTAAGCCCCTTGTTTATGTGGCAATATTCTGAGTCTTTAAAACCTTGCTGAAATGGTTTTACACTTATGAAACAAAATAGGGTATTCATCTCCCTTAATGCTGACTTTCAGTGAAGGATCACAGCCATTCCGATCATCCATTGGAACTAGCAGGCTGATGATGCGAGCAACTAGAAGCTCTCAGCAATGTCACTTGGATGAAAGTGACTGGCTGTCAAATTCAATAAAATGGCCAGGTAGGCCAAACTGACATACATGAAGGACACCTGGAAATAGAAAATCTTAACTGCACCTCTACCTGCAGCTATTTCAATGGCCTATTGTAACATGCAGGCTGGCAATAAGGATTAGGTTGATTTGTCGCACTGGTAATAAAACCAGTAGGTGTGTGGCAAAAAGGCAGTCTGTGTTAGATCACACTGACCAAACGCAGGCCAAACAGAGGATCTACTGGTACTGACAGTGGTATGAGCTGATTTACTCTGCTGCATCACGCAAAAAACAAAAACAGACAAGGGAGTGCTAAGATGGAACACTGGAGTAGACCAAACTTGAGGGAGCACATGGAACAAAAGATTCCCTAGCACCAGCAGGCTGGCAGTATGAGACACACCATTCTGCTGATTGACCAAGGAGAAGCCAGTGGAAGAAGTGAGAAAAGAGAAGGTTATTCACCCTGTGTAGTAACTGAGGTTCTTCAAGAGGAGTGGCCCTGTGGGTGCTCCACTTCAAAAGGTGCAGGGACACACCATCACCTGATCGGAAAATTTCAGCAGAAGAGCCTGTCTGGATTATGCATGCGCTATCCCATCTTGCACCATTGTGGGTGCCTCATCCAAACACACAACCCGACCCTCTTCAGTTCCTACTGTAGAGTCCAGAAATTGAACTCTGAAGTAGATGGGAGGAGGATGGCTAATAGAGCACCCACAGGGATAACCTTCTCGTCTTCGAGGAGTGTCCCTGTGGGTGTTCCACTTCAGGTAACTGTAAAGCAGTGCTCCACGTTGGATGGAGTGCCCCCTGTTGCCTGAATAAGTGACGATAACACTGTTAGACCAAGCAATGTGTCCAATCTTGAGCTCTGTTCGATTGCATAGTGTTTAGTAATGTATGTGTAGAGGTCCAGGTGCCTGCCCTACATATGTCCATGATCAAAACGTTATTTAGAAAAGCTACTGAAGTTCAAAGGGATCTGGTAGAGTGGGTTCTGATCCCCAATGGGGATTAGGTTTGTTAGTTAATAGCATAGATGGATGCAGTCAGAGATCCATTTAGATAATCTCTACGCTGAAATAGCGGCACCTTTAAAATGTTTCATAGTAGAAATGAATAGCCTCGGAGATTTTCTGAAAGGTTTAATTATATCAAGGTAGAATGACAGTGCGTGTCTGACATTTACAGTATGTAATGCTGTGTCCTGTGTACTTCCATATGATTTGGGGAAGAATGAGGGAAGATGGATTGGTTGATTTATGTGGGAGGAAGATACTTTTGGTAGAAATTTTGGAAGAGGTCTTAAGAGTGACCATGTCCGTGAAAAAAAATGGTGTAAGGTGGGTGTGCCATGAGTGCCCTCAATTCGCCCACTCAAAAGGCTGATGTGATAACCACTAAAAATGCTACTTTCATCAGAGAACATGTTGCCAAAGATTAGAATGGGGGTCCAGTGAGGCAACGTAGCACTAGATTCAAATCCTAAGGTGGAGTATGTGTGTGTACTTCCAGGTAAATATAACGGATGCCCATAAGGAAATGTTTGGTGATCAGGTAAGCAGCTACCACTGACATGCACTTTATGAAGACCCTTGAGATAGATGAGAGGCCAAAGGACAGTGCCGTAAATTGATAATGGGTTTGATTTACTGTAAACTGTAGGAATCTCCTATGACCTGAGAAGACTGAGATGTAGAAGTATGCATATCTTAAGTAGAGGGCGGCATACCAATCCCCTGGATCCAAGGAAGGGATAACAGAGGCTAGGGAGACCCATGCAGAATTTCAGCCTCTTGAGGTATTTGTTGAGGTGACTCAAGTCTAGGATGGGTCTGAGGCCTCCTTTTGCTTTGTGGATAAGTAAGTAACAGGAATAGAACCCCTTCCCTTGCATGTCCAGAGGATCCTCCTTTATAGCCCCCACACGTAACAGGGTCTGTACCTCCCGAACAAGAAGCTGATTGTGAGAGGGGTCCCTGAAAAGGGATGGGAGGAAGGGGTTGAAAAGAACTGTGGAGTGTAGCCAACCAAAATGGTGCTGAGAACACAATGGCCTGATGTAATGTGGGCCCACGCTAGGAGGAAGGGAGGCAGGTCGTTTAGGAACAAGGGAGGGACTGGATCTTGGTGTGGAACTGAAATGCCATCCTCAGGCATCCCATCAAAACAACTGGCACTGGCTGCTTGGGTAGCGGGAGAGGCCCAGCTGGGTCATGGACAATGTGGCTCCTGGACAGCGATACATGCACTCTCAGTCCCTGTCATTTCTCTGATAGGAGCTGTAATGTGCAGGAACCGACATTCTGGGCTGCTGTGGCAGCGGATAGAACTGTCCTCTAGAGGTGTTAGGCATATAAACGCTGAGTGACCGTAAGGCGGCCTTTGAATCTTTAAAGCCGTGGAGCCTGGTGACGGTTTGTTCTGAAAATAAAGCATTGCCATCAAAAGGGAGGTTTTGGATCATCTATTGTACCTCCTGGGATAACCCCATTGACTGCAGCCATGAACATCGGCGCATGGATACTGCAGAGGCTATGGATCTTGCAGCCAAATCCGCTGCATTCTGTACAGCTTGTAGGGCATCTCTGGCCACTGTTTTGCCCTCCTCCAGAATAGCCACAAAGTCCTGACTCGACTTCTGAGGCAACAGATCCTTAAATTTTTCCAGAGAGTCCCAGATGCTATAATTATAACACCCCAGCAATGCTTGCTGATTAGATTTCCTAAATTGAAGGCTGGCCGTGGAATAAACTTCCCTCCCAAACAGGTCCAGCTTCTTGGAGTCTACAGTTTTCAGAGTGGAACTTGCCTGGCCCTGCCCATCCCGCTCATTTGTGGCTGCCACCACTAAGGATCCTAGAGGTAGGTGGGGGGAAAAAAAAAAAAAAAGAGATATTCCAACCCTTTTGCCGGGACATAGTATTTCTTTTCAGCCTTCTTTGAAGTTGGTGGGAGGGAAGACGGAGTCTGCCACAGGGTCTTAACCACCTTGAGTACCCTTCATGCACAGGCAGCACAACCCGGGCTGGTGCCACTGCTGCCAGCACATCAAAGCACTTGTCTCTGGATTTTTCTTCTTCCTCTACACCCAAGTTAGAGGCCACCCTCTTGAGGAGTTCCTGGTGGGCTCAGAAATCATCCAAGGGGATTGCCGGGCCCAAGCTCACGACCGCCTCATCTGGAGATGACGAGGATGATGGTAACAGCTGGGGAGGGGGTGGCATCTCCTCCTCTTCCAGAAGGGCTGTGGCGATCACCAAGTCCTGCCCCTCGGTGCCGGGGTCCAACTCCCAATCTCAACCATCATCTTGGGCTGTCAGCACTGCAACATGTTTCCCGGAAGACAGGTAGGAGAGGGGGTCTGGTACCAAAGACACTCCACACAGGTTCTAATATTGCCATTGGGCTGGCCATTGTCCTTGGGGCCAGCCCACAGTCATAGGACCCATAGTCAGGACTTGCCCTTGATGAGCCAGTTGTCTGTGACAGGTGATGACACCGTTGGATGGTGGGTTCCCCTTCTGAGCCCAAAAAGGGATCCTCTCTCGACAACTAAGGCGGAGCTGATGGTGCTTCCACCCAAGCATAGATCAGTGCTAGGGAATGACGCCTTGGGGACCGGGATCAGTGACAAGTATTATGGGTGCAGTGGCAGTGCAACAAATAACTTGGTGATGGAGAGCAAGAGACTTGGATTCGCGTGGATCACGTGCTCGGTATCACACCGTCGATGACTGGTACTGTAAAGACGATGACTGGTACCAAGGCAATCTGGACCAGGACCAGTGCCGCCCCTCCAGAGACAAGTGCCTCGGTTCCCGAAATCGGAAACGAGTTCTCGAGGTCCATGCCACAGGGTTGGGGACCTCCTCCTTGATGGTGTCCAACGTCAGGATGACACTGATCGACACCGGGGTTCTGAGGAGTGGTGCTTCTCTAGCGCCATTGTGGCGGTCCCATAGCACAATTTTGCCAGTATAACTCCACCTGCACTGCAAATTTTTGCCTGCGCTTTTATGTCAGTCAAGTATCATACTTCTTCACACCGACAGACACAAAAGCAAAAGTTAGCAGTGTAGTCCTGGCTGTATTTAGATCCATAAAATGTCATTTCTCTCCCTTAGGTAACCCTTCTGAATCAGAGGAGTGTTTTGCTTCTAATTGACATTGCTCTCAACACTGCCAAAGGCAGTTATTAGAACATTAAGTTGGAAGTTTTAATTCATGATGGAGAAGTATTTATGACCCAGTTATGACTATTGTTAATGAATGGATGATAATTTCACTGCCAGATATCAACTGTGTTATAGCAGTTGTTGCTCCTCAAGTTAGGAATAAAGTTGGCACCCTATTATAAATCTAATTTTTAAAACTTTCCTTAACTACCTGAAAAAATTCCCCCATCTTTCTGAAGTTTTGCACACATCTCATCCAAGGACAATTTTTTCCTGGAAAATTGCAAAAATTGAACAGTTTTAAGTTAGCAAATTTTGAAAATTTAACTGAAGTTTACTTTTTTGAAATTTATTCTAATACGTTTTTGTTTCAACATCTCCCCCAAATTGATTAGCCTAGAAACTTCAGATTTGTTGAGTTTTGTTGGCTTTGCTGAGAAGTGTCTTTTAGTATTTTTGGATAGGGCATTTAAGATATAAAGAAGAACTTCATAAAAAGTGTGTAAGAAGCAACATTTATAGTATAAATGTTATAAACAAACATTGATCTTCTGGCTCCAGCTGCTAGACTGAACCAGAAATGTGGAAGCAGAAGACCAAAAGGAAAACTTGGTGGAGCAGGAATCCAGGAAAGATAAAGAGGAGAGTGCCTGGAGATGCGGGCAGGGAACTGGAGATACACATGGAGAGGTGTCATGGAGTTGTGCTTTCCAGACACAGAAGTATCTTAGGGAAGAAATGGTAGGCAGGAGGAGAAGACCAGGACATTAAGGAAGCATGAGGGGGAATGAAGGACAGTTGAGTGAACCCCCAAAATAGAGAGGTGATTAGGTGCCACAGAGAGGACATGGAATAAGAACAAAGGAAAGAAGGCATGGAACTGGGGGGGCATACAGGGTGAGCATGTGGGTGGGTAGGTATGTGCATGTGCAGGGGATCTGGGGGAGACAGAGGAACAAGTAAAGGCCAACTGGTGGAAAATCACTACCCCAATATCCCATGCAATTACAGATCCTACCACCATACACCCCCTATGGACTTGCTACCATGTGTAAGATGGAAGCCCTCTTTTAGACAAAATAAATCACTAGGCATTTATAAAATCCCATTTCTTATTGACAGGATCCATTTCCAACAATAATTCAGGCTTTGTGTACACAGCAGCAATGGAATTTGTTGTAGAATTTACTCTTTGTTGCAGTATTGTGCTCCATAATCTCAAATTTCATTTAAAAAAATTCTAGCCCTTCTGGTAGCAAACAGTTAAAAATCTGGACAAGTATAAAACAGAGTGATTTTTGCCTGTGTTTGTAACAACTGGTGAAAATCTGCCCCATTCATCTCAATTGAGAGAAGGGGGCATGGATTCTGCAGCTGCAAAATTTGACATTTTTCCAAGGTGTCAAAAGAATTCAGCATTTTGCTATTAAATTCACCATTTTACTGCAGAGAGGTGCCTAACATTTTGTTTTCCATCTCCCTATCCTGACAGGACTTGCCTGCAGCTGCCTTTTGCTCTCCAGTTTTCCTCACAAGGAGGAGTTAAGTGGATTACAGTGCATGTTCCCTGTATTGTTCCACAGAGCCAGGAAGCAGGCTGAGGAGTCAGAACTGCAGTCCACCTTGCAGGCAGGAAGTGGGCAATCCAGAAGCACAAGCTGGACTGTCTGGAAAACAATTCAGTAGCCAAGATCTGGGGAACACAGTAGATGACTTTATGAAGCAGTATGTATGCTGTAGGCACACTTGGCAAGGAGATGCGGAGGAAGCTGTTGGCTAGGCCAGTTGAGATACTGGGGAGTACAATCAGCCAATGGAAAGAGCTCAGGGAAGAAACACTAACCCTCTAAAATAATCACTGTAAAAATAATGTTGAGAATAATGATTTATGAATATTACATCAATCAGTATTTTCAACCAAAAGACAGTTTGTACATGGCTAGAAATGAGAATGAAGTGTCTTTCACTGCAGTACAATTAAGTAATGTTGCCCCAAAATTTAAGGTTTGGTGCTGCAGAATTTGGTTTTGTGCATCAGAGTACATAAGCCCCCAATAATAATCTAGTTCCCTTTTAATTTGAGTTTTGTATATATTTTTGCAAACTTTATTGGGAGGCAATGTAAGTCACATATGGTGACAGTGACTGATAAAAGATTATACAGCAATGGGGAACTGGTTGGATTCCTTAATGTAACAGATCAGCAGCACTCTCATGTGAAAATACTTCATTGATAGGTGGAGATGATCCTTCTGGGAAATGCTAAGTAGCTCCTCCAGACTCACCCATGTGTTTATCCATGCAAATAGACAGCAAGAAAACCTATACTATTGACTGAACTGTCTTGAAATAGGAACCCAAGGAGAAGCAACCAAACTTGAAATTTATCTGAACACTATTATTTTTGTGATTTTTTTTTTTTTTTTTAAATTTCTTCAATAATAAAACTAAACTCCAGGAAGAGAGAGAGTTTTGACTCCACACAGTATATGGACTATGTTTTAGAGCAGGATGAGAATGGTACTAACTCATACTTAGTAATACTAAAGATGAAAATGTTCAACTCTCAATAGTGAATTTCTAATTTATTTTAAACATGCTTGATTTAGCTACCTTTAGTTTTCCAGATCTATATTCAGCTCCTTGAAAGTGATATTTGTAGTTTGCCTGTGCTGCATACTTTTTCCCTCATTATTACCAAAAACATAATTGTCCTCAATCAATTACAAGAGGTTTTATCCCCCATAAGTAGACATAAATCACAACCAAATGAACCATAAGGCCAAAATATAGCTGCAGGACACTGTTACATGACTGAAAGCCATGATATAATGACAACAGCTCCAAATCCTGCAAACATGTACACATGTTTAACTTTATTAATGGGACTAAGCTGTTTGCAAGATCCAGGTCACAAACTGTACTACTGTTAGATTTCCATGAAACCCAAAGATGCCTACATAATATAGAATGGCATCTATTAAAGCTAAAACAAAAACAAACTCTCCGCAAGAGACTGGTTATGAGGGTCTTGTCACTTTCATACTTTAATAGTATGTAAACATAAGTTATGCATGGATTACAATTATCTTTGTTAATCAATAGGGCTTAATTTTTTTAAAGGATTTACTGAATATGTAGGTTATTCCATCAATTGTTGATTAGTGGTAACATTATGTAAATAGCATTTTATGTTATATGTTTCCATATGAGAATTAACAAACATTCGTGTTTTTCCTTTGCAAAAGTCCTGCAGTCTTGACATTCCAGCATGCAGTAAAACATCTGAATAATCTCATGTGCTACTGAAATTGTATTATGTGATATGTTCTTATCTACTGAAAGACGACAAGTTAATTTTGTTCAATATAGACAAATGTGAAAATTTATGAATTCCAGTATATAAGTTTGTACTCATAACATAAAAAATGTAGTCATCACTATAGAGTCAGGAAGGAATTTTCCATTTGTACAAGTTTTTATATAGTTTAATTTAGTTTGATAAGACAGTACTAAACTGAGTATACCTTGAGAAATAAAAGTAGACAACTTTTTTCAATTAAAATTATAGTTGGTCTCTTCACTTTGTATTTCTTTTTGTAACTTTTTTAAAATATGTAAATATTTAAATTATAAGCCTTCTATACATCATAACAGTAACACATTTATGTAGCAAGAGATATTTTAAGACTAAAAAATAGAAAATTAGTAGTCAGGGTCTTTTGTGATCTATGGATGAAAATCTGTAAGAACTAACCACATGTTGTTATTAATGTAAGTGCACATAAGAGCACCATAAACACTGAAAAAAACCTAATTAAAATACAGGTTTAAATACAGTTTAATCTATTTTAGGTACTTATATGGTGACCGTTATTATAATATCTGAGCACCTCATAATCTTCAATCCATTTATCTTCACAATACCCCCGTGAGGTAGGAAATACTATTAACTTTATTTTACAGGTGGGGAACTGAGGCTCAGAAAGACTAAGTGACTTAAGTCAAAAACAAAGTCTGTGTGGGAGCAGGAAATCAAATCTATAACTCCAAAGTTCCAGGCTACCTTTCTAATGGCTAGACTATCTTCCCTCCCTTAAAGAGTAGTAGTTTGGAAGTTGTCTCTGAAGTTCCCATTAAAGGAAAAGATCCTCTAATGAAGTTTGAGTACTATAGATGGGAGGGGTTCCCAAACTTTTTTACTTTAGGCCCACCAGTGCCGCTGCACTAGGCACTGCAGCCCATTATTAACACTTCTTGAGGAAAATTATTCATTTTAATTACTACATACATATAAACTATAACACTGTAAATAAACAATGTACGTTTCCTTTTAATTTTAAATTGCACCAATCAACCACCTGGGACTGTGTCACAGACCACCTTTGGGCCATGGCCCACAGTGTACAAAGCACAGAAGTTTCTCTCTGACTGAGAACTGGTGAAATCAATCTAGGTACAAATAAAAGTCTCAGTACCCACTATACTACTACTGGAAACTAATTATTCTGATTGACATCTGCTTCCATAGTAATGAAACATTTTAGCTCTTGAAAGTAAATGTTATCCAGCTAGCAGCAGGACACAGAATGCCATACTAAAACTCCTGGCTAATCCAGGATAGGCCAATGATTCTTCTTTAAAATACACACGTTTTATCAATCAAACAAAATCTCATTTTAGATTGCACAATTGTTAACATAAACCATTTCTAATCTGAGATTAATACTCTCTTTCATAAATTCATATAACATTTGTTTTAAAACATTTGGCAATAATAAAATATGTACCAAAGCAGAACAGCTGGACCTCAACATCTCAAATGTTCACTTGCTCATGTTCTGAACCTATGTAAAATGCTTTTTGTGATGATTTCCGTCCTCACATATTAACCAACACACACACACCGTCAACTCTGACTGCAAAATCAGTAACACGTAATGATGTCATCCTATAAAAAGATGATCCACACAATAGAAAATGTGCCTTATCAGAGGAGACTCAAAGAGCTTGTCTTGTTTAGCCTAACCATAAGAAGGTTGAGGGGAAATATGATTGCTCTCTATAAATACATTCGAGGAATAAATACCAGGGAGGGAGAGGAATTATTTAAATTCAGCACCAATATGGACACAAGAACAAATGGATATAAACTGGGCATCAGGAAGTTTAGACTTGAAATTAAATGAAGGTTTCTAACCATCAGAGGAGTGAAGTTCTAGAATAGCCTTTCAAGGGGAGAAGTGGTGGCACTGGATGGGGTTAGCTCTGAGTTGCTACAGAAAATTCTTTCTTGGGTATCTGGCTGGTGAGTCTTGCCCACATGCTTGGGGTTTAGCTGATTGCCATACTTGGAGTCGGGAAGGAATTTTTCCCCAAGACAGATTGGCAGAGGCTTGGGGGGCAGTTTCACCTTCCTCTGTAGCATGGGGCCCGGGTCAGTTGCTGGTGGTTTCTCTGTACTTTGAAGTCTTTAAACCATGATTTGAGGACTTCAATAACTCAATCATAGGTTAGGGGTATATTTCAGGAGTGGATGGATGAGGTTCTGTGGCCTGCGTTATGCAGGAGGTCAGACTAGATAACCATATTGATCCCTTCAGACCTTAAAGTCTATGAGTCCAAGATTTCAGCCAATTTCATACTTGCTAGGTGTACTCCAGCCTGGTCTACGCTGCCAGTGGATTTCGGCGGCAGTCGACAGGAGTCCTAACTTCTACTTACCGTGGTGTCCCCACTGCGCTGCGCTGACGGGAAATGCCCTCCGCTTTGTGGGGGTGGATTAATGGCATTGACTTCCAGATCGACTGAGCAGGTCTCCACTGCTGCTCAATAGATCCCGCAGAATCGATCCTGCACTGCCAACAATGCCGCCAGGAGTGTAGACATACCCTCTGGCATTAAAACACTAACATTAATAGTATCAGACAGTTGAAGCACACTAGTGTAGAATGGTAAGAAGCTGATAGCACTTGAAGCATTAGACACCTAGTTCTATTAGCACTTCTCACATCTAACACAAACTAGCATTCCTAATGATTCTTGCTAGAACAACAGTTCATGCTCTCCATTGGAGTACAAAAGTATGGTGGTGTAAAGAATTTTTGTTTCTAACCTTATGAAGAGGTATCTTGACAATAATCACATTATGATTTTTAGAAAACTTTTCAAAAGCTAAACAGTTTTTAAAAATGCATTAGTACTATTTTTTCTGTCACACTTCTCTTGTACATGGTAACTAAAGGCAATCTAGTTTTAAAGGAAGAGTACAGGTAATAATACCAATAAATGTTATGGTTTATTTCAAAACTGCATCTATCTTTAAGTTCATAGCTATGTAAGGGTTTTTAACTGCTGCCCACTGCTATAATATCTGAGCACTTCCAAGGTAAAATCAGTAGCAATAGCAAAGCCCTCAATGGACTTCTTAGAGCCTCTAGCTCTCCTCCATTAGAGGTAACATTTCTGCTGGCGGTATAGCTTTGTTTCTTGAGTTGTTTGTTTGTTTAGGAAGATGGGTGGAGATTCAATGTCGGGAGTGTAATTCTTCCTATACTGAAAAGGACATCTATAGATTTTCTACCATGCATGCTCAGCATACAGTTTTTCAAACAACCATCTCCTTTTCAAACCAAGCAAAGTAAGCCTTTGATGAAAAACTGCATACAAAAAAAAAAAATCCAAAACTTTGACATTTTTGCCATATTTTACATATATGCAGACAAAACAGTTGTAGCTGGCTGTCAATGGGAGTTGAATTGGGCCCTAAAAGTCAACAGAAAGGCTCGGGAATAGGATCAAGCCTCAAAAATGCAACATTTCTTCACTCTTGCCAAACACAAAATTTTAAAAAGCAGTTGGAGAGATTGTGCTCAAACTTCAAGTTTGGACAGAGAACAAAGCACGGGAAATTATAACCCAAAAGATTAGTATTTTGGAAAAAAGCTGCAAACATGAAAACAGAAGGTTATAACTGAAACTGTTTTTACAAACATAGTAATATTGAATACCACCAGTTCCCTCAGATCTATTTCTAATGTGGTGCACGTTTTATTGGCAAGACTTATCAAAGCATTTTTTTCAAAATGATCTCTAACTGATTTTGTACATTTTTGCATTTTATCTATACACACACCAACCACTTTTCTAAGGGGACTACATTCATCAGGAAGTTGTCCAAGATTTACACATAAAGACAAAACAAAAACACAAGGGCCTGGAGCTTGGGCATACATCCTCATAACCTGTTGAGTTAGTCTTCCTCCTAAGTATTAAAAATAATACAAACTACATATATTGCTACAAGGATATTTTCTTAGATAAAATTCCAAAGACTTGAGAAAGTTCTCAGAATTTCACTCCTGATCTTTTCAAGACTAAACTATTAAGTTTCTGACCGAAGTTAGTGACCAGTCTCCAAATTAAAATTTTTGTATATAAAACATTTTTAATGAATAAAAGTATAGTTAAAAGCATATACATTCACACAGTTGCCAAGTTACTTTAACTTTTGTGATTTGGATTATTTCAAATTCAAGTATGCAGTAAAAACAATGTTTCAACAAATTCATAGGTACAAGACACTCTACTCCTCCATCACTTACAAATTTATACAATAATAGAAGCTTCCTAGAAGATACATATTTTAAAAGGGTTATTACTGACTTCATCATATTTTGCATATTTCAAAAATATATTTTAAATATTGGGTCTATTGAAATTAATGGCAAAAGTGACACTGACTTTGATAGGCTCAAAATTTGGTTTTCAAATTGTTGAGTACATCCTATATTTACAATCCTGTACATGAAATTAAGAATTTACCAATATTTTTATGAGTGAAAACAGTATAAACAGAATACAAGAATGTATTGAACATCACTGGACAGTATTCTTGATGAACAGCTCTCACTGCAAGCTGCTTGCACATTGGTATATCTGTACTTATGTCTACAATTTTTCTCAATTATATATCCAAGCATAGGTTAAATTTATATAAGAAGAGTTTTAAATATTGGGGAGAGAAAAAAGCAAGGGTTTGCTTTAAATGAGAAGTTCTCTCCACCATTACCATTTTGCTTCTTACTACTGAAGCAAGAATGTACATAAAGTTACATAGGAAAGATGTCACTATCTGGGCAATATACTAGTAGGCAACATTCCATAGTCACAACTGTGGTAGAAATCACAATACTTCTGTTTTAATAAACTGATGTATACTCCAGTTCTGCTTTGGTTGAAACTTCAGTAAGTGAAGCACTTATTTTCTCCAACCTATGTATTTTCTAAATTGTAATTAACATATTCATCTAATTCATTCATTTATATCACTTTCTGTAGCTCTTATACAATTATACATGCTTTTCAAGCAATCAAAATTTTCAGTAATTAGTTTCTGACACCAAACACAAAAGCTGTATTGTGTATGGTTTGTGGCAATAAATAAAACACATAACTGATCATTTTAGTTTCTACTATTAATAAAAATGTAGCCATACTGCAATTCACAACCAGTGTTTACTAATGTTTCTGAATCTGTAAAAACAAATAAAAAACAAGTCTGTACCTCTTTGTATGCATGCAATATATGATGGTGTGTCACACACAATCTCAAAAAAATCGTATGCCACATGAACTAAAACAAACATTAAAACCTCATCAACAGGCAAACATTCAGGTTTTTTATTTAAGTTGTGCTTGACATATAAATCCATTGCTATTCTTCAAGATTTTAATTTACATTTTTCCTTTGAACCCCTTGTCAAATGAAACTGTATTTACAGACATTAAAAAAAACTAGTTTCTATTAAATCTTACATTTCATAATCCTTTGAGTATTGCACCACATATTTTGCAATTATGTTATTTTTGCTATAATATCCCAGACTTTGGAAGTCTCCTGACAGTATCATGTAATTAACAATATAGATCCAGATTTTGAATAATAAATTTTTTAAATGTTTTCTACATTAGAAAAAAGATTCCAGTGGCAACAAATTAGACTAAATGTGGTATGCTTTCAATTCTTTTCATAGCTGATCACACGAATACTTTTAGCCAAAGCACAATTTTATGATCAGACATCTTTACAAAGTGATGCCCAGAAGTAAATGACATGTTGAAGAAACAAAAGACTTCACAAGAAACAATATATACAGGGACAAAAAAAAAACCAAGACAAGAACGCACTTACATTTGGAGCATGACTTCATTCAAGAATATGCCATCCACTAGCGCCACATATTCCTCCAGGTTGGTCCCATTTCCTCCAGCTAAGGGTCCAAATGTCTTAACCTAAAATATAATCATCACCATGACACGAGCTCCACCTCAAATTCTGCAGCTAGATATTTATCCTTAAAAAAACATGCCAGTTGGAAAAATTTATGCTTACCCAGGTGACAAGAGGGCTAGACATAAACTGCTCCAAAAGGGGTGTGAATATCTCATTCTCCATTTTATAAAAAAGGTTAAAATCAATGTGGCTCCTTTGCTTCAAAAAATACAGATTTGCCTTCTTCGTGGCAACTCTCTAAAACGCTCCAAGGATTTAGCAGCAGCAAGTGACCCCCCTTTTCTCCAAAGCAATATAAAAACAGTCAGTGCACTGGCAACTGGGAATTATCCTCTTCTTTAAAAATAAAACGCAAATGAAAGTCCATCTAAATTCCCATTGACGGGTCTCTCCCCCTCTACATAGTGAAGGGGAAGAAGGACGGACGGACGGAAAGAAAGGAGGGAGGGAGGCTGCTGGGATCCTACATCAGACACTGAGTCAAGACACACACAAAAAGCCTCCAGGCTCCAGCAGCAGCTCCTCGCTGGGGCGAGGAGGCAGGAGGAGAAAGCCCCGTTCAACTCTCCAGGCTAATCGCCCCCCGAGCAGGGCGAGGCAGAGAGGGGCACAGACACTGCGCACCCCCAGCCCCACCCCAGACTAAACCTCGGCTCTGCAGCAGCTAGTGTCACGGGCAGCCCAGGGATGGGGGGGGGGAGGGGACCCAGCCCCCTCAGCAGCGAGAGACGATTCCTGGGCAGTTCCCCTTTTCAGCCCCCGCCGCCTCCGACTGGACTGCGACGGAGACGGGAGCCACCGGGCGCGAGGCGGGCCCCCTCCCCACGCGCACCCAGCCTCGCCCCGGGATCTCGCCCTTCCCCCTCCCCCCGGCCGTTGCGCTCGCAGCCTGCCTAGCTCCTCAGCCCCCCGGCTGCCGGCGCCGCGCTGCTCCTCAGCCTGCTCCCCCCCGCCCCCTCCTCAACCTTCCGCTGTCCCCGGGAACTAATTTCCGCCGCAGGACACAGGAGCCGCCCCTCGTCCCTGCTCCAAGTAACGGCCACCGAGCCCCACTCATCAGCCCCAGCCCATTCGCATCCCGCTCCGCCGGCACACACGGACTGCGCCGGGGGAAAGCAAGAGCGCACGGATCTCTACGCGCCTCCCCAGAACAGGCGAGGCGTATCCCTCCGCCAGCCCTTGCTCTCTCCCCTCCCCAGCCGCCGCCTCTGGATGGTGGTGGAATTGAGGCGGGGGGGGGGGGGGACACCGCTGCATGGCTCGCGCCCGCGCGCACGAGCTCGGCGCGCTCGCTGCAGCTGCGGCAGCGGGGACGCGAGTCCATGGAGGGGCGGGACTCGGGCGGGCCGGGAGCGCTGAGATTAGAAGCTTCCCCGAGGGGGAGCGGGAGCGGGAGGTGGCTCTGAGCGTGCCCTCGAGCTTCTCTAGGGGCGGGAGCTCCTCTAGCGCCTGGGCAGGAGGAGGCGGCCACTGATTCAGGGACTCCCTGTGGGGGGAAAGGTGTGCGAGAGCGGAGGGTGCGGTGAAACCCCTCTGAAGTGGGGGAAAGAAAGGGTCAATTTTCTCCAACTCCCCTTGAGGAGAAAGAGGGGGGCTGAATTCTCCCCCTGCGGGTGAGGCGGCTGAGCCACGTTCATAACTATGGATTGCAGGGTTTTTTGAGGAGGGTCCTCTTGAAAGAAAGAAAGAAAGAAAGGTGAAATTGGGTCACACCCACATATAAGAAACCAGCCTGCTTGAGGAACTTGGGACAAAGAGGGGAAGGGAAACGATCTTGGTAATGATGACAAGCAATTTGTTCACCCATGCTATTGTCCTTGTGCTGCTGTCTCCTCACTCTTGCGCATTAAATTCTTATCTCAAACATTGCATTAACATGGGGGATTTTATGTACTTAATATACTCAGACTATATTGTAGTGACAGAGCAGTTTACAAAATCTCAGCCTAAACCCAACCAATCTCCCCTGTTGTAGCTGCATCTTTTCCATATAACTATTTTGTTTTCCAGCCCTTCCAACATTATATATATCCATATACACACACTTTAATTAAAATAAAACAACAATGACCTAAAGTGGTCGATATTAAATGTTTGAAAAAATTCCAAATAGAGAAAAAGATAAACAGATTGTGTTTTTAACCCAAATATCTGGCTTCTGTATCTGTCCTAATTCTCTAAGATTAAGAAGAAAATCTCCCTCGGTGACCTCTTCTACACAAAACTAGAGAGAATCTCTTTGTGAAAGAGTAGAAAAATAAATTATGGGTTGTGGGAAAACTAGTCTTCAAGTCAGATTTCAAATAAAAGAGATTTACTGGTAAATTATTGACACACAAACAAAAATTGTAGATTTGGTTGGCTTTGTTTTGATTTGCAATGATGAGATTTCATCTCTCTGTAAATCAGTCATGGATATACACAAAGCAAGGTCTTCTTTCTCCCCCTCCTCCCCAAACCAGATCTTTAGGGAGGTTTCATTATTAGTTTTGTCATGAAATGGAAACAGGCAAAAAAAAGTTGTGAAGTCTTGGTCCAGAGTAAAGGTCTGGTGACACGAGTGAAATATCGGCCAATAAACCACTAGCCCTTTAAAGACAACTACAAAAGCATTTCTGTAAAAGCCTGAATAACTAACCAGTAAGCTCTGTGTGTCTGGCAACTGTATATAATACACAATTGTGTACACAATACTATGGAACTTCTCTGGCTCATCAGCTTGTTTTTTGTGGCTCTAATTAAGCAGCAGTGCCCTTGCCATAAAGCATTTCCTTGGAGTTAAAGACTGACTAGGAGGAATTGCTGGTCCAAGGCTCAGCTACAGGTTAGTAACACCAGTTGGTCTTCACTTCCTGGAAAATACTTTGTGCTGACTCTGTTGCTAGTGTGATATAAACATTTCATTAAACAGTTTTAAAAGTATGTTTTGTTTGGGGCGTTTTCAGTCTGGGTGTTGTATGACATCACTGACAGCACGAGCACTCACTTTACACATGTTCTGTGCATGTCTAGATTATTAGTGCTCATTAAACTGTTTGTAGTGTTATTGTAACCCTGTTGGTCCCAGGATATGAGAGAGACAAGATAGATGAGGTAATATCTTTTATTGGACCAACTTCTGTTGACGAAAGAGACAAACTTTTGAGTTACACAAACGTGAAGAAGAGTTCTGTGTAGCTCAAAAGCTTGTCTCTTTCACCAACATAAGTTGGTCCAATAAAATATATTACCTCACCCATCTTGTCTCTCAGTATACTGGGTAGTCAGACCACTGAATGTATGCTATCCATTTTATAATTTCTTTAAGAAGTCCACTGTAAATTGGTGGATCTCAACAGATAAGTCATAGTTAATTACAAAGTCTGGAGGTGGAGGCAAGGAAAAACCAACACAAACAAAATGGGGAAAAAAGTCATTTAATACTTTCATCATTTTTTTTAGAATAATACAGTAAAATTGCCAACAAGCTTTTATAATTGCAATAATAATTGTCAAACTGCAAATGCAAGAAAATTTACCTTAATTTCTGTTACACATCCTCAGATTTGCTTCAGAATTAATTACTGATGGATAAGGCTGCAAAAGTCTTGTGGTTGTGGAAGTCACGGATTCCATGACTTTCTTTGACCTCTGTGACTTCCGCAGCTGGAGCAGCCCCAGGGTCAGCTGCTGGAGCTGCCCTAGGGACTGCTAGGCGGCCTGAGCAGCAGCCCTCGAGGCCGTCAGAGAGTGGTCCCTGGGGGTCTCAGAAGAGCACGTGGCCAGGGGCAGTCAGCCCCCGCCGCCGGAGCAGAGGCCAGCCATCAGCCCCCAGGGTTCCCCAGAGCAGCAGCACCCAGGGAGCAGCTAAGATTTAGTCAGGGGTATTTATAGTAAAAGTGATGGACAGGTCACCAGCCAGGAATTTTTGTTTGTTGTTTGTGACCAGTCCATGTTTTTACTAAAAATACTCATGACTAAATCTTAGCCTTACTGATAAGTTAGTCATTTATAGTTGAAGGAGTGGCTGCAAAAATAAGGAGAACTGGAGCTGTTTTATTGACAGTGTTGCTCAGTGTGTATGTGACTTCCCTTTCATATCTGATAAGGCAGCATGGTGTTAGGTACAAGTATACTGTTAGATACAAGTACCCAGATATGTAGTCCTGTCTCACACAGTCATGGCCACTCTACTTTGGCATGTTTCATTGCTTGATCAAGATTGAAGAGTGACATAAAAGAGTTAGTTTAAACTAAACTATTCTACCGCAAAGGTATTGATGGTGGGATGGGGAATTTTTGTGTGTGTGGTGGCTAATCTATCTAGTGATAGGGTTTGCCCCAAGTGAGTCACTAAAGATACAAAATGCAGAGGTTTTTTTTAACCACATGCTGAAATATGGAAATCCAATTTTTAGCTGTTTCAAAAGGCTTTTGTTCACCTCTAAGACCATTAGAAGTTGAGCCTTTTCTTTTAGGGCACAGAACCACATCACTGTAATCCATGTCTTGCAACCTGTAGGCTGGATTGCTATAATGCTTTTTATTTGGGGCTACACGACTGAAGTTTTTGTAAAACTGAGCTGTAGAATTGCTCCATGACCTTTGCCAATAGGATTCAGTAATATCTGAGGAGTCTGGCAATCTGTGTTCACTGCCTATTGAGTGAATGCAATTCAAAGTCTTAGCATTTCAAGCCAAAACACTGTGGTTTACTTGAGGAACTGTTTTCTGCTCTACATCCTGCTACATTAGATGTAGGAATATTGGAAGGCACTTTCTCTGTCTAGGATCTGTGGAATGCTCTTCTCCTCACTGTTTGCCTAAGTATACTCTGGCATCCTTCAGGACAAGACTCAAAACTTCGTAGTTTTATATCTATAGTTCTGTATAAAGAATTTGTGCTCCAGTCTGGTCACCCCATTTCAAATATATATAGCAGAATTAGAGAGGATGCAAAGATGGGTGATTACAGTAATTTCAGGCATGGGAATATTTCCATGTGAGAAGAAAATAGTAGGAACTGTTTAGTTTAGAGAGAAGTTGAAGAATGGACATATGAGGGGTACATAAAATAATAAATAGTATCAAAATATCAAGCTCAGTCAGATGCTCCTATTTACACTCAAAACAAGTAAAAAAAAGTACATCTAATAAATAAAAAAGCAATAAATTAAAACTGCTAGAAGGAATTTTTTAAAAACATAATACAGTCTTTGGAACTTGTCGCCACATGATATCACTGGGCCAAAGAGCTTAGCAGAATTCTCACAAGGAGAGTACATTTCTAAGGATGAGTATATCCACAGTTACATTAGATAAGGTAAAAATAATTATAAGAGACACAAGACCTCCTACTTATATCTCTTATAATTATTTTTAGCTTATCTACTGTCCCTCTTCACTTGGTATCTACTCACACATGGAGCTCAGTGCCAGGTAGCATGCAATGAGAATGGCTTTTGTCTGGTTAGGGAAGGGTAGAGTTGTGGAACTGACATTTTTCCACCATACCTCTGCAACCCACCCCCCAGCCACATCTACTAGTTCAGGGCCCCTTGATTCACAAAGTAGAATGAACAACCTACTTCTTCATATTTACCTTATTTTCACTATATTACCTCATGATTGTGTGTTGGTACCCGTTCCAAGGGAGGTACAAATTAGACAGATTTGTGGGGCCAGGTATTAAGGGCTTTTAATCTTGCACTCTTGAAGTAAATGGAAGGTTTGTCACTGATTTCACTGGGCACAGGATCAGGCAGTTAGAAGGCTGATAGTTCTGAGATATAGGTTTGGAGTTCAATCTCTTTGATTAAACTGTTTTTTACTTTATTTATTTAACTTTTTGAGATCTTGGTAATTTCAGATTTTATCATTTGCTAGGTTTAATTTACACAAAAATCAGTTGTTAAAAATTTTTATCAAAGGGTATAAATTAAGTACGCAATTCTGCAGACTGCTACTTATGTAAGTAAGAGGGTGCAGGATCTGTTTCATACTATTTTTTTCCTTTTTAAACTAACATTCTTCCAATTTCTCTCATCTTCCAAAAAATCTCTTATAGCCTTCTAAAATTTTTAAATTAAAAAGAAAATCTAAGGACATATACAAACTTTCTACACCCATGACAAGTGACTGTCTGCAACACTCACAAGCCCTCCTGCAGCTCGGTCTGATAACTTGGATGAAATTGTAGACATCGTTAAAACAATCCAACAAAACTATACTTACCAGCAAAGATCCATTCTACTCAGAATTGCAAAATCTGCCTCAATTTCATTAGTATCTACAGATCTCCTACAGTGTAAGATTTAGTTTATTTCCCCATCTTCTCCATGGAATAGGAAATATCATGGGATTTTTTGTTTTGTTTTTCAGTTAAACTAAGTAGGAAAATGTTTAAAGCATTATTTTACTTATAAAATATAGAGAAATTTGAATATATTAAATAGCTTTAAAGATTATTGATATTATGTATTTAACTCTTAAACATTCCAGAGCTAAACATTTTCAAGAATGTTTTGTATTTGTATGGAATGGTTCATTTAATAATCTATCTATATACAGACAGAGGAAAGAAAAATCCTGTTTTTTCAGGTTTCCATAGTCCAAAACAGATCTGTCAGTACTTAACACAGTATGTGACCTACTATTGCTGAAAGAACAGCTTTAGGGATTAACCTCCTTTTTATTTAAAATGTGGTGTTTGTGTCTAAATAAATTTGTTATAGAAGAGAATTTCTGAGCCTTAAGAACATTAATGAGATTGGGGCACATTTTAGGAAGGTTCTAGAGTGTGCATTATATAAACAAAGGCACCCATCATCTCAATGGGACCCCAATCTGCCCTCTCATAAAAAATGCATTCGGTACAACACAATGGTGTCTCAGAGGCCTGTTTCAGAGTAAAGCTCTGCCCTGATGCTGCTAGCCCCTAGGGACAGGATAGCATATTGGCCTTTACTAGTCTTTGTTCACAAAATCTCAAATCCTTCTATTTTTCCTCAGGGCTGGATTGTGCTCCCAAGTTACATGCACAGGGGAGACTTTCTGCATATGAATTGCCTATGCCCTGTAATGAGCCAGGTATAAGCCATCTCTATGTCATCCTCCTTAGAACTGTATGGAGGACTCTTGGCAGGGGCAAATTAAGATATAGATAAGATAGGTCTGCACCTATGACCCCAGCTCCTCAGATAATACAGTTTCATCAGAATATGATATATCATTAAAAAAATCTAGCCCTCAGAATTGCAAACAAAAGGTTGAAAACATGACCTGGGCATAACTAATGTGGCGATGTCTGCTTGAGTCTGCAGAGGGCCTGAAACAATAGCTCTGAGATGTGTGAACAGCCCCATTCATCATTTTAATGTCACAACCCACTGGCCTGGGAATCCCTATCAATACCACCCCAGCAGAAGCAGGTGTGCACTGGGAGGAGAAGAATGCAGACCCACTCCACCCACCCAAGCAATACACCTGGCTGATAGAGAAAGTGCCACAGGGACCTCTGTGCTACCACTACTGTCTTATGAGGGAAGTGAGACAGAGGAAATCCCTGTTGCTGATCTTCCTGCCATTTCTGTGCAGAGATGGGGGCCATTGCTACTATACTGGCCTCTCTGGAAGAAGTTGAGGGAGCCTCCCATGCCACTAGTACTTGAAGTGGGGAGCAAGGTCAGAGCATGGGGCAGTGCTACAGGGGTGTATCCAGGGCTCCAGATTGCCTAATCTGGCCCTGACTCTTGACAGGAGAGTGGCCTGTAAAGACTGTGCTGGTCCACACTGGGTGAGGTGAGAGCAAGGAACGATGCACAGCACGGTCATCTCATTGGCCTTGTATCGATACCCAAGGAAAGTTACATTTTCCCTTCACAGTAGGGCCCTATGGACAACCAGAGGCAGTATGCAGAAGGGTGAAGGCACTGAGTGCCCAGAGTTATTGAGGGTGGCCCTGGATTCCTGCTGGTAGGACAAAACCTCCATGACAACTGAATAATATAGGAGAAATTCCATAAAACAGTCTCAGAGATTTCTTCTCTGAAAGTCCCTCTGTTCTAACTGGCAAAAATCCCATTGATTTGTGGGGGGTGCGGGGATGCTGAAAGAACAGGTTCAGGACTATTTAGAAAGGCTGGACATGCATAAGTCCATCATCTGAGGGTGCCAAGGGAGTTGGCTGATATGATTGCAGAGCCATTGGCCATTATCTTTGAAAACTCATGGCGACTGGGGGAGGTCCCAGATGACTGGAAAAAGGCAATTATAGTGCCCATCTTCAAAAAAGGGGAAAAAGGAGGATCTGAGGAACTACAGACCGGTCAGCCTCACCTCAGTCCCCGGAAAAATTATGGAGCAGGTCCTCAAGGAATCCATTTTGAGGCATTTGGAAGAGAGGAAGGTGATCAGGAACAGTCAGCATGGATTCACCAAGGGCAAGTCATATCTGACCAACCTGATTGCCTTCTATGATGAGATGACTGACTCTGTGGATGTGGGGAAAGCAGTGGACATGATATACCTTGACTTTAGCAAAGCTTTCAATATGGTCTCCCACAATATTATTATCAGCAAGTTAAAGAAGTCTGGTTGGATGAATGGACTATAAGTTGGATAGAAAGCTGGCTAGATCATCAGGCTCAATGGGTAGTGATCAATGGCTCGATATCTAGTTGGCAGCTGGTAACAAGTGGAGTGCCCCAGGGTCGGTGCTGTGGCCAGTTTTGTTCAACATCTTCATTAATGATCTAGAGCAGTGGTTCCCAACCTGAGGCCCAGGGGCCAAAAGTGGCCGGCTAGGGCTTTCAAAATGGCCCCCGGCTCCTCTCCTGCTGGATGCAGAAGGGAGCCGCTGCCTAAGGACCTAGGAAGAGTGCATTTCTGTGGGACTAAAAGACCGGTGAAGGCTCTTTGCTGCAGCCAAGGGGATGGGAGATCAGTGCTCCCCTCTCCTTGGCTGTAGCAGGGAGCATGGCAAAGCACTCTGCCTGGGTCCCTAGGTGCTGGGGTCCCTGCTGGAGCCATAGGGAGGGGACCACTGATCTCCCGTCCCCCTGGCTGCAGAAGGGAGCCACTGCCTAGGTACCAAGGTGGAGCACACAGGGCTACAGGATGCATGCGGTTTCCCTGCTGCAGCCAGGGAGACGGGAGATCAGTGAGGAGGCAGCCTGCTCACTGAATTCCTTCCATCTGACTGCAGGGTGGGGAGGAGTGCCCTGCTGGTGGAGACTGGTGGCCCTTCATGGTTGTAAAAATGATATCTGTGGCCCTCGAGCCAAAAAAGTTGGGAACCACTGAGGATGGGGGTGGAATGCACTCTCAGCAAGTTTGCAGATGACAATAAGCTGGGTGGGAGGGGAGAATGGTAGATATGCTGGAGGGCAGGAATAGGATACAGAGTGATCTAGACAAATTAGAGGATTGGGATAAAAAAAATCTGATGAGGTTCAACAAGGACAAGTGCAGAGTCCTGCATTTAGGACGGAAGAATCCCATGCATGGTACTGCCTGGGGACCAACTGGCTAGGCAGCAGTTCGGCAGAAAAGGACCTGGGGGTTACAGTGGACAAGAAGCTGGATATGAGTCAACAGTGTGCCCTTATCGCCAAAAAGGCTAATTGCATATTGGGCTACATTAGTAGGAGCATTGCCAGCAGATCGAGGGAAGTGATTATTCCCCTCTATTCGACACCGGTGAGGCCTCATTTGGAGTACTGTGTCCAATTTTGGGTCCCCCACTACAGAAAGGATGTGGACAAATTGGAAAGAGTCCAGCAGAGGGCAACAAAAATGATTAGGGGGCTGGAGCACAGGACTTATGAGGAGAGGCTGCGGGAACTAGGCTTATTTAGCCTGCAGAAGAGAAGAATGAGGGGGAGATTTGATAGCAGCCTTTAACTACCTGAAAGGTGGGGGTGGGTTCAGGGAGGATGGAGCTAGGCTGTTTTCAGTGGTGGCAGATGGCAGAACTAGGAGCAATGGTCTCAAGTTGCAGTGGGGGAGGTCTAGGTTGGATATTAGGAAAATCGTTTTCACTAGGAGAGTGGTGAAGCACTGGAATGGATTACCTAGGGAGGTGGTGGAATCTCCATCCTTAGAGTGTGACAAAGCCCTGGCTGGGATGATTTAGTTGGGGTTGGTCCTGCTTTGAGCAGGGGGTTGGACTAGACCTCCTGAGGTTCCTTCCAACCCTAATCTTCTATGGTTCTATGACAACGTGAAGTTTGAGAAAATGTAAATTGACATTTTAAAATTGATTCAAGGGGAAGCAGTGTAGTCTAATGCAGTGGTTCTCAACCTTTCCAAACTACTGCACTCATTTCAGGTGTCTAATATGTCTTGTGTACCCCAAGTTTCACCTCACTTAACTACTTGCTTACAAAGTCAGACATAAAAATACTGAAGTGTCACGGCAGCACCCTGTTACTGAAAAATTGCTTACTTTCTCATTTTTACCATATAATTATTAAATAAATCAATTGGAATATAAATATTGTACTTATATTTCACTGTATAGTATATAGAGCTGTATAAACAAGTCATTGTATAAAGTTTTAGTTTGTACTGACTTTGCTAGTGCTTTTTATGTAGCCTGTTGTAAAAATAGGCAAATATCTAGATGAGTTGAAGTACCATTGGAAGACCTCTGTGTATCCTGATTGAGAACCACTGGTCTAGTGGATATGACACAGGACTGGGGCAAGAGACCAGGGTTTAAGTTCTGGCTTTGCCACTGAGTTGTTGTGTGATCTTAGGCAAGTTACTTTATCTCTGAGTTTTCCTGTCTCTAAATAATGGGAATAAGGATGTTTACCTACTTTTTTCAAAGTACTTTGAAACTATGGAATCTATGAATGAAAGCACTACCTAAATTCTAAATATTACTAAGTAAAATAATTCTTTGTGCTTGTGTTGCCTAACCTGTAAAACAATCTGTGAAAGTTTTAAATCTAAATTAGCATTTAACCTAAAAAGACATAAGTAAACTTGTTCCATTTCTTTTCAGTCAGCCTGTTGTCACAATTGTTTCGGTTTTCCTTGGCAGGAAACTATGTGATATCATTGTAGAAAGTCTCACCAAGAGTAAATTAAGATCTGACCAAGAGTTAATAGTGAGATTTCTCTCTCTTTCTAGTTATATCTAACTACAGATTCTTTTTTTTTTAATTGCTTTAATAGGTTTAGATTATTAAGAATGTCAGCTATGTTAATAGGAAGGCAAATAATGCCTCATAAATAAGTTTTTCTTAAACTTACTACTTTGGTCTTTTAATTCAAACTATCTTACCTAATATTGCGTTAGTCCTGTCTTTTTTCTGATTCTAGTTAATTGGACTACAAGATTGGTTGCTAATATTTATTTCTTTTAATATCCTTTTATTTGTTATTTGCTCATACACAAAAAAAGAATTGTAACTATCAAAACAAGGCTCAAACAATACATTAATAGCAGCAGTTTTCTAGGATGAATTAATAGAAAAAGGAATACTGAAGGTCTACAGAAATATTTCACTGAAATTAAATATCACTATTTGATTATATGCACAACAATTCCTAGATATCATTCTCAGACTGGGCTTTCCTGCCGTCAACATGGACCTTGCGCCACACACAGATGGGAACAACCTGCTCATCCACATCTTCAGGAGGTTCTCGTCAACAATCAAATTCTTTTTGCTGGTATTATATACATATAGTTAAACTCAAAATATCAATTTACTTTGGCCCTCAAGGAGAATCAGGAAGAAGAAATTATCTTATTCATCTCTGCTCATCCCTGACAAACCTTATGCCATAAAGTTAAAAGTAAACCAAGCTCTCTATATCAAAGGGGTAAAACAGAATCTATCAGATACACAAGCATTCATCACAGCAAATTTAGCAAGTCACAGTAAATGTTGGACCTGTATTCAGTAGCAGGCTGTTTAGTCTCATATTCTTTACTTATGCAATTAGTGGCACCTGCATTCAATCATAACTTAACTTGTGAGTACTATGGTTACTGAATTAATGAATGTAGCCTAATAATATTAAGAAATAACTAGCTATATCAAGATTAGTAACTAAGAGTCATAATGATGAAATGGAAATCCAAGATTCTATATAATATACAATCATCACTTAAGTGGGCTGTCCACAATAGCACTAAATGGAATAAATTATATTCAAACAAACAATTAGAAAAAATATATACGAACATATGCTCATGCATCAAAGATCCACATTTCCTAATGCCTTAGTTTTATACATATAATTTTTCCTCTGCTTTGCCATATTTTCTGATGTTCTCACTTGCATTTCTAGACGTTGCCTTGTGGAGTCTTTCTACCATTAGGCTTCTTTTTAACAAGTATTTTAGGGTTGGTTTGTTAGAGACCATAGTGAGACTACATTATATAATGTAAATGTTGAGTTCAAGTCAGAATTTATTTTTATCTTGCTGTGTTAATGATAGTTTATTGTTTATGCAAAATTAAGCAAAGAACTTTAAAAACAGTCAACACTTTTTCCCCCCAGCAATGAAGGGTTCCTCGGTCCCTGTAAAACTCATTCCTTAGGCTTTCAAGCTTATGCTTTTTTCCTTCTTTCACCTTTTTTATTCAGACTCAGCAGTGGTGGGATAATTAATTTAAGAAAACTTATTGAATCATGATTTTCCATTCCCTCCACTGTATTAAAATATTTTTTCCCTTGTAGATGATTTTCGTGGGCTTCAATCCTATAGTCATATATCACTGTTTGCTTTGTCTGGGTTTTCTTAACCACTGTCATTTCCACAGCTGTTTTTCTGTATGTTCCTTTCCACGTGGTCTAAATGTTTTTCCATCTTGTCCATGTGGCTCTCCTTAATGCATATTTATATAAAAAATACAAAATATCACTTTTTCTTTTAAGGAGCTCATGCTACCATGAAGATTTTATTTATTTTGCTCTCCAGGGCTTTCAAAACTTCTCTAAAAGATTCATCATGACCTCAGGGAATAGCACAGAATAGAAGTGGCTGAGAGCAAAACTGCTGACTTTGGAATAATTTTAACTTTCTCCACAGTTTTGGATTTATATATTTAGATGCCGTATTGTCAATCTAGTCTACGCAGTTTCACATGCTACTGATTTTCTGTCCCATGTTATAAAACTTGCAAATAATCCTCTAAAAGAGGGTAAAAGGTTTTATTTTTATTTTTTAAATTATTTATCTGAGCATGATTAGAATTCCTGTCTCCATGTAGTTAGGTTCTGACTCCAGGCTGTTAATCGTGAATTCTTATGTTTAGCTGGGAAAGGGGTTGTTTATTTTTATTTATTTTATTAATTTTAAATACTGTATACATATTTATTTTAAGCTATATTTTAAGATAGTAAATAAGGTCATGCTGGTAAACAAATACACTGCAATATTAACCAAAAAAGATAAGATAAAGCCTTTTTTCACAGGGCTTTTTTGCAAAGATTATGTTGCCCAATTCAAATAATACAATAGCTCTTTGGATTTTAATGTTTCCTTGGGTTGCAGAAGCTACTAGTCATAGTCAATTTCTTCATGTAATAATATTCTTCATGGCTTTACATAGAACAAATAGTCCACCTTAACAGTCTACCTTAAAATGAGATGGCTTCAATCATTTTAAGGCAGTATCTCTGTAGAGATCACTTAAATCAGCCTCTGTACCAGATGAGACTGGAGCATAGCTAATGTAACCCTGATTTTTAAAAAAAGCTCCAGAGATGATCCTGGCAATTACAGGCCAGTAAGCCTAACTTCAGTACCAGGCAAATTGGATGAAACCATAGTAAAGAACAGAATTATCAGACACATAGATAAACATCATATGTTGGGAAAGAGTCAACATGGCTTTTGTAAAAGGGAAATAATGCCTCACCAATCTGAGTTCTTTGAGCGTGTCAGCAAGCATGTGAACAAGAGTGATCCAGTGGAAATAATGTACTCGGCCTTCCACAAAGCCTTTGACAAGGGACCATACCAAAGGTTCCTAAGCAAACTAAACAGTCATGGGATAAGAGGGAATCTTCTCATGGATCAGTAACTGGTTAAAAGATAGGAAACAAAGGACAGGAATAATTGGTCAGCTTTCACAGTGGAGAGAGGTAAAAACAATGTCCCCCAAGGATTTGTACTGGGTCCAGTCCTGTTCAACATACCCATAAATTATCTGAAAAACAAGGTAAATAATTCCAGAGGGTTAACCATGTTAGTCTGTGTACATCAAAAACAATGAGAGTCCTGTAGCACCTTAAAGACTAACAGATGTCTGCGGGCATAAACTTTCATGGGCTGCAACCCACTTTGTCAGATGCATGAAGTGGAAACCATAGATAGGAAGTATATATATATATATATCCAAGGGTATACACAGATAGGAAGTACATATATATATCGAAGTGTATACACACATCCAAGGGTAAAAAACAACAATGGGGAGAGCAAGATCCTACAGAATCTCCATAAAACGTTCTTAAAACTACAGTACCCATCTGGGGAGGTGAAAAAACAAATTAACAGAGCCAGACGGGTACCCAGAAGTCACCTACTACAGGACAGACCCAACAAAGAAAACAACAGAACACAACTGGCCATCACCTACAGTCCCCAGATAAAATATCTCCAACACATCATTAAGGATCTACAACCTATCCTAGCAGATGATCCCTCACTCACTCAAGCCGTGAGAGGCAGGCCTATCCTTGCTTACAGACAGCCTCCCAACCTGAAGCAAATACTCACTAGCAACCGTACATCATACAACAAAAACACTAACCCAGGAACCTATCCCTGCAACAAACCCCGTTGCCAACTCTGCCCGCACATCGACTGTAGTGACACCATCACAGGTCCTAACCACATCAGCCACACCATCAGGAGCTCATTCACCTGCACATCTACTAATGTAATATATGCCAACAATGCCCATCTACCATGTACATTGGCCAAACTGGACTGTCACTATGCAAAAGAATAAATGGATACAAATCAGACATAAAAAATAGCAACATCCATAAGCCTGTAGGAGAGCACTTCAGTCTCCCAGGACACTCTGTAGCTGACTTAAAAGTTGACATACTTCAACAAAAAAACTTCAAAAACAGACTTCAGTGAGAAACTGCAGAGCTGGAACTCATATGCAAACTTGACACAATCAGACTGGGTCTGAATAGGAACTTGGAATGGTTATCTCATTACAAGAAGTAATTGTCACTGTTCACACATTCTCACCTTCTAATCAACGGTTGTGAATAGGCCTCATCTACCCTAACTGAATCGACTTTGTTAGCACTTGCCCTGCCCATAGTCGTTTCTTACCCTTGGAGATATATATATATACTTCCTACTGTGATTTCCTCTTCATGCATCTGACGAAGTGGGTTGCAGCCCACGAAAGCTTATGCCCACAGAAATTTGTTAGTCTTTAAGGTGATACAGGACTCTTGTTAGTTTTTTTAGGGTAAACAATGAGGTGGCAAAATTTGCTGACAATACCAAATTACTCAAAATAGTTAAATCCAAAGCTGACTGCAAAGAGTTACAAAAGTATCTCACAAAACTGGGTGACTGGGCAACAAAATGACACATGAAATTTAAAGTTGGTAAGTGAAAAGTAATGCACATTGGAAAACATAATTCCAAGTATACATACAAAATGATGGGTTCTAAATTAGCTGTTAACACTCAAGAAAGAGATCATAGAGTCATCATGGATGGTTCTCTGAAAGCATCTACTCAATGTGTAGTAGCAGTAAAAAAAAACTAACAATGTTAGGAACAATTAGAAAAGGGATAGATAATAAGACACAAAATATATTGCTACTATATAAATCCATGGTACTCCATACCTTGAATACCGTGTGAAGTTCTGGTTGCCCCATCTCAAAGAAGATAGAAAAGGTACAGATATGGGCAACAAATATGATTAGGGGTATAGAACAGCTTCCATATAAGGAGAATATGCCCAATGGCCTGTGATGGGATGTTAGATGGGTTCTGAATTACTACAGATAATTATTTCCGGGGTGTCTGGCTAGGGAGTCTTGCCCGCATGCTCAGGGTTTAGCTGATCACCATATTTGGAGCCAGGAAGGAATTTTCCCCTAGGGCAGATTGTTAGAAGCCTTGGGGGTTTTTCGCCTTCCTCCGCAGATGGGGCACAGATCACTTGCTGGTGGATTCTCTGTACCTTGAAGTCTTTAAACCATGATTTGAGGACTTAAATGACTCTGTCATAGGTTAGGGTTCTATTATAGGAGTGGGTGGATGAGGCTTCGTGGCCTGCGTTGTGCAGGAGGTCAGACTAGATGATCATAATGATCCCTTCTGATCTTAAAATCTATGCAATTAAAAAGACTGCGACTCTTCATCTTAGAGTAGAATAGAGACGATTAAGGGGAGATATGATAGAAGTCTATAAAATCATGAATGGTGTAGAGAAAGCTAATAGGGAAGTGTTATTTACCCCTTCACACAACACATAAACCAGGGATCACCCAATTAAACTAATAGGCAGCAGATTTAAAACAAACATAAGGAAGTACTTCACACAATGCACAACCTGTGGAACTCATTGCCTGGGGATGTTGTGTAGGCCAAAAGTATAACTGGATTCAAATAAGAATTAGATAAGTTCATGGAGGCTAGGTCCATCAATGGCTTTTAATCAAGGTGGTCAGGCATGCAACTCCATGCTCTGGGTGTCCCTAAACTTCTGACTGCCTTATATTGGAACTGGATAACAAGGGACAGATCACTTGATAATTATCCTTTTCTGTTAATTCCTTCTGAAGCATCTGTCACTGGTCACCGTGAGAAGACAGGACACTGGGCAAAATGGAGCATTGGTTTGACACCGTATGGCCATTCTTGTGTTCTTAGAAAGAAAAACCTTAATAAAGAAGGGTTTATTGCTGACCTGCAGGTGGTTATAGTATTTTATCTGAGAATCTGTTTACGTTCCAGTAACAGTTATTCTCTAACCATCCATGGAATATTCTATAAATAAAATCAGTTGGAAAATGAGGGCAGCCTTTGTTGAATTCTATCTTACCCTAGTGATCATTCTGTCCCAAAACAAAGGTGTTGCTACTAATAATTAACAATTCAAGGTAATGGGAGTTTTTCTGATTCTTGTTAAATGTTGTCTGGATTGTGGTGTACTGGAACTGCAGTTTTCATCATAACATGATGTATATGAATTAGACAATGCGATGGAGTCAGTAACTAGCATGGAAAAAGAACTTGGGATAGAATCTGTTAATACTAATAATGGCCCTCAAGCTTAAGAGTTATGATTCAGAGGTGTTCTGGATATGAAACACTTGCACTTTTAGCTGATTCATCCAGTGAAGGTGTCATTGTTCCTGCAAAAAGATGATTGACATGTCTCCATCTTGTGAGTAGATGCTGCTGCTGTTTCTGCACTGACTACAGAATGAACTCTTATATTCTCTTTAGCAGAGTGACAAGTTAGAAATGACTTGTCCTCATATAATGATTCTGTTCTTGGTTTACATTTTTCCTCTGTCTACCTCTTATTCTTTGCCGCCTGTGTCAAGAATGATTGCCATAAGCGGAAACAAGCAGCTGTCAGCCAAGTGTCAGAAGTGCTAGAGACTCCTTTGTAGTGGCATATGAGCTGTGTTTAAGAAATTAGTTAGGCATTTAGGATCAGATAATCCTCTTTGTGATGCATACAAAGCTTGTTTCATTAAGGGAATTTCTCTCTCACACGCCATGGTCTGTAATGCTTTGGAAATACAGAGTGCAGCAAGTAGGTTGGGTTTTTTGCCTACTAAATGCCCTTGCAGCTAAAAAATTGGGGTTTTAACAGTGCAAATTCTTTCTTTCCTGGCAAACTTTCCTGTTGCTTTTTTTCTGAGGTTGATGTGATAGTGCAGTCAGCATCCTTATAACTAATGAAAATATGAAACATAATTAGGCTTAAATAAACAAGGGAACACACCAGCTGCAGGTCAACAACAAACTCTTCTTTATTAAGTTCTTCCATAGAGAAACAGATTTTAAATGACTTCTGTTTCTAAAAGTCTATCATACAAAGGGCTGACTATTTATTCAATGCATGGCATGTTCCCAAAGAATCAATGCAAAGCTACATAATTCTAATACATAAGAATTTTGGCTTTACAAACTGATTGTAACATTCTTAGTAAATTACTATTTTAGTTTTTATATCCATGAACAGCTATTGATACATGTACTATAAATCACTGTATAAATATATATAAATATACAAAAAGGCAATATGGTTTAGTGGACTGATTCTGAAACTGGGAGCCAGGAACTTCTGAGTTTTAACCCTGAGTCTGAAAGCAACTCCTTCTCTGGCCTTGAGTGAGAAGATTTAAACTCTCAATTTCCTGGTCTATCAAACTGAGATAATATTAATATATCTATCACACAACATAATTAAGATTAATTATTTAACACTTTACAGCTGTTTGAACATGTAACTAGTTATCAACGTGCTTATTATTATTATTATTATTAATAATAATAATAATAATAATAATAAAAAATCAAGAAATCCAGCTAGTCCTCTACAATAAGCAGGAGCACGCTAATGGTATGGAATCTTACAAATAAATTGCAGTTCAATTAATTATCATGGAGTTCAGATACTGAGACGCCAAGCAGAAAGCTTTCTCCAACTTACCAAATAAATTGTTCTCAGGACTTCGTCACCCCACTCATTGTCATTCTGGGTCTGGTTAACCTATGAATCCTAGTCACTAACAGTAGGAAAGTCAAGATATTGTATATAGTGACATCTGATTTTCCCTGCATCAAATTCTAATCTTTCACTATTTTGGTAATATAAATTAATTTAATAGTAGCAAAAGGACAAAAAAGAACAATAAAAGGAAACCGGAATATCAAAGTAAATTACAAACTTCTGAATATTACAGAATATTCTGAATATTATCCTTATTTACTATTTTCCTATTCCTAACTACAAGCTAAAATCCTGACTCCAGTCATTATATAATGAGGCTCGATCTGTAACAAAAATCGTAATCTGAGTACATATACAGCTTTGTGCAAGGCTTAGTTATGGAAATGAAGAGACTTTTACCTTTCTCTGAAGTACTTTGGTTACATAATGGTTTGAATTATGACAATTTCTATGAGATCTTATAGTAGACTTTTTTGTCAATGCACAACAACAAAGAAAAATCTAGATGAAATGATTACACCTACTATATAATGTATTTAGATCAATAGTGACCCCATGAGGACAACTTTTTAAAAAGGAAATTAATATCACTGTTCCAACCAGAAATTAAAACAAATATGTTTATTGCTTGTACAATATCTACATGTAGGGGCACTCAAATCAGCAGGCAACTCAGATTTAAGACCTTTCTATAGATTTTGTTAGATAATATTCTTAAGAATGAGCCTTTTTGTTTGAAACAAGTATTGTCTACAACCTATCAGTTGTGGCTGTATCTGAGTAAAGTACATATAAATAAGACTATTTTTCCCCATTAAAGCCCAAATTCTAAAATTCTTTATCAAGTAATATTTCCACTGGATCATCAATGACACTTGCATGACCCCATTATCTTCAGATTATGCACTCATTGATTACTATGCAACCTCTAATTTGGTCCACAGATCTTCTCTTATTGGTAATGATGTATGAGATAGTCCACTTTGACTTTCCAAACCCAGGCTCTGAGTTTGGGGGATGTCAGTTAGAAAAAAAATCTTGTTGATTGCAACAGAGAAAGTTTGATATAGAAATCAGTGAGACCATGAATATGGAAACCCACAATACCATTTTCAGAGTCACTTTTCAGGGTTGAGTAACACTTTAAGTTGGGACCGCTAGAAGTTACTTAAGGAATCCATGTTCATTGATTACCTAGCACTATCTACCCCTGAAAATACATATGAAAAGTGTCTTAAAGAATACTCAATGAAAATTTCAAAGGTAATGAATTTATTGTCTAAAAGAAATGCTTCAATATTCTCATCAGAACAAGGAAAATATGACACTGAAGCTAAACAAAGCAGAGAAAGAATGGAACCAGTAATAAAGACTGATATCAAAACATTGCTGATCACACTAAAACAATGAGAATGGAAATAGAGACAAAGATTTTCTCTATGAAAAAGGAAGTAACTCACGTGGAAGACAGAGTAATCATCTTAGAAACAAGAGGGAGGGAATTCTCAAAATGAAAAATGAGACTGCAATAATATGAGATTAATAGAAAATATGGAAAATGTGTTACAACTGAAACTTGATTATATAGAAAAGAGATAAAAGGAATAACTTTTGATTAAAGAGCATTCCAGAATATTCTGAAAATGTTATTTATATGTATAAAATTTAATAAGAGATCTGTTAAATTTAAAGTGAGTAGAAGCTCCTATTATAAACAGAGCTGTCAGAGCACTGGAGTACGTACCTCTGTTGGGACAGAAATCAGACCAAAATACATTATATTGCATTACTTTCAGAAGAAGCAGCAATGAAAAAGCAAGATAACTAGATTAAATCCACATATAAGGAAACAAAATTCATATTTGCCAAGATTGGTTGCCCTGGCATGAATTAAACGCAAATAAATCAGTGGGAAAACTGAGGCATTATAGGAGGCAGAGAAGGTGGGGATTCCCTTTAAAATGATTTTCTCTTATGAAGGCCAGATTTTATAATGTTTAAGATTTGAAAGATAGAAAGAAGGTAGTGAAATTCTTGGATCTGGAAGCAAAGAATAAGGACATGCCAGAAGAATCCTTTGGAGACAGATCGCTCAGAAGGAGATGTTACACTGCAAGAATGGAAAATCCTCCCCTCCCCCCATGAACGGAAAGTAGACAAGCAAAGAAAGAAAAACTGAAAAGAACAACTTGCAAACATGCAGCTGATATAAAACAGAGCAGAGGAAAAGGACAACACAGGAGCTGAGTTAATTGACCCTGCCAAGAATGGAACAATAAGCAGTCAAAAATATCAACTGTGAACTGTTACAATCTGAAATGCAACAGAATGGGGCAGGGGAGGGGGAAGAGAGAAGACTTGAAACTGATAGAATAAGCAGCTATTCAGTTAGACACTTCTGCAAGGATCATAAAACAGTTTTGATTTTATGTTTTGGTAACAATTATTATGAGAAAGACGGAGGCTAGTTAAGATAACCTCTTATGACAACATAAGTGAATAGGCATTTAAAGAAGCATATCCCATTCTATTTCCCCTTATTTATATTACAGTAATGGTTTACTTTGACTTGAAATTTCATCCTGTATGGTTATTTCATTCAGTAAAGTAGTTTATATCACTGTAACAGGTTATATGCAGTGGTTTAGTAGCCAAGTCAGTCCCAGGATAGTAGAGAGACAAGGTGCGTGAGGTAATATCTTTTATTGGATCTGCTTCTGTTAGGCCTGGTCTACACTAGAGAGAGTTTTGTCGACCAAAGTCAGCTTTGTACACACTGTAATCACATGCACACACACCCGGCTGACAAAACTGTCCTGTTTTTTCAACAAAATAAAACCAACTTGATGAGAAGCATAAAGCTTTTTTTGCCCAACTTAAATCAACAAAGTCAGTGGAGCGCCTCTGTCAGATAAGGAAGTGACCCAGGAGGGGTAGGAAGGACATATTTAGGGAAATGCTAAAATTGTCTGATACTGTAGTTAATAATCACAGGGCATGGAGAGAGACGACAAATGAAAAATTAAAAATGAACAGCAGGGAGAAGAAACAGGGCCATCCAGACGCATACATTAGAGGGCCAGGAGCAGATGATAAAACTGATGAAGGACCAAATAGAGATGCTGAGG
This sequence comes from Emydura macquarii macquarii, assembly GCF_026122565.2. Taxonomy (NCBI): domain Eukaryota; kingdom Metazoa; phylum Chordata; order Testudines; family Chelidae; genus Emydura; species Emydura macquarii. The sequence continues at coordinate 33,136,999 of NW_027132813.1, forward strand.
TCCCTGATTGAGCTGCAGTCAGATCACATGCATGCTTGCCTTCCCCTGGATCTTCATGGATTCCATGCCTCCCCAAATTCCTCCCACTCATTTTTTGCATGTTCTCAGTCCCTTGCAGCATCCCTAGCACTCCACCACTAGGGATAGGTTCATAACAGCTGGACTTACGCACAGCTATGAGATCCTCAATTCAGACAGTGCTCTTCAGTGTCATGTCCCTTGTCAGAAATTGAAATCTGTGTTCTACTATTTAATAAAAATTTCTTCATTGAAAGAAAATGAATCTTTATTTTTATCCTACACATGGTGGTTGCTGCTGGAATTCACACACAGTGGCAGTTGGCACTTTTGCAGAGTGCAATTCACGCTCAGGCAGCAATCATTACAGGAGTCATTCCAGGCATCAAGTAAACAAGGCCTGCCAGAATGCATTAGAGAAAGACACATTAGTGGGGCTCATTGTTAAAATGCTGCTTCAAAGCCTCCCAAATTTGAATAGCTTCCCAATGAGCCCCTCTAATAGCCCTGGTATCTGGCTACTCAAAATCAGCTGCCAGGTGATCTGTCTCAGAGCGCCACCCCTGTAGAAATTTTTCACCCTTAGCTTCACAAATGTTATGTAGAGCACAGCAGACTGCTATGACCATGGGAATATTATCCTCACTGAGGTCAAACATGCCAAAAAGGTAGTGCCAGCCTTTAATCTGCTAAGGCACATTCAATGGTCATTCTGCACTTGCTGAACCTGTTGTTGGAGTGCTCCTTGTTGCTGTCAAGGTTTCTGGTGTAAAGCTTCATGAGCCATGGGAGTAAAGGGTAGGCTGGGTCTCCCAGGATCACTATGGGCATTTCAACATCTCCCATTGGAATCTTCTGATCTGGAAAGTAAGTCCCTGCTTGCAGCTTTCTATACAGGCCAGATTTCCTGAAGATGTGTGTGTCATGCATCTTCTCTGACCACCACATATTGATGTCAGTGAATTGATCCCATTGACCCACCAGCACCTGCAATACCATAGAAAAGTAACCCTTTCTATTGATGTACTCCTTCACAAGATGGTCTGGGGCCAAAATTGGGATATGCATGACATCTATTGCCCTGTTGCAGTTAGGAAATTCCACTGTCACAAAGTCATCCATTATGTCTCACACATTGCCCAGAGTCACAGTCCTTTGTAGCAGAAGGCGATTAATGGCCCTGCATACTTGCATCACTGCAACCCCCACAGTGGACTTCACAACTCCAAACTGATTCATGACTGACCAGTAGCAGTCTGGAGTTGCCAGTTTCACACAGCAATCGCCACACACTTCTCCACCAAAAGGGCAGCTCTTATTTTGGTGTCCTTGCGCTGCAGGGCAGGGCCGAGTTCCATATACAGTTCCAGGAAGGTGGCTTTGCACATCCAAAAGTTCTGATGCCACTGATCATCATCCCGTACCTGCATAATGATGCAATCCCACCACTCAGAGCTTGTTTCCCGAGCCCAGTAGCAACAGTCCACTGTGTGCAGCTACTCCGTGAATGCCAAAAGGAATCTGGAATTCCGTCTTTCCATGGCACACAACAGGGCAGGCACCACGGATTCATTTTCAAATTCACAGCTCATGAAATACTGCACGATCAGCCATGTTATGTTCATAATGCATAAATGACCTGTCCGTGTCTAGGGTAGCCACCTGAAAATGCCAAGGTCAGGGCAGACTGCAAAAGGAGAGCAGATTCTCCCAACACTGGTTGGTGACACTGAAGTCAGACTTCCCAACCAGCCACAAACAGTGCTTCTGATTCCCCAAACCGGTTATCAAGAAGCCAGTACACAAATACACACAGCCCTCTTTACTGCATTTCAGTCTCCGGCCCCCAATCAGCCACTAGGTCCAGTAAAGAGACCAATTATTTAAACTCTATGCTCTTTACCAAAAAGGTTCCTCCTGACCCCAAAGGGTCAGCCACAGTACCAGATCAATATAAGTTTAGATCTTACCCAAAATACCACACTGCCAGCCAATCCTTTAGTAACTAAATTAAAGGTTTATTATACAAAGAAAGAAACAAACAATGAGAAATGTTAAAGAATTAAAGCAATCAGATACATACAAATGATTTGAAAAGTCCATATATATCAGGGTTTCTAGGAGAATTGTGGAGTTAGCAGCCTTGTATAGTCCCTCTGGTTATACATCCAGTACCTGGATGAGTCTCAGTCCTTTGTTTCACAGCTTCAGTTATAGATGAGTTGATCCAGAGGCAGATAGGTAGCTAAAGACTGAATAGGACTGAAGACAAAATGGATCCCAGGCCTCTGCCTTTTATGTCCTTTGGCCCTTTCCATGCTGCTTGTGGAATTTCACAGGAACCAAAATGGAGTCCAGAGTCACATGAGCAAGTCCTGGTATCTCATCAGGTATATCCCTGGCTTCTCTCCCCGGACCCTTTGCATCTGTGAATTCCTTACATCACTGACATCAAGCAGGCTTTTGTTCTGCAGCCATCCTGTCTGGGGTATGACCCAAACAGGACAATCTCAAATACAGATATATCAAACATATCCATAACTTCCATTACACATATAACACATGAACATAAACATTATCATCTTACTTAGCACATTATAGTCTTTCTAACAGTACCTGAACTGGCATATCTTACATGAATTACTATGATTTTGACATACTGATGTCAAACAATATAATAAATGCTCCCCCCCACATCCAGCCAGCGTGACAGCTGTGACCCGTCCGTGCCCAGGGCAGCCACCTGAAAATGCCAAGGTCAGGGCAGGCTGTAAAAGGAGAGCAGATTCTTCCAGCGCTGGTGGGTGACACTAAAGCCCGGCTTCCCAACCAGCCACAAACTGCTTCTGATTTCTCCACACTGGTTATCAAGAAGCCAGTCCACAATTGCCAACACCCCACTTTACTGCATTCCAGTTCCTGGCTCTCAAATCAGCACTAGGTCCAGTAAAGAGACCAGTTACTTAAACTCTATGCTCTTTACTAAAAAGGTTCCCTCTGATCCCAAGGGGTCAGTCACAGTACCAGTTCAATATAAGTTTGGATTTTACCTAAAATACCACGCTGCCAGACAATCCTTTAATAACTAAGACTAAAGGTTTATTGTAAAAGGAAAGAAATAAACCATGAGAGAAATGTTAAAGGATTAAAGCAATCACATACATACAAATGATTAAAAGTCCATATACATCAGGTTTCTGGAAGAAATGTAGAGTTGCAGACTTGTATAGTTCCCTCTGGTACACATCCAGTACCTGGATGAGTCTAAGTCCTTCGGTTCAGTTACAAAATGAATTGATCCAGAGGTAGGTGTGTGTCTGCAGCTGGACAGGAACATAGACAAAATGGTTTCTGGGGTTTGATCTTATATACTCTCTGTCCCTGGTCATGCGGCCTGTGGAAACTTACAGGAACTAAAATGAACATGAGTATTATTATCTTACTCAGTATGATATATCCCTCCTAACAGTACCTGACATGATATATCTCATATGAATTATCATGGTTCTGACATACTGATGTCACACAATATACTAAATGCCCTCCCCCCCACTCAAGACACCCCCAATGCGAGACTGGTGTAGAAAGGAGTAATCAGAGCTCCTGAATACACTCAGGGGCCCCCCTTATCCAGATGGCGTAACAAAAGCATATCACAAGACTGGAGAGAAGTGCTGGATCCATGATTTCAGACAGAGATGGCAGGTGCACAGTTTACAGGGACTGTTGAAAAGGACACGAAACTTAGTTGGAAGCCCATGGACTGATGGGATGAAGAAAACTGCATCATGGCAGGATAAGCTTACACTCATGATGCTCTGAGATCCATTCCCAGAACTCCTAGTGGCAGAAGATGGCGAGCTGCACTGTGGGATAGCTAACCCCAGTGCACTGCTCTCTCTATCGATGTTAGAACACCAACTGTGGATGTGCTTCGCTGACACAAGGAGCATTGTGTGAACATGCACAAGCACTATAATTATATCGGTTTATGATCATCGGCATAACTTAAGTCGACTTAATTTGTAGTGGACATGGCCTAAGCCACTGTGTTACCTCTCTGCATTAGCAAGAGAGCATTATGCAGAGCTTGGACTGTGTGACAGCTCCCTGCCACACCAGACTGTCTGCCTCACCAGCAAACTCAAGACTCTGCCAGTCTATATCTTGCCTTAAAGGTAACAATCAGAAAATGCAGTTCTTGAGTTCCCCAGAGACGCCCCTCTGCAATGTCCAGTCCCTCCCATTTGATACTCACAGAAATTAAGTTTGCTGCCTCCAAAGAGACAGTGCATACATCCAACTACTGGTTTAGCTGAGGTCCTACATTTTAATATACATCACTGAGATGGTTTTGCAATAAAACAAGTATAATATTAAAAACACAGATTTAAGTGATAAAGAATAAAACAGATAAAAAGTGTTGTAAATAAAACAAAAATAACATGCTTTCTAGTGTCTGTAACTTAATGCTAGCAAGCTATGTCTTTGCTTAACACAGTTTCTCATCAAGCCACCAGCATCTCCACCCCCTCAGGAAAGAGGATCCAATGTTCAGGGAATCAGAGGGTGCTGTCTTCTTAGTCCCCTAAGTGATGGATAATTAGAATATCTTTTTGCTCCCTTTATACTTACCAAAGTCCATTGTCTTTGTCTCAAGAGCCAGGAAGACCTCTAGGGGGTTTCAGATTTCAATGTGTCCCCAGGATTGCTCACCAAGCTATTTCCTCCACCGGTTGTTAGCTTGATAATTTTGTTTATCACATCTGTAAATATACTTTCACAGTCTATAACTTACAAATATTAAGCCAGATTGGTAAATCCACATTCCTTTTTCTAGGTCAGCCTTACCTCCAAAATGTATTTTAAGAACGTATTTCCAGCTCACATACATAACTCTTTATACACAACCTTTACATACATCACACAATGATATTCATGACCAATGTGTCACCAGTTTTTATATTATACCTTAGAAGACACTGTTTGGATAAATATTCTGACAACATGTATTGAGTGTGCCCTTTTCCTGTTGGCATTAAGAGACTTTTAGGGTCACAGTGAGTCAGTAGCAATTGCTATACACAACTTAATTTTCAAATGGAAAGGTGATAACTGGATTTAAGAGCTGGATAGCTAAGGGAATTAAAGTTTAGGAACTGTTACCAGAAATATGAATAGTAATATCAAATATAATTACCATAAAAATTACCATAAAATAATTAACATAATTCAGTCAGTACTGTAGTCAAGCAGGAGTTAAACTTTATTATAAAACTGCTTGATAACTAACTATACCCATTAATTTTCTCAGAGTGCAGCAGTTTAAATGTTTTAGTCACCTCTTCCTCATGATAGTAAAGAGAAGCAGCATTGTTTAATGGTTAGATCATGGGACTGTTTGTTGTTAGTTCTGGGTTCTATTTCTGGCTCCTGCACAGACTTCCTCTGTGGCATTGGTCAAGTTATAACCACTCTGTTCCTCATTCTCCTGGTCTATAAAATGGGTCTAATTATACTAGAAGAATGTGTTATGATTATTAGCTAGCTAATTACACTAGAAGAATTACAGCTTAATTAGAGTTTGTAGAGTGTCTTGCTAGATCCTTAGATAAAATGCACTATGAAAGTGCAAAGTGCTGTTTATTAATTATTAGACAATTATGTATGCATGGGTGTACCTTAGATAAGCTAAGCAGCTGAAAACTTGATAGAAAATGGTTCACTCTGGCATCTGTAACTCACAATCTAGGATTGTACAGGATCCTATAAAATTCCTCCAAAATCTGACTAACCTAGAATGATCTATATATCTGTGTCCTCTTTTATATATGACATTCAGAACATAAATTTATGTTTGTCTTTTCATAACTCAGTATGCAAAACATTTCCAGCCTTATTTCTATGGACATATTTTTATCTAGCACATCTAATAGACTTTTCTTCTTCAAAATTCTGAAAGCATAGCCCGCTTCCTTAGGGTTCCCTGAAATTGTTTATTTTATAGTTCTATTCTGTTCCTTTTTTCTGTCTTTTATGGTCTATGACTACATTACAATGTGATTATCCAAAGGTATTTGGAGCAGTTGAAACTTTTGGCTAACTTAATCAGGAGTATCAAGTGAAGGTTTTAATAAATAAACCAAAAAGGTATATGTATCCCGGAGCATGAGAAACTGAGGAGCGAATGAGTAAGTCAATTTATCATAGATTTCCATGAATGCTCGGTTGCAATTCTAATTAATGCACAGCTACCATCCCTTTTCCTTAACTGAAATTAAAGCAAACATTCATGTTGGGTATTTCATTGCAAATGCACCAGTAATTCTGGTGAATTTAGACTACATGTACCTCATCATGTTCAAAGTGATTTACTTAATAGTCATAAAGCAGCCCTTCCCCCATAACTGCATGGTATAATAGTTATAGGCTGTAACTTTAATAATGAGCCTTAGCCAGTGCTGTATAGAAATAAATGTATTTGGACAGTATGGTGCCCTACCTGATGGATGATAGAAGGTTTTAGAACTTTTAACTGATATAGGGCTGGAAGACATACAGAGAAGCCGACAGTCTGGAAGACAGGAATTTCCTCCTCCCCCACCATTCCATATCAGTCTTCTAGTAGGCTAAATATTTGTCCTTTGGTCTACTCAGACCACATTAAAGGCTAAGACGTGTGATATTTATGTCAATGATTCTCTGACCATTTCCCACTTTTATTTTGGTGACAGATGTTGCACCTGGCAATTTAATCCTGCATGACAAAAATTCCTTGATTTAGTATTTACAGAGCAGTATTTGGATCAATTTTTCTCTCTCTGTCCCAAAGAAGGCTGTGCACTTTCTCTCAAAGTAGTTATCACAGGGAAATGCATCTGACTACATAAAGCCACGCTGAAAGATCACCACAAATTTTCTGAATAAGATAGTGACTCACAAACAGGATCATGTGCCTTGGCTGTTTCAGTGAGGTTCAGATATTACCACACTGTCAACTTTCTCAAGACTGGTCAGTTTATCAGCTCATAATAGGACTCAGACATTTAGAAGAGATCCAAATGTATACCATAAAAACTGCCAACCAACAGAGTGCCTGAGTGTGTATGTACATGCACATAGTTATACAGGGATAGTTCAAATGTTGAGACAGTTCTCTCATCCATTCAGTCCTACAGGCAGAAGGGGAATCCCTGGTGGGCGCCATGGTCTCTTCTTAGCTGATTCATATTTGAGAGTTATCAGACAGAGCATAAAGATTCTGGGTACAAGGTCCCTGTAAGGTTCCTGCATGATTTGCCTGTTAGCTCATGAAGAACATGTCAATAATATTCCTGTCCAGATACTTCTTCCTCTTTGGGAGAAGAAAAGAGGCCTGTAATTCTGCTTGTCAGCAAAACAATGCTTGCAGCATCTCAAGGATCCTGGGACAGTCCAACTTGAACCTGGAGTACCTAAGCTGTTTTCAACCATTCAACAGCACTCTGTACATAAGCCACATGAATGATGGCTGCATTTCAGTAGTGAATGAAATTATTCTTCTACAGTATGCAGTTGTAATAAAGATCTTCGGGATTCTTTGGAAGGAATGAGGTTATATAAATAAGAGATGTATTTATTGTTTATTATTACTACAGTTACAAGATTACAAAGTTTGGCAATGTACCTGGATACTTATTATAGTATATATTCCAAAAAAAGACCAGAAAAGAAACAGTGCACACTATGAAGCAGTGCTCAGATCACAAAATGGTCTCTTGAACTATTTGTTTCTCTTTGGCAGTCCCGTCACAGAATTACAAACAATCAAGAGATATTGGGCCAAGTCCATTGAAGCCAAGAGAATTAAACAAAGGATGAATTTGCCCCATTGTGAATTATTTAGATATTGTTTAGATTTGTAAGAGCATGACAGTTGTAAAATTGTGTATTCTGCTACAATTTTTGTCTTAATGTTTGCACTGTTTGGGCATTACTTTGCAGGGAGAGTTATAGCAATCCCATGATACAAAGGGGAAGGTATCTCAAAGGTTTTCTTTATTTTGGCTAAATAAAAGCTACTAATGCATCCTTTTACACTAATATAGCTAAGTATAATTTATAAGCATTCATAAGAACAAGGTGCATTAGCCAGATACTTACTCTACTTCTGACTAACGACAGAGGTTTCTATTCAGCAAAATGTTGGAGTTATAGTGTTTCAATATTTTGTCTTTGTAAGCCGGTGGCACGGTCCGGTCAGGACGTAGCGACCCTTCCTTGGGCCCAGGCTCCAAGGAAGGCCACAGCGCCTCCCTACCGGAGGAATAATCAATGCCTTTTCGCAAGTCTTAGCCCGGCCCTCTGGCAGATGAGGCAAGCACGCAGTCTATTGGCCCCGGCCCTCAGGCAGGGCAGGGCAGGCCAACAGTCTACTGTCTCCAACCCTCAGGCAGGGTGGGGCAGGCAAGCAGTCTACTGTCTTCAACCCACAGGCCCGGTGAGGCAGGGAAGCAGTCGGTTGCCTCCAACCCTTCAGGCAAGGCAAGGCAGAGAAGCAGTCTGTTGCCTCAGACCCTCAGGCAGAGTGAGGCAGGTAGGCAGCAGAGGATAGCGTTTCCTCCCTGGGTGGTTAGGGAAGGAGGGAGGGGGACGCAGGCCCACCTGTCTCCACTGCATTCCAGCCCAAGGCCCTACCAGTGGCAAAGGTGTTTGCCACTGAGTCAGCAGGGCTCCCGCCGCTTGCTTGCTGTCCCTCGGCCCGCCACTTGCTAAGGCAGTCTCTGGGCCACTTCCTCCCTCTGGTCCCCGGGTACCTGAGTTCTCCATTTCCTTGGGGTCACTGGGTACTCGGCATGTGGAAGGCCCACCAGTCCCTCCTCGTTGATTGACGGCAAGTCTGGAAACTCCTCAGTGGAGGGCAACTCCTCCAGGTCAGTGCCGGCCTCGGGGGGTAGGTCCTTCCCTGGAGTCTCGGGGAGCCCGGTCCTGTCACTGGGGCTTGGCGGCCTGGTCCAGTCACTAGGGCTTGGCAAGCTGGGCAGTTTCTGGGGCCTCTGCTCCGTGGGGTGGTTGCTCCAAGCAGCTGCTCGGTTGGGGTCAGGTCTAAACTGCAGCCTGCAGGAGAGCACGACTGCCTCTGGCAGCAGCTTCCCCCTACCTGAGCTGCTGGGCCTGACTTTTATAGTTCCTGCCCTGGCCCTGGCGCCACCCCTCTGCTTCCAGGTGACTGGGCCTGCAGGGCCTGGTTCTGTGCAGCGGGGACAGAGCGACCCTTCCTTGGGCCCAAGCTCCGAGGAAGGCCACAGCACCTTGCTACACACACCCCCTCAAGTCCAGCTCCCGGTCTCCGGGGCTGGCCTGCGCCCCTTCCCCTAAGCGGGACAAAGCATCCGCATTCGTGTGGTCCTTACCGGCCCGATGTTGGACAGTAAAGGCGAAGGGTTGTAGGGTGAGGTACCAGCACATGATCTGGGCGTTAGTCTCCTTCATTTGCTGGAGCCAGCAGAGGGGTGCGTGATCAGTGATTACCACGAACCAGCTGCCGAGGAGGTAATAGCAAAGTGCCTTCAGTGCCCATTTTACAGCTAGCGCTTCCTTTTCAATGGTCGTATACTTCTGCTCCCTCCCCGTCGATGTCTTGGGCAAGGACGGCCCCCAATCCTACAGCCGAGGCATCTGACTGTATGAGGAAGGTGCAATTAAAATCGGGGCTGTAAAGTATGGGCTTGTGGCACAGCGCATCCTTCAAGACGTTGAAGGCTCAGTCACATACCGGGGTCCATCGGGCGCAGAGTGGCTAGTCCTTTCGGAGCAGGTCTGTTAGCGGTGCAGCGAGGATGGCATAGTCAGGCACAAACTGCCAATAGTAACCGGCCAAACCCAGGAATTGCCTCACCTGCTTCTTGGTAGTAGGTTGGGGGTATTCCTGGAGCATCTGTACCTTCCCGATCAAAGGTCGTAGGGTTCCCCGATCCAGCGTGTATCCTACGTATGTGATCTCCTGCCACCCGATACGGCACTTTCAGGGGTTCGCAGTTAATCCGGCCTCCCGCAGGTCTTCAGGACCGCCGACCCCTCATTCAGGTGGCCATTCCAGGGATGGCTGTATACTACCACGTCGTCAAGGTAGGCCGCAGCGTAGCTTATGTGGGGTCCGAGGAGCCCATCCATCAATCGCTGGAAGGTTGCGGAGGCCCCGTGGAGCCTGAAGGGCATCCTTACAAATTGGTACAACCCTCTCGGGGTCACAAATGCGGTCTTTTCCCTAGACCGGGCGTCCAGGGGAATTTGCCAATACCCCTTGATGAGGTCGAGCGTGGTGAAGTACTGGGCCTCCCTAAGTCGGTCGAGCAACTCTTCAATTCGCAGCATGGGGTAGGCGTCAAACTTTGAGATGGAGTTGACTCGCCGTAAGTTTATACAAAACTGGCATGATCCATCTGGTTTTGGGACCAGCATGATGGGGCTACGCCACTCAGTGGTCAAGGATTCGATCACCCCAAGCCTTAACATGGCCTGGACCTCCTTCTCCACCATGCCTGTAGATGGCGGGAGGGGGAGGTGGGATCTTGTGCTGGTACGTACCACCTCGCCAGGGCGTGTTTCGATGGTGTGATAGACCCGGGTGGTTTTCCCAGGGGTCGCGGTAAAAGTCGTGGCGAACGCCTCCAGTAGGTGCTTTGCTTGCCGCCTTTCAGTCTCCGAGAGATCGGGGCCCAGCTGGGGTTCACCTTAGTCCTCGCGTTGGGGGATCTGCGGGCCCAGGACTGGATCAGGAGGGTAAGTGTTGATCATCAGACCCTCCCGTTCATGCCAGGGTTTCAACAGGTTGATGTGGTAGACCTGCCTTTTCCTCTGCCAGTCTGGTTGTCGGATCTCGAAATTCACGGGGCCTATCTGCTGGATGACCTCATAAGGCCCTTGCCATCAGGCCAGTAGTTTAGACTCCTCAGAGGGTAGCAATACCAGGACCCGGTCGCCGGATTCAAAGGAGCAGGTCCGGGTGCTCTGATTATAGGTTCGAGCCTGATTGGCTTGGGCATGTTGTAGCTTCTCCTGGGCCAGGATCCCTGCCTATTGAGGGCGTTCTCACAGGTCTAGGACGTACTGTAGCAGCCCCCAGGTAGGTAGCAGGGCCTACTCCCACTAAGGTCCAGGATCCCCCTTGGTTGTCGTCCATACAATAGCTCAAAGGAGAACTGGGGGAGTCTTGGGGTACTTCCCGTATGGCCATGAGCAGGGGGTGGAATCAACTGGTCCCACTTCCACAGGTCCTCCGGGGGGAACTTTTGCAGCATGAGTTTTAGGGTGCGGTTGAACCGTTCCACCAACCAGTCGGTCTGGGGGTGGTAAACTGAGGTCTGGAGCTTCCGGATCCCTAGGATGTCGCAGACCTCCTAGAACAGTCGGGAGGTGAAATTGGTCCCCTGGTCCATGAGGAGCTCCTTAGGTAGCCCCACCCTGGCGAAAACCTTAACGAGGTCCCCCGCGATGGTCCGGGCAGTCGCGTTCTTCAGAGGAATCGCTTCCGGGAAGCGGGTGGCATAGTCCATGAAGATGAGGAGATAGCGATACCCCGCTACACTCCGCTTCAGTGGCCCCACTAGGTCGATAGCCACCCTCTCGAAGGGTGTTCTGATCAGTGGGAGGGGCACGAGGGGGGCCTGTGGCACACTGGCTGGAGCTGCTAACTGGCATTCTGGGCAGGAGGCACATTAGTCCCTGACTTCCTGGTATATAAAACTGGCCAATAAAACCGGGCCAGTAGTGGGGCCAAGGTCTTGTCGAGGCCTAGGTGGCCTGCAGCAGGAATATTGTGGGTGAATCTCAATACCACCCTTCGATGGAGCCGGGATACCACCAACTGGGCGTGGTGTTTCCATGTCCGAGCATTCCACTCCACCCGGTACAGCTGGTCATGGCAGAGCTCAAACCGCGGCAACTGGGTCACCCTCTGAGGGTCAGTGGCCACCCAATCTACCGTGGCCAGTTGGTCATAGGCGCGGCTGAGGGTGGGGTCTTCCCACTGGTCCCGATAGAAGTCCTCCTCTGGCTCCCCCAAGTCGATGGGGTCCATTCCTGCCAGTGGACCCCCTTCTCCAGGGGGTCCCCGTCTTTCCAGGGGGTTCTGGGGTGTGACCCAAAGGGTCATCTTTGGGTGGCAGCTCTTGGGGTTTGGGCGTCTTTGTATCCGGGTTCACCTCACCTGGGGCTCCTTGGCTGCCTGCTCTTTGCAGGACCCCCGCAAAGTCTGGCCAGTCCCTGCCCAAGATCATAGGGTATGGGAGCCAAGGCACCAGCCCCACCGAAAGCACCGGGTGACCTGCCCAATAGTTAGGGGGACCGAAAGTGTGGGGTAGAATTTCAGGTCCCCATGGATGCATCGCAGGCCGACCTGCCTGAGGGCTCACCCATCCTCGGGGACCAGCCCCCTCAGAATGAGGGTTTGGCCACACCCTGAGTCGACCAGGGCCTCCAGGTGTTGCCCCGTGATGCCATCGGTGATTGTCACTTTCGGGGTCGTCGGCCCCTGGGCTTGCCCCCTCCCCGGCGTAGACCAGGCCATAGGGACAGTCCCTTGTCAGGCCCTCATGCTTCAGGTCTCCTACCTGGCCGCATGGAACACATGGGTTCGTGCTCTCAGGGGTCTCCTGGGGCTTGCCCCGCCCTGCTGGTTCGGACAGCAAGGCACCCAGCTGCTTCATATACTGCCGTTGCAACTCCTGCTGCTGGGCCCCCAAGTCGTGGATCAATTGTTCCTGTCGCCGGCCCAATGCTTGCAGCAACTGCTGTTGTTGCTGTAGCTCGGCCGCTTGCTGTTGCTGGAGTTTGGTCCACCACTTCAGGAACTTGTGTAGGTCCATGGTCTAATCCGCCCCCGGTGTCCAACTACCAATGGATTGTCTCAGCGGGCAGTCCCCTTTTGTCAGGGGGGTAGCTGCCTGCATTCTCCACCACATGGCATGGTTCGGCCGGGGCATAGCAACCATTCCTCAGGCCCAGGTTACGAGGAAGGCCACAGCGCCTCCCTACTGGGGGAATAATCAGTGTTTTTTCATGAGTCTTAGCCCAACCCTCCGGTGGGCAAGGCAAGCACACGGTCTATTGGCCCCGGCCCTCAGGCAGGGTGGGGCAGATCAGCAGTCTACTGTCTCCAACCCTCAGGCAGGGCGGGGCAGGCCAGCAGTCTACTGTCTCCAACCCTCAGGCAGGGCAGGGCAGGAAAGCAGTCTACGGCAGCAGAGGATAGCGTTTTCTCCCTGGGTGGTTAGGGAAGGGGGGAGGGGGACACAGGCCCACCCATCTCCACTGCATCCCAGCCCAGGGCACTATCAGTGGCAAAGTTATTTGCCACTGAGTTAGCGGGACTCCCGCCGCAACATGCTGAGACGGGTTTCGCTCCTGACCCAGCCACTTGCTAGGGCTGTCCCTGGGCCACTTCCTCCCCCTGGTCCCTGGGTACCTGAGTTCTCCATTTCCTTGGGGTCGCTGGGGTACTCGGCACATGGCAGGCCCACCAGTCCCTCATCGTCGATCGGCGGCAAGTCCGGGAACTCCTCAGCGGAGGGCAGCTCCTCCAGGTCACAGGGCTCCCAGGTTTCCCAGCGTCAGACAGCTCCTCCAGGTCAGTGCCGACCTTGCGGGGTAGTTCCTCCCCTGGAGTCTCGGGGGGCTCTGTCCAGGTGCTAGGGCTTGGCGTCCCAGTCCAGTCACTGGGGTCCAGTGGCCCGGTCCAGTCACCAGGACCTGGCAAGCCGGGCAGGTTCTGGGGCCTCCGTTCCGTGGGGTGGTTGCTCCAAGCGGCTGCTCAGTTGGGGTCAGGTCTAGACCGCAGCCTGCCTCCGGCGGCAGCTTCCCCCTACCTGAGCTGCTTGGCCTGTCTTTTATACTTCCTGCCCTGACCCTGGCTCCACCCCTCTGCTTCCGGGTGGCTGGGCCTGCAGGGCAGCGGGGGCAGAGCGACTCTTCCTCGGGCCCAGGCTCTGAGGAAGGCCACAGCACCTTGCTACAGTTTTTCAAACTATTTCAGCTAAGGCTGTGTCACACAGTAGTTTACAGTGTAGTTAATTACATCAATGGTTCCCAACTTTTTCTCTGCCATGGCACACTGCTAGGTCCAGGGACCTTTCTCCCCACCCCCAGCCGGCGGCTGCAGGAGGGGAGCAGAGGGGCAGAAGAGCCAACCCATTGTTCACACAGGAGGGGAGGAGGGAAGAGAGGGATATTGAACACTGATTGGTTCCTTCGCCCCTGGAGGAGGTGCAGCAGAGAGGCAGATGGGCAATCTGAAGGCGGCTCTCCCCCTTATTCTCATGTGTACTTTTAAAAAAAATTCCACGGCATACCTGTTTGGGCTTGACATCACACCAGTGGGCTGTGGTACACCGGTTGAGAAATGCTGAATTACATGATTTAAATTTAAAAAAATTAAAATGAGTCTTTCACCAGTATTGACAAGGTGAATTGCTGAGTTACACAGAACCATTACACAGAGCCAAATTTGCAAGCTCTTACTTGGGGTCAGATCTCTCTATGAAGATCTGTATGTAGGCTCTCCTTCACATGTAGATGTCCCTTTTCCACCAGGAAGGGAGTGGAGAGGTCATCTTTCCTGGAGCTATTCTGCCAAGAACCCAGAGCGGGAAGCAGAGAGCACCAGAACAGCTACAGATGCTGCTGTCTGGATTATCCTGGCCTTCCAACAGATTCTGGAGGGAGCTGGGAGGGCTGAATCCCCTGGATCAATTATATCTCTTGTTGAATATTCCTTCATCCTGGATCTCTTTGGCATGTTTTTCTTTGGAGAAGAGCAATCTGATTCTCAGTTTCACTCAGTCAAAATTTTTGTTGACATCAATGATTTTGCCTGAGTAAGGACTTCAGACTTTAGCCCACAGTTAGCAAGAAAGCAGCAAGTGATTTGATATGACCAACACAAAACATCAGACAAAAGCATCACACTTTAAATATAAAATCTGTTGAGCATATTTGTGGATGATATTTTACATTCAAATTTTGAATAAAAATAGGTGATGAGTGTTGCTGTTAGATGCTGTAGAGGTGTGATCCAGCATATGATTTTCATGGGTTTCTGAGTAATGCAGGCCACGGAAAAGTGTGGCTGTTAGTTCCACAGCATGCCGATCAATACAGAGGAAAGGACACCTGCTGCTGTAACCTCCAGATAAAAAAGCACAAAATACCCTTGTGACAACCATCTGTGGCTTGCAAATTGACTCTTTACCTACAATATGTTCAACAGCTACAGATAAGCTATACTATTTATAGGGGTTACTATATCCCTATGACTGTAGTATAAGTCACTGTTGCCCAGGGGGAAGCTAGAGTTATGGCTGACTCCATGCCTGGCTTTTAAGCCAGTTAAAACAAAGTAAAATCATTATCTGGGGAGAAAGGGGGCTCTTATCCTTATCAGATCAACAAAGAGTGTAAGTATAATCTTTTCTTGTTACTGTTATGTAACCTTTTCTTCTCTTCTCTTTCCGAATCGTATTTTGGTGAGCAGGTTGATCTCTGAGCTTTGTAACTCATATTCTTTTTTCCTTAACTGATCTCCAGAATGATGCTGTCAGCCAGAGAAAGCCTGATAATTTTGGATGGCAGCCTTTTAAACAATTTTATCCAGCTGACTGACCTTCAGTCAGCCAAGGAAGAACTCTAAGCTGTAAAGGATGGCAGGCTTTGGCAGGCTTTCAACATTGTTCCTACTAGCATGACTGCCACATGATGAAGGGACTGCATGCTCCTGGCCTGCTAGCAAGGGTCTAAGCATGAGTCAAGACCGGACCCAGGATTTGAGCCTTACTGCTTTGCAGTGTAAATGCAGCCCTACTTGACTCATGTCCCACTAGTTTCCCAGACATATCCCACAATTTCATGGGACAACTTCCTTAGTCCTCTCCATCACTCTCTATTCTGCAATCCACTCTATCAAAAATGAAAGCCACACTCCTTGGTGAATGGCAGCAGCTGAGGTCAGCATTAACCATTCTCTTTTGATCACTGTATTGGCCCAATCCTGTTTTCATGAAATACATGAAAGAACAGAGCCACAAACACCGCCCCCCTTCCTACCAAGGGGCACTTCAGCCTGACACATTGTAACTTTAATCAAAAGTTAAAACCTCAACTGACTCTTATTGTTCTATCCTTTTAAATGTTCACTTCACCCTTTTTAAAATATCCATTTACTGCATAATAATTCATGTCTGTCTTTATTTTCTATAATTCTATTTGTTTTAAGATTGTTTGTAAAACCACTCCACTGACCATTTTATCTGTTAATTTTACCCACTTTCAATATATTTGTAAAAACCCTTTTTGAAGTATAAAAAGCCACACTGTGAAATGTAATATACCTACCTAATTGTGAAAGACACTGGCAAAAATGAAATGTTTGCTTTAAAAATAATATGTGAATTCTTCAGCTAAGAGTGTGCATTGAGTAATTGAAGTGCGAATGGCTGAGCAATTGAGGTGGGTGTAGACAGGGAGAGTGATTGAACAATTGGTCTAAGTAAGGGATGTTGAAACAAGATGAAGAAAACACCAGCCTCATCTCAAATGTTTGAGGGAGGAAGAAAGGAGCGAAGATAATAACTTTTACCACTCAACTGGCTGAAGAGGAATCCACCCTGATAACTTTGGAGTCAGCCCACTTCAAAGGACAAAATCTGATCAGACTTGCAACAATGTGGATGATTGAGGATCACACCAGATGCAGCATGACAGACCAAAAACCCATAGACTTACATGGGGTCTTTTCCCTATAAAATGGGACAAAAAGATGAAGGCTGGAGGTTCTGGTCTACATCACCACACCAGCCAAGAGTACCGGTGCGCATCAGCAGAACCTTGCTCCTCACCCTCGTGCTACATTCACCTGGCCAGTGACTACCACGAGCACCACATGGAGTTCAAAATGGCAACTTGGAATTTCAAACATTCATAAACAACTATAAAGGTTATTTTAACTGTTAATGCTACGGTCAGCCCCAGGTTTGAGACTGGTTAGAAAAGTCTTAACATAGAGTTAAAATACAATGTAGTCGCACAAGCCCTGGTTTCCCTAACACAGATCAGCTGACTCGAGTCCCACTAACCCTGGGCTTACAGTGCAGTGTAGATATACCATTAGATATTTATAGGGACCCATGGCTACTCCATCTCCCATGCAGTTGGACAGAAAGTGGACAGTCTTGAATGTGCCTTCACACACACACACATCCTACCCACCCTCATGAAATAGTGGCCAATGTGGATGTGACAGCATGGAGGAAGAAGTAAGCTATGTCAGCAAACGTGCTCTCTTGCTGGTACAGTTTACATCCCCCTGGAGCAAGGGAAAAACAGAATTCAGATTGTGACACTCAGAGTCACAATCTGGTTCCTGCTGCTCATGGAGCAGCATAGCTATGTACACAGACTGGATTTTATAGAATCAGCCCTTAATTTTGTACAAAATAGCCAAGTCATAAAAGGAAAGGTCAGATGTATAAGGATGGAACAAAATGTACAGAATTATACCATATTAGAGACAGCTGTTGCGCTCCAAGTTCCCATACAAGCTCCAGCGTGTATGTTTCAAAACCCAGGGGTGTAAAAGAAGGAGAAATCTAATGATCACCAATAGGATTTATTTAACTTGGAAATTTTACTAACTAATGTTTTTTAACTAAGCTCTTTAACTTGTCTGTGTTTTTGACCAGATATCACATTTTTTTTTAGTTTTGATGAAAATAAATCAATCAAGTCACTAATGTGTGTTCTTCCATATTGTACTAGAAGAAAAATTGTCAATAATATACATTTTAAAGAAAAGAGCGCCAACAGGATTTGAACTTCTAACCGTGTCTACCTAACTTACATTATACTGTCTCTCTTAGGTGATGCAGAATCATTAGGGGGGAAATTAGTATGTTCATGTGTTAAATTAGCTGCCAGAGGCAGACCACATGGTCCTACTAATATAATACAAACATATTGATAGTGGCAAAACAGCTTAATTAAATGCTTTATAAGGACTGCATGTAAGAAAAAAACAGACTTGGTTTACTATAGAATGTTCAGTCTCTACTGACCAAGAAAAGGAATAAAGATTCACATTTTTAATGACTATTTATGAAATCCAAAACTATTAATATTTTTACATGTTCAGGTGAACAGTTCAATAAAAAAAGAGAATAAAATATATGTGCAAGGTACTGGCAGGCAATATTTTGGAATTCTGGTCAAGATGAAACATATATGATAAATAAGGCAAGACTCTTTATCTAACTTGACTATAATGTCCACACAGCAAGTCATAACATGTGAGAAGACAGTGTCTGGAAGGCTTTTTTCACTGTGTTGTTCCATATATTGATTCTTTTGGAATGGTTGTCCTCTCCTGCCATTAGGCAGGCTCACATGCTTTCGTTTTTCTTCTAGTGAATATTCTGAAGCTGGATAGTCATTAAACCAATTGTGACTTAGATTCCCAGACAAAATAGGTTAATTCGCTTGCACACTTTTATGTAGAGCTGAGCCAGTAATGGATATTTCAGTCTAAGGGCCGAACTGGAGAAAAATAATGTGTTGATTCAAATTGAAAACTTTTTTTATTTTAATGTTTTGTTTAATTGAAAAAACTTGTTTCAAACCAACCAAAATATTTTGGGCTGACTACAAATTAAACTTTTTTCAAGTTTTCATTTTGATTTGGCTGGTTTTGGGGAAGTTTTCACCTCCTTCTGTGTGTTATTTTTTAAAATTGGCCAAATTTGAGAACAAAATGCCCTTTTTGAAACAAAAAGTTAAAACAAAACTTTTTGAGATGGTTGAAATAAAATGTTTGACTTAAAAATCAGTTTTTCCTGGCTGAAACTATTTGCTGAATTCAACCCAAATTAGCAAATATTTTTGGAGCCCTGAAAAATGCAGGTTTTGGCAAAATTTCTATTTGCCAAAAAAAACCTCCCAGCTCTGTTCTTAAATCCTGCTGCTGCTCTTCATCCTACTTGGCCCTGATGGGAAAAGATAAGACAAAAGCACTGCCCTCAGGGAACTTCCAATCAAAGGGCTTGCCTTACAAACCTTTACTCATGTGTAATCCCATTGACTGCAGTAAGATTGCCTCCACCGATAAGGAATATGAAGATGGGTTTAAAGGATCAAGCCCTATCATTTACTGAACTACTTAAATTCGGTTGGCGTGAAGTAGCTAATTTAACTGTGCCAGGCATAAAAGGGCATACAAATATAGACCTTACAAAGTCTGCAAGGGAGCTGGAAGACTATTTAGAATTTTGAAAATCTGTATCCAATTCATTGTTTATATTCCGGTGGTCCCTACTTATCTTCTAGACACTGTCCATACACACCAGAAGAAATAGGAAGCTCTGTGGGACAGGGACTTTAAGACAAGCAACACAGGAGAGAGAGAGAGAAAAGGAACCTTTCCAGGCAGCCGCAGAAAACAATCTGGGAGGAGAGGGGGAAACACCACCCCGGGGCCGGGAGCTGACAGCCGCCGGTAGTGCTGCAGAGCCGCCGGGGCAGGCCCGGAGGAGGCAGAGCAGCCTCTCGCTCAGCTGTTCCAGGGCGGGCCGGCCGGCGACGGGCTCCGGCTCAGACTCTAGTCAGCTCCCCAGGCTATGCGCTCCCGCGCGCCCCTAGCGGCAGCGCCTGGCCTCGCAGCCGGAGGCCGGCCGAGCCCCGAGCAGCTTCCCGCGCGTTCCCGGCGCTATGGCGCGACTCCGCCCAACGCTCTCCCCTCGGCGCCTCTCTCCCACCTGGACCGTGCCACAGTGACGCTGCTGCCGCGCGCTTCCACCTCCTGCCCCGCAGCAGGCAGGCAGCGCGCGACGGGCTGGAACGCTCGGGCGCGCTCCCTGTGTGACGACGGCTAGTGCGACAGTGACCTAGCGGAGCCCCAACCGCCGCCGCCGCAGCGCTGCTCTACGCGGGCCCTCCCGAGCCCGCTGCCCCCCTCCCCTCCCGGAGCGTCTGGCCGGGGAGTCGGGCCCCGATGGCGGCGGAGGGGGAGGCGGCGGCGGCGGAGGCGGACGTGGAGTGGGTGGTCGATAGCATCGCCGGGTTCCTGCGCGGGCCCGCCTGGTCCATCCCCATCCTGGAGTTCGTGGAGCAGAAGTGCGCGGGTGAGCGGCTGTGGGCGGGGACCCTGCCCGGGCGAGACCCTCTCCCCGCTCGCCGCGCTGTGGCCGGGGGCTCCCCGCGGAGATGGGCCTTGCCAGGCCTGTTGAGAGGCGTTCGGCCCCGGGCTCGTGGTGCGCGCTGTTCCCTCCCTTGCAGGGCCCTGTTATCCCTTAGGCACCATAGGCACAGTGCCTAGGGCCTACACAACTTTCAGGGCCTATGGCAAAAACGTTTAATATATAATTTTTTATTTTTATTTAAACTATTTATTAATAGCTTAAAATCCTATTAGTTATTTTGGTCGGGGGGGCCTACGAAGGTCTTAAAACAGCCCTGCTCCCTTGTTACTGAGGGAGATGCTACCGCTGTTTTGGGACCCGGAGCCCTAGTACCGCTGTGCCCCCCTGACTTCCTCTCGTCATCCCTGGCTTGCACCCCAGAGAGTGAGGGCAGGTGCATCTGCCACCCTCTGCTCCAGGCCTGGGCACTGTCAGCACGGCTACTCGGGGTGTTGCTTCTCTGCCAAGACTGGCTACAAGGCACCGGCCAGTGGCCGCTGGGGGTGCGAACACTAGTGCGCAGGAACAACCTGCAAATGTCTCAGTGCCGTTCCCTGGTGAAGAACCATGCCTGCTCGTACAGCACCATCCTTCTAGGGCCTAAACTGGTCCTTAGATCTGCTTCCAGGTAGAAATACTTCACTGAAGTGTGCCGTGCTACTCTTGCTTCCTAGTGACTCAATGCTGTGCCTCCAACAGAGAAGATAGTATCAAATAAAGAGGGAAATGTTATTGTCCTATGGAAAAACATACTTAGCAAAGTTCTTCATTATAGGGCAGTGAGACTTAGAACTGCCTTGATATTTACGAAAGGGTGATAGAGTTGTTTTAATAATTGATACTTAGCAGGACTTTTATTATGCATCTTAGAGTCATGAGTTCATGAAAGTATTAGTTTAGCAGGAGTTAAGATTTACAGGACTGTTACAGTCACAAAAAAAGTTTTTATTACTCTTTGCAGGTTTTATATTACTACAAATCCATTAAAACATTTTTATATCTATTGTTTTGCTCTTGGAAGTTTTAATTTTCGGTAATAGTTAATTTACTGATATAGTATAAGACAATGAATAGTCATTGTCATTTACCATCTAGTAAATGATTTCTAGAAATGCTAGTTGTTATTTTTTACATTTTTCTTTAGTCTAAAGTTTATATAAATAAGTGATTGTGTGGTATAAAGATTTTAGTTGTATGGTATCACTCTGTGGGTGAACACTTTTCACAAAGCAATCACTTTTCCCAAAGTGATCACTCTATATCTGACATATCAGTCCTCATCCTCAAAGAAACCATTTCAAAAGATGAGTCTTGGAGCTTAAATTCATTACTGTGCTAGACACTAAGGATATGTCTACACTACAGAGTGAAGTCGATTTATTTTAAATTGACTTTCACCTGCTGAATTTTAGAAGTTGGAGGAGCATGATCACACGCTCATTGTATGGGGGGATTGTGTCCCCACTGGCTGTGCTTGGGTCGACAATCAAAGCAGCGCACCATGGGTAGTTATCCCACAGTGCAACTAGCTGCAGAGGCTTTTGAGAAGGTTGTCATTCTCCCATGATGCAACGTACTCCCCCACCCTTCTTGTCCCAGTCCAAACAAACAGATGATTGCTTTTTCACGCCATTTTTTCAAACCCTTTACTCTCTGTCGCGTGCACGCCGTTGCCTGAGAGGAATGGAGCCAGCTCAGTTCTGCACTATTATTGTGAGCATCACAAACTCCTCACGACTTATTCTGCAGTATTTTCAGGGGCGAGCCAGGAGCCGCAGTGCTGAAACTTGCGATGTTACAGAAGCCGCCTTGCTACAAGCCATAGAACGAAACAGTTCCCGTTTGCTGCAGGCTGTCATGCACCATCTGCAGTCGGTTGAGGACCGCTTCAAGCAGTGAATGGTGGAATTGCATCGTTGTGAAGGTGTGGGATGATGAGCAGTGCTGCAGAACTTTCGAATGCAAAAGGCCACTTTCTTTGAGCTTTGTGGAGAGCCCTCCCCAGCCCTGAAGTGCATGAATACTCGCTGAGACCAGCTCTGACAGTGGAGAAGAGAGTGGCCATCGCTCTGTGGAAGTTAGCAATGCCAGACTGCTATGGGTTAGTTGGCAATCAATTCGGAGTTGGTAAATCCACTGTGAGAGCAGCTGTGATACAAATGTCCAAGGCCATTAATAGACTTCTGCTAAGAAGGGTAGTGACTTTGGGAAATGTGGAGGACATAGTGGAAGGCATTTCCACAATGAGGTTCCCAAACTGGGGGGGGGCACAGATGGCACGCACATCCCAATCTTTGCCCCGGACCACCTTGCCACATAAATCGAAAGGGATACTTCTCAATGATGTTGCAGGCCCTTGTGGATCACAGGGAACGCTTCACTGACATCAATGTGGGGTAGTCTGGAAAGGTACATGATGCGCACATCTTTAGGAACTCAGGTCTGTTAAAAAAGTTGCAGATGGGCATTTTTTTCCCTATCCAAAAAATGAATATTGGAAATTTTGAAATGCCAGTAGTGATCCTGGGGATCCTGCCTACCCCTTGCTTCCCTGGCTAATGAAGCCCTACATCTGGACATGGACAAGGAGCATTTTAATAATAGGCTCAGCAAGTGCAGAATGGTGGTGGAATGTGCATTTGGCTCTTCAAAGGCGTGCTGGTGCAGTCTGCTCACTAGATTAGCCCTCATTGGAAAAAAAATCCCAATAGTTATCTCTGCCTGCTGTGTGTTCCATAATGTCTTGGAGACAAAAGGGGAGACGTTCCCGTTGGGTTGTGGAGGCAGATCGGCTGGCTGCAAACTTTGGGCAGCCAGATGCCACTGCAATGCTACAGTGAAACTGGAAATGAAGGTGAACAGTATCTCCTGAAAACTCCAAATGAGATTGTTGTAAATCCAAACTATACGTCAGCCTGGACTGCTTCAGACCCATAAGTGGATTCCTGATCTAACATCTGAAGCATAGTTTTGCATCTTTGTCTTTTAAATGAGGCTTTTACTCAGGAAGTCATTGAGATTTAGGACATTGGCACAATACTGTCTTCAGAGCTGAAATCTACTTGCTGACACAACAGTTTTTCAAGTGTAGGACACATTGTGATTATAGAGTTTAAGGTAGGAGGTATTTAAAATTGAATCATCAATCTGAAGCATAAATGAGCTCCAGTCTCCTTGTTAAAGCATCAAGACATTTCATCACATTGGTGCAAATAGACTTAATTTTTCAACGTTTGAGACTGGTGAACTGCACCCCAAAGCTGAAGCTCTATGTTTGGGACACTGTGCAGCCAGGCTTCTGCTCAGTCAAAGCTCATATTGTTGAGTGTCCTCGCCCATTATCTTTGTTACCTATTCACTAGTGCTATGAACGCTGACTGCTTGAAGCTTGATGGTTAAGCATTGAATTGTTTCTCTGTTTCTTCAATGCAGAGCAGATTCACAGAGCAGCTCCTTTGATGCATAGAATCCTTGAAGTAAGGTTGTGACTGAAATCCTGTTTCTGGTGTAGACAAAGAGTTATCACATGGAACTAAACCATCAGTACTTTACAGCTCAAAATAAGTCACTTTGATGCATGGCGGCTTCAAGTAGCAATTAGTAGTTGAGGTAGTGTTTTAGTCCCACGTGGGTTTGATACAGTTGTACTATGCAAATGAGGACTATTTCTGCTTGGAAGAGTTTGAGCCTAGTAATTTAACTCTTCTATTATCTCTGACATTCACCAGGGTACAGTCTGGACTGTTGAACAGCTGTGTCCCCTTACTACTCTAGTCTGGGGTGTCCTTTACTGCTTTGCTGTCAGAACATCCACTCCTGGCCTGTTCACACAGCCTTCAGCATGTAATATCACTCCCTGCTATGTTACATGAATGCTCTGGCCAGCCTCTCATGAATTACGTACAGGATGACACCTGCAAATTCCTAGTCCCAACCTTGTTCCCCAGAAATGTGTGTCTTGTACCACACAGTTCCTTTCTGAAGAGTACAAGGTCACAGAAAGTCCGTCATTTCATCAAAGGAAAATGATAATGCACCAGCTTTGTTATCCCAAATGGAGTTTCCCACACACTTTAAGCCAAACACATTTGTTAAGATAAAACAATAAGATAAATGTATTGAATACAGAAAGATGGGTTTTAAGTGATTATAATGATGATGCATAGAATCATAGAATATTAGAGTTGGAAGGGACCTCAGGAGGTCATCTAGTCCAACCCCCTGCTCAAACCAGGACTAACCTCAGCTATATCATCCCAGCCAGGGCTTTGTCAAGCCTCAGCTTAAAAACCTCTAAGGATGGAGATTCCACCACCTCCCTAGGTAACCCATTCCAGTGCTTCACCACCCTCCTAGTGAAAAACTTTTTCCTAATGTCCAACCTAGACCTCCCCCCCTTGTAACTTGAGACCGTTGCTCCTTGTTCTGTCATCTGCCACCACCGAGAACAGCCTAAAAGTCAGGATTGGTTACAAAAAAGTAAAATGCAAGCTAATGGTTAACTTAACAAACTAACAGAATTCAAAGCAAAGGTTTTTCTCACCATATGCTGCAGTAAAATTCACAGGCTGGGTCTCCTTTCAACCTGGGGCACCTCCCCCTTACTTCAATGTCCTTCAGGTATTCATTGATGTCGAGCAGAGAGATGGGAGGAGGAGTTTTCCTCCCTTCTTTATAATTCAGTTTATTGTGTTAAAAACATCCTTGTTGAGTCATGGTGACACGCAACCCGTTGTGGACATGAGGTTTGAACTGTCCCTGTGGTGAAATATAAATTTCTTGTTTGCCTCTTCCCGTTGCTAGAGAATGGCTGCTTAAGCAGATGATGGCTCTTTAACATCTGGCTGGGATGTCTGCATGTCTTTGTTTCTGAAAACTGGATTGGGCCTGCTTTTTCTTAACCTTGGAGCATGTTATAACAATGTTATACAGTAGAATCTGGTTACTTTACACAATGTTGTCACACACATTTTACCAGGACAATATTATTCAGCAGATTATGACTTTTCCAATGATACCTCACAAGGCATACTTTGTATAAAATTTATCATAGTCTTGTAAAAGAGGTGAACATAATATAGACCCTCACATTGCCCTTTAGTGCTTCATATTTAAATTCATGCTCCATCAGATAGAGGATGTAATTTTGTCAGATAACATCCAGAGCCCTTCAGACTAGCTTCAAAAGCATTGTTGCAAATGTGTGGTAACAACACTGATACAGCTTTATGATGCAAGAGCAGTGAATCATTGTTAGGTTTGATAAAAAGGACACACCATTCAGTGTTATAAGTGCAGAGTCTTCAAAATACATTTTCATCTTAGATTTGTAGATATTGATGGATGATACTTTAAAACATGTATTGTGTGAGAACGGTTTTTCTACAGTGCAATTTGTTAAATTCAAGACTGTCTCAAACTGAGTTTGAGCAAAACACACCTGCACCTAGTTTCAAACATGACATTAATGTAAAGCCTCTCCTGGTTACCACAAATCCAAGGCACTAGGTTTCTATCTGGATTAATATGTATTTCCCTATACTTCCAAGTGTGTCTAGGGTTGCTTGAAATACTGTGTTCCTGGATGAGTGTAGTCTTCATTTAAAGCACTAGGTATTACAAATCATGGGACCAGGACATCCCATACATCCAATGAATCTTTGCTTAATGTCCTGTCTAGCACACAAGAATGTATGGTGAATTTTACACCTAAAGGATCATGGATTGAAAGCTCTACCTGTATGGAGTAACTGCCCATGTCATCTCTAAAGGATCCATGTGCAAATTTGCTCTGATCTCTTGTATTTGAATCCCTGCACACTCTAAGAGAGAGTTTCTGCTCAAAAGAGTTTACAGTCTAGCCAATGTTGAATCTCCTTCCTTTGTTGATCCTGTGCCTATACCTCATGAATATTTTAGGGCTTGTCTACATGGGGAATTCATGGGGAAGTTAATGCGAAACATAGCTAGGGTGTGCATTTAAAGCACAGTAGCTATTCCACACTAACTCTTTGTGTGAAGACTCTTATTCTGTGCTAAGAGTGCCTTTTTGCAGTTTGTTAATCCACTTCTGAAGTGAATGCAAGATAGTCCAGATCCATATTTCTTGGTTACATCCATATAAATGTTTGCTTTACCTGTGTTGTTGGGTACTCTTCAATGAGCATAGACACTATACTTCTGAGTCAGCTCTTCTCATATTTCATCTTGAAAATAACTTATTGTAACCAGTGTCCACCTACTTAGTCTTGAGTTAAGCTTTGGATGGTTTAAAAACCCATATGCTAATTAGAGTACTCCTGTGGTATAATATTCCTTATTGTCCATACCACAATGGGTTACTCTTTTTTTGTAACATGAATTAATTTCTCAGCAAAAAAACCAACATAAGTGATTGTGACAAACAATTACTCTTTCTTCATGTATATACTCTTTGTGGGTATAGCTGGATGGAAATTTCGGAGTGAGCTAAAACAGATAGCTACCACAAAACCTACTTCAGCATCTCAAAGTCTGCATGAAACTCCTCTGTCCTTACCCTGGCAATGCTTTAAATAAATAATAATTAAAAAAAAAAATGAGGTCACATCACTGTATCTATGTACATAACACATGTAAGGTGTGATCTCTTCAAATTATTAATTTAATTTCATTACATTTTGGGATGTTGGCTTCAGTCTTCTTGAGATCAATTGTATATCTGCTCCACAAGATTTATTTTCTTCTGGCTGAACGTCATCTTTAAGATAAAGTTGACTACATGTTGTTGCTTCTGCACTTGGTTCAGGACAGTCTGTCCAGGTGCATTCCTCATGTCGGGGAGGAGTCTATACACAGTTAAAAAAAAAAGACGTAAGTTTGAAATGCTGCAAGTTATTTGGTCATTTAAGATTAACGGGACTTAAAATTCACTGGGCAAGAATGGGTTTTAAACTATTTTTTAAAAGTTTCTACAGGTTCCATTCTCACTGAATTGAAGCATCTTCCTCAGGGAAAATGGGCCATAGCTAAAAGCCAGCCCTATTGCTGCTTAGCTCCATGGCCAGCAATTATTGGATAAGAGGAGAGCAGCAATTTTATCAAACATCCTGTGGTGCTACTTAGAGCTGGTCATAAGAGGTGTAGACCCTGACATGCTGACTTGAGCTTCAGCTATGTTCCCACTGAGTTCAACCACGGAAAATCAAGAGAGGAGAAGAAAGAGGCTTCTAAATCTGCTTTCTATACTGGCCTGCAGCAGTGGAAGGGGAAGAGACAGCTTGCTAAACATGGCCTTAGCTCCACCCTATTCAACTCTTCAACCAATGAGTCCAGCTACTCAGATGTGGATGAATATGAAAGCTCTACTCTTCTCTCATTGCTCCTCCAGATGCTTGAGGGAACAGGAACAAAACAAAATAAAGATCCCTCTGAGAGGGGATTGGGAAACTGAAAAGGGGATATTAAGGGAGTGGGCAGCAGAGGAATGCAGAAGATACAGGAGAAGGATAGGTACCTCAAAATATGATGGAGAAGACAGAAGCTGTTTTTGTTAGAGTGGCATTTAGATTAGTTTCTTTTGACTGTCAAACCCTCATCATTTAAATGTAATGGTTATTTACCTTACAGGAACTATGGTTCTTTGAGTTTGTCTGTGCATATGAATCCCTGCACAAGAGTTTGAATTTTTTCTCTACCAGTGTGCTCCAGGGGTTGTGCATAAATTCCTCATGCTCTTAAGTTTCCCCTCCTGAGATGGCATAAGAGGCGGAGCGACCCAACTGCCAACCAGTTCCTTCACTGCCCAAAGCCTCAATAAGACATTGAGCTGCGGGAAGGGTGGGTTGTGGGATCCACATGCACAGACCATCTCCAAGAATTACAGTTACTGTAAGGTAAGTAACCGTTTCTTCTTCTTCAAGTTCCTGTGCATGTGGATCCCACTCATGGTGACTAACAAGCAGTTTGACTCCTTGGGAGTGTGAGCAAGGGATTTAGCGAAACAAAGGTTGTAGGACTGCCTTTCCAACTTGAGAATCTGCTCTTGATGAAGCCTCTAATGAGTAGCACTTAGAAAGTGTATGAACTGAAGACCATGTAGCTGCTCTACATATTTGTATCAAAGGGACTTGCTGAAATATGCCGCTGAAGAGGCCTTTTCCCTGGTAGAACAAGCTGACATATTCAAAGGATGGTTCTGTTCATTAATCCCATAAACTGTTGCAAAACAGCTGACAATCCACTTAGAAAGTTTTGAGATGAGATTGATTGTAGCATACAGTGGCAAAGATAAGGAAAAATCTTATCTGAGTTTTCCTAAAAGGTCTTGTTCTGTTCATGTAATATAAAAAGGTTCTTTTAACATTCAAGGTATGAAGTTTTGACTCTGCTGGAGAACAATGGGGTTTAGGGACAAAAACTGGTAAGCGAATATTCTGGTTAATATGAAAATCCAAAACCATCTTTAGGTTGAATTTAGGATGTGGCATTAATGTGACTCAGCATGAAAAAACTGTGTTTGGAGAGTTAGATGTGAGAGCATGGATCTTACTAAGTCTATGGGCAGAAGTAATAGCCACTAAAAATCAGCCTTTGCTGATAAGTGGTGAATGGAGTAGGCTGATAATGGCTCAAAGGGTGGCTCCATCAAAGCTGAAAGCACTAAATTCAAGCCCATGAAGGAAGAATTTTTTTAACTGGGGAAACATGAGATGATTGTTTGAGAGGAAAAACCTGAAGAATCTGATACCTGTGATTGATAAGCTGAAATTGCTTCCGAATGAATCTTAATAGAACTTAAACATAAACCCAGGTGCTTTAAAAATAAAAGGTAATATAAAATAAGTGGAATAGAAGAGGAAATAGGAATGCATCCTTTTGTTTTTGTCCAAACTGAAAATCTCTATTTTGCCATGTATTTTTTTCTAGTGGAGGGTTTTCTACTTTGTAACAACACTGATTGTACTTCTAGAGAGCATTCCTTGTCCATTGGTGTTAGCCAGACATCTTCCATGCCATCAAATGCAGAGATGCTGCATCCAGATGAATCACTAGACCTGAATTTTGAGAATTAATGTCTTTTTGGAGAGGAAGGGTTATGAATTGATTCCTTGAAAGGTTGAGGAGGTCTGAAAACCAGAACTGATGAGGTCATGCCAGAGCTATGAGGATGAGTGGAGCTTTGTCTTGCCTCACTTTCCTTAATACATTTGGGATTAGAGGAAATGAGAGAGAGAGGCATAGTTTAGACATGATGTCTAAGGTATCAGAAAGACATCTCCCAGGGAACCTCGACTCATCCCTCCTCAAGTGAAATTTACTGACCTTACAACTAACCTAGCACTTAAGCTCTCCCTGCACTCAGGCCAAAAAGAAATAAAATATGAAACATAAACGAACTACTACATGAAAAAAAATCTACCCATCTACCTTAATCTAAAACTAAATAAAGGAGGAAGAAGAACACTGGGAAGTTCAGACTCTCTGACAGTGTGGTCAAAAGGTTGGCGTTTGGGGTCTTTCTGCCCCTTATCCTCTCTGAAAGGGAGCCTGAGAGCATGAGGAATGTATGCACAACTCTCCTCCCTCCCTCCGAGGACACTGTTAGAGAAAAAATTCTGAACTCCTATGCTGGGGTGCCAATACAACATGAGTTAGAGCCACATGCACGTGAGCTAGAAGTAGCAGTATTGGTATCTGAAAATACTCAAAATCTCCTCTGGAATTCTTTTCAATCCTTTCATTGGAAGAATGTTAGATGAGTGTTCAGAAGATCCCTTCCATGTACAAAAGTGAAACTAAAATAACAATGATCCTCCTGAATTGCATCCTGGTCTGAAAGGGTTGCTTAGTAAGAATGATGAAACTGTTCGACTTGATTCTAATCATTGCATCGCTGGGGATTGTTAAGGGATGATGTGAGTAATCTTTCATATAGGGACAGCCATCTCACATAATATTTTATCAGGGTGTAGTGTGACATTGGCTTAGGGCCATCACAGCTGAAGACATAATGATGTCTTAAAGCTGCTATACATTTTGATGTGAAAGTAATACTAATTCTAAGCACTTCTGTAGCACCTTTCATCTGTGTATGTCAAAGCACATTACATAAATTGTTAATAAAAGTTCACATCCCACCAGTGATGTATATAAGTAGAATTCCCATTTTTCTAAGGGGGAATGGAGACACAAATGAGAAGTGACTTGCCCAACATGTCACAGTGAGTCATGGACAGATACAGGAAAGAACTGAATTCCTGATTTCTAGGCCCATATTTTAACCATTAGATACCCTTCCTCTAAACTTTAGAGGAAGGCCAGACTTAGACTTTAAGGCCAGAAGGGACCATCATGATCATTTAGTTTTTGTCTTATCCATGCCATCATATTTTACAGTGCTACTCCACCACCTTTACTTTTATATCTGTCTTTCCTGAACACATATCTTTCAATACTTCTACTCCAGTCATGGTTACTATCCTACTTTTTCTGTTATCCCTATAATATCTGGTTTCACTTCCTGCACCAATAGTTTTAGTTCCTCCATTTTGTTGCCCAGGCTCCTTGCATTAGTGTACAAATATCTAAGTTGTTTCTGCTTGGCTTTGACCACATTCCTCTCCTGATTGGTTACAGTCATTCTACTGCCATTATCGCCTGTGTGATTCATTGGTATGGGCACTATCTTTCCTATTAATGTCCATTCTCCTATCCACTGCTGTTCCCTTCTCCACTGATATATCCTTTCTTGCTTGATTTTCCTCCCGCTCAATGTTAGAATCACGTGTTCAGATTACATGAGCATCTCCTAATCTCCCCTGAGTTCCTAGTTCAAAATTCTTTTAATCAGTTGTTCCAACCTCCATCCCAGAAGTCTATTTCCCTCACTAATTAGCTGGAGTCCATCCCATGAGAACAGTCCTCTGTCCATGAATGCTTCCCTGTGGTCAAACATCCCAAAGCCCCCTTTATCGAACCACTGCCTGAGCCATTTGTTGATCATCATAATCTTCTCCTCTTCTAGGGATAAGGAGAATCCTATTAAATGTCATCTGAACCTCCATTAAATGTGCTTCCCTGGCCTTGCATAGTCTCCCTTGAAACATTCCAGCAAGAATCTAGCAATATCATTTGCTCTCATGTGAAGGACAATTGGTGGATTCTTTCCTGTTCCCATTAGAATCTTCAGCCTCAGGTCACCTCCCATATCTTAGCTTCTGGCAGACAGCACATCCTTCTGTTCTCTGGTGGATCAGCTGTAGTGCAGGTCTGTCTGGGAGTCATCGATCACGTAGACCTGCCTTTCCTGGTGATGGTATGATTCTCTGGCCTTCCTCCTGTTCTTTTCAGCTGCAAGTTCTCTTGTCTTTTGTTCTCCCTTTGAGTGTTCTGCAAGTTTGTATCCTCCTGGGGCTCTGAACTGTAGGTATCTCCATTGACTCTTCCCCTCTTCTTATAGGACTAGCACTCTTTTCTTCCTTGTTGTCTCACCTTCAGTTACTGCCTGCTGTGCCCCTTCTTCATTATCTAACTCAGCAAATTTGTTCTTGAGCTCTATTTCTCCTTGACTAGCTGATTGTTTCCTTTGCAGGAACCTTTACATTTACAATCTACCTTTACATACTTCCACTGGCAAATTTCATCACCCAACAGTCTCCCCTCAGAGTTCTTCAGTTTGGCTTGCATCTGCGAGTCTCAACTTTTCCCTTCAGCCTCCTTTTGCCTTCCCTCCATCATCTGCTCGAATCCTTTTTGAAACTCAATCATAGTTTCCGCCTACATCTCCAAGCTTCGGATCTTCTCTTCCATCAGCTCAGTCATACAAACAAAGGTCTTTTCAGATACCCGCTCCAGGATCATGTATCTGCATCTTTCACCTCTTGTCATCTTCATTGTCTCTTCCATTCCTTGGGTCACTACCACTGCTGCCTCTGTATAGCCTTCCCACCTAAAGTCCTGTCAAGGAAAAAGAAAAAACAAAAACCAAAACAAAGAAAAACACCAAAAGAAAACCAGAACACCACTCCCCTTACAATTCCCACTCAAACTTCCCTGTTTACAGCTCTGTTTGCTGGCTCCTGTGCCCTTATCTGACTGTTTGGCTGTGTTTGTAGGACTCCTAATTTGAGAAGACCTGCCCCCTAATCAGGGCTCTGCTTCTCTCACAGCCCATTGCCTCTTACCAGCCTCTGCAAATTGATCAGAAAAAACAAAACACCCCATCCCACAAAAAACCCAGAGAAAACAAATACAAAAACTCACTCACTGCCCCCAAGGAACGGCCTTGCCTCCTCCCTTCTCCTCCAACAGAATTCAGACTCCCCTGTTTATAGCTCTGTTTGCTGGCTCCTGTGCTGCTGCTCCTGGCATATTCTTTAAAGATGTCTACTACACAAGATTCCCACTCCTGTGCTTCTACCAAGATGATGGTCTCTTTTTCCTCTTCTCTTCCTGCATCCCACTACATCCCCGTTAAATTTAATGTTCTTTTAAAAAAGTTGGTCTGCTCCATTGGTACACCCTCCATATGTATATTGATAGTTCCTGGCTTTTCTGATGGGTCATTTACAATCTTGAAAAGGAATTGGTTGATGTTTCACTCTTTTGTAAGTTTATGTGGTGGTTTCTATGTTAAACCCCAGTTTTTTTAATGTATATATCTGTTGAACCCTCAAGGATATCACCTTGAAATATGCTGTTGTATTGGAGTGTATAAAAGCCATATGCCATTTGGGCTAGCTATTTAAAATGTGGTTGGATTAAATAATGCAACATTTTGCTTTCTATTGTTGATATCCTACTTTTTAATACTGAATGTTTTTATTGAAAAAAAGGATAAACCTGCTTCATTTAAGGTCTGCAGTATGTACAATGGAATGTTTATCAGTGTACTCTTAGCCTGAATTCTTAGATCAAACAATATATATTAGAAACAAAATCAGATTGTATTGCAAATCGTGCCTTTTTTTTAAATTGGAAATTGGGTCTATTGAACATACTCTTCCACTTCGAGTGATTGCTCATATCCATTCCAATATAGGTGAGTTCACGCCACCATGCACTGGTTCCCGGAACTTTTTTCCCCTTAGTAGACCCCGTAGGGTTGGCTTAGGTGCCCCATGGAGTACCGCGCTCATGCTGCGGTATATAAGGCACTGCCAACCCTACGGGCCCTCAGTTCCTTCTTTCCGCCTGTGACGGTTGCTGGAACGTCTTGCCTCTTGCCTTTCGCAAGTAGCATTCCCCTTACTGACTCTGTTAATCGTTGTTGAATAGTTTGAAGAGTTTAGTGTTAAGTGTAGTGTCGCTGATTGCGACAAGCCTCTTCCCGTGAGTGACCCTCACGATCGCTGCCTCAAGTGCCTGGGGGAGCAGCATCGGAGGATAAGTGCAAGATTTTTAAAGCCTTCAAGCTGAGGACTCAGAAAGAGCATAATATTCGGCTGAAGGCTATTTTGATGGAGGCGGCGCTCCGACCGGCCTCCGAACTGCCACGTTCCACCTCGGCACCGAGTGTCTCCTCGGTGCGGAGTGCTCCACCGGCACCGGAGTCGACCTGACGCCGCCTATCCCCGGTGCCTAAAAAGAAATGGCGCCAGGGCTTGGAGCGCCCATGCTCCCCTGCACCGCCTGCGTGGCCAGGGTCGAGCGAAGAGTTGCACCAGCCACGGCCCGTTGAGCCTGCTCTGGGGCCTGCATCTCCATGCAGGGAGCCTCCCTGACTCCTGGGGGTGGGAGAGCACCCCTGCAAGGACTGTCGACACCAGAGGCTTTCCACGTGGCACAGGCCTTACTGGCCATGCCCACGCCTCCGTCCCCCCCTCGGCTGAGGGTGTGAGGACCAGTGTCCCGGGATAAACCCGTGCTGGGTGCCTCTGGTGGATGGTCGAGACCCCTGTCAGGGGCGAAATCTCCCAGCAGATGGCCAGGAAGGGTAGAGCGCGGTGGCTCCCCTCGCAACTCCGACTCGGAGTCGTTGAGTTCCCTGCGGCACTGAGGTCGGTCCCCGGCACTGGAGGCATCGCGCTCGAGATGGCACTACTCCAGGTCCGCCTCGCGCAGTGCGTGCCGCTCCCATACTCCGGCACCGAGCCCTTACCATCACGGCACCGGTCCCGATCTTTGGCACAGAGCCCGATGTGGAGCCCGGCACCAAAGGACCCAGCACCGAAAGACCTAACCACCTCGACCCGTCGCCGATCGCAGTCTTTGGAGTTGGGCTCGGCACTGAGACGCCATGGACGGCACCGTTCCCGGTCCCCAAAGGGCAAGCGGCACTGGAAGTCCTCGGTGCCGAGACGGAGGACGTCGTCATCCAGCTCGTCGGGGCGTGCATCCTCGAGGCAGCACCGACACTCGTCTACCTCGTCGGGGTCGTCGAGAGGCTGGTCCCCGACAAAGAGGATCAAAAGCTGGAGGCATCGTCGGTGCCGGTCCAGCGGCTCCGGGTCTCGCAAAGACAAGACCTGCCACGACGCTCCGAAGCTGGTACCGATGCCGGCACCAGGGTGGCCACAAGGGCCCTGGCAGTGGCCTTATTGGGGACCACAGGAGGCACAGATGGGATAGGGAACTGTGTCAGTCCCATCTTCAGTGGCGCAGCCGGTGCCCCTCTTCCCCCCCCCCCCCCCCCAACCAAGCCAACAGGTTAAGGGCCATTCCTCGGAGGAGGAATCAGACCCTGAGGAGGGACCCTCCACGAGGCCCCCTCAACAATCCTCCTCCTCTTCCCCTGATGAGGCGGCTGCCAGAAACCACAGGGCACCCCTCCCAGACTTCAGGGCCCACCAGGAGCTCCTGAAAAGAATGGACTCTAATTTGAACCTCGAACTCAAGGAGCTCTCGGAGGAGGAGGATCCCCTCTTTGGGGTTGTTGGGTCAGCGGGACTATCAAGGGTGGCCCTACCCGTGCATGATAGGATCCTTAAACTGGCCAAGGCCCTATGGCAAACCCCCACCTCGGTTGCTCCAAGGGCGCCGAGAAAAAATACTATGTCCTGGCAGAGGGGTTTGAATTTTTGTTCACGCACCCGGCCCCAGGGACTCTGGTGGTTGATGTGGCCAACCAGAGGGACAGGCAAGGTGGCCCGGGCACCATGCCAAAGAATAAGGACAACAAGAAACTTCACTTGTTTGGCCGTAAAGTTTATTCCACCGGAGCTTTGCAGCTCCGGATTGTGAACCACTAGGCCCTTCTAGGGAGGTACAATCTTAACCTCTGGGACTCCATGCGGCGGTTCGCAGAGGGGTTGCCCTAGGACCAGGTGGCGGACTTTGCCACAGTCCTGGAAGAAGGCGTCACAGTGGCAGGGGCGGCGTTGCAAACCGCCAGTGACGCTGCGGACACCGCTAGCAGAGCCATGGCCTCTGCAATAGCCATGAGGCGGTATTCGTGGCTGCAGTCATCAGGGCTGCCCCAAGAGGTGCAGCAATCTATACAGGACCTGCCCTTCGATGGGGCAGGTCTGTTCTCGCAGAAAACAGACGAGAAGCTGCATGCTCTGAGGGAGTCGCAAGCTACACTCTGTTCCTTCGGACTCTACGCTCCCCAGGCCTCGAGGTGTCCGTCTTGGCTGCAGCCCCAATGCCAGGCACAGCCACCCCCTAGGCCATCACCTAGACCCTCTTAGCCCCGTAGGGGCCGAGACAGGAGCAGGGGGTTCAGACGACACGACCACTCCGGCTCGTCCGCAGCCTCCCAGCAAGGGCCCTCTAACGGGGCTAACAAAAAAAAAACATTTTGATGGTGTGTCCGAGGATGCCACCAATACCTCTCTCCCGGATCCACTCTTCCCATTTGCAGACAGGCTAAGACCCTTCTACGCCGAGTGGCAAAATATCACCTCAGACCCTTGGGTCCTCGGCATAGTTCTCAGGGGATATGCCCTTCAGTTCACGGCCTTCCTCCTCTTCCCCCCCCGTCCCTGTTCAGGGACCCCTCTCACGAGCAACTCCTTTTGCAGGAGGTGAATTCCCTCCTCCTCCTGGGGGCGGTGGAAGCGGTTCCTCCGCAAGAAATAGGGAGGGGATTTTACTCCAGGTACTTTCTCATCCCCAAAGCAAAAGGGGGCCTGAGACCCATATTAGATCTACGCCAACTGAACAAATTTATCAAGCGTCTCAGGTTTCGCATGGTCTTCCTAGCCTCCATTATCCTGCTCTGGATCCAGAAGATTGGTATGCCGCCCTCGATTCGAAGGATGCGTATTTTCACATTTCGAAGGATGCGTATTTTCACATTTCGAAGGATGCGTACTTTCACATTTTGCATCCTTCCCAGCCACAGGTGCTTCCTCAGGTTTATGGTAGCTGGCTGCCTTTACCAATTCTCGACCCTGCCCTTTGGCCTCTCGTCCGCCCCCAGGGTATTTACCAAG
Organism: Emydura macquarii macquarii; assembly: GCF_026122565.2. Taxonomy (NCBI): domain Eukaryota; kingdom Metazoa; phylum Chordata; order Testudines; family Chelidae; genus Emydura; species Emydura macquarii. The sequence continues at coordinate 33,173,573 of NW_027132813.1, forward strand.
TGCATGGCGGTAGTGGCGGCCCACTTGCGCTGCAGAGGGGTGCAGATCTTCCCATACCTGGACGACTGGCTGATCAGGGGCAGGTCCAGGGCCCACGTTCCGAACAGCCTATCCCTCACCTGTGCGACATGCACCAGACTGGGGCTGCTCATAAACGAGCAGAAGTTCACTCTCACCCGGTGCAACACATGGAGTTCATTGGGGCCAACCTGGACTCTACCCAGGCCAGAGCCTTCCTCCCACAGCCTCGGTTCGAGGCCATGGCTGCGATAATTGCCCAGCTACACAGGTGCCCCACAATGACAGCCAGGCACTGCCTGCATCTGTTAGGGTACATGGCGGTCTGCACGTATGTGGTGAGGCTAGCTCTCCTCAACTCAGGCCTCTGCAGGCGTGTTTAGCCTTGGTGTATGCACCAATCAGACACCCCTTGAACAGGGTGGTCACGGTTCCCCCAAGGGCCCTGGCCTCCCGGAACTGGTGGAGGATGCCCGGGGAGGTGTTGAGTGAGGTTCCTTTCTGGGATCTGGCCCATTGGTCACCCTGATTACAGACGCTTCGGAAGTGGGGTGGGGGGCCCACATCAGTATCGACCTGAGCACCCAGGGGCTGTGGTCGGAGGAGGAAAAGAGCCTCCACCTCAATGTACTCAGAGCTCAGGGCAGTCCGCTTGGCCTGCAAGGTGTTCCTCAGATTTCTGAAGGGCAGGATGGTTCAGGTCCTGACGGACAATACAGCAGCCATGTTTTACATGAACAGGAGGCCATTAGACTGTGGGACATCGCGGTGAGGCACGACTTCCATTTATCTGCCTCTCACCTCACGGGGGTCAGGAACAATGAGGCGGACCGCCTCAGCAGGTTGTTTCTACCCTGCCACGACTAGTCACTGCACCCGTGGTGACTTTTATCTTCCACAGTGGGGTGTTCCCCAACTGGACCTGTTCACGTCATCCTGGAACAGGAAGTGCCTGAGGTTCTGCTTGCTCCGAGGTCACGGGCCAGGCTCCATCTCCGACACGTTCCTCATAGACTGGAAGGAGACCCTCATGTATGCGTTTCCTCCCATTCTGCTCCTGCCCAAGGTCCTCTTGAAAATCAAGAGGGACAGAGCAGACATAATACTCATTGCCCCAGCCTGCCCGAGACAGCATTGGGTCAGTATGCTGCTGGACCTGTTGATCACCTGCCCGTGGAACTCCCGAGGCATTACGACCTGCTCTCCCAGGACCAGGGTCGCCTGCTGCACCCGGACCTGGACTCCCTCCACCTGATGGCCTGGAGCTCTGTGGCTGGTGGAGGGAGAGAGAGCCTGCTCAGCACAAGTCCAACAAATTCTGTTGAGCAGCAGAAAACCTTCCACTCAGGTCATGTACTGGGCCAAGTGGAAACGGTTTACCTGTTGGGTGGAGTCCCAGGGCATCCCGCTGAGCTGCTCGCCTATACAGGCGATCCTGGAGTATCTGCTCCACCTGAAACTCCAGGGTCTGGCGCTGGCCTCTCTCAGAGTTCACCTGGCAGCTATCTTGGCCTTTCACCAGCCGCTAGAGGGAGGTCCCTGTTTTCCCACCCCATGTCAGTCAGGTTCCTCAAGGGGGTGGAGCGGCTTTACCCGCAGGTCAGTGACTCGGTGCCTCCCTGGGATCTAAACCTGATCCTCTCCAGACTAACAGGGCCCCCCTTCGAGTCCATGGCTACATGCCCACTGCTCGTCCTCTCTCAGAGGTATCTTCCTGGTGGCCATTACCTCAGCTAGGAGGTTTCCGAGATAAGAGCTTTAACCTTGGAGCTCCCCCTACACGGTATTTTATAAGGACAAGGTGTGGTTGAGACCACATCCAGCCTTCCTGCATAAGGTGGTCTCCCAGGTCCACTATAATCAGGATATCTTCCTCCTCGTGTTTTTTCCAAAACTGCATGGGTTGGGGGAGGAGCGGAGATGGCACTTGCTGGACATGAGACAAGTCCTGGCCTACTACATCAAGAGGACACGGCCATTCCGGAAGTCGATGCAGCTGTTCATGGCAGTGGCGGACCGGATGAAGGCCTCACCTGTCTCCACTCAGCGCATCTCCGTGTGGATCACTGCCTGCATCAAGTGCTGCTACGAGCAGGCAAATGTACCGCTTCCAGGGACTGTTTCAGCGCACTCAACCAGAGCCCAGGCCTTGTCTGCGGCCTTCCTGGAGAGGGTGCCCCTGCAGGACATCTGCAAAGCCACTACCTGGTCGTCGGTGCACACCTTCACGTCCCACTATGCCATCGTGCAGCAGGTGAGAGAAGATGGGGGATTTGGCAGAGCCATGCTGATGAGAGCAGCTCACTGGTAACTCCTACCCACCTCCAAGGTATGGCTTTTTAATCACCTATATTGGAATGGATATGAGCAATCATTCGAAGTGGAAAACAAGGTTACTTATCAGTAACTGTTGTTCTTCGAGATGTGTTGTTCATATCCATTCCACACCCGCCCTCTGTCCCCGCTGTTGGAGTCGGCAGAAAGAAGGGACTGAGGGCCCGTAGGGTTGGCGGTGCTTCATATACCGTGGCATGAGCGCGGTACTCCTGGGGGTGCCTAAACCGACCCTACAGAGTCTGCTAAGGGGAAAAAAGTTCCGGGAACCAGTGCACGGTGGCATGCACTCACCTATATTGGAATGGATATGAGCAACACATTTCGGAGAACAACAGTTACTGGTAAGTAACCCTGTTTTTCTAACTGTTATCTGTCTGAGTACTGTAATATAATATATATTATAATTTGTAGGTTTTTCTGCAATTTAATCCTGTCAACATATTTTTCCAGCAGTTGGAAAACTATAATATTTTTATGTATTTGTTCAATCCGTGTATGGCTTGGGGCCAAAGCTGGTGTATGACTTGAGGTTACATATATATTATGTTTTGCAATAAGGTAGATCTTATGTTTTAATTAGGACTGCATTTAACTGAAAGTCAGTAACTGTTTAATATTTCAGAATTTGAAATAATCTTTGTACTATTGACATTTACATTTTTAGGAAAAGTCAAGTTTCTTCTTTTTTTAATTTCAGTTTTTGATGAAGAAGAAGAAAGCAAGTTGTCCTATACAGAGATTCATCAGGAGTACAAAGCTCTGGTGAGTATTATTCATCAATTGCACTTAATCTTATAAACATTTCTTCTGTAATTTAAAAATAAATATTTTAGGCAACCCCATAACTGTCTAGTTTTAGTTCCTTGTCTTTGTACATTTTTCTGCATAGGGTTTTTTAAGGTTGCCCTGCATTGTTGTATCTGAGGACATTTTGTGACATAGCTGTCATGTGTGTTTTGGAGGCCAACTTGATCAGACTTTCAGTAAGTGGATAAAGTGGATCATTATGGAGGAACTGTTCATTTGTGTTCTTCGTCTTAAGCAGGGTTGAAATTCCTCAGTAAGATTTCCTTAACAGAAGTGACAATCAGGCCTATTGTTGGTTTTGTATGTGTGTGTGGTTTTTGCTACTGAATTTTGTTGGTTTTGTTTTAATTTTGAACTACCTATAAAGGTATGTATTCCAGATACAACCAAATATCCCCTGCACCAAGTTGCCAAAACTTCCAAGTCCCAGGGAGTAGTCTTTCCACCTCTAGCAACCACCATACACTTGTAATTTTTACAAAAACTGGAAATAGCCATTTTCAAAATCTAAAATTCTAAAAACCATTGTGACAGATTAAAGGGGAGAGAGATGGCTGGCTAGAGTGTAGAAATCTGGAACATAGATATGGGCATATTAGATCAGCAGTAGTCCATTTGCCTTTGGCAGTGGCCGGTACCAGATGCATCAGAGGAAGATGTGAGAACCTCATAGTGGACAAAAATGGAATAACCAACTTATAGAAGAAATTTCTTCCTAAACCTTATCAATTAGTAGTTAACTTATACCCTGAAGTATTAAGGTTCACACACTGTCTTAAAACAGTTTTATTCTACTTAATGTAACTGTGTGTCTTCACTATTTATATTAATAAAGAATCCTTTTATGAATTTTAATAAATTCTTGGCCTCAGTGATATCTTGTGACAATGAGTTCTACAGGTTAATTATGCATTATGTAGTATGTATTTCCTTTATCAATTTTAAATTTGTTGCTTTTCAACTTCATTAAATATTTCCTTGTTCTTGTATTATGAGAGGCTATGTAGGAGGAGCTTATTTACCCTTTTAAAACTTTATAATTTTGTTTACCTCTCATAAATCTTATTTGTGTAAACTAAAAAATACTAGACTTTTAAATCTTTTTGGTTTTGGGCGTCTTTCCATGGCTCATCATTTTCAATGCCTGTCTCTGAATTCCTGTGCCTGCTAATACCTTTTTATTTTTTTTGAGATTGGGTGACCAGAACTGAGCATAACATTTCAGGTGAGGGTGATTTATATAATTGCCATCCCTCCAGTTCCACTTTGGTTATGATAGAGTTCATCTCTTCCATATAGGCTCTCTCCAAAAAAGTTTCTCAGTGCCTAATAGATGTAATATTCTACTCTATACAACATGCATTGCTGGGGTATGCACAGAAATTTAAATTTGACCAGGGATCTCAGGCTTCCTATACTGTGTCAGGGAGATCTCAGGGACCAGTGCTGGTCCGTGGACCAGTCGTTGAGAAACACCACTCCTTAATATGAGCATTGAAAACCACTGTGGATTTTTGGAGGATTCTACATATCCACAAGTTTCTGAGATTTTCACTATAACTAATTTTCTTAATAATATTGCAGTAACTTTCAACTGAATTAACATACTATAAAAATAAAAATGACATTAGTAAAATAATGCATAATTGGCAATTAGTATAGTTTGGCAGGTGAGTTTAAAAGTTTGGTGACTTACATGACTGTCTGTTGGGGCAAAAACTACTAGAAGGTAAGACTCATAATTTTTTGTAGGTTGAAAAACTGCTAGAAGGTTATCTTAAGGAAGTTGGAATTAATGAAGAGAAATTTCAAGAAGCATGTTCATCTCCTCTTGCAAAGTTACATACGTCACAGGTATATTTTCCTTTGTTGTGATGTTATAGTCCACAGTAATGGCTGGATTTTAATTGATGATCTGTTAATTTTGTATTTCCACTAAAATAGCATTACAAGTATGAAATTTTGAAGTCCCTTTTGGCACAGAATATTTCATTTTCTAAAATCTTATAATAATTTATCCATCTGTATTTCAGGTATACATTGTGGCTAGCAATCTACTTTTCCGGTTTTAATTTAGTTGAGTGATATCACTTGAAGGCCATATATTTATATGTGGCATCAAAAACTTTATCAAAATTTGTTTACTGTTTTGGTTTTTTTTAAATAAAAATTAAATTTTAACTTATATTAACCACACAATACAAATGAATTAAAGTTAACTGTTAAATAGTATGATTGTTGGTTGATCTCTTAACACCTCAAAATGAGGAAGATGTAAACAAATTGGAGGGAGTTCAGAGAAGAGCAACAAAAAGGATTAAAGGCAACAAAGGGATTAATTTTTTTGAGTAAAGTTTAAGAACCAAATATATCACTTGGTGAAGTAATGACTAAGAGCGCTAGAAGAAGAGACAGAGTAAGTTTATAATTAATTTAAAGTCTGAACTTTTAAGAAAGAAAAGGGCTTACTTAAGATGGCATGGGATACTGATACTGAAAACACTTACTGCAAAGAGAAACAAGCAAGGACAGTGTGATCCTAATCAAAGCATTATTTGTTTACAGAGCTACAAAATCAGATTCTGGGAAAGCTCACCAAATTGTAGCTCTTGAGTTGAATTGTAGTGTGAGGATCAAATGTTAGACATCTTATTCGATTTACCTGTCATTAGAAAGAGGGCTGGGGATATATTCCAGGTATTTCCTGTTTAAAAAAAAAACCAAGAAAGCTAGTGGTTATTTTACAGCCTATCCAGAATCTGGAGCCTAGTCTACACTAGAGAAATTTAAGTGTCAGCTCTGTTCCAAGCACCTGCCATGCTTGTAATATACCTTTTAGCCACACACAGAAGTCACACCACCATTGCATCAAGTCTTTCTCCACCATGACAGTACAGACACTTATCCAAGTGTAATTTATCTTCCTGATGTAATTCTACAATCTTTCTACCTACCTTTCCGTAACAGTGCTAATGACTCCAAGCTCTGTCACCAGCCAAGGAGGAATAGGCATGTGGGCTGAGTGTCTTGCCTTAATACCATGCTCCTGTGAGCATGGGAGGAAAAATATTGAGGATGAAATCCTGGCCCCACTAAAGTAATTGGGAGTTTTTCCATTGACTTCAGTGGGGCCAGGATTTCACCATGAAAATAGTATCCAGTTCCCCTGAAATGCAGAGCACTACCATAGGGCACTAGACCAATCAAATTTTAATTTTTATTTCTTTTGCCGTCCTTAAATATTTTTGTCATGTTTAGAAGAGTTGGGTGTAACTATTAAAAATATGTGTACACTTGACAGAATTTCAGTCTCACTAGGATCACAAAACATAACATTCAATTTAAAAAAAAAATTAAACGTATTACGCTCTGCTATTGCAATGATAATGCAATACATGGTTTGACCTCAGCATTCATACAGAGTCCTATTGGCTTCAGTGGAGCTCTATGCTGGCGTAGAGGTCTACCTGCAATGGAGTTCATTGAAGGACTGGGGCCGCAATGTTGAGTGAAGTCATTTAATATATTTTACTATATCCTACCGTTTATAAACTACATTTAGAAAACAGAAAACCAGTGATGAATTTTAAAGAGCGTAAGACAAGAAAAGCTCTCTGTTTTCCATGCTCGTTAATCCTTGAATAGCTGCTGTTTTTTGTTTATGTCAGGGAATACAACAAAAGAGCAACAACATACAAATGTCGTCTTGCTGTGATAATACAGGCCTTTTAGTGATTGGGCTATTTTGAAATTATTAGCTTTTGATTTCTGTAAGGTTTTGAATTCATTTGTAAATTTTTTTCCACAGACTATTTTGCAACCAGTGTTGGCAGCAGAAGATTTTAGATTATTTAAAGAAATGATGGTACAGAAAAACATTGAAATGCAGTTGCAAGCCATTAGAATCATTCAAGAAAGAAATGGTAAATGAGAAATTTTAGTTCTCAGTGCATCTTTTCAGCTGTTTTGTAGATAACTCTATGGCCTACCCATCCATAAACAATTAAGGTCACATCCTGTCCCAAATTAATTCAATGACAAAACTTCCATTGATTTCAGTGGGGCCAGGATTTCACCCTCAATCTGCAACTGGTTCTCTTACCCATATCTAATTGTATTCCTTTTAAAATATATGTAAAACTTTAGCTGAAAGCCTGTTAGACTCTGTGAAACTTGGATTCAAATTTCAGTTTGAATTGTATCAATTTAGATGGTGGCATTACAAAAGTAACTATAATTTGGCACAAGGTAGTTGTGATACAAACTGTAGCAGCTCTCAAGTTGCCTGCCCCCCTACTCAGTGGAGGACAGTGGATCTGCATAGCAACTGAACCTTTTGACACCTAACCTTACCATTTTCCCAAACCTGTGTGTGTAGCTGCACAAGAAGCTATATTCAACACTGTGCAGGTGATGCACACTCAGATTTTCTCACCAGCCCCACTCTCTACCCAGAGGAACCACACCAATTTATTTGCGTACTAGGCCCTCAGTATGGGAGGATATTTATCCAGTCTGTATAGCAATTTTGAACACAATGGTTGTACAGTAAGTCTGATATGTACTCTCTCCATTACTACACTCTCATTTTCAGGTACTGCATCTCAAACTGTAGAAGTTAAATATATGAAAGTTATTATTTAGTCACTATTAATATCTGTTGACTTGTAACAGCTACATATTTATATGTGCAGTAATTTCAGCATTCTGTTGTCTAAAGACTTCTACTTTTGTATCTCATACAGTAAGCTTGAGACTTACTAAAACTAGAGGTTTTGCAATTTTCCTCTGCCTTTTTGGTGTGTACAACAAAGGGGTGTGTGTGTTTATATAAATAAAGTATATAGTTGTTACAAATCAATAGTGTAATGGACAGGACAGGGATGTGGGTGGTCAAATCTAATAGTCGGAGCCATGCTGATAGCCAGGCCTGGAGGTTAGAGCAGAGTCAATGATGAGGACCACAGGATGCCTGGGGGATGTAGTCAAGAGTAGAGCCGAAGGTCATATCAAGGGATCAGAAGCTGAATGTCCAAGCCAGTGGGTGAGCTGAACACATGGTCAGTTTGGACACGTGGGCTGTTTCTGTAAGCTGTTTCCTTTTTAAAACCAGCATAAAGGGGCCATGGTGAAACCCATCATTAGAGCCACAAAGAAGGAAAAATACCTATAATTTTTGTTTGAATAACAATACATTCAAACATATGTACATATATAATATACAAGAAACTCTATTAAAACAACATTAAGGGTGCAAAGTCAAGCACTTAAAAGCTAGGAGATATCAGAATAAAGGCTGCCTGTGTAATCTTAATTTGACCTGTGCAACCTTAATTTGGCCCTCTTCTGAGTATACATTATGATAGTCTTTATATGATCACATACTTTTTTTCCCCCACATGATCCCTGCCTCATTCAGGGCATAAAATGGATGGTGTTCACTGAATAGGTAGTTATTAAATATTTCTTTTTATCATCATTCAGTGTATTGCCCCATGCCATATTTACTGCACATCATCCAAACGATGTTCTGAATACAGAATTACTAATTTCCTCCTGGGCTGTTTTATACCACTCATCATCATAATATCTGAGTACCTTTTAGAGGAGGGACAATCATTTACCTGTAATTGTGCTTCTCTCAAGATCTTTTTGACAGGATTCCCATTCATCCATCCATCTCCCTCCTTCAGAGTTTGGGGTTTTGTCTTTTTTGTGCTGTTATTTTTCTACTATATAGTTCTTAGTCTGAGAGAAAATTTTTCACTTTGATTGGTTTGTCACTTGGGGTCTTCACCACCTACCACACAACTAAGGAACTGGCTAGAATGGTTGTTGATGCAGCAGTATTTTTAGCCTCTGGGAAATGGCACGGAATGACCAGTGGAGAGACTGGTTCATGCTCTACTAGCTACTGCTGCCCTTGGGAACCAAAACTTTAGAGCTTTGAGAGTTTCCAGTCTCATAGTGGGAAGTTGATACCCAGAAGTATAGAATCTTTTTGGAAACATATATTTTGAGATGCAGAATTACAGTTAAGTAATTTTACCATACCTTTCAAGCTCTGGTTGAAGAATGCATGCAAAATGGAATAAAAATCCATTTTCTTTAGAGCAATACATGCATTTTTGCTATGATTTTTTTTGATAGGCATGCTACCTGACTGTTTGACAGATGGTTCCGATGTGTTCACTGAAGTTGAACAACAAGAAATGAAAATACTCAGAGAGGTTCTTAGGTAACAAGAAGTGGTCTCCTACTTAATATTTATGGAAGTAGATATACATGGATGTTCTGTTGCATTTTACTTGGGTATTTCCTTAATTTTCTAGGTGGCATAAATATTCTTCAGTATGTGTCCTTGTGGCTCCTACTATAAGTGTGCACGTGTCACATGTGTGAACCCTTGGAATCTTTTGCACAACCATTTCCAGTGAGGCCATACCTCCTTGTATTCCCATGAGGAGACATATAGGGCAAAGTGTCTCATAGACTTTAAGGTCAGAAGGTCAGTCTGACCTCCTGTATAATACAGGCCACAGAACTTCACCACTCATTCTTGTAATAGACCCCTACCTATGACTGAGTTTCTGAAGTCCTCAAATAATGGTTTAAAGACTTCAAATACAGAGAATCCACCAGAGAATTCACCAGCAAGTGATCCGTGCCCCACACAGCAGAAGAAGGTGAAAAACCCCCAGGGCCTCTGCCAATCTGCCCTGTGGGAAAATTCTTTCCTGACACCGAATATGGCGATCAGCTTAACCCTGGCATGTAGGCAAGAGTCACCAGCCAGACACCTGGAAAGATTCTCTGTAGTAACTCAGAATCCACCCCATCTAACATTCCATCACAGGCCACTGGGCATATTTACTGCTAGTAGTCAAAGATCAGTCAATTGCCAACCATTTCTCAGTTCCCTCTCTTCCCACCTGTGGCAGAGAGACAGAAGCTGGACTGCATCCGACCTGTTTCTGAATTTAAGAACTCAGTCTGAATAGGACTGAAACCAAATATGGTGAAAATTTCTCATGAACCAGGGATTTTGAAATTTTTCATTTTGGAAACATGGAAAGATAGTGCTTACAAAAGGAAGCATGCTCTCTGATCCACAGCAGCTGCTCAGTGAAATTGACATTTATGCTGGATTGTCATTCGTTCATGACCCTGTCACCATCCAGAGCATTTGTCCCAGATGCATCTGATACAGCTTGATGAGCCCACTTGAACCACCTGCAAATTCAAGGGACTTGACCCTTGAAAGATAAAAAAAACTATATATAAACATCTTAGAGTTCAGGGCCATCAGACTGGCACGTGTGGTATTCATCCTGATCCTGCAATCCTTTGTGCAGATACTGATATAGACAATATGTCCGCTATCCACCAAATAAACAAGCAAGAGGCTGCATGCTCTTCTGCCCATGCAAGGAAGCAATCATTTTATGGAACTATCATTCCTGTCAGGGCATAACCCACAGTCCTACATGTTCCAGGAGACAGCAATGACCTGGCCGACTTCTTAGACAGTCCACCAATCACAAGTGGTCACTACTGAAATCAATCATCGACTTGATATTTTGCTAGTGGGGCAATCTACTGATAGTTCTGTTCACCACCAATACAACTCCAAATGTCTGAACTTCTGTTCCAAAGGAGGCATGACTCTGGGATCTTCACCAGACTCCTGTCTTCTACAGTGGAACCAAATTCTCCTTCATGCTTTCCCACTGTTCCCTAGGATGATTGCAAAGCAAGATGAAACCAGGTGAGACTCACTTTCATAGTCCCTATTAGTTAAGACGGTTCTGGCTGACAGATCTCCTGTGGATGTCTGTATGACCAGAACACCCTGATCAACTGTCTCATGATTAGGGCCAACTATTCCATGCACACCCCAAAAAGTTGCAACTGACATCCTGAATGCTGGCTGGTTGAGTGCCCTGGAAAAGGACTGCTTTTCACTTGTTTGGGAGATCCTGGCTGAGAACCAGAAAATTGTCTATAAGGAACATCCTCTTCTAAGTGGAACAGATTCTCTAGGTGAGTGGCCCAATGTGGCCTAGACCTGGTGCAGGCTCAGATACCAAAGATTCTGGACCACTTGCATCAATTGAAATATTTTGTATTCTCTTTCAGTTCAATCAGGTCCATCTGGTGGCAGCATCTGCATACTATCCATTGATATAGTTGCTCTCAATCTTATCTCATCTGATGGTATCCAAATTCTTTTAAGGACCTTATGCATACTTACCGATTAAGGACCCTATTCCAGCATGGGACCTCAGTGTCATTCTTCATATGGAGCCCAGCTTTTGAGCCCCTCGCAGAGTGCTACATCTGCCAACTTATCCTCAAAATGGTATTCCTGGTCACCATTAGTTCAGCTAGAAGAGTCAGAAATCTCCAATTGCTCACAGTAGAACCCTGTAAGCGTTCTGGCTCCGTGGGAGGCCACAGCGGCTTCCTACAGACAGGGGAATAGCTCGCGTTTGGCGAGTGATCAGTGTAGGCAATTCACCCGTATGTAGGGTGAGCACTCAGTCTACCGCTCAGGCCCTCAGGCAGGGCGAGCGGACAAGGAGTCTATTGCTCCAACCCCTAGGCAGGTGAGCAGAGGCGGATCGTGCAGGCCCTCAGGCAGGGCCAGCGAACTAGGAGTCTATTGCTCCAACCCCTAGGCAGGGCGAGCAGAGGCGGATTGCCCAGGCCCTCAGGCAGGGCGAGCGGACAAGGAGTCTATTGCTCCAACCCCTAGGCAGGTGAGCAGAGGCGGATCGTGCAGGCCCTCAGGCAGGGCCAGCGAACTAGGAGTCTATTGCTCCAACCCCTAGGCAGGGAGAGCAGAGGCGGATTGCCCAGGCCCTCAGGCAGGGCGAGCGAACAAGGAGTCTATTGCTCCAACCCCTAGGCAGGGTGAGCAGAGGCGGATCACTCAGGCCCTCAGGCAGGGGCAGGAGAGCAATTCTTCTGGGGTGGCTAGGGAAAAGGGGAAGGGGAGGGGAACGCAGGCCCACCTGTCTCCACTGCGTCCCAGCCCAGGGCCCTAGCAGTGGCAGAAGTGGTTGCCACTGTGTCGGCGGGGCTCCCGCCGCAACACACCGACTATAAGGCGGCTTCAGCCACAGGCCGTGGCTGTCCCTGGGCTACTTCCTCCCCACTGACCCTAGTACCTGCCTCCTCCGTGCCGCAAGGATAGTCCACCTGGGATAGCGCCGTTAGTCCTTCCTCATCGACCAGGGGTAAGGCAGGAAGCTCCTCTTCAGGGGGCAGCTCCTCAAGGTCGTTGTATGTGGGGAGCGGCTCGGCCTTGGGCAGCTCCTCCAAGTCCTGCCCCACTGCAGGGAGGGGCTCGGCGGCCGGCAGTTCCTCCAAATCTGGCCCGGCCTCCGGGGGTGCCCGCCACTCGGGTTGCTCTAGGGTCTCGTCCCAGTCTGGCAGTTCCAGAGCATGGGCCCGGGCTCGGGGTAACTCGGCCCAGTCGTCCTGGCCGGGTTGCCTAGTCCAGCTTCTTGAGGGCCCTATCCAATCCCCGGGCCCAGGTGGGGCCGGGGTTCATCGGCGGCGGCTAGGCTCTGGCCTAGGCCTCTGCTGGCGGGGCAGCACGTCTGCCTCTGGCAGCAGTCTGGGCCCTACTGAGCTCAGGGGCCAGGCTTTTGTACTTCCCCTTCCTGTTGGTGCTCCGCCCCGCGGCTGACAATTGGCCTGGCTGGGTGGTCCTATCACGGCCCGGGTCCCATGTTGCCGGGCAGACTCCGGGGCAGGGTGTGAGTTGGACCAATCAGAGCGCTCGTGTCCTTCCTCAGGCTCTGGCTCCGTGGGAGGCCACAGCGGCTTCCTACAAACCCCCATGTACTTTGTTTCACAGAGAGAAAGTGGTCCTGAGACTTTATACAAAATTCTTCCCCACAGAGGTTTCGGAATTCCGTGAATCAATCAACCTATGTATGTTTTTTCCAAAAGCATGCTCTGTGTAATGGGAGAAGCTCCGCACTCTGGACAGATCCGGGACTCTTTGATACTACAGTGATAGGACTAAATCTTTCAGAATGCCACTATGTCTATTCGTGGCTATAGCTAACCAGTCCAAAAGTCAAGTCATTTCTTCCTAAATACTTTCAAAGTGGATAATGCATTGTATGTCAGTGTGCTACCACTGACTAATAGAATCACAGGGTTACAAGGAACCACAAGGGTTATCTAGTCTAACCCTCTGCGAAGATGCAGAATTTGTTGTGTTTAAACCATCTGAGACATCACTATCAAGCCTCTTTTTGAAAACCTCCTGTGAAGGAGCTTCCATGACTTCCCAAGGCAGTTTGTTCCATTGTCCTACTGTTCTTACAGTTAGGAATTTTTTACTGAGATTTAGTCTAAATCTGCTGTGCTGTAATTTGAACCCATTCATTTCCCTGTCCTGCTTGGTAAGAGAGAACAATTTTTCTCCATCTTTTTTTATGGCAGCCTTTCAAGTATTTGAAGACTGCTATCATGTCCCCCCCTTATTCTCCTCTTTTTCCAAACTAAACATACCCAGTTCCTTCATCCTTTGCTCACATGGCTTGCATTCCATCCCTTTGATCATCCTTGTCACTTGCCTCTGGATCCTTTCCAATTTCTCTACATCCTTTCTATACAGTGGTGACCAAAATTAAACACAGTACTCCAGCTGAGGCCTAACCAGTGCTGAGTAGAGCGGTACTATCACTATAGAATCATGGAACCATAGAGTTAGAAGATGTATCTCTCCTGCTAACTATTAAAGTTCTTTCCACCAGAGATCAAGTGACATCTACAGGATGCTTCCATAACATACCAATGTCCAAAATCTTTATAGCTGTTACATGGAGCAGCTTGATCATATTCGTCAAGCATTATGCACTGGACTTGGCTGCCAGATGAGATGCAAAGTTCGGGAGAGCTGAACTTCCATCTCTATTCAGCTGATGCAGCTGACACTTCTTCTGCCTATCTCCTGAAGAGGATACTGCTTCCAGTCACCTATAGTGGGATCCACACTGACACACATTCAATGAAAGAACAGTTATTTACCTACAATAACTATGGTTCTTCAAGGTGTTTTACTTAGTGTGGATTTCAAGACCTGCTCTCCTTTCCTGCTTTTGGAGTCCTCCGCTATGATGGGCTTTGAGTTGCAAGGGAACTAAAGCAGGGCCAGGACCGTTCTGTCTTTTATGCCTTCGTCCAGGAGCATGAGGAGCACAGAACACATGAGCAGCCCCACTAAACACTGCTGCACAAATGGTTCCAAGTTCAGGTGCATCTGTACCTATAGCAGGATCCACGCTCACTACATCTTGAAAACCACTATTATTGCAAAGTAAGTAATTGTTCTTTCTTATTACAGGCCTGATCATGAGAGGATGTAAATACTAGTTACTGAAGTGGGAAACATCCCCCACAGAGGTATCTAGAAGCTAAGGGTTGAATCCTTAGCTCTGGCTAAGCTACTTTAGCAGTACCAAATGGTGTGCCACTTGAATATTTCTTCCCATTCCCATTCCATCCCATACTCCTGAGCCAAGACTCAGGAATGCTCTAACTTGCACTAGCTAGTAATGACCTCTTCCATTATCAAGTGATTGCCAGAATATAGGAGCACTCTTGCTATGCCCTCTTCTTCTGGACACACCCTAAACACTCACCCAGTGGGTTAGGACAATTCTCAGCTGCCATGTTAGAGCAGCATTATGGTTCCTTTGTATTGAGAGAATACTATGCTCCTCTCTGTGTCCGTGTTTGGATGGGAGACTGCATACTTCGATGGAGGGTGAGTTCTGTTTTTGTACCATGCTTTCCTCTTTTCCACTACTTATTGTAGCTCCTGCGCAGGGGCATGGGAGAGCTGGTCAGTCTCCTCTAGATCACCCCCTTTAAAGAAAAAAGTGGCAAGCAACTGAACCAGCAAAAACCAGCACAAATAATCTGAGGCTGTATTAAAGTATCATGTTTCCCTTTTGTGCTGTGGAACCCCCCTACCTCCTGCCCTTCAAAGGGTGGTGAAGGGCATCCATGATCATGGACGAGAGCAGATAGTCTGAAAGCAGATGGAGACAAGAGGAAATGTATATTTTTTGAGAGGCCCCTTGTCTTTTGTGTGGATCTCAGGCTATCTATAACTAAAAGGAGTGGAACCCTCAGTTTCTTCCATGGGTAATGTGCTGGTGGAATGCATCACCTAAAGCAGGAATTCCTAGGAAACTCTCCTCTGTAGATTAGTCCTGCACTGAAGAGAATGGGACCTATAATTTCTCAGAACATCTGTCTGCCTGGGATAGTTCTCTATTTCTATTGGGAATACCTTTTATTTGAAGTCATCAAAGCTTTTGGAGGCTTTGGTGGTTTATGACTGTTGTCCTAAGATTGTCCCTTGAGTGTTTAAGCAGTGCTAAATCAATATGAATCACTTTAATATGCAGGACTCTTACATATTTACTCAATTTTTTTGTTATAGGAAGTCTAAGGAAGAGTATGAAATGGAGCAAGAAAGGAAAAGGTCAAAAGAGGTGAGTGCATTTTTATATATATATTCAGTTGTGATGATTAAGTGATAAGTCCTCAATATTTTCTTTGATATCTTTGTCCTTAATAGCAACTTTCAGTCCATGGCAAAGTCTTAAACACACATATATACTTTACTGAGCAAATAAAAGAGCTGTTTTGAGGGCCTTGTTGCCATTATAAATTAAACTCTTGTCTTTTGAAGGTTCTATTTCTCTCACTTTTATTTGAATGCATTGCTCATGGTGTTATTGATATCAGTGATATGCATAATGGTCTTAACATCATGAGGGAAACAGCCCAATGATATCTCCTTTCAGTGGTAAAGTGCAAATGAAGCATGTGTTTTTATCAAATGGCCAACTGAGAAATGTGGTATTTGAAGAAAGCGAACAAAAAGCTCCACTCTGTCTGCCCACCTCAGGAAGAGGAGTGGGGGACTGGTGATGCCATTTTTTGTTTACATTTGCAGTTACCCAGTTTGAAAAGTGGATTTGATGTCTGTTATGTAATATTTATGTTGTAAGTAGTTCCCAGAGATTCTAATCAGGATCAAGGCCCCATTGTGCGAGATGTACAAACACAGACAAAAACATGGTCACTGATCTGAAGTGTTTACAATCTAACTGTGTGCCAAGATGTTTATAACTATGATTCTTTGATACTTTGTTTTAGTACAGATACGCTTTAGCAGTTGTATTGTACTCATCTTACTATCTAGTAGGTCTGTGCATAACCAGAGTTGCTGGGGCTGTTTGTGCTCAGGAGGATCCTCAGAATAACATGGATCTGATTAGAGAAAGTGAGTACATCTTTGCAGGACAGAAACTTAGTTTTTCCCATGTGACCTGAAAATTTGATAAACAGTTTCCCTATGTTTGCAAGCACAGTGTTTGTGTTGACATAACTAAAGTTAATCTTTGAATAGCTTTTATGAAAACTTATTTTAAACCTGGCTTGTTCAGGAAAACAGCAGCTTTGTGTAGGAGAATTTCAGATGTCTTAGTACTCCAAGCAAGATTCATGTAGTTGTGCTTCATTTTAAGCTAGTTAATTGCTCTTACTCTAGCTATGAAAAGATGAAAGATAAGATTACATTTTTAGTTTTTGCTAAGCTACATATCAGTAGTTTATCACTTAAACCTAATCATTTCCATAGAAAACATTTGTTGAATTGAGCAATGGCCAGACCATTGAAGGAAGCTATCTAAAACAGGGGTAGCCAAACTTACTGACCCCCTAAGACTCCCCTCCCCGCTGGGCAGAATCATTTAGCCCCACCACCCTGTGACAGGGCAGAAGCTCCAAGCTCCCCACCCCAGTCTGGTGGATGGAGAATGGGTGGGCAATAAGAGGCTCTGCAAGCTGCACTTGCACTGAAATGAGCCACGTGTGGCTCACGAGGCATAGTTTGGCCACCCTGATCTAAAAAAAACCTAGAAGAGAGGTACCACTAGAAAAATAATAACTAAACATAGCTTATTTAATATTTCAGGAACATTTAGCTACAAAATACCTATTGAAATTCTTATTGAATCTTGGAAAACTGGTGCTAACTGGTAACTGCTGGAAGGTTTTCATAAGGTTAAAAGGAATACCAGCAACAATTCTATAAAAGGACTTCGGAGAGTGGGTAAATAATACAAAGTGTTAGGATCTTTTTTTTTTTTTAAAGTGAATCTTTCCTAGCCAGGGAATGGTTTAGTTACCTCTGATTAAGTGAGTTAAATGATTGGTAATACTCCTAAACATGATGTATTTGTCCTTTTAATTAAAATCAATTAAAATAAAGTGGAATTTAAACTTTGTAAATTCATTCAGAAAATGTTTCATGTCCATGAAATATCTTATTTTTCAGTATTTAAATTTTCTGTGTCAAAAATGTAATAAGTACACTTCAGGCTGGATGTGCCTTGTTATATATTGGCTCACTTTTGGTGCTGGAAGCACTGACATCTTGTCTTCATTACTCACTTTGCACCAAACTTTTTCCAGTTGTTCAGTAACTAACTCCATAAATAGTGCTGTCAAAATCAATGGGACTACTATATTAGGCATAAGATACTACTCAGTTGTGAGTACAGGTAGCAGACTTTGTTCGTATGCAAAGTGCCATTGATATCATGGGCAAGATTGGATTCTTATTCCATACTGTATTCTTAATTCTTAACAGGTGATCCCTGTTGCACAAAGTCTTTATTATAAAACCTTGTACTCCAACTTGATTCCTCATTCTGTGGAATTTTTTCTGGATACTACCTCATAAATCTGAGGATGCTAACATTTAATTTTTAAGCAAATAGTGGGGTGGGATTTTCAAAAGAGATTTGGTGACTTAAGAGGACAAGTCCTATTGACTTTCAAATGGGCACGTGCTTCTAAATCACTGCGCGCTTTTGAAAATCTCAACCATTGCGCACTTGTGCTGACCCTTGTCTTGTGTCTTGTTACTGTGTATTTTTTTCATATCCCTAGTTTGTATACTTTTAACTTTTTGAGAGTGCAGATTTTTTTAATTCCAAGGCTGAGTAACTCCTGAATCAGCTGAGGAAGATTATGACTACACAAATAGAGGTTTCCCACCTGTCAAACTTTTCACATATTTCCAAATCCTACAAAAGACCTTCAAGGGAAAACTTTCCTTGGAAACATAAAGCTACTTTTTGTCCTGAAGGAACTGTCTAGCTTTTCCTAAGCTTTCGGCCACTTTGCTGACTTTTATATTTACTTTACTAGATCAGTAGGTCCTTGTTTTTCAAAGTCGAACACACAACTACATGACTGACTTCTTGGAAATTAGGACCCTGGTATGAGAGTCTATGCTGCACCTTTAAGCCACTAAAGTCTAAGTTGCCTTTGCACATTTCTGATCCTGGACTGCTCTGGGAGCGAGAGTGGCCCCAGCATATAACGTAGATGTTCTTTGGGGCTTGTATAAGTTACCGCAGCCTCTGTGGGCTGCCCTACTGGCTGCAGTGCTACTCAGAATCACCACTATGCTGCAAACTGCAACCATATTCTGACATGCACTTCCTGCTTCTTGCCTACAGCATTTCTCCTACAGGGTTTGGGGCGGGGGTGTCCTTGGAAAGCTGCCTTACAGTTGTCTTCTGCTATGCTTGTGCTAGGGAATTTTTCTCTGGATAGATCCAGGGCATTTATAGCCCCTTTATTGTGCTTTAGCCTTTTTACCCAGTGTAAAGAGGCCAGAGTGGGGGTGAGGCTCTCACCCCATATGTCTGACTCTTTTCACAATGGTATCTGTTGTACATAATGAATATCATGGGCATTATAGTCTATAGGACATTCTGAGAGGCTATAAAGCAGTCAACTCAGTTGCAGTGATTTACGTTGATTAAAAGAAGGAGACGCTGTCCATTGCAGAGATTTTATAGGCTAATATTTTTCTGGGGAAAGGACTCTTAAGGTCAGTTTTCTCTGCCTGTGGTAGGTAGACCAGTGAGGAGACAGAGTGTCAAATTTTGAAAAGCACCTAAGTCCCATTTTCAAATGTGACTTAGTGACTTAAGTCTCATTAAAAGTCATTGAAACTTAGGTCACTTTTGAAAATGGGACTTTGGCTTCTAAATCACTTAGGTGTTTCTGAAAATGTTACCCAAAATATTTATGGGGTCATAGGATAGAGTGATTCAGTTGGTGGAAATTGAAAGCCCATATGGTGATTGAATCATGAAGTATGGCATCAAATCTCTTTATACAGTGTGAAGGCACCCACCTACCTACCTGAAATTCTTAATGTAAGTAGTTCTAGATTAGGAGGCACATCCTGAACTAAACTCAAATTTTTTAATTTATGGAGGTGAGTCTGTAGAAGACTTCCTGTTAGTAGTGAATAAACCAGTTTCTCTTTTTTACCTCCACAGTACAACAGATGAGCATGGCAGTATTAATAACTCATCAAAAAGTTGGTAACCATAGCTGACCAACCAACAGTTCACATTATATTCTGGTTTAATATTTTTAATGCCTAAGGTATACTACTAAAAATATAACAAACTCTTTTTTTTAATTCTAAGACACATGATAAATTGAAGTCATCGGATGTTACATACAGCTGTCCAGGATATTCAAGAGAAGCAAAAGTTAAGGAATCCACCGAAGATATTGAGAGAGTTGATGATTTTGAAGAAATTGCAAAATTATCATTAGGTAATGTTACTTGAAAGTACTTTTGTAGTGTCTAATATGTATTGTAATATAATTAGCCTGTTCATCTCTACTCATTGTAGAGAAATGGAAGTCTAATTTTTGAGCAAAGAATTTTGCCTTTCACATACCTGGACAGTAAAAGAAATAAAATGAAAAAGAGAGGTAATTAAACACATTTATAATTTGTTACAATTTATATAATAACTTAATTAACCAGTTACTCTACTAGGTTTCTTACTGTTCTTTGGATCTGTGTGTTCAGACTAGAGAGTTATTATAATTTTATGCGTTGCATTAGCCAAAATAGCTTTTAAAGCAGATAAGAAATGACAGAACGCAAAAGATGGTTAGATATTCACAATGTCAAAAATTGACCACAACATGGAGTATTACAATTTTCTAGAGATAATAAGTCAATTGAATTAATTCAAAGTCATGTCACAATCTTGTCACAAAGGCAAATTTTTAACCTAGTTCTGTGCTAGTCTGGGTGCGTGATTTTGCAATCAACATGGAACTATGCATCCTTAAACATATTCTTATCTTCAATCAAATTTATATGCCAGTGGAATTATGGGGCTGCTCATGTCCATTCATCCAAACAATTCTGCAGTAGAATTTAGAAAATTAGATAAGTTACTTAAGTGTCAAGAATGTTAATTTAGTTCAAAATTACCTTGCCAGGTAATATTCATACCCAAACTTTGCCACTTACACCTCACAAAACTATCACACATACAAACCCAAAACATAATATGCGGATTTATTTTGAAGCTATTCTAATTTCACTAGAATTTTGTCAGTGCTGGTAGGCTCTTATGGCCCTTTAACTAAAGATTCAAATAGTGGTAAGATCTATAGTTTGCAAGCCAATTCAAAGCTTCTTCCTCTTTTTGTCTAAGAAGCTGTCAGTTGTCTTGACCACAACATCTGTGTTACTTCTAGACTGAACAGTAAGTGTTTCTCATAGTAACTTTTGCTGTATGGAAGCAATTTCCTGTTACACATAGTAGAAGGCTTAGCGTAATTAGTTTATCCCACCTGAGTGCTCTTAATTACTTATCGATATAGCATACCTTTTAGATAACTAAGAATAAATTTGTTAGTGAAACACAAATACGCATCATACATTGTAGTCATTCAGAGAATTTTAACTTAGGTTTGTACTTTTCTGAGAAGCATTTAGCTAAACATAACCAAGTAACCACTTGGAAAAACAATACATGTATAAAAGTTATTTTTCTACTTATCAATTGGTCTGACATGAAGATGGCTTTCTCCAGCTCAGCATCACAGTTGCAGTGACTGGTTTCTCAAGATAGATGGAGTGCATTCAGATGATTCACTCAAGCTGTTATGACAGCAGTATTCTAATTCTCTTTCCAGATTTGTCTGTAGTCTTCTTAGACAGATCTCTAAAAAACAGGGTGCAAGACTTTAGTTGTTACCAAGCCGGGGGTGCTCTTGCTGATCAGTCCATCTCAATGACAGTCCAGCTCACAGTCTCTCTCATCCAGGTGTTTCCACTTCATGGAGCAATGTGTTTAACACTTCAGGACATTTTTCTACTGGATGGCATGGTTTCATTCCTCTTCTTGACATAGCTGATGTGGGCCAATGAGAAAATGACCCAGGCTTCTGGTGAAGATTTGAAATGTTCAGCCAGGATACAAGTTCTGTCCCTAACCATCATCCATTGAGAAAAAGAGGCATCACCTTTATGGTTTCTTGCAACTTTGTCTGGGAAATTCCAGTATCTTCATATAAAACATTTTGTGCTGTACCAGTTTGTGAGAGACACGTTGGGCCATATGTTGAACATCACCTCTCTTAGCTCCAGTCATCAACCTACTTCCACAAGTTACTTTTCTTGGCCCCTTTGTGATGGTGTCCTTTGGCCAACTTCGCATAACTCCATGCTCTTTCATCAGCATTTTTAGCTGTCTGCAGAAATGTCCATTTTGATCTTACAACAGAGGCTTTATGTAAAGTCTCTTCATACTGCTGGATGGTTCTGTCTTGTTTAATAGTTCATCATGCAGCACTATAAAGTTATGTGACTCATTTGCTCGGTCAATCACCAGTTAAGAGATAACATATAATGAAATAATACAAAACAGCTGTATACATCTCTGTGCCAGTACTTGATTATCCTCTATACTTCAGTGATAAAGTTAGTAGGACTGCTTCATGTACAAAACTCTCTCTATGAAACTGCCAACAATATATTTAATCATGCTGCATAGTCTTATACACTTTGGTTGGTTCACCTTAAAGATTTATACTTCAAAATAAATACCTGGTAATTTTACCGTGTTAAAGATGAGTTATATTATTGCTCACACTTATATTTAAAAATAGGCAGCATGGTCTGAACTGTTTTTCAGTACTTTCTGGGAAAGTTGCCTAGCCAATGAAACCATTAAACTGAAGAGATCTGTTATAGAGTACCTTTAGATAATTTGTGTAGTTTCTTAAATCTTAAAATAAATCTAAAAAGGTGTTAATTAACTAGTAATTATGTCTTATGATACTATATCAAATAGTATCAAATTGATCGACTAGATTTCTATTAATGTATAGGGATAAAGCATATAAAAATAGAAGAAAAAGGAAGTTATTTCATAATTTAGCTAAATTTTGTAGCTAAACCTAGCTATTCAGGTCTTGTAATTACTCAACCTACAGCTCACTTTGAGTGAAACAAAAACAGCCTCTTCTATTTGACATGTTTTAATGGCCTAAGCCTAAATTATGTGAAGATTCTGGCATGTATGTGTGGATGTATGTAACATATTTTAATAATCACA
This sequence comes from Emydura macquarii macquarii, assembly GCF_026122565.2. Lineage (NCBI taxonomy): Eukaryota > Metazoa > Chordata > Testudines > Chelidae > Emydura > Emydura macquarii. Next base: position 33,196,237 of record NW_027132813.1, read on the forward strand.
TCATATTTTCTGTATCATCACTAAAGAATTGATTTTTACAAAGTTGTATTGCTTCTGTCTCCCCAGTATGTGTCTGCATTACACCTTTCATTGCTAATTATACAGCATTTCTGTATAGTAGGAAAATATCCCTTTGAAAGGAACCAGCCATAAATGTTGATGACTTGTTCAGAATTCGCTCAGGCATAGCTGTGAGTTTTCCAAAGAGAATCATTATGCATTTGGTTCAAAGCTCAGTTTGGTTTGCTATCTTTTTCTTAATTCTTAATTTTACTTTTTGAGCAGGATTAAGATTTTTAGCAGCATAATATATTTACCTTCTGGAGTGCTCCTTTAGGTAGATTTGCAGTGTGCACAAGTTACATAGTGGAAAAATAGCTGGACCATTTTAAAAAGGATTATGTTTATTAAAAGTCATGATGTAGAGGGTTGTCTGACTAAGCCAGTGCTATTTGCTCTAGAATGTTAACAATTGTGATGTGACTCTTTGATGGGGTCTTTGTATATCAGCCACAGCAAGAAGATGAAGAAACTGGTGACCTTTCACATTGGGGAGGAAAATTATTTGCTCTCCCCTAAAAAGCGTTTCAGCTGTTCGTACTGGAGGAAGGGCCTGAGATCTGGGTCTCAGAAAGGAAGGCAGTATTTGCATTTTGGAAAGGGCTTTTGGTTCCAGGGAGGAACATATTCTCTCTAGACCCTGGTCTGAGAAGGTGCAGAGCTGAGCAGCATGGACCATGCTGGAGAAACACACTGGGAGACTTCGTCTACTTTGAACTCATGGGACTGTTGTAGCATTCCCTAGAGAATGAGGTAATTTGTTGTGAATTAGTCCCTCCAGGAGTCTGAGATATACTCATTTAGTCCCTGCAACTCTGTTGACTTGCAGCATAGATCTTGAAATCGGATGAGCATTGGTGACCCTGCTAGGGCTTTCACAAGCTCATCGGTGACAGTGATTGGGGTGGAACAAAATACTAATTTGTTTTAACTGTACATACAGTACTCCTTTGACAGCTTCAGGTGTATGCATAATATGTATTCTCCAAAGAGAGATTTTGTAAGAGATCGCCACTGATGGGAGCTATATTCTTGTATGAGACCTGGTAGGGAATTCTCAGAGCATACGTTCCAAGGCCATTTGCTACAAAGACAGTTCCAACAGGGAACAAACTCTACTGCCTTCAACTATCTGTTTCTTTTTCTTAATCACAATGTTGACTTTAGAGGAATTCCTTGGCTATTATTGTGCTTATCTCATCTGCTGTTAGGACATCCTTGGCTTTCCTTTGTCTAGTCAGCAATTTTTCTTTGAGCTAATAATCCTGTCCTAACACAATAGCTTTTTAGTGCACCTCTCCTTCACTTAAAAAAGCTACATCTGTGATTATAGGTGCCTTCAGGCTTGATTCTCACAGGGCTTTAGATCAGTGAAATGAACTGTTTTTGAAATCAAGGTGGATAAATGTAAATTAAAAAAATTAAAAACGGACTTTAAAATTAAATGTGAAATTGACAAACTGTGTTGAGGCCAAAAATTATTATGATCTATTAAAATAATTAAACTAAATACAAAAAATAACATTAAGCAGTATATGTCTGTTGCCAAGTTTTAAAGAAAGTTAGTCTACTGGCCAGGTGGAAGTCTTTTGGTAAGCATCTGGAATCAGAGTTTGGCGAAGTGCTGAACTAGATTTTGACACCAGTAGCCTCTTCTGCAGGTGCACAGGGAATATTTTCTTAATTTCAGTTTATTCAACTAGATCAGTTCAATTACTATTTCATTAAAAGATAAGAAACAATTGGGAACTGTCAACGCAGGAAAGTTTGTTTTCCTTTTTTAATCTATGAATAAAAAGTAGGTGTGCGAGTGTGACAGATTTAAAGTCTTGAAGGATATGCTGCCAGAAACAATTCAGTTTACTAACTACAGATAATTTCTTTGTATTAAAAATAAATCAGTTAGTTTTAAATGCAAAACATGTTTTGATAAACTTTGATAAACTTTTTTATGTATCCAGCACTTTTAAGATAGTTTTATTTCATTAAAAAAGATTAAAATGCTGTTTTTGTGCATTTTTTCATTTAATTTGAATTTCCATGCAACAAGAAATGCATCATTCACCATTTTCTTACATAATAAAAACTGTAAAACCTAAATCTGAATAAATATATGTTAAGATATATAACTGCTTAAAGAAATTAGTGTATCCTCCAAGTTAGGAAAAAGAACCACCAAATTTAGCATAAAGACTAGTTGCAGATGAACGTTTCAATGGTCATCAACTAATGGGAATCAACCTTTCCTTAGAAAAATAATAAAAAGTACAAATGCAAAATATTTTAAAATCATTTTTTAAAATCAAGCTTTCCTGCTTATTTAAATCATAATTAAAATCAGTGATTTACATTGCTTTGATTTAAATCAGTCCATCCATCTTTAAATTGTTACATTTGTCTTGTGCATTTTCTTTTCTTTGCATGCCCCTCCCTTTTTACCACTTTTTCAGATATCTATAATATAGAAATAGCACAGCAACTTCAAAAAGTGTTCTAAATGCTGTTAAGTGATTTAACTACTGATACAATGGACTTGTGTCTGGTCTGAATTAGATTGGACCATGGCTTTGATGTCTGTGCCAGATATTACTATGGACCACGGGTTCTCAACCTGCGGCTGTGGGCTGCTTGCAGCCAATCAGCACACAGCTGCAGCCCATCTGACATCCTCAGGGACATACATATAGTATTGGATGTGGTCCACAATAGTAAATAGGTTGAGAACCACTGCATGAGTTCCAGGGTGAGCACCTGAAGGCACTCCTGTCATAATCCTTTTAAGTCTACTCTGAAATCAACAAGCCAGAGGCTAGCATTGCAGCTAAGTGTTGTGACTACATTGGCACTATCTGTCTCAACATAGGTCTTATGTGGTAAGTGTAGAAACTGTGATTGAACACCTTGAAATTCCAGTTACATTCGATAATCTCATGTTGACAGGCTGCTTCCAAACATCAGTTTCTTTGTGGCTTCAGTACACCACCTTTTTCATGTTTGACATCAGGGGATAGACTCACCTCTCCCTAAGCACAGGTTTACCTCAAGAGGAGCCTATTCATCTCTGAAGACTTATACCACTCTGTCCTCAGTGGCTGGAAAACCTATGGAGTCTGCAGTCTCAGTAGCACTGATGCCGCCTGTCACCTTGAGTCCTCTAGAAGACAGAATTTACTCTATAGATTCTTGTTTTATTTCCATCATATTGTTAGCTTGTCAGATACACTCATCCAGTATCAAACTAGCCGAAGTTTGGTTCATGCCAGATGTCGTAGGAGCTCTTGGCTTTGTGAGTGTACACAGTGTATTGGAATTGAGACTTGTGAACTGATCAATACATGACACATTTGGCTCTGATTCCTGCACAGACATCAGTGCAACTGGAATCAATCCCTGCTCCAGTGGCACTATTCTCTTTTCAGCATGGGCAGCTGTACAACATTCTTGCATCTCCTGACCAGGAAGAAAAAAACAGGTGAACCTGCACAAATGCTTGGATTTAGTAAAGCATTTGACCACTGTCTTACATGTATCACTTGAGAATTAATTCACATTGGCTTTGAGTGGAACATTGTCTTGTGGACTGAAAACTGGGTGAAGGACCATAAACAAAGGCTAATGATGATAATGTATCAAGTAAAGAGAAGTGAGATAAGATAGTACAAAACTAGGATGAATGAGATGGAATTGAAAAGGGGAAGAAGGAGGCTGAAGATCAGAAAAATCGAAATGACAGCAAAATAACTCTGAAATCGTAGAAATTCTCTTACTTGGAATATTTAGAACTGTACAAAATACTAGAAAATATTCTGTAAAAGAGCATCCTGCCTTTGTGGAGAGATGGACTGGATCATCTACGAAGTCTTTAATCAATTCCTGCTTTGATTCTATGAAAATGGCTAAGACTATTCCATTTTCTTTGGAAATTGCCCATGACTCTGGTATGTCTAAGTAAGTGGAGACTGCTGTTCCTCTAGAAAGGCTGGCAATGCCTATTTTGACGGATCCTTATCAAGTAGGCAGAGAGACATCTGGCAACATGAACATACCATCCAAACAATCTGCCAAGGGGCAGAAATAGTTGGAACACAGGGACACTGCTGACTTCCTGCCACACTCACTATGAGAACCTGTAAAGGCTACAATGGCCAGAGAAAATTGGTAGGACACGTGTTTTGACACCTCTTGTCTTTGATTGTAACATTAAGATGACTGTTTACCAGTCTTCAATGCTTACAATATGCACTGGGGATTAGTAATCATTATTGACAAGTATTTGTTGATACACAAAAAAACTTGGGAGGTGGAAGAAAACCCTCTTCCAAATAAAGGAACAGTATTTTTTAAATCAATCCATTAGTAAGCTGGTTAGTATGATCTTTGATGTCCATGTTGCAACAGTAAACGCAGTTGTCATTGGAATAGATGTCTGCACACATGAATGGCTGTCAATATCTAGAAATCAGTGGGAACTACAACAGAAGCCCAAAGGCCTGCTGCATGATGTTAATGTTAAGAAAACTGAAGCCACTTTTTGATCCCTAGCATGTGTCATGGGAGAGGGTTTGTGGGGAAAAATAGTATGCGATCACTGAATTATCACAATGCATATGTACAAGAGATCTGGATTAGGGTTGGATGAGCAACCTTAATTCTGGCATTTCCAAACATGTAAGTGCTTGACTTTGTAACGTTACCATGCTATTACAGTAGAGTGTGTGTATGTGTGTGTAACGTTTTATTTAGGTTGTGATAAAGGAGAAAGAGAAACAAATATAGGAAAAAATTATGCTCTTACATGGGAAATACCACTATTAATTTAGAGTGCTTTCTTTTTGGGCCAATGTAGGCATAATGTATATCAACAAAATTCTTGATGGTTGTAGTGGATGTTTATATATGATGGGATTGCAGCTTTTCCCTAAGGTGGAGAATTAGCTGGTCATGGACATAATTTTAGAAAGGATTCAGTGGAGGCACAGGTGAATCCTTGAGGTTCTGGTGTCAACAGAATTCATTATGAAAACTACCTGGAGTCCCACCTTGTTCCTTAATACAATTGGAGTACATAATAGACACTTCTAGACACAGCGCATCTTAGTTTTTGTGTCCCAGCCCAAGATCTGGGACACTAGATGTGGCAGAGAATTTATCAGGTGGCTGCTTTCAGCAAGGTGAGAACATTGAGCCTGATGTCTTTAACAGTGTTCATGCTACTCATGGCACACCTTTTTATGATGCAGCCTCAATGGATCTCCAAAAGTCTCAACTGATGTGATTTAAAGACACTGGTGATGCTATGGCTTTAGTAGACGTGTATTCCAAAATGGACTAAACAAGTAATTATGGAAATAAATGGGAGTGCCCTTGTGGATTCTCCAGAGTTCTGGAGCATTCCTTCCTGCTGTCTAGGAGGATTGATGGGATTTAACAGGTGTGACTTTGCTAGGACGACTATAAGTGTGACTAAGTTCACAATTTAGAATATTTTGGCACTCTCCATAGATTCTACTGACAGTGGAAGGTTAGCTGTTTAAAAAAAAAAAAAAAAATCTGACAGGTGGTCTAGTCAGGATCATAAAATCTTTTGGCTGCAGTATACCTAACCGCCAGCATATTTCTGATACTGAAGTAATTATTGGGATTTAGGGGTGGACAAGTCCTGGGGGGTAGGCTGGGTCTCTTTAATGGTTTTCTTCTGGTCTGAAGCTTTCTCTGAATACTTCTTGAAAGCCCACCTCTACAAAATGAATAAATAAATCAAGGCAAAAGATAGTAAAGTCATTAGCCTTATTGCTTCTGCATCTTTTGTTCAGTATGGCCACTAATTGAGGATTGAAGATGACCAGTAGACTGAGGGGGAATCAGAAAGCTGACAATCTTACCTTGTTTGAAGCATGCTTCCCACACTTCCTCTACCACTAATCAAGCCAGCTCTGTGACTGGGAGTGTCTGGATGCTGCCTAAGTCAGAAATCTGGCAAACCTGCTTTCTGTTCTAATGCATGGGCAAGATTAGCTCTGAAGAGTCCTCTCCGGTCAGATTCTAAACAAAGAATAACCAAACTCCACACTGAACAAGTCCATCTCCCAGTGTTTAGGTTCACCCTGCGCATATGAAGCATTTATTTATCCTTTCAAGAACTTCCTCCTCCTCCCCCACCAAATCTTTGATTTAAAATTATCATACTGCTGTTGTCTGTCTCTTCAAGTTGAGGAAAAACTGCACAGTACAGTTGGGGTTGGAGCTGGCCAGAGGGTGCCCTATCTCTCAGCCCGTGAGTGGCTCTGCTGTCTGTAATGCTGAAAACTGAAAGAAGAGCCCAGATGTTATGAACTGATCTTTTGGAAGTGCAGAATTTGAAATTTTATTCCTATAATTTGAGTAATTTGTTAGTCATTTATCGACTAGCATACAGATCAATGATGTTGCTCCCACCTCTGTTCCCTGTTTTTGTGCGTAACAGAAATACGGTGTTTAGTTGACATCAGTGTGAAAAGAATGCTTTATCAAAATACATTTTTTGAAAGTGGCTTTTTAAAAAAATTAAGTCAAAGGAGAAATCTAATTTAAAAATTAGTTTAAATGAACAATGTTTTTATACATTTGTGCAATATTAGGTTTTTATAATCTTACATTTTTGTTAGTTTACATATATAATATTTCTGATATGTTTCTATGCAAAATTGCTGCCTAGAAGAAACAAACAAATCTGCTAGGGAAGATTTAAGGCCAGTGCGCACTCCACTGAGAGCGATGGAACCTCCTCTGCAGCCTTCTGAATCTACCAAAGTGAAAGAAGAGATTAAGAAAACAGCAACTGGAAATTGTTCAAAGAACGCAACAAAAGAAGCTGGGCTTGAGGGATTTGTAAGTAACAGGCTTACTCCATTTAAAAATTTGAATATGATATCATACAACTAAGGTATCTGAATAGCTATTATACAGCCAGTATATATTTTTATGTTACTGTACCATTTTACCAGCTAGAATTGTCTTATGTAAAGTATCAGTATGCAAGTAATTTTTCAGTGTATCCAATGATCTAATTTGCAGAAAGCTACAATTCAGTATAAACTGGACCTTGAGATCCCAGCCTTGGAATATAATTCAATTTTCAGGAGTTTGCCATTCTTCTGACAATTTCTTAGTAGCATCTGTGTGTATGATGTAATGTGGACGACTGAGTTAAGCACCTTAACTCAAATTCATTAGTTTTGTTAGACCAGTAATTCTAGAGCCAAATATCCAGGTATGTATTCGGTGAATTCCATGTCCTTTCATTTATAAATATGTAACTGGGTACACTCTGAAATGAGTTTTCTAGTAAATTTGCGTTTTAAATAATTCCAGAATATATCCGAGCTTGAACCGCACCACCTCAGACAACGAGAAGACTATCTAAAACAGAAGCGAGATACACTGATGGCTATGAAGAAGGAGTCAAGAAATAATCTACCAACACCAAATACAGAGGAGAAAGAGGAGGCATTATCTTCTAAAGAGGTGAAGGATGAACACTTTAATCATCATGAGTAATCTTGTTTAGAAAAATCACAACTACTTCAATAAAGATACGGATGTTGCAGCTGAATATTGAAACAGGACAAAAGAACAACCAACAACTGGTATAACTTAATGGCAAAACACACTCAGTTGCAACAATTTATTGTAATTCTACAATCTAAAACCAGTATAGACAGAAACAGAATGCTTAGTGCTTTTTCTACAGTGGTAAATCTTCATAATAAATCCATGCTCTGAGTTCATGCACATGATATTGTTAAACTGCTTCATTGTGTGATGGTTTGCTCCTATCGGCAAGTGAGATGTGACTTTACATACTAGTTGCCTCAAACGGTAGCTCCTGTTTTGCTAACACACAGAAAAACAATGTTCATGGTCAACATTGCTAGATTTAATTTTCTGAGAAGTGTTGTTTTGTAGAAGGGTTAGTTTGATTAGTTCTTTCTTTTGAAACTTTGTAAAGTATTTTTATCGTATTTCAAGTGAGGAAATCACTGTAGCCTCAGGTGCTGGTTGGTGGAAGAGGCAGCAAGCAGTATGAAGGCAAGGGAGCTTGAAGCTGGGATGCTACTACCATCTTTTTGCCTTGCACAAAAATCTAGGCTTTTCTGCTGAAAGCAATCTTCCTGGAAAAGTAAAATGATCTCTTCACAACTGGCATATTATTCTTGATGGCTGTAATCTCTCCTATCATTAGACAGTTGTGGTGACCTGGAAAATTCACTACTGTAGCCTGTCATTCTCTTGAAGATGCAGAAATAGGTGTGTATTGCTCATATGGCACAATACCCAAACTGCTTCTGAATAGCAACATACAGACAAGACTGTTTGGTGCTCCAGTTGTCCCCTATGAAAGGGAATGAGTACTGAGAGTTTGTAAGGGAGCTGAAGAGATGAAGATGCCAAAACATTTGTTTTTGCTAGTTGTTGCTGTGTCCAAGCAGATGAGGAGTGAAACCTTTATTTCTGGATTACGGATTTTAAATTTACATAAATGACCTCAAATTTCCTTCGTAGGGCAGCTGATCCATAAGTATTCTGCAGGAGGGAATTCATGAGATTTTTAAAAATTAATTAGTTCTATAAGTAAAAACAGCATCAAATATGCACTTACTCTGATAAAATAAGTTATCAGTAGCTGGCGTCAATCCCTGCTGTGTAGTATAAAATAGCACACTTAGGGTGTGTCCACACTGCAATTAAACATCCATGGCTGACCAGTGCCAGCTGATTCTGGCTTGTGGGACTCTGGGGCTGTTTAATTGCAGTGTAGACATTCAGGGTCAGGCTGCAGCCCAAGCTTTGGGACTCTCCTACCTTGCAGGGTCCTAGAGCCCTGCTCCAGTCTGATTCTGAACGTCTACACAGCAGCCTCCTACGCACATGAGCCTGAGTCAGCTGGCACAGGCCAACTGCGAACTTTTTAACTGCAGTGTAGATATAACTATAGGTGCTAATAATATTGGGTTAGCTTTTGTCTTCACTGCAGCAACTGTTAATGACCATTCTCAGACAGGAAGCTGGCCTAAAGGATCATGTCTGTTCTGTACAGCAATTTCTATATTTCTAAGCCACTTACTTCATCCTTTCCTAATCAGACACTAGAAGTTGCCCTGCAAAAAGAGCTCCATGTTCCACTTGAATGTACACAAGCAGAATTGTTTAGTGGTGCAAGGATGATTGAAAGAAGGAAATCACTGCAGTGTGGTTCAGCAAAGACTTAAGGATAAAGTTGTATAGAAAACTCTGAAAAGTAGCACAAAGAAGCTAGCCTGATGAAATCAATGATGCCTAATCTCAAAACATGCCTCCCTTACACATAAGGTGTGATAGAAAAAGGAAAGTTAGCTCAAAGTTCAACAAACAAGATGGGGGAATTCAGTCCTCTTATTACAGCTGCTTGAATAGACACATTGGTGAGAGTCAGAGAATCCATAACCATGTTTGTTCCTAAGCTAGGACCATGGTATTGGTCAGTATGGGCTGTATTTCTGAGTTGACCAGCAGAAGACCATTTGAAAGCTATATGTCCCGTTTATCGCCTTATCTTTTTTGAAACACAACCTTGAAGAGCAAAAAGCAGGGAAATTTTCCTCCCTATAATTAGAACTGGTGTCTGGAGCTAATGAACCCAATGTGGACCCCTTCCTTCACCACATCAGCAAGCACTGTACGTCTGCCTTTGAGAAAACTCAAACACAAGTCCCTTGCAGTATTCCAATACAATCTAATTTAGATTTATACAATACTCCAGGCAATGGCTCAGGTGTAGGAAGGCAGAGATGAGCTCAATGTGCAATGGTTTCAAGAAGTGAATTTATAAGTAGCACCAGAATAAAAAATGAAAGCCTTTCCACTATGTAAGTAGTTAATGAACAAAGGGCCTGCTGCCTTGCTTCCCCTCTAAGGATGTACCCTAACAGAACAAGAAACTGGAGAAGGCAATGGATACTGAACCCAGGTGCCAGAATCAGGCCCTAAATATATACAGGAAATTTGGTCAAAAAGAAGAGTCCGATAAAACATTTCCAACCTACTTTTGTTAGGACCTCTTTAGGGTTTAGTAGATTGGCATTTGTCATACAAAGTAGATCTGACCTGCACTGACATGACAAGCAGGAAAAAATACTTGGATATGTATTTTGAGGACTGTCTTCACTGTCAAAGGAGGATGGGGAAATTCTAATTCTTATCAAAGGATATTTTTGAAAAAATTAGTGAGACATTAATGGAAATAAAGTCTTGGTAGGGGAAGTTATAAATATATGTGTAGCTAATCTCCAGTATTCAGCCTACAGCTCTGAAAGGTGACCTTGAAAACTGAGTGTGCCATTTTTCTCCCCCAACTTGAGACTCTCGGTCCATGAAGATCCATATTTGCTGTATTTATTCTTAGCAGTTCTAATTTATTTTTGATTTTTAAATTTAAAATATTGGCTGGCTTCTCAAGGAAAATCTTAGTGAGAGGAACTTAAGCTTCACTTCCTGCTGATATCACTACTATTTGCATGGGGAAGCACATACAAACAGTGCCTGCTCTGCCAATTCATTAACTGACTAAATGTAAAGCCATTACATTTTCATGATTAAAGCTGGTACAAACTGCTGCCTACCAGCATAGAGTGGAAGAAAACCCCACAGCCTTAGAGCAATTCAGAGTAATGTGTTTCACAGAAAAATGAATGTATATGGGCTTTTGAGAGCAAAGCTGTGTTTCAAAAAGACAAACTTCAAGGAACAATAGGACAAAAGTTATTAAACATACAGGGAGGACTTTAATATGTGATCTAGTAGAAACATAAGATTTGCAAGGTCACATGGAAGGAAAATGTGGGAAACAATGGAGATGCAAATAAACCAGTACTTACGATTGATCTTAAACAGCAATTGTGCCAGAGACTGAAGAATCAATAATATGGGGCCTGTGCAGAATTGAGCCCAATGAGATATTCTTAGAGTGGTACATAACCAACCTTGGAAAGCGTCTGTAAAAGAAACCAGTACCTTTCTCTTTCCCCACTAGAATAGTAGTTAAAAGATTTTGGTAAGTTCTCATAGCAAGATTTAAGTACAAGTATAAACATAAAAGCATCATGGTTTTCTCTGAAGCACTTCTATGTTAAACTTGATTTTAGAAAAATTATTTTCTAAAATAGACAAGTACAGCAAACTCCACCTCGAACTGGAAACTCAGGTCATGTTTTTCTTCTAGTCTCTTAAGCACTGGAATGGGTTACCTAGGGACGTGGTGGAATCTCCATCCTTCGAGATTTTTAAGGCCCAGCTTGACAAAGCCCTGGCTGGGATGATTTAGTAGGGGTTGGACTAGTTGACCTCCTGAGGTCCCTTTCAACCTTAATATTCTATATCACAGACTGCAATGAGAATTTTGCTGACAATTGCACTGATTTTTGAGAGTACAATTCACCTGACTCTTTCATAGCAGTATTGGCTTTGTGGCATTAAGCACAGCAATAACTTGTGTCAGAAAGTAAGTCGATATGTTAAGGTACCATTATTACACAATGATTTAACTGATAGTAAAGACAGTCATAATAAACAGTATACTACAGATCAAAATATATAGAGGGAGATAAGTCAACTTTCTTAAAAAGACCTAGATTTTTTTTTAAATTAATGGAAGTTTTATTATACTTGGAATATTGGACTTCTTGTCACTCGGCTCTGTTCCTCTGAACAGTTAAGGAGCAGCACTGACTGACTTCAAAGGAAGTCTAGGCCTCCGCTGAAAGGATTATTTCTGTAGTGGGGGGACTGGCAGAGCCAGACTTGCTCAGGGAAACAGAATCCTCCTCCCCAAGAAATAAAAGTTGAAAGACTTCTTAAATTATATGTCTGATAGAAAATAATGGGTTTAAGGAATCAGGTACCATAGTGTGGTAAGGTCTGAACCACTAATAGTCAGGGTCCAGCTCGTCTGATGCTAAACCTCCAACAGTGAGCAATACCAAATCCTTCACAGGAAGGAAAAAAAAAATCAAATGTGTAAACTATTAATGATTATTGTGCTTTATGGAGAAGGGGAAGTTACATTCTTCAGAGCTTAAGATGCAATGTCAGCCATATTATTGTCTTAAAAAAGGAAATATTGAGTTAAGCACACAGCTATGTACTATTTGGGTACTGGGACATGTGCCTGCCCACAGCTAAAAGCCCCTCCCCCCAGCCTAAGGGGAGGAGCTACTGAACCCAGGACTCAACTTTAATTACAGGGGGCAACGAATGAACAAACAGGGATGGGTGTGACAGTCAAAGGGCTAAACGGAGGGAACTAAACTAAAGCTAAACTGAAGTGGACACTGAGCAAGAGAACCCTGGTTAGCACCCACTGCTCCTCAAAAGTAGCCAAGGAATCAGCGGATGCAGCCCAGGGGAACCTTGCTTGGAGACATGATTGGATGAAGGAATGGAAGTAGGCCGCACAGTTGCAGAGCACCTCCTCCACCAACCTGCTCTCCCTGGTGTTGTAGACAGCCACCTTGGCCAGCGCACAGCTATGTGCCACACTAACCAGCTGCTTGAAATACTCTGTACAAACATTTGTGTTATCCATCAATGTTCTCGTATACCCTATTGTTTGAAAATATCACAGTGTATCATGTTGAAATCACATATACCATTGGTTACAGCGAGTTAGCATTTGTATGCTGTACCGTGGGATATCTTCAGCAAAGCTGGAGTCATTAAGTAGATTTGAGGGAGGTGCAAAACCTCTCTAATTTTTTCAATTATGTTCAATTCACTACCATTTGATCCCATATTCTGGTAGCGTAAGGCGATACCTGCAGATGTGTAGACGTTTTTTATTATTGCTTTGTAATTCATCTTTATTTACCACTGTGCTATACAAATTATGTTGGTCACAAAACTAACAACTGTTAGGTATGGCTGAGGAACATGAGATGCATAATGCTCTTTGTGCTTGGACTGTGAGATTCCCAGGTGTAAATTACAGCAGCTAGTATCCAACCTATGCCATTGCTATCAGCCAGTCTGAACTTTGGGAAGCTGCCAGGGCTTGCAGTTTTTGCAAGTAATTACCACTGTAGTAGCATTCACTTCTGAGCTCTACAGAAAAATCTTCATTAATTGTTTATGGCCTGAATTGACCTAAATATTTCTAGTAGATTTTTAGTATTGGACATCAGAATTTTCTATGCAGCCAGAGAGGTTATATTGTAATGTAATTTTAATTTTGTTTTTAGGAAATGTCAGAAGAGGAGAAGCAAAGACTACTAGTAAAGAGGAGAATGCTTGCAGCAAAACTTAAAGAAGAAGTTATTAATAAGCGATGAGTTTTAAGAATCTCATTGTAAGAATACTTGTGGACAAGAATTTCTTTTAGAATAAATTATTTAACAATAAACTACTTGCTTTCAAACACTATATTGTTGATTTTCCACAAAACATGAGCAACTCATTTCTTCATATATGTAATATTTAAAATTAAATTGCACCCACAGTAGTAAAAGCTTGATTTCACACACTGACCCAGTGGGCCAAAATTTTCTGAAGTACTGACTTCTCTGGGATCTGCTGGTTGCTTAGCACTTTAGAAAAATTAGGCTACCTATTTAGGCAGCGCCTTATGATGTATTTTATTACCATAGCACCTAGGAACCCTCACCATGGAGCAGGTCACCCTTGTGCAGTAAGGACTTAAGATCTGACCTTTGGACACCTGTTTTTGAAAAGCTTAGCCATAGATGTAATTTTAAATAAGTGGCTTTGTTCTATTTAATATATAGAAAATTCACACACCTTTACATGTAAATGGACACACTTCCTTTTCTCAAAACATACTAGAGATGTTTAAAACATGGAAAACACCATCTAAAGAATTCTTATACCTCTCAATTGGTAAAAATACAGAATTTGGTTCTCTTATTAGTGTGTCATTACAAAGAAATATTACCCTTTTCATGCATCAAATATGATAGTCTAACAAACAGGGAAGCACTATCTCGAGAGATTTGTTTGAGAAACAGGAAGTGCAGCTGAAGCCTCTGAATTCATGAGACACCAAGTTCATAGTAACTGTAGGTGCTTTTTTTTTTTTTTAAATAAACCCTTTTGGACCTATTTACCAGTTACAAGCCTGTGTTTTGTGGCAAAGTACAACTTTTAAAACTAAACATTTTTAATGTTTGTCATCTCAGTTAAGTAAAATGTGAAAGAACTGATAATGATCTAGTCCCAGAATTCAAAATTTCAAAAACAAATTTTTGCCATTTTGTTCACAATTCACTGTTGTCCAGTCATAAATGCTGCTTAGAATATTTCTCTCAGCAAAAAGGCTGTCGTCTGTAAGGTTTAATCACTAACTATGCTTGACTGTCACAGTGAGTAAAAAACCACCCAACCAATCAAAATTTCATGTAACTTTTTATTAAAATAGTATTTATAACTGATACATGTTGGCAGATGTAATTTTTTTTTAAATCTGTAGTGGAGGAGCCCCAGGCATTAGAATGTGGCTGTTCCCTAGCAGAATGCAGACAGCATATAATAAATCACAGGGAAAAGAATCTTTGCCTGAGGCAGGTGACCCTGCATGTCAGCCAGTTTGAGTGGGAGCTTCGTATGTCACCCTCCAAAAGGGAGGTTTAAAAAGTTTGATAAAAATGTTCAAATCTTAAGATGACATCAAATGTCACTTCATAAAGTTTTATTCTACTAGAGTAACTGTAAAAATTCATAACATTCACATATTTGCTGTAGAAAGAAGGCTTATGAGCTAGTCTGAATGTATTCTTAAAGCTCTTGGCAGTTCTTCAGAAGGGAAAAGTTAGAGGAAAAAAAAAGAAAAATCAACACTTTTTAATCAAAGACCTTTGTTTAAGGTAATTAATAGAAAAAATTGGGTCACCTGAGGTCAGGTGATATTTTCAGCCTCTGAAGGGGAAAGGTACGCATTGCATCATTTTGGAGCCTTCTTAGTGGTAACTACAACTTTGTAAGAAATTACCTTTAAACACTACTTGTCAGCAAAAAAAAATAAAATGGATATCTGGAGAGCAAGCAAATGGCAATGACGTTCCAATCACACTTGAACTAGCTTTCCTAGTCACTACCTTTGAGTTGGAGAGTATTTTACCACATGGGTAAGAGGGGAGGCCACATTCTTGATTGCCTGGAGCCCACAAGGGGCAACAATATAATTCTCCCAGATTCACCCACATTAACTGTCATCAATCAGAATGCTTTGTGTCTAAGCTTACTGGTTGGTAAGAACTCCTGCATTCCGGATGGCATTTGGTCTAGTGGTATATAATAATTGGTTAAAATCTGTTTGAATAGTTTGTCTTATTAAAGAATACTTTAAAATGGCCACATTTCAAAATTGAGTTAATTTACCATGTACAAACCAAACAAAAGCAATTATTATGGAATTACAGGGTCACATTTTAATTCCTGAATGTTACAGTTTCAGCATTAATATCACCACATGTATACAAATGGTGTAAAACAAGTACAGTGGTATTTTTAATACAAAATAAACTTCTGTTTTATGGAAAAACTATACTTCATATCTACACAGACAGTCCATATTTTCCAAACAATAGCTAAAATTAAAATTAACTACAAAATCTCCAAAACAGGTAAACCTGCTTCAGTTTAAACTATTCCAGGAGAAATGGACCCATAACACATTACAAGAGTGATCTATGTGGTGGATTGCAGCTGGTTTCATAGTTTAACATCTCCGACACATTAATTGTAGTTTGGGATTTTTTTCTCATTTCAGCATGATCTCAGATCATATATGGGCAAACTAACATTAAAATATTTACAGTTCACTTGCTGCTCTTTGAAAATAAAACCTCAAACGATTTGCCTCCATCAATTTACCTATTTTTGTTGTTGTTGCAATTTGTTTACGTACATGGAATGTGCTTTTACTCTTAAAAAAGCAGCTTTCATATTACACCCATTTTCAGGTGCTGCATGTTGATTCTGCCTCGAACACAGACTGGTGTATTGTTAGTATTAATTCCATCTTGGTCCAAAATGACTTTTGGGTGTTAAATGCCATATATATATATTCAGCACTATTCAAAACCTTTTGTTAGCGTTTCTTATAAACCACCTCAATTACACAATTTAAACCTGCAAATGTGAAAATGCACCTCCTGCTCAAGGAAGAGAGCTTCACCAATAAAGCAGAAAGTGACTCAGTTCAGTCTCTTCCATCACCTGAAAAACTGCTAGCTATTCTTGTGTGTAGTTTAAAATACTAGTATATTGATGCTAGCAGTTTCTGGAGATCTTTTTGGAAGCTACCGATCCTTGACATAGGTATTGCTAGATATCCAGTTTAAAGAACAATCAAAATTAACAGAACGGTCCATTATCCAGCTTGCTTTTTTTCTCCTCTTCAAAACGTGAGTTGAAAAGTTCACGTTTTTATAACTCAACATGCACTATTATTTAGGGTGCTCTCCACTCCATCTATGAGACATTTTATTAAATTTGCAACAAATGGTCCCAAAATCTGAATTTATTTTTATGGAAATAGAATTATTTTCCCTTCATTTTTTTTTTTTTTTTTTTTTTTTTAAAAAGGGGCAATTGCTAAAAGAACAAAATGGACAGCACCATTACAAAATTAAGATTACTGGGTTTGCAACTGAAGCTTTACAATTTTTCTAGCTCTGTTACACACTGGAGAAACCCTGCAATATTAAAAATTATTTACCATACCTTCCTCCCTCCTCCCCATACCCTCCCCAAACCTGAGACTTTCCTTGCTGAGAAGCTGTCATCCAGGTTCTGATTACTAATCCCCCCACCCCCGCCCATTCCAACTGAATGGCAGACTCCTTATTTTACTAGAAAGAGATTTAAGTTCCTTTGAAGCCTGATGTTTGCAGAACTAAACCTTTCTCACTGATATACCGAGTTTCTTTTGCTACTCCTTGTATTATCTTATATATTCAAGGGAGAAAGCTTTCTGATTCAGACTCTTTTTAGCTCTTGGAAGAGTTGCAGCATTTAAGACCTCACAATATAAGTTTATTTCAATGTTTTTATGAACCAAGACGAGGTCTTTTCCTTGGGGATGTCTCCTCTTCTTCCTCTTCCTCTTCATCATCTGGATAATCCACTAGGCCAACTAGACTTCCCTGCTGATTTTAAAGAAAGAAAACCTCACATTTGAAAAAATTCATCTCCCAGAAATGCGCAGTTGTAGTGAAAATACCAGATGCCCCTTGATCAGTTCTCTAGGGGAGACACAGCTCCAGAAGATTAGTGTATTAGGATGGCATGCTAGGTTTACAGACTTCCAACTACAATAAAAAAAGCTTACAGTGGCTGGGCATATGAAACAGAAAATGATGAGATGTCTAACAGTCATTTGTTGAAGAAAGATGTCACCACCAAAGTACTGAGACCCAGGCTGATGTATATTTTAGTGTAAATCTTCCAACATATCAGGGCAAGATCATGCTTTTGCATAAAATCAAGGAAAATACCAGTATTGAAAACTAGCTTTTCCCTGTGAATTTGTCCCAAAGACACTAAATTGTTTTACATTATTTAAAAATCTTTAATCCTATTATTCAGTATTACCTTTTGTGTGTCCATTATTTCCTTCTTAAGAGTCCTTAGGAGCCGCATCACACTCATCAACCCAATTTACACCTCTCCCTTTTTAAAAGCCATGTAGCACAGTGATCTATTATCTTGGCTAAGGGTCTGATAAGTTCCCATTTTAAAAACACTCTTCCTCCTCTAAGCAAAAAAAAAAAGCAAAACTGCTGACAATAACTCTCCTATTTGCAGCCTCAGAAGAACTTGTGGATAAGGGAGTGACTGCACTAGAAATTAAACATTGGTCTCTCTCAGTAGCATGAGTCTAAGTACCAACCAAGTCCGGTGTGTGTCTGCTTAAAAGCATGAGCATGAATTCCATAACTGTGGTTCCACTGATCTAAACGGTTCAGAGGAAACAATCAGTATTGATCTTGTTTACGCCACATCACAAAAACAGTAAGTAAGAAAAAAATGTTTCCATTGAGACAGAGGAAATCTAGTGATCTCAATAACAAGACTTGTGCCGTGAGTAACAGCTTGTTTAACATTTGGGAATTTGAGCTCCTCATGTCAGCCAGAAATGCAAGATTGGTGACTCTAGTTGGTAAAATCTACAAGAGGTTAGAATTACTAAAAAGTGTTTTTACTTTCCTCCAAATTTAGCAAAATGTGACAGCTTGAAATATTTTGTCATTAACTGATTCCATCAAAGACAGGTTGCCCTCAGACTTGTTTCTATGCCACATAATATAGGACTTAACACAGCACAACCAATAGGGTTTCATTAACATGGGTTAGAATGATGAAAACTCATACTCTTACTCTTTCTGGAGTAGGGAATGTCTGCTTTTACAAATGCAAGTTCTCTCACCTTAGCGGCTGTTACCGCTGTAGTCAAGTTTGTGTTCTTTGAAGAGGAACCATTAGAACTTGCTGGTGATGTCTGAGCTGCTACAGATTTACTGTTTGTACTATTTGCTCCATTAGCTGTACTGGCAGAGTGAGAAAAAGTGAATTTGAATCCACCAGCTGAAGTCCTTTTTGGGAGATTCTCTTTGTCTTCACTCTCTTTAGCTGAAGGACAAACATTTTAATATTTAATACATCAACTGTACAGGTTTTTCACAAATCTACACCCCCTCTGAAAAGTCACTTTAGAACGTGTTGCACACCCACACTGCAACCCACAGGATAGAGAAATTTTAAAAACTCATCAACTGATCAGCTACTGAAAGGCATCTTCCAAGGAAGGGGGAACTGAATCATTGCCCTGGATATTGGGCCAGACTAAATAGGTCAAGCAAAGTTAAATCTGGCCAGGAATGTTTACTAAGAATATAGAAATTAGTCTAATTCATTCTGCAAAAATGAAACTTCTAATCAACAGCATCTTTTGTATAAAATTAACCAAATTGGAAACTGGAGAAGGTTCTAGCTGTAATCTTGTTCTCAAAAGCATAACAACATTTTATTTACTGACTAGAATATAAAATTATTCTTGTTTAGGATTTAAGGGACAAAACAAATGGTTGTCATAGGTATTAACACCAAACAAAACACTCCACATAGGAGAGGTTACTTGCTTATACAGTAACTGGAGTTCAAGATGTTTTGTCCCTGTGGGTGCACCACTTTAAGTGCATGCACGCCTGTGCACTTTCATTGGAGATTTTTGGTAACAGTGTTCATGGGTTCTGCGCCAGTGCCCTATATAGCCTTGTGCTCTGATCTGAGGACACAGAGGGGAGGGTGGGCCACCACCACTCCAGTTCCTTCTCCATCACGAAATCTGGCCAGAGGCAAGGACTCTGAAGTAGAGAGAATGGAGGGCAGATAGTGGAGCACCCCACAGGAACAAAACATCTTGAAAAACTCCAGTTACTGTACAAGTAACCAACCACTCCTTCAAGTGGTTGTCCCCATCAGTGCTCCACTTTAGGTGGCTCCTGAAGAACACCGAAACTAGATCTAGTATTGATTCAAGAACAGATCCAACAAAGGCTGTATCTACCCTGGAAGCATGTACGATAGAATAGGGCTGGGAAAAAGTAAGCATGGATAACCAGGTGGCAGCTTTACAAATGTCTGAAATGGGTATGTTTTTAGGCAAGGTAACAGAAATAGATTGGGCAGTCACCCTAGCTGGGGATGAATAAGCAGAAGCCACTTCATTCTAAGATGAAAGCAGCAGATCCTGAGCATGCTCAGTACTAAGAGGATGAAAAGTTCAGTTAACTGGCAGAATGCCCAGGAACGCTAGGATGGCACCCTGGCAAAAGGCCCAGCAGGTGAAAAGGGTTGGCATAATCGTAACTCTGACATAAACAGTGAGCATGTGCAGAATAAAACGGGTGACAAAGGTCAAGCAGCCTCAACCCGAACTGACTTAGGCTAGTTTGGGGATGCTGCTTCTGGTTGCTGAAGATGAGGTAGTTAGAAGAGTACAAGAGTGTTGGCAGGTATAGTCAGTCAGGAGTTGATGAGGAAAGCAGTTGGGGGAAGACGGACAAACAAATTGGAAGCCAACAAGGAGAGCTGCTAAAGAAGAATCAGAAACTGCAGAGAGCGACAGAGAAGACCAGAGCAAAACAAAGCTAACCGAGCAGTAACAGCGATTAAAGAAGGATACCAAAAGAATTTATAAAGTAAGCCTGCCAGTTTTTAAATATAATTTTTAGTGTAACGTAACATGGTATTTAACGTGTATGCTTGAAATGTGTGCACGCTAAGAAGAATGCATAAAATATTGTTATTTAATTGCAATTTATGAAAATCTAAAGTATAATTTAAGAACTGCTGTCAGTGATTTGTTAAGAACTGGCCATTTGTAGCAAAGCAGTTCTCTTAGAATTATTTAAATTGTATGCTATTGGGGTTTGAATGCTCTTTAATTTGCCATAAGGATTTGTGTCTAATTTCTATTTTTAGGTGATATTGTGGTAGAGATTAATATTAGTTACTTTAATAAAAAGATACTTTGTTTTGGAAAATATGCTGCTTGTGTCAATCATTTTATCAGACCATTATATCTGTGTCCTTTATTGTTTCCTTAATCCTGGAAATGCATAAAACTTGGGAAGAGCAGACTTAGAGGGTATTTGGCAGGTTATTATAGGGGTATCCCAAAATCCATTTTTTGGGGTAATAGCCCCAGAGAATGGAAGAGGGCTAGGTCCTTGTTGGTTGCTGACTGTACCTTGGGGAAGGAATGACTCTTGAGAAGCCACTTCTCCGGACAGGGGAAGACGACTATTCCCATCTGCCACAGATGGACTGCAATGACTGAGAGGACCTTTGTAAAGATTCTCTGCACAGTTGAAAGGCCAAAGGGAAGCACTCAACACTGACAGTGGTTGTTGCCAACATCAAAATGCAGGACACATGTATGAGCTGGATGCAGTGGTCAAGGACCACAAACCTGTTCCATAGATCTAACTGACTGTATTGCTGCTGCTAGGGTTACCATCCTGAACCTTTGCATTAGAATGAATGTGTTCAGAGTCCTGAGGTCCAGGAATGGTCTCCGTCCTCCTTTCCTCTTGGGTTTCACGTAGTACTCGGAATAGAACCCTTTCCTGACGAAAGATAGGGAACTATTCTGATCACCTCTAAACTAACTCCTGCCTTAGGAGACCCTTGTGAGAAGGGTTCCTGAAAAGGGAAGAGTAGGAAAGTGATGGGGGATGAGTCTGAAGAGAATGGAGTAGGCCTAATGTAACGTAATGACTTCAAGCATCCATCTGTCTGATGTGATGTGCTCCCAAGAAAGTTTGAAATGGGAAAGACTATTGCAGGGGGAGGAAGTGGAGCAGCAGAGTGGTGCAACATATCACTCAGATTATGGAAGGACTCGTGACCCTCAAATGAACAGTCAAAACAGCAAGTTCAGAGTTGCTGACTGGGAGGCAACAGATGATGGGCCCTTCTTGTGAAATCTGGGCCTCTTCTTGGGCAGTTGTATGATTCTTTGGAAGGTTTTGTATTGGACAGGGGAAGATGGTGGAGCTGTCTGTTTCCTGATGAATTTTCTCTTGGTTGCAGGGGCTTAGATGCCAGGCATCAAAAGGTCACTCTAGTCCTTCAATGAATCAAAGGAATGATCTGTGGCATTGCTGAAGAGCTTGGGCCTTCAAATGGAAGATTCCAGGACGTTCAGAATACAGTGAATGGAATCCAAACAACTGTGGTATGTAACTATGGGGATTTGACACAGAATGAGAGCCTAAAATGGCCGCATCCAGCGAGGCTTGCAAAGAGACTTTTGGCAATTATCTGACCTTCAGCGATGGAACTGTCCTGGTATTGTGGAAAATTAACAACATGCTGTAATCTGTCTGATCATACCTGCCACATGGTAGTTAGCTACTGTGAACTTTTGTGGCTGAAGAATAACTTTTGCAGCCAAGAAGATACAGGTCTTGAGCTTCATGTTGTGAGTAGCAGACGTGGAGCAATGTTTTCTGTCTCTCTCATTTATAGCATTGACTACCATGAAATGTGAGCTGGCATGGGAGCAGTGGTATTCAAGCCCTTGGCAGGTTCATAGTATTCAATCATAGAAGTGTAGGACTGGAAGGTAAATTGAGAGGTCTTTTAGTCCAGTCCCTTGCACTCAAGGCACTCCTTCCCCCTTGGTATCGTCCACAAACTTTATAAGTGTACTCTCTATGCCATGATCTCAATCAATGATGAAGATATTGAACAGAACCAGACCCAGGACAGATCCCTGTGGGACCCCACTTGATATGCCTTTCCAACTTGATTGTGAACCACTGATGATTACTCTCTGGGAACAGTTTTCCAACCAATTGTGCACCCACCTTATATAGCTCCATCTAGGTTGTATTTCCCTAGTTTGTTTATGAGAAGGTCATGCGAGACACTACCAAAACCTTTTCTAAAGTCAAGATATACCACCTCTACCACTTCCCCTCATCTACAAGGCTTGTTATCCTGTCAAAGAAAGCTATAAAGGTTGATTTGACGCAATTTGTTATTAACAAGTCCATGCTGACTTTTACTTATCACCTTATTATCTTCTAGGTAATTGTAAATTGATTGCTTGATTATTTGCTCCATTATCTTTCCTGGTATTCAAGTTAAGATGGCTGGTCTGTAATTCCCCAGGTTGACTTTATTCCTCATTTTTATAGACTGGTACTATATTTGCCCTCTTCCAGTCTTCTGGAAATCTCTCCAGTCTTCCACAACTTTTCGAAGATAATCGCTAATGAATCATAACTCCTCAGTCAACTCCTTGAATATTCTTTTAATCTATTTAATGCATGCCATGTCAATTTTATATCATTCTAGGGGTTTTCTTTAAATTAAAATGTCATTCAGTACCAAGTCAAATGCCTTACAGAAGTCTATCGCTTCAACACTATCAACCAAACTTGTAAGCTCATTTAAAAAAAAAAAAAAGATATCAAGTTAGTTTGACAGGATCTATTTTTCATTAACCCATGTTGATTTGTATTAATTATTTGTATTAATTACACTACCTTCCTTTAATTCTTCATAGAATCATAGAATCAGAATATTAGAGTTGGAAGGGACCTCAGGAGGTCATCTAGTCCAACCCCTTGCTCAAAGCAGGACTAACTTTAGCTATATCATCCCAGCCAGGGCTTTGTCAAGCCTCAGCTTAAAAACCTCCAAGGATGGAGATTCCACCACCTCCCTACGTAATCCATTCCAGTGCTTTACCACCCTCCTAGTGAAAAACCTTTTCCTAATGTCCAACCTAGACCTCCCCCCCTGCAACTTGAGACCGTTGCTCCTTGTTCTGTCATCTGCCACCACCGAGAACAGCCTAGCCCCATCCTCCCTGGAACCCCCTTTCAGGTAGTTAAAGGCTGCTATCAAATCCCCCCTCATTCTTCTCCTTTTCAGACTAAACAAGCCCAGTTCCCTCAGCCTCTCCTCATAAGTTCTGTGCTCCAGCCCTCTAATCATTTTTGTTGCCCTCCGCTGGACTCTCTCCAACCTGTCCACATCCTTTTTGTAGTGGGGGGCCCAAAACTGGACACAATATTCTAAATGTAGCCTCACCAATGCTGAATAGAGGGGAATAATCACTTCCCGTGACCTGCTGGCAATGCCCCTCCTAATGCAGCCCAATATGCTATTAGCCTTCTTGACAACCAGGGCACACTGCTGACTCATATCCAGCTTTTGATCCACTGTTACCCCCAGGTCCTTTTCTGCAGAGCTGCTGCCCAGCTCGTCGGTCCCCAGTCTATAGCTGTGAATGGGATTCTTCCTTCCTAAGTGGAGGACTCTGCACTTATCCTTGTTGAACCTCATCAGATTTCTTTTGGTCCAATTCTCCAGTTTGTTTAGGTCACTCTGTATCCTATCCCTACCTTCCAGGGGATCTACCACTCCCCCCAGTTTAGTGTCATCCACAAACTTGCTGAGGGTGCAATCTACCCCATCCTCTAGATCATTAATGAAGATGTTGAACAAAAATTCTTTATTAACCAAGTCCCATGACAGCTCTCCATTATCTTGCCCAGGATCAATGTCAGGCTAACAAGCCTGTAATTTGTAAGGTCATCCCATATACCTTTTTTAAAAACTAGCACAACATTAGCTTTCTTCCGATCTTCTGGAACCACCCCAGTGCTCCAAGACTTATCGAAAACAAACATTAATGGTCCCGCAAGCTCCTCAGCCAGCTCTTTAAAAACTCTTGGATTGACGTTATCTGGACTTGCTGATTTAAAAATGTCTAACTTTAGTAGCTTCTGTTTAACATCCTTAAGAGATACTAATGCAATTAAAAGTGTTATCACCATATGACAAGACTATAGTCTGTTTTTCCCCCAAATACAGAACAGAAATATTTACCGAACACTTCTGCCTTTCCTGCATCATTGATAACTGTACCATTTCCATCACAAATGGACCAATACCACTGTCACGATTCTTTTTGTTCTTAATATATTTTAAAAACTCCTTACTGTCCCTACCTCTGCTGACCAGATTTCTTTGTGTCCCCCTTGGCTTCTGATTTATATTCATTACTATTAACTTCCCCTTTCTTCTATTCGTGTGTGTATGTGGTGTGTGAATGTTTGAGAGAGAGAGAGAGAGAGAGAGAGATACATCTATCTATCTAGATATCTCTGCCTTCGCTTTCTCTCTAAACCATGTTGGTTTTTAACCAATATGGCTTTCTTCCTTACTTGTGGCTTTTTGGGCATCTATTAAAGTGTTCTTAAATGATTCCTAATTATTCACATATTTTATTACATTTTTCCTCTCAGATGATTTGGCTCATCTATTTTCAGCTTTGTAAAATTGACTTTATTAAAGGATCAAGTGTGTTTTATTTATTTATTTTACTGGTCAGGACTTTATTCTGCTTGCACTCTATAAATGATCAAGTCATGATAACTTGTACCTAAGATCTCATTCATTTTTAGTTCTGTGATCAGTTCCTGTTTATCTAGTAGGACAAGATCTAAAAGATTCCTCCATGTTGGCTGCAAACACTTGCTGAGTTATGAAATTGTCATGTATAATATTTAGATTTCCAAGGACGTTTTAGTAATGACAGCATGAGACCTCCAGTACATGTCACTTAAACTGAATTTCCACATGATCACACAGCTTTTTTTCCCTACCCATTCTAGATAGATGTGTAAAGAGGTGGTCATTCTGTTTCCTAGCATGATTTGGTGGTCTGTAGCAGACACCAACTAATCTCATACTTTAAATACATTGATCCATAAGCATTCAAGATAATTTTCTTTCAAGTTATCAGTGACTCAAAACAGGTAATACCATTTATGTTCCACTCTCCCTTCCCTTTTACTCCCTTGATCCTTCCTAATTAGGTTATAATAATTGATTCTAACATTCCAATAGTGCGAATCATCCCACAGGTTTCAGTAATACAAACTAGATTAAATTTATGCTTATAAATGAGCAATTCCAATTACTCGTTTGTTACCCAGGCGTTGGATAGCGACCTCTCTTCGACTCTGGAAAGAACAGAACTGCTCGGGTGGAAATCCATGGGACATTGCCCAGCAGGTGAACCATTTCCACTTGGCTGGGTATGCAGCCCAAGTGGAAGGCTTTCTACTACCCCGCAGAAATTGCCTAACCTGTGATGAACAGGCCTGTTCCCCTGCGTTCAGCTATGGAGTCTCCATGCCGTGAGATGCAGAGACTCCAGATCAGGGTGCAGTAAGTGGCCTTGGTCCTGGGAGAGGAGATCATGCCACTGAGGCAACTCCAGCCAGAGGGGTGATTGACAGATTCAGCAGTATGCTGAACTAATGATGCTGGGCATATCATGGTAGGGACATATCCTGCCAAGATTATACCAAGGATTCAATGGTCCAATGTTATCTTGGCCCATTCAACAGGAAGGGTGCAAAACTGTTGAAGAACGGATGAGAGGGAGGATCCTGTAAGGGGACTGGAATGCCGTCCTGGGATGCACCCTCAAAAGGAATGGTGCTGACCGTTGGAGTGCCTGGAAGGCCTCAGCTGGGGTGCTGAGGGCCTGCATTTGTCCAGCGCCTCCTAGACCCCCCATCTCTGTCCCTTCATCTGTAGGGAGCAAAACAAGGAGGAACTGTCGCCTCGAGGTCTGGGGTGTATAAAAGGCCCAAGGAATGCAGCATAGCCCTCGAATCCTTCAGACCATGCAGCTTGGTGTTAGTCTGGTCTGAAAAAAGGGCCGACCCATCAAAAGGGGACTTGCTGCACCTCCTGAGACAGCCCAGACGACTGCAGCCATGAGCACTGATGCATGCAAATCACCAAAGCCATGGCCCTCCCAGATGAGTCTGCTGCATTGGAAGCTGTCTGCAGAGCCGCTCTAGCCACCGTTATACCCTCCTTGAGGATGGTGGTGAAGTCCAGTGCCTGGTCCTGGGGAAGGGCCTCCCCAAAATGCTTGAGGGAGTCCCAAAGATTGTAATTGTACCTGCCCAGAAGTGCTTGCTGATTAGCAATGTGAAACTGCAGGCTTGCCAGCGAATACATTTTTCTTCCAAAAAGGTCCAGTTTTTTATTGCCCTTATTTTTGGGAATCGCGCTAGGCTGGCCCTGCCTATCACGCTCGTTAGCGGCTGCCACTATCAGGGTCCCCAATATGGCCACTGCGCCGGCCACTGGCCTTGGGGCCAACCAGGGGCTGCAGAGAAGGGGACTTTCTCCTGAGTCTTTGGGGATGGCAATGCCCCAATTGGGCAGATCTGTTCTACCTTGAGGAAACAGACTCGCTGCCAGATGACCATGAGGAGGGAGGGGGTAGTAGCTGGCTCCCTTGTGATACCATGGGGTGGAGGATCGGTGCCCTGAGCACAATGGCGCTCAGATGACTGTTGCCTTGGTGCTGGGGAGTGCGCTGAGGCTGACTGGAAGTGACGCTCACCCAACCGACGTCAGGGTGCCGAGGCTCCATGGCCCGAAGATGAGTTGGACCGGTGCCGCGTCGAAGATCGGCACCTCAGAACCAAAGACTTGCGTTGTCGTTTGCCCCCTTTAGGCGATGACTCCCTCTCTGGTGACCGGGTTCTGTTCCATGCCTGTATGGGCAAACTCTTCGATGCCGGGGAGCAGGAACAGTGTCAACTCCCCTCCGGAGAACGCCTGCGGGAGGTTGAGCAGAAACAGTGCAGACCTTCTGTGTGCAATGCCCTCAATGCCAGAGATTGTGATTGGTGCTTCAAGGCGGCCAACGGCTGCCCCTGATTTTCCATTAAAGAGCGCCCTCGAGATGGGGATCGGGAGCGCCCTCTTGGGGACCAGTGCTGCGATGTCGACTCCCTGTGTGGTGACCTGGCCCTTGGGGATGGGTGTCTCTGTTTGGGGGATCAGTGCAGCCACTGCAGGGGACCCATTGCGGGATTCTCCTTAGAAACCGAAGCCTTTTCCTTTGTCGGCACCAGGAGTCAAGAAGGCAGCAATGTCAGAGTCATCAGGTTCCTCGCTGCCTGGAACACCTCTGGCATCAATGGCACCATACTCTGAAGTGGCCCCCTTCTGCTCCCAGGAGTCGGGGGTGGCTCTCTTGCCAGGGTCACGCTTCTGGGCAGCAATCCCCTCTCCTGCTGACCCTCAGCTGGTTGGTCCGGTATGGGTCCCATGCTCAACCCCGCTTCCCTGGACTTTCTCTGTGTGGGGGAGCAGCCTCTCTCCCCACGTTGCTTCTTCTGTTTCTTCCTTCATGGGGAAGAGGGAGAAGTCTGGTGCCGTGTCAGGGCTGGTGCCAACTGCGTGCTGTTTCCCGACACCATACTCAGCACCAAGGTGGATTGTGCCAGCTCAGAGGCTGGTCTTAGTGCTGCCTCCATCAGCAAGGACTTCAGGCAGATTTCCCTCTCCTTCTGAGTCCACGGCCTGAAAGCCTTACAGATCTTACACTTCTCCTTTCTATGACCTTCCCCCAGGCACTTCAGGCAGCTGTCGTGGGGGTCACTAATAGTGAAGGGTTTGCTGCAGGAGATGCAGGGCTTGAAACCCGGAGATCAGGCATGCCCTGCTCCCGGGCAAATATTCCAGCAGGGACTATTCCTAACCTAATTAATGAACTATTAATAACTATTTAAGTAAAAGAACGAACAACTATCAAATCACTAAAGGTACTGAGCACTTGGCAAAGCAAGCAGAGCAGTTCCAGCAATCATCCCAGGCGGAAAGAAGAAACAGAGGGGGTGTAGGGCCGGCGGCGCCTCATATACCATGGCATGTGCACGGGACTACAGGGGGCGCTAGAGCCATCCCTATGGGTACTGCTGAAGAGGAAAAGATTCCAGTGACCGTGCACGGAGGCGCACACACACACCTAGAATGGAATCGATATGAGCAAGCACTCAAAGAAGAACAAGGCGAGCGGTGCAAAAGCATATAGCGTATGGGAAATTGATTAAATAAAATTAAATACAACAAGTAAAACGTTGCTAAAACGTTGAAGCTAATGTACACAGCAATGCTCAGTCTAACCCCAGGTGGCTGAGAAGGAACTCGAGTTGTGGTGGAACTGCCCTCTCCTATATATCTTTGGATTGCAGCATGACAACATACAGGGTGCAGGTGCAGACCCTGTTACCAAAAGTCTCCAAACAAAAATGCACTGATGCATGCACACCTAAAGTGGAGCACCCATAGAGACAACTACACAAAGAACCAAAATGTTTATCTGAAGTCACACAATGTAGGATATAATAGTTTTGTATTGCAGAACAGAAATTATAAATAAAATTACCTTTTTTAGTTTCCATAAACTTTTCATAACTATCTGGAAAATCATCCTCTTGTTTTGATTTCTCTATTGGAGGTACAACAGCTTCACCTTCTTCCTCTTCCTCTTCATTGAACCACATTTCTTCATCCTCCTCTAAGGCTCTTGCATCTCTGCGAAACCTGTTGCTACGCAATATGGATGGGACGCTGTAAGAAACGCACCAGAAATAACTCAAGCTTTGTTGCTAGTTTACAAACAAGGAACCATGAATGGTTGACACAGTAGATAAAAATCAGTACAGAAGCAACCTAAAAAAAGTATAACTCACTCTGAAGTACAGTAGTCAAAGACTGTATTAGTTCACAATGGAAATAGTTTCTTGATGCCTTAAAATTAATTCAGTGGGTTGATAAAAGCAGTCCAGATCAGTCTAGTTAATTAGGTTGTAAATTCTATCTGAGCACTTATAAAACAATCAAAGTTCCCAAAAGGTACATTGACTCTGCATGATAATGTCAAAAGTAAAGATTTCATAGAGGATTCTACTCTTCACCCTTCCCAGGTTGTAGTAAACTCTAGTTTTGGGGGATCTTAAGTTTAATGTCAGGAGGGTTTTAACAAATAGATGCATCTTACAATGCGCTCTATGAACAATCAAACTGTAGCTTAGTCTAATTTCTCTCATAGCTCATTTTAAGAAATTTTCTCCCAGTAAACATTCCTTCCACACTCAGCCACCAATTTACTATTCAAGGTGGTGAGATCTGCAAGTCAGATTATTGTGTAATCATTTAACGTGGAAACATGAAAAATAAAGTAATTGCACACACAAAAATTAGCTCTAGAAACCCTCTAGAAAGAATATCCAGAGATGCTATTAGAATATTTTGTTTTACTGCAAAAGTTTGAGTTTCAAGATGTGAAAATAATCCAGTACCTGTTCAGTTTCTGATTTTGTCTGTCTTTTTCTTGTTCGTATTTAGTCTTCAGTCCCTTGAATGTCTGAACATATTCAATAGATTCAAGTGCCTTATAAAAGTTTTCAACTATATGTGCAGTAAGTGACTTGATATCTTCCTGCATAAGCACAAAACAATATTTAAATCTCAAATGTAATAGTAAGATGTAGAAGATCAGAGGCTTTCAGTAAAGGCTATTAACTTTAAAAGTTAGTTGACTTGTTTTTTCAAAATGAAAAAATAATTGCAAATGACAGATGAGAAAGTTTCTTGGTTTCTCTTCATGGAAAAGTTTAAATAAATCTTTAGATGCAATTCTGCTTATCTCAATTTAAATGGAAAAGGGATGCTTGAATTTATCTGCTTCTTATTCTCACTTACAGTCATTTATCTGTGATATCAACATGAGTTTCTGTGGAGATGAACATAGTGTCTTCTAACACAGAATTATGCCTTCATGTGAAAAATACGAAGCAAGAGCATATAAACATATATTTATATAAGAATCAGAGTTTTAAACATCCACTTTATATGGTCCACAGTAGTAATGTAGTTAATGTAGAACAGTTACTTCTCAGGTCAGTCTCTAATGAATCCCACTTTATGGGCCTGATCATTTTTTTCTGTACTAAAGCTGGCAAAGGGGGAAGAATAAAAAAAATGCCCATGTCTGAATGAACTGAAAGCCCAACACATTTTCTCTTCTTGTGGGGAAAATTAACAGCTACAGGTAGAAGAGGTAGAAGACAGTCTTCTCCTCATGCAGAACCCAAAGAGTCACATGATCACCAACTCTATGGATCTCAAGGCACCCACACCGATCATCATCCCAGGTACACCTGCCAGTCCCCTTTTCTCCCCAAGCAGCCCAAGTGGCTTGGTGGTCCTGATGCCATTTGTGCAATTTCTAGAGACCTCTTCCTGCAAGGGCAGGGGGTAGAAGTAGCAAAGCCTAAAATTAACATTGCTCTAAGCAACACACACATCTGTACATTTTTACAACTATTACATGCAGATTTCAAGAGGAAAATGTTAACCATTTCCCGCCTCCCAACTTCTTGGCCAGACATGCTCCCCAAAGTCCTGCAGAACCCTAAACACGCCCACTTTCTGGATAGTGATTACGAGCCACTCAGGATGGAAAGCATGCTATATTTACTGGTCTCTTTCACTTTGCACACAGAGACCATTTTTCATGTTAACAGCCTCTTGGTCACAAATAACTTGACTTTGTTGACCTTCAGAGCACACAGCAAGGACCATATCTTTACCCAGGCTTCGGGGAGGAAACTGAAGTAGGCTGTCGCTACTTTTTTTTTTTTTTTATCATGTAATTTATGCCAAATTAGACTCCTTTGGACCTATTCATACCCACTTGCTGACATGCAGTTTATGCCACATAACTACTCTGAATTTCACCCAATAACTATGTAATCCATTTATCAGAGGGACATCTTTCTAAAAAGACACAGCTTTACATCCTTTGTCACTTGTCTATTTTGGCCTCAGTCAGTAATTACAATTTACATCTGGGTGAGGAATAGGCATTAGAGTATAGTAAAATGGTAGTCAGAATAAAGAAGTGATTAAACTTCCTCTTTTCCTTGTTACACAGCAGGTAACAAGTGATTGCCTGTGGGTAAGTGGAAAGCCTTTCATTTATGACTTATCTAATATTGGAGCTCCCTGACCAGACATCTAAATTTCCATTTAATAAAAAAAAAGGAACTTAAACAAAAAATCCCCATGCATTCTGGTAATAGCTGACATTTATTCAACAAAAACTGTTGTGATAGCAACTCTTACACTAGACAGCTGACTGATGAAAGCACTATTCCTCATGCTATTTTTACTTCATGACAATAGTGGGATCACTCGCTAGATGTATTCGAAGATGGACACCCACTTATTAGGAATGGTTTAGGAAAATAAAATCAAACCTCCCTTGTTGCAAGGAGACTAGAGGTCCCTTTTCACTATACACACTGATTCTAGAACAAATGCACCTTTTCCAGTTTAGATGAATAAACCATTACATTTTTAGCCTTATAAGACATTACATTTTATTGATTTAGATACCATCGTTGATCCATAGTAATATGTAAGACTTACAAATATTCTGGGAAAAAGAAAGTCAAGCAAAACACAAACACAAGACAAAACAGATAACAGACTTATAATAGCTAAAACTTTTGTTATCAATACTATCCTATTTAGCGTGAAATCTTTTAGACTCTGAATTCTGTGTTTAATATACAAGATGCTACCTGCCTAAAACTTAGTATTTTAACAAAACTTGCTTAAACTTACCACTCTGATGAATTCAAATAGTTCAATTACAGCTGAGTTCAGCAGATTGTATCTAGTTCCATTATCCAAAAGAGCATTTATAACTGGCTCAAACAGGTTCCCCTTGGTGATATAACGGTTATAAAATTCATCCTTCAGGCCAATTATCCTCCTCATAAAGCGAAGAGCACCTACAGTTTAAAGAAAATGTAGAAATCTTTGATAATCATCATACAATCCCCATTCTACTTTGATTGAAGAAGTCAACAGAAAATCTAAGATTGACTTCAGTGGGAGTGAGATCAGCCCCAAGACCAACAATATTTATTAAAAGGGCACTGCAAAGTTCTTATCAATATATTTTGCTTGCAGTTTTCAAAACACTGGTTGGAAAGGTTCAAAATTAGCATCTCTTGATTTTTCCTATCGGGCAAACATTTTTTTCTTTTGCATTTTTTGTTGCGCATACACCAACACAGCTCTGGTTCCATTATTTTCTTGTTTATATGCAGGAGCAATAAATCTTAGCTTATTGATATATAGACTTTATTGGTTGATTTTTATGCTTTTTCTGCAGTCAGGCTCTGATAGGCAAGCACAAAACATGTTAAGTCATTCCTTATGTACCATGGTGCACAAAATAGTAATTTCATTCATTTCCTACCAACAGTAGTGGGTTTTACAGTATTATAATGATGATATAATGGTATCTCAGTTTAGATAAGACTAGATACCTAATCAGAGTTTATTCTTTCTTCCCAATTCCAAAATGATCCAAGTCCCACCCTGTGATGTGGAAAGAATTACTAATCTCTCCTACACCATACACTACTCGGGAATATTGGCAGGGAATATCAAGTGTTTTCACCTTTCTTTGGAGCACTAAACAGTACCAGGTGGACTTATACTATACAACTGATTTCCTGCTTTTGCTGGGGGGACTAGAAGACTTTGGTCCCTTAAGCCTTCCACCTATCTGCTTCTGTTAACTTAAAAGTTGTCACATTTTGGACTTTAATAAAGATTAATAGCTTTTATTGGTTCATTGGATTAAAAAAATTAGGATATTTACACACTTACAAATTAATCCAAGGTATTCCATGTAAATTCAACAGATTCTGGGCATGAAGTAGTATTTCAGTGTTACACGTACACACACAAGCTTAATAACAAAGTGAACTACAATTCAATTTACTACTTACACAAGGCCAAAAATGTGTGTTTTGAATTCATTAAGACCAACACTCTTCTTAGCAAATCTTTGTTCATAATATAATTCTTGATGTGATATGTGTGGTGTTCCACACAGAAGGTGAGCAGCTCCAAAATTAAGGCAAGTAGCTGTGCTGTTTGATAATTATCTACAAAAAAATAAAATGAATTAAATCACGCACATAAAAAACCAACCAAACTTTTGTATGCATCCACAGAATATGACAAAGTACTTTTAGCCTTATTAATTGTTTAAAGTGAACAGAGATTTATCAACTTGTTAATATGACTTCTCAAGAGTTTCCTATACCAGCCTACACACCTCAGTTATGCTTCTTCTCTGTCAGCAGGTGAAGACTGAAAACTTATTTGATATCTTTGGCTCAGGAGAACAGACACCTTGACTAAACATTTGGAGGTCTACGTAAATAGGAAAGATAAAAAAAAGAATGTTTACTTACCTCATAACTGTTGTCCTTCGAGATGTGCTGCTCATGTTCATTCTCATTTAGGTGTGTGCACGTGCCACATGCACAGGTGCTGGAAGTTTTCCCCTTGTGATACTCGTAGGGCCGGCTCTAGCGCCCTCTGCAATGTCGTTCGTATATAGGACGCTGCCGGCCCCCCTCCCTTCCAGTTCCTTCTTGCTGGAACTCCAACAGAGGGAACGGAGGGTGGGTTGTGGAATGGACATGAGCAACACATCTCAAAGAACAACAGTTATGACGTAAGTAACTGTTCGAGTGCTTGCACACGTCCATTCTGATTTAGATGACTTACCAGCTGGCTCTTTCAAGGCGGGCAGGAGTTCATGGCCATTAAGATTGCAGTACTGCTCTGCCAAATCCCACATCATCCCGAGCTTGCTGTGTGATGGCACAGGGGGATGTGAAGGTAGGTATGGATGACCATGTAGCGGCCCTACAAATATCTTGAATAGGCACATGCACCAGGAGAGCCGCTGAAGACTCCTGGGCCCTTGTGGAGTGGGCTGACAGACGACAGAGGCACGATTCCGGCTTATTCATAACAGGCTCGAATGCAGGCTGTAATCCAGGATGATGTTCATTGCGGAGACTGGCTTGCCCTTCACCCTGTCAGCAATCGCTATGAAGAGTTACATAGAGTGGTGGAACGGTCTGGTCTTGTCGATGTAGAAGGCTAAAGCCCGCCTTATATCAAGCGAGTGCAGGCGCCTCTTCATTACAGCTGTGAGGCTTAGGACAGAATACCAGCAGGAAGGTATCTTGATTAATGTGAAAATGGGAAACGACCTTTGGGAGGAACGCAGGATGAAGGCAGAGCTGGACCTTGTCTTTGAAGAACACCATATAAGGCAGCTCTGAGATCAAGGCCTTAATCTCCAACACCCTGCATGCAGAGGTGACTAATACTAAAAAAGCCTCCTTCCAGGACAAGTGCATGAGTGAGCAGGAGGCCAATGGTTCAAAAGGTGGAGTAGTGAGTTGGGACAAGACAAGGATCAAGTCTCACTGGAGAACTGGCTCTCTAATCAGAGGGAAGAACCTTTCAAGGAACCTAGATGCCATCTCATGGGAGAAAACTGATCTGCCCTGTATCGGTGGGTAAAACGCTAATATTGCTGTCAGGTGAACTTTTATCGATGAAAAGGCTAAGCTTTCCTTTTTTAAATGAAGCAAATAGTCCAGGATCACCTGTATAGGAGACTTTGTTGGCAATACATTCTGACAGGCCACCCAGCAGGCAAAGCGCTTCCATTCTGCTAGATAGGATGCCCTGGTGGAAGGCTTCCCTACTTTCCAACAGCACACTCTGAATCTGGGCAGAACAGTGGCGCTCTTCCTTGTTCAGCCATGCAGCAGCCATGATGTCAGATGCAGGGAAGCTAGGTCCAGGTGAAATAACCGATGCCTGTCCTGGGAAATTAAGTCTGGGCATAGCGGCAGAGACCAAGGATTAGCCACTGAGAGATCCAACAGCATTCCGAACCAGTGTTGGTGAGGCCACTTTGGAGCTATCAGGATGATTCATGCTTTGTCCCTCTTAACTTTCACCAGAACTCTGTGCATGAATGGTACTGAGGGAAACGCGTACATAAGACCCCTTTACCACGAGAGGAGGAAAGCATCGGTTAATGAGCCACTCTCTGACCCCAGGAGAGAGCAGAAGCAAACACATTTCCTTTTTTCCCTGGTGGCAAACAGGTCCACCCGGGGAGTTCCCCACCTGTGGAAGACATGGTCGGCCACCTCCTGGTGGAGTGGCCACTGGTGGTGAGAGCAAAAGGACCTGCTCAAATGATCTACTAGGGTATTCTTCAGCCCCACTACAGGAACACCTTGCAGGCCAGCTGGATGGCCCTGAGCTCCTTCATGTTTATGTGAACAGTTAACTCTTCCCTGATCCATAAACCCTGAGTCCTGAGGGCACCAAGGTGGGCTCCCCACCCCAAATCCGAGACACCTGAGACCAAGGAAAGCATTGGCCTCGGGGCCATGAAGGGTATTCCTGCCAGTACCTTTCAAGGGTTCATCCACCATGACAGGGAGGTAAATATGTAGGGGAGGAATCATGAGAACCCTGTCCAGGGAGTGTCTTGATAGGGAATATACCATGGCCAGCCACATCTGGAGCAGCCTAAAATGCAGCCTCACGTAGCAGACCATGTAGATATAAGCTGCCATATGTCCCAGGAGGCTGAAGCATACCCTCGCCATGATAATTGGGTGGTCCCTTAGACTGGCTATAAGCTCTGTCATAACCTGGAATCTGGTGTCAGGCAGTGGTGCTTTGGCTTAGATAAAGTCCAGGATTGCCCCCATGAACTCTATTCTCTGAACAGGCGCAAGTAACTATTTCTGTTCATTTTATTAACAGGCCCAGCGACTGACACGTCTCTCATGATTCCTACGTTGCGATGGGCCTGTTCCCTTGAGCGGCCTCCCTTATCTGGACGATTGAGCCAACTGTCCAAGTAAGGGAACACCTGCATTCCCCTGCGCCTGAGGTGGGCTGCTACTACCGCCATACATTTGGTAAAAACATGGGGAGCAGTAGAAAGACCG
This sequence comes from Emydura macquarii macquarii, assembly GCF_026122565.2. NCBI lineage: Eukaryota > Metazoa > Chordata > Testudines > Chelidae > Emydura > Emydura macquarii. The sequence continues at coordinate 33,232,599 of NW_027132813.1, forward strand.
AATGGCAGAACCACGAATTGGCAGTGTCGCACTCCCACTGTAAATCACAGGAACCTCCTGTGGCCTGGGAAAATAGCAATATGAAAATAAGCATCCTTTAAATTGAGGGCGGCGAACCAGTCACCCAGATCCAGAGAAGGAATGATGGCTGCGACAGATACCATGCGAAACTTTAGCTTTCTGAGGAACTTATTTAGGGCCCTTGAATCTAGTATGGGTCTCAGGCCTCCCTTTGCCATCAGGAAATACCGGGAGTAGAATCCTTTGCCTCTCAAACCCTGAGGAACCTCCTCCACCGCTTCTATCTGCAGGAGGACTTGTACCTCCTGGACGAGGAGTTGCTCATGAGAAGGGTCCCTGAAGAGGGACGGGGAAGGAGGGTGAGACTGAGATGAACTGTAGGGTGTAGCCAGTAGCCACTGTGTTCAAACACCCAACAGTCCAACGTAATGGCCATCCATGCCAGGAAAAAGAGGCAAGGCAGGAGGAGAATGGTCGGAAAACTGGATCTCAAGTGCAAACTGGTCGGTCACCACCCAGGTGCACCTTCAAATGCTTCTCTTTCCGCCTGAAGAATGGCAGCTCAGGCCTGGTTTTGAGGTAGATGCCAGCGAATTTCCTTGGCGATAGTTGTAGCCTATGTTTCTCTTTCTATATGGCTCCCCTCTGGACGGGCCTCCAAAGTGCTGTTGCTGTGAGGGCCTGAAGTGTTTCCTTGATGAGGACAGTGTATAAAGGCCCAACAAGCATAGTGTGGCCCTGGAGTCCTTCAGACCAGGCAGCCTGGAGTCGGTCTGGCCTTGAACTCTTTTTTGAAGGACTGGGGGGAGGGAGTCAGTAAACTTTTCCAGCAATTGCCAGACATTAAAAGGGTATCGCTCCAGCAGCACCTGCTGGTTAGATACTCTTAGCTGTAGGCTCACTGTTGAATAAATTTTTCGGCCAAATAAGTCCTTTTTCTTTGCCTCTTTATTCTTTGGAGTGGAGCTCATTTGCCCCTGCCCGTTGCGCTCGTTAGCCGCCGCGACTACCAACGAGCCTGGAGATGGGTGCGTGTATAGATATTCAAAATCCTTAGCAGGCACATAATACTTTTTCTCTGCCCGCTTGGACGTGGGAGGCACAGATGCCAGGGTTTGCCACAAAGCCTTAGCCAGCTTCACTACTCCCTCATGCACCGGGAGGGCCACCATGGAAGAGGCTGCAGACACCCGGATGCCAAAAAGCTCATCCATGGGTTCTTTAAGCTCCTCTATTTTAAGGCCCAGGTTAGCTGCTACCCTTTTCAGCAGGTCTTGATGTGACCTATAATTGTCCAGCGGGGCAGCGTGCGAAGGGCCCATTACTGCCTGGTGTGCGGAGGACGAGGAGGGGGCCAGTAGCTGAGGGGCTGCTGGTACCTCTTCCCTAGTCGGGGTGGTCACTGATGGACTTCCCGATAGTGACTCTCCATGCTCTGAGTTGACGTCTAAGGCTGGTGCTAAGGAGGGGTCTTCTGGAGAGCGTGGCACCGATGTTCCTGTAGACGAGCATGGGTAGGGCACTGTGGAATGGGGGAACCCCACAGATTCCAATATGCCAAAATCCAATCTATTCTCCTTGCGGCCATCCCCTCATCTGAGGCAGCATGGGGAAAACTGCAGGGGACTTTTTAGCCTGCCCCTTCGGGAGGGACTATAACCTCCTCCCCCAAATCCGAAGAAGTATATCCCAGTGACCATGGGGGCAGTGCCACCACCTGCTTCTCCGCGTCTCTGCACTGGAATTCCGGCATCAGGGAGTGATGTCCGGAGCCTTGGCCTCATCTCGATCGCGTCTTGTCCTTTGCTTCCTGTAAGGACTTGATTGGTGCCAGGGCTCCACTGACCTGCTGCATGCCGGCGATTAACCACACCGTGGGCTCGGCAAACCTTCGGGCTCCGAAGATTAATGATGACGCTCAGCAGATCGGTGCCGATGCTCCGTGGATCGGTTCCTAGCACCCAGCAACCATCGGCATGAACCTGATCTGTCCCAGCGTGGTTGTGGCAACCGGTGCCGAGAACCTGATGAGTGCCTCAAGGCCGGCAAATGGTGACCAGCTGACGGGGGACAAGGCTGTTGCGTAGATGCTAGAAACCCCTTCAACAAATCCCTGGCTGCGGTATCTGCTCCTAAATGAGGAGGCCTACCCTCTTGTGGTGTAGGCAACACTGGCATGGCTAATAGGTCCTTCATCGCCCGGAACACCACAGGTGGCATGGGACTCTGCCACTCCACGGATTCGGTGGCGGCACGAGTGCTGGGCTCAACGCCTGCCCGGGCAGAGATCCCTTCTGGGCTGACTCTGGCTTCCCTGAAATTTTCTTAGCTGGCTTCAGTGCTGGCGAGCGCTCCCTCCGAGTGCACCTTCTTTTGGTGCTTCTTCAGCACTGGGGATGCCGAGCAGTGCCAGGTCGACTCCAACGCCAGAGGAGCGCTTTTTAACAATGCCATGGGTACTCGGTCCTGATCCCGATCGCAGCTCCAACACCGGTCTGAGCGCCACCTCCATCAGAAGGGGCTTAAGTCTAATGTCCCGGTACTACTTAGTTCTCAAGCGAAAGCTCCTACAGATCTCGCACTTCACAGAGAGGTGAGCTTCTCCCAAGCACTTTAAACAGCTCTGATGCGGGTTGCTCAGTGGCATAGGCTTCTTGCACAAAGCTCAGGGTTTACACCCCGGGGAACAGAGTATGCTTGACTCTAGGAACTTACTAACTAACAGAGTAACAACTAAACAACCAACTTTAAACTATATACACTAGGAATAGTTAGAAAGCTAGAAACCACTAGGAAAACGGAAACTTGCGAGAGCAAGAGAGTTGTTCCAGTACTATCATGAGCAGTAAGAAGGAACTGGAAGGGAGGGAGCTGGCAGTGCCCTATATATGAGCGCATATGTGCACTGCTGCAGAGGGCGCTAGAGCAGACCCAATGGGTATCACTAGGAGAAAAACTTCTGGCACTGGTGCATGTGGTGTGCACACATACATAAATCAGAATGGACATGAGCAAGCACTCGAAGAACTAAAATTATAAAATAACTAAACACAAAATGGAGCCCTTATATGCCAAGCAGGGAAGCAAGAGGGCTACAGAAGAGGCAAGGAGTTAACTGCTGCAAGGTAACTATTCCAGGCCAAATTAGTGGGACTTCTAAAAGCTGCACCTTCGATGGAGAGACCATTACAAGTTGGTAACCAGAGTTTTCTAGTAAACTGTGTTAAAAGGAGCAGCCATATCTAATTGATATCCAGCCATTTCCAATTCTCACTGGGGCATGTGGGAAAAGGGAGTTCAGGGGTGAACAAAAGCTCAGTTTTGGCTATGCTGAGCTAGATGAATATCCCCCAAAGAGATCAGAAAGTAAAGCCAAAATACGGGATTGGATGCAGAGACGGGGGAGAGGTGTCTCTGGAGACAATCTCAAAGAGGTTTTCCAAGAAGCTATAACTAGACACTTGCAAATCTGTGCGCTCTTAATGACTTCCTTATACAGCCCTCAAAGACTGTCCACTCATCTCTAATTCTTTATTCCGGGAGTCTGACTAGCAGCTCCAAGCTAAATCCCTAATTACCATTATTTGAGCTTCTACATCATGTCATCATTTTATCCAATCACTTTGGATTGATAGTGCGGCATCTACTGATTAAGGATAGCTGAATGAATAGTGTTTATCAAAGAAGAATGCCAGTCAGAGGTCTAGTGAGATTTAATGAGATGGCAACGTTTGGAGATCATACTAAGTTACTCATGATAGTTACGTCCAAAACTGACTGCAAAGACTTACAAAAGCATCTCACAAAACTGAATGACTGGTCAACAAAACAGCAAATGAAAATCAATATCGATAAGTGCAAAGTAATACGCACTGGAAAAAATAAATCCCAATAATATATAAAAAATGATGGGTCTAAATTAGCTATTACCACTGAAGAAAGATCTTGGAGTCATCGTGCTAGTTCTTTGAAAACATCTGCTCAATGTGCAGTGGCAATCAAAAAAGCTAACAATGTTAGGAACCATTTGGAAAGGGATTTATAATAAAACAGAAAATACAATGACACTATATAAATCCATGGTACTCCTACACCTTGAATACTGCTGAAGTTCTGGTTACCCCTTCTCAAAAAAAAAAAAAAAAAAAAAAAGCAACAAAAAACCCATTAGAATCAGAAAAGGTACAGAGAAGAGCAACAAAAATTATTAGAGGCATGGAATAGCTTCCACATGAGGAGAGATTAGAAATGATATGACAGAGGTCTATAAAATCATGAATGGGGTGTGGAAAATGTGAATAAGAAACTGTTATTCACAACACAAAAGCCAGGGGCAACCAATGAAATTAACAGGCAGCAGGGTTTAAAACAAGCATAAGGAAGTACTTATTTACACAACACACAAGTTAAAATGTGGAACTTATTGCTTGGGGATGTTGTGAAGGCTAGAAGTACAACTGGACTAAAAAAGAAATAGATAAGTATATGGAGGATAGGTCCATCAATGACTAATAGCCATGACGGTCAGGCGCACAACCCCATGCTCTGAGTCTCACTAAACCTGTGACTGTCAGAAGCTGGGATTGGGCAACAGGAGATGGATCACTCAATAATTACCCTGTTCATTCATTCCCTCACTGGCCAGTGCCAGATACTTCAGCTGGAAAACAGGATAATGGCTTAGATGGACCATTGGTCTGACTCAGTATGGCCATTCTTAAATTCTAGATGCACCTCCAATACCAAATTAGCACTAGTGTTTTCCTAAAAGGTCAATCCAATTAAAAAATCCAACTCAAGAAAGAATCCAATCCACAAGTCTCATACAAGTGTCTTCCTTAATACAAATTTCAACCAACAATCATCTGAGATTGCAGCAGCACTTTTTCCTTGATAGAAAATAATTCTCTTTTCTGTAAGATGGCATGTAGCAAAATCAAATGAAAATGAAGGTTCTTTGTGTCTCTGTTGGCTGGGAGGAAGCAGAACCTGTAAATCTGAACTGATAAAGGAAATTTAAAACAAAAGGTGGGAAATATTTTATTTTACATCCTTTTCCCAATGCATACTGAACAAACCCATGCTGACAAAATAAGTTTCAAAATATAAAAAGACCACCACTTACCAGGACAAATAGTGTTACTCTTGTTGGACCCAACTACTGCATCTGATAAACAAATAAGTGTCAATACAGATTTTCAAACACTGTAAAGTGCCTATTTCACAATGTAGATAACTGATCAATTCTATTACTAGCTTCAATCATCAAATGGCATAATTACATGTTAATAACTTATTCAAAAATACTATAACAATAAGCATATATGCCAGACAAAATTTCTATATGTTCTTTTCTAATTACAAAACCTTAAAAAACTTAATTGAGTGCTTGTTACTTTTAATTGAACATTTAGGAGTAATATTAATCTTGAGTCAAAATTCCTATCAAAATTGGTATTTCTACAGTAAAAAGTTATAATTTAGATATACTTCAATATTTATAAAATACACAGAAGTAGATATATAAATAATTCCCTTTTTAATATTTGCCAACTATTCAGCTAACACATTCCTCATGAGATAAACCATAGTCATTTTAAGTGAGATATGGACAGTCTCAAAACATTTGAAAAGTAAGTCTTATTCAGTGTTCCCATCTATTAACATGGGGATCATAAGTAGTACACACCTCAGGGAGGAGTTATGAGAATACATTTCTCTTTGTAAAGAATTTCAGAGACGAGAAGTGCTGAGCATTATTATTTCAGCTATATTTTATGTGGCCTGGGGACTTCCAAACTCTTTTTAAAAAACCAACAGAAAAAGGGGGGAAAAAGAGAACTCCAAATTGTGTTACTTACAAAAGACATTTTAAATTATGACTTTCAGCATTTCTGTATCACTGGAAATTTCAAAGTGAAAAGGATCTCTGGAGTTAATACCCTGCAGATTGTCAAGCCCTGGGATCATGTGTTCTTTGGTGAGTGACAAAGCAATTTGTGAAAGTTCTGAAAGCTCTTGTGAAGCTGAACACATTTGCTGCTGCACACCAACATTCCTAAAAGCTACAAAGAAACACTGTCTGGTGCTACCAACTGCTGAAGTTATGTATTGCAATTTTACGTCAGTAGCCAACAAATGTACCAAATATTGAAAGATTTAAAAGTGTGTATATTGGGAGCTGCCATGATCATGCAGTTTGAGCAGGAATTATATAGCAATACTTTCACTTTTATTAAAAGTTGAAAGAATGAAATTGATAAATTATTAATATTTCAGACTTTACATGTACAACATTTCCATTGTTCTGCTTATTTTTTTTTTTTATGATCTAGTAAGCACAGTCCAGATTCCCATGGCAGCTTGAGCACAAAAGACAAAGGTATATTACCACCACTCAAAGTAGTAACTCATTAAAAACTTTCTGAGGAATCCCTGGACTAGTAATATTTTTATAGATCAACTAATGCTTATTCTTACTTTAGAGGCAACAATAGGCTCTAGCAAGAACATTCTGCTCTCACATCACAAATCTGTGACATCATATATCTAGATGACCAGTTGAAAGCATGGCAAGATAAAAAGTCAATCCAATATTTAATCCTACCTTTTTCACATTTGTCTTCTGAAGTATTAGCCAAGAGCGGTGCAGTGAGAACATGCATACAATGGTTGTAGAAGAAATTGAGAAATTCACTTTTCTCTGTTTTCTGAAACAAACAAATATTTATTTATTAAACATTGGGTTTGAATTTAGTGCCCTTGCTGGTGAGGACTAATAGCACTTAAGTAAAATACAGCACAGGCAAGATATAAGCTGTACTATCAAGGCTATGAGACACCCTTTGGTCCAGATCTGGAACACACCAGGTATTCTCTGGAGTAGAATGTACCATCACACCAAACTCTGTAGAGCAGAGTGAGAGGGACTAGGATGAGATCAACCTTACTTAACCTGTGACTGAAGTAAAAATATGAACTCAAATTCCTCCAATGAAGAAGGACAAATGAACTGACACTAATGCATCACAGTCCCTTTATACAACAATTTAAAAAGGAAAAGAAGTGACTGTAATTTTGCATATATTGCCTGAAGCATCTGTATATTTAAAAAAAAAAAAAGAGAGAGAGAAGAACCACTATCCTTGTCAGTTCTTTACAACATATAAAACATTTAAGCATTGCTGCATTTATATAAGGTTACTAGATTTTACTTTAAATATTCTTTTTGGTGATTATAATTCCAAATCAACTAATACAGGCACATCATACTTTATTTACAATATTTTTTCTTTGAGAAAAAGAATTGAATCTAACAGCTACTCCCCAAAACATAGCAAAGTCCAATTTGAATCAAACCCTGGAGACCTAAACTGTGTAGAACATTTTAATCCAATGGCAATGTGTGGATTCAATGTAATGCAGGTTAAATAGAATTACCATACTCTTGGCAAAGTTTTAAAGTAAATTTCAAGGAATCCTGGATTCTTGTTCATTCATGACAATGTAAACAGAATCATACATAAGACCAAGTATTCTATCAGGATAAAGTAAATTCTGTAGCATGGGAATTGCTCTATGAAGTTGCATCTGCATTGTGCTGCAGGAATAAACATTGACTTGGCTTCATGCAGAGACATGGGACTCTTTTTCAATATTTTGATGTGGCTCACCCAGCCAATAGGAGCTAAAACTAGTCTAATACCAGTGTTTTGGGGAAAAAGATGACGAATTTTAAGAGCTTAGACAATACCATGTTTCTTAGCATTAACTAGAGACAGTAATTACAGATCAGTGCCTTTCATTATCAATAATTTTGTGGAAATTTTCAAGTTGGCAATGAAAAATTGCTGAGGGAACTAGGCTTGTTTAGTCTATAAAAGAGAAGAATAAGGAGGGATTTGATAGTAGCCTTTAACTACCTGAAAGGGGGTTCCAGGGAGGATGGAGCTAGGCTGTTCTCAATGGTAGCAGATGACAGAAAAAGGAGCAATGGTCTCAAGTTGCAGTGGGGGAGGTCTAGATTGGATATTAGGAAAAAGTTTTTTCACTAGGAGGGTGGTGAAGCACTGGAATGGGTTACTTAGGGAGGTGGTGGAATCTCCATCTTCAGAGGTTTTTAAACTGCGGCTTAACAAAGCCCTGATTGTGATGATTTAGCTGAGGTTAGTCCTGCTTTGAGCAGGGCGTTGGACTAGATGACCTCCTGAGGTCCCTTCCAACTCTAATCTTCTATGATTCTAAAAATATCAGGCAAAACAGGACAACACCAAAATACTTTTCCCTTCTACTAGCCTCCAACCAAAGCAGTTAGAAAGAGTAAGAAGCCTTTTTAAATGTGCATAGACAGTAAAGTTTCATTACCCCTTTGCATTTTCTTACATTAGCTGTGGCCAACATATTCTCTGGATCAATCAGAGTACGTAACAGCCCCATTAACTGAACAGCCCCACCAAGTTCAGGGTCAGTATCGCAGATCATTTGCTCAATAACTACATTGATGAGGAGGATATCCTGAAACAAAGCAAATCAATTAGAAAGAAGTTTTCAGTGTACTACTAGACTTTTTTAAAATACAAATTGATTTTTATTTGTCCTCTTGCTGCTGCCATGTGAAAAATACTACCATTTTCACATGCCGAAAAAAAGTCAATGCAACACCAACGTTACAAATATTAAAACAGTAAAGTGGAATGGAAAAAATAAAAATTACCTGAAAATGAGCCTAGAAGCAACTGATTTTTAAAAACATTCAATTTTTTGCACTTTTCTCCCTCACGGTATCACTTAAGGCAAAAGGTCAGATTATCTGGGTGCCTTAACTGTGCGATTCCATACTTTAATCTGTTTGTATTTCTTTTAAATTTAACTTTAAGTTTGAACCCTCCTGAGTTTATGATGCTTGTTTTGGGGATAATTATAACATCCGTCTAATGTTTTATATTCTATGTAACTGTATGTACTTTCAACCTTAACTTCAACTTAATGTTGTTTTTGTCTAGAAATATGGTACCTAGTACCCTGATTTTCACCTGGCAGTTGATGGGAACCCATTCTATAATGAGCATACAGGTTTTATGTGCTCATGTCTTCCCTCCCCCCCCCCCACCCAATCAGAATGCAGCTGCCTGTCTTCTTCCTACATTTCCTGTATTCTTACTAAAAAGCTGTAACATTTAAGAAAATTAACACTTAGCCTGAAAAGAGATCTTAATTCTGCAAAAAGCACAGAGTATTGTCTTTACAAATATAATCAGCATACACACAAGCTTCAGTATGTAAATTATTAAATAGTCCTGGAATATTCTTACTTACATCATCACTCTGTTGGGCTTCTTGCATTACAAATTCTCGGACCATGGATGGACTAAATTCTACTAGATAAGAAAATATATCTGTAGCAGCTGATCTAACTTGCAAGTCGTCCATACCCTAATAAAAGTAAAATCATTTTATTACAGATGAACCGTTTGAGGTACAGTAGCATAGGACAATGATAAAACCAAGATTTGATTGCAAAGTCACATTAAACATTAAGCAAGTCCAACAGTCCAATATAAAATACGCAGAAAACTTTCCACACTATCCAGAAAGAGCGTGAAGATTTGTATGAATATGATGGCCATAATTTAGACAGGTAGTAGTTAAACTCTACATAGCACTACTTAATATCTAGATGCTAATATTCTATATTTAAACAGCCGAGTAATTTAGTACAAAAGGACCAGTATGAAGATTTACAAGTTAATCCCAATCACGTACAACTGTTTACACTTACTGCTTACACTCATCTACAGCATGAATACATTTCAACAGGGAATGTTTTTCCTCTTTCTGATAACTGGTCCTGGACCCAAGCCTAAAAAATTCAGTGGACCTGGAAATATTTGTACTGATCTACAAAGGCATGCTATAGCCTTGAAAGGTTATGAGATTTAAACTTCACTGTTCTGAAAGTCTGATGTTCTTGCTTCTACTCCATTTGTAAGATGTTTATAGAAGCTAATGTCTACTGATCTGCTAAAGTGGGAGATTAACACTCTATAGCATTTGAAAGTTGGGATTCAGAATTTTTAGGTGGTATAACACCTTTGTTAAGTACGGTGGAGACTGCTAAATCACGTCAGAATTGAAACGAAGGAACACAATTTGGAAAACAATATTTATACTCCAACATCTCAATCTGTTGTGATTAAAAATGGTTCATACCAGTGGAAAGACGGGACTCCTAGCTTTCCAAAGATATATAAATCATTTGTTTCTAGCCTTAATAGGTCACAAAACTGTCACTGACAACGTACCTCTTTCTGGCACTTGTCCAGAACTGAGCGGCCCAAAGTTTAGTCAAGAGATCAAGAACTAACATAATTGTTAAATTCTGCACTCATATTATCAGAACCATGGACATTCACAACTTACCTCTCCACCACTTAATGTTAAATATATTTTTCTAAATTATGTGCACAATTTTCCAAAGTAGTCACTGATTTTGGGTGCTCAAATTGAGATACCTTGACTTCCTGAAGTGCAAAGTTCCAACTGAAGTCAAAGGTCTGCAAGTGTTCAGTATGTCTGAAAATCAGGCCCAAAGCATCAAATCAGGGCACCAAAATCAACGCCCTTAAAAAAAAAAAATTTGGCTGCCAGTGATTCACTTACCATTACAATTTCAAGAGCAGGAAGAATTCCCAACTTTGCCAAAGTTTTGAAAAATGCATCTCTGTTTTGAGGTTGTAATGTCTGAGAAAATGCGCAGAACTCCTTGAAAAAGTTAACCTATGACATTTGAAATAAATATTAACAAATGAAACACTGATATACTATGAATTTAATTAAATAAAAGAAAAATAATGAACTATATTGAACAAAAACTCTTGAGAAATGTGTTATACTTTTTGAATAATAATAGTAAAAGGCAGCTAGGAAAAAATCTGATTTGTCCAACTTGAATCTCAAATTTTGTTATATGCCGAAGAGAAGAAAAACACTCATGAAAAAAATGAAAGTGAGCACCTAGTTATCTTACTGAACTGAATATATGAAGGATTTAAAATCATTGTCTTTTGTTTAAATACAAAAATAACTATTTCTTTTTCACCAGTAAGGATGTTCTTGTGAGAGGTAAACCGGTTCAGGGGGAAATGCTGGCTATGCAACACCGTGTACAGAATCAGGGTGGCAGCTATAACTACAAAAATAAGGGACTCCAGAGGTCATCCTTCCTTTAGTTACAAAGTAGTCCAATATTTTCAAGTACAAATCAGCAAGCAGTCCCAGTGGCCTGTAAATCATTAAATTTAATTTTGTTCACAGTTACTTTTTAGCAATCTCAGGATTTTAGACAATAGGCCTGTGGCTAACCTGGTGAAGGATACCGATACAGCTAGAACTGTGGAATTCAGCAATATGGTGCAGGACAAACTAAATTTTACAACTATATAATGGTGAAGAAATTTTTTGAAGAGTCTACATTCTCATGTCCTAGCAACAGATTATTTTACTGTTGGGACAGTATCAGCAAAGAAAAACAACAATTTATATTGCAAGAACTCAAACTCGTTACTAGAGAATTTGAGAACTCAACAAGAATTTGTTGCTTCAGTACTGTTTTCCTAACATTTTAGAAATACTTCTTAATGACTGCAAAAAGGTAACCGAAGGGTAGTTTAATACGGAGGTTTCAAGTTTCAAACATGCAAAGAAAGGACTCACCAATTCACGTCTTTTGTCATCATCCGTAGCTTCATCTGTTAATTGTGCAAAAACTTCAGACAGAAACTTTTCATCTTCCTGCATAACACATTATATATAACAATTACTATTACATACAGCAGCCAAAAATAAAAAGGCATTCTATTATACAATGGCTAAGTCAATAGCTAATAATTATATACAGGCATAAAATAAAGTTCTCCACTTAGCTATGTGCTTGTGTCTTAGAATCTAGCACATTAGGTTTGGTGATCCTGCTAGCTAAGTTATGGTTCATATTATTTTGATATTTTCATAATAAATAACTAAATCGAAGCACGCAGATTTAAAAGTGTGTGTTCCAATGAATTTTATTGTATTAAGCATCATTTGACATGAAAGGCCTTATAAGCTTATGGTATTATTTCACAGAAATTAAGCTCTCTCAAAATTAAATGGGTCAAATTTTGCCCTCCGATAAATACACCTGTAAAACTTGTACTAATTTAAGTGAGGACAAAATTTAGATATAAAGTTTTAGTCTAGTAACAGCAAACCTTTATGCACTGTAGTTAAAACATCTTAAATTCTAGTGCCGAGCTTTTTTAATCCTGTTGTTTTGTAGAACAAAAGACTGGCATAGATAATCAAAACCATCTCTTAACATGTTACTACAGAGAATATAGGGTTACCAAGCTTGCTTCCTGAAGTATCAAACTTCCATACCACCATCTCCCTTACTCCACACTGTATACCCCTCACTTCTCTTTCCATGGCTCATGTCTCACATCCCATTCCCATATACTCATGTGTATGATCTTCCAACTGCCTCCACACAGTGTCTTGGAACGTGAAGCCAGGACACATACTGAATACATACAAAACAGCCTACCAGCCTTCCAACAAAGCAGGCTATGGCTTGGTCTACCTTTTAAAGTTGTGACAGTATAGCTATGTTAGTTATAGGTGTGATTTTTACTGATATAGCTATGCCATTATAAACCCTAGCATGGACAATTATATTGGTATAACTGCATCCACACGACGTGGACTTTGCCAGTTTAGCTATACCAGCAAAACCTTCCTAGCGTAGACAAATCCTGGGTCAAATAAGTTTGCATGAGCTGTGCCCTCTGTTGGCTTGCCTACAACATGTTGGACGTCCAATGAAGTAACCCCCAGAAACTGGAAAGATAGGTCCAGAACTTCCATGTGGGTTGGGAGAATTGAACTTCATCCAGAAGGAAACCTAAGTAACCTCCCATGATTTTCATTTACTTCTCTCACTTGATCTGCTTTTTCTCCGATTATATTGAAGATTTTAAAAAAATTAAAAATTTAACATAATTAACTAACTAGAAAGACAAAACACTCTAGGATTATGAAAGCCTGCTTTTTGGAAACTTATAAAGCCACTTGAAAAAAAGTTTAAGTGTCTTCCAAATATAACAGGCAATGTATAACTTAGGCTTTGTCAAAATTAGAAAGGGTTTGATGGTATAGCTATACAGACAAACCTGCTCCTACTAAAGAAGCCTATACCCACAGGCAGAATAGTTCTTTTGCTGGCATAGCTTATATCAGTTCCCCAAATGAAATAAGATATAGCAAAAGGACTTTTTTTCTAGTATGATAGCCTCTACACTAGGGCTTTTCAAGTACAGCTATGTCACTTAGGGGTGTGATTTTTTCACACTTCTAACCAACACAGCTACGCCAGCAATAAGTGTAAACCAGGCCTTTAACCCCCTTGACCTATACAACTCTCTGATGCATAAGGTTATCTCCACATCGCTCCATCACCAAGGAGCCAAAAAAAGGGGCCAGGTACACCACCTTACACCTTTTTCCAGATCCTTTGAATGCAAGTTGTATCACACTTCTGAGGTTGACCACGTGAGCCTAAAGGAGACTTAAGAGTCTAAACAGGTGTAACACATCAAGAAAATAAATAATGTAAGTTTAAACAAACAAAATCTGTACTGAATTATACACCAATGTTTACAAAATCATTTGATAACCTTCAGTTATATTGAATTAATTCTGAAAACACAAAGTGAAGACATATTATTAGTGCTCGTTATTTGCACTGTAGCAGGGCAATATCATATCTATATCTGATGTATGTTTATATTTAGCAGAGTTCTGCTCAAAGTGAACAAATAATTCAGCAGTTGGAGCAGCTTCTATCATTATTTTTAGAAATTAACTCCTGAATTTTAAATCCTATTCACTTTAACTAAATTCACACTTCATTCTAGTGAATGAGGGTGTCAGAGACTGAGCAGCTGGGTCAACCCATAAAAGAAAAAAGTTTTCTCTACAGCAGTCAGAGTAAAAGAAAAAATAATTTTATTAGTCCTCCCCACCATTGGGAAAGCCTCTCGTCTCTTACAGAGATAGACCATCCTGTCACAGAGGGAGTTACGCTAAAGAGTTGCAGTAGCAAATGTTAGTTTTCTGTCATGCAAAGCTGAGGGAATGCTGAAATAGGGGGTAAAGCTCCAGCATGCCTTAGCTCTACATGATAGCCACATCCTCCTCAAGGCCCCCAGGATACTGTGGCACCTTCTGTTGCCAACTGGCCTCACTTCTCATACCATTTCCCCTTCTGTGGAATTCTTAAAGTCCACAAGAGAAGGATAGAAGACAGCTGCTATACAGAACATCTAAGCCATATTGGAGTGGGACTTTGCTCCAGTGGGGGTCAGGAGATTAACATGCCATCTGCCATTTTTTATAACATATATATGGCATGAACAGGGATTTATGTAGTAGCCTGATTAAAAAAAGATTTGGCAGCCATTGCTGTGGTCAACATAACACACTACACTTGGGACCCTAGCTAAAATACATTAAATATAATTAAGTAGAAAAAAAAATCATAGCTGAGATTAAGAGAAGCCTTTTGCTATGCTCACTTTGTCAGGTAGTCTGACTGCTGACAGATATGGCTATACCTCCCAACAGTTTCCCCTGTGACATCCCACATGACACCATCTTAAAGATGGCTAGAGACTCCTCTGTTCCTCACCCAACACTTACACCCTTTATGATGTGCCACATAGCAACAAAAGGCTGTTATACCCAGGAAAAATCCTGGGTCAGGTGTTCCTAGTCAGCTGTAAATACCCAAGGAGGCTATTCACTAAAATGTCTTCGAATTGTTTTGCTAGTAACTTGTTTTCCTCAACGCAAGTCATTGATGTTATCATCATTATTATTATTTGTACCACAATAGCACACAGATATCTCAGTGAGGGGTTATTCTGCCATGCACTACACAAACATGTCTACTGCAGGGGGTAATAAAACAATTTATATTTTCCCTCCTGTATGAAGAGAATGCTTTCATTTATACACATATTTAGTACCAGTTGCAGTTGTCGTCGCCCTGATGTGGAATAGGTGTCCTATGGAAAGTAGCTTTTAAAATATGAACGTCAGTATGCCCCATTTGCACAAGTAGCCAGGTTTTGAAATGTGTGCAACTACAGCTACCATACAATTTTACTTAAAGAAAAAAAATCAAGTCAATTTTAGACTGCAAAATTTACATTACAGTAGCTGTGAGTAACGGAAAAGTGACAGAACACATCAAGGTTTCAAGTATTCTTCAGGGGCCAGTAAAGGAAGGAATTAATCAGCACAGGGATCAGAGTTTTCAGTTAAGACGCAATCAGACATTCACAAATAAGCTGATGAAACCTAAATGTGAAAAAAGCACCCTAAAAGAGATTTGGGGGGGAACAAAACAAAACCATAACCAAAAAAACCAAACCCTCCAATCACCCCAACCTGAAGTCACTTAATATCCTAAAATGGTATCTCAGCAAATAAAGTGCTTTCATTTCATTTTTATCTATAGCAAGAGCCCATATATACAAAAATAAATTAGGGAAAAAGGTGTCTCAAACCCAACTTCTTTTGTTCGTCAGATGTTTTATTTTTGAGTTTCTTTGGACTATCAATCCAATTAACTAATGTCATAAACTTTTATATAAGTATGAGAAACTCATACAATCCACAACCTAAAAGCAAGCAATTCACTTATATATATATATTTTTTTTTTCCCCTTTTCTCTCGATCTTCTGAGGCACCTTCTTGGAACATTAGTTTCCTATTGAATGGGAATTTCATTCCTTTCCCAATCCCCTATGCTTTCTTTCTTCCTTCCTCTCTGCTCTCTTTCTGGGATTTTTATCAGTCCCTCACTTTCATTAGTACACCTTTGGATTCCCTTCACCTTTCCTGTTTCTCAGAGACTATTCAGGTGCTGATCTTAATTAGTTTCATCCTTTGAGAAAACCTCGTATGCATAAGGGCCTAGACTAGGAGCGGAATAAAACCCATTAGGTACCTGTTGGTTTTATTCTGGTGCTAGCATATTGCAGCAGCAGAATTTGGGTTAGAAAATAGACTACCCACAATTTCATGTACAACATAAAGGGCCTTTTATCAAGCACTGTTTCAGGTACTTCCTGGTTGTGCTCCCATCTATTTTTCTAGTACTTCTGGCTAGTAAGTATCTAATAAATGTTTTTAAGCCCTTTACCAAACAACAGTTTTGCTTTTATTATTAAATACCACCATGGGACATTGATGTCAAGAAGCACTAATCAAATTAAGTAGGTTGTTATAGAGCACTTATTTGGTGCCACAAATGAACAGTACTAATGTAATATACTCAGAAACATTCCTGCTATACCTACTACAAATGCAGGATTAATGAACTGCTCTGAAAATATTATATTGAAATGTTATCCACAAATAAGAGAAATAAAACTGCATGTTACCCACATAACCTGATGAAGAGTTCAAAATGTGTCCTAATTCACTCATAGATCGAGTATTATTATACTATAGATGTGTGAAAGTTATTATGCTACTTCTAATCTATTCACCGTTTTCACTGCATTATTTTACTATTTATAATCAGTTTTTAAAGTATGTGATACATTTCAGATGATTTTAACATGTACTTTAAACTCAACTTATATTAAAATAAAAGCATAAAACTGTTTGAAGTGTGGGGAAGCACCAAGGATACTACACAAACGGAATGAAAGATATACATGTTAAAACAATACTGAATTAAATACGTACAATTAACCTCAAAATCACAACTGGAAGTCTCGATTTACAATCCCACCCCACCTCCTTCAATTCACTTACCTGCAACATACTGACAATCTCAACTTTGTTGAAGAAAATAAAGGAAGTGAGTGTAGAAAGAAAATTCTCTTCAAAAACTGATGGTGTTGGCAAGATGATGTCCTGAATGTACTGTACCCTGTAAGTCTGATGAATCTTTTGCCTAAGTTCAGAGTCTGTTATAGGTATAACCTCTTTAAATTTTGCTGTTTTGGTCAAGAACTCCCTGTGCCTTTTTGGCTGAGCCAAAGCAGGGTCATACTCGAGGCATCCCACAACATCCATAATACACTCATCAGAAAACATTACCTCAAACAGAGTTGCTTTATTGAGGAATAAAATTCCTCTAATAATTTCATACAAATGATGTAAGCCTTCAGTGTTCTCTAGATTCTCGCAAACCTGGAAAAGCTGCAATAGTTTTTTAATGTAGCCTTCATTTTCCAAGGCCAGAGCTAACTTTTCTCTACGGATGGGTGAGGAGAGAACAGAGGTAACTAAGTCAGCAATCTCTTCAAGTTTGTTGAGTTCACAAGTAGGAAGGTCAATCAAATGACTAGTTTCAGGCATTTCTTCAAAGCGTTCTTCTTCTGACTCATCAATAAGGTCCTGTGTGACTTCCACTGATGGATCTTTACCTTGAACCTAAAAATGAGTGTAAACAATTACTGTCTTATCCCAAAATTTACATAGAATCATAGAACTAGAATGGACATGGAGAGGTAATCTAGTCCAGTCTCCTGAATTTATGGCAAGACTAAGTCTTACCTGTCAGAGATGGTCTAATTGTTTGTCTAACTGCTCTTAAAAATCTCCAATGATGGAGATTTTTCTGTACATACATACAGAAAAACCTCAAGTTGGTAATTTAAATAAGCCATATATAATTATATGGTGCCAACAGCTTGCTAGGCACTTACAACCATGTATTAAGATAAGGGCACTACACCTAAATAATAATCATTTAAAAATGCTACACTTATTTCAAAACAAGGTAATTTGTTAAGACACAAAAATGTCCTTAGCTTCTTTGTAATTCCACTGAATAGTCTGTCATATTACAGAAGTTATTAAAATGTCTGAGGAGGTAGCGAGAGTGAAGTTTATACAGTAGGCATATAATGAATACCCACAAAAAGAACAATCCTGTTTGTAAAATGGATTAGCAGAAGCACTAGAGAAACCCAGTTATTAAAAACCTGCTGTTTCCCTTCCCATTTGGACATTATTTTGCAAGTCCCTTTCAGACCAAACAGAAATAAAGTCTTAAAAATACAAGAGCAAACTGAGACAGTGTTTGGATTATGTAACTAGGAATACACTCTCAATATTTACAGTGAATACTATACAAGTATTAAGTGAGATCTACTAAGGGTTTTAATTTGGCTGTGTAACTGCAAAGCCTTACATGTCACCGCCTACATTTCCTGCTCTCCCCATGCATGAGGAGTCTGTTCTGTGGTAGGCCTTCCCATGCCTACCAGAGTTCTAGGGGCAGGAAACAACTGCAGAAACCAGGCCCACGCAGCTACGTGTCTCGTGAGCTAAAAAAAGAGAAGGGGCTGAGCTGAAAAATATTTAGCTAAAGAAACTCAAGGTACCCAAGATATACAAACAAATTTTTGGAAGAGCAGTAAATCCTAAAAGCTCAGTGTTTAAAATGGAAATATGAAAGATCAACCACAGCAGTACTATGAGATGCTTGTTAAGTAAAACTTAATTTGTTCATTCACCATATAAAAACTTACACAGGACTGTTTTATACTAAACTAATTATAATAAAAATAAACCTAAAATAATAATAATAATAATATAGCACATTTCTTACTGATTTTTACTGAAATGTTTTACAAACTGTTTTGAAACATGTCTTAAGCAACTAAAAGACCAACAAAAATCAGTTGAGAGGAAGTCTTCTAATAAAGGTGGAGCAGAACTGTTCTCAACAATGTACCTGAGGATTCTTTAAGGTGGTCTTAAGACAGGGGGTTATCTATTGTACAAGTTTTACTTGATATCAACATGACAGCCACCTACTATTCCTTTACAATGTGATGGAAGGAAGACCAGGGGAAATTATTTTTTTAAAAGAGCTATGGAATGCCTAATATTCACTGAGAATAGATGGTTGTTTTTAATGATCTCATTCAAGAGGTCAAAGACTGATTTTAAATCCATGTTTCCAGATTTATTTCCAGTGGAAGATAACAGTGATTCCAACTTCACTTTTTCTGCCAAAGATCTTGGAAACCCAGATGAACTAATGTTGACCATTCCTGAACTCTTGATAAATCATCCAGTAAGTTATTAGCCAAAAGTCTGATCTTACTTGCCATGAAGGCTCACACTGCACAGAAGGTCTGGGATAATAGGAATAGGAACAATTTAAACTTTTCATAAAAATTTCAGACAGTAATTTTAGGAGATAGTGAAACTAAGGGCATGTCTACAAAGGGAAATTTATTGGCATACTATACCAGAATAACTCTGCGTAGACATTCTTATTCTTGAAAAAAGTATCCACATGAGGAATTATACCAATAGAACTGTAGCAATATAATTATATTGGTAAATTTCCCCATGTAGTCAAGCCCTAAAACACAGAAACGCTTCACTTAACACCCCACTGAGAAGAAGGGATGCAGTTCATATATCTTGGGGTAAAATCCTGGTCCCTCCTTGCTGGCAAAGGGAGATCCATTGCACAGGTCATACAATGCATTGGCTATGCCATCTTTAGACTGGCCTGGAGGATAAAGAGACCTATCCTAGTGCTTTGAACAAAGGAAGACTCCTTTGGCTTAACCGATTGATGTTTATTAATTTGAGCAGAAGGACCAAGGTTCTAGTATTGGTTCATCAGAGACATAGGATTTATCAAGGGTAATTCTGTCTGATGTCTACAGAGCACAGATTTACAGTGAGGCACAATGTGTGGAGCCCACACAGGGTGTGTAGGTGTATGCACATCTACCTGAAGTACATTTATAACTCTCTTTACCATAGTATGTGTGCACCTCAGTCTTAAATTTATTTTTCCTCACAACATCTCTGAGGTAGGAAAATACTATTATCCCCATTTTACAGAAGAGGAACTGCAGCACAGACATCCTGCACATTATCTCTGCTGCAGCAGAGCAGGAGAAATTTGATGACTGGGCTTGTGGCTTCACCAACCATTCCTCTGTTCTTGTGGTGGGGACAATGGCTATTTGAAAGCTAGTGCAGCGAAAAGGCTGGGCAAAGCAGCTGTTATGCAACTGGGAAACAGGCAAAAAGGAAGGAAAATATTCCTTCCATCCCACCCCAGACGAACTCAGCAGCACACAGCAGGTCAGTTTCAACTCTGCACTGGAGCCAGGATCTGGGTCTTAGGCAATTTTCATGTCTACACATTTAGAAAGACAACACTGTATGGCTTTACATTCAGAAGCATAGGTAGTCATCAATAGGCAGACCACAGGCCAAATCCTGATCGCCAGATGCATTTGAATGGATCCTGAAATCTATGTATTTAATAATAAAAAACAATAATATTTTCTCTGGAGTCTGGACCTTGACTATGCCTTGACCAAGAAATTTAGACCTTGACAAAAAATAATTGACTACTCCTGTTCAGAAGATTATTTTCCCAAACTATATGGGCTAGAAATTTTTAAAAACTAAATAAAAGTTCTGCAGAACCTGATGAGTAATTTTTCCCTCATGCACACACTAGTGATTGAGCAACCCTGCATTCCTGTTTATTAACAAAATCTACTAGGCATAATACAGGCTGATAATGTATTGGTTTCCTCACAATGAACTAGCAATACATCTCAATCCTGATGGGCAGAATCTTCTGCCATCACATCAAATTCTTGCAGTCATTTTGATATGGATAAAAGAAAGCCACCAACCTTTTTGCCAATTACATTTTGCATTAATTTAGTGCCTTTGAAAGATGTTGAATTGACAGCCCTGAATACTAGTTGCTCCATACTGCTTTGTCAATGCACCTCAACCTTATTGTAGAAACACCACCTTTAGAAGTGAGAAAGTAGATCATTTTCTGTACCAATGTAAATTCTTGGTTGAGGTTTCTGTTACAACTGCCAACAGAAATGTCACCTATTGATTTGTGGTTTTCTCTACTCCTGCCTTCCCCTTTAGGTCCCAGTATATAGGAACCTTGCACTAATACCAACTCATTTCATACCACTGAACAAATAAGAGTACTTTTTTGTCATTAACAATATAGTCCCCCTCACATAACTAAATTTTTTGCAACAAAAGCAAAGATTTAAGCTCTGCTATTTTGAGTATGCATAGTCAGTAGCGTAGTAACTCCTGCCCTTTCCATGAATGTGAAAAAAAAACTTCAAAAGCACATCACCACCACCACCACCACCTAGTCAATGAGTTGCAGTATTAATTTCTGCCCATTGACTTACAGTGGTACTTGAGAACCACAGAGAACCTTAAAACACCAAAGAAAATGAGCTAAGACAACTAAACCTAACCCCATTAAACTCAATTTTGCTCAAGCACTGCATTTCTGTGGCCAGAGTGCAGGGGGAGGGATAGTTCCCTTTCACTCCATGTATGTGGTCAAAAGCAGGCACAAAGGGTGCTGTAGTCACCTTAAACCTACAAAAACCTTAGATAAGTATTATTATAAATGAGTGTATTAACTTTATTTTACATCATTTTGTTTCACTTCTATATTGAAATAGGATTTCTATAGATTGCAGTGAACACACAAATTACAAAGCCAGAAAGGACTATTGTGATCATCCCTAGTCTGACATCTTGGGTAACACAGACCACAAGACCTCCCCGAATTAATTAATGTTTGAACTAGAGCATATCTTTTGGGAAAATATCCCATCTTGATTTAAAACATGTAACTAAAAGGTTGGACATTTTATTACTTCTGTCGGCCAAGCTAACAGCATACACCAGGGATTCCTAGTATCCCTCCATTCTCCTTGAGAAAAATCGGTGTGTGCCACCCTCCACCCCATCTATTTCAGGGACTCACTGAACCACCTCCAACCCCATCTCTCTCATTCCAGGGCCTCTGTTTATACCCCATTCCCTTCATGCCATAGCTTCTGCATGCCTCCCTATTCTCCGTCCCAGATTCCCCATTCTTCCTTCCCTCTTGCTATGGGCTCTATGAGCCGCTCTCATTTTAGGGCCCCTCATTCTTCCCCCTCTATACCAGAGGCTCTGTGCCCTCACCTTGTTCCCCGCCCCCTGCTCTCTCTCTCTCAACATTTGAAACTCAACTGGGACATGTGCAGAGATAAAATGAAGGGTATTTTTATGCTGGAATACGTTAATTTATACCATCAACTGGTTCTTTGATCTATAGAGAATTACAGAGAAGGCAGACACCGTGGCCATGCTAACCAGATGTCAGGGTCTGTGTCCCCCTTCCTTTTTCCATTTATTTATATTTCTGATTTTCACCAAAATCAACAGGCCTCTGCCCATTGATGCCCAGAATATTCCCTGAAATTTTGGAATTGATCAGATACGGTATTCAAAAGTTACTGTTACAACAGAGAAATACCATCAAGTTGAGTGTAAATAAAAATCTCTTTTTAATGAAACTCCAATCACACAACCTAACATGGTCACTTATTAACTTTATCAAATTGATGCAACTGAAAAGGCCAATGTAAATGGCAATCTCAAAACAGGTTTCTGATGTAAAATTTGTTTCTCCTCTTGTATTGATTTTACATTAGTATAATTCCATTATCTTGTTATTCCTGATTTATAACTGTGACCAGAATAAGTCCTGCAAAATCTAAATGAGCTATGTATGTTAAAAAAACCCTTTCAAGTGTTATGAGTAAAATACCAAAAAGTGCCTATGTCACGTTTTCAAAAGTAACTTCTGCAATTAGAAGTCTAAGTCTCATTGAAGAAGGGGGGAATGTAAATTAATAAAGTAATACACAGATTAATCCTCTAGATGAAGATCAGTGGCTCATTCCTCTAAACTTTGTTATAAAGAGTTAACAAAATCCCATAAGAATATACTGAACTGATCCAAAAATTAACGTGGTTGGCTCATTATTTGTTTTTGTTTCACTTACTCCAAAAATAGTCTGAAAGTTGACTGAAAAGTTGCCTAGTGTTGCTAATACTTCTAAAGATTATATCATCGCCAAAATGTTCTCTTCTACAGCAATACTCAAGCCTTAATTCTGCAACGTGTTGAACTCCCTCAACTAACAGCTCAGTGAATAAACCCATAGTCAATAGTCACTACAAGAACTATTTTTTTCTCTTTCTCTAGAAGAGATTAAACAGCAGTGTTAAAATGCTGCATCTCCTACACTGATATTAATGTACTCCTGCACCACTGCGCAAGTGCCAAATTCACATCCCCTGCAGAATAGATTCTGCCAGGGAGGTACTGAAAATACACCTTTTGCCCACCAGGGGCTGCTGTGGTGCCAGAAGAGGGCAGTCAGGTCACTGCCAGTGCAGCCACCTAGGCCAGATGAGGAGACAAGGGGTGGGGGGTTCAGAGCAGCTGATGTGGGGTCACAAAGACTGGGGTTCAGAAGGGTTGGGGGACAGACTGGGGGGCACAGGAGCTAGTAGGGTGCCATCACTGAGCCAGGGGACTGAATGGGTGTAGGGGCCACATGGGAACGGGGCAGATATGTCTGACTGAAGGGGAGAGACTCGGGGTCATCCAGGGTATACATGAGAGAGGCTCCCCAACTCCCTAACCCCTCTCCTCAAAAAAACACTGTTCCATTATTCTCCCACCAATACCCAACAACCCTTCAAGTATACTTTCAGGCTCCTTCTCAGCAATTACTTCCCTCTCTCTCAGCTTCTTTGTTATCCCGACTACCCCAAGCCCTTGCACGGCTTCTAAGGGGTGCGGGAAAGAAGTTTCTGTACTGTAGTTTAAATGAATTACTCAAAGTTCTGTATTAATATGCCTAGTAAGGAATCTATTAATCAAAACACACTTCCTGAATCTTTTATGGTACCTGTATTGTTACATTCTACTTGCTGACAGGTATTTTGAAATAAATTACCAAAATAATTGAAACTGGCATGATTATTTTGACAAATAAAATATGCAGAATTTTAAAATATTGTATGCAGAATTTTTAATTTTTGGTCACAGAATTCTCTCAGGAGTAATTAATGGTTCCTAAATTTAAGGAAAACCTCAAGATAAACAAACAACATTTTGGTGTATAAAAGATATCTTAAGCCATAGCTAATCACAAAGAGTAAACCACTGAAGACCACAGTTAAATGCCAAATATAATAATGGATAATTAAACAAAGATGCCAGCTTGACAACCTGATATGCAAAGCAGGACTGAAAGAGCTAGCTTTCACGTTAGAAAGTACTGAAAATCAGAGTTTCAAAAGTTGGAAGGTAAATTCTATAGTTTTTGCCCACTTATTTTGTTGAACTATGAAACAGATTTCTAACGTTTCTAATAGGAAAAGTTGATTACTTCAGTCTTAATTTCAAACTTTGGGGCCGTTCTCTTTTCAGATGCCATTTTAATGATACTTCCTAGAAGAGGCAATCACTGAAGAGAGATACTGAAAAGTAGAAAGCACAGAATGTTTATTTTATTTAGCCTGTGCCATTTTTCAGAAAAATCTATACTTTGTCAAACTGAAGCTGATTTCCTGGGAATTAGGTGAAACTGAAAAGACTATTCTAATGAGCCACTGAGCAGCTACAGGCATCAGTGTCAACAGTAAAGAATCAGAATAAGGGTATCAGACAGCTAAAGCCTAAGAATATAAACATGCAGTAATACTTTTATTTCATACTAAATTTCAAAATTATGGCACACAAAATAGACAGGACACATCATCAACATTTGAAAATAATTAGAATTTTAAAAATTCAACTGTACCTGGCAAATTTTTTCCCAAATTTCATCGCAGCCAGCTTTTTCTTGAAAACTCAACGCTAAATCATAATTCTCTGCTTCTGACCAAACAATCAAGGTGTCCTATACACAAATAAATATTTGTTATTTTCCAAAAAATTTCAGGTACGATACGAAATAGACTGAATAAGTAATATATCCAAGGATGCAATTATTACTTCAACTGGTGTTAAAACTGTCAAGACAGAATGACATATTGCAACAAGGAGGACTAAATTACCAGTTCTGCCATAAGTATAAAACTCTTCACAGTCTCCTTCACTCATGCCCTAGCACCCAAGACATAGTTTAATCAAATCTTATTACTTTTAAACTTTCAGAATATTTACATGAACGGAAGACTTAATATTCCTCCTCTCAACAGAAATACCCTGTAAATTTAAGGTAGTTGCAAAGGTGAATGCATACAATAATTATAGTAAACAACTTATTTACAATAGGGACATAAATAAACATTCTATATTTATAAAAACACACACACAAGATTACATTCATATTTTCCTTTCAGAGAACGTTTAACACAATTTGGGAAATAATTCCACATACATTCCAAATTTGTAATTTTAAATACAGATCAACTTTACCTCATAAAGAGATTAGGTGGATAAAAATAATTTTTTTTAAATTGGGTTATTTTATTAAATACTGGTTTATTTAAAAAAAACAAAACCTATTTAAAATTAAATTTGAAATTATGACAACCTACATTATAGTTTAAATTTATTCTAATCTATTAAAATAATTAAAATTTTAAAAAGCAATATATGTTCAGCACTAAAGTTTTAAAGAAAGTTGAATGACTGAACTGGTGGATGAAAGCCCCTGGCTACACTCCTGGAACCAGAGTCCTCTGAAGTGCTAACCTAGCTTTTGACAGCAACAGCCTTTCTTCTGAAGCTACCGAGAATATATTTTCTTCATTTCAATTTAATTATTTCAGTTCAATTAGTTCATTCAAAGGTAAAAATCAAAAAAGTTGTGAAACCTGATTGGAAAGCACTTGCAATTTATGAATAAAAAACTAGGTGTGAGAGGATGAGACTTACTAGTTCTAAAATCTTGAAGCACACAGTGACAAACAATCAATTCAATTCACTAACTGCAGATGAGATGTCCTGTGTTAATAAATCAGTTTTAAATAAAAAACATGTTTTGATAAGCTTTTATATCCAGCACATTTAAGATGTTTAAAATTAGTGCAATGAAACTAACTTCAAGATGTCTTTTTTTGCATTTTAATTGCATTCAAATAATGCTTGATGCAAAACACAAGTAAAAAGTTAATCTAGTAAATTAGAAATGCATTATTCACCATTTTCTAACATAAAAAATGTTTTATAACAAAAAAATTAAGAATCTGTATTTACATAAATTAAATTCTATAACTGCTTAAATAAATGTGTACAGATACAGTATTCCTTCCTGGTTTTCAAAAAGAAGCACCAAATCTAACACACAGGTTATATTTAACTGCAACTCAACATGTTTTCATGGTTACCATGAGAACTAACCTTTCTTTAGGAAAGCAACTAAAAAGTACAAATGCAAAAATACACTTAAAACTGATTATTTAAATCAAAGTTCAAAATCACTTTGATTTTAATCAATCCACCCTGTAAAGAGGCAAGCCTTTTAGAAAAAACTACAAGGTTTGCTTCGTATTACATTATAGAGTTTATATAGTGTACAATATATTTCTTTTAAACAAGTTATTCATTAAATATTCATAAGATATTGGTGTTATGAATTTTTATTGAGGACTTGTCAATACAAACACCAAGTTCATGGCAATCTGGGGTGTAAATCTACCTCACACTAGCCAGCTGTACCATATCCTAAGTGCCCATGTGGACCCTGTTGCAGCACTCGACAGTATGCTGGCAAGTTAAAGTCCACTAGAGAATTTGTAGTATGAGGCTAGTTCCAGGTTGATTTACACCTTGGTTTACTGCTAGAAATTCATACATATAAGCCTCAAAGAGTACCACTTCATTTTTTTTCCTCTTCATAAATATTCCTCCTGCTTTCTTCACTTCCTTGTTTGCAAACATGGAACCTGAAAGGACTGGAGGGATCCTGTGAATTTACTGGACAGATTCAAGGAAAAATAAGCAAAGGTTCTTGTTATGATGTAGAAAAAATTTAGAGGGCCAAGTCCAGCTCTGACTAGATCAAGCTCAATTCCACTGACATCCACTTAGACCAGAATGCTAACTATTTTATCAGGAGTCAATGCCTAGTTTTTCTAGTTTGGTGGAGAGGAGGGGAGAAGAGATGGTGATAGCATGAATTAAGTGGATATAGATATATATATATTTATTTAAGAAATTGCAACTTTGAAGACCAGGAAAAAGAAAATCTTTCTAAAGGTAGCAAACAGAGAAATATATGCAAAGGTGGTAAAGTAGTTTTGCAGTGTAACACCATGCTAAAATTTAGGAAATACATCAGGAGGTGGGTAACAGCATATAAAGTCTCATCTCTGAACTACTAGTGACCAAAAGGTAACATGGGGAAAATCCATAAGAGGAACAAGAAACTGAGGTATCTTATAGAGTTTCTCCCGAGTAATTACTATGGGTGAACCAACAGGATTTGTGTCTCTGTAAACCAGGTTGACCATTTAGCCCACAAATAAATGGATGTACCAGCAGAAGCCCAGTGCCAGCCACAGCTCGCAGCCCAGCCCTGGCCTCCATCCCTCAGCAGCATGGATCCTCATGAAGCATGACACCCCTCCCACCCCCAGCCATCAAAAACCCCAGCCATCAAAAACCCCATTCCAAAACCCCATTTGTTAGGTGTTCCAATATAAAGTGGAGCCATCACCACAAGACACTGCTGACATTATCTTTGGTACACAATTCTCACAGGGCTGAAGTAGATAGGTTTATCCACAGTGGGTTTGACTACTCTAGACTTTATTGCCCTGAGTTAAGGCTTCTCTATTCGGGAAAGTTTACCAGTTATACTGGCATATTTCAGACCAATACAGTTAAACCAGTATAATTATAATGGTATAAATCACTGTGTGAACACTTATTCTGAAAACTTTTTCCTGTTTAGTTTAAACCAATTCCAAAGTGACATTAGCTAAACACAAAAAGCCACTCTTACTCTAGAGAATCCACATAGGGAGTTATACCAGTATAACTATATAAAGTTTAAATGTACACCTCACCTTAGCTTATACCAGTATAATTTTCCTGTGTAGACAAGACAGACATTGCTAGTTAACTTGAGGTACTTCACACATTTGTAAAGGCTACACCCTCCCCCTCCCATCTGACTGAGGCTCCTAGTGTGTTCTTCCTTCATCCTATGGATCATTTCTTGTTGCCTGAAACGTCTGGGGGAGATAGACTGGGTATGTCTATCTCTGGAGAGTCTTCCATGCAAATGAAAAGGAAATATGGAAATGGAAAGACAATGCCATAGAGCTGGCACTGCTCCTCCGTGCCTTAACCTAAAAGCACCTGATTTAGCTCTCCCCATGTGCATGGAAGAATAGAAAAAAAATTCATCACCATTTAACAACTGTTCATTATGTTGAAGGCCACCTATCTAGTCCCTGACAGACAGATGTCTTCATAACATAAAGAGAGCACACAATTACATTTTTAGGCCATGTCTATACAGTGAGCGCAACAGTGGCATAGCTATGGTGCTGTTGCTATGTAGAATGTTTTTTTCTGTCTCTGTAAGTAATCTACCTCCCTGACAGGCAGTCACTGGGTTCATGAAAAAAATTCTTGCTAGCCATGTCTAGAGGTTAGGTCAGCATAGCTACGGCCTTCAGAAGTGTGAATTTTTCTCACTCATGGGAGCCAGCTCTGTTGACCTAACTTTTACGTGTAGATCAGACATAGTTGCCAAAACTGAAACAGCACAGAAACTTACTTACTTTCTCATCTTAAAAGGGGATCATTCCAGGGGCTTGTCTTCAACGCAAAGTTAATTACTGTTACAGCTCGAGTGTTGCCCATAATTTGACCCCCATACATACAAACAAACAAACAACTTTTGCTCAAGTACAGTGCTGCCATTAACTTGAGTTGGTGGGTACAAAAGGGAGTAGAGGCTAAAACCCAAGTGAACACAAATCTTCAGTTCCTAACATGATCACTTTGAAGTGTGGATACAGGCTAGCACCACTCTAATGCAGCTAGTCTTCCAATACTTTCCCACAATCCCTCAGCTATCTCTACTCCACCTCTGTATGTATCTTGTACACTCTCCTTCGAGGGGGAGGGGGGGGGAGGGTGTGTGTAAAAAAAACCCAAACACACTGCTGCTTTCTCATGAGAACAAGTCAGTACAAAAATGCCCACCATTGCATCTCATACCCTACGTCAGCCTCCTTCTTCCAAAATGAGAGGGCTGCGTTAATGCCAATAACTGGCACAAGCTAATTTTAACTTCGTGTTGCCAGACTAACATCACTTCTGCCCATGTGCCCAGAAAAAACAGACAAGCTCTCCTACAGTACAATGCAAAAGAATTCATAGTGACTCAGCATACTGCAGCACTAAGAACCATAGAATGTGCACCCAGAAGTCTGAGTGCCACATACAAATGGATACTGTGCCACTGTTATTTCATAGTGTGGTCACTCTCATTACAGCTAAGCTAATTTGAGAGGAGTAACTTGAGTGCAGATCACTCAGGTTAACTCTATATGGAAGACATACCCCAAATCATGGTTGAACACGCTCGTGTAGCAGTGTGGAGAACTCTACATTGCTGTTGCCAATGCTATTTCAGATTCTGTAGTCAATCAGCACTTTTCACATGATCTCAATTTTTTTTTTTAAACAAGAAAATATCTTTAAATATATTAAATGCAATAGTTCCTCTAAAAATGTACCTGGAAACATTCTTTTAATTTTATTTTAAAACCATGTTTACATGTGTTATTTTCAGCAAAACAAGTATTGGGTCTTTTCAACTCAAGTCTACAATTCAAAATGTGTTTTTGCTTACTGTAATTTGAAGATTTTTTTCTGCAGCATATGTGTCAATACAAACTTAGGTATATACACACCATAAATGAAGGTGTAACTGTAGTATGGTTAGGCATATCTCTGCTAGGTTTTATCTAGCTAATGCAGGTAATAATAGCAGTGAAGGCATGTCAGTATGAACACTGGCAGGGGGTAGCAACCTGAGTACACACCCAGTGTCCATGTCAGGCTTGTGCTCAAGTGGCTGGATGCACTGAAGCTTACGCTGTTTTACTGTTACCCAAGCTAGCTTGGGTATGCCTACCTGTGCTACAATTACGTCTTCATTTGCAGTGTTGACATACCCTTAGAAAAAGAGGAAGAAGATTAAATATTGTGTGTGTTTAAACAGATTAAGAGTTTGCTTCTTTTACAGTGAAAATATTTGCAAACAACTGCTCAATTGCTATATGCAATTTTTCACGAGTAACACTAACAAGATTAAGAACTAGAACAATGTGAATGGTAACTTTCCCCCCATTATAATCTGTCACAGAGTAATCAAAAAGTGACCCGTTAAAGTTTATTTTACGCACACGCACGCACGTCGGATTTTAAATCTGAAGAGTGTTTCAAAATGCTGTCTGAAATGACAAATATTTACAAAGCTCCTAAATTCAGTTAATTTACAGTCTAATTTTAACCCTCATCTTCATGTACCAAAAAGGAATAGGTACATACTAAATCCGCGTTCAAAGGGAGAATCAATTATTTCCAACTCTGAAGTAAAACAGATACATTACTGTGGCTAAATGTCTGTATGTCTTCATAGAAACACGAGTTAGAACTGTGACAAAAAAGGACACGGTTACCAAATACATACAAACTCTACCCCACTCTGCTCACACTGGCAGAAATTATGGAAATTCTCAAAAATTATTAAAGAAGAAATTTAGGAGATTTACTTTAAAAAACTTCTAATGTTTAGCAGAGTTCTTCTACAGGACAACAACAAAAACCCTGTAACTCATTCACTATTAACAGCCAATATTCCCCTGTGTTTTTCCCTTATGTAAAAAAGTTCTCTTTGTAAAAAAACAATTTTTATTAGGTATGTTACTCGAGTGCGTTCAATTACCTGGTCTGCCACAGATTTTCTGTGTGATCTTGGGCAAGTCACTTAGTTTCTCTGTACCTTAGTTCCTCAGCTGCAGAAAGGGAAAAATAGTACATCCCTACCTAATAGAGGAATTGTGAGGATAAATATATTAAAGACCAATGTGCTCTGGTAGTACAATAATGGGAGCCACATAAGTAATCTAAAAATAGACAGACGTTTTACAGGATTGCAACATGCAAAATGAAAATTTTGTGCTATCCAGCTTTGGAGTACACCCACCTAACCTACAAAACCATAGGACAGATTGATACCTGGCTACACATCTTTATTATGTCAGATGTAAACCGAACCATCTCATGGCTTTTCTCAAAGCTTGGAAAAGATCAGCACCTACGTATAAGTCACCTGGCTGAAGCTAAATTCTGACAAGAGTATGGGGACATGGAGACTCTCCTCCATAACCCTACCCTGAACAGATGAAGGCATCTGTGCTCAATTATTAAATTGGTTTATAGTCTGAGGACCCTAAGGCTACACTATACTTGGACACCTAAATACCTACAGTGGAAAAAAACCCACCCAATTCCATCTGTGGCTGGCCAGAAAGTTTTGCCTGATCCTATCAGATTCAGATCTGGATATGGGGAGCCATGCTTTTGTAACATCTAATTGACTATTGCAATCCTCTAGCTAGGAATCGAGTCCCATGCTCTCAGAAGGCTCCACAAACTGCTGAGACCACTGCACTTCTTTGGGACAGCACAGATCAAAGATCATGATGAAGCAGGTGAGACTTAGCGACAAAACATTGTTGGCCAAAAGGGATCTGGATATGGAATTAACTTCCAGAGAAAGTTAAATGAACACAGAATTTGACCATCTTTTAAAACCCCTGCAAAGTCCTCATCTTCCAAAAACTTTTCTCATCCTAGCAAGAATACTTAGCATAAACAATCCTTAACCACCCAGAATTCCCCATCCCTAAAAAACAGCAAAACCAAGCAAACAAAACCACACCCCATCTTAAGAACAGTTGTTACCCACAAAAAATGAATAGAACCAGAGTCAATGAAGTCCACTAGGAACTTTGCTATTGATTTTATATGAAAGGTTCTCAGACGCCATAGTGATAGGTGGCAATATGAAATATTAAAGAGAGAATTCAGAACGAGCCAACTTACCAAAAGTCAAAACTATCTGCACTTGGTATTGCATTCAGTATTCACGTGCTCTCTCTCTAGTGAGCACAAGTCCTGTCAAAGGCTATCTTGATTTTCAAAATGCAGCACAGAAATGGACTCAACTACCTTATAAACCATCCCTCTCCTCTCCAATCATAACCTCCCCATGACACCTATACTCCAGTGGAGCAATTAAACCATCATCCAGTAGCTAGAAACTTGTGACCATGGGAGATAAAGAACCTTCCCAGGGGCTCGAGCCAAGAGTATGGAGCTCAATGCCAGATTAAATCAGGTTGACCAATTATCTCGCTGCATTCAGAACTAAATGCAAATCTGTTTACTGAAATTCTCTTGCAACAGTACTGCATAGTCTCTTTTTTTAAAATTAAATTAGAAAACCTCATCTTGCCCCTTTATGGCAAGGGTAGAAAAGCTTTGTTTGTTTTTTTTCTGGTGGGAAATGCTCAGAAACTATGGTGACAGATACTAATATAAGAGCCTGGATAAAAGAGGAAGAGAATCTACTGTGGAGAAAAATAAAAGCAGCCAAAACCCAACAAGGACAACATATGAAAACAATCTGTTGTAGAAAAATAGAAAAAAAGAACAGAAGGAGAAAGAATAGGTAATAAAAGCAAGAGACGCATAGTAACATTACATTTTTTAAATGGACTACCAGAAGGTTGACAATATGTTAAATACAGTGCCCAACTGCTTTATTCTTTTGATTTACAGAAGGCATGCCCTCAATAGGCAAGTGTATTTCCCCTCTGATTAGTCAGCTTACTTAGGCTAGCAGGCAGGCTTGAATAATAATAATAATAATAATAATAATAAAAAAAAACAAAAACCCACACATTAAAGGCAAATTCCTTGATGTCATTTCCAGAGGATGAATTAAAGAAATAACCAGTATGCTGAAACACAGCTGGTGGAGGCTTTATTTTCCGGTGTGAAATAATTATATAATTCAATATTGCATGAATGACAAAAATAAAAAGGAATCAATTATATGTATACTCCATATTTAAGTAGTCTTCCTTTCATGAGTTCAAGATATTCCCCAAAATGCCTAACACCTTGAACCAGACTAACACCTTAAATGATAGCACTAACAGAGTGCAATTTTTCAAAGTTTGCAAACAATTTTTCAACCTGAACAGAAAAATAAACAACATCAGCAAATCTGTGTAGTAAACATTTTGCCCTTTCCCGGAAATCAGCACTGTTTTTTGTGCCATATTCACAGTATGAAATCATATGCCAAAAGAAGCTGGTACTTGCCTGCTGTTTTTGATATGCGGTGTTTGGATTGATCTTTGATTCCAACAATAAAGAACCTGAAAAGATTATAAGGAATTACATTTAGGAAGTTTAACAAAACAAGCATCTCTATGGCTTTTACAACTGGCCATGTACCAACAAACATGTTATATTTTAATTAATCCATATCTTCCAGACAGTCCAAGGGAACATTTTCGTTTTAATGGAAATCCCTACACACTCTGAATAAGCCAGGTAATAGGCAAAGCCAAAATAAAATATTCTGATTTAAAAACTTAAAACACAATTTCATTTATTTTAGACTCAATATTGTGTGTATTTATTTTAGATTCAATGTCCTGTGTATTGTTGTTTTCCTGCTGTCTTATTCAGCAATCTGACAATTGTGAAGAATGTTGTTAAATCAACATTAACTGGTACAAAATTACAACATGCAGCGTAAGCTAAAAATTTACTTGCCCCACACAAGGATGTGGATTTTTTGCTCATATCTCCTTGAGGTGCCCTTCAGAAATGAATGATCTAGACTCTATAAACCCAAAGACTTTATTTTGTGTAAGTAACATATGTATCCTGGCAACAGCTCTGGAGTAATCTATACCAGGCCTCAGAAGGTTTATTTAGCACATTAGCACCTGTCAGCTGACAAAGCTGCCACTATATTTTTTTTCTTCTTAAGAAAAAAATAAACCAACCCACACAAACAAACAAGGTGAACTTTAAGAGACAATTTTAAAAATACAAACCACCCCCATCAGCAAGTTTCACCTTCCCAAAACACAGAGAATTCACAAAGAGAAATTCGCTGCATTGACCAGAAAAAAGAAAACTACTTTCAAAAACAAGAACAAGACTACTTATTAGAGTGCTTCTAGAAAATTTTGAACAAGGGGTGTCACTTAGACTTCATCGTCCCCTCACTGCTAGGCGAGGCCGGCAGACTCAGTCACGGGGTTAGGAAGCGTTTGGAGTCACTTCAGCGCAGATCACACTCGGCCACACTGGCTGGAAAAGGAAAGTTTGGAGGCAGGAGGAAGAAGCCCCCCTAAAGACGCTGCCAGCCTCTCAGGGTCAGGGAACTGGGGAGACACACGAGCCCGACCCATGGAAGGAGGGAGTGTCAGTGCCTGGGGCTCTGCTGGGACAGGCCCAGGGCAGGGGGCTGTGGTGGGGTCAGTGTTTGCGGGTCACTGGGCGAGGAGGAGAAGAAATCAAACGTTTTCTCCCCTCTCCCAGTCCCCTTGTCCCAGCAGCCGGGCCCAGCCACCTGAATCTGTGAGCCGGGCAGCGACCGGCCGGGGCGAGCTCAGGGCACGGCTGGGGCCAAAAGTCGCAGGCCCCCCCGCCCGGCAGGCAGGGCCTAGGCCGAGGCCGAGGCCTCCCCGCAAGCTCCTGGCTCAGCTCTCACCGTCCGACTCGGCCCGCACCAAGAGCGACATCCCCTTGAGCCGCTCTACGTAAGTGGAGGAGACGTGCCCGGTGCCCCTGTCGTCCCATTGCCGGTCTTCGTTGAGGGTGTAGACCTTCACCCGCCGCCGGGTGTCCGACATGGTGCAGCCCGCTCGGGGCCTGCGCGCCGGCTCGCCGCCTCCGCAGGGTGGGGGAGTCGCTCACGGGCAGCGCGGGGCCTTTAACACGCCGCTTTTCATGGCTCCTTGAAAGCGAGAGGGCAAAGCGGAGCCTCCGGCGCGGCGCGGCGCGGCCCGGCCCCCCTCACTTCGCGCCGCCGCCGCCTCAGCAGCTAGTACAACAGCGCGGCCGCCATCTTGTAACCCGACTCTCCTGCCTTTCTCTTCCTTTCAGGAGCGCGTGCCACGGGCTCCACTCGCAGGGGCTACGGCGGCCGAGAGCCCACGCGCTGCTGCTGGGAGGACGGAGGGGGCGGGGCCTAAAGACCCGCCCAGCCCAGTCAGCCTGAGCCCACCCGCCACACGCTGTAACACCCTCCCACCACTGAGTGACCTCAGCGCCCCCCTTGCAAAGCCCACGACAGAATCCAGCCCCCCCCCCCCCCCCACCCTGCAACCACTGTGCCCCTTACAACCACCATCCTGCTATCTGCCCCAGCCCCACCAGCCCCACCAGCCCCTATCCACGCTGGGACGCCCCAGCCCACAGCCCCCATGAACAAAGCGGCCCAGTGACCCCCACTGGCCTGGATCCTGTCAGAATGTAACACCCCAGCTGCTGAGACACCCTAACAGTGCCTGAGCTGCCTCTCTCCCCTTTATTAGAGCAGGGGATACAGATCCCTTTGATTCTAGAGGTTTAATCAAAGGGGGTTGGAGGATTGGGGGGGTTCGTTCATAAGACCCAAACACGCTGGTGGTTGCATTCACTATTTAAAATGTCGTCTCCAACACGGAAACACTTTAGATTGTAAAAAAACCTCCGTAGGTGCCCTGATTACAGGATACAAATTAATAAAACACAAACATTCCTCATCATACAATAAAAGGACTGCTCCTTCCATCTTGAAACATATATAAGGGATTCACCAACAAATCTAATAGAAATAGACCCCCGCAAAAAAAATCATGCTTCAGCCCACCTCTTCTGTAAAAGCGTAAGCCAATCTATACACAAACTTCAACAAAAACAACGAAAGTGGTTTATATTCGTACTTTTTGTTATTGCAGGGCAAGTCTGTCTGTGGACACTCTTAGGTTATGTCTATACTACAGCTACAGCGCTGCTGTAGTGCCACCGAGTAGACACTTCCACATGGAGGGAAGGGTTGTTTCCTGTCGATGTAGTTAATCCACCTCTCCAAGAGGAGGCAGTCTAGCCATGTATGGGGTGGGAGGAGGTTGACCTAACTCCAATGCTCAGGGTGTGAAATTTTTCAGAACCCTGAGTGACATAGCTCAGTCAATCTAATTTTTTAAGTGTAGACCAGACCTTCCTCTGGAATAAATAGGGAATTTATTCTGAAATAAAAAATCTATGAACACACCTGCCCCAAAACAACAAAAGATGCAATCAAAACCAATTGTTATTTTGGGTCAAATTTGTATGTAAATCAGCCCATAGCTCATTCAGGATGCAAACAAATCCAAATCAGGATGCAAACAAATCTGGCTAACCCAGGGGAAGAATGGATTGCAAAGTCACTTAACTCCTCATGAAGAACATGCTGCTAGCAGCTTCTTCAAAAAGGCTCCAGCTTGAGCCTCTCCACTGATCTTATCACAGTAATATGCTTCTGTTCCCCTGCCAATCTCTTAGCTAACTAAGGCCTGGTCTACACTACAAAGTTAGGTTAACCTAAGTCACCTTACATCAACCTGTTTATGCATGTCTACACTCAAATTTGTCTCTGACCAACATTAAGTGCCTGCTACAGTAATGCAGTAAAACCACCCCCTCAAATAGTATAGAGCCATAGTCAACCTACTGAGGTTGATGCAGTGCAAATGTAAAAACTGCATGACCTGTGTCAATCCTAACAATCCTCCAGCAGCTGTCCCACAATGTCCCATTCCCTAACACAGTGACCAATCCAGTCACAATTTTGAACTCCACTGCTCAGAGGTCAGATGAGAAGCCACTCCCCTCTTTCGATCCCTGAGAATGTTTTTGAAATACCCTTTCCTGATTGCTCAACTTGGCAAGCACACCTAGCGGCTCACCTCTGATGTGTGCAAATACCCAACCGACTATGCTGGCTCCATGTACACAGAGAGGTACTAGACAGACTCCTGCCTGGAGCATGTAGGAAGTATTGGATTTTCTGGGGCTATGGGGAGAAAAGACTGCAAGTACAGCTATGGATCAGCCATAGAAATGTGGACATCTACAAGCAGATTGCATGAGGAATGCAGATAAAAAAGAATGAAAGGAGTCAGCAACAGTACTGCATGAAAGCAAAAGGAACTTGGCCATGGATATCACAAGGGGAGCACAACAGACTTCGTGCTGCAGCACAGACCTCCCACGTGTACCATGAACTATATGCCATACGTGGTGAAGACCCCACAAGCATCAAGCAGGTCACTATGGATACCTCATAAGATCCTGAGACAAAGATCCCTGCCATGAACACTGAGAAGGAAGGTGGAAGGGAGATGCAATGGAGGACTCCAGCCATGCTGTGAGTTGGTACTTGTTTAAGACTCCATCACAATCTAGCCAGTCCCACTAGGTGAGCACAGATGAGCCTGATGGAGAAAGGAATGCATGAAAGTGCTTAAATGCATTTTCCTTACAACATTTACACTGAAAGATGGCACCTGACCGATCACTACGTTAACCAGACAAAAGCTATTGACTTTTTATTGTATTACATATAGAAGTCCTTGTGAGAGATTTTAATAAAACTTTCATGGGGACACTCCATAATCCTCTCCCGAAGCTTTCTGGGGATGGTTGCTTTATTTTTTCCTCTGCGGTAGGACACTGCCATGCCACTCTGAGGAGTTCGGCTGGCACCATTGCAGTAAACAGGCTATCAGCATATGGGCCTGGGCGGCTTTGAAACACCAATAGCAGCTGGGTTTTCTGTGACTTCATGTCCCTCAGGAGTGAGATATCAGCTAAAATCACCACCTCCTGTGGAAAACAGTGCCAATATTCAGTGCCATTGCTCTGTACTTGTATCCACAGAATAGGGATTGAAATTTTATAGCTTCATGCAACAAAATCCTCCCGCACTCCTCATCCCTGGCAGGCTGTACTCACCATGGCTGGAGCTTGACAGCAATGCTCTGCTGAGGCGCTCCAAAGCTGAAGAGTCAATAAGTATTTCTTATTAAAAGTGTTTATGGGAATAAGGGAAGGGAATTTTAAAACTTATCTTTCCCTTATGGTGTAAATCCAGTGGCATACCTGTCTATTTTTATCAGCAGCTTCTGTCAAGATGGCCTTGAAGGGTGTGCCTTCTACGGCTGCAGGATGCCGAACCCTGATGAGGAAGAGAAAGGAGAGGACTAGGGACAACATATTCTGTGAGATCCTGCAAGCCAGCGCTGCATTGAATTGTGAACAAAGGGCTTGGAGGGCCAATATTACCAACAGCATTAAGAAAGAGGACAGGAAAAAAGCCCAGGAGTCCCAGCAGGACAAAGAGCAGAAAATTATGGATAGTCTTAGGTCTCAAACCAAAATGTTGCAGACCTCAGATCCAAAAATCCCAGACTCTCCAATCATTTGCACTCCTAAGGTAACTCCATGGTTGCTGCTCCCTACACCCCACAAAATACCACAGGCATCATGGAGCACATCATTATCCATACTACTCCACACCTGGGGACAGCAAGGAAAACCACAGCTTCACATACCCTGACCTGTGAGAGCCATGACTGGTGTAGATGTAGCTACACTGGATTACATTTGTTTGCTCAGAGGAACAAAGGTTGATTTCCATTATAATTTTATATTTTTATCTCATTAAGCTATGTTAAAAGTTTCTGTAACATTGCCTGTGGGGTTTTTTGCACATTAAATTTTCTGCACGCTCTTCTTCCACCCAAAGTTCTATTTTTGGAGAATCAAATTATCTTTATTAGTTCATAACAAATATTACAGAATGCATAGCAGTAGTTAAAGCAAACAATACTTGTCAATGCACACCAACCACCACAGAATTCATAGCTTCAGGAAAACACCCGGTCATTTATAAATGTACAGCAAACACTACACAGTTCTTAGCAGCATCCCAGAACTCCAGGCCCAGAGAATACTCCAACACAAAACACTACTGTGGCTGACTGTTAAAGAGCTCTTTTCAAAGCCTCTTTCAACTACATAGCTTCACGTTGGGCTCTTGTAATAGTCCTGGTGTCTGGCTATTCAAACTCGGACAGCCACTCTATCTCCAACCTCCACCCTGGTGGCAGCTTTCCCTCTTTTGCCTCACATACATTATGCAGGACACAATAGGCAGCCTGGGATATTTTTCTGACTGAAGTCCAATCTAGTGAGTAAACATTGCCAGCATCCCTTTAATCTACTAAAAGCACATTCAACAGTTATTCTGCAGTTGCTGAATCTTTCTTTGGTGCTGTTTAGATGGCCAGTGTAGAGCTTCATCAAGGGGTAAACTGGGGTCCACCAGAATCACTATTAGCATTTCCACAACATCAATGATAATCTGCTGGTTGGGAAAGAATGCTCTCCTGCTTGCACCTTTCTGAACAGTCTTGTGTTCTTAAAAATGTTAGTGTCATGCACCTTCTCTGACCAGCCACACTGATATCAATTAAGTCTTCCTAGTGATTCACCACGGCTTGCATAACCATAGAAAACTAAACCTTTCCTTTTGATGTGTTCTATCCAAGGCAGTGTGGTGCCAAAATAGGGATATATATGCCATCTATTGCCCCACCAGACTTGAGAAACCCCATGACAGCAAACACATCCTCTATTTCTTGTACCCTACAGAGAGTCACAGCCTTGTGTAGCAGGAGACAATTAATGGCCCTACACACTTACATGACAATGGCCCTCTGTGGATTTTCCAACTCTAAAATAATCTCCCACTAACCGGTAGCAATCTGGTGTTGCAAGCTTGCAGAGTGTGATTGCCACTGGCTTCTCCACTGCCAATGCAGCTCACATTCTGGTGTTCGTGTGTTGGAGGGTTGGGGGGAGCTGACCACAGAGTTTCAGAAATGTGGTCTTTTGCATCCAGAAGTTCTGCAGCTATTGCTTGTCATCCCGAACCTGCACTATCATGCAACCTCGCCAATCTGTGCTTGTTTCTCAATCCCAGAAGTGGTGATCCACTGTCTGCAGTTGCTCCATGAATGCCACCAACAACCTTGAATTGTTTTTTGCTATGTCTCTCAGCAAACTGTCCTTGAATAAATCTTTTGTGCTTGGTTGTTGAGATACTTCCTGAGGATCTGCAAATACAGGAAAATCATGTATTTGCAATGTTCATAAGAATAGTGCATAGCTCTGCAGGCTCAATGTTTCTGTTAGAGATGGCAAACATCAAAAAGTGCCATGCAGGTTTGTGGGATTTTTTTAAAAAAGGCATGAAAATTGGATGCCATGAGATGGAGAAAGTTGCACACTGGGACCTTGACCCCCTAGCTCCACAGATCCTTGGGCAAGTCATTACTATCCCACAAAAAACACTGCAAAAAGGCAATGCACTAGAAAATGGTGTTTGGCACACTGGAATATTTACTTTACATCATCACAAGCATTCCTGGTGAGTATGTGCAGTACCAACACAAGCAGCCAAGTATGCATGTGGCCAAGCAATTTACAAATTTAGGCAGCTGTACACTGAAGTAACTTGCATCAACCAAAGTTTGTAGTGCAGACATGGCCTAGATCTCAAATATTTTAGAGCTTTATAGTTTAACACCAGAATCTTGAATTGCATCTGGAAACCTAATGGTAGCTAGTACAGATCCCAGATCAACAGTGTAACGTGTTCCCCATGTGAAACTGCTTGATAAGCATGGTGCACCCTTCTATGCTACCATTAGCGTCACAGTTGTCTCAAGGGGAAGCCCTCATAGGCCACATAACAGTCTAATCTTAAAATAACAAAGGCATGGATAACTGTGACAAGGTCTGCACTGGGGAGAAAAGAGCAGAAGTCACACTTCTTGCAAGGCACAGATGAAAACAAGCACTTTTAGACATTCTGGAACAGCCCAAGGTCAACCACCACACAAGTGGTGCACCACACCTGTGTTAAAAAT
This sequence comes from Emydura macquarii macquarii, assembly GCF_026122565.2. NCBI lineage: Eukaryota > Metazoa > Chordata > Testudines > Chelidae > Emydura > Emydura macquarii. The sequence continues at coordinate 33,273,598 of NW_027132813.1, forward strand.
GGCAATCATTATAAGTTCCAAGTCTTCCAACTGCTTCCCCAAACCACCAACTTTATTTCATTCTTGTCTGGAGTGATCTGCAGCCAGACAGCCTTTATCCACAACCTAAGTTCATACAGACATCGTGTTATTCATTACAAATCAGCTTTGTAGCACGTTTAAAAGGCTTGTTTATTTAAAAAAAAAATCCATGTAGACAACACATTAGTAGCAGCTTTGTAGCAAATACCTACACATTTTAACTAGATGGTCAGATAATATTATTCTTTCTGCTCTGACAAACCTTCTTTACACATAAAGCAAGTATATTTTAGCTCCCTTGCACCCCTATGCTCTAAATACACTAATGTGCTGTAACTAATCTTTGAAGTGCTGGTTTCTATCCAGTCACTGGCAATTTCTTGATGGGCAAAAAAAAGTGTGATTTTCAATCATGTTAACTCAATGACGTTAGTTTAACACAATTTAAATGCCCTTTTTGTGCCCGTTAAGATGAAGGCTAACACATATGAAGAGACAAGATGACCAGCTAATGATCCTTCAAATGTGTTAGCCTGCATCTTAATGCACATAAAAAAGACGTTTCAATTGTGTTAATCATATTGAGCTAACATGACTGAAAATCACACTTTTGCCTTTCAAAATAGGGTCTCTGCAAGGCCTATCATATTTGCAAAGGAAGGGCCATGATGCAGCAGTCAATTTTTAAAATGTATTCTGCCTTCCCCTGTAAAGGAGTGCAAATGTAACGCTTAATTTTGAAGAATATATGTTTGTATTCAGGTATAAAGAATGTGAAAATATGTTTAATGGTATAAGCATGACAAAAACAAAAAAATTGTAACTTTCGAATAAAGGCCACATTACCTTAGTTAATGTATAGGAGGAGAGGCTTGTAACATACCAGGTTTGACCAGCCCAGCTACAGTTTAAATATGGTAATTATTAGTACTAGTGTGCTCTGATGAAGAGTTTAGCATATACACCAAAATATATAAGGGAAAATGCTTATCTAAGTGGCAGCCTGAGTTGCAGAAGTGGCATTGGGGAGATGCACAGAAACAAAGAAGGGAATGGAGTGAGGAATTATGTCCCCTCACCTCAGATTGCGGAGTGAATCCATGGTTGCCACAGCAATCCTGAGGGCTGTACTAGGCCCAATGGCCCCAAACCAATCCCCTCCAAAGAGAAATCCCACACTGAGGGCAGGAGCAAGTGTTTTCACTATATGCCCCCTAAATTTTGATCCTCTTTGCACAGCAGAACTGTACTAGCTCTAAATGATGCTCCACAGCTTCTCAGGAAGGGGCAGAATCTGTTCCCAATTTATTAAAATGAAGGGGCTATATCCTGCAATCCTCATTCTGGCAAAACTCTCATTGTATGGAATGAGAATTTCACCACAATAAGATCTGCAAGATTTGTTCCAAAGATTTTTATAAAATCTATCAACGTAATGGGAATGGGTTGCAGAGGATGGAGAAGATACCCAACAGTAAAACACTGCACACAAAGGAGACTCACCAAAGCCAGATAATATGATTAAAAAAAAAATCATCTATTTCCCCTGATGTCACTAGCCCATTTCTCTAGCTGTCACTGAGCTGTATCTGCCACACACAGTACTTGCTGTCAATCACCAAGAGGAAGAACTTTGGTACACTGGACTCAAAAATAGCAGGACAGACTGTCAACTGTCAAACAATGAAGCAGTAGGCGACTCTAACATTTAAAATACTTTTAAAAACAAGAAGTTAACTCTTATTGCTGAATGTAGCTGAAACTTCTTGGAGTGAAGTAATTTTGGTCCATATCATCCTCCTCATGAATATAAATCCAAAGCACTGTTGCCAGCTCTCACAATTTAATCAAGAGCCTCATGATATTTGGTAGCTTTTTTAAAGCCCCAACTCATGGAGTACTGTGCCTACATAAGAATCTTTGATTACATTGTGGAGAAAAGTTTGAAAGTGTTAACCCCGGAGCCTCAAAAGCCAGAAGATTTTTAAAAAAAAAAATATGCATTAACAATTTGAAATCTTCAGACATTTCTTAACATTTGAAGGAATAAAATAGTTTACTCCAATATAACCCTTGCGAAATGTGTGAATTTCTATGTGACCAGTTCTGAAATAAAGATGTCACAAAAATTAGAAGTTATAGTAATCATTTTAATTATTAATGAAATAGCAAGAAAAATAAGAAACTAATTTTTGTTTTATGCAATCAAACATTACCTTTGATAGATGGCCAGCAGGGATTTCTGATATTTATCTTATTTGTCCTATGCAAGACATGTTATTGCTGTTATCCATGTCAATCCTCTGCCATTTCTTCCAATTGTTTGTTAAACAAGGTAGAGTGTATCCTTCTTTGCTCCTTCCTATTGTTAGTTACACCCATATAGTGCATCTTGTCTTAGGCTGCAAGCTCTTCAGAGCAAGGCCCATCTTTTATTCTGTATTTGGAGCCCCATTGTGCTAGGACTGTACAATAAGGTGGTGCCATAATACAAATAACACAAAACATTAAGATACCATGACATTTGCATACATTTTCTGAACACTAGTATTAAATTATTTTGTTATATCCACCTTGTAGATCTCACATAAGCAGCTTACCTTAATTATCTTGACTGCAAAATGTGAATAGTAATTATTAGACTCCCATCTACTGGAATATTTTTCAATGGCTTTATCTGTACTAAAGCAAAGCAAAATAATTCTAAAAGGAATCATGGTTTGATCAGAAAAAGCAACATTTTTAAATCAGTGCACCTACACCACTAATTTGGATTCAGACAGCCAAAGACTAGTTTATAAAATAAGCCAGTTAAGGTGAAATTATTCCTACCTTCAGATGGAATAATGGATGTACAACCACCTTTTCAAAATGGGTGCCACTAGGGAGCTGGGCAGATTCTGTACCTGTATTCAAAATCATCTGCTAAATGTAAAGATTCAACAGCAAATATTACTTTTCAAGAACAAGATATAAATTTAGGATACTGAAGAATTTAAATTACATATAAATACTGGCAGCTTCAAATAGATAAACAACTTCTGTCATTATACGTGTTTCATAGAATTTTAAAGGGAAATTCACATTTTCCCCAGACCAGCCTGCTGAAATGAATTAACACAGAAATTTCATGTTATATAGACGAAATTTAATCTAGACTCATCTTTGGAAATGTCAGGATTCTGAAATAAGCAAAATGGACCTTTTTCCTTTAAACTATTTTTGAATATAATTATGTAATAGGAGTGACACCAATTACCATAACTATGGTTGAAAGACAATTTATTATAATTTCTCTTTTTCAGTTGCTCATAACTTTGGCCAACTAATGCTTTAGGGACTTACATTTTCCAAGATTGGTTTTAATCTAGAAGTAATTTTTCATGTGCGTGGAAAGTGTGAACAAAATTTGTGTGGCAATTTAAAATGTGTAAACTCTGCTCTACCACCCACACCATCCCTAAGTATTTCAGTCAAAAATTTTGCATATACCTAGCAATACTTTACAGTACAACCACACACACCAAGCAAGACTCTTCAAAAGATTGGTTTATTTTGGAGTTCTCATACATTTAAGCCTCCACCTTGCAAAAAGACCTGCCTGGGTGGACCACTTTGAAGTAATTGGGGGAGACTTTTTGCAGCTATCTGCTCAAATAGAGTTCATTACAGGATTGGGAACTTAAAAGAGCAACCCAAGCCTGAATGTTATGTTGTGTACATTATTACATTAAGGATGTATGAAGAAGCCCAATTTGCATTTGATACCATATTGTAGCAAGTAAAAAGTAATTTGACAAAGTTAAAAGTATTTTAAGGTATAACCATAGGGGGAAGAATTAATGTTGTTGAGCTTTAAGTTTTAACTATATTCCCTGACTTGAGTGCTTCGTTTCCTCTCAGGCTTTATATTACATTAGTTTCTCTCTTTTACTGGCATGGAGTCATAATACTTTGTATTTCTATAGTGACTTACATCTCAGGATTTGAAAATGCTTTACTAACGTCAATTAATTAAGTGTGAACAGTGGATTAAGTGGGAGACAGGTAGATATCCCCATTTTTACGAATAGGGAAACAAACTACCTCACCTTCCTTAGACAAAAAGGTGTTGTGAAGATTTATTAGATGTTTATAGAGCAAGTTGAATATGAAAAGGACTAAGTATTAATTAGAACAGCTGTATGGAATACTGAACATTTTCTTTTTAATGTTTTTTCTCAAAATGGCACATCCAATAAAATCAATGGGGATACTAATATAATTTAAAACTTTTAGGTGAGACTCAACATAGTATAAAATACTCAAATGTCTGTTTCAGTAGAATTCCCTTCCATTTTCCATTTCAAATTCACCTTCAGAAATCATTGAAAGAAGAAATGTTTTTGTCTCGACAAGGAGATACCAAAAAAATCAATCTTCAACAAACCAGCATAAAATAGTACATTCTTTGGTCTGGCATACACTACAAGTTAGGCTGGTTTAAGTCACCTTGCATGTGGACACTCAAATTTGTCTCTGACATGTTTCATTATGGTGACACAGTAAAACCCCACCTCCCCAAGCGGCATAGAGCCATGGTTAATCTTCTTTGGCCAATGGAGTGCAAGCATAGACGCTTCATGGCCTGTGTCAATCTTAACAGTACTCCATCCACTGTCCCACAATGCCCCAATCCCAATGACAATGACTACTCTATTCACAATTTTAATCTCCACTGTCCAGAAATTAGAGATTGGAAACCTGCCACATCCCCTTTAAAATCCCCATATTTTTGAAATGTCCTTTCCCGATTGCCCACCTTGGTAAGCACACCTAATCGCTCCCCTTTGTTGTTTGCATCCAACTGACCATGGCTCCATGCACAGAGAGGTACTAGACAAGCGCCTGCGTAGAGCAAGCAAGACTTACTGGCTCTCCTTGGTCTGTGGGGACAAGAGGCTGTGCAAGAACAGCTACAGAACAGCCGTAGAAAGATGGACATCTACAAGTAAATTGGACAGGGGATGCAGGCAATGGGGTATGACAGCGATCAGCAACAGTGCTGCGTGAAAACAAAGGAATTTCACCAGGGATATCAAAAGGCGAGGTAAGGCAGCAAGAAATCTGGCGCTGCCCCAGATCTGCCGCTTTTGCAATGAACTGCATGACATACTTGGCAGTTACTCTCACCAGTACCCCGCAGACCACTGTGGATACTTTGGAGGAACCTGAGACTGAAATCCCTCGTGAACAAGATGGAGGAGGAGGGAGATGCAGCAGGATTCCAACCATGCCACAAGCCAGGACTTGTTTGAAACTCTGCAAGAGACTAGCCAGGCAAGCACAGATTAGCCCACTAATGAAAGGGAAGGAGCTTGGATGAATGTGTATGCATTTGTTCTTACAATATTTTATTTGCTTATACTTCCTCCCCTGGCCCTTTAAAAACAGTACCAGAACCATCCTCAAGGGTACCAGATGAAAGTATTGACTTTTCATTGTTTTACTGGTACACTGAGAGAAAATTTTTAAAAAGTTAGGAAGTAAATTCAAAACAAAATTTCTGAATACGTTTTTTTCACACCTCCAACCGACATAAGTTTCACTGACAAAAGCACCGGTGTGGACAGTGGTATGTTGGTGGGAGACACTCTCCTTTCAGCACAAAGTGGGTACACGGGAGACTTTATAGCTGTGCCACTGTAAGGTCTGTAGTGTAGACATAGCCTTATCATCCTGTGCTCAGGCAGAAGTAAAACAAACAAACAGAGGTAGAGCTAGCATCTGCTTTCAATTCCCTTGTTTGGCCAGGCAATGAGAGAACTGTGGAGCAATTTATTTATGTTAGTAGGGATTTTGTTTTTATCCTCCTGAGAGATCTCAAGCTTCTATGGAACTACTCTGCAATCCCATCTGGAAGATTTCTAGGGATGGTGACCTTATTTCTTTCTCCACATTACAATACTTTTCCAAACTCTGCAAACACTTGGCTGGCACCATAACAGTGAACAAGCCAGCAGCATATGGGCCAGGTTGGCTTCCGGACACTAGGAGCAGCTGGGTCTTCTGTGCCCCTCAGGAGTGAGGTATCAGCCAAAAATCACCACTGCCTGTGAAAAATAATACCAATATATACTGCCATGTGATGTCCACCCCACTCAACACAGGACTGGAAGGGGTTAAGGTAGCCAGGTAAGCCTGTTAATTCTATAAATTGCACCTGGAAGAAGAGCAAGGGAGCAGGGAATTGATTGCAAGTATGCTCAGCTGGTTAGGAAGAGGAGGGGCCTATAAAGCCAGGAAGCTGGCAATAGACAAGGGCAGCAGTCACTCCCTGAGAAGAGGGTTTGGAGCTAGTACACCCAGAGAAGGGTAGGAAGCAGTCTAGGAAAGGAGCAGTGAGGACTGACAGAGTAAGCCCAGAACTGCTGAGTTCAAGGTCCCTGGACAGGAACCCAGAGTACAGGGCAGCTCTGGGTTCCCCTACCTTCAACTGGGGAAGTGGCATTGACAGGGCAGTGAACTAGAAGACTACCTGGGTCACTGTGGCAGACACAGAGAATTTGAAGGACTGTATCCCGGAAGGGATGGAACACAGTGATCTGGCTGGATGGTTCCTAGAGCGAGAGAGGGGCTGCAGACCAGAGATAGAGTGATGGAGTGCAACCATGGGAAGGGGCATTGATCTCGCAGAGCTAATCCCCAGAGTGGGCAGGAGGAGGTGCCATACCTGTAGTGAGTGGAGCAACCTGTCACATGCCACTGCCCCATACCATGGATCAGGAGCTGTAATTCTGTAGCTTCATGCAGCAGAAAACCCCCTCCCATCCTCCATGCCAGGCTGTATTTCCCATGGTTGGAGATGGAGAGCTGTGCCCTACCAAGGTGCTTCAAAGCTGAAATGTCAATAAGCATTTCTTATTAAAAGTATTTTTGGGAATAAGGGAAGGGCGTTTTGAAATTTCTTTCCCTTTGTGTTGGGATTGTAAATCTAATGGCATATCCATGTTTTTATTACCAACTTCTGGAGTGGTGGCTTTGATGTGTGCCCTCTCCAGGGCCACAGAATGCCTGATCCTGATAAGAAGGAAGATGACTAGGGAAGATGTGTTTGCAAGATCTTGATGTAACACTGGCTTGTGACCATGAATGGATGGTATGGAGGGCCAATATGACCAAGAGCATGGAGAAAAACAGAGAGGACCAGCAAAAGGCCCAGGAGTCCCAGCAGTCCACGGTGTGTGAAATGCACCAGGACATAATGGTCTTCTCAGGCAGCAGACCTAAATGCTTTAGATCCTGGTTTACCTACAGGATTTACCAAAAAATCCTGCATTCATCAGCTTTTGTGCTCCTTGGAGAACTCCACAGTTGCTTCTCCCTACACTGCTCCCTCCAATATACTATGTGGAATCACAGACCACATCCTTACCCCTACCACTCTACTTCTTATCAAGCAAAGCCATAGCTGTACATACACTGACTCGTAAAAATCAGATTGGTGGCTGTAGCCACAACCAAGTACATTGAACTACATTTTTCTTTACACAAATGGGCATTTAAAATTCCTATTGAAAAGGAAATAGTTTCATTCCATTATGTTTAGTTTATATAATAGTATATATATGTGTGTGTTTGCCCTTTGATTTTGGACACTGAATTTTTGCAGCATTTATAAGTGCACACCAACCACCACAAAATTCAGAACCACCAGGAAAACACCCAGCTTTATTTATAAATGTACAGCAAGAACCATAACATTCAGAGTGGGAGGCAAGGCTCCAGGCTCATAAGTATTTACAATTTGCAGGCAGCACAAAAAACAGGGTTACTTACCAGTTAGTGCTGTTCTTCAAGATGTGTTGCTCACGTCCATTCCATTATAGGTGTGTGCACGCCCTGTGCACTGTTATTGGAACTTTTTTCCCCTTAGCAGATTCCGTAGGGTTGGCTCCAGTGCCCCCCGGAGCCCCAAGCACGGTTACGGTATATGAGGTGCTGCCGGCCCTACGCCCCCAGTCCCTTCTTTCCGCCAACTCTGGCAGCGGGGATGGGGGGTGGGTTGTGGAATGGATGAGAGTAACACATCTCGAAGAACAGCAGTTACTGGTAAGTAATCCTGTTTTTCTTCTTCGAGTGCTTGGTCATGTCCATTCCATTATAGGTGACTAACAAGCAATACCTTGGAGGTGAGTCGGAGTTACCGATGAGCTGCGCTCAGCACCACTCTGCCGAAGCCCACGTCTTCCCGCGCCTGCTGGACAATGGCTTAGTTGGATGTGAAGGTATGTACTGGTGACCAGGTGGCAGCTCTGCAGATGTCCTGCATGGGCACTCTTGCTAGGAAGACCATAGACAAAGCTTGAGCTCTGGTTGAGTGCACTGTGATGGTTCCAGGAAGTGGCACCTTTGCCTGCTCATAGCAGAACTTGATGCAGGAAGTTATCCACGAGGAGATGCGCTGGGCAGAAACAGGTGAGCCTTTCATCCATGCGGCCACCACGATGAAGAGCTGCGTCGATCTCCAGAACAGTTTTGTGTGTTCAATGTAGAAAGCCAGGGCCTGTCTCATGTCCAGTGAGTGCCACCTCCTCTCGTCCTCCGAACCGTGAGGTTTGGGAAAAAACACAGGGAGAAATATATCTTGGTTACAATGAAATTGGGAAACTACCTTGGGCAGGAAGGCCGGGTGCGGTCTCAACTGAACCTTATCTGTATAGAACAACATATAGGGGGGCTCCAAGGTCAGCGCCCTAATCTTGGAGACCCTCCTTGCTGACGTAATGGCTACCAAGAAGGCCACGTTCCAGGAAAGGAGAAGCAAAGGGCATGAAGCCATGGGTTCAAAGGGGGCCCCATGAGACGGGAAAGGACCAGGTTGAGGTCCCAAGGAGGCACCAAGTCACGGACCTGCAGATAGAGCCTCTCCACCCCTTTGAGGAAGCTAACCGACATCGGGTGGGAGAACAGCGATCTCCCCTCTAGCAGCTGATGGACCTTTAGGGAGGCCACAACCAATCCCTGGAGCTTTAGCTGAAGCAAATACTCCAGGATCGCCTGTATTCGCGAAAGGCTAGGCAGGATACCCCAGGACTCTGCCCAGCAGGTAAACCGTCTCCACTTAGCCTATTACGAGCTGCACAGAAGGCTTCCTGCTACCAAGCAGGACTTGTTGGACACCTGCGCTGAGCAGGCTTGCTCGCCCTCGGTCAGCCACAGAGCCTCCACACTGTGAGGTGCAGAGAGTTCAGGTCCGGGTGCAACAGGCGACAGTGATCCTGGGACAGGAGATTGTGCTGTCCCGGGAGCTCCAGAGGAGGGGTGATCGAGAGGTCTAACAGCATGCTGAACCAATGCTGGCCCGGCCAGGCTGGAGTGATCAAGATAATGTCCACTTTTTCCCTCTTGATTCTTAGCAGGACTCTGAGTAGGAGTGAAATGGGCAGGAACACATAGATGAAGCTCCCTGACCAGTGCAGGAGGAAAGCATCGGAAATCGACCCAGCCTCTTGACCACGGAGAGAGCAGAACTGTGGGCACTTCTTGTTCCAGGCTGATGTGAACAGGTCCACTTAGGGAGAGCCCCACTCTGGGTGTAGCGACCAATCGTGGCTGGGTAAGAATGACCTGCTGAGGCGGTCCGCCTCATCGTTCCTCACCTCCAGGAGATGAGAGGCTATCATGTGAAAATCGTGACTCATCGCAAAGTCCCACAGACAAATAGCTTCTCTGTAGAGGGCTGAGTAGTGGGCTCCCCCCTGCCTGTTGATGTAGTACATGGCTGCTGTATTGACTGTTAGCACCTGTACCATCCTGCCCGCAGTGAAACTGGGGAACACTCTGCACGCCAGGCAAATGGCCCACAGTTCTTTCACATTGATGTGCAGGCACCTCTCTTCCCTCAACCAGAACCCGTGTGTTGAGGTCGGCACAGATATGTGCCCTCCACCCAATGTCCAAGGCGTCCGATATTAGGGTAACCAAGGCAATTAGTTCCTCGAATAAAACACCCTTCAACACTGCCTGAGGGATCCTCCACCAGTCTAAGGAGGCTAGAATGTGTGGGGGGGACTGTGACCACCCAATCCAGAGGGTGTCTGCTCAGAATGTACACTGAGGCCAGCCACGCTTGAAGCAGTCTGAGCTTCAGGTGAGCCAGCCTCACCACACAGGTGCAGGCCGTCATGTGTCCTAACAGCTGCAGGCACTGCCTGGCTGTTGTCGTAGGGCATTGGTGCAGTTGGGCAATAATGGAGGACATTGCCTTGAAGTGCAACTGGGGCAGAAAGGCCCTGGCCTGAGAAGCATCCAGGATCGCGCCGATGAACTCCATGTGCTGCACTGGATTTAACTTTGACTTTTGTTCGTTTATCAGCAGGCCTAGCTGGCATCAAATGGCGCATGTGAGACTCACACTGCTCTGAACTTGGGACCTGGACCTGGACCTGCCCTTGATTAACCAATCATCTAGGTAGGGGAAAAATGTGTACCCCCTTTCGCCTCAGGTGTGCAGCCATCACCACCATGCATTTGGTAAACAACCTGGGGGCCGAGGACAGGCCGAAGGGTAAAGCTGTAAATTGGTAGTGGAAGCTGGCCACCATGAAGCGAAGGAAGTGCCTGTGGCTGGGGAAGATAGATATGTGAAAATATGAAAGTATGCGTCCTTGAGATCGAGGGCGGCACACCAGTCTCCTGGATCCAGGGAAGGAATTATGGAAGCTAGGGAGACCATGCGAAACTTGAGTCTCTCGATATATTTGTTGATACGATGCAGGTCTAATATGGGCCTTAGATCCCCTTTCACTTTGGGAATGAGGAAGTTCCTCGAGTAGAACCCTCTTCCCGCCATGCCCTGAGGGACCTTTTCCACTGCTCCCAGGCTGAAGAGTCTCCACCTCCTGAATAAGGAATTGCTCGTGAGAGGGGTCCCTGAAGAGGGATGGAGGGATGTTGGAGTGGGAGGGGGGGAAACAAACTGGAGGGCATAGTCCACCAAAACTATGCCAAGGACCCAGCGGTCCAAAGTAATTTTGGCCCACTGAGATCGGAAAGGCGCTAGGCGGTTCAAAAAGGGGTGGAAGGGATCCAGGAAACAGGCTGGGGCGCTGCCCTCGGGTGCACCATCAAAAGCGCCTCCTTTGATTATCCGACTGCCTAGATGACCTCTGAGGAGGAACTGGGGGATGGATTTCGTCTCCTAGACCCCCTATTTCTGTCCCGTTGCCTATAGCTTGAGAATGGTCGAGGTTGATACCTCTGTTGCTGCTGCACCTGGGGACGTGACTGATGCCTAGAGGACCGTGGTGTGTAAAGGCCCAGGAAGAGGAGCGTGGCCCTTGAGTCCTTCAGACCATGCAACTTAACATCAGTCTGGTCCGAGAAAAAGACTGACCTGTTGAAGGGAAGGTCCTAGATGGACTGCTGGACCTCTTGGGACAGCCCGGAGGATTGGAGCCATTAGCATCTGCTCATGCAGATGGTGGAGGCTATGGCCCTGCCCACCGAGTCAGCAGCATCCGAGGATGCCTGGAGCGCTGCTCTAGCCACCGTGGTACTCTCTTCCACAATGATATTAAAGTCAAGTGCCTGGTCCTGGGGCAGAGCACCAGCGAAGCGACTCAGCGAGTCCCACAGGTTAAAATTATTCCTGCCCAGGAGAGCCTGCTGATTGGCAATCCTAAACTGTAGGTTTGCTGTGGAATAAATCTCTCCCCCAAACAAGTCCAGCTTTTTGTTGACCTTGTTTTTTTGGAGTAGACCCCAGCTGCCCCTGCCTATCCCTCTGGTTGGCAGCGTCCACCACCAGAGTCCCAGGGGAGGGGTGGGTGAACAGATACTCAAACTCCTTGGCTGGGATGTAATATTTCCTCTCGGCCCCTTTAGATGTCAGCGCAACGGAAGAGGGAGTTTGCCACAGGGCCTTCACTATTTTGAGCACCCCTTCATGGACGGGGATGGCTACTCGAGCTGAGGCAGCTGCTCCTAGGATGTTAAAAAGGCTGTCCGACATCTCTTTTAGCTCCTCCACCTCCAGCCCCAAGTTGGAGGCCACCCTTTTAAGCAGCTCCTGGTGCACCCTGAAATCATCCAGGGGCGCTGAGTGACCCTGGGAGTTTGCTTCTTCTGGTGAGAAGGAGGATTGGACAGCGGGAAGTGGCACCCCTTCCTGCCAATGAGCGGTCCCCACAGAAGTCCCCTCATGTGGGTCTGAATCATCGTCTGAGGACGAGTGGTGGACCTTTCCTGGTACTGGTGGCACTGACTGCACACCTGAGGACTTGATGGACTGTGGTTCCAGTCCTACTGGGAAACCCCAGGGCCCTCAGTATGGCCATTGGGGTGGCCACTTCCCTTGAAGCCACCCGGGGACTACCTGCGTCTGGGGCTCTGGCATCTTTTGTTGATGGTGACTCACCTTGCGACTACCCCCCTGGGAGCACACCAAGGCACCATATGAAGACTATGGTGGGGCTGCCTCAGAGGTTCCCGCTATGTGCTACCGAGCCTGGGGGGAGCGATGCCCCGATCCAGGGGTGCTCCGTTGCTCCACAGAACGTCCTCTCAACACCGCCAACCTCGACAACGAGGAGAAGTTCCATCAACACCGCAAACAGTGCGGTACCAAGGACTTGCGGCACTGTTTCTCTCTCAGTGCCGAGTTGAACTTCGGCAACTGCGTTCGGCGCCGTCTCAGTGTGGGCGAACTCCTCGGTGCCGAGTCTGTCTCCAACGACCGGGTTCTGCGCCATTTGGGTGCGGGCGAACTCTTTGGTGCTGGGGAGCAGAAGTGGCAGGATCGATCTGTGGAGCAGCACCATATCCTGGAGTGGGCTTCCCCTGGTGCCAGAGATCGAGACTGGCGTCGGGATGGTGACTCTGTCTCCCGTCTCGATGCAGGTCGGCCTGATGACCGCAACCTGGAACGGCTTCTAGGGGCGCAGCACTGCTCCACCCTAGGCGACTGGCCTGCAGGAGATCTTCCTCCCCACACCAGGGATTTCCTGAGCCATTCAGGGGGACCCAACACAGGCTTCTCCTGTGACACTGGCCCCTTCTCCCTCGGTGGAGGCCGGGGCGGAAGCAGAATAGGCAAGGCCAGCAAGGCTCTTGCCGCCTGAAAGGCCTCTGGTGTCGATGGCGCTGGCAGATGCAGAGGGGTTCCTCCGCTTCCCGGAGTCAGGGGTGGCTCCCTGATCAGAGATGCTGGCTCTGGTGAACGGGTGTCCGTAGTCCAGCCCTGGTGTGGCTCAGTGTTCGACCCCACCTGTTTGAATGGTGTGGGGGACTGATCTCGTTCCGAGCGCTATTTCCGCTTCTTCTTTGGTACTGGAGATGATGTATGATGCCGAGTTGTGACCAGTGCCGTCAGTGCACTCTGCAGCGACCCCACGCTCGGTACTGAGACGGAGCGGGTCGGCTCGGAGGCCGGATGAAGCGCTGCCTCTATGAGCAAGGCTTTCAAATGGATTTCACTATCCTTCTGAGTCCTTGGTTAGAAAGGCTTCTAAATCTTGCACTTCTCCTTGCGATGGGCTTCCCGCAAACACTTCAGACAGCTGTTGTGAGGGTCGCTGAGCGGGAAAGCCTTCCCGCAGGAGCCACATGGTTTGAAGCCCAGTGACTGGGGCATACCCTGGTCTCAGCTAAGTCCCAGCCAGGACTACCCTAGGTACTAACTACCACTATTAACAGTTACTTAATCTAACAAACACAAACAATGATAACAGTTCAAACAATGGGGAATGAAGCACTTGCAATGCAAGCAAAGGCAGTTCCAGCAACTGTCAAGGGCAGAAAGAAGGAACTGAGGGAGCGTAGGGCTAGCAGCGCCTCATATACTGCGACATGTGCACAGAGCTTCAGGGAGCACTGGAGCCAGCACTATGGGATCTGCTAAGGGGAAAAAAGTTCCGGTAATCGTGCACAGAGGCGTGCACATACCTATAATGGAATGGACATGAGCAAGCACTCTAAGAATAGATAGCAGAAGGAAAAAAACAAAAAAACCCATGACTTAAGTTACACAAGACATACACGATCTCAAGCCATTAAAAGAGAATACGACTGTGAATAACAACCCTTAAACACATAGCCTCATATGGGGCCCTTAATGGCCTTGGTGTCTGGCTATTCAAACTCAGACACTGCTCCACCTGTGCCCTCCACCCTGATGGCAGTTTTCTCCCCTTTGCCTCACAGTTATTATGCAGGACACAAAAGGCAGCTATAATCAGTAGGATATTTTTCTCATTGATATCTATTCACTTGAGTAAACCCCACCAGCATCCCTTCTAGCTCCTGAAAGCACATTCAACTGTCATTCTGCACTCGAGATCACAACAGGCACTTCCAAATCATCAATGATAAGCTGCTGGTCAGGAAACAATGTCTGCTTGCAGCTTCCTGAACTGCCCTGTGTTCTTAAAGATGTGAGCAACATGCACCTTCTCTGGCCAGCCACACTGATATCAGTGAAGTATCCACTGTGATCCAGCACTACTTGCATAACCATAGAAAAGTAGCCCATTCTGTTAATGTACTCTGTGGCAATGGGCTGGGGCCATCTACTGCGCATCGCACTTAAGGAACCCCATTGCTACAAATCTATCCAATATTTCCTGCACCTGTTGAAAGTCTCAGTCCTGCATAGCAGATGATTAATGGCCCTACATACTTCTATGACAATGGCACCCAATGTGGATTTTCCAACCGCAAATGATTTCCCACTGACTGGTAGCAATCTGGCATTGCAAGCTTCCAAAGCGCAATTGCCGCTTGCTTCTCCACTGTCAATGCAGCTCTCGTTCAGGTGTTCATGTGCTGGATAGCTGATGTGAGCTTGGAACACATATTCAGCAATGTGACCTTTCACAGTCAAAAGCTCTGCAGCCACTGCTCATTGTCCCAACCCCACACTGTTACATGATCCAACCAGTCAGTGCTGGTTTCTCAGCCCCAGAAGAGTTCCACCTGCAACTGCTCTGTGAATGCCACCAGCAACCTGGAATTTTTTTGCCTGGCTATGTCCCCTAGCAAACTGTCTTCAAAGATATCCACAAGATGTCTTTCTCATTGTGATCCTGGGTCCTGCAGTACTTCCTAAAAGTCTGCATATTTAAAAGAACCATGTGTCCTGTATTTGCAACATTAATGAGAATAGTACTGAGCTCTATGGGCTTCATGCTCCTGTCAGATGGCATAGAACAAAAAGTGTCAAGAGGGACTGCGGGATTTTTAAATAGTAATGCAAAAGTTATGGGATGTGGAAGGTATTATGGGATGGAGAAAGATGGCAACTTGACCCCTAGCTCCCAGAAATCCCCTGGGCAAATCATTACTATCTCATAAAACATGTCCCAAAAAGCACTATGCTGGATAACGGTGTGTGGCACACCAGGATAGGATACCTACCCATGATTCACCATGCTTTACATTGATGCAAGCACTTCGGGTGATGCATCACTAGTGCAAGCAGACAAATATTCAAATGCTCAAGGGATACACAAACTTTGGTGGCTGAATACCAATGCAACTTGCATCGACCAAAGTTTGTAGTGTAGACATGGTCTCAGTCTCTATCCGCCAGGCAGTGCTGGTCAGAAAAAAAGTTCGGTTTTTACTAGAGATTTAAAGTAGCAATGTCATCTGGAAAGAAAGCTCTTCATGTCCTACAGCCCTTGTAGGATTTATATGAAAAAATAAGGCTAGCAATACTATATACACACTGCTGAGGTTGTACTTTAGGGGTTTTCTGGATAGCTAGCAATATAATGGAGGGAAGCTTATGAAAGCACTTTATACATATTTTACACCCAAATGAAAGCTCAGTGAGGTAAATTCCCTCTATGGATTCTTCTAGGCTTTCTATACCAAATATTATGTTCCTCCAATGCAAAAAAAAAAAAAAAAAAAAAACCCGAACAAAACAAAAACAAAAAAACAACCCTCCCCCCCTCCCCCCCCAAACAAAAAAAACACAAAAAAACCTCCAACCACTCTTATAACGGATATGTTTTTGTCTTTAGGATATGTAAAATGTCAGATATTTTCAAAGTATTTTCAGAGTAAATGCCACTTACAAGGTCTTCACCCTCTCCTCCCTCAGCCTCCTCATTTCAAATTACAAACTGAACACTTCCATATAATCAATACATGCCATATCTAAGTGTAAACATGCCCTTTCTCTGGGCCTTTTCTATTTCTGTGTCTTGAAATGAGATGAGAAATAGAAAACAGCATTCATAAAGATTCTATACAGTCAATGTATATAATTTCTCAATACAGACAACATTTTGTAAGGAAAAAATAATCCGCTTGAGATCTGTAAGGATGATAACAATTGTAAAAGCAATTTTTATTTTGTAACACAAGTTACATAACTGAATATTTAAATCTAGGGGAATAAACGTTTCCATACCAATTACCTTGTATCCTGTTTAACCCACAGCAAATTTTTGGCCAAATGGAAAATGTGTGACCTGACATCCTCTCTTAGACTGGCCTCTTCCCCCAGTCAGAGCAATTTGGGCTGGACTTTGGTATGCCTGCAGATATCTGAGACTAATCAGATTTGTCTATACCCCTCTGCCTTTGAGTCACACAAGTACTTACAAAGCAGTATGGAAAACACTATTTTTCTTAAGAGACTACATAAATCATGTTTTCAACTTTTTAAACTATATATCAGGATTCTCAAGGTGCCATCACGAAGATATCCAAAGGACTTCTCATATAGGGCAGAACAGGGGAAATGTTAGTCTCAGAAATGAAATCAGGTAACGTTTTCCATTTTAGATTCTGTCCTCCCCCCCAGCCAGATTCATTTGGCATGCAGTGAACAGAAAGAAAAATTAATACAAAGGGAGCAATAAAGCAGGACAGAAATAAGGTTACACCTCCCCTTTCCTAAAATTAGAAGCATGGATCTGTTTTGGGAACACTATTTAGAGTGCCTTGCTGCCAAAGGATGTTTCTGCAGAGAAGCAAAGGTCAAGCCAGTGGTGCTGTATACAAGTGTTGATGGATGAGCAGGTGAGTTTACTTACACTTCCTCTGTGATGGCTGCCACCCTTTCTGCCCAAGAGATCCCCAAAATGGGGGTGGGAGGGGAGAGAATGTTGAGAGGGCTCTGATCACTCCTGGAATAGGTTTATTTGTAACAGAAGATGCTACAATGACACTGATACTTATGACACTTAGCAATGGAAGATTTGGGTGCTTTGAGGTTCAGACCTGGTGGAAGGAAATCTATGTTTTCCCGAATCGATCCTTTCTATTAAGCTATATTTTAAGAATTCTTTTCACATCTAGAATGTGCCTCAAATTCTCTTTTGGGTGCTGAGGCTTTGAGCAAAATCACGGGAGAATTATTTCCTGTGAAGTATGGAAATGAGAGTTAACCTTTGTTATAAATGGCTGTGGTGTACAAAAAACCAAACCAACCCACACCACCTTGCCCTGGTCAACCATATAATAAAAAGCAACTTCTGAGAGCAGAGCTTCTAGGGAGACTTCTTGTTGGTGTGATTGCAACAAGGAATTATGTAACGAGAGATAGATGTCATTGGTTGGAATAGATGAGTTGTGAGACCCTGCAGCACTGGGTACTGACCACATAGAGAAGACAGGATTAAATTGTTGGTCCGGATAGATATACTGCCAGTAGGTGCCTCAACACCACGGGTGACCAATCAGAAACTCGGATGATCCTGAGTTCATATATTTGGCTGTATTAAAAAGCATGTTGTTCAAATGAGC
The DNA here is from genome assembly GCF_026122565.2 of Emydura macquarii macquarii. Lineage (NCBI taxonomy): Eukaryota > Metazoa > Chordata > Testudines > Chelidae > Emydura > Emydura macquarii. Next base: position 33,291,361 of record NW_027132813.1, read on the forward strand.
CCGCTTTACTAAGCGATCCAGATCACTCCTTCATGTTGACCACCTATCATCTGTAATTATTTACCAGCAAAGGTTTTATATTTTTTTCCAGGATCATTGACAGAGATATTGAATAGCACTGAGCCAAGAACAGATCCCTAGGGCACACCACTAGAAACACCTCCTATTGGATGATGATGATTCCTCATTTATGACTATTATTGAGTTTTATCAGTTAGCCAGATTTTAATATATCTAAATAAGGATTTTGTCTGCTGAGAAGATGAACGAAGTCTTCTTTGACATACCTATTAGAGATGGGGGAAGACATACAGAAGATAATTCAGCCACCTTTGAGCCGGAGCATCTATTCTCAGTCATTTTTGGTTTGCTTCACCAGGAAGAAAAGATGTGCCTTTGTTTTGCAGCTTGATGGGAATGGTTCCACCTGAAGTTGACTTAGTTCAGCTGGAATATTTCCTGATTCTGAGTTTTGTATCTGCTCACGGCTTAGCTAGTCTGTTTGTGTGTGATATCCCTTGTATAAGCGATCCTACCAATTTGACCTCTTGGCCACGTGATCTGCACCTTTTCAATATTTAGAATTAAAGTAAGTAGGGCATACAAAGTTCATTCATTTTGTGGACTCTGGTCTGTAGGGCCAACCTGATTGCTCTTGACTCTAGCAAGTGGATGCAGTGGGCCCACTCTGACCTTGAACAACCCCTGCATATTATGGGTACGCCAGCTGAGCTCTCAATTTTGAGAGGATGACATCTATGATCACACGTGTGTGTGGGGGAGTGGGGAGGGGTTGGACTGTGATGGGAAAATCCTACCATCATGGACTACCACTGGGATTCCGAACCTGTTTCACTGTTGGCAGAAACCACTCGGAATTTTCTTTGCATCTCTTCCTGGGAATGGCTCCTGGCCTGTAAAAAATTTCCAAAAGGATGTGGAAGAGCTTGAAAAGTTACAGAATATCTATGCTGCACTGTCCTCCAAATCCACTTGCCTGAAGTCATTTGGAACCATCCGTTTGCTAACTGGAACATCCCGCCTCCAGGCTTACTTCTGGGGCTCTTTTCCAGTGGTTTTGATTCTCTTTGCCTTTTCAAGGGGCAGAGGAAGGCGGTAGGACAGGTTTCTTTTCTTGTCTTATTCACTTTTGGATTTTAGCCTGCAGTTGAGGGGGAGTTAGCCTGCAGTTGAGGTGCAGTTTGAGTCCCATGCTCTGTCACATATACAAATGGAGAGAAACTAGTTAGTACTAGTTTTGGTTTTTATATTGCATTTTAATTCCTTTTTAACATTTCAGCTTGCATACCATCTTCTGCATCTGTATGTGTGCCCTGTGCAGCATCTAGATTTAAAGTCTTCGCACACCCAGCTGGTTGAACTCAAATTACAATTTTTTGCACTTATAAATGCATCCATGCATCTCAAAGCACTTGATAAATGCTGATTCTCAGGCAAAACACCCCTGTGAGATAGCTAATGCTAATTTTACAAGTGGGTAAACTGAATCACAGAAAGTTGAGTGACTTGCCCAAGGTCACAGCAAATGGTGACAAAAGAAAAGAATCCAGGAGTCCCGGCTCATAGGTCTCTATTATCCACATACTGGAATCTATAAGACACCAAGAGTTGTTTGGAACACATACAAAACTCTACTTTCCTGTGACACCTGCAAAAAAAAAACCTGAACAACTGTTAGGCTGCTGTCTTGTGAGACCACTGCCTATTATTCTGACCAATCCTGTCTATTTCCTTGTACTCCCCGTCCATACCCACCCACTGCTTTGTTTTATACTTAGACTGTAAGTTCTCTGAGGCAGGGACCATCTTTTTGTTCTGTCTAGCACAAGGGGGTTGTGGTCCATGATTAGTAAATAGAGTCGTAGATGCTACAGTAATATAAATGTAAATAATTAAATAATAAAAGATTAGGGCTTCCAGACATACAGAATCAGATGCCTAAAACTTTAGGCACTTTTCGTATCTACGTTATTTCCTTGAAGTAGAGTTATGGTCACAAAAGTGACCACGTAAAAATTCTCACACGAGATCCATAATCAAAAGATCTGGCCCATGCTGACATTTAGTTTTATATCTGCTTACTTTAACATAAATATGTTTTTACTCTTATTAGCCCAGAAAAGCCAATCCAGCTAGGGAAGGAGTTTGGTTCTTTTTTGCTTATGGATCAATTATTAATTAAGCTCCAAATGCAAATTCTTTATTATTGGTGGTGTTCAAGTCAGAAAGAACTTCAGATTCACCTAACACATTCAGTTTGCAGGGCTAGCACTTACAAAAGTAAGGAGTGAGCTCATTTGATTGAAACAAATTTGGAACACTACAATGCCATTTTTGCAGTATCATTTTTTAGAGTATAACCACACTTTGACTAGTTAAGTGATCTACATTTGCCTGTCCAACATTTCATATTAAATTAAAACATGTCAGTCCTAGCCATTCAAATTATCTAATTATTAATCTTCACAACCAGGTGAAGAATTGGATTCAGGTTAGATTGCAAGCCATCAACTTCACTGCACATCTAGTGGAGTGCCTTATTAAACCTCTAAGATTGAGACGCAATTCTGTGCCTGAAGAACAAAATAAATATATTCACTTTAGTAACCATATTGATTCCTTGGTCAACTGCTAAAAGAAAAATGTAATAGAAGAGCTTCAGTGTCTATGGAAGAGACTGAGAGACAGTTTCTCACTGGAAATACTATAACAGTGAGAGAAGTGAACTAGCAAAAGATTGGTGGGGGAAAAATTATATTTCAAGCTGATATGGTGAGGAAAAAAGACTACAATATAACTGGGTCAATGTTCTTTTAATATTTACTTAGAATAAAAAAATAGCAAAATAATTGTGGCTGTACTTTCACGCAAGTGTTCACATTTCTCCTCTTCCAAACACATGTTTATTTTGTACTAAGAGATAAGTATTTCCCTGTATGTTGCTCCACTTTTTTTTTTTTTTTATTATTCTGGCAGCGTCAGAGTCTAATTGCCACTGGACAGAAGGCCTGGTTTTCTGTTAGGCATGATCTTCAAAGTTTGAGACTGGCAAGGGAACGTGTGCCTTCTTAATTGATTTTAGAAGCCTCCATACATTTGGTTAGATAAACAGTTAATTCTTATAAGCTTTTTAAAATGTCCCTTGAGCTTTGGAGAATCTGATGAAATCATCTTGACTGAACATAATTCAGTAGAGGAATTTTAACGCTCTTAAAGACAAGCTTTTTGAAAAGCATACCAAACAAAAATGTTTAAAAAAATCTCTTATAGTCTCAATATTCCTATTTCTTCTTACTGTTATATATTTTATTTTGGGAGGATTCATCAGGTCTAACAGATACTCTGTGTTTTCCCACTCCTTTCCACTATCCATAGCAGTATTATAAAATTGCTAGTATTCCACATAAATGTGGTGCTCTAACTTTAGTTTTTGTAAATTACAATATTTATGTATGAAATGATGAATCATGAAACTAAGGTTAAAGTGTTACTCATGCTAAAGTAGTGAATTCCACATATCTTGCAGATTGCTGAGAATTTTTCCTTATGTCCTTCATTATAGAGTTGTCCTCTGCAATTGGGCTTTGACAGAGGTACATTTTGCTAACTTAAGAGCTAAACTAAAAATGGAACATCCCAATAATCAAAAGTTGTGGAGTTAGTTTTTCCTTATGTAAAGGACTGTCAGAGAGGGAGGGCTTCTTATCTTTACATTTACGTTGGAATGCTATCAGATACTTCTGAAACATTAACTCTGAAAATGGCTATTCTATAGAACTACAGAGGCCTGGCTCTTCAACCTATGCAACTGGAGGTTCTTTGATTCTCACCATTCTTACTCTGAATAGTAGTATAAAATATTGATGGAATTTTAGCCAAGTTTTCCAACAGCATCTTAAAATTATGAGACTTTACATCACCTCTGAACTTTGAGTGTGTGTTTCTATATATTTATTTAATTCACTATCGTCAGCCTATAGGTTCTAGCATAGTATGCTTTTATTAAAAGTGGAATTATTCGGTTATCGTGTTATTTTCCAAATAAAATGCATAGATACCATTCTTTTCCAGGGACCAACTGCCAAAATATTAAAGGTTCCACATTCACAAAATATTTCTTAAAAATGAATTAAATTAAGTTTATTTTTGCATTTCCCTAAATCACATATAGCTTCTCCAGTCCAGAGAACAAGATTGTTGTAAACCAGTAATGTGTTACGTTATTACTAAAAAATTGAATTTGTCAATGACATGGCATGATTTTTACCTTCATTTTATAAACAGTCACATTTGTCTACTGTCCCATTGGCTGCTAAAGAAAAATGCACACAATATTCTTTTGAAAAATTTTAAAACTAAGGGTATTGTACAGTCAAATGCATATTAGGGAGATGCTATAAAACATTTGTGTGTAAGGGTGACAGCTTTAGGCATTCCAGAATGCAGTCAGAACTTTCAAGGAAGTAGCAAACTTTACATTTCTTTAAACTTGCTTTGTATCTGCTCTTTGGCATTAAAAGTAGTACTTCTCAAAAATAAAGATAGCTCTTTTCTGATAGCTTATATATGGTAGCCTACCCAGAGTCTAGAATTGTCAATTTTTCCTGTGCAATTTTACATAATTTGTAATACTATAACAAAACTAAGCTTTTTGTAACCATAGAATGAGATGGTGATGAGAAGTTCAATAGTAACCAGCAACAAACAGTATTCATACAAAATTAAAATGTATCTGTACAATATACAAACCTGTCATTCACAGTGAAATATTTGTTCACTCATTGAAAGTACAGTACTAACATGTCTGTAACAGTTCCTATGATCTTACTAGTCAACAGGATGAGCTAGATGGCTCTGGAATTGCACCTCCCATTACAATATTGTTTTTGTCACTTAGGGTTTTAATCACAGTTGTGGCTGGTGACTGAAGTACTTTACGTGAAAGCCTCATTCTGCCATCACTTGGATCACGTCCAAAGTATTTCACCTGTTAAGAAGAAATGAGATTACTTTCAGACTTTGACAGATTACATTAAGTTTCAGTGTAAGAACTAACTGTATAAAACTGAAGAAACAAAATTTAAGGTGAATACTAAACACTGATATCAAGAACATAAATTTTCATGGGCACCATTAAATCCATTTTGCACAATCAATTCCTAGATCCACTGAAGTCAATGGCTAAAACCCCATTTACTCCAAAGGAGCAGGATCAGGCTTTTTTAACTAAGGTACAAAGCTATCTAGTTTTTTGTAGCAGATGTAGCCATATTCTCCTATGCAAACACAAAACAAGGACAACATGCAAACTATTACACCTTCAGATAATGAACCAAAATTTACAACAACATTTTTTCAACACTTCCAAGGTTTAAATAAATACCTGAATTTCTTGGCCAATATCTAATCCCAGGGCACTAGGATGCTTAATCTAGAACACAATATTGACATAATTAGACAAAAAGTTCTTAAAATTCAGAAAGTTATAGACAGTTTTACTAAGAGTAATGGGTACATAAAAGCTTTTTGTACAGGCTTCTGTTTTACTTAAAATATAGTACTGCAACTTAACAGGAATTAAATGGGATAAAAGTTTTCCAACTAGAATGGAGAATTTAAACTGTTTAAGATACCCTGGCAGAACCACAATATGCGCTATGGCGAAAAGCAAAAGTTAAATGCCAAAAATCCAGTAGCTCTGAGGGCAATATTCTTCTCTCACTAACAGCTGATCTCAGTGGAGCTATACACCAGTATACAAGGTATGAACGTGGTCCTAAATACTAAATTATCCCAGCCTAAGAGGGGTATTATTCAGCACATACATAAAACTATTTGTTTCTTGAAACATCTATACCACTGTGGCAATCTCTTGTTGAGGCAGCACCAGTATGCAACATGATAGGACACTGCTGGTGCCACTAATCTCTGTGGGAGCATGCAGTCAGTTCACATAAAGTTCAGAAACTAAGCAAGGAAACAGGTTTTCATGGTAGCCAATGCAGGAGATAAATTTTTCAGAAGTATATCATGCATAAGACCAGGACCAATCTTTACCTGTCAGGTATTAATCCAAGGCCTAAAATGTATTAGTTAGGAAGAAAATAACTCTACTGCCATGTCCCAAGGTACACCACATGCAATTAAATGAAATAAAATAGTAATGTACAGTTTATCATACTATACTGATTTTTAATATTGCCAACTTTATATAAATAATCCTTTTAAATTCTACTTACTACTTCTGTTTTTGTTAAACCTGTTTTTGCCTCATACACAACACCTACAGGCCAAGACCAGCATGAAGGACAGGGAAAAAGATTTACTATCCAGGGGCAATGCCTCAATAAGAAGCCAACCTCCATCACCCATTCATAGGTAAAAAAGTCAGAGTGCTGGGATTCTTACCAGACCTTGACTGTGCCTCTGTCTTTCTCATCAGCTTCTGGGTCTTTCTGATCAGCTTCTGGCTAATAAATGTCTGAAAGCTGAAGCTCTTACTATTTTCCACATAAACACCCTTACATCTGATTGCTGTTAGGAAGGGCAATATAATGTCCCTTTAATTATACAGCCTTTTGCTGCTGCAACAAGGGTAGTTTGCTACACTACCCCTTCTCCCAGCCCATTTGAACAATTTAATTTAAAAAATTAGGAGGAAATCTTGACTGCCTTCCTGTTTTTCTATTAATTTGAAGAACTTTTTTTTTTTTTTTTTTACCTTTCTTTGATCAAGTTGTGAATTGTGAAGTAGTACTGGAGACATATTCGGATACAGTTTTACCATCACTCCAATATCTCTGCATCATAAAAGAGTTTGGTTATTTCAAAATAATTTGTCTAGAGAGATGTACATTTATTCTGGCTCATGGTGCCAATGGAAATATAAATTGAATTTCCCGAGTAAGATTTGACTGGTCCTTTTTTGTTGTTGTTGTTTACCTGTCAGAACAGAGGAAGTGCACTCATTTATTTAAACTGTCTGTACTGAAATGCAAGCTTCATTTTCAGTAACAAGTGACTAGTACTTATTTTTCTAGGTTTATATTTTAAATCAATATATACCATTTATGGCAAATGGCTGGCTCTGCTATAGTGGGTCCAGTGCTTTTCCCTCTAGTGGTGGGTCAGGGCATCACCTTTTGACCCTGTTTCTGGAGTTGGCCATTTCAGTAGCACCCAGTGCTTGAAGTTGTGATTCTTTCCCCAGGTCTATTTCCCACTCTGCCCCTTCAGCTTCTTGGGCTCCCTGCCCTCCTTCCCCTTGGGCAAGGTGTCCCCTGGCCCCCCTGCCTGGGGAACCTCTCAGTCTTGTTCCCCTTTTCAGCAGGGTTCTTTCCCCCCTACACCTCAGTGTCTGAGAAGTCCCTCTGCTCGGCCTGAGCAGGGTTTCCCCAGCCAGGTCTCTGTACCCTTGGGCCAGGGTTTTGGGAGGAAAGCCTCCTTCCCAGCATTTCCCCTTCACCTGGTTTTCTCATCCTCCAGGTCAGTTCCAGCACTCCTCCAACACTACTGCCAGCTCTCCTCAGTCTCTCCCCTGTCTGGCTGGAGCAGGGTTTTTTTTAATCAGGTCTCTGGCAGGGCCTTGACTGGCCTCAGGTGCTCTAACTGACCTGTAGTAATCTCTCCTCAGTTTACAGGCAACAAGGCTCTGATCATTCTGAGGCTTGTATACCTCCCTTCTATCACTTTCCTGCTTTGCGCCCGCCCGCGTCTCAGAACCCAAATGGTATCACTCTCCTGCTCCCAGAACTCAAATAGAGATCCCACTCCTGCTGCCTTCCGACCCTGCTGCATCACACATTGTAATGAAGGAAAGGCAAATGCCTACTACATCTCTGAATACCAACATGTTAGAGGCCTTAAAAATACATAAGACAGATACAAAGCTCTGTTGAGAAAGGAGAAGAGAATAATTTTTCAACAGAAAACTACAAGGAGTGGAGCTGGCAGCAATCTCAGCAGCAGCCCAGTGATTTTTGACATAAGTCTTGGAGGGTAGCACATCTGTCCTGAAGTGCTTTTACAACATTTTTGTACTTTGTCAGAAAGGAAATGTATATTATAAAATAGTATCTAGTTTTATAAGGGTTCCCACTTATAAAAGGGTCTGTTTATCTACATTCTTAATACAGCCTAATAATCTTCTGCAATGTGTCTACATAGATTTAACTGGCACCAAGTTACTCGACATGCAGGTCTGTCTGGCTCGCCTGCTCTTGGGAAGAGATTTCTCTTCTGGTGGTATCACAAAAAGATTTGTGCAAACTAGGACTTCAAAACTTCTATCCTAGAGAATTAGTACACAGTCCAAACTCTTCCCAAACAATAATCCTTCCATGACCCTTGAGTTCTCAAGGCCAATGTCTCACTGAATCTTTCAGTTTCATACACCTGGAAGATAACTCCAGAACTTGCATTCCTGTTTTCTAGAGGGATATAAATAATATGTAATGAGTTAACACAAGTCTCTCTACTTATATTGTAAATGATGATTTAAAAAAATATCCCAGGACTACCTGACATAAGGAAGTGTGTGTAAGTTCATTTCAACTTCAGAAGACAAATATATCTCACCTAAGTTCAGTTATTGTGGCTGTATAAACTGCTCCAAATTCCAACTGATGCTCCTGCTGCAGAAAAAAAAAATCTGTAAGACACAGGTTCGTAAAATAAAGAAATACAAAGCAAATAATGAAAGTCTGTCCTTACATCATCTTTGCAGATTTCATTAATAAACTCTTGTGCTTCATGCATAGCATTAGGTGTTGGGGCAAACACAGAAAATGTCTCTTCATCCAATTGACTCACAGTTACCCCTTAAAAATAAAAATACACATGAAATTAAACACTGACAACAAACATGAAATTAAAATTTCCTCTACAGCTAACCCAGTAAGGCGGAAATTCACACCACTGCAGACCTATATAAAAAACTTCTGTGGAGCATGTGATCTTGTGTGGGCCTGCTATGTTATAGTGAATTTTACCTGAAGGGTCCATTTACAACAAAACCAAAGCCATGTCAATGTACTGTCATCAGAATACGCACACCTTTAGTTGGGCCATACACTCATTTGTTTATATTGTGGCCTGGACAACATTGTATAGAACTGCTCTGCTGAAGCAAGAGGGTTTCCAGGCAGGCTGTTGTCACAGTAAGTGATATACTGTGGTCATTAAACCTGAGCTGTACCCAGGAACTGCAAGTCTGAGCCCTAGGTACACGCTACCAGGCAACACAATCTTAGTTCTGTCCTCTTTGATGCCAACAACACACATTACCATTCTGCTGCCCTTACAGATGCTACAGAACATTTGAAGAACAGAGCTCATGAGCACTGAAGGACCAAGTTTAACACCTGCTCTTTGCTACAACAAAATTCAGGTTTAGGTCAGGCGTAGCAAACAGGAGCTGCTTGCGTGTGAAACGAAGACATACCGCTCCAGATTTGCTAAATGTTACCTCCCCTTCAACCTTGCCCCAGATTACCTTCAATTACCCCTCAATAAGCCCTGAAGTTCACTTGCATGTATACCACTGGACTGCTAATAATCCTGATGGCAAAAAGACACCCTCGTACACCTCTGCAGACACAATCTAAAAAACTTGGCATCAAAATAAGGCACACTTGATCCTTCAAAGTACACATGCACCTCTCCTCTCAGTTATAGTTCTGCCAAGATGCTCCAACTCATCCCTCCATCATTCAACACAGCTACACAAAACAGTGAAGGCAGTTGGAATGCGCACAGATAAATGCTGGAATTCAAATCTTGGGAGCATAACACTATAGCACATTTTCTTAGAAATTCATCGAGTCTACTTACTATAGCAGAACACCTCACCTCCTACTCCACTTACTGAACCATTCACAGAGACTATTGCCAGCTCCCGAGGCAGAATTAAGATTGTTCTGTGGGGCTGTAGTGTACCTTCACTGTATTCCTTGGTTTTCTGATGTTTACCTTAGCCACTCCTCAAATACCAGAAGGGCACAAGACATCAATGGGCAATGTTAACTCTGCATTAAGTCTTTGGGCATTTAATAATCTGGTGTGCTACTACTGTCAAAGTGAAATACCACAGAGTAAGGATTCCCCATACACTGAAGGAAAACTAATATCACATCGATACAATTTCAATAGAAAAAAAAAAATCACATTCTCTTACCAGTTTCAGCTTGAAGTTTTTTTAAATTATAGCCACCTGGGCCAACAAACCTCATTCTTTTTGATAGTGGCACCTGAACAGTTTCTGAAAGAGAGTATGTAAGTCACAGTCTGAAATACAGAGTTTATAAATTCTTGTGGTCTTTCTAAGATCAAGGGATATTCATTTATGTTTTAATTTTTGTGACTTGCTGTGTAAATATTTGTTAAATACGCTAATGAAATATTTTTCTCTCTCAACAATTGAATGAAGTTTAACTACAAAGATCAGCATAAGTTCTTTTGTTCAGGAATTCTAGTAGAATTCTAGGAATTCACAATAAAAACACACAGATGGTCAAAGCCACCGCTCATAGGTATGTATGTATGTAAGTAACTTACACAGATTTAGTGAGAGGGGCACCAACAGGCAGAACTGGGAATTTAAAATAAGAATGAGGCAATATCTTCCCACTCTCAAAACAACATTTGAAATCCTTAAATTTAACCAAGTTTCACAAATCTTGGGGGAGGAAGGGTAACACTGAGCCAACAAAAATAAACCCCCCTACACATATTACTGAGGACCATTAGAACAAAATATTTTGAACAAAAGCTTATTTCAAATATCTCATCTTAAAAGTTAGAAATACACAATTATATAATGCTATATTATTACCTACAACTGGACCATTTTCTTTTCTGTTTGGTCTGGGCTTTGCAATTGTTTTGTTCATAATTTGCAAGATTTCTCTCTTTGCAACTGCGGAAGAAAAAGACAATACTATATTTAAAGTGTAAACAAACTTACGTTATGTTTGCTTTTAAATTTGAGAGGCAGTATACAAGGAGGCTGCTTAACCTAATGTGAGCATCTAGCATGACAAATGTAATATATTTGGCATACATTTACAGACATAGGTCATTATGGAACGTGTACTTCTATTCTAGACAAATGTGTCTGTAGTCTCTCTCCTTTATAAGAGCCTTGAATCTTCAGCACAATGTATTGGTACAGACAGCCTCAGACCTGAAGTGCTGTGTGCTATTGTCAGTAATTCTAAAAAATTATTATATAAACATCCTCAGGTCAAAGGAACTACAGACCTTCAAAGATTACAACAGCTCTGCAGTACCTCAAAAACAAATGTCCTTGTTTTATTCTCTTCATGCTTGTATAACACTTCATGCCCTCCCTTTTCTTTATATTACTTATTAATAAAATGATTAGATGGTAATATTTATAAAAATGTACTTTTTTGTTTAAATCCAAGCTACTAGTCAGGAAGGATAAGCTACTCTGTTTGGGGGGAGGAAGTACCATGATTTTAACATGTCATGATCTACATAAAGATGGTCTTTAAAAAATATTAATGATTTCCTTCACAGAAAGCAATTTAGTTTAATAAAAGATGTTCTCCCAGCAATAGTCACAACTTTAGGTCAAAGCAAACATTTCTGTTTAGACAATGTATTTTCCAAAAAGCTATCCATCCAAAGCTGAGTAATGAAGGTTTCCACAAGGAGGCTGGGAGAGTCCTGGCTACACACTTCAGGAAGAAGGAATGCTGGGTGGCACAATTCACAGGCCACATGTAAACAGTTAACACGATTTAGTCACTTCCCATGAAGTGTTTGGTTAACAGCTTTAAAAGCAGATTCTCAAAACCTTGGTTTAGCAGTTTCAGATAAAAAATTCAAGCACTCCTGTGAACAGGCATGCACCATCCCTGTCTTCTAATGCCCAGAAACCTCTCAGACACTCCAGTGAGCAGCATCTCCGTGTTATTTATTTTCCTACTGCCAATATCAATACAGTTTTGTGCAGCCCAGTATTTAGAGTGATTCTTTGCCTTGTTTCATAGGACCAGAGAGAAACAGAGATCTCCCTCCCTTGGGATCTCACAACATAGTGGGCACAGCTAACCCAATCCTCTTTCCTTTTATTTTCTTCCTGGTCTTCTTTTATAATCCTCAGCTGATGGTCTCTCAGGCCGATCAACTAATTAGCCACATATTCCCCCATTAGTCTTTTCCAGCAGACCCAATTAGTACCTAAGTGACCAGAGGGCTAGCTCACTTCTTAGTCTCCAGCACTCTGTCACAACCCTTCATATATCAATTTTTGGAGACTATCTAAACAACAATTAAACTCTGGCAGGAGTGACGGACTTTTTGTGATGATGCAAGAGGGTACATGGAATCCCCTTTTAGTCTTGCTAATGCTTCACTTGGTTCTTATACAGCTGAGTTACACAGGATACTCATGCTCAAAGACATTACTGATTTTGAACATTCTCCCAAAGCACAGCATTTACTTTAGCAGTATTAAAAAAAACAAAACAAAAAACATCCAACACCTCACGGGTCAATAATTTGCTAATTTTTGTGTAATTTTGTTTGTCCAGATGTTCCAGTCACAGTAAGAAGAGTAAGCAAAAGAGGATTTCTCTGTTTTATAGGACAGAAAGCTGCCCCTACAAATTTATCTTCCAGAGACTTTGTCTTTTTAGCTATGGAGGCTGTTGTGGCATCCCAAAATCCTGCTTACAGCATGGCTGAAACTGCACTATCAACAAGTGTTTCAATGAGAACTGTTATAAATCATGCTGCCTACAGAGGTAGCTCATAGCTGTGCATTTGCATCTGTGATGCACAATGAGAACAAAAAATTGCTCTACAACCAACCATAAATCCCTCAATTCAAAGGATTGTGCATTAAGTCATAGGATGATTTTTCTGCCACTTTGTGGGTAGTAGATTTTTAAATGTGTGGATTGGGGAGCTGGTGAGATGAGGTGCTAGTACTGCTGAGGTTGGATAGCCTGGTCCTCCCATTAGATACTGCTGAGGCTGATGGGGTTACTCCCTTTCCTCTCCTTTAGGCTCTGGCAAACCAATGCTCTGCTCCAGGGTAAGGGCAGCGCAGCTTCAAGGGGCCATGAGGCTGGCTGCCTAGTGGTCAAGTGGAACAGAAGTGTTGGTGTGTGACTGGATGAAAGACACAGGCAGCAGTAGTGGGAAGGGGGACAGAGTGCCACTCCTTCCTTTTCTCCCCTTGGTTCCTAATGGGTGCAAGCAACTGAGACCTTCTAAAAATAAAAAACTTATTTTGTCAGTGTATATGAACTTCCCATACAAGCATTAATTTGCCTGTTTCATCTTCAAAAGACCCACTTGTTTTTGGTCACCTTTTATTATCTGTACATTTATTTGTTCAAATTCCAAAAGTGGTTACCATAGATTATAAAAATCTACTTGATCCTGATATAAAGTTGTCTGTCATTTTTCCCATTGAAAGGATTTTCCATAACTTGTTCTGAACACCACTAACATTTGGGATGGGGAATCTGTCTTTTTCCGAAAAGAGCTATCACACACCTGGCTGTTCATAGTAACTGTGTTATCAATAGATCCTTCCCCAACCCAATCATCTCCTTCAGACTAACTTCACAATCACTATATGC